>NC_135612.1:73445000-74807083 GCF_053574225.1 Canis aureus
GTATTAAATTTTTTTTTTTTTAAATAGTAACTCTGATTCCCCTTTCCCCCAGCAGTGGCAATCACCTTCTACTTTGTATCTCTGAGTCTAACTACTGTAGGAGCTTAGTATAAGTAGAACCATATAACATTTGTTATTTTGTGACTGGCTTGTGTCATTTAGCATGTCTTCAAGGTTCATGCATATGGTATGTGTCAGAATTTACTTTTTTTTTTTTAAAGATTTTATTTATTCATGACGAGAGAGAGAGAGAGAGAGAGAGAGAGAGACAGGCAGAGGGAGAAGCAGGCTCCATGCAGGGAGCCTGATGTGGGACTCGATCCCAGGTCTCCAGGATCACACCCTGGACTGAAGGCAGTGCTAAACCGCTGAGCCACCCGGGCTGCCCCAGAATTTACTTTTTAAGGCTAGATAAAATTCCACTGTGTATATATAAAACATCTTTTGTTTATCCATTCATTTGTCAACGGACACTTGGGTTGCTTCTACCTTTTGACATCCGTCAGCAACTTTTCTTCTCTATCTCATAATTTTGTGACTCGGGAATTTGGGCTGGCTTGGCTTGATTTGATTATTCTTCTCCATATTCCTTACTGTGCTCATTCAGTAGTATTTAGCTGGTGTCTAAACTGGTCTAGAAGATCCACACTATTTTCTCTCAAACACTTAGTGCCTTAATAGGAACAGCTGTAAGGTTGAACTCCGCTGGGCCTTTTTTCCTATCTATGATGGCTTCTCTACATGGGCTCTCTCACAGGATATTTGGACTCTGGATTTATTCATGGATTCTTCATTCAGTGTTTTATAATCTACTGTCTTTATTCCCTTTGAGAGTCGAATTATCACAAAATGATCATTCTGGCTTTGTGTCCTTTTGAAACATCTAGTGTCTTTTAGACATGTCTGAGTCTTTGAGCACTTCTTTGGTTTCTGGTGCAAGATGTTCACTTTGTGCTTTCTTGACCCAGATTTGAATAGGTCATTTTTACCAGAAAGCCTTATTTGCATTTTAGAGAGTGGTGTTTATAAACCAAGGTTTGGGCATACGCTTTGTGTTCGCATTGGTAGTAAAATGTAATTTTTCAGGCCCTTTCAGTGTATAGAGCTAGGAAATGTACATATATACTTTAAATCATGAATTCATTCTGTTCAGTTAAAATCCAGCACCACAAGGGCACCTGGGTGGCTGAGTCAACAGAGCATGCAGCTCTTTTTTTTTTTTTTTTTTTAATATTTTATTTATTTTAGAGGGATAGGGTGCAGGAAGGAGGAACAGAGGGAATGGGACAAGCTGACTCTGCATTGAGCCCAGAGCCTGGAGCCCAGAGCCTGTCCTGAGGCTGGATCCCACGACCGAGCCAAAATCAGGAGTTTAGACCCTTAACCAATTGAGTCACCCAGGTGCCCATGCATGTGACTCTTAATCTTGGGTTTGTGAGTTTAAGCCCCATGTTGGGGGCAGAGCTTACACCACAGTTTTTCCTAAACTTCCTGCATTCCATGTTTGTATCATCCTTCTCCTACAGTATAAACCCTGTTTTCCCTTAACTTTGAGAAATTTATTTCTTGTACTACCCTGCTGTAAGCTCAAAAAAATTCAATACTCTACCAGTATCCCTTGCAAGAATTTTTTTTTGTTGTTGTCCCCCTAAGGTTGTATAGAGTGCCTATTTGTTAGTTACTTGAATTTGAATTCTTTTGTCTGTTGTTATGAAATTTGTATACAAGTGGTTTGTTTGTATCCCAATTTTTATATACACAGAATACTTTTTATTTCCACTAATAAATGTGATTCTTGCTTGATTTTTTTTTTATTTGTGCTAAAAAACACATAACATGAAATTTACCATCTTAACCAATTTTAAGTCTACAGTACAGCTCTGTTAACTATGTGCATTGTGGGTCTCCCTCTGCCCCTTTTCATGTACACATTGTTTGTGGTTTTTTTAAAGATTTCATTTATTTATTCATGAGAGAGGCAGAGACATAGGCAGAGGGAGAAGCAGGCTCCTTGCAGGGAGCCCAATGTGGGACTGGATCCCAGGACTCCAGGATCACGCCCTGAGCTGAAGGCCCACGCCCGCAGACGTACAACCGCTGAGCCCCTCAGGCATCCCTCATGTTCACATTGTCAATACAACATTTCTCTATAACTTTTTCATCTTGCAAAACTGAAACTCTGTACCCACCGAAAAGCTTCTCCTTTCCCCATCCTTCCCAGCCCCTGGCAACTACCATTCTAGTTTCTGTTTCTAGGGGTTTGACTACTTTAGATAGCTCATAAGAGGAATCACAAAGTATCTTTTTGTGACTGGTTTATTTCACTTAGCTTAAGGTCCTCAAGGCTTATCCATTTTGTAATATATGACAGAATTTTCTTCTTTTTAAAGGCAGTATTATAATTTGTTATGTGTATACACCACATTTTCTTTTTCTTTTTTTTTTTTTTTTCCCACATTTTCTTTATACAGTAATCTGTTGATGGATATTTAAAGGTTGCTTCTGCTTGGCTATTGTGAATAATACTGCAGTGAACATGGGTATGCATACAAATTTTTGAGATCCTGTTTTCAATTCTTTTGTATATATACCCAGAATATATCTGTTGGATCATATGATGATTCCACTTCTAATTTTTTTGAGGACCCTCCCCCCATACTTTTTGCCATAGCAGCTGTATCTGTACCATTTTACATTTCCACCAGTAGTATACAAGGATTCCAATTTCTCCAGATCCTCACCAGTGCTTGTTATTTTCTGTGTTTTTGATAGTGGCTGTCTTAACAGGTATAAGGTGATGTCTCATTGTGGTTTTGATTTGCAGTTTCTTGATGAGTGATGTTAAGCATCTTTTTATGCTTTTTGGCCATTTGTGTATCTTCTTTGGAGAAATGTCTGTTCTAGCCCTTTGCCCATTTTTTAATTGGTTTATTTGGGGTTTTTTGGTTGCTGAGTTATAGGAGTATTTATATTCAGTTTTAAGGATTATTTTCTTCTTTTTATTTAATTTTACATGATTCAAGAGTCAGTACTATATAAAAACATACCTTAAAAAAAACATACTTTTCAGAAGCCTTACTCCCATCTTTATCCTTTCCATTTCATTTCATTTCTTTTTATAAGATTTTATTTATTCATTCATGAGAGACACAGAGAAAGAGAGAGAGAGAGAGAGAGAGAGAGAGGCAGAAACACAGGCAGAGGAAGAAGCTCCTTCCCACAAGGAGCCCAATATGGGACTTGATCCTGGATCCCGGGATCACACCCTGAGCCAAAGGCGGACGCTCAACAGCTGAGCCACCCAGGCGTCCCCGTCCATTTCATTTCTATGTACACACCCACTATAGGTAATCATTTTGGGGGTTCCTGGGTGCCTCACTCAGTTGAGTGACCAACTCTTGATTTCAGCTCAGGTCATGATCTTGAGGTCCTGGGATCCAAGGCTTCCTACCACGCACCGTCCGTGTCGTCCTCCCCCCCCCCCCCAACCCCATTGGCAGCTCCATGCTTATTAGCAGGGAGTCTGCTGGAGGCTTTCTCTTTCTCTTCCCTTGCCCCTCCTCCTACTCATGCAAGTGTGTATTTTCTCTAAAATAAAAATAAATAAATCCAATCATTTTCATCAGTTTGTGGTCTCTCCTTTCTGTGTTTTCTCCCTTTTTATTCAAAACGAAGACTGCTGGATGTACTCTCTTGTACTTTGCTTTTTCCCACTTGGAAATCACTCATTTCACTTGGAAATTTCCTTATCTGGAAATCTTTTTAAAATTCTTTTTCATGTTGTTTTAGTACTCTGTTAATGTGCCATAGTTTATTCAGCTAGTCTCATTGTTGCATTTGAGGTTGTTTCTGATATTTTACTATTACAAATAATGCTAATGCTAACCTTGTTCACGTGTTCTGTATCTGTAGAAGTGTATCTTCAGGGTAAATTTCTAGGAGTGGAATTGTTGGGTTAAACAGTACATTTATGAATGTTGTGTTGTGTTTTGTTTTGTTTTGGGTGGTCAAATTCCTCTCAATAGGGGTTGTAGCATTTTGGACTTCTGCCAGCTAGTAAGAATGCTCAGTCTCATAATGTATTCTCAAGTAATGCTTTCATTCATTCATTCATTCATTCATTTAAAGTAATGCCTACTTTTAAATTAGCAAATTGGCAAATTAATGTTAAAAAAAAGCTGTCTTAATAACTCCTGGCAACAAGAGTTCTTTATGGGAATGATTAAACTTACATGTCACATTGAGTTCAGAGGGGTAAAGAACCCTATCTAGAGCTCCTTAAAAGCTCAGAATGGAGTGAATTTTTTAGTTTCTAGGTTGTTTAGTTTGTTTAAAGAAGTGAGGATGGGTGAAGATGGAGACAAATGTTAGTAACAAAGGTGGTATTGAAATCGTCAAGTCTCACTTAGGTCTTAATTCAAAACCTTAAATTAAGTAGAAATTAGGTGAAGATATGTTAAAAATCATATATAAAATAAGGTGCATTGGTATGTAGAATATTAGCACCAAGGAAAAAAACTGATGCGTTATCACAGTAGGAGAGTAGTTCAGTTTAAGGTCATTAATGAATTTTGTTTCTATTAGCTTCTATTTTCAGAACTAATGTTTAAGTTAAACATTACTTGGCTGAGGTTGTTGGTACATGGAAATATGTCCAGTTGAATACCCTGTTCAGAAAGATAAAATGAGTAGAGTTTATATATTGTATAAAAGCCTAATAAGTTTTTATTTGCTAAAGACAACAAATCAAGAGGTTTCTAGGTAATGGTTGGAATAGAAAGCTGAACACAAAAATAACCAAGGAATTTACTAATCATCTTATTTGCATTTAATTTATTAAATTAATGCAGGGTTTCCCTACAGGTGTGCTTTTTATTTTATAATAAATTTATTTTTTTATTGGTGTTCAATTTGCCAACATACAGAATAACACCCAGTGCTCATCCCGTCAAGTGCCCCCCTCAGTGCCCGTCACCCATTCACCCCCACCTCCCCGGGTGTGCTTTTACACAGTTACAGGTGTGCCTAAATACAGGAATTGGAAGGACTCCATATTTGGAGGTTATAAATATTAGTGGAGTTTTTTTTGTATATGATATGATATTCTAATTTTTCCTTTCTTATTTTTTTTTATAAGTAATCTCTACCCCCAACATGGGGCTTGAACTCGACCCCAAGATAAGAGTCACATGCTCTGCAGACTCAACTAGCCAGATGCCCCTATGATGTGATATTTTAAAAGTTGGGAACTGCTATAATATGTTTTATTTTTCATGTTTTAAAATTATCATTAAGATCAAACATTGAAAATTTCCTACCAAGGTAGGAGCACTGTGATTGGTGCTGTTAAAATCAGCCCTTGAATAGCATTAGTCCATTGAGGGAAACTAGATTTATTCTAGAATAACACTGGAATGGATTTCCACTTCTATGAAGAAAGAATATTTAAGATTATCAAATATAATTTATAAATTAAATACCAATTATGTGCTAGGATTGCATTTGTTTCTTTGGATGAAGAGATACTATGAATTTTGACAGTCAAGAAAAGTTTCATGGAAAAGGTGATAGTTGGACTGGGATATGAAGACTTGGACTTTGATAGATAAATAGGTGGTAACAGATTCCAGACAAATAGAGACAAAAACAGAGTGGCAGAAGTATACTTGGTGTGTTTGAAGAAAATGAGAATAGTTTTGCTAGAGCTAACACATCTTAAAAAAGAGTAGTTGGGAGAAAAAAAGAGGAAGGTACCTCTTGAAATTGTTAAAATCCTTAAATGCCAAAGAGAGGAATTTGAGTTAAAAAAAAAAAAAAAGCACAAACCAACTCTCACACATTTGAGCAAGAGTCTGGTGTCTAAGTCCTAGTTTTGCATGATTAACAAAGCTAAGTGACCAAGCAGTTTGTTTACACGTGAATACCACCTTTGTCACTGATTTGTGGTCTTTTTGTCCTCATTTCCAGACCAGATAGCATCTTTGGTTGAATAGTAATCCATTTCTAATTGATATTGTCTGAATAAATCTGTTAGTTGGTGAGAGTTTAGTCCTATGACACTAGGTGTGAAGACTGTGAATGAGTAAAATTTTGAGTGGTTAGTAGAATGTTTTGTACTAGACTATCATATGAATTGGATTTTTATAACATTTTGTGTTTTTTTCAAAATTTTTTTGTAATTTCTGTGGTAGGAATTTAAGTAAATTTTAATAAACTGATGCCAAATTGTTAAGTTTAATACTTGAAAATTAAGTTCAGTGGCCATGTATAATTGTCCTATAATTTCAAATACTTGGATTGAATATCCTTCATCTAGCCATTATAAAATAAATAGAGGTAAATTTTTCATTGTACAAAAAAATCATCGAGTAAAAAAAATGTTTAATGATTGATTCAGCATGTATAAGAGGACTAGTTTATTTTTGGCAAATGCTTAGAAGATGGTTTTCTTCTTGAAGCATATACCTAAATAGTTTTGAAAAAACTAAATAAAATCATCAGGCAGTAATAAGATAAAATTGATTTTAGATCTCTTAGAAGTAATGCTATGTGATTTTGTCTATTTTATTCATTTCTCATCCTTTAGTTGATATTTTACCAGATTTTTTAGATTATAATATACCATTGTCTCACTTGTTCTTTATATTTTCTATACTTTATTATTCACTTAATGCTTTTTTTAATAGATGCTCCTTTTTAGAGTAATTTTATTTCTTAGCAAAATTAAGTAGAAAGTACAGAGTTCCCAGCAACTCTGTCTCCCCTCTCGACCCTCCCTCCCCATTATATCTAGCTGCAGAGTAGTATTTTTGTTATAGTCAGTGGACATTAATACATATCATCATCACCCAAAGTCCATATTCCTTTTTAAAAATTCTTTTAAAGAAATTTTTAATTATAAGTGTATTATTTTGATTTTCGTGAGACAGTATAGCATGAATATATCCGTATCATCAAATAATCTCTTAAAACATGATTTTTAACTTTTAAAATTAAAAAAAAAATTTAAGATTTTATTTATTCATGAGAGACACACAGAGAGAGGCAGAGACGTTGGCAGAGGGAGAAGCAGGGTCCATGTAGGGAGCCCGATGTGGGGCTCGATCCTGGGACCAGGACTGCAGGATCACGCCCTGAGCCAAAGGTAGACGCTCAACTGCCGAGCCACCCAGTTGTCCCAAAACATGATTTTTTTTTTAAAGAATTTATTCTTTAGGGCAATTTTGTTTCAGAACAAAATTGAATAGAAGGTATAGACATTTCCCATATATCTCTCTTTCCCACATATGCATGGCTTCCCCCATTATCAGCACCACTCACCAGAATGTTATGCTTCTTACCAACAATGAATCTATGTTGATACATACATAATCACCCAAAGTCCATAGGTTACCTTAGGTTTATTCTTGGTGTTGCACATGCTTTGGGTTTGGACAAACATATATTGACATATATCCATCTTTATAAAACATCTACAGTATTTTCAGTGAGCTGAAAATTGTCTCTGCTCTGCCTGTATCTCCCTCCTCCCTTCCTGTATGCTTTTTACCGTGGAAAATCTGAAATGTTCCTTACTTAGTGTTACTTATATATTTTTTTTATCTAAGTTGAATTTATTGTCCTCTGAATATTCCTAATTTTGACTTTTTTTATTTGGCCGAAGTGGAGCTTTAAGTGCCACGTTTTCTGGTTTTAACTGGATGCAGAAGATTTTATTTTTTATTTTTATTTTTTTGTTTTTTGGTTTTTACTTTTTCCTTTTTTTGTTTAAACAAATGTGCACCACGATGGTTCAACAAATAAGGCAAATGCCGTGAATATGAAAGCTGCAATTTGCAATACATCACATCTAGAACCCAGGGGAGGTGAACAGACAGAGGTGGTAGTCATTCTAATTAAACAGTCAGATGACATCATGACAAGTTGGTTTGCAGCATCAAAACTGTCCATTTAAGTTTCCTTTTTCTTAATGATCAGAGGTCCCACATTGTCTCCAGTCTCTTCATTGTGTTTTGTGTGAGATCCATCACAGAATGGAAACTTTTTGGACCTCCAACAACGACAGTACACAGTTTTATCTCCCAAATCCTCCATGTCATAAGCATGTACTATCTTGGGGTTGTCTTTCTGGATGTGAAGGTTTACCATAGATTTGTTGCGATGATCTTTAACATAAAACCTTCTGTAAGCTAGATAACCAATTGTAGCTGTCCCAGCAGCAATAGTAACTGCTGCGATCCATTCAATTCGTACGCTGGAAGTCAGACTCGTGGCGCCATCACTTGCAAGGTGTGTGTGCACAGGACACTAAAGCACAAACAGGCTCTTGCGGAGGGCCGGAGTCAAGGTGTGAGAAACGTCCTATACGCACCGACTCCGGATGCAGAAGATTTTAAATGTTGGACATAATCAGAATGCTTTAATTAATCTAGATTAGTGGTTCTCAGATTTTTAGAATTTTTAAATATCACCTGGTGCCTTTTAAGAATTAGATACTTAGTTAAAAAAAATTAGGTACTTGGTAATCTCCCACCCATTTACCCCCAATTTAGTAGTTTAGGGGTAGGCTCAATTTTCTGCATTTTTTCCCCCTGCATTTTCATTAAGCCACTCTGGTGTTCTTGATACAGGGAATATATATACTCTGAGAACCCCACTATATTTTACTTCCCTTTTTTTATTTTTTATTTTTATTGTTTTAAAGAATTTTAAAACAAGACACAGAGAGAGAGAGAGTGAGGCAGAGACACAGGCAAAGGGAGAAGCGGGCTCCATGCAGAGAGCCTGACGCGGGACTCGATCCAGGGTCTCCAGGATCACGCCCTGGGCTGCAGGCGGCGCCAAACCGCTGCGCCACCGGGGCTGCCCCTATTTTACTTTCCTTATTGCTAAATTTCATATTAACTATTCTCAAAAATTTTGTCTAAAATCTTTAAATTTAGTTTTGGGATTTTTACATTAAGTTTAAATTGTGCCCAGAAACAAACTTCACTCCCTAATTATTTTAAACTTAGCTATATCCTGAAAACATTTAAATTTATTTGGAAGGCATGCAATGATGTATACCATGATCTCTTGTACGTTATATGATGTTAGTCTGTTATCTAGAACTCTATTAATCTACCTTTATAATTTTTTTTTTTTTTGAGAGGGAAAGAAAGAGCAAGAGAGTGAGAAAGGGAGAGGAGTGGCAGAGGAGAGGGAGAATCCTAAGCAGGCTGTATGCCCAGCACAGAGCCACATGTTGGGCTTGATCTCACAACCCTGAGATCATTACCTGAACCAAAATCAAGTTGAATGCTTAACCAACTTAGCCACCCAGGCACCTCAATCTACATTTTTTGTATGATTTTACTAGTAGTTATTCAAATGTAATTTTAGCAAAATAATCCCCAAGCGTAATTAGCAAATAGGGTCATCTGATGATGTTTACTTATGAAAACAGACATTCTAGGTTTCCAAATGAAATCTCATTGCATCCTAGTCTTCTTAATTTGAGCTGACAGCTACAAATATAGCATGCTAGAGTTGTAAAAAAATTTATTAGTTTGTATAGATTTTACTAAAAGGAGTTGGACTTTTTCCAAAATAGAAGAGTCAGTAAGCATTGATTGTGCTATTTTGCATTTTCAATAGTGTGTGGCATTCCAAAACTAATAATTTTTATTGATGTATGTGATATGATCCCTGTGGGACTTTTTTTTTTCTTTTTTTGCCCTGGGACTCCTGAATCATCAATATTAAGAATTTGGTTTTATTACTTATCACTTCACTTTAGTTATTTTCAAATTGGCAGTGCTTGAAATATATGATTGCCCTCAGGATTTTTTTTTCCTTTTTCTGACCATTATGTGTCTTTTGTGTATTTCTCTGTGTATATCCGATTTAGGGTTCTTGGAGTTTCTTAGATGTGTATAATTCAGTTTGAGTTACTGTTGAAAAGTATTTGACTGTTATCTCTTCAAATATTTCTTCCCCATTTTTTTCTCTTTTCCTACTGAGTCTCCAGTCTGACAATATTCAGCAGTTTGATACAGTTTTTGTTTACATGCTGAAATTCCCCATTGTTATTAGATGTTGTCCCCCTTATCTACTATATCTTTGGATTTGTTTTTTTTTTTTTTTAAGAATTTTTTTTATTTGGGAGAGCGAGAGCACATGAGAGAGTGAGAGAGAGAGGAGAGAGATCATGAGCAGCAGGGAGGGGCAGAGGGAGAAGCAGGGAGCCCCCTACTGAGCAGGGAGCCCAACTTAGGACTTGATCCCAGGATCCTGGATCATGATCTGAGCCAAAGGCAGATGCTTAACTGACTGAGCCACCCAGTTGGTTATAGATGCCCTCAACTATATCTTTGAACATACTAATTTTAATTTTTTTAAGTTCCTCTCTGAGAGCTTAAGCATTTGCGTCATTTCTGGGTATGCTTCTGTTGTTTGTTTATCTCTTGGCAGTAGGTTTCTCTCTCCTACCCTCCTGTTTTTGATTGAATGCTGGACATGATGTATAAAAAAACAGACTGCGGTAAATAATAATTGTGCACAGCAGTAAACATCTCTTTTGTCAGGTTATTAGTGTGAGAGATTGAATTAGTTCTTATCTGGTTGAACTGGATTTGCTATATTTTGCTTTATTTTCTGTGTGTGTGTGTGTGTGTGTGTGTGTATGAATAAGTACATCTGTTTCATCAGTATGCTTTACCCTGAAACACTTTAGCACAAACATCATTAATTGGAATTCATGGTATAGTTTTTCTGTGTTGGAGGGTAATGTACATATCTTAATTGTACTGTTTGATGAGTTTTAACCGATGCTTACTCATGTACAACCCAAACTCTTCTCATGATTCAGAACATTACAATCAACATAGAAAGTTCTCTCATGCCCCCTTTAGGTAGTCCCTGCCCCTCCACCAGCCTCATAGTGGTAATCACACTTAAAATTTTTTTTAAAGATTTTATTTACTTACTTATTCATGAAAGATACAGAGAGGCAGAGACATAGGCAGAGGGAGAAGCAAGCTCCCCATAGGGAGCCTGATGCAGGACTCGATCCTAGGACCCTGGGATCACAACCTGAGCCAAAGGCAGATGCTCAACCACTGAGCCACCCAGGTGCCCCACACTTATAACTTTTTATTTTATTTTTAAAAGATTTTATTTATTGTATTTGTCTCTCATTTTATTCATGAGACATACAGAGAGAGGCAGAGACACAGGCAGAGGGAGATGCAGGCTCCATGCAGGGAACCTGACACTGGACTGGATCCCGGGACTCCAGGACCATGCCCTGGGCCGAAGACAGGCAGTAAACTGCTGAGCCACCCAGCTGTCCCCACTTAAATTTTTTTTTTTTTTTAAGATTTTATTTATTTATTCATGAGAGACACAGAGAGAGAGAGAGGCAGAGACACAGGCAGAGGGAGAAGCAGGCTCTGTGTAGGGAACCCAACGTGGGACTTGATCCCGGAACTCCAGGATCACGACCTGGGCCAAAGGCAGGCACTAAACTAAGCCACCCAGGGATCCCTATCATAGTGTTTTTTTTTTTTTTTTCATAGTGTTTTTGAGATTCACCCATGTTATTGCATGTATTATTTGTAACTATTCATGTCTCCATATTATTCCATTGTATGAATATCACCATTTGTTTTACCATTCTTGTATTGATGAAAATTTGGACTGTTTATGCTTTAGGCCATCATGAAGTGCTATAAACATTGGTGTACAAGTGTTTTTTTGGACATATGGTTTTATTTATATTGGGTAAGTACCTAGGTGTGCAGTCATTGGATCATAAGATAGATCATGTTTAATTTAGTGAGCAGGGATCCCTGGGTGGCGCAGGGGTTTGGCTCCTGCCTTTGGCCCAGGGCGCGATCCTGGAGACCCGGGATCGAATCCCACGTCGGGCTTCCAGTGCATGGAGCCTGCTTCTCCCTCTGCCTGTGTCTCTGCCTCTCTCTCTTTCTCTCTCTGTGACTATCATAAATAAATAAATATTAAAAAAAAAAAATTTAGTGAGCAGCTGCTAGTCAATCACAGGAGTGATTGTCCTATTTTACAGTTTCACCAACAATGTATGATAATACTGTATTGTCAAGAAATTTGTCCATTTCTTCTAAGTTCTGTCCATGTAAGGTAGATATTATAATATTATCCTTTTAATGTCTGTAGGGTCTGTGGTGATATTCTCCCTGTTGCATTCCTCATGTTGGTTTTCTTTTTTAAATTGATATGTTTAGCAAGAGGTTTGTCAAATCTGGTACTCTTCAAAGATCTCACTTTTGGTTTTGCTCATTTTCTCTATTGTTTTCTATTGATTTCTGTTTTCTCTATTTCATATAGAGAATTTTCTCAACCTCTGCACTCTAGACAATTTAGACCATAATTTTCTCAACCTCTGCACTCTTATCCAATCTAGACAATTTAGACCAGGTAATTCTTTGTTTTGGAGAGCTGTCTTGTGCATTGTAGGGCATCTAGTACTATCCTTCAAATGTACCTACTAGAGGCCAGTTGCAGGCTCCATCCTTCCAGTTTTGTCATCTGAAAATGTTTTCAGATGTTGCCAAATGTCTCCTTGGGGCAAAACCACTTTGGTTGAGAATCACCGTCCTGACAAGCTTTTTAAAGCTATTTAATATTTTTTTCAAAACACTATTTTAATTGCATCTCACTAGTTTTGACATTTTCATTACCATTCAGTTACAATTTTTTTTTTATTTTCTTTGTGATTTTTTTTTAACCTATGAGTTCTTCAGAAATGTGTGATTTAATTTCCAGATATTTGGAGTATTTGTAAATATATGATTGTTAATGATTTCTAATATAATTCTATGATTAGAAAACATTCTGTAAGATTATAGTCTTTTGAAATCTGTTAAGAGTTGGTTTTTTGGCTTCACGTATGGCATCTCTTGGTAAGCATATCATGTGCACCTGGAAAGAATGTGTAATTTGTTCGTTGGATACAGTGTTCTATGTAGTCATTTAGTGTCCATTTTGTCAGGGGATTGAGATTGTTATTCATCATCTAAGTCTTCACTGATTTTTAAAAAATGTTGGCCTCATTCTGCTGCTGAGAAAGAGTGATAAAACCTCAAACTGTGATTGTGGAATTGTATATTTCTCTCTTAATCCTGTTGATTATTCTTTCATTTGTTTTTTAATTCTGTTGTAAGGCAAATATTGTTGGAATTATAATTGTTAGATCTTTCTAATAGGTTGGCCATTTTAGCATTCTAAAATGTTCGTAATGTCTAAACTCCACCCTTTTTATAGTTTTTGTCTGCATTATATATTTTACACTTTTTTCTTTTAACCTATGTGTCTTTATATTTAACATGCATCCAGAGTATGGTTAGGTCATGCTCTCAAAAAATTTTTTATTACTGTTTTTATCCATTTTATTTATTTTTTAATCTTTTTTTTTTTTTTTAAGATTTTATTTATTTATTCATGAAAGACAGAGACAGGCAGAGGGAAACGCAGACTTCATCCGGGACCCGATGTGGGACTCAATCCCGGCACTCCAGGATCATGCCGTGGGCTGAAGGCAGATGCTAAACCTCTGAGTCATTCAGGCATCCCTGTTTGTATCCATTGTAGCAATTTTTGCATTTAGATTGGAGTAAGTCACATTTAATTGATGTGGTTGGATATATATGTCTACCATTTTGTACTTTTTCTATTTGTCTCATCTATTTTTCCCTTCTTTCCTGTCTTTTATCTTAATTTGCTATTTTTTTTAGAATTCTGATTATTGGTTTTGTAGGCAGAACCCTCCCCCCTTTTTTTTTAGATTTTATTTATTTATTCATGACAGACACACAGAGAGAGGCACAGGCACAGGCAGAGGGAGAAGCAGGTTCCATGCAGAGAGCCTGATGTGGGACTCAACCCCGGGTCTCCAGGATCATACCTCAGGCTGAAGGCGGTGCTAAACCGCTGGGCTGCTGGGGCTGCCCTAGGCAGACCTTTTTGGTCTGTGTGTCTGTGTCTGGTTGCACAGGGATTGCAATACATACCTTTTTAAAACGATTTTATTTATTTATTTGAGAGAGAGAGCATACAAGCAGCATGAGGGCAGAGAGAAGCAAACTCCCTGCTGAGCAGAGAGCCAGATGCGGAACTCCATTCTAGAACTCTAATACCATGACTGGAGCTGAAGACAAATGCTCAACTGACTGAGCCACCCAGTGCCCTGCAATAACTCATCCTTAATTTTTATAGACTTACATTTTTATTTTTATACTACATGTAAAATGTAATCATCTTTTATCAGTATAGGTCCATTTATCCTCCTCCCTTTATGTCACAGATATATTTATAAGCCCAACATTAAACAGTTCTAAGTATTTTAAATAAGTTGCAGGGGGAAATAGTCTTTCCTATTTGAGCACTTACTACCGTTTCTTGCGTTTTTCACACCTTCCCAAACATTGGATTTTCTACCTGATTATAATATCCCTTCAGTTTGAGGAACTTCCCTGTAGTGTATATTTTAGTGAGGATTTGCTGAGGTAATTTTAGTAGTTTTTATTTATTTGAAAATGTCTATTTTACCTTTTTTTTTTTTTTTTTTTGAAGGATATTTTTGGATATAAAATTCTGGGTGGATAGATTCAGTGCTTTAAAGATGTAATTCTGCTATCTTGTGTTCTCTAGTTTTTCAGATGAGAAGTCAGTGATTATTTGTATTTTTGTTTATTGTATGTAATCTGCAGTTTTTAGCTACTTTCAAGATACTTCCTCTTTTCTTGATTTTCAGCAGTTTCACTATTGTGTCCCAAGGGGCGTGTTTCTCCTGTACTTGTCCTGTCTTGGAATCACTGAGCTTCCTGGATCTGTAAATTTATGTCTTTCAGCAGATCTGGAAAATTTTTGGTCATTTCTCTTTCCTAGGATCCAATTACACACATATTAGATTTTTTAATATTGCCCTCAGATTACTGGGGCTCTTTACCTTTTTTCAGTCATTTCTCTTTGTGTTCTTCAAATTTGATAATTCCTGTTGATTTATTTTCAAGCTTCCCTACTTTTTCTGATGTCATCTTCAGCTGCACATACAGCCTAAAAAAATACAAAGTCATAGAGATTTAGGACGTGATCATATAGATCATATAGTAAAATACATAAACCTTAAGGGTAACATTCTGCTAATTTTTATATGTATTTACATGCAATCACAATTCAGACCAGATGCAGAACATTTCTGGCACCCCAGCAGGCTGACTTATGTTTCCTCCCTAGAGACAGACACTCTTCTAATCTCTCTTTTTTTTTTTTTTATGATAGTCACAGAGAGAGAGAGAGAGGCAGAGACACAGGCAGAGGGAGAAGCAGGCTCCATGCACTGGGAGCCCGATGTGGGATTCGATCCCGGGTCTCCAGGATCGCGCCCTGGGCCAAAGGCAGGCGCCAAACCGCTGCGCCACCCAGGGATCCCCTCTTCTAATCTCTTATTGAAAGTTTTGCCATCATACTTAGTACAAATAGAATCATGTGGTATGTATTCTTTTTATGTCTGGCCATTTTATTAAAACATCCATGTCTGAGATTCAACCTTATTGTTATGGGGTGCAGTAATAATTTTTTACTATATGAATATACCAAAATTTATTTATCTGAACTATTGTTAATGGGTGTTTCGGTTAATAGTTTTTTGCTTTCTGAACAACACTTCTTTAACATTGTGTGAGGTTTTTTAGGTAGAGTCAAGGACTCATGTATCTTGGGTAGGTATACTTTTTGAAGGGCCAGATAGTAAATATTTTATGCTTTGTGAATCAAAAGGATGCTGTGTATGTACTTACAGAAAGGAGGACAAATTTCCACAATTTTTTTGAACAAAATTCAAAACAGAATAATGATTCAGTATATTTTTTGGTAACACGGACTATTAATGAGAAGAATAGGATTCTGGGCGGTGGTGTGTGGGACTAACATTCACTTAATTGAAGTTTAAAGTTTGTGTTCCCTATCACCAAAATTGATTTCAGGTGTTCACCTATTAATGCTAATCTATTTTTTTTTAAATATTTTGTTTATTTAGTCATGAGAGACAGAGAGGCAGAGATATAGGCAGAGGGAGTAGTAGGCTCCCTATGGGGAGCCAATGTAGGACTCGATTCCAGAACCCTGGGATCACGACCAGAGCCAAAGGCAGTCGCTCAAACACTGAGCCACCCTGGCGTCCCTTAATGCTAATCTATAATGAAGTTTTGTGTATTTCATTTGAAAGTTTTTTCACAGAGCTAGATATTCCCAAATATTGATACCCATTTATGAGCATATGATTTTAACTAACATATTCATTGCTTGGGAGGCATTTATAGAATTCTTTGATATTTTTTTCATGATAATTGCCTTTTAGTGTGTCATTAACTTGCAGATTAACTGCTTACAATTGAAGGGTAGATGGAAGCTCCCCAGTTGCAGTTTGAAATGGCCTTTGGGGATCCCTGGGTGGCGCAGCGGTTTAGTGCCTGCCTTTGGCCCAGGGTGCGATCCTGGAGACCCGGGATCGAATCCCATGTCAGGCTCCCGGTGCATGGAGCCTGCTTCTCCCTCTGCCTGTGTCTCTGCCTCTCTCTCTCTCTCTCTCTCTGTGTTGTGTGACTATCATAAATAAAAATTAAAACAAACAAAAAAAAAACGAAATGGCCTTTGAAATGTGGAAGTTTCCTTGGCTTGTGCGTTAAGGTCCTAAAAATGTTGGTGGAATAGGAATTTGAGCTTGGAAATGAAGATCTCACTTTTTGTTATAATTTTTGGCAGTTATAGGAAGAAGGAGCTTGACATTTCTTGTGATTCAGCTAATGTTATTTGTTGAAATAACTTTACTATAATGTGTAAGTTTCACATATAAGTGCATAACAGTTCTGTAGTTACAGCTGAATTCATTGAGAAACATTACTAAGTCTGTAGTCAAAGCTACTTTCTAAAGCTATTCAGTGTTTAAAAATAATAACAAATACTATCAATTAAGGGCTATTGAGCTATTGAGTGCTAAAAGAAGCTAAAGACTACTGGAGTGACATTGGCAATAATAGCAAGAAAAACAAGAAAGAAGTCGTCTTTCTCTCTTCCTGCCCTCTTTATCAGTTTGCTTCCTGTCAAAGAAGTCTGTGCAATGCATTTTCCAGAATCCCAGTCTCAGCATCAGATCACAGAGTATACAAGAGTGAATTTGGAGTTAGCTATGTAAATAATTAGCACACTGTTCTACTGATGATTTGAACTTGCACAGAACAAGAATAATAATTTCATGTTTTCATCTAACAAGGTACACCTATTCTTTTAAAAATGAAGATGCTCTCTTCTCTTTCCAGATACTCTCAATAGTCACATGGGCCAATTTCTAAGTGATAACATACCCAATTCTGGGTGGTAACTGCTTTTTTAGTTAAAACACTATTCTACGTGAATAGTCTGAGTGGAGTTCGTCATATCCGATCTGCTGCTTGTTTCTGTAGGCTTGGGCAAAGAATTTTTATATTATCAAGTGGTTGGGGAGGGTTCAAAAGAATAATATTTCATGATACCTGAAAATTATATGGAATACTAATTTCATTATTTTTACATTATTAAGTGGTTGGGGAGGGATCAAAAGAATATTTCATGATACCTGAAAATTATATGGAATACTAATTTCAAAGTCTCTAAGTAAAGTTTCTTTGGAATACAGCTATACTCATTCGTTTACATATTGTCTATAGCTGTGTTCATACTGATACAGCAGTTAAGTAGTTATGACAGAGACCTTATGGCCTGCACAACCTAAAAACATTTACTTTTTTTTTTTTTTTTAAGAAAGGGAATGGGCAGGGGAGTGGCAGAAGGAGAGTGAGAGAATCTTAGGCAGGCTCCATGCTGGTCATAGATGCAGGGCTCTAACAACCCTGAGATCATGACCTGAGCCAAAATCAGGGGTCATTCGCTTAACCAACTGAGCCCCTCAGGTGCCTAAAATATTTACTTGTCCTTTACAGAAAGTTTGTTAGTCCCCTAAACATGTATTAGAAACCACTGACAGTCCTTGTCTAAAATAATTAAAGAGAAGGAAAAGAAAAGTAGTTAATACACCAGTTCACAGATGTTAACAAGCAGGGACACCAGCATTGCATAGCTGTTTATAGCCCTCATTTTTGCACTTGCCATAGAGCCTTAATTAACTTCCTTCTTCCATAACCCATTCTGTTTCTTTTGCCTTCACCTCAGCTGGGGTTGCTCTGGTTTTATTTTTAACTTGGTAGATTGTCCTTAAACTTCATTCTCAAAGGGTCTGACCGAAACCCTTAGGGATTCTGACTTATTAGGACACTGTAGTTTCCTATGAACTTTTAATATTGCATGCAGAAATCCTAAGAAGTGCCTTAGCTGTTGAGGGGTATGTTACTTCTGCACAACAGGATAAAGGCAGAAATTGAGGGTTAACGTACTTTGATAGGCAGTTTGCTGTTGCTACAACATCTAAGTGCATTATTTTGTATTTTACAATTGTATTGGATTTTTTTTTTTAAGAGCAGTACCTGATTGGTTATTCACACGCCACTAGTTTGACAACACTAGCCCATCTGCTAAATTCCAAACATGTTTGTCCCTGTACCAATTGCATAGTAACAGCCAGTTTTCCCATAGTAATTTGGGATCTGTCACACTAGTCATCATAGGAAACTTCTTTACGGATTGTTGCAGTGGTTTGAACAGTCCAAACAGGCAGGTGACAATCTCAGCTTTAGTTTAGTGTAACCATTCTGTCCTATAATACAAGCATTCTTCTCATGGAAACCAAAATCTCTAACTAGCAGACCAAAAGGTTTAGGGATAGAAGCAAAAAGTCTTTTGAGTATGGGTATTAGATATAATGGAAGAGGCACTCTAATTTCCAGGCCCATATAGTGTAGAAATAGCATAATTTATCAGTCACAAATTAAGAGCATATGTCACATCTTATAAAATAGAACCTCACCATTTCAGAGCATTGTCTTCTCAAATGCTATTGTAACAGCGAACCATTGCACTGCACTATCAGACTAGCCTTTAGTTATGGGACAGGCAGAAAATCAATTCCATAGATATGAGTCCACTGTCAAAAAGATTACCAAATAAATTATGATCTGATGATTTATTATTTTTTTTAAAAGATTTTATTTAGACAGAGAGGCAGAGGGAGAAGCAGGCTCCATGCAGGGAGCCCCATGCAGGACTTGATCCTGGGTCTCTAGGATCATGCCCTGGGCTGAAGGCGGTGCTAAACCGCTGAGCCACCTGGGCTGCCCTGATGATTTTTTTAAACACATGGAAATTTTTATCTTGTTGGAAGAGCTCATATAGATAACTTATACAAAATTTTTTCACATTTTTACATACACCAAGGAAAATGAAATAAATTGGCTGTCATTCTGAAAATCTTCTCATTCAGATTTTGACCCTTTTAAATCTTACTTTTGACTAGATACTGACATTTATGTTTTTCCTTATTGTGTTGTTTTCATCAAAAGTATTAGTAATGTAGAATATCTTTTTTTTTTTTTTTAAAGATGGAAGAGGAAATGGAGGAATAGGGAGGAGGAGTAAGGAATCGCTGGGGAAGGAGGAGGAAGAGGAAGAGAAGAACTTGATAAAGCCTGTGTTTTTTCTTTTTTTTTTTTTAAAGATTGTATTTATTTATTTGAGAGACAGCGAGCGAGTGAGAGAGAAAGCACAAATGGGGAGGGGCAGAGGGAGAAGGAGAAGCAGACTCCCTGCCAAGCAAGGAGCCCGACAAGGAGCCAATCCTAGGACCCTGAGATCATGACCTGAGCCAAAGGCAGATGAGATGCTTAACCGACTGAGCCATCTGTGCACCCCCAGAATATCTTTCTGAAGTGCTCCATTTTTGTTTCTGAGATGTTCTTCCAAGGTATTAACACTTAATGCTGCAAGATTTGGTGCTAGTGTTTTGTAGATTTTATCAGGCAGTATCTGCCCAAGGTTTTCAAACTGAAGTTTGTATAAGTGCAGACAACAGTTCTTTTACAATTATTTCTGGCTGTCACTTTTTAGAAGACCACTGATTTTTAAGACACATTTCAGTATCAAACATGTTAATAAATGGGTCCTAGGATTAGTAAAATATGGTAATTTTTATTTATCACAGACCAATACATGCCAGACACTGGGAACTTCATGTTCACTATCTCTAAGTATCACAGTCTTTTAGGGTTGTATTCTTGTTTTTGTTTTACAGGCACAGAAAGTAATTTATTCAGATCACATACCTATTAAGAGGCAGAATGGAATTCACACCTGTGGTCTGAATAAATTCAAATTTAATTTGTATTCTTTCTCTGCAGTAAGGAAGAGATCTGTTTCAGATTTTAAGGTAGAATGGATGTATATGCTCATCAGTTGTTAGCATTGCTTATCTGGTGGACTCAGCCAGTAGAAACCACTCTGGATTGGAGATTGAAAGTCAGGAATTACCAAATCCAGGAGGTGTGTGTAGTATTCTTATAGCATGATTGAAATGATGTATTTGTGTGTGGGGGCCAACAGAGATAAATAAGGGTATGAGGGAGTTGGCTATAGAGTATGATAGAAGATTTAGTGTTCAGATTAAAGGCAAATGGTAGATTTAATAAAACTAAAAAATGGAGAAGTTGGGAGACAGAATATTTTGTTTTGAAAAGAAAATTTTACAGTCAAGGATACTGGAAGTAAAAGTTTCTAATGAGGGGGTTCCAGATATGGATCAAGCAGGATAAAAATGAAAAACATTGATGAAATAAATTGATGACAGGAGGTTTTAGTAATTATGCTGAGATAACAGGTGTGAACTAGGGCTATCTGAGGCAAATTGGGATATATGTTCCCTTTATGAATCAGGAACTATAATACCAGGGTATTAACTAGATTTGATCTAGAGTGAATTGTAAGTTTAAACCTAGTCTGAGAGTTCTCTACAGAGAATCTGTAGATTTATGTCTAACTCCTGGATACTCTACCAACAAGTGATGTATATAAAGTCTTTTCTCTGAATTAAATTTTTTTTCTGTTGAAAACAGGTAATTTAGTCTATTTCTCTCTCCATTACATTTATAGTAAAGGATAATATAGTATATACAGTACAATTTAATGTGTTCTTCTCCCCACTCCCACTTTAATTTTGTGATATCACAGTACTGATGATTCCCTGGGCTCTTTTTTTTTTTTTTTTTTTTTTACTTTATAGAAGGATAGCACTGTACCTTGCAGATTGTGCTGTCTTTGAGCCTTCATGATGTTTCATAGTTTGTCTAGGTGACTTTATTGTCCTTTCCTCACCCTCCTCCAAATTGTTTAGAACTTGTTAGGGAAGAGTAATAAATGGTATAGATGTCAATCTCCAGTGGTTATATAGGAGAAGCTGTGGTTAGTTTATTTGGCTTACATGATCTAGGGCAATTATTCCCTTCTAGTTACTTTCTTTCCTAATGTTGGAAGGTGGCTTATGAACCATTGATTTGTCAGTTGAGCCTTTTTCATTGCCTTAAAGGAACTACACATTTAACATTTATAGTAATATTTTTGTAGAAAAATATGAGGATTTTAGGAGATCTCTCCAGTTCATTTTTATCCATCTGTATTTTCTTTTTAAACAGCTTTATTGAGATAGAATTCACATACAAGTCACCCATTTAAAGTGTACAATCACTGGTTTTAGTATATTCACAGATATGTGCAGCCATCACCACAGTCAATTTTAGAGCAGTTTTATCACCTCAGAAAGGAACCGTATATCTTTAGCTGTCACTTCCATATGGCCCTCCAGCCCTAAGCAATCACTAATTTACTTTCCGTCTCTGTACATTTCAGATGGTTCATATAACAATCATAGTAGTCTGTCATAACTGGTTTCTTTAACTTAGCATAATGGTTTCAGGGTTCCTCCATTTTGTAGCATCAGTACTTCATTCCTTTTTATGGCCAAATATTCCATTGTGTGAATATATCAAATCTTGTTTATCCGTTTGTCAGTTGATGGACATTTGGGCTGATACTACCTTTTGGCTATAAACATCTGTGTACAAATTGTTATGTAGACATACATTTTTACTTTTTTTGCTTTTAAAAGTGGGATTTTGGGTCATATAGTAACTGTTTAGTCATTTTGAGGAAATGACAAACTTTTCCGAAGTTTGAATACCATTTTATGTTTTCACCAGTATATGAGGGTTCCAGTTTTCCAGTTTCTCCATGTCCTTTTCAACCCTTGTAATTATCTGACTTTTTGATTCTTTTTAACTTTGTAGATGTGAAGTGGTATCTCAATGTAGGGCTTGAATTCTCACAACCCTGAGATGAGACCTGAGCTGAAATTAAGAATTGGACATTTGACCAACTGAGCCACCCAGGCATTCCTCTTTGTAGTTTCGATTTTCATTTTCCTGATACCTAATGATATCAAGAATATTTTTTTTTTTTTTATTTGATAGTCACACAGAGAGAGAGAGAGAGGCAGAGACACAGGCAGAGGGAGAAGCAGGCTCCATGCACCGGGAGCCCGATGTGGGATTCGATCCCGGGTCTCCAGGATCGCGCCCTGGGCCAAAGGCAGGCGCCAAACCGCTGCGCCACCCAGGGATCCCTCAGCTTGAATTCTGATGAGAAATTTCATTGAATGTGTTTATCCATTTGGGAACTAGTGCCATCTTAACAGTGCTTAAGTCTTCCCATCAATGAACATGGGATGTTTCTCCATTTAGTTAGATATTTGATTTCTTCCAACAGTATTTTGTAATTTTCAGATTATATGTTGTACACTCTCTTTGTTAAATGCTAAATATAATTTATTCTTTTGATACTATAAGTGAAATTGTTTTCTTAATATTTTCAGATTGTTTATTCCATGTATTTAGAAATTTGATTTATTTTTATACACTGATCTTGGATCCTGCAACTTGGCTAAACTTCTTTATTCTAATTGATTTTAATGAATTCCTTAGGCATTTTTGTATAGAAGATCATGTAATCTTTAAGAAAGATAATTGTACTTCTTTTCTAATGTGGATGCTTTTATGTCTTATCTTGCCTGTATGTCCTGGCTAGAACCTTCAGTATAATGTTAAATAGAAGTGGTAAAAGCAGACATCTTTGCCTTCTTCCTAATCTTAGTGGGAAAATATCCAGTTTTCCACCACTAAGAATCATGTTGGCTGTGCATTTCTTATAAATACCCTTTATCATATTGAGGAATTTCCCTTCTAGTTTCATGAGTATTTTTATCATCAAAGGGTGTTGGATTTTGTGAAATGCTTTTTCTGCATCTATTAATATGATAATATGATTTTTTTATTCTATTGATATAATGTATTACATTAATTGATTTTCAAATGATATACCGCCTTGTATTCCTGGCATAAATCCCACTCAATCATAATATATAATTCCATTTATATTTTGCTGGATTTTGTCTGCTGGTATTTTCTTTTTTTTTTTTTAATTTTTATTTATTTATGATAGTTAGAGAGAGGCAGAGACATAGGCAGAGGGAGAAGCAGGCTCCATGCACTGGGAGCCCGACATGGGATTCGATCCTGGGTCTCCAGGATCGCGCCCTGAGCCAAAGGCAGGTGCTAAACTGCTGCGCCACCCAGGGATCCCTTGCTGGTATTTTCTTGAAGATTTTTGCATCCATATTTTTTTTTTAAGATTTTATTTATTCATTCATGAGAGACACAGAGAGAGAGAGAGGCAGAGACACAGGCAGAAGGAGAAGCAGGCTCCATGCAGGGAGCCCGATGCAGGACTCTATCCCGGGTCTTCAGGATTAGGCCCTGGGCTGAAGGCAGTGCTAAACTGCTGAACCATGCGGGCTGCCCGGCATCCATATTTTTAAAGAGATATTGGCCTGTGGTTTTCTTGTGAGATATATATATATATATATTTTGTGAGATATATAAATATATATATATTTAAGTAAATACATATATTTATTCAATTAAAGATTTTATTTATTTATTTGTGAGAGACACAGAGATGCAGAGACATAGGCAGAGGGAGAAGCAGGCTCCCTGTGGGGAGCCAGATGTGGGAATCCATCCCAGGACCCTGGGATCCTCCCCTGAGCTGAAGGCAGACACTCAACCACTAAGCCACCCAGGCATCCCTTTTGGGATATTTTTGTCTATTTTTGGAATTAGGTTAATATTGACTTAATAAAATGAGTTGGAAGTGTTTCACCATCTTATTTTTTGCAAGAGTTTGGTGGGAGAAATTAGTATTAATTATTTAAATGATCAGTAGAATTTAGCAGTAAAGGCATCTGGGCCTGGGCTTTTCTTTGTGTGTATTTTTTTTTTTTAAGATTTTATTTATTTATTTATGAGAGACACCGAGAGATAGGCAGAGACACGGGCAGATGGAGAAGCAGGCTCCCTGCAGGGAACCGGACATGGGACTCGATCCTGGGATTCCAAGGATCACGCTCTGGGCCGAAGGCAGATGCTCAACCGCTGAGCCACCCAGGCATCCCTCTTTGTGTGTATTTTTGATTGCCAATTCAGTCTCTTCATTTGTTATAGGTTTATTCAGATTTTCTATTTTTTTCTTGAGTTGCTTGTGTTTGTCTAGGAATTTATGCTTTTCTTCTGAGTTGTCTAATTTATTAACATACAGTTCTTCATAATATTCCTTTATAACCCTTTTTATTTCAGTTTGGTAAATAGTAATATCCCTTCTTTCATTTCTGATTCCAGTCATTTGAGTTTTCTCCCTTTTTTCTTAGTCTTTTAGCTAAAGGTTTGTCCATTTTGTTGACCTTTCCAAAGAACTAGCTTTTGATTTTCCCTTTCTGTAGCAATCATCAAGTTCTTCTGGGCAGAAGTAGTTTTTGGCAACTGATAGAGGAAGCTTTTGCCCAGTTCTGCTTCCCTGCCACTGTCTACTCTTTTTCCACCATTCCCTTTTCATTTTGCCCCTAAGCGAATTTCCCTGTGCTTTCTATTGCTTATTCTCTGGCTTTCACTTCTGTGCCATGATTAATTCCATCTGTTTTTTTTCCCACATATATATACTTATCTGCTTGAACCTCATTTTTCCTCTTCTTTCTGCCAAATTTTAATCCACTTAACCTTAGGATAAGCCAGCTACTTATTATTACATTTTTGAGCAATCAAATGATTGATCATTTTAGGAATAAGGCAAATAATCCACCTTTAGGAAAAGGAAAGCTAGAAAACTTGAAGTTAAAATATTAATAGCATGTATTAAGTGGCCATCTGCTCCCATCTAAATTCTCTACTATAGTCTTCACCTAACTAAATTGTGAGAAAAATAGGCTTTTTTGAGTTGGTTTGGGAATATAACCACTTAGTACTTCTAACACTGTAACAGTATAGTTTCTATAACATACTCTCTGTATGTATACATATTTTATTTTTTTGTAGTTATTTTGGATAACCACTTGTCCTGCTATACTATAAAATATATGATGTATAGATTGAGTGGTAAGAGGTACATGAGAATGTTAAGCCACTCTGCTTGGATTTGAATTTTTAATTTCTTGAACAAATTACTTAGCCTCAGTTTCCTCATCTGTTAAATGGAGATGTTAATAATAATGTCCTCCCATAAGTAATCATTGTATTAGAGGAGTTAATAGTACATTTAAATTACTTAAAATATGCCTACACAGAGCAAAAACTCAATAAATGATAGCTGTTAGTACTATTAAAGATACTTTTTCTATAAAAAATATGCTTTCATTGAGAATTTTCTTTATTATATGAGGATCAAACTATAGAATAATTAATTAGTTTGTTTAATGTTACCTTCACTCAATTTATCCTTCAACCTCAAAAGGACCCCAAGCATATTAAGATTATGTTAAAACCAAAGTCAAAACCTCTGAAGCCTCAATACAAGTGTGAAACTCTTAGACTTTAAGGCTACTCATATTTTAGACCTTGTAAATGTCCCTTGAGTCTAAAATAGCTTCTGTGATGACTGTCTCTGTCACAGTCAGTATTCAGGTTATTTTTAGAACACTAATAGTACTGGGTTATCTTAAAAGTGGAAATAAATGTAATAAAACATTTCAATTAATTTTAGAAACTTTCAAGAATTATTGAAAGTGTAATTTTATAGTATATGCTTATGAAATGGCTTGGGACTAATAGAATGGGCCTAAAGAATAGATTTGGGGTTGGAGTTCAAGAGGATAGTGGTGGTATATGTAGCATCTAACTTTTGTATACCACTCAATTTAGAAATGAAATAATAACCTTGCTCATTAAAGAATACTAACATCGACTAAACATATTAGTAACAAAACAAATTGTGTCATCAGGTAATCTCTGCTTATTAGTAAAACAGCTTAGTGAGTTTTTTCTGGAGAATAACTTAATTTGGTTGAAATTGAATGAAATAGCTATATTAATGCTTTTTTTGTTGTAGGTTTTTTTCCTTCTTGCCCAGATGCAGGATTTTTTGCTTTTCTTCTTTTTAAATTAGAAATTATTCAACTTAAACTAAAAAAAAAAAATTTCACCCATTTCTCCCACTCCTCAGCCCCCATCTCTGGCAACCACTAGTTTGTTTTCTGTGTCATTGAGTTTTAGTTTGTTTTTGTTTTGTTTTGTTTTAAAGATTCCACATATAAGAGGGATTATATGGTATTTGTCTTTCTCTGACTTACTTAGCATAATGTTCTTAAGGTTCATCCATGTTTTTGCAAATGGCAATATTTCATTCTTTTTTATAGCTGAATAACACTCTGGTGTGAGAGTGTATGTGTGCGTGTGTGTTTAAAAAACATAATTTCTTTTTCCATTCTTCTGTGGACAGTTGTTTCCATATCTTTTGAGTGTTGTAAATAATGCTCCAGTGAACATGAAGGTGTAGATATCTTTTCAAGTAAGTGTTTTTGTTTTTTTCAGATAAATAGCCAGAGGTAGAACTGCTGGATCATATGGTAGTTCTATTTTTAATGTTTTGTTTTGTCTTAATGTTAGCACTTAGTCTTAAAATGTATATTGATTGTATCGTTATTGACAAATAAAAATTTCAGAGATTTCCATTCTTAAACTTGGTCCACCACTAAAGTCTTGAGCATATCAAAAGTATACTAGTACATTTCCTTGCTTCAGAAAATATACACTTCTATCTTACTGGAGATGAAAATCTTGAGGATACATGATTTTTATGTTAATAAGCACAGCAAGGGGACACCGTAATGTAATTGCTTTGTAATTGGACTTCAGTTTTCAGTTTGAGTCAGTGATCCATTCGGACAAAGATGGTCAAATGGGCTTCAAGAAGAGGAAGTAGGAAAAAAAAAAAAAAAAGAAGAGGAAGTAGAGGGGCACCTGGGTGCCTCTGGGTTAAACATCCAGCTCTTGATTTTGGCTTGGGTCATGATCTCACAGTTGTGAGATTGAGACCTGTGTGGGGCTCCACACTGAGCAATAGAGCCTGCGTAAGATACTGTCTTTTACTCTCCCTCTGCCTTTTCCCCCTACCTCGATCCCAGGTCTCCAGGATCAGGCCCTGGGCTGAAGGCGGCGCTAAACCACTGAGCCACCTGGGCTGCCCTCAAGAGTATATTTTGAAGTGAGGAGTAGAGTTAGGGTAAAAGCGGTTTGAGAGCATATTCGTGTATTTCTTCAGTAAGTGTTGCACTTTCACCACGAGCTCTTTCTTTTTTCTGTGCAAAGCCTTAAAGATGCTTAGGATGGGAGCATCTAGGTGGCTCCGTGGTATGTGTCCACCTCTTGGTTTCAGCTCAGGTCATGATCTTGTGGTAGTCAGATTGAGCCCAGGTTGGGCTTTGCACTCAGCATGGAGTCTGCTTCAAATACTCTCTCCCTCTCTTCTCCCCTCCAGTCAAGCACATGTGTATGCAAGTGTGTGCTTGCTCCCTCTCAAGTAAATCAAATCTTTAAAAAAAAAAAAAAAAAAAAAAAAAAAGATGCTCAGATGTTTTTGTTTTTGGAAAATAATGAACAAACGTAGTTTGACTAGAGTGGAGAGTTGAAATCAGTATAACGTTTTATATTAATAAGTGTATGGAAATTTACATGGTTATATACATATATACACACGTGTATATGCATATATACATGCATAAAAGTAAGGTAAGAGTGTAAATTATGTTTTAAATGTCAGAAGATATTGGTCATTGGGAACCATTATTTAAATTGTAACAAAATAGATGTTTTAAGAATAACTTAGAATCACTGAGTTTGATTTTGAGAATTAGACTAAAATAGGGTATTGTGTAAGAAGGGTGTAAAAAGGAATGTAAGTTTTATAAACTATTCAGTATGAAGGTAACTCACTTTTGAGATAAGCAGTCAGGGCTCTTAAGAATACTGAAGTTTTCTTGAAAGACATATAAAATCTAGGTGCAGAGAAAAGACATAATAATAATAATGTGATAAATTTGGTCAATATGTCACTTAAACTTTGAGCACTAGACCCAAAAGTTACTCTAATCTGTTTAACTCCAAAATCAGAATGTGTATTAGATAGACTATCTTTGTAGTTCTGATGGTTTATGCATTCATTAACTGTGCCCCTGCCTCACCTGCTTCTCTCAGGTTTCACCTCAAATGTGCATTAGATAGAAGGATTTATGTTACAAATAATTATATGAAAGTGGACAGGAGTACATGCTGGCCAACAACTCAGTACTCATTCACATCTAGCAGTCCATGTATATACTTAGTGAGTCACCATATTAATATAAGAACCATTAAGTTTTAACTCCCAAGCTTACATGTTTTCATCCTTGAAAGATTGATTTGTTAAAGATTGGTGTACATGTAGAGATTGTGTGAACTAACTGTTTCATAATCCAACAAATAGAGTGCTGTGTATCAGTACAGTTTTATAGATTCTGTACTGCACAAATGAATACATTTATTGCTTTTCAGAATTTAAAAGTCCTAGTGCAGAAAAGACAGAGAATAATAAATGAAAAGAAGGTGTTGAAAACTTAAACCCCTGGCATATGAGAATTAAAATAGTTTTCAGAAAAGTATTATTAGATTAGTAATCCTGAGGTGCAGGTTTTATTTTTTTAGTCCTAAAACTGCCGTTAACTCTGGGTCTCCATTTCTCCCTCTATACCTCTTTCTCTCTCTCTCCTTATCCTAGTATTCCTCTCATTTTTAATGGGGTTGAAATTTTTGAAGTCCTTATACATTATCTAAAAGGTTAGTTACTGGGCAGCCTGGGTGGCTCAGCAGTTTAGTGCCTGCCTTTGGCCCAGGGCCTGATTCTGGAGACCCGGGATCAAGTCCCACATCAGGATCCCTGCGTGGAGCCTGCTTCTCCCTCTGCTTATGTCTCTGCCTCTCTCTCTGTGTCTCTCATGAATGGATAAATAAAATCTTTAAAAAAATAAAAAATAAAAAAAATAAAAGGTTAGTTACTTCAAAGGAAATCTGAGATTCTTGTGGTACATGTAATATTACTTTTTAAACTTTGTCACTCTTCATTATGGGACAATCAAAACCACAAATGGACAAAATAGAATAATGAAATTCTGAAGCAAACCTCAAGTATTACATCATTTCATTATTTCAAAATACATTCCTAAAAAAATAATTTTTAAAATCACAATGACTAACACTTAAAAATTTGTTATTAACTATTTATGTAATTAAAAATAGCTATTAACTATTTTACTGAAGGTATATACATTTGTTATGGTGTATCTCTTATGTATGAAATATAGCATACAAAAATACACAGACTGTAGTTTAATAAGTAACTATAAAGTGAACCTATAAATAAAGTAGAATATTGGGGCACTCAGTTGGCTCACTCAGTTAAGTGTCCAACTCTTGATACTACCTCAGGTCTTGATCTTAGAGTTGTGAGTTCAGGTTCCGCATTGGTCTCCACACTGGGCCTGGAGCCTACTTTAAAAAAAAATCAAGAAGGAAGGAAATAGAATATCAATACACAGGAACTTTATAAGCTCTATATCAGTGTGGTCTTCTGGTTTGCTTATAGTGTCATTGTCTATGTACACATCTCTAAAAATATAGTTTGATTTTTTTCTAGTTTTAGTTTTTGAATTTTATGTAAATGGAATCACATCATCTAGTTCCTTGTGGTATACATCTTATTTAGTACTGTGTTTGAGCTCTGTCCATGTTATTACTTATATTTGTTTTTCAATTATTTTTATTGCTGTATAGTACTCTGTTGTACTACTTATCCAGTCTTCTGTTGACATTTGATTTCTAGTTTTTTTGGCATTTACAAATAATTTTGCTATTAATATACTTGTATGCATATGTTGTATACATGTGTACAACCTGCTTTAGGGCATACACATAGACCTACATAGGTGAAATTGTTGTGTCATTGGGTATGCATGTCTTGTACTTCACTGAAAACACCAAAGTGGTTGTACCAGTTTACATTCCAATTGACAGTGAATGAGAGCTCTCATTTTCTTTGTTGGACTTTTAAAATGTTGATTTAATTTTTACCAGTGAGGAAGCTAAAAGATCTTTTACTTTACTCTTTCCCCAAGGCAATGACTTTAAAAAACCAGCTATATTGACTCATAATTGAGAAATTCAATAAAGTATACAATATGATATAATAATACATCTTAGTCTTTGTTACCAGTTAACACAGAGATTCAAAAATGGTTGGAATTTCCTGAGTCTAGTGAATATCTTTGTTATGCTAATTAAGCAACTCTTGACCTGCCCCTAAACTCTTAATTTAATAGGGTCACTGAAAGTCCAAGCGCATGGTTAGAGATGGAACTTTATGCCACCTGAGCTCCTGGAAGAGATGGGAGGCTAGAGTTTGAGTTCAGTCATATGACAATAATTTTTTTTTAAGGTTTTTATTTATTTATTCATGACAGAGAGAGAGAGAGAGAGAGACAGGCAGAGGGAGAAGCAGGCTCCGGGCAGGGATCCCGACTTGGGACTTGATCCAGGGTCTCTAGGACCACACTCTGGGCTGAAGGCGGCGCTAAACCGCTGAGCCACCGGGGCTGCCCCATATGACAATAATTTAATCCTGTATTAAAACTCTAGTAGTGCTTGCTTCGGCAGCACATATACTAAAACCCCAATAAACCTCTGGATACCAAAGCTCAGGGGAGCTTACTGGTTGGTGAACACATTGGTGTGTTGGACTCCACCAGAAGAGGGCATAGAAGCTCTTTGTCTTTCTCTTTCCTCCCCAAAGTCTTTTTCATTGGGCTGTTCTTGAGTTGCATCCTTTATAGTAAAGCTGTAATTATAAACATTGTGCTTTTGATGAATTCTGTGAGGTGTTCAGGCAAATTATTGAACCTGAAGGTATGCAGGAACTTCAAAGATATATAAGTGGCCTCCAGGACTTGTAGGTGGCACCAGAAGTGGGGCAGTGTTGTGAAGGATTTTGTCCTTTAACTTGTGGGATTTGTGCTAATACCAGGTAGTTACTGTCAGAACTGAACTGAAATGTAGTACACATAGTTGGTGTCAGCGAATTGCTCTCAAGGTGAAAGCTTGACAAGTTTTGACATCAATATATATATACAGCCTTGAAACTATCATCACAATCAAGATAACATAGGCATCACTCCCAAATGTTTCCTCCAGTTCTTTTAAATCCCACTCTGTTCCCTGTTTGTGTCTGGCTATCTTGTCTTAGCATATTTTTGAGATTTATTTATGGTATTGCCTATATGAGGTTCTTTTTATTGTTGTTAGTAGTCCTTTGTGTATACCACAATGGATTCATTCGTTTACCTGTTAATAGATAGTTGGTTATTTACAATTTGGGGCATTCTGAATAGAGCTTTTATGAACATTGTATTTGTGTGAACTTTGTTTTCATTAAGTACCTAAGGGTGGAATTTATTTTACTTTATTAATTTCTTAATTTAAATTGAATTTGCCAACATATAATTTGCTCAGCACATCATGTGCCCTCCTTAATTCCCATTATCCAGTTACTCCATCCCCCCCACCAACCTCCACTTCCACAACCCTTTGTTTCCTAGAGTCAAGAGTCTCATGGTTTGTCTTCCTCTCTCATTTTTCCCCACTCAGTTTCCCTGCCTTCCCTTATGATCCCTTTCACTATTTCTTATATTCCATTTAGGAGTGAAATCATATGATAATTGTCTTTCTCCAGTTGACTTATTTTATTCAGCATAGTACTCTCCAGTTCCATCTATGTCAATGTAAATGGTTGGTATCCATCCTTTTTGGTGGCTGAGTAGTATTCCATTGTATATGTACAATGTATATTCTTTATCCATTCATCTGTATAAGGATATCTTGGCTCCTTCCACAGTTTGGCTATTGTGGACATTGCTGCTATAAACATTGGGGTGCAGGTGCCCTTCATTTCACTACATCTATATCTTTGGGGTAAATACCCAGTAGTGCAATTGCTGGATCTAGGGTGGCTCTATTTTCAACTTCTCGAGGAACCTCCACAATGTTTTCCAAAGTGGCGGCACCAGCTTGCATTCCCACCATTTGTTGTTTCCTGTCTTGTTAATTTTAGCCATTCTGCCTGGTATAAAGTGGTATCTCATTGTGGTTTTGATTTGTATTTCCCTGATGACAAGTGATGTGGAGCATTTTTTCTGGTGCTTGTTGGCCATGTGTATGTCTTCTTTGGAGAAATGTCTATTCCTATCTTCTGCACATTTCTTGGCTGGGTTGTTTGTTTTTGGGTGTTGAGTTTGGTAAGTTCTTTTTAAACAGGAATTGTACTTCCTTTTTTTTTTTTTTTCCCTAAGATTTTATTTATTCATTCATGAGAGACACACAGAGAAAGAGAGAGGCAGAGACACAGGCAGAGGGAGAAGCAGGCTACATGCAGGGAGCCCTATGTGGGACTCGATCCCGGGTCTCCAGGATCTCACCCTGGGCCGAAGGCAGACACCCAACCACTGGGCAACCCAGGCGTCCCTGATAAGTTCTTTATAGATCTTTGATATTAGCTCTTTATCTGATATGTCATTTGCAAATATCTTCTCCCATTTTTTTAGGTTGCCTTTTAGTTTTCTTGATTGTTTACTTAATGTGCAGAAGTCTTTCATCTTGTTTAAGTCCCAATAGTTCATTATTGCTTATGTTTCCCTTGCCTTTATATATGTGTCTTGCAAGAAGTTACTGGGGCCGAGTTCAAAAAGGTTGCTGCTTCTGTTCTTCTCTAGGATTTTGATGGATTCCTGTCTTACATTTAGGTCTTTGATCCATTTTGAATTTATCTTTGTGTATGGTATAAGAGAATGTCCAGTTACATTCTTCTGCATGTGGCTGTCCAATTTCCCATTACCATTTACTGAAGAGACTGTTTTTCCATTGGTTAATGACGCCTGAATACTTTCCTGCTTTGTTGAAGATTAGTTGGCCATAGAGTTGAGGGTCCATTTCTGGGTTCTCTATTCCTGTTCCATTGATTTACGTGTCTGTTTTTGTGCCCGTACCATGCTGTCTTCGTGATTACAGCTTTGTAATATAGCTTGAAGTCAGGCATTGTGATGCCACCAGCTTTGGTTTCCTTTTTCAACATTCTTCTGGCTATTTGGGGTCTTTTCAGGTTCCATACAAATCTTAGGGTTGAGTTTTTGTCTTTGATTTTAAGTGTATCTTTAACTTTATGAAAAATGACTGTTTTCCAAAGTAGTTGCACCATTCTATATTCCTGCCACCATTGTATAAATTTTTTTTTGTAAAGCGTCCATATATTTTTCCTACTTTTAATGGAGAAAGAATAGCCTTTCATGCAAATGACGCCTGAATACTTTTACATAAAACTTGGAACACATATAGAAATTAGTTCAGAATAGGCATCCCTGGGTGGCGTAGCAGTTTGGCGCCTGCCTTTGGCCCAGGGCGCGATCCTGGAGACCCAGGATTGAATCCCGGTGCATGGAGCCTGCTTCTCCCTCTGCCTGTGTCTCTGCCTCTCTCTCTCTCTCTCTCTCTCTCTCTCTGTGACTATCATAAATAAATTAAATAAATTAAAAAAAAAGAAATTAGTTCAGAATAAATTATAGACATAAATGTAAAAACCTATAGAACATCAACATCTACAAAAAATTAAGTAGGAAATCTTTGTAACCTTTGTTTAGGCAAATATGTCTTTGGTCAGATACAAAAAGCACAAACCATAAAAGAAAAAATTGATAAATTGGACTTCCTCAGTTAAATCGTCCTTAAATTAAAGCATTCTATATTGTTGAGAAACTTAAAATGGTGAGCCAAACATTGAAAGAAAATATTTGCAAAATACATAAAGAATTGGTATCCAGGAACGCCTGGGTGGTTCAGTGGTTGAGCGTCTGCCTTCAGGTCAGGGCATGATCCTGGAGTCTGGGGATCAAGTCCCACATCCGTCTCCCTGTGTGGAGCCTGCTTCTCCCTCTGCCTATGTCTCTGCCTCTCTCTTTTTCTGTGTCTCTCATGAATAAGTAAACAAAATCTTAAAAAAAAAAAAAAAAAAGAATTGGTATCCAGAATATATAAAGAACTCTCAAAACTTAGGTAATAGAAAAAAAAAGAATAGGGCAGCCCCAGTGGCTTAGCAGTTTAGCGCCGCCTTTAGCCCGAGGTGTGATCCTGGAAACCCGGGATCGAGTCCCACGTCAGGCTCCCTGCATGGAGCCTGCTTCTCCCTCTGCCTATGTCTCTGCCTCTCTCTCCGTGTCTCTCATGAATAAATAAAATAAAATCTTAAAAAAAAAGAAATAAAAGATTTGACAAGAGACTTCACCAAGTAAATGTCTAAACAGCAAATAAAGATGCTCAGTTTTGAATTCCATTAGTCTAATTTCATTAGAAAATACAAATTAAGGGGCACCTGGATGGCACAGTCAGTTAAGCATCAAACTCTTGATTTCAGCTCAGATCATAGTCTCAGGGTTGTGAGATTGACTCCCTCCTCCGAAGTCTTAAAAAAAAAAAAAAAGGAAAGAAAATACAAATTAGAACCACGATGAGATACTACTAAACCCCTACTAGTATAGCTAAGAATAAACAGAAAACTAAAGCTGACTCAGCAAGATTGCTGAGCAATTGCCCCTCTCATCAATGCTCATAGGAATGGAAAATAATACAGTGACCATGGAAAATGTTTTGTTGATTTGTTATGAATATAAAAGTGATTATGCAGTTAGTATGTAACCCAGCAATCTAACTTTTAGGTTTTTACTGCAGAGATGTAATATAAATGCATTTACAAAAAAGCCTATACACAAATACCTATAGTGGCTCCTTTCATAATTGTCAAAACGGTCTGAATACTAGGCCAGCATGCCTCAAAAAAATTGAAATGATTGAAATCCTATAAAATATGTTCTGTGTATATGGTGTATTTCAATTATATTTCTAATGGAATACTTCTTGCTTAAAAGGAACAAATTAACTGCTACATGCAACAGCATGGATGGATCTCAGATGCAGTTTGCAAAGTGAAGATAGCTGGGGGCAGCTTGGGTGGCCCAGCGGTTTAGCGCCGCCTTCAGTCCAGAGCGTGATCCTGGAGACCTGGGATCGAGTCCCACGTCAGGCTCCCTGCACGGAGCCTGCTTCTCCCTCTGCCTGTGTCTCTGCCTCTCTGTGTGTGTGTCTCTCATGAATAAATAAATAATTTTTTAAAAAAAGGGAAGGTAGCTGAGTCTTAACAACATACATGTAATTCCATTTATATGACATTCTGGAAAAGGTAAAACTATGGGGACAGCAATAGTAGGGATTGTCAAGGGCTAAGGAAGAAGTTAAGAATTGACTTCTGAGGGACAAAAAGGAACTTTTTATTTAGGGTGTTGGAAAATAGTCTATGTCTTGATCGTGGTGATGGCCATAGAACTGTGTATTTGTCAAAACTCATAGAAACAGACACCAAAAAACATGAAGTGTTTATAAATTATACCTCAGTATACCTGTGGTGTTTTTGTTTTTGTTTTCCACGGTTAAAGTGTTGGAAGAAGTAGGATACCTCAGTGGCTCAGTTGAGTGGCTGACTCTTGATCAGGTCATGATCTCAGGGTCCTGGAATTGAGCCCCATGTTGGGCTCCACACTCAGTGGGGAGTCTGCTTAAGAATTCTTTCTCTTCTCTCCCTCTGCCCTTTTCCTCACATGCACTCACTCGTGTGCATGCTCTCTCTCAAATAAATAATTAAAAAAAATATATTTTATTTATTCATGAGAGGCGCAGAGAGGCAGATACATAGGCAGAAGGAGAAGCAAGGAGCCTGGTGTGGGACTCCAGGATCATGACCTGAGCCAAAGGCAGATGCTCAACCACTGAACCACCTAGGCATCCCTCAAATAAATAAATCTTTAAAAAAAGAAAAAAAAAAAAAAAAGGATTGGAAGAAGATACACCATGATAATGCAGATTACAAGGAATTTACAATGACAATATTTGAAACAAAGTAAACTTTGAAATAGTACCACCAAGGATAAGGAAGAATATTTCATAATGTTATTAATAAAGGGATCATTGCACTAAGAAAACAACAGTCCTAAATATATATTTACCTAAAACAGCTTCCACATTTATGAAATAGGAACTGATGGAAACTGAAAAGGAGAAATAGGGGTGCCTGGTTGGCTCAGTCCATAGAACATGTGACTCTTGATCCTTGGTGTCATGAGTTCAAAACCTACATTGAGGGGTAAGAGATTACTTAAAAAAAATAATTAAATCTACAATTATACATGGAAATATCAACATTCCTTTTTCAATAACTTATTGAAGAAGTAGACAGAAATTAATAGGGCTATCTAAGAGTTAACATACCAATGAATTTGACCTAATTGATATTTATAGAACATCACATTCAGTGACAGCAGAACTATACATTTTCTTTAAGTGCATATGAATTATTCACTAAGATAGACCATTAAAGAAATTTCGGTATATTCAATTTGATTCATATTATACATAGGGATAACACAGATAGTTAAATGAGAAATTAATAAGAAAAATCCAGAAAATACCCAAATATTTGGAATTTAAGCAGTATACTTCCTTTTTTTATATAGATTTATTAATTTGAGAGAGAGAGAGAAGAAAACACGAGAGCACTGGGGCAAGGGTCAGAGGGAGAGAGAAACTCAGGCAGACTCCATGATCAGTTTGGAGTCCATGTGGGGCTCCATCTCACACCCCTGAGTCATAACTTAAGCCAAAACCAAGAGTCAGACACTTAACAGACTATGCTACCCAGGCACCCCTAAGCAGTATACTTCTAAGTAACATGTGAATAAAAGAAGAAATCACAAAGAAAATTGGAAAGTCTTTTGAACTTTTTTTTCCCCTCAAGATTTTATTTATCTGTCATTGAGAGGAAGAGCACTAGCAGGGGTAGAGGCAGGCAGAGTCTGTGCTGGGCAGGAAGCCCATCCTGACTTGATGCCCAGGCCCCAGGATCTTGACATGAGGTGAAAGCAAATGCTTAACCAATTGAACCACCCAGGTGTCCCTGGAAAATATTTTGAACTTAATGAAAATGATATCATGATTTGTTATGATAGGGAATTTCCATGTCTGTAGATTTCCTGTAGGTAGACTATTAAATTTAATTTTCTTCTTTTAAAGAAAAATTGTTAGGATATAGCTAAAGCAGTCATTTTTGAGAAAGGATATGCTATCCTGATAGCATATCCTGATTATCCTGATAATAATCCTGATTATTCTGATATGCTTTTAAATGCTTATATAAGAACAGTCTAGGGGATCCCTGGGTGGCTCAGTGGTTTAGCACCTGCCTTTAGCCCAGGGTGTGATCCTGGAGTCCTGGGATCGAGTCCCAAGTCAGGCTTCCTGCATGGAGCCTGCTTCTCCCTCTGCCTCTCTCTCTCTCTCCCTGTGTCTCTCATGAATGAATAAATAAAATTAAAAAAAAAAAAAAAGAACAGTCTAAAATGGGTGGCTCAGCAGTTGAGCATCTGCCTTCGGCTCAGGGCGTGATCCTGGAGTTCGAGGATCGAGTTCCGCATCAGGCTCCTGTAGGGAGCCTGCTTCTCTCTCTACCTCTCTCTGTGTGTCTCTCATGAATAAATAAATAAATCTTAAACAAACAAACAAAAAAATCAGTGATATGCTTCTAATCCTAGAACCTGGAAAAGAACATCAGATTACATCTGAAGAAAGAAGAACTTAATAAAGAATGAAGATCAATCAGATAGAAAATGGACAAACAGGAGTGCCTCGGTGGTTCAGTCAGTTGAGTGTCTGCCTTTGGATCACGTGATGAACCCAGAGACCTGGGGTCAAACCCTGCATTGGGTTCTCTGGTTAATGGGGTGTCTGCTTCTGCCCTTTCCCCTGCTCTTCTCTCTCTTGCACTCACTCTCGCAAATAAATTTTTAAAAAAGAAAATAGAAAATGGACAAACAGGGGCATCTGGTTGGCTCAGTCTGTTAAGTGTCTAACTCTTGATCTCAGCTCCAGGTCTTGATCCTTAGGGTCATGAGTTCAAGGCTCAACGTTGAGAAAAAGAAAGAAAATAGACAAATAGTGGGGAGAACCAGTAATGCCAAAAGTTGATTCTTTGAAAAGAGCAATAAAATTGCCAAACCTCTTGTTAGATCATGTTCCTCAACCACGGCCCTATTGATTCTTTTATCCTGTAATTGGTTGTTGTGGGGAACTGTCAGCATCCTTGGCCTCTATCTACTACATGCCAATAGAACTCCCTTTCCCTATGTTACAACTAAAAAATGTGTCTCTAGACACCATCTGATGTCCCCTGAAGGTGAATGGCAAATTCATTCCTCTTTTCTTGGGACCACTACATTAGACCAATCAAGGAAAAAAAGAAAATACGACAAAAAATAGCAGTCAGTGACAAAAGACAAGGTGTCAGTGTAGATTTTAAAAGGTACAGTATAGGCATTAAAAGGAAAATAAAGGCATATTATGAGCAGGTTTATGCCAGTAAATTCAATATCCTAAATAAAATGGATATGTTTCTGGAAAATGCAAATTACCAAAATTGACTTAAGATGAAATAGAAAACCTGATAGCTTTATAAAATGAATTTGCAGCTAAAATTTGCCATAAAGACCCAGATGACTTCATTGACAAATTCTATTAAACATTTAGGGAAAAATCATACCAACCCTACAAAAACTCAGAAAATAGATTAAACACTTCTGACTTAATAAGGCTGATATTAACTTAATATCAAAACGAAACATGCTTTACAAGAAAACGACAGATGAAGAGCCTTAATGAACAACAAAGTATTAGAGCAGATCCAGCCAGCCAAATAAAAAACAAAAGAAGGAAAAAACAAGAAAAAACCACACATAACACAACAATCTAATGACTGCCATGTCAGGCTTATTCCAGGAGTGCAAACTTGGCTTAAACTTTGAGTATTAATGTAGTTCAACATATTAACATTATAAAATGGAAAACCCATGCTATTATTTCAGTAACTGTAGAAAAAGTATTTGAGCAAAAAAATCCAACACATTTATCATAAAAACTAACAGCACTTTAGGAATAAAAGATAGCTTTTTCAAGTTGATAAAAGGCATCTACAGAAAACACCAGTTAATATAATACTTTATGATGAAAGGCCAAGTGCTTTCTTAGCTCTGGAAAGAGGCAAAAATGTCTACTCTTAGCATTTTTTTCAATATTCTGATGGGTGTTGGTTTTGTTTTTCTTATTTTGTCTTTAAGATATTTATTTATTTATAAAAAAAAGATATTTATTTTTTTATTTATTTGAGAGAGAGAGAGAGAGAGAGAGAACATGAATAGGGGGCTGAGGGAGAGGGAGAAACAGATTCCCTATTCAGCAGGGCTCAGTCCCAGGACCCTGGGATCATGATCTAAAGGCAAATGCTTAACCAGCTGAGCCACCCAGGTGCTCCTGTTTTGTTTTTTTATTAAAGTAGGCTCCATGCCCAGTGTGGAGCCCCACATGGGGCTTGAACTCAATCTGGAGATCAAGATAGAAACCTGAGCTAAGTGTCCAATGCTTAACAAACTGAACCACCCAGCCACCCCTCTGGTGGTTTTGCTGGTGCAGTAAGGAAAGGAAAGGCATACAGATTAGAAGAGACAAAATAAAAACTGTTCTTGTGAGTGATATTACTGTGTTTATAGGAAATCCCTAAGAAATGCAGAAACAAGCCACCAGAACCAGTAGAGCTGTGTAGCAGTATGATAGGATATAAGCCCAATATAAAAAAAATTGTTTATGTATTAGGAACCAACAGTTGGAAAAATGAAAAATTTTTTAAATTTATAGTAGCATCTGAAAAGATAAAATACTTGGAGTAACAAAACATGCAAGACTTGTGTACTAAAAACTACAAAATAATGCTGGAAGAGAAGATTTAAAAACCTAAATTATTGGAGAAATCTATATTCTCAGATCAGAGAACTTGGTATTATTAAAATGTTAGTTAGGTCTCTCTCTTTCTCTCTTTTTTTTTTTTTTAATTTTTTTTTTATTTATTTATGATAGTCACACAGAGAGAGAGAGAGAGAGAGGAAGAGACACAGGCAGAGGGAGAAGCAGGCTCCATGCACCGGGAGCCCGACGTGGGATTCGATCCTGGGTCTCCAGGATCGCGCCCTGGACCAAAGGCAGGCGCCAAACCGCTGCGCCACCCAGGGATCCCTCTCTCTTTCTCTTTAAAAGTAGCCTGGCTATACTCTGATTAGGCTGGTCCACCACCCCGAGATTAAGACCTAAGCTGAGATCAAGAGTCAGATGCTTCAACAACTCAGCCGCCCAGGTGTCCCTAAAATGTCAGTTCTCTTACTGTCATTTTACTTGACATTTTCTTGGCCATGAATGGGATTTAGTCCATCATTACATTGACTATTTGGGTTTCTTTCAAGAAGTGCTTAGTCTAGCAAGTCATTTGTCCATTTTACCTTTGGGTTTTCTTTTTCTTACTGAATTCTAGGAATTCTTTAATGTACTAGACTGGTTCTTTGTTATGCCTTTCACAAATACCTGCTTCCATTTGGTAGCATATCTTTTAAAAACTTTTTAGTGATGACTTTCAATAAATAATGCATTAATTTTAGTTTTATAGAAAGAATCAGTGTGGTTTTTTTTATTTTAAAGATTTTATTCATTCATGAGAGAGAGAGTCATTTATGAGAGGGAGAGAGAGAGGCAGAGACATAGGCAGAGGGAAGGGCAGGCTCCCCATAAGGAGCTCCATGTGGCACTCTATCCCAAATCCCGGAATCATGCCCCGAAGTGAACGCAGATGTACAACCGCTGAGCCACACAGGTGTCCCAAAAGAATCAGTTTTTTATTGGTAGTGCTTTTTGTGTCTTAAGGAATCCTTTCTACTGAATGTCATAAATACATTTTTAAAGATTTATTTATTTATTTATTTATTTATAAATTTTTTATTTATTCATGAGAGACACAGAGAGAGAGGCAGAGACACAGGCAGAGAGAGAAGCAGGCTCCATGCAGGGAGCCTGATGTGGGACTCGATCCTGGGACTCCAGGATCACACCCTGTGGGCTGAAGGCATGCGCTTAACTGCTGAGCCACCCAGGGATCCCTTATTTATTTATTTTAGAGAGAAACTGTGCACGCATGCAAGTTAGGGAGAGGGGGAGAGGGAGAAGGAATCTCAAGCAGACCCCTTGCTGAGCATGGAGCCCAATGCAGGGCTCAAGGGGTCAATTAACTAACTGACCCACCCAGGCCCCTGAACATTTTTCCTTTAAAATATTTCCAACAATTTGTAGATTGTTGATTTGAGGACCACATAGAGCATGTAGACATGTTTTGCTTTTCCTTTGTGATAGTTTGAACTTTCTGGAGTTGCTCAAATTCTCAAATGAGATGATTTCTCTTAAAATTTTGTGTGTCATGATCACCCGGATGAATTTGCAATATTTTACTGCATTGTCACCTGGTGGTAATTAGCTAAAGCCAGCTCTGTCTTTAGTTGGGGCATGGGCTCTCCATTTCTCCTCAGTCCTTATTTCCATGTCACTCCCCTCCAGCTGTGACCCTTGAGATTGACCCATGTTTAGGATTATATTTACTTTAAAACTCTAAATAAACTTCTGGGAAACAGATGTTAACTTACTGATTGATTATCTATAACTGGGTAAGTTTTAAGCCAGAATGGTAGGAATATATATCATGGATCATAATGTATATATTGTTAACACTCCTGTATATATGTAATCAGAGTATATGTTAAAGAGGCATTTTGTAAATTTTAGTGTTTTTTTAAAAAAAAATAAGTGTATGCCCCACGTACTTTGTTCCAATCACTGTTCTCATCATCGAGGATACAGCTGATAACAGACAAAAATTATTTTCCTGACGAAACTTAGGTAAAAGAAACCTGTAATTTATTTTTTTAAGGTTTGAAAGTAGAATTAGAATATTTTGTATCATTTTATTTTCATATCTGTAACATCTCTATATCAAGCTAATGATGAAGTGATAAATACATTCTATTAAAACCAGAAACTTCTTTTAAGACAAGTCTTGTTTGGTGAAACTTTCATTGAAACTATTAATATATATATATGTTTGTCTTATACTTTGGCAAATGAATTTAATTTCAGTTTTTTAGTTTGATATAATTGCAGACTTAGAAAAGCTGCAGGAATAGTAAAAAGAGCCTCCTGTGTTCTTCAGATGTTAACTTTTTCCACTTTTACTCTTTTCCTCTCTGCCTACTCTAGTGTCCTATATAAATGCAAAGCCATTTGTAACAAAAACACTGAATAGTTCTTTAAGATTCCATTTTTGATGCTTGTGTTTGGGCTCCTGGGGACAGTAATAGTCCTCCTCTTCTGTGTTTTTGCCAGGTTAGGTCATGCATGCTATACTTTTCTATATTTTATGACTCTCTGTGTAATGTGATAGCGTTCCTTTCAGAAAGTTTTAAAAAACTAGCTGGTTCCAAAGGATCAGATTTTTAAATTTTTTTTTTTAATTTTTATTTATTTATGATAGTCACACAGAGAGAGAGAGGAAGAGACACAGGCAGAGGGAGAAGCAGGCTCCATGCACCGGGAGCCCGACGTGGGATTCGATCCTGGGTCTTCAGGATCGCGCCCTGGGCCAAAGGCAGGCGCCAAACCGCTGCGCCACCCAGGGATCCCTAAATTTTATTTTTTATTGCACTATTATTACTTCATCCTGAACTTTATTTTTTAACATGTTTTGATATATTTGTGTTTATTTCACTTGGTTGTAACATTACTTAACGTGTAGCTAAGAAAAATCTCTCCCCAGTTTTAGAAGTCATTTGTATTGATTTTTTAAATTATGGTAAAATATACATAACATAGATGTATTTTATGTTAAAAATTTTAACCATTTTTAAGCATACAGTTGAGTGGTATTAAGTTCATTCACGTTGTTGTGCAACTATCAGCACCATCCATCTCCAGAACCACAACCCATGCTGAGAAACATACTTCATACTGTGCTCCCCAGGTCAGTCATGTATGTGAAACCAAATTTCAACTATATTTATACCCTTATCATATGTGGTGCATTCTAATATTTTCTTTTACTTTCTTCCTTCCCTTCTGTGCTGGTATTGATCTTGTTCTGAGACTATGTGACCCAGGACCTAGATGTGCACAACTTTCCTTATCCATAAGGAAAGGATGATAATAGTACCTATCTCTTGGAAGTATTGTCATGAGTAAACCATTGCCATAATAATTACTCCAGAACCTCACACATCTAATAGATCAATACCAGCACAAAATGGGTATATCCTTCCTGTAAGTCTTCACAAAGGTTAATGCTCCTGCTACCACATACCACAAAATGCCTTCATTCCATAGCTGCCAGCCAAAAAGAGGGCAGAAAGAATAGCAACACAACCTTTACCACATTTCCATTTTCCAAATCATGAATAAGTGCTTCTGATTAGCTAAACCAAATTACAAGTATAACCTTTATTGTAAGGTGGCTCAGGATATATAATTTTCAGCTTTCCTGCCTCTGCAGTACAGAAAGGCATGTTTTAGAAACTGCAGAATGGATGTGGTTTCAGTTCATTGTTGGCTATATAGTAAAACAGAATCTAGTGGGTTAAAATTATTTATTATTTCTCACAGTTCTGTGATATGACTGCTCCATATGGTGTCAGCCTGGGTTACTCTTACAAGCTAAATTTAGCTGGGAGCTCAACTAGGACTCTGAGTTCTCTATACAGTCTGCCTCTGTGTGTTGTCTCATTTTCTAGGATTCTGTGTATGGTCTCTTCTTTCTTGGATAGTCCAGTCTTCCTAACACTGTGGTAGCTGGGTTCCAGTAGGGAGCATTCCAGCATCTATATGCATGTAGTTATCAGGCCTCTCCTTGCGTTACTCTTTCTAATGTCCCACTGGTCAAAATAAGCCACATGACCAAACCCGGTGTCTTTTTGAGAGAGTACTAAACAAGATGTAAATATGAGGAGACATAATATGGTAGTTAGCCTCCAACATGGCCCTGAATGATCCTCATTCCCTTATATTCTAACCAAAAGGGCTGTCCTGAGTAATTAATTAGGCTATTGTAGAAGTGACAGTGTATGTTTTTTGAGGTTAGGTCATAAAAGATTGTTATTAATGACTCTGGATCACTCACTGGGAGAAAGCCAGCTGCCATTCCATGAGGACACTCAAACAGCTGTCCATGGAGAGAGCCCCCAAAGAGAGGAATTGATGTCATTTCCCAAAATCCAGTGCCGTCTTACAATCATGGAATGAGCTACTACCTTCATAGCATATCTGGTAGGCTCATCAGACCTTCAGATGATTATAACTTTGACTAGAGTTTCATTAGAGAATTCAAACAAAACCATCTAGCTAAGTTACTCTCTGATTCAGCTTCCACATAAACTGTGACAAAGAAATATTTATTGTTTTAAGGTACAGAGTGTGGGGGTATTTTGTCACATAGCAATAGATGGCAAATACATAGACTTTACTACTGAGAAATATTTTTGATGACTCCATGTCCTGTATAATTTTCCTATAAAATTTAAGGGCCTTAGTTATGACATTTAGGAGTATAGTTTACCCTTCTTAATCTTTCTTGCCTCTCACTGAACATGCTCAGATTGCTTCAAAATACTCTGTAACATGTCACTAGTGACTTCAGGGTTTGGCTGAGTTAGCTTTGATGGATTCATCAACCTTGAGTGGGACATTCATTTTCTGGCTACCTCGTAACTAAAAAGATATTTTCATAGAATGCAAATCTAACCATATTATGCTGTTGCTCAAACACTTCAGTGGCCTTCAAAATATCTGTGGTTTGCATGTTCTCTCCTTTGGCTTTTGTCAGCTTGCATGAGGTTTTAAACTGTTCCTTAGTTTACTCATCCATAAATAAAAGTTTTGATTGTTTTGTTGGTTGAGATTAGATGACTTCTGTGAAAGGGAGCCTAATCAGATAATTTCAGGTGACCTGGCTAGTCCTACTTTAAGTTAATGTTAAGATTTTCTTTGATCCTTTCACAACTCACATTTGGTGTTCTTTATTTTTTTCAGAATCCCTAAACTTTAGGTGTTTATATATTTTTTTTAATTTTTATTTATTTATGATAGAGAGAGAGAGAGAGGCAGAGACACAGGCGGAGGGAGAAGCAGGCTCCATGCACCGGGAGCCCGATGTGGGACTCGATCCCGGGTCTCCAGGATCGCGCCCTGGGCCAAAGGCAGGCGCCAAACCACTGCGCCACCCAGGGATCCCGGTGTTTATATTATTAATGTATTATAATAATGTATATTAATGTATTATATTATTAATTCCAACTAGATAACAATTTCTACCAAAATGTTAATAGATAAGCAAGAAATAAGGCTTAACATCTCACAGAGATGTTTGTACTTAACAGTAAATAGACTGTCACTGACTAGTTACTGACTGCATAATGAAACCAAGATACAAAGCTAACAACAGAATGTCAGGAGAAGCTTGGTATTCTGAGCAGAGTAAGATAGTCGTATGCCTATCTATACATAGTTGTCTTGATTGGGACTTTTCACCAGTGAAGCCATCTAACATTGGATATTTTTTTTTTGTGGGAAGGTTTTAAATTTCAGATTCAGTTTCTTTCCATAGAAATAGGATTATTCAGATAGTATTTTTCAGTGCCAGCCCCTTCCTCCCCCCATGTATTATTAGGATGGATAATATGTCCTCTTTTTAATTCCTGACAATGATAATTTGTGCCTTCTTTCTCTCCTTGATTAATTCTTATAGAAGCATGTCAATTCTTTTAGTCTTTTCAACAGTCAGCATTTGTCATTGTTTGGTTTTTTTCTTTTGTATGTTTGTTTTCCAGTTCATTGATATCTGTTTTAATTTTTCCCCCTTTCATTTTACCTCCTTTTTATTTAATTTGCTATTTTTCTCACTGCTTGGGATGGAAATATAAATCATTGAATTTTCATTCTTCTATTGTAATGTATACATTTAATGTTATAAATTTCCTATAAGTACAACTTCGTCTGCGTCCCACAAGTATTGATAGTTTATATTTTCATTGTCATTCAGTTCAGAATATTTTCTAAATTCCATTATGATTCCTTCTTTGATCAATTGAGCTTCACTAAGGAAGAAAGATAAAACCAGTATTACTATAAACTTTCTGTATAATAGAAGGAAAGGGATCACTTATTAATTTAAGTCAGTATAACTTCATTTCTAAAATGGACAAGGTTGGGGGTGTTTTGGATGGCTCAGTTGATTAAGTGTCCAGCTCTTGGTTTTGGCTCAGGTCATGATCTTGGGGTCATGGAATTGAGCCCTGTGTTGGGCTCCAAACTCAGTGCACTCTGCTTGAGATTCTTTTCCTTTTCCCTGTCCCCCTTGTCACATACACTCTCTAAAATAAAATAAATTTTTAAATATTAAAAAAAAAAAACCGTGGACAAAGTTGTCTTAAAGTTATAAGCCAATTTCTTTCATGAATGTAAATGTAAAAATTGAAGCAATATAATAGCAAATCAAATCTAGCAATGATGGGCAGCCCCGGTGGCTCAGCGGTTTAGCGCCGCCTGCAGCCCAGGATGTAATCCTGGAGACCCTGGATCGAGTCCCACGTTAGGCTCTCTGCATGGAGCCTGCTTCTCCCTCTGCCTGTGTCTCTGCCTCTCTCTGTGTGACTCTATGAATAAATAAATAAAATCTTTAAAATCTTTAAAAAAAAATCTAGCAATGCACAAGTGTTATGACCTAGTTGGCATTATTTTAAAATGGAAACTTAGAACTAGAATTAGTTTTAGGAATAGAAACTTGGATTAAAATTAGAAGACCAGTCTGTGAGATTTACTCTATTTACAGAATTAGGAAGAAAATATGATCACCTCAGCAGGCACAGAAAAAAATGACAAAATTCAATACATATAAGATTGTCTTCTGTGTGATTTCTTTTTTTTTTTTTTTGATTTCTTTTACCTTGCATAATATCCTGTAGGATCACCCATGCTCCCATGAATGGCAAGATTTCATTTTTTATGGTTGATTAATATTCTAGTGTTTGAGTGTGCATGTATGTTTGTATATCACTTTAATTCACTTATCTATTGTAGACATTAAGGTTGCTTCCATATCTTGGCTATTATAAATAATGCTGCAGTAAACATAGGGGTGCCTATATCTTTTCTAATTAGTGTTTTTATTTTCTTCAGGTAAATTCCCAGAAGTGGAATTACTGGGGCATATGTTATTTCTATTTTTAATTTCTTGAGGAACCTCAGCACTGTTTTCCACAGTGGTTGTACCTATTTACATTCCCACCAACAATGCACGAGGATTCCTTTTCTCCACATTCTCTCCAACACTTGTTTCTTGCCATTTTGATACTAGCCATTCTGACTGGTATGAGATAATACTGCATTGTTCTTTGCATTTTCTTTCTTTTTTTTTTTTTTAAGATTTTATTTATTTATAGAGACACAGAGAGAGAGAGAGAGAGAGAGAGAGAGAGAGAGAGAGAGGCAGAGACACAGGCAGAGGGAGAAGCAGGCTCCATGCAGGGAGCCCGATGTGGGACTGGATCCTTGGTCTCCGGGATCATGCCCTGGGCTGGAGGCAGCGCTAAACCTGCTGAGCCACCAGGGCTGCCCCCCACCCCCTTTTTAAACATTTTATGCATTTGCATTTTCCTGATGATTAGTGATTAGTTGAGCACCTTTTCATGTGTCTTTTGGCAATCTGTATATCTTCTTTGGAAAAATGTCTATTTAGGTCCTCTGTTCACTTTAAAAAATTGGATTATTTGGGTTTATTTGGTGTTGAGTTCATGGGTTCTTTATATATTTTGGATATTAACCCCTTACCAGATATATCATTTGTAAATATCTTCTATTTAGTAGGTTGCCTTTTTGTTTTATTGATGGTTTCTTTTGCTGTGTAAAAAGCCTTTTAGTTTGATGTAGTCTCAGTTTATTTTTGCTTTTGTTTCCTTGCCTGTGGAGACAGATCCAGAAAAATACTGCTTAAGGTCGATGTTTAAGAGATTACTGCTTATAGTTTTCCTTTAGGAATTTTATGGTTTTCAGTATTACATTTAGGTCTTTAATCCATGTTATTTTTGTATATGGTATAAGAAAGTAGTTCAGTTTCACTCTTCTGCATGTAGCTGTCCAGTTTTCCCAGAACTATTTATTGAAGAGACTGTCATTTCCCCAATATATATTCTTGCCTCCTTTGTGGTGGATTAATGGACCATAGACGCACAGGTTTATTTTTGGGCTGTTTTGTGCCTGTACTATACTGGGTTTTTTTTAAATTCTTTTTTCTTTTTATTGAGGTATAGTTGACACACAATGTTATATTAGTTTCATGTGTACAACATAGTGATTCCACAGCTGTATGCATTATGTTGTCCTCACCACAAGTGTGGCTACCATCTGTTACCATACCGCTGACTATATTCCCTGTACTGTATTCCCTTTCATCCCCATGACTTATTCATTCCATAAGTGGAAGCCTGTACTTCCAACTCCCCTTCACTCATTTTCCCCATCCCCTAGTAATCATATTGTTTTAATTACCTTAGTTTGTAGTATACCTTGAAATCTGGGACGTGATACTTCGAGCTTTGTTGTTCTTTCTCAGAAGTGCTCTGCCAGTTTGGGTACTTCGTGGTTCATTACAAATTTTAGGATTCTTTGTTGTAGTTCTGTGAAAAAATACTATTGGTATTTTGATGGGAATTGCATTGAATCTGTAGATTGCTTGGGGTAGTATGTACATTTTAACAACATTCTTGCAGTTCACGAGCATGGACCTTTTTGTTTTATAGTGATTCTAAAATGTACACTTGTTAATTTTGTAGTTGTAAGTAACAGGTTATTTTATAATTACAGCTTTTAATCCTAAACTACATAAAAATGCTTGAACATGTTTTTCTGTGAAATGCAAAACCTATTAAAGTGTGAAATCAAGGCAGCTTTGATAATAAAATATAAAAGAAACATAATTGATGATGATGTTGCAAATATCAGATGAATTTGATTGTATGTATGAGGCTAAGAATTTTTTACCTGGACTAGATGTAAAATGATTAGAGTCTTAATTGAAGATTTACACAAACTGATTGTGAATCCTTTGATAGTAACTGATTACTAGTTTGTGTTTTAATGGACATGAGTTTTTAAAAACATATGTCTACTACTAATTTCTAAGTATCAGGAGTTGAGTATGTTTTTTTTATATATATATTTTTACAGATGGTAGTAAAAACTTTTATGGATATGGATCAGGACTCAGAAGATGAAAAACAGCAGTATCTCCCACTAGCCTTGCATCTTGCATCTGAATTTTTCCTCAGGAATCCCAATAAAGATGTGCGTCTCCTTGTAGCATGTTGTTTGGCCGACATTTTTCGAATCTATGCCCCAGAAGCTCCATATACTTCCCATGATAAACTTAAGGTAAATATAATCTTTATAGAATTAGTTTACTTTTATAGTTCAGCTTACCTTTAGTAACATAGCTTTTTATTATTATTCATAAAAATGAATTATTCATTCAGTTAAAATTTATTACATATCTACAAAAATGACTGGTATTTTTATTGAGGCATTGAAAGGTATAGATCAAAACTAGTCCCTGTCTGCTCATAGGTAACCCTCATGATAACCCATCACAAAGCCTAGATGGCTGAATTGAAGAGATAGAAGTGGATTTAGTGACACTTTTATTTTAAAACAATAGTGTAACGGAATTTATATATTCAAATGATTATTTCCCCTTGCACACTACATGCAGAATTATGCTTATCTTGGAGGTTTCTGCCTTTGTTTGAAATGTTCAAGGAACTCTTTTGAATTGATCTCTTGAGCTGACTTCATATTCTGAATAATTTTCTTCTTGATAAATTTTAATATTTTGAACTTCTTTCTTTTCAGTTGTCCTAAAGTCATTTTTTTACATATTGATTCTATTTTGGGTTAAAACTTCTAAAGAAAGCTTATTAAGAAATGGCACACTATTGTCATGAAAAGTATGACTCTTCAACTAGTCTGTTATTGTTTTTGTTCCACACAAATTTATAACCACACATCAAATTCAAACTACATACTGAAAATTACTATTTTCATGTAGGAAGTAGTAATGGAAAACTCTTGTCCAGGTCCTTAAAATGAAGATAATTGTTTACCATGCTGCAAGGTGAAGATAGTAAAGTGGAAGTTCTGTAATAGAAGAAAGGACAACAAGATGTAGAACTTACGGTTTTTTGAGAATGAGAAAGCCTAAAGATTTATGGCAGTAATAATTTTTATTATCATTTCTGAAAGATATAATTTTATATAATTTGCTCTATTCTCATTATTTGGAATAACAGACTAAGCCAATCCCCAGTCATTTGGCTAAGGAGAATTTTCTTTTATTGTAGTATGTAATGGAGAATATATATAGAGAGACTATTATTAGTATATTGTGAATGATAAGTATTTGTATCTAAATTAATTTTATCATTTTTTTTAACAGGACATATTTTTGTTTATTACCAGACAATTAAAAGGTTTGGAGGATACAAAGAGTCCACAGTTTAATAGATACTTTTATTTATTAGAGGTAAAAAAAAATTTAATAAATATCACACTACTCATGTAATAGAAAATTCCTTACAGAAACTTTATAATGTAAGATGAATTTTTTGTTCTATACAAATCCCACTTAATAAAATATCTTTTAAGATAAAATACATTCCACTGGAAAATCTGTTATGTTATTTGAACGTCTGTTTTCATCTTTTTGTTTTTATTCTTTTCTAATGTGAAGAGGGTTTAAGTTGAATTAATTTTCACCAGTCCTTATATTTAGTATGTATATATGTCTACTAATCTCTTAACAGTTTAATATTTTTTCATTAGAGTAGGTTAATGCAACACATGTATGTCTTTTTAAAGGTCCGAGTATATGACAACTTTAACAGCTTTATATAGTTGGACCTTTATAAGCTTTAATATAAATTTGTAATTCTAAAAATTAAATTATAGTAATGAGTTTGCTTTTGTGTAACTATTCTGTGCAAGTATAAATAATCTATTTATTTATTTATTTATTTATTTAAGAACTTAGCTTGGGTTAAATCCTATAACATCTGCTTCGAATTGGAAGATTGCAATGAAATTTTTATTCAGCTTTTTAGGACTCTCTTCTCAGTGATCAAGTAAGTTATTTTTTAAGCATTTCTGTTTGTCTCTTTTTCTTGCTGTGCATAGTGAAGCATCATGTACTATAACTAAGATCTTTTAGATTTATAATGAAATGTTTTCCTTAGACTTGACATGAAAAGGAAAATAAGCAAATCTGTTGTCTGAAAGCTGCCTTTATACTATGGTTTCAAGTTAGATATCAATTATATTAGTTGACTCTTAAAAAAGAAAATGGTGTGAAACATTATGTAATGAAATACTAAATTATGAAGTGGAAATTTTAAGTATTTTAAGTACCATTAGTGAGTGCTGTAAATCATAGTACCTCAGTGGTTAAGCTTACTGACTTCTCATTTTCAAGTTAGAAAAAACCTGGAGCATTGCTCTTTCTTTATAGAAATAGAGAAATTAATGCATAGGGAAAAGGAGTATGGTGGCTTGTCCAAGGACAAATCACTGAACAGAAGAGCCTAAACTCTGATTTCAGTTCAGTGTTTTGTTGTGGTTTGGTTTTTTGTATACTAAACCAAGCATTATTATGAGATGTGTTCTGTAGCATTGCACTATATACAAACATAATATATCTTACATTAATTTTAAATTTTCTAGTAACCACATTAAGAAAAGTTAAAAAGAAACAAATGAAATTTATTTTGATAATACTTTATCTCACAATATCCAAAAGCACTATTATTATTATTATTATTATATATATTTTTTTAAGATTTATTTATTTTAGAGAGAGAGAGCATGAGCATGAATGTAGGTGCAGTGGGAGGGGCAGAGGGAGAGAGAAATCTCAAACAGCCTCCCCACTCAGCATGGAGCCTTTCATGAGGCTCAGTCTCAAGGCCCTGAGATCATGACCTGAGCCAAAATCAAGAGTCCAGTGCTGAATCAGCTGAGCCACACAGGCACCCCCAAAAGCATTAGTATTTCAACTTGTGGCTCTATCCATACTACAGGTGTTTGATGGCCAAATTACTATTGACTAATGGCTTCCATTTTGGGCAGCACACGTTTAGAGTTTTCTATGGACTTTTTACGAATTCTATGCTGTCATGTTTTCTGTTTCCTTAGAATGGTAGGAATAGAATTTAACCTGGAATAAACAGGAAAGAACTAGACTGAATTGGTATAGAAATAGAAGCTTATAAAGAGACTACATGAAAAAAAAGCTTCCTTTGACAACTTATTAGAAGCCTATAAAAAATGATAAAATATATAAACTTTACCTTTTGTATTAGTTAGCTTTTGCTGCATGACAAAACAACCCCAAAATTGTTAGCTTAAAATAGACCCCATTTTATTTAACTCCTGATTCTGTTTAGCAGTTCTTTTTGTCTGGGCTGGACTCACTCCTGTATATGCAGTCAGTTGGCAGGACATCTGGCAATTGGCTGAAGTAATAGGACAAGTAAGGTCATGTGTGTGTGTGTCTCTCTCTCACACTGTCATCATCCAGCTGGCTAACCCAGGCCTTCTCAAATGCTCACTGAGTTTCAACAGTAGCAAGAAAAAGCATGCTTTCTCTCACAAGCACTTTTTAAACCTCTACTCACTTTATGTTTATTTACATTTAATTGGCCAGGGAAGGCACATAATCAAGCCCAGATTTGGAGATTGGGTTAGATAGATTTGGAGATTGGGTTAGATAGATTCCATATCTTCATGGAAGAACAGCATTTTAAAGACATATAAATATAGAGAAGAGAATTTCTTTTAAAATTAGAATCACCAACAAAATTTTAAAACTGTTAAAATTGTCATCATGCTGCCCCAGTAGTAGACCTTAACTGTCCATTAAGTCTACTTGCATTCAGACGTTATACTTCTTTCTTCTCACAATTACTTGTATATGCACACACCTTTCTTTGATCTGTTAATATTTTTATTTCCTGAATCTAAAGATCTAAGTTTATTATTGACTTACTTATCTAATTAATTCACAACAAGCTATATGTAAATAAAAGGCTTGCCTTTTGGGGGCACCTGGGTTACTCAGCAGCCAGCTCTTGATTTTGGCTCAGGTCATGATCTCGGGGTCCTGGGGTTTAGCTCTGCATTATGCTCCCTGCTCCCAAGGGAGTCTTATTGAAGATTTTCCCTCTCCCTCTGCCCCTCCCCTGCTCATGCGCGATCGTGCCCGTGCTCTCTCAAATAAGTAAATAAATCTTTAAAAAAAAATTTGCAAGAGAAAAAGACCTGCAAAAATAAACAAACAAACAAACAAACAAACAAATAAATAAATAAATAAATATAAGAAAAAGATTTGCCTTTTGAAAGAGGAACTCACTGATTTATATTTGGTGTTCTTCATTTTTTTGTGTCAATGCAGGTTTTTATGTGATGGTCTTTTTCTTCAGTCTGAAGGACTTCCTTTAATATTTCTATAGTTCAGGGGCACCTGGGTGGCATGGTTGGTTAAGTGACTACCTTTGGCTCAGGTCAGCAGAGAGCCTGCTTCTCCCTCTCCCTTCTCTACTCCCCCTGCTTGTGCGTGTGCTCTCTTTCTCTCTGTCTCTCTGTAAAATAAATAAATACAATATTAAAAAACAAAACATTTTTATAGTTCAGGTTTGGGGCCAATAGAATTCTTCAGTTTTATGTGTCTAAAAATGTCTTTATTCCACTTTCATTTTTGAAGGTTGTTTTCATGGTAAAAGTTCTAGATTGAGGGGCACCTGCGTGGCTTAGCTGAGCGTCTGTCTGTCTGCCTTTGGCTCAGGTCGTGATCCCAGGATCCTGAGATTGAGTCTGGCTCGCATCGAGCTCCCTGCATGGAGCCTGCTTCTCCCTCTGCCTATGTCTCTGCCTCTCTCTGTGTGTCTCTCATGAATAAATAAATAAAATCTTAAAAAAAAACAAAAAAGTTCTAGGTTGATAGGCTTTTTTCTTTTCTTTTTTCTCTTTCAGTACTTTTTTTTTTTTTAAGATATATTTATTTATTTATGATAGACATAGAAAGAGAGAGAGACCAGACACAGGAGGAGGGAGAAGCAGGCTTCATGCTGGGAGCCAGATGCGGGACTCGATCCTGGGACTCCAGGATTGCGCCCTGGGCCAAAGGCAGGCGCTAAACCGCTGAGCCACCCAGGGATCCCTCTTTCAGTACTTTTAAAGATGTTATTCCATCTTCTGGTTTTCACTGTTTCTAATGAAAAGTTTTTATCATTTTTAATCTGTGTTCCTCTGTACATGATGTTATCTTTTTTTTCTTTCTCTACCCACTTTGAAGATTTTCTCTTCATTACTGGTTTTAAACAATTTAATTATGACCATGGTGGAGTTTTCTTTCTTTTTCTTGTGCTTGGGGCTTGTTGAGCTTGGGTATGTGGGTTTACCAGTCTGATTACAAGATGCCCTATGAGTTGTGAGATATTCTCTGTGGTTGGAACATGCACTATTCTAAGACCCTTGTTCCAGGGATTATTCCTTCTGCTCCTTTCAGGTGGTGCCCTTCCCAAACACAAGACTTTTCCTCACGTGCATGTGCTGATCAGTAAGCGAGCACTTGAAAACTTGGATACCCTTTACAAACCTACTGTCTTAGTAGGTCTCTCCCTTCTGACATTCTGCCCTGCGAACTCTAGTCTTTCCACATACAGCCTCTAGGTTCTGTCAGGATCTTCCTTCCCCACACTGCAGCAGGGAAACTTACCAGCCACTAAGTTGGGAAAATGTTTCCCTCTCTCAGCCACATGTGCATGATGTTCAGTGTCTAAAAACTGTCATTTCATATATTTTCAGGTTTTTAGTTTCAGGTAGGAAGATAAATCCTTTCACAGTTATTGTATCTTAACTGCAACCTGTGGAAACCATTTTAAGTCTGTTTTTGTGTCTCTTCACTTTGGTTCTTTCCCATCCCCAAGTACATTTGGGTCTGAGAGTTAAATGCTCTCTTCAGTTTTTTTGCATCAAGCTGAGTATTTCTATTTTTTTCCCCCTTATACACTCACTCTAACACTACATAGCTGATCCTTCATGACCTTGGCTTTTAGTAAGGTAAAATAGGATATTTGGAAGAGGACATGCAATGGGAGTATCTTTCTAAAAGTTGTGAGAAACAGGGTTATCTAATGTGGGAATTTTTTCACCCACTTAAGTTTTTGTCTGCATTTTATCATCAAGTGCTCAACAGGTCTCTTATACATTATTTCAGGTTTATTTTTTTTTTAATTAGATACATAAGTGACGTTAAAATTTTGTCTTGATTTAAACTTTTTTTTAAGATTTTTTTTTTTAAGATTTTATTTATTTATGAGAGAGAGAGAGAGATTGGCAGAGACACAGGCAGAGGGACAAGCAGGCTCCATGCAGGGAACCTGATGTGGGACTCGATCCCAGGTCTCCAGGATTAGGCCCTGGGGTGAAGGTGGTGCTAAACCTCTGAGCCACCAGAGCTACCCCATTTGTTTGAAATTCTTTGTGAGATATCCAAATGATACTTTCAGAACCTTCTAGTCAGAAATTCTAGTAAACATTTTATATCCGATTTTGGATTTTCAGAATCGGTGAACTAAAACCTCTAGTGACAAAGATTTTATAGCAGAAATTACTTATATTAGCTGAGGGGTTTTTTGGTGTTTATAATTTTATTTTGGGGAATGTATTAAGATCTAAAAGGATAAAAAGGATGAAAAACTGTCTACTTTCATTATCTTGTACTTTTTTTTGTTTTGTTTTCTTAATTAACATTTTATCACTTTTTAAAATCTGGGGACATGTAAGCAAAGATGTCCTTTGAAGTTGATGTTTTCATTTGGTTGACTTTAACTCACCTTTGAATTCTAATTGTGTAGTGACTTAATTCATTTTCGAGGTCTTTGGTTTTGTAAGATACTTTACAACAATACCTTACAGCTGTTGTTATAGTCAGCAGAGGGAGAAAGTAAATAGAGCGGTCAAAATTTCTTTGCCGTTAAATGGCATGGTTTCTTCAAATGAAATTCTTTATCTGAGATAGTTGTTTTAAACTGGGAAGTATAATTTTATTTTTGTAAGCCTGATTTTATTTCCTTTTCTTCTTCTTCCTTTTTTTTTTTTTTTTTTAAAGCAATAGCCACAATAAGAAGGTACAAATGCACATGTTAGACTTGATGAGTTCTATCATCATGGAAGGTGATGGAGTTACTCAAGAATTACTGGACTCCATTCTTATTAACCTCATTCCTGCACATAAGGTCTGTATAATATGAAGATATTAAGGGTTAATGTTTAAAGATAGTACTAGACACATGAAAAATAATTGTTTTCCACCATTTATGATTTCACATAATTATTCCCACTATCACTTCTAGCCCCAATAAAATAGTATAACACATCAGTTTTATAGCTATTGTTTTTAGAAGATTTATTAACATGTATCATAGAAGATTTTCATTCAGTGAAGTACTGCCGATTTCCTGGAACACAAAAATCCTTCACATTCACCACTCATACGTAATGTGGGAATTAGAAGGAGAGAGAGTACTGTTTTGGTTAGGTGTTTTGTTTTGTTGGGGTTTTATGTTGGTTTTGGGGGGAAGGAAAATGTATTTCCTCCTCTGTAACACAGATGGTGGAACATAGGGATTGTATTTCTTTTCAGAATCCATTTTTCTTGGACATTTTCAGAAAAAGATTTGGGCAGAAGCTGGAACTGTATGATTACTCTTAAAGGCAAAGAGATGATTCACAGCTGTATGTTTCTCCCTGTTTCTTCTTTCTGTTCCTCTCTGCTACTTCTCCCTAAGGAACTGAAGGACTTAGCTTTCCACAAGCCCTACCACAGGGCTGTACTCAGTCCTACCTTACTGTTGATATTTACCCTCTTGCTCTTTTCCTCTAATAGTTCAGTGACCTGTTATCAGATGGATGAACAATGTATCCAGTTACACTGGCAATTAATTAGAAGTTCTCCTGCCTCCAAGTATTATTTGCATTTTATTAATTCAAATAAATATATAATTGGCCAAAATTTTGAGAGTATGACAAAGGGGGGGCAGCGTATATGTCAGGCAAAATAAGAGAGGAAAAACTAGAGGAATAGATAACATATTTGGTGTTTATATTCTAGTCAGAAAATATATATGTATTTTTTTATTCAAAATATTTTTATGATTAGGAATTTACCATTTTAGGAAATACAATGGTAAAATTCACCATTTTAGGAAATAGAAAGCTTAATTTTGAGCTAATTTTATCCTTTTGCCAATGGAAGAAAAGTTAAGAAGCTGTGGCTTGTGGACCAAATCTAGTCCACTACCTGTTTATGTAAATAAAGATTTATTTGAACTCAACCACACTCATTTTCATTTTGTCTCTGGCTATTTCACACTCATCAGCAGAATTGTGTAGTTGCAGCAGTAACTATAGGACGCAAAAAGCCTAAAATATTTACCATCTGGGTTTTTGCAAGAGAAGTTTGCTGATTACTCACCTAGAGTATAGGGTTTCCTAGCCTTTTTTGGGAAAGGTGCAAGATGATGGTGAATAAATCTCATTTTCGTCCAAAAAGTCAAAGTATAGAGGTGTTGACAGGTACTTTTTAAAATAAGAAATCCATTTCCAAATAAGTTTTTAAAAATTAAATATGTCTTTTCCATGGCCTTTCTCAGACCCTTTAATTTGTTACAGTATACTGCGAATCTTGAAGAGCAAACATAACATTCAGGTTTCAAAAGTATCTAGTTGACCAAGTATTTTTCTTAACATTTTCTAGGTGTACTCTTTCTTAGATCACACATTGATTAGACAATGAAGTACTTTGGATGGTGGGTTAGACAGGGTATATGTGTGTAAATTCATTTAGATATGGGGGCATAATTGGCAGTTCAAATTGGTTAACCCAAAAAGCCTTGGGTCCATTTTCAGTTTAATAAAACTAAACATAATATAGGGTTTGGCTTTTGGCTGTGTAATATATTTTAGTTTTTGATTTAGAGTTGTAGTATTTGCAGCTTTTGCATTTTAAGACCACTTGACTAAAGAATATCGAGTAAAACCTTGAATGGGATTCAGTGATATATTTTGCTTTATGGTTTGTAGATTTGAAAATTATAGTACTGTCATGGTTGTCTCATAAATTCACGAATTCATTTGTAACTTTGTGTATTTTTATTGTGTTTCAGAACTTAAATAAACAGTCCTTTGACCTTGCAAAAGTCTTATTGAAAAGGACAGTCCAGACCATTGAGGCATGCATTGCCAATGTATGTATTTCTGTTCATATTTATTCCATAATTATATAATTCTTAATCCATTGTATTAATTTATTGAGGCCTTTCACATATAGTTTTCCTTAGTGTATAAATGATTTCATCTATTTAAAACAAATACATGAAAGAACTGATATATCCAGATGTGCCCAAAAGCAGCATAAAGTATAAGCTTTGACATTATTTTTAGATGGCATAAAATAGAGGATATTTTATAAAAATTTACCTATAGGGGCAGCCTGAGTGGCTCAGCGGTTTAGCACCGCCTTCAGCCCAGGGCCTGATCCTGGAGACCAGGGATCGAGTCCCACATCAGGCTCCCTGCATGGAGCCTACTTCTCCCTCTGCCTGTGTCTCTGCCTCTCTCTCTTTCTGTCTCTCATGAATAAATAAAAACTAAAAAAAAAAAAAAAAATTTACCTATAACTCTCATCCCCTCTTTTGCTGCCTTTGTGTTTATATTTCTTTTTATCTCCTGAATATGCTGATATCTTTCACTTTCTCCTTTTTTTGTATCTTTATTTTTCTAAGTCTTTCCTCTGAACTCTTTTATTTCTTAGGTAGTTATATATTAACAAAAATACATTTTTGACTATATTCAAGGTTTTTTTCTACTTAAAAATCAATAATCTAGAATAATTTATGATTCTTCCTAATGTAACAGTTCATTCTGTTGCACATTTGCTCACATCGTAACTTTTTTCACACTCTATATAAATTTTGAATTATCCGTATTAATATATATTTCTATATTTTGAAATTATTTCTTTATAATATAAATGACTATAAATGTTTCTTTCAGTTGACATATATACGTAGTTTACCTAACCATTTCCTTAGTATCTTACATTTAGAGTTTTCATTGTTTTCCTTTAGCAGTTTTTTTTCCTTTAGCAGTTGATTATCTTTGTGAATGTAGCATTTATCTATGGTTGAATTATTTTCCACATATAAAAAACCTAAGTGAGAGTATATTAATTTAATGGTATGAAGTGTTAGTATTATTTTTGTTACTAAGTTAATATTTAAACATGGTGAAAGGAAAAGTTTCTTTTCACAAAAGAATATACTGTGAATGGTGTCTTTTCTTCAACTCTGAATACCGTGTTCTCACTTCTCAGAAATAATCATTGCCAATAGACTTTCATTTATCCTTCCAGAATTATTGTTCTGTTGGTATTCATTTTTTATAAGTACATTATTTAATCTTGTTAAAACTTAAAAAAAAAATTTTCCAGGGTCTGCGTAGTCAGTATAAATACTTTCTAACTTCTAATGTGTGTTCCTTTTCAAAGGAAATACATTGTTTGATGATACTACCAGAAATATGTACTATCTCAGTTATATAGAACTGCCTCTTTAGCATTTTAATTTTTTTTTTAAATTAAATATCTTTTTTCTAGGTGTGTATGTGTTGGCAGGGAGGGGCTTTTGATATTTGTTTCTTCTAGCATTCTTTTAAATTATCACTTTTTTATTCTATTGGTCTTCTGAGTTAAATGTTATTTTATTTTCTCTGGGTATTAAAAAAAAAAACTCAGCCCCCACCTTTACGTAGTCTTTATTACTACACTCATAACTAATTAATCAGACTTAAGTAAAATGCAAAAAGATTGAGACTTTAAAGTTTTTACTTAAGTAAAATGCAAAAAGATTGAGACTTTAAAGTTTTTCTGTTATAAAGAAATTTCTCTATAAAATTCTTTATAATGAGTTAAAGTACCAAAGCTGTTTTGTTTTTATGAAAGTCAAGATTTCTAGAAATACCATCTCAATTTGGAAAAAGCTAACAAATAAATTCATTTTTACCTTTTTCGCTGTAACATTCATAGCTAGATATTTAGAAATTTATTCTGTTTTAGTGACTGTTCCATTATATATTAGTAGTTGAAATGTCTGTTTTGTTTCATCCCTTTCAGTTGTATATGTAATGCCTAATTATATCTTTTTTAGACTCACATTTATTAAAAGTCTGTCCGTTTTTAAGTGAAATGAATATTTTATTTTTGTTTAAATCTCCTTTAGTTTTTCAATCAAGTCCTGGTGCTGGGAAGATCGTCTGTAAGTGATTTGTCAGAACATGTATTTGATCTGATTCAGGAACTTTTTGCAATAGATCCTCATTTATTATTGTCTGTCATGCCGCAGCTTGAATTCAAACTAAAGGTAGGACTGACTATAATTTTTAAGTCCTTTAAGCTTTAAGAGAAAAATTTATATAGAATTGTAAAAGATATAAATATTGTTTTCCTCTTTAAAAAGAATAAAATGTGAGTTCAATTTATCTTCTTACATTTAGTTAAGGTATACATTTTTAATTTCGGTAAACAGTCTCTAATCTGGGTGTGATAGGAGAATTACATGTGAAAATTCTAAGTCTCCTAGTAATGGAATATCTGATAAACACAGTGACACAAATAATAGATATGAAAAATGGCATTATACATTACAATACATATTTTATTAAATACTATTATTAGGTAGGTATGTTTTAGAACATCAAAAGCTTTCAGATTGAGTGCTCAAAGGGTCTTAGTCACAACTATATGAATCTTCCGTAGTATAGATCAAGGACAAAAGTTTTACTGTATGACTTGGGGCATATCTTATTTTGTATAGCCAACTAAGTAAGGGATTTATAACTCCCCAAAAAACATAAAGTCTTGACCCTCAATCCCCTATCCCAGTTGAACTGTGGGTGATAACAGCTTACATTTGCTTAATATTCTAGGCTTTGTGAAATGTTTTTGATATCCAGTATCCTATTTGATCCTTAAGTCAAACTGTGGTGTAGTTAGGACCAACATTATAGTTCTGATTTTTATTTTTGTTTTTTATTTTTATTTATTTATTTATGTATTTATTTATTTTTAGTTCTGATTTTTTTTTTTTAATTTTTATTTATTTATGATAGTCACACAGAGAGAGCGAGAGAGAGAGGCAGAGACATAGGCAGAGGGAGAAGCAGGCTCCATGCACCGGGAGCCCGACGTGGGATTCGATCCTGGGTCTCCAGGATCGCGCCCTGGGCCAAAGGCCGGCGCCAAACCGCTGCGCCACCCAGGGATCCCAATTTTTAGTTCTGATTTTTAGATGAAAAACTTAAGATGAAATATTTTGCCAAGTTGCACAATTAAAACAGACTTAGGATTAGAACTCCAGTTTTCAGACACTTTCAGCATATATACGTGATGGTTAGGAATTATCCATACTGGGGGAACCTGGGTGGTTCAGTTGGTATTAAGTATCCCACTCTTGCTTTTGGCTCAGGTCATGATCTCATTGTTGCCAACCCCCATTGGAGTTAGTGCTCAGTGTGGAGTATGCTTGTCTCCCTCACTCCTCTGTCGCCTCCACTCATGAACACTGGGCATGGGACCTGCTTAAGAGTATATGTCTCCCTCTCCCCCTCCCTCCCTCTCCAAAAAAATGGGGAAAAAATTGTCCATATTGTCTTCATTATAAACATTTGTTATTGTGTATAAGAGGACATTGTATCAAGCTAAGAAACTCTATTACATGAAAAATATTATATGGATAACAAGATTTTGTTTTATTTCTAATATTAAAAGTTTTTTTTTAACAACAGCCTAAAGATGTTTCCATACCAAATTATTTCTAGGTATAGGGCATTAAAATATTTTCTCTTAATCTCTTCTTAGACTCTGAGTATGAAAAGTCATACCTCTTCAGTCCTTAAACATGATAGTTGGTGGGAAGCAATTAAGAACTAGATTTGTAGGTTTCTATGTGTGGACTAAAAGTAAACTGAGGGAGACACCACCTCAAAGACATCAAATGATTTTTGCACCAAAAACAATTTACCATTATTATAATCATATTTCAGTCTTACTCAAGGAGTATATTTTAAATTTTAAAAAGGTGGGGTGAGTTTTTACTCAGTTTCAGTAGTTAAAAATATAGATTAAAAATGTCACATCATTTGGAATAATCACTAAGCCACTGAAATAGTCACTTGTAAATAGAAGAAAACTTCCACTTATTTTAGTTTTTGACATTTTTCTTTAAAAAAAAAAATAACTCATATTGGTTTGTTGATTGGACTAAAAAGGTTCAAATCTACATTGTTGTCTCATTACTTGAGAAAAACTTTGTCAGAAAAATTCATTTTTGTAATTATTATTGTTAAACCTTGAGACAGTTTTCATTTTTTTTTTTAATATTTTATTTATTTATTCATGAGAGACACAGAGAGAGAGAGAGGCAGAGACACAGGCAGAGGGAGAAGCAGGTTCCATGCAAGGAGCCCGACGCGAGACTCGATCCTGGGCCTCCAGGATCACACCCCGGGCTGCAGGCAGCGCTAAACCGCTGCACCACTGGGGCTGCCCGACAATTTTCATTTTTACCTCTGTTTGATAAGTTTGGCTATTTTAGCCCACAAAACTCCTATTCCTGAAAGATAAGCTATTCATAGCTATTTGTAGTCTTTGTTTTTTTAACTTGCTGTCTTTTTCCATAAATATTTCTTTGTTAGCATTCTGGTATTACTCTTTATATGAATCCTTGAAAAAGTTAGCAATTGCTTTTTGTTACTGCCTTTATTTTGCTAGTGATATGTGATTTTTAAAGTTTCACACACCATATGGTTTCAGAATAATTTATATTAAGATGTGACATCACTAGTGAAACTGAAACAATTCATAGCATATTTTGATTCAGGATAAGAAAATTTGAGGCCTTTATCAAAAAAAAAAAAAAAAACAACTTCAAACTAAATTTGGATTTTTTTATAGTGTTCAATTTACCTGATCTTTTAAATCTTCTTACCATTCTTGTTCTTCTATTAAAATGAGTTTTCTTGAATCATGACATTCTTCAGTGTTGTGTTCTCCAGTAAGTTAGGGGATCCTTGATTAAAATTTCTTGTATCAAAATCTTAACTGATAGAGTTTATGTTGGAGCTAAGAAAATTTACTATGGCAGGGGGTACCTGGGTGGCTCAGTTGGTTAAGCATTCAAGTCTTCATCTCAAGGTGTGAGTTCACACCATGCATTGGACTCCACAATGGACATGTAGCCTACTTAAAAAAAAAAAAGAGGAAAATTTATTAGGGTGGGAGTTATTTGTAGCTTTGTCCTTCACAGAATTTTTTTCTGAGACTCCTAGGGGAATGTTAGAATTGAATGATTAGGGGATCCCTGGGTGGCTCAGTGGTTTAGCGCCTGCCTTTGACCCAGGGCGCAATCCTGGAGTCCCGGGATTGAGTCCCGCATCGGACTCCCGGCGTGGAGCCTGCTTCTCCCTCCTCCTGTGTCTCTGCCTCTCTCTCTCTCTCTCTCTATGTCTATCATGAAAAAATAAATTAATTAAAAAAAAAGAATTGAATGATTATCTTCATTTTTCTACAATGTCTATATAGATTGCAAACAAACAGTGAAGTAGGCATAAATTAGCAGTTGGAGGGGTTGTGAAATAAGAGGAAAGAACCAGTCTACATGGAATCACATTAATTTCCACATAGTAAATGTGAGCAAATGATATTTTAAAGTTCTCATCATTGTAAGTGGAAATATGAAATAGCTTCTCAGGAATGTATTATGTTGTTTTTCGTAATCTGATGAATAAACCCTTGGCTTCATTTATTTTCTCTTTTTCGTTAGAGCAATGATGGAGAAGAGCGATTAGCTGTTGTTCGACTTTTAGCTAAATTGTTTGGTTCTAAAGATTCTGATTTGGCAACACAGAATCGTCCTCTTTGGCAGTGTTTTCTTGGACGGTAAGAGAACATACAATTCCATGGATTTGAACTTATGTTTTGGAGGCCAGTCGATATGGTCCATTTGATTAAAATCACACATATCAAAACTTTAATTGGTAGGTGTTTTTTAGTATCTGTGTTGCTGTCTTTCTTGGAAAACAAATTATAGATCAGATTTTTTATGAAGGTGCTTATTATTTAACATGTAACACTTCTTAATCTTTCAGTGCTAAAATAATGTCATTAGAAAAATAGGCAAGATTGAGAATGTTCCATCTTAAAAGTTTTAAATTAAAAGAGTTTTAAATCATGAAACTGAAGATATAATGACCCATTCCATGCCATTCTTCAGTCTAGTAATGTATTCATTTACTAGTGTTTATTTTTTTAGGTCTATAGCTTATTTAATGGAATGATGTATGTTGTGAACTAATATGGTATTGTATGATTTTGAAATTGAAAATGACATTGGTCTTCATTCAGATAACTTTTAATGTTCTATCTCAAGAACTTTGAATTATTAGAATCTATTCAACTTGATGGTAAGGTTGAAAAATCTGAAATTTATCATATTTGCTCTTGCATTCCATTTACATGTTTCTTTGCTTCAAAGCATGAAAAGTCAGTTTTACTGTTAGTATTCTGGAAAACATTTATATTTTATTTTTAAGTTTATTTTTTTATTTTTAAATTTTATTTAAGTCCAGTTAATTAACAAATAATGTATTATTGGTTTCAGAGGTAGAGATCAGTAACTGATCAGTCTTATATAACACCCAGTGCTCATTACATCATGTGCCCTCCTTAATGTCCGTCACTCAGTTACCTTCCTCCACTCCAGCGACCCTCAGTTTGTCTCCTTTGATCAAGAGTCTCTTATGGTTTGTCTCCCTCTCTGATTTTGTCTTGTTTTATTTTTTCTGGAGAATATTTTAGATTCATCTTGTTTAATTCAACTGATTTAGAAGGTGGGCTTAGAAATGCTCTTAAAGTGAATTCATTATAATAATCCCAAGTTAGATTTGTCAATTATATTTTAATATTTGAGAAACCTCTGACACCATCTTAATTTGCTCAGAACAAACCATTTTGAAGGTCTATAAATGCTGACTATTTTGAATAATTAAACTTGATTTTATGGGAACTTAGAATGAAGCAACTGTACTTGTCAATAAACAGAGAAGTGGTCTTGTCCTTGTGATTGCCTCAATGTTTAGAGCAAAACAATTACCAGTAAAAAGTAAGTCAACCATAAGAGGCTCCTTATATTCAAAATTTTACATTCACTGCTATTTCTAATAATCAATCTCTGATTCATTGAAGTGTTACTAATAATGTATTACTAATGTATAATGTATATAATGTATGTTTCACTGTATTATTTTCCTTAATTATTTAGCAATAAGTGTTTTGATACTTTGTAATTTAGTTGATCATAAATGGTAATATTTTCATTTTTCTCTGGCTGTTAGAAAATTTATAAATCCTAAATCCAAGATTTATTAAAATAAAATTATTGTAATTTTTATCTTTACATAGGAAAGAAAAGATATTTTTAAATTTTTATTTATTAAGACATTTTTGAGGCATGTGGGTGGCTCAGTTGGTTAAGTGGGTGTCTTTGGCAGGGATCATGATCCTAGGAGCAGGCCCCAAGGTGGGCTCCCTGCTCAGCAGGGAGTCTGCTTCTCCCTTTCCCTCTGCCCTCCCCCTGCTCGTGCTCACTCTCTCTTTCTCTCTCAAATAAATGGAATGTTTTAAAAAAGAAAGACATTCATTTTTTTAAAAGATTTTATTAATTTATTCATGACTGACAGAAAGAGAGGCAGAGATACAGGCAGAGGGAGAAGCAGGCTCCATACAAAGAGCCCTATATGGGACCTGGACCTGGGACTCCAGGATCATGCCCTCAGCCGAAGGCAGATGTTCAACTGCTGAGCCACCCAGGCATCCCAGAGAGAGACATTTATTAAATGACTTTAACTGGTTATTTTACGAGATTAACTCAAAAATAAAAATAATTCTTGCTATTTAAAAACAGATTATTTGTGATTAACAAATGTTTTTAAAATTGCCCATAATAGGGGCCCCTGGTGGTTCAGTCAGTAAGTGGCTGCCTTCTGCTCAGGTCCTGGGATCGAGCCCCACATAAGGCTCCCTGCTTATTGAGGAGTCTGCTCTTCCCTCTGCCTCATCTCTGGCTTGTGTTCTTACTCACTCTAGCTCTCAAATAAATAAATAAGGGATGCCTGGGTGACTCAACAGTTCTGTGCCTGCCTTCTGCTCAGGTCATGATCCCGGGATCAGGGATAGAGTCCCGCATTGGGCTCCGTGTGGGGAGCCTGTTTCTCCCTCTGCCTGTGGGTCTGCCTCTCTATGTCTCGAATGAATGAATGAATGAATAGCCCATTTTAAATTTGAGAGTTAAGTTTACCTTTATCATATGCAGTTTTGGATCTCCATGTGGTGTTTCATATTTATTGCATTTTTATAATATACTCGACCTTTAAAAGAGTACTTTAATACAAGTCATCCCAGGATATGAAACGTTTTTTTGTTGTAAAGCAGTATGACACATGCATCTTTGAACTTCTGGCTCTACCTCTCCTATGATTTGCTTCCTACCTCTTATTCCTCCAGCGTTTTCCCTCTATAAATTTTTTTCAAGTAGATTTTATAGGTTTTAAATATTTATTTTTTGCATCATAATTAGCTCTTAAATTTGGGGCTCTACGAAGTGTGTCATTTGGATTGGGGGATGTGTTCATATACTTTATTTTAGAATGGTAAATGTTTTTGAAAATGTTCTAATGATAACACACTTTCTATTCAGTAACTGTTGTTTATTGGCACTTACATAATGTGCCTTAATCAAAAATGATTATTTTGCCTTAAAACTAATCTTTAGCAACTTTTTCCATGTAGATTTAATGACATTCATGTTCCTGTGAGATTAGAAAGTGTGAAATTTGCCAGTCACTGTTTAATGAATCACCCAGATTTAGCAAAGGATCTCACAGGTAAGCTGGCTAATTTATTACAAATATGAGAATAATCACACAAATATATTTTAGATGTAGCCTTTGACCTAAATTTAGTATTTGAATAGGTTTTTACTCTGGCACTATTTCAGATTTTTATCTGTGCTGGGCTAACAAATGATTTCATATTTATACAATAAAATTACATTTGAAATCTACATACTGTAATCATTTAGAATTTTTTGGAAATCAGAGTTTGAAGAGGTACACATGTGGTTTGGGCACAAATCATTATACCTATGAGGTAATTAAATATAGTAACATAATCTATTTTAATAAGCCAGAAAGCGATTATCTCCTGGAGTACACTAGAATTTCTCACTCTGCACTTGAACATAGAGTGTTTGAACCTGCTTATTTGGTATTAGCAAATAAATGCTTTTATCAAAATATTGTTTACCAAAAAAGAAACACTTTTTGTTTTGGTTTTGTTTGTATTGTAATTATTTAGGAATCTTTTTTAGAGATCATAGAATGTTATTCTGTATTTCATATTGTGTAATGTACAGAAATATACCTGTCAGCAACCTTGCAATAAGCACTTTTTACTATTTTTCTTTTAATTCTTTTAATTTGTATTGTATCTTAAGTTCTGAATATATAAATCAGTTAATGTGTTGTGATTTAACTTTTCCAGAATTGTTGAGGTAAAAATACATTATTTTATTAAGATGTATGACTCTTGGGATGCCTCAGTTGTTGAGTGTCTGCCTTTGGCCCAGAGTCCTGGGATTGAGGCCCACATCAGGCTCCCCACGGGGAGCCTGTTTCTCCCTCTGCCTATGTCTCTGCCCCTCTCTCTGTGTCTCTCATGAATAATATCTTAAAAAATATATATATATATGACTCTTCAGTACCAAATAATGAGGTATAGTTTATTTTGTGATTGATTATATAGGGTATTGCCACCTCAAAAATGATTTTAATTCATGCCACTTTTTACAAACATTGTTTCACTATGGATAGAAGCCTAAAGCATTAGTCTTTTCTGTCATTCTGAACATGACAAATATCATAGCTAACATTTAGCTTTAGTTTTTTTTTTCTCTTCTTACAGAATATTTGAAAGTTAGATCCCATGATCCCGAAGAGGCTATTCGTCATGATGTCATTGTTACTATAATAACAGCTGCCAAAAGAGACCTTGCCTTAGTAAATGATCAACTACTTGGCTTTGTAAGAGAAAGAACACTGGATAAACGGGTAAGATCTGAGGAATTTTATTCTTTTGTAATTTACTAAATTTAAAGTGCTAAATAAGTAAAATTATTTCAAAAGTTTTATTTTACCTTTTCACTTATATGATGAATTTCAAAAGATTGATCACCTATGTTTTTTTCTTATAGTTAGCATTTTCAAAAGTGATCATGTTGTATATACTTAGCTGGATCTGTCATTCATTGAACTAAAAGAATATCATACTTTATATGAAAGTGATATTTCTATATTTCCTTGCCCAGCTAAGGGCAGAATGTATGCTCATTTACTTTTTTGTGTGATTTCCTTTCTGTGGTTAGTTAAAAACATGAGTTGAAAAGGAAGAGTAATACTGAGAACAACAAAAGCAGTTGCTAAGGAATAGTGTCAACTGTAAGCAAGAGAACATGCAAGGCAGGCTGATTAGACATGCTTTGTATTAACATCTTCAACAAAAGTTACCTTTGTAGTGTGCTGTTTTATTTGAGGTATAGGTTGAAAACACACTGTCCTCCTAAAACTAGTGTCGTTTACCAATAGTCTCAGAATAAAACTGTATTTCTTGGTTATAAAATATAGCAAGAGATAGTTTTTAAGTCTAATAACTATTTTGTTAGCGGAGGCAGATAGCGTCAAATGAGCAGTGTTTAATATGTTCAGCTGTATCAGTAATTATAACTTTGAACAAGTTTTTCCTCTTGACTTTAATAATTTAAATTATTTAAATTTAAAAGTTTAATTTAGGGGATCCTTGGGTGGCGCAGCGGTTTGGCGCCTGCCTTTGGCCCAGGGCGCGATCCTGGAGACCTGGGATCGAATCCCACATCAGGCTCCCGGTTCATGGAGCCTGCTTCTCCCTCTGCCTGTATCTCTGCCTCTCTCTCTCTCTCTCTCTCTCTCTCTGACTCATAAATAAATAAAAATTTAAAAAATTTTAAAAATTAAAAAAAAATAAACGTTTAATTTAAATGAAATGATGCTCTACCTAATGGTTAGCTGGTAACCCCCCTGCCTGCCCCCACCTCCATACACACCCTTGATTTAAGATTTTACCTTTTGTGTTATTTCCTCCTTTTAGAAACATTTCACTCCTGATTCTGCTTATGTTTGTTTATAGTTTCTGAAATAGTTGAATACATGAGTCTTCCTGAGGCTGCATGATGTGGTCATAAATAGCATCTACTGGACATTTTAGGTCCCAGATTTTGGTGTAATAAATTAGATGATCTTAGGTATAGCCTTTCTGAAATTTGTTTCTCCTGTATAAAATATGGGGACAGGACTTAATCTTAGATTGCATTGCTTACATTTTTTGGTTTCATGTGAGAAATGTCAAACAGCATCTGTTACCTGTTATATAGGAACAAAGTTTCATTTGTTTCATTCATTCAAAGTTTCATAGTTTCATTCATCTTGCCTAAGAGGAAATTATACAAAAAATTATAAAGTTATATTAATGTAAATAAACAAAAGATTGTATACTCTGATTTGTTATTGAGACAAATATTTTTCTTGGTTATTTTTTATTTCTGTCTCACTGTCATGGTTCTAACTGTAGGTTTTTATGGTCTCGTTTTTTTCCTGCCTTCCTCCTGCCACCTTTCTTTCCTCCTAGTAAACTCTTCCAGTCTTTAGGAGTCCCAAAGAGTCTTCTTCCACTAACTAGTATGTGGCTAGGTAAATCATTTGCCCCTTTAATCTATAAAGTAAGGTCCACTTAAAATGATCACTAAGGAGGCGCCTGGGTGGCTCAGTTGATTAAGCGTCTGCCTTTGGCTCAGGTCATGATCCAGGAGTCACAGGATTCAGCCCTGGCTCTCCACCTCAGCTGGGAGTCTGCTTTTCCCTCTGACCATCCTCTCTCTTTTTTAATTCATGCTTCTCTCTCAAATAAATAAGTCAACTCATACAAAAAAAATAATCATTAGGGTAGCCTGAGTGGCTCAGTGGTTTAGTGCTGCCTTCAGCCCAGGGTGTGATCCTGGAGACCCAGGATCGAATCCCACGTCAGGCTCCCTGCATGGAACCTGCTTGTCCCTCTGCCTGTGTCTCTGCCTCTCTCTCTCTCTCTCTCTCTGTATCTCTCATGAATGAATAAATAAATAAAATCTTAAAAAAATAATAATCATTACGTGCTTTCCAACTTTGTAATTCTAGGATCTTTTTTTTTTTAATTTTTTTTAAAGATTTAATTTATTCATGAGAGACACAGAAAGAGAGAGAGGCAGAGACATAGGCAGAGGGAGAAGCAGGCTCCATGCAGAGAGCCTGATGTGGGACTCGATCCCGGGTCTCCAGGATCACGCCCTGGGCTGAAGGCGGCGCTAAACCGCTGAGCCACTTGGGCTGCCCTAATTCTAGGATCTTGATACTAAATTCTATTCTTATTCTAAGTTAATATCAAAAGGAATGTAATTAGGATAAAACATTACAGATGGTAGGGCTTTTGGTTACAGAGTAAATCACACACTTTCTTCTTTACCATTTCATCACTGCTAAAACTTGGGCAAAGTTTTTTAGACGGAATCTAATGAAATCATCTCTAAGATCTACTACTGATTGCTTGGCTATGAGGGAAATAAAAAATTGGTGAGTTAGTATTTAGACAATTTTTAAAATAGTCTGATTTATAAATAGGAATGTATTCAAAGTTATTGATAAAGCAATATGTTGCTTCTTAAGAAAATAAATATTATGCCAGTTTATGTATGTATAAGTCTGCTTATATAGCCTAGTGAAGAAATGTCAATTTTTGCAGACTATTATACTGAAGTTTGGTATCTCACTTATCCAATGAACTTTATACTTTTTAGTGGCGAGTAAGAAAAGAAGCTATGATGGGTCTGGCTCAGCTCTATAAGAAATACTGTCTTCATGGTGAAGCAGGAAAGGAAGCTGCAGAGAAAGTCAGCTGGATAAAGGACAAACTTTTGCATATTTATTATCAAAATAGCATCGATGACAAGTGAGTCTGACATATTGGTAGAATGGTCGAATATAAAAGTGCTTTTATTTTTTAAACAATTTACTTCTTAATTATTAAATTATTTCTAGATTAAGAAATCATTTTCTATGTATTTATACATACTATGTTTAAATAAGACTCTGGCAGAAATTGTTAAGTAGCATAATTAGTGAAATATCTATGGGCTTTGGAGGCAGACCAGAGACCAGATATTCATTCTGCCCCTTATTAGACATGTGCTTCTGCACAGCTGACTTCTTGTGCATCTTAGTTTTATCTAAAATGTAATAATACAGCTTCCCTTACAAGCTTCCCTTCCCTTACGTGTATTAAATTAAAAAAATGAACCTAAATGTTCCTAGTCCAATGCCTGGCGATATGGGACTATTCAGTAACTGTTAGTTATTATTTTTGCTTTTTTGCAACACTGTAGGTATCAATAGAGGCAGTGATGTTTTTTTATTGAGGTATAGTCGACATATAACATTACATTAGTTTCAGGTATGCAACATAATGATGCTGAAGGTATAGTCGACATATAATATTACATTGGTTTTAGGTATGCAACGTAATGATTCTGTATTTGTATATACTTGGAAAAGATCACCAGGGTATGTCAACTTAACATCCATCCCCATACTTAGTTACAAATTTTTTTTTCTTCTGATAAGGACTTATATTGTTTTCAGTTTTTTAATGTTACTTATAATTCTGTATTGGGTTGTAATGATTTTAGTTTTTGCAAAATACTTTGCAATGTTTTATAGAATTTGATTAGTATCACTGGCTGTGTATTTCATTGATTAATGAGGATTTCTTATATTGTCTCATTCTAGTGATATTGAATAATAAATATTAGCTTAGCAAGAAGGTTATTCCAGTATCAATAAGGGATTTAGACTGTGGAGTGGAGATCAGATATACACAGGAAAAGCTAAATTTTCAGGAAGTAATATGAAGGGAGATCCCCTTGATTTTTTTTCTTTTTAAATGACAACATGAGAAAAGAATTGGACTGTAATTGGAAGAAATTAGTGTTTTGTTTGTTTTTGTGTGTTGTTGGGGTTTTGTTTTGTTTTTGAGAATTAGCTGTTCTTGATCATAGCTTTATATGTAGTGTTAAGTAATTTCCTGTATCTCAGGACTGGTGAAGAATAGCTGGAACAGCCTAGCACCCTGTGTTTAGTAATAACATATAACCCTTGTAGAACAAATGTCCCATACTGACAAATTAAAAAGTAAAGCCACAAATAGCAACCATTGCTCCAGCTTTAAAAATAACTGTACTGCAGGGTTCCTGCCTGTCTTAGTCAGTAGAGCATGCAACTCTTAATTTCGTGAGTTCAAGCCCCATGTTGAGAATAGAGTTTTCTCAAGAAAACAACCACCACCAAATAAAAACCATACTTGAAGGCAAGGGTCTGGTCACCTATTAATCTTTTCCTTTGTATTTGTACACATACAAATATAAATGGGCTGTTCCTTCTGAAAAACAATAATTATGTTACTGGAATTTTTTGTTTGATAGACTGTTGGTAGAGAAAATCTTTGCTCAGTATCTTGTCCCCCACAACCTGGAAACAGAAGAGAGAATGAAATGCTTGTATTATTTATACGCTAGTTTGGATCCAAATGCTGTCAAGTAAGTTACTTTTTATTTATTTTATTTCATTATTATTTTTTTAAGTAAGTTACTTTTTAAATGATTGGAGTTAACAATTTTGTAAAAACGACTTCACCTTATCTAATTATTGATAGGGTTGTTGCTTCTTCTGGTTGAATCAAGAACCTCAGGGGTATCTCAGTTAAGTATCCAACTCTTGGTTTTGGCTCAGATCATGATACTCAGGGTCATGAGATCCAGCCCTGGGTAGGACTCCATGCTGGGTGTAGAGCTTGCTTACAATTCTTTGTCTCCCTCTGTGCCCTACCCTCGCACACTTGTGCACACTCTTTTAAGACAAAAAAGAGAGCTTCAGATAAATATTATAGAGAAACATTTTATAAGTTCAGATAAATTAAAAGCAAAAAATATTCCCAAATGTGTAGACATATTTAGAAACTGGGTTGGTAATATAGTTTCAGGGATTCAAAGAAATCCCCATATCAAAATTACTCCCCTACCTGTTGAAGGGGATCTAAATTACACTATTGGAGCTTTACAGTACTAATTCTAAGAACTTAATACTGCTTCTTTTTTAGGAAAGCATATCAAAATCACCTCTATGTAGAATGACCACATGATTGGTTATTTGAACTGGGATATTTTTTAAACTGAAAGGCGCTGTTAATATTTTTGATCAGGCAATTGGCATAAACTTCAGCTGTCCAAGGCTTGCTAGGATGGTCCTCCACAGTAATAAAGCTTTTTAAAAAGTAAACATGTTCTGTTGTTGAAAATTCTGATTCTTCTGAAAAGAACCTCAGCTTGTGTGTATGTGTGTATTATTATACTTATAATATTTGTATATCTTATGTATTTGTCTTTTAACTTCCATATAATTTCAAACTTAGAGAAAAGTTGTGGGAATAGTACAAAACATTATGATATCCCTTTTATCCTGATTCATCATATGCGCTATCATTTGCGATTTGCATATACTTTTTCTTTATCTCTACATAAATATTTTCTTCTGAGCCATTTGAGGGTAATTTGCAGACATTAGATCCCTTTAGCTCTAAATATTTCAGTGTATATTCCCTAAGAACAAGGATATTTTCTTATGTAACTCTTATCAAAATCCAGAGGTTTAACATCGCTATAACTGTCTAACCTAATGTGTATTTAAGTTTCCTCAGTTGTTCCAATAATGTGCTTTATGGGGATTTTTCCCCCCTTTTTAGGATTGCAGATTGCATATTTGGTTGTCAGGTCACTAGTTTCTTAATTTGGAGCTATTCCTTGGTCTTTCTTTGTCTTTGATAACTTTGATGATCAGGGAAGAGTATGCATGGTCCAGTCTAGTTTTGTAGAATAGTCCCTTGATTTGGTTTCATCCATGGTTTCCTCATTATTCGACTGAGATTATGCATTTTCAGCAGAAATTCTACAGAGGTTATGTTATAACATTAGTGTATTACATTAGGAGCCATTAGCCTTTTTTTTTTTTTTTTTTAATGTACAAATGATTCCTAATGCTCACCCTGGGTAGTAAATCCCTGGCCTAAAGTTTTGGTCTCTTTATATTTCAAAATATTGGCAAATAATACTCTAATATAGACTAATGTCTCAGAGATCCTTCTGGGCACCTGGAATTATGGACTGGGTTTGTGAAAGAAGAAAATCTGCTTTCATGGAGAGAAAGGAAGCTAGAAGAATAAGGCCACTCAAGTTAAATTTGGTGTCTTGAATCTCATCATTTCTAAGAAGTTCATTTCTGCAGCTCTTTATGCATAAGTATCTCTTAGCCTGCCATGAAAATGCCTTTATGATCTGATTCTTTTCTATAGTATGTTCCAGCTTCCTGGTGCTACTTCATTCATACTTTGTGCTTCAAATCTATAAAAAATTTTTTAAAGTTTTCTAGCCCGGGCAGCCCTGGTGGCTCAGTGGTTTAGCGCCGCCTTCGGCCCAGGGTGTAATCCTGAAGACCTGAGATCGGGTCCCGCGTCGGGCTTCCTGCATGGAGCCTGCTTCTCCCACTGTGTCTCTGGCTCTGTGTGTATGTGTCTCTCATGAATAAATAATAATAAATAAATAAATGAATGAATGAATGAATGAATGAATGAATGTATGTTTTCTATCCCAACCATTTTGATGACATTTTATCTTTTTTGGTACTATAACATTCTGATTCTGCTTAGAATGTCTTTTAGTCCCTGGGCGCCTGGGTGCCTTAGTCGGTTATGCCTCTGTCTTTGGCTCTGGGTCCTGAGTTGGAGCTCCAGGTCTGGCTTCCTGCTCAGTGGGGAGTCTGCTTCTCCCTCTCCTTTTGCCACTACCCCCAGCTTGTGCTCACTTGCTCCCACTCTCTTTCAAATACATAAATAAAATCTTTAAAAAACAAACAAACAAAAAAGGTCTTTTCAGTCCCTTCATTTACCTAGAAAGATCCTCTTCATCTTTCTAAACTTCTCAAATATTTTTTCTCATAAGAATCCTTTTATTTACCATTTTAAACTAACCTGCCTTACTTAATCCTATAAATAAATACCAGTACTGGTGTTTAAAATTTTAGGTAGATGTAGAAGCATGGTATAGATATATACCATGCAACAAGAAAAGTAGTAAAGTTGAATAATTACCAGAATTGTTATATTACGTATTTTTTTCATATTTATAACTTTATTAACAGAGCTCTCAATGAAATGTGGAAATGTCAGAACATGCTTCGAAGTCATGTACGAGAACTCTTGGATTTGCACAAGCAACCTACAGTAGGTTCAAGATTTGTTTAAATTAATAGTTTGTTATGTCATTATTCAGTTTTTCTGTACCTATTATGAAGCAGGTAAAAACTATTCTGTTTTCCAAATGTCAGTAATGCATAATTTCTGTAGTTTTCCAAGCTAAATTTTCACTGTAGAGAATATAACAAAATCTTACTTTGTAGCATGAACAAAGAAATGATAGTTTCTAGTTTATCATTTTAGATACTAAGAATTTATACATTGTTCATTAATTTTCAAATAATTATAATTAAACCTCAAGATAAAATGTTATGAGAAATCATGATTTTTTTTTTTTTTACTCCATGATTTTGGGTCCTTCAGTGTAGAGTCAGTATCACATCAGGTACCAATCTTATAAATATGGCAAAGTCAAATTAACAAAAAAAAGTCTTCTGGAAGATGAGGGAAAGAAACTTGTATAATTTCTTAGTATACTTTCTAATATACTTCTAAATGTGTTTGCTAGAAGAGATGTTCTTAACTAAGGAATCTTAGAGACCCTTCAAGGGTCTATTGATGCTAAAGCAAGGGTTGGCAAACTTTTTTTGTAAATGATCAGATTGTAAAAATCTAGGCTTTCCTAGCCATAAAGTCTCTGGTGAAATGCTCAACTCTGCCTTTATAAAATTACAAAAGCAGTCATAGACAATCTGTAAATGAATGAATGTGACTGTGTTTCAGCAAACCTTTAACAAAAACAGATGGTCCATAGGACCATAGTTTACCAATTTCTGATTCAAATTACTAAAATTCCATACAAATTTAGTAATAAAGTAATACTTTGTTGTGTTGGACTGTATGGAATTACTTTTTGGAAGCGAGGTGATATTCTCAAGTAATAGGCCACAAAATAGTTAATAGAACTATTCAGGAAGAAATTTTTCTCTACTCTTCACATTTTTAATTTTCTTTGATGTATGGTTTCACAATAATTTTGATATGATAATTGTTTTGATTATCTTCAATCTTCTGGCAAAATGTTTTTCCTATGGAAGTTATGTACTCTTTTTTAGTTTTTAAAGAACTTCCTTCTGACCTCACCTTTCCTTCTGCTTATTGTAACTAGCTACTCCATAATTCTTTGTTATCAATTTAGGATGTAAATTTTCTTGTGGCTGGTTTGTGATGTTTTTTGTTTTTTTGTTTTGTTTTGTTTTGCTTTAAATGTGTAATTTTGGATTTTCTTACAGAAATTTGGTAGCACATTTGACTTCTTTTGTTTTTGTTTTAAATTTCAGTCAGAGGCTAACTGTTCTGCCATGTTTGGAAAACTGATGACCATAGCAAGTGAGTTTGTTTATTCACTCTCTTTGTGTGTGCGTGTGTGTGTAAACATCAAAACAAATAATTTACACACTGGAACTATCAATTTAATACCAAGTAAGAGAAAATAATCCTCTTAATTTTATTTCTGAGAACCAATTAAGCTGATGTCTTTTGATAGCTCAATATTATTTTTTAGAAAGCTTACTTTTAGTTTAGTAGTTTTTCTTTTATAATACTGATTCTCTTTCAATTTTATAGAGAATTTGCCTGACCCTGGGAAAGCACAAGATTTTGTGAAGAAATTTAACCAGGTCCTTGGTGATGATGAGAAATTGCGGTCTCAGCTGGAGTTACTAATCAGCCCAACCTGTTCATGCAAACAAGCAGATGTTTGTGTGGTTAGTAAATGATACTTCTACATGTGTTCTTTTAGCTTTGCTTGTTGAAATTTATATTTCACTAAAGTCTGCTTTGCATAAATTATTTGTGTTATTTAACAATTTAGTGTACCCTAAATTACCCAGGAGTATATCTGTGGTCAGCTTAGTTCTCTTACCACTGTTTAGCCACATTCCAGGAAAACCCCTAGAGAACTAAGCCAGGGAGGTTGCTGCTAGGAATTGAGAAAGACAGTATGTTTGTATTTAGTAGACAGTTGTTAAGTAAATAGAATTTTCTAAATCTTTATGTATGTATGCATTTTCTTCACTCATGTGTTAACATGGAAGTAAACCTTGTCAAAAAATTAGTAATGGTTATATCACCATATATGCATTTATAGATGAGATAATCCCTTTTTAGGCTTTTGTCTACATTCTATTCCTGGATTCTTTATTTTATAGAAAACCAATATTCGTTGAAAATACCAGGAAGGAAAACTTGATCCATTCATTTATTCAGCATTTTATGAGAGTTTTGTGTTTGAATTTCAGCTATACCATTTACTACCAGTGTGACCTTTAGTAAGTTCTTCAATATTTTGCAGCCTCATTTTTCTTATGTTTAAATGTTAAAGACTTCATAGGGTTGTTAGAAGATTTTGCATGTGTATGTGTGTATATATATCCTAATACCTGGCCCTGTGCTGCCCTTTAGGACTTAAATAAATTGTATTTCTGTGGTATTACACGTATGTCGTAACTGCTATGTTTGGGACCAGGCTTACATAAGAGATGAATGAATGAAAAGAAAGAATAAGAGAAAAGAAAATTATTTCAGATATTTATGTATAGTTTTGTTGTAGAAAGAAATAGTGTCATAATTATTTATGTGATAAAGGGATAAGGGCTATAATAGATGTATATACAACGTGGTCTGAGAGCATGGAATAGGTATTTTTTATTCATTCTAGGGATATTAAGTACCTAAGTAGATCTAAAAAGACCTGGAATTAGGAAGAGCTGAGGAGAAGCTAATTTAGGGAAGAGAACAGTGGACTCCTCTTGGTCCTAGGGATAAGGATATGCCGCGTGCCCAGACTTCCTCAGCCTTTGTACTTTTGAGTTGAGTAGTTTGCTGCAAATGTTTAAAGATTTCATTAATTTCTTTGGCATTTAGAATTATAGTTTCAGGATACTGTGTCCTGCAGAGTATCTGCTAATATAATTGGATCCTAGAATGAAATATCTTTGGGCAGCTCAGGTGACTCAGCGGTTTAGCGCCACCTTCAGCCCAGGGTCTGATCCTGGAGAGCCGGGATCAAGTCCCACGTGGGCTCCCTGCATGGAGCCTGCTTCTCCCTCTGCCTGTGTCTCTGCCCCTCTCTCTCTCTCTCTCTTTCTCTCTCTCTCTTTCTCTTTCATTAATAAATAAATAAAATCTTAAAAAAATATATTAAAAAAAAGAAATATCTTTAAAGGACCTTAGAAATACTTGGTTTAGAGGCTCCTGGGTGACTCAGTTGATTAAACACCCAACTCTTGATTTCAGCTCAGGTCACAATCTCAGAGTTATGAGATGGAGCCTTTCATCAGATTCCATGCTCAACTAGGGTCTGCTGGAGATTCTTTCTCCTCTCTTTGCTCCTCTTCTGGCTTGCACATGTGGGCTCACTTGTTCTCGCTCTCTCAGATAAATAAAATCTTTAAAAAGAAAGAGAGTTGGTTTAACCACTTCATTTTACAAATAAAGAGTTGGTTTATTATTTTTTTAATTTTTTTTTTTTTTTTATTTATGATAGTCACACAGAGAGAGAGAGAGAGAGGCAGAGACACGGGCAGAAGGAGAAGCGGGCTCCATGCACCAGGAGCCCGACGTGGGATTCGATCCCGGGTCTCCAGGATCGCGCCCTGGGCCAAAGGCAGGCGCCAAACCGCTGCGCCACCCAGGGATCCCTAAAGAGTTGGTTTAACCACTTCATTTTACAGATAAAGACACTGAATTTTAAGGTTTCTTGTCCAGTATTTTATAGCTGGTGATTGTGGCTGAGCTGCAGGTAGAGTCTAGATCTCATAGGTCCTAAATAGTGTTCTTTCTATACATTCCATTGTTTGCCGGAAGAGCCAGTACAAACTTAGTACTGCTCAACAAATGACCTTGAGAAAGAATAATCAAGTGGTGTTTTTGGTCTAAGAAAACAGAAATTGAGCTTGACTTTGAAAAAATGGCAGTAACATGAATTCCTACTATTTGTCAGACCATAAATATCTAAGTTTCCAAATCCAAAAAGTATATGCAAAACAGATGTTTGTAACCAAAATATCTCAGGATGAATACCACAGCCATGCAGTATAGCCAATCAGCACTCCTGATTTTAGCAACCAGGAAAGTAGAGATGAGCACAGCAGTTGCCCTGGAAAGAGCATGGTAATGGTGCTTTTTGGAAGGGAAATTATTCTGAGGATATTTTAAGTAATGGTCCATGGAATAGCTAATAGAACTCTATTCTGGAAGAAAAGATTTCTGCTATTCATATTCTTTATTTTCTTTGGTGAATTTTTCACAGTAATATATTTTCTGGCTTTTACATTAGCTTTGTGTATTCTGAGCATATTATTTAACTTATCTACATATTCTTTCGTCTAAAAATAGGATTTATAATACCCTTTAAACACTCAGGAAAATGACTACTGTTTGTAAAGTTTTTGCTATTTTTCAGAATATCTATATCATTTAGTCTTTCTCCCTAAGGGCTACTGGTAGTAGTTATATATACCTTCTAGTATCACATTCCTTTTTTCCTGATAGTTTCATTCTAGAATAGAAGAAAAGAATAAAGAAATACACAAATATAAAATTTAGTTTCTGTCATTTTATGTAGCTTTCATTCTGAGAGCTACATAGAGCTGTGTCCCTGCTTATGTGTATATACTACCACTTCCTTTTTTTCTAAATGACAATCACTTCTTAATACTTGAGCATTACTCAGTAACAGAATTTGTGGGAATGGAGATCTAATACTTTGAGCAAGGAATAACAATAGACACATACTGTGGATTAATGCATATATAGATGATGCTATAGTGAGTGAGAAAGCATGAGCAATAGCATTAGGATATATGCTGTATAGGTTTGCTTTCCTTTTGGACTTTAGGTTTTGAGTTTCTGTACCTTAGTTCTAGAGAAGGATCACATATTTGGCATAGCATGAGCTCTGGTTGCTATTTTATGCTCTAGCACCCCTCCCTATGACTTGAATGTCAAGATTTTCCAGGAAGCTTACTCATTGAGCATTTGAGACAGTCTTAGGTTTGAATTTCAGTATGCCATTTACTACCGTTTTGACTGTTAGTAAGTTAATCAATATTTCTGAGCTTCTTTTTCTTCATCTTTAAGTTTTATCTACCTCATGATTGTTAGAATAAGATAAAATGAAATTTTAAATATGACCTAATACAAGACCCCTTGCACTGCCCTATAAGATGTAAATGAAAAGTAATTCTTACGGTATTACGTATTTATGACAAACACAAGGAATTCTTAAAATAAGTGGAGAGGGATCCTGAATCTCTCTTTTTAACAAAGTGATTCAGATATGAGTCGTTCATGGACTGCACCTTAATTAACCTTCCCTACAGAGTTATCCAAATATACATTATATCTTCTTTTTTTTTTTTTTTTAATTTTTATTTATTTATGATAGTCACAGAGAGAGAGAGAGGCAGAGACACAGGCAGAGGGAGAAGCAGGCTCCATGCACCGGGAGCCCGACGTGGGATTCGATCCCGGGTCTCCAGGATCGCGCCCTGGGCCAAAGGCAGGTGCCAAACCGCTGCGCCACCCAGGGATCCCACATTATATCTTCTGAAGGCTAAATTTTGGGTTGTCCCTTGATCAAGCTTACACCATTATAATTCACTGCATAATTTAGTAAATTGTATTATATGTGGTCTCTCACTGAGGTTGCAATTAGGTGACAGAGGCAGACAAGTATTTCGGTCAAGAACATGGTATCGTAAGTATTCTGATAGAATCATATGCTTTGGTAACACACACAAAAAAGCAGCCATCCCAGGCAGGAGTGGAAATGGGAATACCTTATTCTAGAATAAGTGATTCCTGAATTGAATCTTAAAGGACGAATAGGGATTAGACCACTACATCAAGAATGACTGCTGTATTTCTAACTTGAGTGATTGGATAGCCGAGAGAAGGGTAGGAAAACAATGGTGTGTGGCCTCTCAGCAGTTGTGTTTAGAAGTCTGAAATTCAAGGCTGGTTGGTATATATTAGCATAGGTATAGTTCCTGGAGGAGGTAAAAGAAGAAAAGAAGAAAGGGGAGAGAGAGATGCTATTCAGTAACAATCATCAAATGCTTCCTATTTTAATTTAACTTTTCTATAGTTCACTGAGAATGATAGAAGGTGTAACGTGATTAACATAAGAAATATATATTGGGGGATCCCTGGGTGGCGCAGCGGTTTAGCGCCTGCCTTTGGACCAGGGCGCGATCCTGGAGACCCAGCATCGAATCCCACGTCAGGCTCCCGGCATGGAGCCTGCTTCTCCCTCTGCCTATGTCTCTGCCCCTCTCTCTCTCTCTCTCTCTCTCTCTCTGTGTGACTATCATAAATAAATAAAAATTTTAAAAAAATTAAAAAAAAAAAGGAAATATATATTGGGTCTTTGTCCCCCATTTCTGGCACAGAACTAAAACCCTTTAAATTTCCCTAAGTGCTAAGAGCTGCAAAGATGTTTTTGTTTTGTTTTTGTTATGTTAATGAGGTGCCTTTTGGACCTCCCCTAAGGGTAGGACTGGTTCTTTGTGGAGCCAATCACATGATTAGAGGATTGGAACTATACTCTGACCTCTGGAAAGGAGAGAGGGACTGGAAATTGAGTTCAGTCACCAGTGACCAGTGATTTGATCTGTCTAACTTCTGTAAGGAAGCCTCCATTAAAAACTGAAAAAAGACAAGGTTCAGAGAGACTTACAGGTTGATGGACATGTGAAGATTTAGGGAGAGTGGCAAGCTCACAGAACAGGAGCTCCCTGTCCTTTCCACATATCTTGTCCTATGTCTCTTCCATCCAGCTATTCCTTAGTTATATATCCTTTCATAATAAACCAGTTATCTGCTAAGTAAAATATTGCTCTGAGTTCTGTGAGTTGCTCTAGCAAGTTCATCAGACCCAAGAAAGGAGGGGGTAGCCAGTTGGTCAGAAGAATAGGTAACAACCTGGACTTACAACTGAGGTCTGGTGGGGAGAGGGGAGGCAGTCGCTTAAGACTGAACCCTTAACCAGTGGGAACCGATGCTGTCTCAGGATAGACAGTGTCAGAATTGAGTTGAATTGTAGGACATCCTGCTGGGGTCCAGAGAATTGTTTGTTGGTGGGGGGAATCCTCGCCACATACACACACCGAATTATATCCTGGAACCAAAAACAATAGGCCACTATAACATGAAAGTTAAACCTTTAGAAACTGTTTCTTGTGAGAAATTGCTTTGTCTAGTTTACGGATTCTAACTGCAAAAAATATTGTTAATGTTAGATCCCTTTAGGAGGCATTTTGATTAGGACAACAAGTGTGTATGGAGAGAATGCTGTGTATATGAAAGAATACTGTTTTTTTAACAAACTTTTTTTTATTGTCAAAATGAGAAAGGAAAAAATGTATGAAGAACAAAGAGGAAGGAGGGGCACCTGAGTGGCTCAGTCAGTTGAGCATCTGCCTTGATTCAGGTCATAATCTCAGGGTCCTGGGATTGGAGCCCTGAGTCGTGCTCCCTGCTCAGCGCAGAGTCTGCTTCTCCCTCTCCATCTGCCCTTATTCCTCCTCCCCCGCTCATACTCTCTGTCTCTGAAATGAATAAATAATTTTTAAAAAAAGGAACAAAGAGGACGTCTAAATGCAGAATTTTTAAACTTTATTTTTATAATAACAAGATTAATATGTATATATAGTCTTGTTGAAAATAGGGATTGGGGCACCTGGGTGGCTCAGTCCATTAAGTGTCTGACTTTGGTTCTGGTCATGATCTCGGGAGTCCTGGAATTGAACCCTACCTCTGGCTCCTTTGTCACATAAGGAGTCTGCTTAGCCTTTTGCCCCTCCCCCACTGCTGTGCATGTGTGCACGTGCATTCTCTCTCAAATAAAAAATCCTAAAGAAAACAGGGACTATTTCTTTATATTTTTTATATTCCCTAAGGGTGCTTAATATACTAAACAATTTATGTAATTTGTAAATATCAGTAGTAGTATCAAGCTGCATAGTTGATGAGAAATTTTGGAAACATTGTCGGGGATGCAGAAAGAATTCTTTTTTTTAATTCTTTCTCCCGTCATAAATGATTACTTCTGTTTGAAGTTTTGTCAACTACTCTTCAATTATAAAATTTCATCTTGGTCTTAGATGTTTCTCTTTGTGCCTTGGGTGTATGTGTGGGTATTTTTTTTCTTATGGAAAGAACAAGGAAACTATTTGTTGGTTCAAACTAATTAGTTGGCTTTTGTTGCCACTAATTTGGCTTGCTGATTACCCACAGTATCACTTAAGATTATCACATATAATTGTTATGAGACAGTACCTAAATATTACATACATAAAATATTTTTATGAGGAATTACTTAAATGTAAGGTTATATTGGAATACAAAAACATCAAGTCTTTTTTTTTTTTTAAATGTTAGGTCTTAAAAGTTGATTATGTTGAGCACTTGGGTAGTTCAGTCAGGTAAGCATCAGCTCAGGTCTTAATCTCAGGGTCGTGAATTCAGGCCTCAATGCACTGAGCGTGGAGCCTACTTAAAAGTAAAATAAAATAGAAGTTAATTGTGTCTAGTGTTATGTTTATACATAGGTATATTTTATATAGTGTTTTTACTGGGTTTAGATAATCGTGAATTATTCTTTTTTCCTTTAATATTCCCTTTATTTTTTCTACCATAACTGTCTCTCCTAGTTTTTCCTTTTTTAGTAATGTATTCCAAAGAACTGACTATATACTTTGTCTAGCAATTTTCCAGTAGATTTCGTATTAAATGATCACTGACTTCATCTTAGGTTAAATTTTATACTACGGATAAAAAAAAAAAATCTCCTTTGGGAGAGACCTGCAGAAAATAAGTTTGATTTCAAAAGATAGTAACATACTTAAATTCAGATTTAAAATGTTTACCTATGAGTTAAAGCAAAGTATGTAATAAGGACTGAGCACTGACTAAAATATTTTTATTTGCTAAAATTTTGCTAATTACAGCTTGCAAAATATATCTGGCATCTTGTAATGATTAATGTTTTCCTGAGACACTGCTTAAATATGGATGGTATCTAATATTGTCTTTATAATTAATTTGTGTCAAGATGTCACTGAAACTACAGTAGAAATTTTTTTCTCCCTTGTCACTCTGAATGTATATTACTAATTTTTCTTTTTTATGAAAAAAAATATATAAAGTGACTATTGTTAATTGCTTTATAGTTTGGAAAGCGTTTTTAATATGTATTATCTTCTCAGCCAAAATTTACATTTACTCATCAGAGATATTCAGTTAAAAGGCTCATTATTAAACTTCTTTCCCCAATAACCCAGCATTTTGTAAATTTAACCTTGTCTTTGGTAAAATCAGGCTCTTAGTCATTAAATACTAATATAGTCTTTAGAAATTCCGTCAATAATGTGTTTTCTTTGTAGGAGCTATTTGATATGATGTCATCATCTTTGAAATCAAATATGCTTTTCCAGAACTAAAAACACTTTATAAATACACAATGAATGAATCTTCCCCTCTTTAAGAAAAAATTATTGACTGAAATAAAATACAATATTATGAAATAAACTAATTATTATGAAATAAACTAATATGACATACCCATGAAAGTATAAATTGTTAACTTTTTGAAAGTAGAGCAGTTGAAAAAGATTATTTACTAAGCAATAACTTCATGGAAGAAATACGAGACAGGAGGCATAAATCATACCATGTCGGGAGATCCCTGGGTGGCTCAGCGGTTTAGTGCCTGCCTTTGGCCCAGGGTGCGATCCTGGAGTCCTGGGATCAAGTCCCACATCGGGCTCCCGGCATGGAGCCTGCCTCTCCCTCTGCCTGTGTCTCTGCCTCTCTCTGTGTCTATCATAAGTAAATAAAATCTTTAAAAAAAAAAACAAAAAAAAACAACCATACCATGTCATCCCCTTTCTGTTCCTCTTAGTCCATATTTTGCAGTGAGTATCTCATGAGTATATATATAATTTTAGTCAGGGTTTAGAGCAGAGATTTGGTCAGGTCTAAAGCAGATTCTGCTGGTTTTGAATCTTTAAATGCTTTTGATACATATAATCATTTTTATTTTGAGAAATATGAAAGTAAATTTTACTTATGATAAAATCTTTCCTTTCTATAGAGAGAAATAGCTCGAAAACTTGCAAATCCTAAGCAGCCAACAAATCCTTTTCTAGAGATGGTCAAATTTCTGTTGGAAAGAATTGCACCTGTGCACATTGATTCAGAAGCCATAAGGTAAGCTAGGAAATAAATTCACTCAAAAATGGAATATAATCTTTAACCACAGTATTGTAAGTTTAAATTCTGGGTCCCTAAGAAAACCTAAAAAGGTTTCCTGTATACTTTTTTAATGGCAGAAGCAAGTATCATTCAACCTGAATGAAGGGCCTGCTTGTTTTCTAGTTTTTGGCTTACTTCACTGCTTTTTATTTTTTAAAGGTCCTTGTGTTTTATCTTTAGCCTATATGTGCTCATTAAAACCTAGAACATTAAGAATGGAGAAAGCAGAATTATATCTATAGACTATCGATCAGACTTTGAATTTTCTTAACTATTTTGATGGCCACATGACATTCTTTTACTATGTATTATATCACTGTTCACTTGAGATATGTGAAAACAGAATAGTACTTTAAAAGAGCACAAGTTGCCATTAGACTAATCTGGTTTCATAACATGTGTCTACTGCATACCAGTTTTGTGGCTTTGGAAGAAGCCCAGTAATTTATCTGAGTTTCTCATTTTATTTTTAACTTCAATATGTGTGTAACATCTCCCTGTTAGATGGTTTTGAGAATTAGAGATAATATAAAAACTAAGCAAAAAAAAAAAAAAAAAAAAAAAAAAAACTAAGCAACCTGGCATAATAGATATTGACAGCTATTTTTTATTAAGTATTTTCTGTAATTTCATACATTTTAGTTGTTTTTTATGATTTTCTATTGTAAACATCTGCGAATACTTTTCCCTTGCACTAATCATTTTTTTGATAAGCTATATGTCTGTCTTCCTTTTCATGGTGGGTTGCTTCATTTACTAGTTCTCTGTCTTTGGGGGGTTTTTTGTTTTGATTTTTTTTTTTAATTGGTTCTCTTTTTAAACAGCCTTGGGTTAGGAGAGCTGATTCTAGCTATTACTTATTTCACCATATGTGAATTACTGCGTGGTTGTATTGAAATGCCAACTCTATTGGTTTTCTAGGGCTACCATAATAAAATACCACAGACTGAGTGACTTAAACAACAGAAATTAACTTTCTGACAGTTTTGGAGGCTTGAAGTCCAAGATAGAGGTGTAAGCAAGTTTGATTTCTTCTGAAGCCTCTTTCCTTGACTTGCAGATAGCCTCCTTCTTACTGTCTACTCACAAGGTCTCACATTGTGCCCCAATCTTCCTTCATATAAGGACAATGGTCATAATGGATAATGCCCCACACATTTCGCCTCATTTTACCTTAATTATCTTAAGGCCCTGGTTTCAAGTACAGTCACATCAGATACTGGAAGTTAAACTTCACCAAATGAATTTGGGGGTACACAATTCAGCTAATAATGTTAGTCTGCTTTTTTTCTTTTTTGACTAAGAGTTCCTTTTTATTTAATTTCCTTATTTGCAAATAAGAAAACTAAGGTTTTCAGAGAGTAAGTGGTTTGTTCATAGCTGGGCAAAAACCATAGATTGATTGATTGATTTGGGGTATATACTTCATACACAATGTTACATTAGTTCAGGTGTACAGCATAGTGATTCAACATCACCATATGCTGTAGTGCATCACAAATATAGCTCCCATGTGTCACCATACAATGATATTACAATATCATTAACTATATTCCCTATGCTGTACCTTTTATTCCTGTAACTTATTCCATAATTAGAAGCCTATATCTCCCACTCTTCTATATCTACCCATTTGCCTCTCTCTACATCCTTCCTCCCTCTGGCACCCATCAGTTCTCTGTATTTATAGGTCTGATTCTGCTTGTTTGTTTATTCATTTTTTTTGTTTTGTTAGATTCTACGTGTGTCATATGGTGTTTGTCTTTCTCAGTCTGACTTATTTCACTTAGCATAATACCCTCTAGGTCCACCTGTGTTACAAATGACAAGACCTCATCCCTTTTTATGGCTGCATAATATTCGTGTGTGTGTGTGTGTGTGTGTGTGTGTGTGTGTGTGTGTGTATACACCCCACATTTTCTTTATCCATTCATCTATCAGTGGACACTTAGGTTGCTTTTGTGTCTTGACTGTTATAAATAATGCTGCAGTAAACCTAGGGGTGCATATATATTTTCAAATTAGTATTTTTTTTCTTTGGGTAAATACCCAGTAGTGGAATTATCAGATCATATGGTATTTCTATTTTTAATTTTTTGAGGAACCTCCATACTGTTTCCCACAGTGGCTATACTACTTACATTCCCACCAGTAGATTTATTTTTAATATCAGTGTTCTTTGCTCTATGCCATTTGATTTTTTTTTTTATTTTTTAAGATTTTTTTTATTGGGACCCCTCAGTGGCTCAGCAGTTGAGTGTTTGCCTTCAACTCAAAGCATGATCCCAGAGTCCTGGAATTGAGTCCCACATTGGGCTCCCAGCATGGAGCCTGCTTTTCCCTCTGCCTGTCTCTCTGCCTCTCTCTCTCTTTGTCTCTCATGAATTATGTGGGACTCGATCCCAGGACTCCAGGATCACACCCTGGGCTGAAGGCAGGTAGGTGCTCAACTGCTGAGCCACCCAGGTGTCCCTATGCCATTTGATTTTAATGGGATAAATCAAGGATAAAGTACATGTACTCTAGTACTCTTGCTTTTGCATATTGACTTTGAAAGAGACATATAGTGCATTTGCTATTTGTTTCCATGAGGCTTTACGGGATTTTATTAGTAAATTATAATACGCTAATGGTTGATCTCCAGTGTTAAAAGACCAAAAATTCATTTTTTTTTTCAGTAGCATCATGAATGTTTAGCTTAGAAAAATCAACTTATGGTTAGAATTTCTGAGAGACTAATTTTATGCAAAATTCCAATTTATTTTAATGACAAATATATATGTCATATAATAATCTTTCTATGTAACCAAATCTTCATGGACTATTAATTTGCAAATAGAAGGTTTATTTACTCATTTAATGTATGTTTAATGGAGCAGTTTATAAAATACATTGGGTAACTGGAGAAGGATAGTTACATAACCCAAATTGTGTGGGATAGATTTGTTGTTAGGGAAGGCTCTGAAATAGATCACACATAAAATGGGTAGTGAAAGATCAGTAGGAATTATGTAGGGTAGCCAGATGAATATTGCAGAGGAAGAAGCAACCCAGGCCACTAGCCCTGTAGATTTTTTATGCTACTCTGAACTTTAATTTCCTTACCTTTAAAATAAAAATAGTATATTACAATACAATAACAACTGGAATTGTTGAGAGGCTTAAATGACATGGATATATAAAACACTTAGCACAATGCCTTACACATAGTAATTACCAAATGAACATTAGGATCTATTCCAGAAAGAAAAAATAGACAAAGGCAGAAGGAATCAAAAAGTAGTTAGAAAATTGCATGTACTTTCACCATAATGAAGGATTTTGGAAGAAAGGAATGAGGGTAGTAGAAAATCATCCTAAATATAACCAATTTTTCTTTAGTATATTTTCTCCAGCCTTGTGTTTATACAGATACAGATACACATATGTACGCTCCAGTTAGTTGTCTTTAGATAGTGGTTGAAAAGGAAGTAGTGATTGTAATAATGGTTGAAACCTCAGGAAGAGAGTAAAATTTAAAAAGAAAAAGGCGAGGACTGAACCCTAAGGAAAATGAAGAGGCTAGGAGAAGATAAAGAATTCATTGAATTTTTTAAAATTTTAACAATGTGGTAATGGTGACAGATGGTAACTACACTTATTGTGGTGACCATTTCATTATGTTTATAAATACCAAATCACTGTGCTCTATACCTGTAACCAATATATTACCATGACAGTTCTTCAATTAAAAAGATTTGTTTTAAGGAGGCATGGTCAAAAGTGGAAGGAAAATCAGGAAAGAGTGAGAACAGGTAAGACGGACTAAAAGATGGAGGGGTCATATGTTCCCAGAAGTAAAATAGATACTAAAGGCTTCCATTGGATTTAGATAAAGGAAAAACATCACAGTGGCCAGAATAGTTTGTTTGGGGGTAGCAAGGGCAAACCCAGATGACAAACGATTGAGAAGACCTTAAGATAGTTCTTCACAACACAATACAAAATGATAATATTTGAGCAGAGAAAATTGCTGATGCCCAGAAGTGACTGGCTTAGCTCAACGGGTTCCCACTAGGTTCTCACTCAGCCACCTTTAGGTATGAGAAAATCAAAGGGATAAATACCCTGTCACACTTCTAATGTAAACTCTGCTTTAGGAAATAAATTGGATATGGGACAGCCATTGTGGACAGATTAGCTATAAAAAGTAAAGAAGAGGGATGCCTGGGTCGCTCAGCAGTCAAGTATCTGCCTTTGACTCAGGGTGTGATCCTGGGGTCCTGGGATCGAGTCTTGCATTGGGCTCCCTGCTGGAAGCCTACTTCTACCTCTGCCTATGTCTCTGCCTCTCTCTGTGTGTCTCTTATGAATAAATAAATAAAATCTTTAAAGGGTGGGGACAGCCCCAGTGGCTCAGTGGTTTAGCACCACCTTCAGCCCAGGGCATGATCCTGGATGTCTGGGATCGAGTCCCACATCGGGTTCCCTGCTTAGAGCCTGCTTCTCCCTCTGCCTCTGCCTCTGCCTCTCTCTCTCTCTCTGTGTGTTTCATGAGTAAATAAATAAAATCTTAAAAAAAAATAAAAATAAGTAAAGGAGAAAAATTAAATGGGAAGAGAGTAAACTTGAAAAAGGGTCTTTTGTTGTTTTTAATGAAGGAATTTTGAATATTGAAATACCTTTGAGGGTCGACTGGGTGGCTCAGTAGTTGAGCACCTGTCTTCAGCTCAGGTCATGATCCTAGGATCCGGGATTGAGTTCTGCATCAGGCTCTCTGCAAGGAGCCTGCTTCTCCCTCTGCCTGTGTCTCTGCCTCTCTCTCTCAGTCTGTGTCTCTCATGAATAAATAAATAAATATTTTTTAAAAATGAAATACCTTTGAGAGGTACTGATGGAAAAGAAGAGAGGTTGAAGATGGGGGGGGGTAGAATTATGATAATGAAACATCCTTATAGAGGAGGAAAGGAAGAAGGAAATCCTCCTCTGTGACATGAAAAAATAATAGATACAAATTAGAAGAAGTTAGAAGGCAGGGTATAGAAAATTAGTTTTCACTCAAGGCCTTCATTATTCTCAGGTTAAAAATAAAGTAGTCTGTTCAGTGGAAAGATTTAGACCTGAGGAAGAATGGTGAAGATTTGTGTCAGTTTGTTATACAGCATAAGAAGAGAAAGAGACACATAGAAGACTTGCCAAGCAGTTTGAACATGTACGTGAATTGGTGAAGTATATGGAGTATGTATTATTTCTCTAATTTAGAAATGAAAGTACTTTTACAAGAGGAAGGACTATAATCCTGGCTTCAAGACTTGGGTCTTTCTCTTGACTTATAATGGTGATCCACCCACAGTATAATGAAAACAGATTATGCCTGTCTTGTTTTGCACTGTATTTTTAGGACAGACACTAAGACTTAGCACATCATAGGTGGTCAATAACGGACTACTACCTCTTACCAATAATCAGATACATTTATAAATTTTTCAAACATGTATGATCTTAAAAAATTTATAATCTTGTTAAACTCATATTTTTATAGGATTTCCTCCTGATAGCTTAAATCAAAATATTTTTTTCAAGTTGAAAATAACTTTTTAAAAAATATATAATATCAGAGGTAAAACTTCTAGAACAAAATATGAGGTGAGCAAGATATCTTAAATGGAACATAAAAAGCATAATGAATGAAAGTTAAATCCTGTTTCCTTTTTGCAAGATACTATTATGAGAAAGAAAAGTCAAGCTAAAGACTAGGAACATACTTGCAAAGCATATATCTGAAAAGTTTATAGCGAGAATATAAAAAGTATTCTTACTATTCAGTAAAACAAACAGTACAGTTTAGTAATGGACAGAACATTTGAACAGACTTCAAGTAAGTTTACAAATAAGAAAGTAGCACAGGAAACTATAATACACATTATTACTCATTAGGGAAATATAAAGTCAGATTGCAATGAGAAATACAACTGCACAACCATTTGAATGGTAAAATTAAAGACCCTATATATACCAAGTGTTGATGAGGGTGTAGACTGAACCAAGTGGTAGTGAAGTAGCAGACGGTTTATTGTAATGTTAAGTGGACATATAATATTACCATACAATTCAGGAATCCCGATAGATATTGCCTATAAGGAAAGAAAACATAAATTGCCATAAAGATATATAATTAATTGCTTATAGCACTTTATTTATATCTTTAAATGAGAAATATCCTAATGTCTATCTATTGGTAATTGGATAAACAACTGTGATATAACCATACAATATAATACTTCTCAGCAGTAGAAAGGAACAAACTACTGATTCTCCTCAACAACATGGAGGACTCTCAAAAGAATTATGTCACATAAAAGATGTCAGACACACAATGTATGAAATTCTAGAAATGGCAAAATTACAGCGACAGAATCAGTGATTGCCAGCATGGAAAAAGGGGATTGGTTGACATAAGGCAGTTTTTTGTGCAGAGATGGGAGTGTGTGTGTGCGCGTGCATGTGTACACAATGAAACACCGCTTTATACCCACTAATATGGCTATAACAAAAAGATAATTTGGAGAAGATGTGGAAAAATTGTTATGTTCGTATATTGCTGCTGGGAATGTTAAAACGATGGAGCTGCTTTGAAAAACAGTTTAGCAGTTCCTCAAAAAGTTAAAACAGAGTTACCATATGACCCAGCAATTCCACTCCTAAATATATGCCCAAGAGAAATGAAAATATATGTCCATACCTGTACATGAATGTTTATAGCAACATTAATTCTAATAGCCAAAAAAGTAGAAACAACCCAAATGTCTTTTCAACTGATGAATGGGTAAGTTGTCTTACATCCATATACTGGAAGATTATTCAGGATTAAAGTAAATGAAATACTGATACATACGACAATGTGGGTGAACCTTAAGAACAGTTCTCTAAGTGAACGGAGTCACTTATGAAAACCATATATTGTATGATTTTATTTTTATATGAAATATTCAGAGTAGGCAAATGTATAGCAGCAGAAGGTAGATTAGTAGATGACTGGGGCTGGAGAAAGTGCAAGTGAATAGCAATGACTCATTGGAAAAGGACGGGAGAATTCATTTAGATTGTGGTAATACAACTCTGTGAATAAACACTAAAAACCATTGAATTATACATTTTAAATAGGTGAATTATATGATAAGTTTTATTTCAGGCTAATGTTTATATACATATCCCTAATTTGTTTTCCAAAAAAATAAAGTTTTATCAATTAAAGATACTAAGATTTTGAAATTATTCTTATGATGTTAAAAAGGAAAGTACTAAAATTGCTTTAAATTATATAGATATATGTGTATCTTATGTTTTATACTTACATTTTTTTTAAATTTTATTTATTTTTTCGTGAGAGACGAGAGAGAGAGAGAGAGAGAGAGGCAGAGACACAGGCAGAGGGAGAAGCAGGCTCCATGCAGAGAGCCCGACATGGGACTCGATCCTGGGTTTCCAAGATCAGGCCCTGGGCCAAAGGCGGCGCTAAACTGCTGAGCCACCTGGGCAGCCCTATACTTACATTTTTTAATAACTTGACTAAAATAAGCATATTTTTCCAAAGAAAAAGTTTTAACCTAAAGCTTTTATGATTAGCTTCCATTTGTTAAGTATTTGCTATGTATTTGGCCATTTGCTGTAATAAATCAGTGTCCTCAAAATAAGGTAGTATTATTTCTCAGTTCATTGATAAGGAAGCAGTCTCAAAACCAAAAATCATATCTGTTTATACTTATAGTACCATATTGCAACATAGCCTGATTTTTATTGACCAGGTAATACTCCACTTTGTGGTGTTTAGGTGTACTTGAAGAAGTAATTCTATAATGTTGGACAATTAAATGTTTTTTAAAATTTTTATTTAAATTCTAGTTAACATTGGTTAGTATCGGTTCCAGGAGTAGAATTTAGTGTTTCATCACTTATATACAACACCCGGTGCTCATCATGATAAGTGCCCTCAACACCCAACACACCCATCTCCCTCATCGACCCTAGTTTGTTTTTATTGTTAAATGTCTCTTACTGTATGTTTCCTTCTCTTCCTTTTTCTTTCCCATTTCGCCTTCCGTATATTCATCTTTTGTTTCTTAAATTCCACATGTGAGTGAAGTCATATGGTATGACTGACTTATTAGCCTAATAAAGGTAATAATAATTAACCTCTAGCTCCATCCACATTGTTACAAATGCCAAGATGTTATTTATTTATTTGGTGACTGAGTATATGTATATCATGGAACATATATATGTATCACTTCTTTATCCATTCATCATTCAACGGACATTTGGGCTCTCTCCATAATTAGACTATTGTTGATAATACTGCTATAAACATCAGGGTTCATGTGCCCTTTAGAATCTGTATTTTTGTAATTAAATGGTTTTTAACTTATTAATCTATTTATGAATATAACATGATGCTTTTGATGAACTGCTTCTTTGTTATAAATTTCTAGTAATGGAATTACTGATTCAGTAAGTTGATTACCAGAGATTAATTTAAATGTCTTTGCCCATGATTTTTGTTAATTATTTGCTTTTTTCTATTAGTGACTTGTCATTTGTCAATTTAACAACTTCCATCTATTTATTGTTTTTCCTAAGATTGTAAATGATTTTTTTATATATAGAAATCAATATTAAATTCTATTTCCAGTATGTGTTGATTCATTTCAATTTTGTTGGTTTTCAGTAGAGTTACAAATGGAGTTTGGGCAGAGTTCTGGGGAGATAAACTGAAAGTAAGCTCAGCTGTCAAATAGGGAAAAAGTTGAAAAGTCACAAAATAACGTTTTCCTCCAGGAACATATTTGTGTCTGATGTTTAGATGCTGTATGTATCCTGCCATGATGCAATTAGGATATAGTTACTAATCTAGTATGGTTTCTAATTTAGATTTTCTTGTTTTTATAGTGCACTGGTAAAACTGATGAATAAATCAATAGAAGGGACAGCAGATGATGAAGAGGAGGGTGTAAGTCCAGATACAGCTATTCGTTCGGGACTTGAACTTCTTAAGGTACTTTTGAGATAATTTTGTCTCCATGTATTTCCACAGTTTTAATTTGAACTCCCTTGAGGATATGCAAGAAAAAAAAAAGGATATGCAAGAGTAGGACTTAATTTCATTGGGAACTATTTGAAAGATTAAACATTTGTGGCAGAAATAATATTTTATAAAAATGTATTTTTTTACATTATAATAATGTAATTGTTTCACATTTTAAAATAATAATTTTTGGGGGGTTTGCTGTTTCATTCATCATTTGCATGCCTGTATTTTAACAACATGTGCTTTGTAACAGTATGTTTTAAAGGATCTAGTCTTACCTTTCATCTGGAGTAGTACGATCACTCACAGAAATTTTATGACAGCATCTGTCTGATCAGAGAATCTTTAAACAATTGCTAATCATATTTATATTCTTATGCCAAAGAATTCAGAGAATAGAGCAATTAGTAAGACTGGGTCAGACAAGACTTTGTGGACAAGATATGATTTAGTCTAAGGGAAGTGCTGCATCATCAAAGAAAATCATTCTTGGCATATATTAGGAATTGTTGGGAATCTAGCCTGACTAGAGAAAAAGATTGCTTTGGGGAGTAATGGGAGACAAGGTTTGTATTAGATTGTGGAATGCTATTGGAGCAGAAAGGTATTATCAGGGTCTTTCATTCGGGCTTTTAATATGATAACAGCACTTGACAGAGTAAAGAGGAGAGGAAATTGAAGGCAAAGAAATATTTAGATGATTACAATATATAAACTGAAGGAGAAGAAACTAACCAATGCAGTAGACATGATATAGAAAAGAGTGATGGGATTGTATTGGAATGGTCTTAAATATAATGTTGTGGGAAGAATTGATATGATGCTTAATGAGAAATATTTTAAGTATATTTTTAATAATGAGATTATATTTTTAAGTAGTTTTTAAGAGTGAAATGAAATCATCTTTAAGAAACATCTTTAATGGGTTGATTCAGGTTTTCAGATTTGATTCTCCATTTTCTTTCTGTAAGTAATTAAAACTTTTATAAGGTATTATATTATCAACTTATTAGTAACATGTCAATATGTTTTCTAAATATTATGGACAAGAACCTCACCAAATGAGACGGTCTCTTTACTTTATAACCCAGTAAATAAATGCTAATTGAATTGTTGATGAAGACTAAATACTGCACCCCCTGCCCCCGACTTCTCTACTTTTAGCCCTTACTCCTGATACTATGCTAACTAAATTTTTTCCACTTCTTGGAAAGTAAACTTTGTAGACATGTTGTGTCTAAATTGCTGTAAATGTCTTAGTACTGGGACTTATGTAGGAATAAATAAGGGAATAATTATTTATGTTTGTAATCATGATAAAAGTTCACAATTATGGCTTGTTTATAGGTGTAACAAGTGAACTTTTTGTGATGGATTCCACTTAAAATACCCCTTATGGAGTATCTTTTTGCCAGCGAAATAAAGCTCTGTGTTAATATTTTGTTCACATCACAATACCACAATCCATAAGAATGGAGTCACATTTTCTGCATTCCCAGTATCAGAATAGATAAGGTGAAGAAGAAAATAAGGCAAGGGCTATAAATCAGCTCTCTTAAAAAATCTGCACAATATTTTTGCTAATGTATCATTAAATGTAATAAGTTGCAAAGGAGGCTATGAAGTAAAATCTTCATTCCGTATGCTAGCATATACAGCCCAATATTTTGAATTGTATTCATATTAGAAAATAATTCTCTTCTTTTAATGGATTAAAACCATTGTCTATACTTCTAAAGCTGTATCTATTCCTCTAGGTTCTGTCTTTCACACATCCTACCTCGTTCCACTCTGCAGAGACATATGAGTCCCTGTTACAGTGCCTCAGAATGGAAGATGACAAGGTAGCAGAAGCTGCTATACAAATTTTTAGAAATACAGGCCACAAAATAGAAACAGACCTACCCCAGATACGATCGTGAGTATATTTTTTCTCATGGTAAACACAAAAGTGTTTTAAGAGTGGGAGCCATACAGTCATTTTTCCCTTTCATGGAGGAAGATAGAAGAGAGGAAAGAGAACTTTTACTCAGAAGCTACTTTTCTGGTTGCAACTGGGTGACTCAATCAGTAGAGCAATTCTTGATCTCAAGGTCATGACTTTTAAGTTCCACATTGGGCGTGGAGCTTACTTTTTAAAAAAAAGCTACTTTTCTGTATTCTTTGTTTCATCTTTTCTCTGCTTTGTGCTCCTCCTCTACCATTAGAGGAACAAACAGAAGAAGAAATTAGGCAAAAGAACAAACTGAAATTTTGTCTATAACAGGATTATTTTTAAATACTAATAATCAAGAGTTTTCACAGAACTTCGAATTTGTGGTTAATAACATCTTCCTTATCTATGAATGTTCGTTTTTTTTTCCTCCCGCTTATGTAAATTCAATAGCTGCTACCTTCATGTCTCATCAAAGAATGGGATAATCAAGTAGTGTGTTTTAATCGTGTATCTTATTAGTTGCTTGGTTGTTTGCAGTGGTGCTTTTATAATTTTAATCTCTCCCTCAAGATTACCTTTCCCCTTTCATCATAAGAATGAAATACATTTTTATACTTTTACTTTGGCATCTTAAAGAGGTTGCCTTAGGATCAAACTTGTGCTGAGAGTTTATATTTAGACAAAAGATGTGGGAGATGTCTTTTGGAGGAAAATCACATTGCTGATAGCTGTTGAATCAGATGTTCAGGGTATATGCAAATAGTTCTGGATATATCCAAATCAAACCAGTTTTTCTTCACAGGGTAATAATAGGACAAGAAGACTCCTGACTTCTAAAGTTTTTATTAAATTTGTGAGCTAACAGTTTAATTTGAGAAAAATAAGTCAATATTTATTGTACATTCTCTTCATTCTCAGAACTGTACTGGCTAACATAAAAGAATTACCACAGTCAGTCCCTGTTTTCAAAGAGTTTATAGCCTAGAGATGATAATCTTTATATTTGTACATTGAAAAAAATAATTGGCATAGCAGGATAAAGTTTCTGGTGAGTTTTTCAAGGTAGAAAAACCTTTTTTAAGGTAAAGGATTTATTCTTAAAGGAATTCCATCCCAAATGAAACAGTGGTAAGATGGGAATAGATAGAATAGTTAACTTTGGAGACAAGGAATAAAACCTCTTGTTCTTAAGACTAATGAAGAAAGGAAGGAGAGAATCATTTAAGAGCAGAGAAGCATGATAGTGCAGGCTTCAACAATCCTGATGGCATCTTTGGATTATAGCACACTAGACTAACCAAGGAAAAAGGTTAAAGTTGTTATGTGTCATCATTTCATTAGGCTAAGAATGAATAATATGTTTAACAACAATTTGATTAATAATATGTCTTCCTTTGTTACTTGTGTTATTTATAAGAACTGTTATTCATAAATGAGTCTGTGGGAAAAAAAAAAAGAGTTAAACAGTGCTCAGTTAGGGAGACTAGTTTTGGGCATGGAAATCCCTACCTTACCATTCTAAACCTGCATACAAAGAAATGTGGAATACTCATAAAAGTCAAATTAGATTTATACTGACTAACATATGTTCCAGTTTTTTTGGTTGAGGTGCATGACCTAGGATCTGGGGTATTGCTCTTAATATCTAGCCTCCTGTTTTCATAAGAGGACCCTTTGTCACCATTGTATTTGATGCCAATGACCTAATAATCTAGAAAATAGGACCACTACAGTAAATGTATGACAAGTATCTTTTCTTAAATTTTCTTGCTTTAGATTTTCTTTTGATTAAAAAAATACATATATGTTCATTGTAAAAAGCTTAAACTTTAGGAAATGTAAAGGAGAAAAAGAGTCACTATTAACACTTCAGTATTTTTTAGGAGTATTTTATCTGCTTGATGTGTATACCTGTTCTTTTATAGGTTGATACACACATGCTGTTTTCTTGATACAGTGTTTTCCCATATCAGCATTTAATACTTTAATGTGTATATTCATATTGCCCTATGGAAAGATTGTTTTACTTTGATCTTCAGTGTCAATATGGAGGTTAAGTGCATGAATTTTGGAACAGAAGTACACCTCTTCACACCCCAACTCCACCAAATCCTAACTCTATTAACTTAAGTTTAAATAAATAATATTTTTGTGCTTTAGTTTTCTTATCTGTTTAATATAATAGTCCTCTTTGGGTGATTATGAGGATTAATTGAATTAATCCATGTAAAAACACTTAAAATGGTGCTTGGCACAAGCTCTCAATAATCATTCAATGCTTTTATTACTCCTCTACCAATATATGTATGTCTGTATCCTTGCATACTGTGTTCCACTGGTATCATTTCAGTTTTTTAATAAAACTCGACCTTTTACTACTTTTTTCCATGACTGCTGTAAAATAACTGAATGGGATTGTGGAAGTAAAGCGGAAAATTAGGAGTTTGTACTTAGAAGGTGAATATAAAAATAGCATGTGGCAAGTTTTAGACTATAAATTAAGGATGGCTTGTTTATTTCTCCATGTTCGTGAGGTGGCTCGTAAACAAAAATTGTCTCCTGGAATAGGCCTTTTCTCGAGACATTGTGTTTCTTGGATTATAGTTGGGGACAGATAAGGAGCTTTAAATCTTTCTATAGATGAAGTAATTTTTAAGAGTCTGCTCAGAGTGCCTGGCTGGCTCAGCTGATGGAGCATGCGAGTCTTAATCTCAGGGTCAGGAATTTGAGTTCCACGTTGGGTGTAGATTACTTAAATAAATAAACTTAAAAAAAAAATAAGAGAGGCTTCTCTATTAGCATACATCCAAACAGTTATGGGAAAGGAAGAAGGAGAAACCAAAAGAACTACTTGTGGTGTATGGTTTTTTTGTTTTTTTTTTTTAACTATGATATTATTTTTTACAGGACCTTAATTCCCATTTTACATCAGAAAGCAAAGAGAGGTACTCCACATCAAGCAAAACAGGCTGTTCACTGTATACATGCCATATTCACAAATAAAGAAGTCCAGCTTGCACAGATTTTTGAGGTATATATAATATATAGGATGTGTTTGTGTTGATCTTTATTTTTATGCTGTGTGGTTTGACCAAGATAGAAGGTAGTTTTTTTTTTTTAAGCTATTTAATCTCACCCTAGTCTATAAATTCTATGAGAGTAGGGATTCTCTCTCTTTTTTTTTAAGTACTGTATTCTCAGCCTCTAGATCACATTATGTGTTCAAGTACTACATATAGAAGAATATTTTGTGTGTTTGTGTTAGAATATTTTACTTAATTGTAGCTTTATTGGCTCAGTGGGTCCACATAACCTCAGAGAGTATAAGTAGGTAACTTTACCCAGTTTAAAGTACCTGACAACCCTACCTGAAAATTAGTCCTGTTTGTCTTTTCTTATGTATAATCCTTGGCCTGATTCCACTACTAGAAAGGTACTAGGAGTAAGTAAGATCAATTAGTACTCTTATGTGTTATTATAAATTGGATATAGTATCAACAGAACCCAGTGAATGCTTATTTATGGTCCATGGTCATTTAAAATGTCCCTACAGGATAAGAAATCCAATAATAAAACAAGCCTATTAATGTAGGCTTTTAATGCTAATTTGATGATACAGAAATGTTCTTGTTTTTACTTCTGCCTTTTATATGTTCTTTATTTTTTTCCCCTTTCTGGATTCAATCTTCCTGAATTTCAGTAGTTGAACTAAGAATCAAGCATCTAATATGGCTGAAGTTACTTTTGATCATATCATTAGAACAGATTTGTTTGAGCACAATAAATTTAAGAATGTCAGGAACATTTACTGTTTCCATAGAATGTCTAGATTTTTATAAAACAAAACTGGTAATTTTGACTATTTTATTTTTATAGCCACTCAGTAGGAGTCTGAATGCTGATGTACCAGAACAACTTATTACTCCGTTAGTTTCATTGGGCCACATTTCTATGTTAGCCCCAGATCAATTTGCTTCCCCAATGAAATCCGTAGTAGCAAATTTTATTGTGAAAGATCTGCTAATGAATGACAGGGTAAGTTTATAATTTAATTAAATTTAGAATAATGAGGCTAAAACTGTATATCTTTATTACAGAAACATTTCTGCTTCTCTTCTTTTCCTTTTCAATTATTATGTTTTCATTCCTTATTTATTTATTTAAATTTCCAAATGACATTCTAACTTCATGTAGCTATTACAAGAACTTAACATTTAAGAAAATAAAAATGAGAACATGAGATGGATGAATCATGAAGTAAAAAATATAAGTCGAATGCTATTATCCTAACATTTGAAGGACAATTTACTGGAATGCTAGAATTTTATTTTATCAGATGTTGTTAAAAATATAAATGGATTTTTAACTAATGTTTTGAAATATAATGACATTGCACTTTTGGCATGAGGCCCATATTCTATTTTAGTTATTGAAGTGTGTGGGTTGGTGGGTATGTGCACGTGTGTGTGCGCGCATGCTAATTTATTAGCCCTGGGTTGGAGCCTGGAAATTTATAGCTTGAAAAGGCTCCCCAAGTGATTCCTGAAATATACTTCTGATTAAGAATCACTGCTTTACCAAATAGATGTAATGAAGTTTATGGCCTACTTGGTCAAGGAGTGGATGACATTCAATGCAGTGCTAATTTGTCCAGCTTACCTATTCCTTCCACATGATCCAATAGTCTTGAAGCCTTTGATATCCAAACTTAGAAAGACATTTGCCAGTGCATTCCATTCTCTTTAACTTCCCCGATTTGGATGTAATAGACAAGAATGGAAGAGCATGGCTTAACATTTTCGCTGTTCTTTGCACTGTTGATAGATGTGAATAGCAACAAACGTGAAATTTAAGACACCTCTTAGATACCTAGATTGTAGTTTAAGGTGGCTCTTTTTTGTTGTTTATGTGGTAAAATTTTATATATAATATAAACTTTTGGCATTTTTGCCATTTTAAAGTGTACAATTCACTTACATTAATACACCAGCATTCCTATATTTGTTGTTGGGTTGGTGTTTTTGTTTTGTTTTGTTTTGTTTTTTAAAAAACAAGTTTAATACCGTGTATTCCTACTGTATACCCAGGAAAACCAAACAGCTCTCCAAAATGACCCAAACCACCACCTAAAATATGTACCCACATTGTTGTGAAACTGTCACCACCATTTTCTCAAAACCTTTTTTTTTTTTTTTTCCTCAAAACATTTCAATCTCAGACAGAGACTCTGTATTCATTAACCAGTAATCCCCATGGTCTCCTTCCCACAGCCTCTGGTAACCTCTGTTGTACTTCTGACTTTGAATTTGCCTCTTCTAGATGCCTCTTATCATACAATATTTGTCCTTTTGTGCCTGGCATATTTCACTTAGCATCATGACTTCAAAGTTCATTTGTATTATGTATCAGAAGTTCATTTTATGCAAAATAATGTATGTATAGCCTACATTTTGTTTATTCATCTGTTGATGGACAGTTGGGTTTCTTCCCACCTTTTGACTTTTGTAAATAATGCTGATCTGAACATTTGTGACCTTGTTTTCAGATCTTTTTGGTATATACTAAGGAATGGAATTGCTGAGTCACTTGGTCATTCTTTGTTAAACTTTTTGAGGGACCACCACACTATCTTCCACAGTGACTGTACCATTTTGTGTTCCCACTATCAAGGCACAAGTCTTCCAATTTCTTCACGTCTTTGCCAATGCTTACTCTTTTCTGTGTTTTTGATAATGGCCTTTCTAGTGGATGTGAAGTAGTATCTTGTGGTTAGGGTTTGTGTTTCTTTCCCTAATGACTAACAATGTAGAAGGTTGTTTTTGTTTTTGTTTTCCCATGTGCTTTTATGCATTTGTGTATCTTCTTTGGACATTTAAAGTCCTTTGCATGCTTTTAATTGTGTTGTTTATTGTTGCTGAGTTGTAAGAATTTTTTGTATATTCTGAGTATTAAACCCTTGTCAGATATTTGTCAAATCAAAGATCATGAAGATTTTCCCCTGTATCATCTTCTTAGGATTTTAATAGTTTTAGCTCTTAAATTAATAGATCTTTGATCTATAGCTCTATACTGAGTTAATTTTTATGTGTTAGAAGTTCATCCTTTTTTTTTTTTTTTTCGCTTGTGGATATCCAGTTTTTCCAGTACCATTTGTTGAAGTAATTGGTCTTAATCTTGTTAAAAATCAATTGGCCATATATGTGAGGGTTTTCTGGGTTCTCTGTTTCATTCCATTGGTCTATATGGCCATATATGTCAGTACCATCCATTTTGTCTTAATTACTATAAATTTGTAGTAAGTTTTGAAATCAGGAAGATCAAGTCCTCCAACTTTGTTCTTCTTTTTCAAGTTCTGGTGACTTTCCTCTAGGTTTCCTAGAGCACTGCATTGTTCGGCATGAAAAACTTAATGAAGGAAACCTTAAAATTGCTTTTGTTTTAAGAGTTAAATATATTCAATTGTCTATAGTCAACAGGTGAGAAGAATGGAAAATTATGGTCTCCAGATGAAGAGGTTTCCCCCGAAGTACTAGCAAAGGTAAATTTGTATAGGCCTTGATAACTTTTGTGTTGCATGAAGTACTTATTTTTAAATCAAAAGTTATGTTTCTCAAAGAAACTGTAGTCCTCTTTGAGTTGTTTACATATAGATACATGTCAGCATCTTCTGTAGAACTTCCTGCTTGCTAAATTTCAGTGAGGCTGTTTTACACAGAAATTTGTGGAATGTTGACGCTCAGAAGCATCTCAGATCTAACCTCACTACAACTCTCTACAAAAATAGGAATATTAACTTGGCAAAACAGATGCTTGTCATCAAATTGGTAACTTTAGATACATACAAAATTACTTCAGTAAAGGTAATTTTTAAAGTGTAATATTGGGATTGAAGCAAGACTCATTTGTTATCATCTTCATTGATAATGTTTTTCACCCTTTGTAGCTTCCTAGTCGTGTTCCATCAATTCCTTTTTCCTTTTTATGATAAATATCATAAATAGCACCTAGATCCTTTAGCTAGTTCTTTCATGTGTATTGGTAGCATTCTTTTGAGTATAAACTTCCAAGTAATTATGACCACAAATAATTATGCAATCTCCTAGTTTTTAAATCAGGATAGTCAGATAGAATCAGACTTAATGATTTCTTCAAGATAGTTCTTGCAGTACTTATAAAAAAATTAACATCTATCTAAATAGCTCATTTTAATCACTATACTAGGTATAGTTTAAAAAGTTATTTTTAAACAATGTATTTTCAAATAATTTGAAAATCTTGGACAAGTGTGAAAAGCCTGGGTTCACAAGCCAGAGTTTAGGCAAATTATCCATCGTAGTAATGTGTCTCGTTGCCTTATCTATTGGAAATAAAAACATTTGCCTTGTAAGCTTGCTTGGGACATCAAATAAGTTAATGTACAGTTCTGGGAAAAGTGCATATTATAGATTAAACAGAATAAATATTCTTACTGTTATCGTTATCCTACAGACATGTTTAATAAAACATGTCTACCAGCAATTAAGCAACCTCACTAATCTAATTGACATAAATTAATCTTCCATCTAATTGGAATTTTAAGTTCCTTTCTTTTTTTAGCATGTTAATATTTTATAGGTACAGGCAATTAAACTTCTGGTAAGGTGGCTGTTGGGTATGAAAAACAACCAGTCTAAATCTGCCAATTCAACTCTTCGATTATTATCAGCGATGTTGGTTAGTGAGGGTGACCTGACAGAGCAAAAGAGGATCAGGTGAGATCTTTCTTCCTTTCCAATTTTTACAGCTCAAAATGTTGGTAGAACTTACATAGGAACTATTTACCTAATTAATATTGAATGTTGTACCATATGCTTCAGGATCAGAATTTTTTTTTTAATATTTTATTTAAATTCAGTTTGCCAACACTCAGGATCAGATCTAATATACTCACTTGGGGTTTTCATCTCAATGATGGAATGTTTGTTTTCACTTTTAAAGACCAGATTTTTCTAGTAAATGTTTAGTTGTAATCATTATATGTTACAGTTGGCTTCAAAATTTAGTTTACTTAAGCAAATATCTGTTGAAATACTACTCTTTTCAAAACACCATGAAAAGCATTGCAGCGAAAACAAGTAAGATTCAGTTCCTACCTTTTGCCCTGTAGTATAGTGATTGAATAAGTGGAGTGACTTGGTACTATGAAAGGAATACAAGCTTCAGTGGAGGGGTTTAAAGGAGGAAAAGTTACAGCCTTTCTGGTGGTTTGCAAAAGATTAAAACAGAGTTCTGTGAATGAGAAAAACAAATTGTTTCCATTTCTACACATTTTCACTGTTTTGGAAATCACCATTTCTTCTTTCTATTCATTTTAAGATGAAAATAAAAACAACAAAAAAATAAAATAAAATAACAAATTTTTCATGATCGTATTTGTTTCAAATTCTTGACTTAAGGGTCCAGGAGTACCAACAGATAAAACTAAAGAATTCTACTTGTGATGTGTTCCTCCTTTAAAATGTGTTATTACAGGTTACATTTAACATAAATTTAAATTTATGCATTCATTATTTATTGAGCACTGTCATCCTAGGTACTGCTGTGCTTTTTTTAAAGGTATAAAATCTCTCCTTCCAAGAATATGCATTCAGTGAGGAGATTTGGAAATGAGCAAATTATAGTAGAGATGCTGAATGCTTTGATACACTGAAGAAAACCATGGAAAATTATCTTAATCATAGAATAAGCCAAGGGTAGTTTTTGTAGGAACAGATTAGAAGATTAAAGCTGAGTTAGGGATAATGAGAAGTTTTATATTTGGGGAAACTATGGCAAAGGCTTAATAATGAGCTCTTAGAAATCAGTGATAAATAGGATCCCCAATAGAGATAGAGACTATAAATTATCAGTTTACCTTTTAAAAAATGTTTAGCATCACTAAATACATTAAATACAGCTTAAACTTAGCAATACCTCCTGCCTCTCAAATCAGCAAAAATATTTATTAAAGTAATCACTTTTTTCTTTCATGGGTTCAGAGTAATGGGTCTCCTCATTACTCCTTTGAACATAAATTGGCACAATCTTGGCTGGATAGTTTGGCATTTTGTCTAGATCCTTATAAATGTTACCATTTTGACTATTTTTATACTCCTGAAATAAAGGAATCTTACGAATACATATATACAGACATGTTCTTTTCATCATTGTTTATCATCATAGAAAATAGGCAAATGGTTAATTGTGGAACACACATAAATCATGAAATAATTAGGCAAGTCTTAATTAGGTATTACATATCCCATGGTTTAACTTGGGCTCTAGAATCAGAAACTTCTACAACTCTACACTCCCATTTACTAGCTGTGTGAACTTATATAAACCACTTTTCTAAGCCTCAATTTCCTCATCCTACAGAGTGAAAATTAAATGAGAAAAAGCCTGTGACAGTTTCACACACTGACTAGCACAGACTTAAGCACCCAGATGGTAGTTACTTTTTTTTTTAAATTCCTGAATTATTTGTCTCAGAAGCCATTTGAAGTTCCTTCAAGAATATCAGTGTTCACTTTGATAATCCTATTGTCCAAGAGTGCCATGTTTTCTCCTCTTGTATGCTAATGATGGACTCCGACAGCTTTCCACATTTCCTGAAGTCTTCAAAATGTCATAACCATAGTATGTTTCACATAAAAGTTGAAATAAAACTGTCCTTTCATCCCATTCATTGTCACATTTTACCATTTAGGTAATAAACTACTGGGCATACTGGGCTGGGCTGGGAATGCTGGACTTCCTTTTTTTTTTTTTTGCTACAAAGTCTGCCCCAGAGACTAGTAGCCCAGATAGATACTGGCTCTCATTCCCATATTCTTTCCTTTTAGATATTTTTTGATACCTCCCCTTCTGTAGTGTAAATCAACTCCTAATTGCTAGCCCCTCTATTTCATCAGATGTGTAGGCTTAGGCTAGATTTCTGGGTGTGTGTGTGTGTGTGTGTGTATGTGTATGCATATGCATGTGTATGTACATGCATTTAAAAACTGTAGGAAATATGGGTGATTTAATCAAGTTTTCTACAATGAATGTGTATTCCTCTTAAAATGAGGAATACCGTTCCTGATGTAAATGGTTCTTACTGACATTGGAATTAGTGTTAAGTTGTGATCCTAAGCAGAGCTGCTTGGCTGTGGTAGAGGATCTACACTAGAACATAACTAAAAATGAAGATAAATAAATTTGTCGTTAGTCACAATGATTTGAACCTTTTTCCTTGCGTTGAGTTCAAGGACTCAAAGTAGTTTTCCCAGATATTTGTACATTATATCAATTTAAGCATAAATTATGCTAAAGACATTAACACTCAAAAAGGGATCAAAACATTGTTGTGAATGATAATGGTTATAGGAAATGTTTATTTCTTTTTTGTTTGTTTATAGTAAATCTGATATGTCTCGCTTGCGATTAGCTGCTGGTAGTGCCATAATGAAGCTTGCTCAGGAACCTTGTTACCATGAAATTATAACTCCAGAACAGTTTCAGCTCTGTGCACTTGTTATTAACGTAAGTACTCCTCTTATTTTTGTCAATCACTTGGCCTTCAAAGTTAAATACATTTACTTTCTGTGGATACAGATCCATTTGCTGTGTGCACAAAAGGAATTGCTATTACAACTATTCTAAGTATCTTCTAAGTATTGTTTTTTATTCTCCAGTATAATTACCATTATTTTTTAAATGAAGACATTTGAAACAAACTGCTCTTTAAAGTTTGCCAGTTTTTTTCTTAACTAGGTTATTTTGTCATGATTTTAAAAGTACTAACATTTTTATTTAAGTATTTATGGTTTTGTGCTGCTGTAGGATGAGTGCTACCAAGTAAGGCAGATATTTGCCCAGAAGTTGCATAAAGCTCTCGTGAAGTTACTGCTGCCATTGGAATATATGGCGATCTTTGCCTTGTGTGCCAAAGATCCTGTGAAGGAGAGAAGAGCACATGCACGACAGTGTTTACTAAAAAATATCAGTATACGCAGGGAGTACATTAAACAGAACCCCATGGCTACTGGTAAGTAATTTTGAAAGTTCCCAGCGTGCCAGTGTATCTTGTCAGTATATCAATTTGTAGGTGGGGTTTATTTCATATATTTCCACTGTAGTGTATTTATAATAACACCATAATTTTTGTAGAATGCTATTCCTGTAGTTGTGATATACTTAATGTCTAAAATCCTGGTTTCTCGGTCCTATTTATAGTGTAAAAACACTGTTTAGGGAAATTGCATTTTTCTTAGGGAATCAGCAGTGTGGCTTGATTTAAATACTTTGCTTGGGTGTCAGAGAATAAAGAAGTATTTTCCCAGCTTTACCGAGGTCCCACTGTATAATCTCAAATTATCCTTTTGGCTTTAATAGCTTTCAACACTGACATGTATTTCAGTATCATCTGGATGGCATGTTGCCTCTAATTTTAAATAATTGAGGAAAAAGATGGAAACTGAAGTAGAATGCAAACTAGAGAGGGATTTTATAACAGCTGTTATTATTATTGTTAATAATAATGTTTTCACTTTAGAGAAATTACTATCACTGTTGCCTGAATATGTAGTTCCATACATGATTCACCTGCTAGCCCATGATCCAGATTTTACAAGATCACAAGATGTTGATCAGCTTCGTGATATTAAAGAGTAAGTCGTATTGATTTTCAAGAATTTTAAAAATTATTTTTACTTATTGAAAAGATGATAATTTTTTTGTATTACTATTCCCATTAGAATAAAAACTCCTTTGTAGTGTTATTTATTATAAGTTTCATCTTACAAAATTTTTCTCATCTGACAAGTTCTTTTTGATTCTTTTGTTTCCTGTTTGCAATTAGCTGAGTCTTTGAAATACGTTGGTTTGGTTATTTTAGTTTTTATATTATTTTTACTATTTGCATTAAGATGGTTTTAAGTTACCTCATTTCAATAATTTAGAAAGCCACGTAGTAAAATTTTTCTCCTTGAAACTGAACTTTCAAACTCAAGAGATAATGCCTTAAAAATATACATGTACAAAAATATATATACATATTCTGTGGCAAGATTACAGTAATACTAAATTAAGTTTGTTAACACCAGTCACAGATTTGTATCTAGTGGAAAGACGGCAAGTAAACAATAATTAAAAAACACTGTTGAAGAAGTGTTATTTATGTCAAATAGGACTTTACATGATAGAGTGAAAGAGTGAGAGGCAGCCTAAGTTTGCCTACAAATGACCTCCAAGAAACTTTTTTTTTTTTTTACGGAAAAACAAGAATTGATTTATTTTCCTTTTAAATCCCACACCACAACATTTTACTGAAGTGAAGTGATTTTAATCTACAGATACAAAGACTAAGTGATACTCAGAATATTTTTTACAAGTTTAATTTTAAAATAGATTTGAATTCACAATAGGTCCTACAGTGATTTCAATAAATCAGGCACTCCAGAACACAATGTGGAAGTGTAACAATTATGTGATGACTTTTTTTTTTTTTTTGCGATGATTTCTTAATAGTCCAAGGGTATAAAGACCTTTGAAAGAAATTAGTTTTTCTACAGTATTAACTCCTAAAAGCTATTCTCCTTTATAGATGACAACATTATTGTCAGTTTCATATACTTCTACTTTATAAAGAACTCCCAGAGGAAGAAATTTCTGGAGGTTTTCCCAGATATATATAGCTACATTTTCTGTCGTGCTTACAGCATCTGCAAAGCATGGCACATCCAGATCCAGATTCTAATGATCAAGGGCCTTCATAATTGTCTCCTCCATGTACTCTTTGAGGTCGGTCAAATTCATAACCATTCCTGTAATTTGATCAGTCTTTATAATTGTGCCCATAGTCATTTGGATTGTTTAATTTCCCAAATGTTTTCAGGTTTTCTTCATTACTCAGAGATTTGCTGAGTAATGGGTTGCACTGAGGAAGACAAGGTGGGACAGTTGTGCCCGGCAGTGACCGCATTGATTGCCTTGCCTCCAACCTTCAAGAAACTTTAAACCAATATTTACTTTCTCTTCTGTTACTATGATTTTGCTTTGTACTCTTAAATTGTAAGCTTCAACTTGTATTTAAAAGTATTAAGATTTTTGTATGTGTGACCTTATTCCTGATCTTATTTAAGGATATAATCAACATTTATCTCTGCCTCCTGCAGCTTTCATTACTGAAAACATGTCAATATCTTTTTTTTTTAAGATTTTATTTATTTATTCATGAGAGACACAGAGAGAAAGAGGCAGAGACACAGGCAGAGGGAGAAGCAGGGCTCCATGCAGGGAACCTGATGCGGGACTCAATCCAGGGTCTCCAGGATCACGCCCTGGGCCTAAGGCAGACGCGCAATCGCTGAGCCACCCAGGTGTCCCAAAATGTGTCAATATCTTAATTGAAAGAGATGTTATATTTTGTCCAACATTACTGTTAAGCACTAGGTCATGCTCCTTACATTTTGAAGTCTTGTCATTTCATTGTTACTTCCAATACATCATTCTAGTAGTATTGTCTATTCCAAATGCTTGAAAGTAAGTCTGCATTTTTATTTTATCTTTTATTTTTTTTTAAAAGATTTTATTTATTTATTCATGATAGACATAGAGAGAGAGAGAAACTCAGAGACACAGGCAGAGGGAGAATCAGGCTCCATGCTGGGAGTCTGATGCGGGACTCGATCCCGGGACTTCAGGATTGCGCTCTGGGCCAAAGGCAGGCACTAAACTGCTGAGCCACCCAGGGATCCCCAAGTCTGCTTTTTTTTTTTTTTCTTTAAGATTTATTTATTTATTTATGATAGAGACAGACAGACAGACAGGAGGAGGGAGAAGCAGGCTCCATGCCGGGAGCCCGACGTGGGACTCAATCCTGGGACTCCAGGATCGCGCCCTGGGCCAAAGGCAGGCACTAAACCACTGAGCCACCCAGGGATCCCCAAGTCTGCATTTTTAAAAATAATTTTCTTTAAGGTTTTTAGTTGATCTGTATTTTAGGAAGCCACATAATTAGGTTCTAGTCCCAGCTGTGTAATTAAATACTTCTCTGGCCCTCAATTGTACCTATAAAATGCAGGAGATAAAATAGTTAATTCCCATAATGTCTTCCAGTTCTTCATGTTTATTTTGTAAATATTTACATTTGTATTTACAAATTTTTTTCATTAAAAAACTTTAGTTGGGGGTTTCCCAGAAAGCACTTCCATAAAATGAAAACATGATGTTTGTGTTTGCCTAGAACACAAAGACTATGTTAGAGGACATTTCAGCATATTTCAGGTTCAAGCAGTCATGGAAGTAGGATTAAAATTAAGAGAGATAACTGTTGTGAAAAGAATATTGACGTACAAGAAGTCATTGGAGTTAGAATTGAAATCACTGGCAGATATTTTTTTCTGTCTAGCGAGCAACATTTTTAAGTATCTTTAAACAGTTATTTTTAAGTTACCATGTAATTTGAAGTATTAAATAATATTTTTTCAGACTGGTTTTTAACATTGTGGAAGTTATTAACTTACTATTGTGTCACTATTTGCTTTGGCTCTTCAGAGTCTTTTACATAAATTTTTAGAATTATTTCTTCAAGTTCTGTGAAAAATGCAGAATTTTTTTTTTTTAAGATTTTATTTATTTATTCATGAGAGACAGAGTGAGAGAGGCAGAGAGAGAAACAGACTCCATGCAGGGAGCCTGATGTGGGACTCCAGGATCACACCCTGGGCCAAAGGCAGGTGCTAAACCACTGAGCCACCCAGGTGTCCCCTGAAAAATGCAGAATTGATAAGGATTGCATTGAATCTACACATTGCTTTGAAATAGTATGGATATTTTAACAATATTCTTCCCACCCATGAACATAGAATATCTTTCCATTTTTGCATTTTTCAATATCTTTCATTAATGTCTTACAGTTTTCAATATATAAATCTTTCATCTTCTTGACTATATTCCTAGATGTTAGGAATTCTGGGTGTACGTATAAATGGGAATATTTTCTTAATTTCTATTCTGATAATTATTAGTGTAAAAAATACAACATATTTTTGTGTATTTTGTATTCTGCAACTTTATTGAATTTAATAGTTCTAACAGTTTTTTTAATGAAGTCTTGAGTATTTTTTGTATGTAATATCTCATCTGCAAATAATGACAGTTTTACTTCTTTCCAATTTGGATGCCTTTTTTTTTCTTGCCTAATTGTTCTGGCTGAGATTTCTAATATTCTGTTGAATAAAAGTGATAAAGTGGTAAAGAGTTGAAAAAACAGACATTCTTGTCTTACTCCTGATCTTAAAGGAAAAGCTTTCAGATCTTTACCATTGAGTATGTTATATGTGCTCTTTATTATCTTGATGTATGTTCCCTCTATACCCACTTTGTTGAGAGTTTTTATCATAAAATGATACTGAATTTTGTCATTTACTTTTTCTGCATCTATTGAGATCATTGTATAATTTTTACCCTTCATTTTGTTAATGTGGTATATACTACATTGATTCATTTGTGGATGCTGAACTATCCTTGAATCTCTGTAATTAATCCCACTCATTCATGGTATATGATTCTTTTAATGTACTGTTGAATTCAGTTTGCTAATATTTTGGAGAGAATTTTTACGTCTATGTTCATCAGGGATATTGGCCTCTAGCTTTTCTTTTTTGTGGCATCCTTGTCTGGTTTTGGTAACAGGGTAGTGCTGGCCTTGTGAAATGTTTTGGAAGAGTTTCCTCCTCTTTTCTGGATGAATTTGAGGATTGGTATTCTTCCTTGAGCGTTGGTAGAATTCACCAGGGAAACCATATGGTTCTAGACTTTTGTTTTTTGGGTGGTTTTCAAGTACTGTTTCCGTCTTCTTACTAGTAATTGGTCTTTCAGATTTTGTATTTCTCCATGATCCAGTCTTGGTTAATTTACATATTTCTAGGAAGTTATCCATTTCTTCTAGGTTGTTCCGTTTGTTTGCATATGAGTTTTCATAGCATTCTGTTATGATCCTTTGTATTCTGTGATATCAGTCATAACATCTCTTTCATTTGTGATTTGAGTATTTTTTTCTTGGTCAGTCTAGCTCAATTTTTCAAAGAAACAGTTCTTAGTCTCATCAAGAGATTGATTTTTTTTCCTATTGCTATTTTAGTCTATTTCATTTATTTCTTCCCTAAATTTTGTTATTTCCTTACTTCTACTAACTTTGGCCTTCGTTTGTTCTCTTTTTCCCCCTTCTTTAAGGTGTAAACTTAGTTTGTTTCTGGAGGTAGGCATTTATTGCTATCAACTTCACTGTTAGAACTTCCTTGTTAGATGCTTTTGCTGCATCCTGTAAATTTTGTTATGTTACATCTCTATCTTTGTCTCAAGGTATATCCTTATCCTTATTTCTCTTTTGATTTTTTTCTTGATCCACTGGTTGGATGTTGTTTAATCTCTACATACATGTGAATTTTTTAGTGTTCTTTGTATAGTTAATTTCTGGTTTCATACAATTATAGTCGAAAAAGATGCCTGATATTATTTCAGTCTTAAAATCACTAGGACTTTGTTTTGTGGCCTAACATATGATCTATCTTAGAAATGTTCCATGTGCACTTAAGAAAAACATGTTTTGTTTTGTTTTTTTTTTAGAAAAACATGTATTTAAAAAAAGAAAAACATATATTTGTTGCTTTTGTATGGAATGTTCTGTAAATATCTATTAAGTCCATCTGGTCTAATACATCGTTTAAGATCAATCGTTTTCTTTTTTTTTTTTTTTTAAGATTTTATTTATTTATTCACAAGAGACAGAGAGAGAGAGAGGGGCAGAGACACAGGCAGAGGGAGAAGCAGGCTGCATTCAGGGAGCCCAATGTGGGACTCGATCCCGGGTCTCCAGGATTACACCCTGGGCTGAAGGCAGCGCTAAACCGCTGAGCCATCGGGGCTGTCCAGATCAATGTTTCCTTATTGATTTTTCTGTCTAGATGATTTGTTCATTGAACTAATAGAGGCATTAGAGTCCCTATATATAATAAATTATAATAATTATCTAAATACTATTATTGTATTTCTCCTTTTAGGTCTGGTGCTTATATGTTAGGGGCTCCTATGTTGGTTGCATAAATATTTACAAAAGTTAAATCTACTTCTTTGTTTTTCCCTTTCTCATTATATAACATTCTTTTTTGTGTTTTGTGTTTTATTACAAGTCATTGTTTAAAGTATTTTGTCTGATACAAGTGTAGCTACCAGAGTTTTATTTTGGTTTGTATTTGCTTGTAATATCTTTTTCCACTTCTTTTTTTTCTTTTTAAAGACTTTATGTATTTGTTCATGAGAAACACAGAGAGAGAGAGAGAGAGAGAGAGAGAGGCAGAGACACAGGCAGGCTCCATGCAGGGAGCCTGACATGGGACTTGATCCTGGGTCTCCAGGATCACACCCTGGGCTGAAGGCGGCACTAAACCGCTGGGCCACCTGGGCTGCCCTCTTTTTCCATTTCTTCATTGGGTGTCTCTCTTGCAGGCAGCATATAGATGAGTCTTGTTTTTTTATCCAGCCAGCCATTCTTTTTTTTATTATTATTACAGAATTTAATCTATTTACTTTCAAGGTAATTATTGATATGTATGTGCTTATTGCCATTTTGCTCATTGTTTTGTGGCTGTTTTTGTAGTTCTCCTCTGTTCCTTTAGTCTTTTGTTCACTTGCTTTGTGGTTTGATGACTTCCTTTAGTGGTATGCTTATATTCCTTCCTCTTTATCTTTTGGGTATTTACTGTAGGTTTTTATTTTGTGGTTACCATGATGCTTACCTATAACAACTTATAAGTCTGTTTTAAGTTGCTAACAACTTGTTTGATCCCATTCTAAGTCTCAACATTTTAATTCTGCTCCCCACATTTTATGGTGTTGATTTTACATTTTGCATCTTTTTATCTTGTATTTCCCTTAACTAATTATTGAATCAAAGTTATTTTTATTACATTTGTCTTTTAACCTTCATACTAGCTTTATAAGTAATTCCCTACCTTTACTATCCTATATATTTACCTTTCCAGTTTCACATGTGTTCTTGTTACCAATTAGCTCCCTTATTCGCCTGAAGAAGTCCCTTTGACATCTTTCCTACAACCAGTTTAGTGGTGATGAACTCCTTTAGCTTTCACTTTTCTGGAAAACTCTTTCTCTTTCCATTCTGGAAGATAATCTTGGCAGGTAGAGTATTCTTGGTTGTTTTCTTTTAGCACTTTGAATATATTGTGCTATATCTTCTTGGCCTGTAAAGGTTGTGCTGAAAAATCTGTTGATGGTCTTTGGGGATTCTCTTATATGTAACAATTTTTTTCTCTTGTTGCTTATAATATTCTCTCCTTGTCTTTAACTTTTGACATTTTAATTGTAATGTGTCTTAGTGTGGGTCTCTTTGGGTTCATATATTTTGGAACTCTCTGGGCCTCCTGAATCTGGTGTATATCTCCTTCCCTACATTTAGGAAGTTTTCAGGCATATTTCTTCAAATAATAATTCTGCCTCTTCCTTTCCTTCTGGAAGCTCTTCTGGAAGAAGCAGCTCTTCTGGAAGCTTGCAGTTCAAATATGAGTCCATTTGATATCCTTTCACTTCTTGAAGCTATTTTTACCTTTTATATCATTATTTTTCTTTTGCTGCTCTGATTGGGTGAATTCCACTGCCTTATCCTTAGGTTGACTGATCCTTAATTTATGTTTCATATCTAGTCTGCTATTGAACCCCCTTATTATATTGTTTAGTTCCATTATTATATTTCTTCAGCTCTATGATTTCTGGTTGGCACTTTGTTATAATTTTTTCCCTGTTGAAGTTCTCACTCCGTTCATCCAGTCTCCTCCCCAGTTTAGTGAGCATTTTATGACCATTACTTTGAACTCTTAATACATTTTCTTAGGTTCCTTAAGGGTTTGTGTGTGTGTGTGTGTGTGTGTGGTTTTTTTAAAGATTTTATTTATTCATGAGAGACACATAGAGGCAGAGGGAGAAGCAGGCCCCATGGAGGGAGCCTGATGTGGGACTCGATCTCGGACCCAGGATCACACCCTAAGCCAAAGGCAAACACTCAACCACTGACTCACTCAGGCCTCGTCCCTCCTTAAGGCTTTTTTATGAGGTTTTAGCTTATCTTTCACTTGGAACATATTCCTGTTTCTTCATTTTGCTTGACCCTCTGTATTGGTTTCTGTACAGTAGATGGAACATCTTTTCTAGTCTTGAAGGAATGACCTTGTAGAGGAGTTGAACCTTTTCATTTGGTCCTTCCCCAGCTCTCAGTCATCCCTCAAAGCTTTGAGTGTGTCAAGCAGCCTGTTTTATTTTTAATAGTTCCCAGTAGTTAAGGATGTGGCAAGAGGTGTCAGTGTCCCATAATGGAGGATCTCTGCATCTACATTCAGGGTGACTGGAACCCAGACCTTTAGGCAGCTGCTTTTAAAAGTATGGAGGTACATACAGTTCTCAGGAGGCACAAGCATAAGCCTCATTGACCACCAGAGCCAGGCAGGTATGGTATGTCCCCCCGGTGGCATTCATAAAAATAGAGGTTCCAGACAAGTATATGACCTCCGTTCTGGGAGATACCAACAAACTGGAGAAAGACCAAGAGCACCAAGATGGCATTTATAGCCTGTGTTCTTTAAGGAAGCACCAGAAGCCACTAAATGTTTGCGAAACCTGAGTCCTGCCCTTAGTCCAAAGCTCCAGGACCAATTGGCCTTTTCACAGGAAACTCAAGGTATGCCTTAGTCTATTGTCTGTGCAGCATCCTGAGGGTGGTAGCCTGCCAAGGGCCATCCCTCTGATGAACACAGTCCCTGGAAAATCCAGGATGCAAGCTCCTTCAGGCACCAGAGCCAAGTGATTAAGGGGTGCCCCTTGAGCATCAGGCACCAGTTGGAAAGCCCCCTTCCAGGAGACACTGGCCCTCTGGAGCATGGCAGAGGGTGAGCATGAAGATTAGTGCCTGCCCTCAGAGGTCTATGGAAAGGATATCAGTCAACCTCCAGATGATTGTTATCATTAGAAGTCTGCCCCTCAGGTTCTGATGATTAGCTAATAGGCCTCCTGCACAGAAAGACTAAGCTCCTGGGTCAATTGCCTCTTGCTGTGCCCGGGAGGGATGGTAGCTGGTAGCCGTTTAGGCACTCTTTGTGCATTGGTTACAGTCCTTGGGGACTCATGAATGTAAGCTCCATTGGCCACCAGTGTCAGGTGATGTAGAAGTATTCCTTGGCAGCAGTCACAAAAATTGGGGCACCAGGGGAGGGTTATGAACTCCTGTCTAGGTGATTATTATGTTCCCATGTGACTAGAAACCCAAACACCTCTGTTCTCTAGAGACAGGTGTTTAAGAGATGTCCTCTTGGGCAACACCCACAAAAGTCAGGGCACCAGACACATGTAAAGGTTCCCTTCTGGGAAACAGCAAAGGGAGAGTGCTTCATCCCTGGAGTGTTCCAGCAGGCTTCTAGATGTGTAAGTTAATTTAGCTGCCTGCCCTTCAGGTGGAGGCTTTAAGCAGGTTAATGTTCTCCACTTTAAGCTTCTTCTGAGCTGGACGCAGGGGCAAGTCAGTTCCAGTACACAAACCCTTTTTAGAGGCATTTCTCAGATTGCTACAGACTTGTGGGACCCACTAGGGGGACTCATCTCTTATGTTCCTATCTTAAAAGTTAGGGTGCTCAGTGTGGGGTTTGAACCTTTCACTCCTTAGGAAGAAGTTTCAGGTATTTAAGTTCCCTCCAAGTTGTGGTTCACAGCACCAGGGGTGGGGGTTCATGGTTAGATTGTGTCCCAGCCTCTCCTACCCACTTTGATGTGGTTTTTTCTTGTTTGCTGTATAGTAATCACTCAGTTAGCCTTTAGATTTTTTTAAGAGGAAATTGGTTCCATATGTAGCTGTAGGTGCACTCTGTTCCTGAGGGTGGAGTTCAGGTTCTTACTACATCATCATCTTGAATCAGACCAAGTTCTCTGTTTCTTACAGATCTTCTGTCTGGCTTTTCTATCCATTATTGAAAGTAAGGTATTGAAGGGGCACCTGGGTGGCCCAAGGCATCCAACTCTTGGTTTGCGCACGAGTCATGATCTTGGGGTTGTGGGAACGAGCCCCACATCAGGACCCACACTCAGCAAGGAGTTGGATTCTCTCCCTCTGCCCCTCCCTCCATTTGCACTCTCTCAAACGTGCACACTCTCTCTCTGAAATAAGTCTTAAAAAAAAAAAAAAAATAGGGACACCCAGGTGACTCAGTGGTTGAGCACCTGGCTTCCGCCTGGGGTGTGTGTGATCCTGGAGTCCCAGGATCGAGTCCCGCATGAGGGCTCCCTGCATGGAGCCGCCTTCTGTCTCTGCCTCACTTTGTGTCTCTCATGAATGAATAAATAAAATCTTTTAAAGAAAGAAAGAAAGAAAATAAGGTATTGAAATCTCTGGTTATTTTCGCAGAATTATCTATTTCTCTCTTTAATTCTGTCAATTTTTACCTCATGTAATTTTGGGACTCTGTTAGGTTTGTATGTGTTTTATGATAGTATCTTCTTGCTGAATTGAACCATTTATCAGTGTAGTACTTCTGGGTCTCCTATAATCCTTTTTTACTTTAAGTCTATTTTGTCTCATCATAAAATAGCTACCAGCCCCCTTTTGGTTACTATTTCCATGAAAAAAAATTTTTTTCTTATCCTTTTACATTCAGATGCTTTACGGTTTGGATTTTTTGTTTTTTTTTAAGATTTTTATTTATTTATTCATGAGAGATATTTATTCTTTATCCATGCAGGGAGCCTGCTTCTCCCTCTGCCTGTATCTCTGCCTCTGTGTGTCTCATGAATAAATAAATTTTTTTTTAAATCTTAAAAAAAAAAACTGAATCTCTTGTAGATAGATATAGATGGATCTTTCCTTTTTTTTTTTTCTCCCTTCTTTTTTCCATTCTTCTTACCTTTGCCTTTTAACTGGGGGCTTTAATCTACTTTCATTTGAAGTAATTACTGATAAAGAGTTATTTCTGCGATACAGCTATCTGCTTTCTCTGCCTTATATATGTTACTTAATTTCCTTCATGACAGCTTCTCTTTTTTATATCTAGATTTTTTTTATAATGAGCCTTTTTGATTCCCCTCTTTTCTTTTTTCTTTTTCTTTTCTTTTTCTTTTCTTTTTTTTTTTTTTTTTTTTATGATAGAGAGAGAGAGGCAGAGACACAGGCAGAGGGAGAAGCAGGCTCCATGCACTGGGAGCCCAATGTGGGATTTGATCCCGGGTCTCCAGGATTGCGCCCTGGGCCAAAGGCAGGCGCCAAACCGCTGTGCCACCCAGGGATCCCAATTCCCCTCTTTTCTGTATATTTTTAGTTATTTTCTTAGAGATTCCAAATAATACTTGTAACAACCTAGACTGAATAAAAGCAGCTTAGTTTCAAGAGTTACACTTTTTCCTTTACATCTCTACTCCTTTCCCTTTAGTATTGTAATTGTGATAGAAATTATATCTTTTTACATTATTTCCATTTACATAGATGTAATTATTACTCTATGTATTTAAAGGCAAATACATTGAGTAATAATTACACTGAAAGTACAATAATGCTGGCTTTTATATTTACTTAGGTGGTTATCTTTACTATTTGCTAATGTTCTTTATTTCTTTTTATGGTTTTAGTTACAGTCTAGTCTTGTCCTTGTATTTCAGCCTGAAGGACTCCATTTAATGGTTCTTTTAAAACATGGTTCTTTTAAAAATGAACTCCACTAACCTAGTGCTGAATTTCCCCTTCACAATGGTCTTTTAAAACATTTACATAGAATATAGGCAAAGAGGTATGCATACATTATCATCAAATGATTTATCCTCTGTTGATGCAGTAAAGCAGTAAGTCCCATGGGTGCCTGAGATTCATCCTGGAAACTTAATATAAACAGGCCCTACCTAGACCTACATAGTTTGCAGAGTCAAAATGGAAAGACTTTGCTGCCTGCTGGTTTTCTCACCATTGCTGGGCAATGATGATACATGTCGAATCATCTAAATGTCTATTGAATACCTATAGAATGAATCTTTATGTGCCTCATGAAACTGTCAGACTTTCTTGTATCAAGCTATTTTTTTATTTTTAATATTTTATGGTTTAGTTTATGTTTTCTCTTATTTTGTTATATGCAGACAACAGACCTTCCTAATAAGATATTTAATCCATTTTAAGCAAAGCACCTCCGTTTAGCCTCTTTTTATAGGCAAGTATGTTTATCATTTAGGTGCCTATGGTTCATGCTTGAAGTTTTAATGACAAAGAATGAAAACAATAGCCATGCATTTATGAAGAAGATGGCAGAGAACATCAAGTTAACAAAAGATGCCCAGTCTCCAGATGAATCCAAGATGAATGAAGTAAGATATGTATTAGGCCAGTGTGTATTAAGATAATTACAGGAGAAAATATTACAATCCTTGTCCCACTTGTTCTTCCCATTATATAATAAATTAGATTACAGAATGTTTGTAAAAATATATATTTATGGTCAGTTTGATTGTATTTTATTATAATTGAATTCTATTATTTGAGGAATGTTTATTACCTGGAAAAGGACTTTAAAACTTCTACAGAGCAAGAAGATAAAAACTAATAAAATTTACTACTCTGCTGTCTTATGAACTTTTAGTAAGTTACACAGAGAAGTAAATACTCCTTTTTGTATGTTTCCCTTGGTTTAGTTTGGTTTGGTTTATTTGTTTTTAGCGCATACTTGGCATTCATGTTAATTAGGTAAAGGGTTTTTTGTTGTTGCTTACCAGGAGGCTGCACATAAAGAAGAAATGTAAACATAAATGTGAAATGTTCAAGGAATACCCACATAACCTTTTGATTTCATTTTATGCATCCGGTAGAATTGGTACTTGTGGTTACTTTGTGCTACTGAAAGTTATATAAGATCTTTCTTTCTTTCTTCCCTAGAAACTTTATACAGTATGTGATGTGGCTCTGTGTGTTATAAATAGTAAAAGTGCTTTGTGCAATGCAGATTCACCAAAGGATCCAGTCCTTCCAATGAAATTTTTTACACAACCTGAAAAGGTAATTTTTTTTCTTCATCGTTCTACCACCACACTAAACTGATTTAAATTTCACTTACCATCAACCTGAGTGGCAGATAGTGGATTGTCTTGACTACGGAGTAAGAAATACCTCCTTGTATTTGTATCAAGGAATGGGAGATTGTCTCCCTGAACAAATGTCATTCTCAGGCAGCCCAGGTGGCTCAGCGGTTTAGCACCGCCTTCAGCCCAGGGCCTGATCCTGGAGATCCAGGATCAAGTCCCAAGTCGGGCTCCCTGTATGGAGCCTGCCTCTCTCTGCCTGGTCTCTGCCTCTCTCTCTCCCTCTCTCTCTCTCTCTCTCTGTGTCTCTCATGAACAAATAAATAAAATCTTTAAAAAAAAAAAAATGTCATCTCACCTTATAGAGTAGAATGCAAATCAAAGTTGATGTTCTTATGTAACTATTCCTTCTCAATATTTCTAGTATGTAAGAGGAGTTTTTTAATTTCTTAAATTATTTTAATCTCACATTATTTATTTATTAAAAAGATTGTATTCATTTATTTGACAGCACAAACAGGGAGAGCTGCAGGCAGAGGGAGAGGGAGAAACAGAATCCCTATTGAGCAGGGAGCCTCATGCAGGGCTCAATCCCAGGACCCTGGGATCATGACCTGAGCTGAAGGCAGACACTTAACCGACAGAGAGCTACCCAGGAACCTGTTAATCTCACTTTATTAAAACAGTGTATTTTATCAGGCAAGAAATAAATGTTTGGTACAGTGTAAATATATATAAAATATATAATATATATGAAATAATGTTAGAATTAACATTGGTCTTACCAAATGATAACCCTGTATTTTTTTTTAAGAGTTTATTTATTTATTCATAGAGACACACAGAGAGAGAGGCACAGAGACATACACAGGCAGAGGGAGAAGCAGGCTCCACCCAGGGAGCCTGACATGGGACTCGATCCCAGGTCTCCAGGATCAGGCCCTAGGCTGAAGGTGGCGCTAAACCACTGAGCCACCTGGGCTGCCCCAATAAACCTGTATTCTAATCAACTGCTTCTAACTTGAGAGACTTTAGACAGGTTAACTCTTCCAAGCCTCAGTTTCTATCTCTCTAAAATGCAAGTGATAATACCTATGAACAATTACTAATATTATGTCTATAATTTTATGTTTATAATAGTTTGTCATTTAGTAAGTATTCAGTATATGGTAGTAATAGTTAATACATCATATATTTGTTCTGCTATCAGCAAATTAAGTTTTCCACGGAAGTTTACCTACCAGCTAACTAAAAGCTCTTTGTTTTTCCAACTAATCAGAATTTAAAAACTTTTTTTAGGGGTGCCTGCTCCCCTTGCTTGTGAATATTCTCTCTCTCTCTCTCTCTCTCTGTCAAATAAATAAAATCCTTTTTAAAAAATTTTTGTATTTATTTCTGGCTTTAAGGAAGTATTTGGAAGTTTAACCTTCCTGTGCTTTGTTTAAAAAACAGAATCCTAATTTTTTTTTAAGTAGGCTCCACACCCAAATGGGGCTTGAACTCGGGACCCTGAGATCAAGAGTCACAGGCTCTACCAAGTGAGCCAGCCAAGCACCCCCAGAATAAAAACATGTTTTTAATTGGGGAAAAAAAATTTTTTTTAAAGATTTTATTTATTTATTCACAAGAACACCCACAGAGAGACAGAGACACAGGCAGAGGGAGAAGCAGGCTCCAAGCAGAGAGCCTGACATGGAACTCAATCCTGGGTCCCCAGGATCACGTGCTGGACTGAAGGCGCGCTAAACCGCTGTGCCACCCGGGCCGCCCTTAATTGTAAAAAATTTTTTTTAATTTTATACATTTTCAAACCTGAAGATACGCTTCAGAACATTCAGGGTAATAATCTCCCTTTTAGAGTATTTTACAAAAGAACATACCAGGAAAAAAGAAAACATACCAGGAAATGGAGCTTCCTACTTTAGGTGCCATACTTTGACAAAAATTTTAAATAGATTTTCTTTATTTAATATTCAGCACTTACTGTGCCTGATTTTTTTGTTTATTTTTTAAGATTTTATCCATTTATTTATGGAAAGACACAAAGAGAGGTAGAGACATAGGCAGAGGGAGAAGCAGGTTCCCTGTGGGGAGCCTGATCCAGGACTTAATCCCAGGACCCCAGGATCATGCCCTGAACCAAAGGCAGATGCTCAACCACTGAGCGACCCAGGCGCCCCTAGTTTTTGATAATAAAGATTCAAAGTTCTTTGCCTTCTGTTTGAGTATATACTGGTTTATGTAAATAGTCCTACCTGAGCTCTTGAATTAAATTTATTTATTTTTAAAGATTTTATTTATTTATTCATGAAAGACACAGAGAGAGAGAGTCAGAGACATAGGCAGAGGAAGAAGAAGGCTCCATGCAGGGAGCCCAATGTGGGACTCCAGGATCATACCCCGGGCCGAAGGCAGATGCTAAACCGCTGAGCCACCCAGGGATCCCTCTTGAATTAAATTTAAATTTACTTTATTGTTGATCTAGGGTTACCGTGACCCGAATAGTTAAGTACCCAGATAGAATCTTCATATAAGATCCCAGGGGCACCTGGGTGGCTTAGTGGTTGAGCATCTGCCTTTGGTTCAGGGCATGATCCTGGGGTCCAGGGATCAAGTCCAGCATTAGGCTCCCCGCGGGAAGCCTGCTTCCTCCTCTGCCTGTGTCTCTGCCTGTCTCTGCGTGACTCTCATGAATAAATAAATAAAATCTTAAAAAAAAAAAACAAAAAAAAAAAAAAACAGTGATCCCATCATCAGGAATTAAATTGATGTGGTGTATCCGGTTGGCCCAGTCAGTAAAGCATGTGACTCTCAATCTCAGGGGATTCTTGATGTCAGAGTTGTGAATTCAAGCCCCACATTGGGTGTGAAGCCTATTTAAAAAATAAATTAAATTGCTGTTTGTCACTAGAACCTAATTTTAGTTGGATTTGTTTTGATATCTGAAACCGTGTTTTTGGTGGGTTTTTTTTCTATTAGATTTTTAAAATTTATTTGTTCATGAGAGACGCAGAGAAAGAGGCAGAGACACAGGCATAGGGAAAAGCAGGCTCCATGCATGTAGCCTGACATGGGACTCGATCCCGGGTCTCCAGGATCACGCCCTGAGATAAACGCGGCACTAAACCACTGAGCCACCCTGGCTGCCCCGAAACAGTGTTTTTAGCCTTCTTAAGAACTACTTTTTTCTGTTTTCAGTGAATGCCTTTCTTCATTTCCTTTTCTGATATGTTGCTTTTAATCTGATATAAATTTAGGGACGCCTGGGTGGCTCAGTGGTTGAGCATCTGCCTTCGACTCAGAGCGTGATCCCACGATCCGTGATCAAGTGCCACATCAGGCTCCTTGCAGGGAACCTACTTCTCCCTCTGCCTGTGTCTATACTGCTCTCTCTCTGTGTCTCTTATGAATGAATAAATAAAATCTTAAAAAGAAAGATATAAATTTAAACTCTAGGAAACTAAGTATTTAAGATAATGAGCCTAGTGAGGCCATAATATATCTCAATGAATAAAGTACCCAGGCTTTGTGACATTTATTTTAGGTTCATAAAAGTGTTTGTCCCCCACCCCCACCCCCCAAAAAAGATACAGCTGTGCCTGGAACACATGCCAAAACTGTGATTTCTTTCTTCCTTTCTTTTCTTTTTTCTTTTCTTTCCTTTTCTTTTCTTTTCTTTTTCTTTTCTTTCTTTTCTTTTCTTTTCTTTTCTTTTCTTTCTTTCTTTCTTTAATTTTTTCTTTTTTTGTGATTTCTTGATGGGCAAATTTAAGCCATCGGTTCTTTCCTATAACAACAGTGTGAAGGTAAATTTAATAAGAGAAAAGAACAAAACTATTTTTTTAAGTGAGATTACTGAAATTAATAAACTTATTGGTCATAGTGAATCACTTATGTGACACTGTCATGATTTATCTGTGTGCTATTACCCGGATATTTAACAGAAATTTCAAAGAATTCTTAAGTTTCATATAGATGAAACTTTCAAGAAAGTACCATCAGTGTCCACATTAACTCTATTAACGTAAACATCACTGCTGCCAAAGAACATTATAATTCACTTAATTATATTTTGGCAGTGTATTTACCTATATGATTTGGACAGTCTGCTTATGGTTCTAAGAAATATAATATTTTTAATTAAAGTTACAATTTTTCAATGGGAATAATTTGCTTGAGATCCAGTGTGGAGTTATTTTAGTGAATATTGAGTGCCTAATATATGCACTGTACCATTTTGGATGCTTTGGGATTCCAAATGAAGTAGATTTTATACAGTAGAGAAAGTAGTTCAGTGAATAACCTGGAGACTGACTGCCCTGAACTATATGAAAAAAATAGGAATGTGTTTTATTTAAAATGTGATTTAAGGTCACCTGGGTGGCTCAGTCAGTTGGTTGTCTGCCTTTGGCCCCAGTCATGATCCTTGGGTCCTGGGATCAAGCCCCAAGTTGGGCTGTCTCCTCAGCAGGGAGCCTTTTCTCCTCCCTTTCCCTCTGTGGTGTCTCTCAAATAAACAAAATCTTTAAAAAGTAAATAAATAAAATGTGATTAACTTAAATCACTTAATTGAGTTCTGGTAGTTGCCAAGTCTTATGTGCCATTGAGTTAAAGCTACACTTAATAATATGGTTCATTAAATATGCTTTATATGAGGAATTAATATATTATGCTAGCTCAAATATAATTGTTATTGTAAGCACAGTGCCTGAAAAGTCTCACTTAGACAGTAAAAAAATACACGTGTTCACTTGATTTTTTTTTTCTTTTTTTTTTTTTCTTGGACAGGATTTCTGTAATGACAAGAGTTATATTTCAGAAGAGACCAGAGTACTTCTGTTAACAGGAAAGGTATTATGTACTAGATTATTTGGAAATCTTTATCTCATGTGTATATTACTTCTCTTCTTAGAAATAACCTTTAAATGTCCCATGGATTTTATAGTTCCTGATTCTTAGGGATGTGTTGTGGATTGTAGCATCTAAAGCATTGTTCTCTCAGGCTTTTTTCTGCCATAAATGACTCTTGAATAAGACCATGTGTTCTTATCAGTACTAGTAAGCTTCAAAGTACTCAGAATCCACAAAGCAGATTTTCTCAAAAAATGGTATAATAAGTTTAGATATTTAAGATTAAAAAAAGAAATGATTTTAAAGTATTAATGAGTTAGATAATTTGTATTCTATAACACTTAAAAGAGCAAAAGTAATTTTTGATAAAAAATGTGTCTATTACTACATACATTTAATAGTTTATTTGTAAGACATTTTATTATATCTTATTTGTTACGTATTTCAGTGTGTTTCACAGGCACTTTTTATTTTGATTGAGCAATAAGGAATAATTAAATACTGCCTAGTTGTTTTTAAATAGAAGTTATGCCTATGACTTGTAATTGTATTTAGACCAACTTGATTTTTCAGAATTCTAATTTCTAATAAATTTAGAATTTAACTTCCCAACGTAATAGCAGTTCCTTGGCTTAGGCTAAACAGTATCTTTTACATGTATCTAATTTTATATGAATTCCTTACAGTAAGGTATAAAATAACATGCATATGTGTAATTTTTAGCCAAAACCTGCTGGAGTACTAGGTGCAGTAAACAAGCCTTTATCAGCAACAGGAAGAAAACCATATGTAAGAAGCACTGGAGCTGAGACTGGAAGCAATATTAATGTAAATTCAGAGCTGAACCCTTCAACCGGAAATCGATCAAGGCAATTTTTTTCTCCACTTGTTTTTGTTACTATCACTCATTACTTGGTTCATCTTTTATTTTTTACCTAAAGCACTAGATCACAAAAATAGAATTTAGGAAACATTTTTGTAAAATATAAAAGCAATGAGTTTAAATATAAATAATGATGGAAATTCAGAGTGCACAATTACATTTTGAACCCATTTAACGTTGCAAATATATAAAAAAGTTAAATGAAACAGATGTAAGAATTTCTAATATAATTAATTTACACGGAAATGTTTATGTAAGAAAAGTTAACACTTGGGATCCCTGGGTGGCGCAGCGGTTTGGCGCCTGCCTTTGGCCCAGGGCGCGATCCTGGAGACCCGGGATCGAATCCCACGTCGGGCTTCCGGTGCATGGAGCCTGCTTCTCTCTCTGCCTGTGTCTCTGCCTCTCTCTCTCTCTCTCTCTGTGACTATCATAAATAAATAAATAAATAAATAAAAAAGTTAACACTTAGGAAACAACACATTAGTTTTTTTTGTTTTTTGTTTTTTTTTTCACATTAGTTCTTTTAAAGAAATAGAATTTATAGGGCAACCCGGGTGGCTCAGCGGTTTAGCGCCGCCTTCAGCCCAGAGTATGATGCTGGAGACCCGGGATCGAGTCCCACATCAGGCTCCCTGCATGGATGGAGCCTGCTTCTCTGTCTCTGTGTCTCTCATGAATAAATAAATTAAATCTTAAAAAAAAAAAAAAGAAATTTATGTATTTTTTAAGTTTTATTTCAATCAAATTAGTATAACATGAGTTAAGATAACATTGTTGTAGCATTTCTACTTACAAGAATATTCCATGTGTATTTTAACAAGTCTTTACCATGGTAGCCACTGCATAAAAATTTCCACCTGACCCTACTCTTATCAACATTAAAAATTGAAGCTTTTAAAGATTTTTTTCTTACTCATGAATTTTTAAGTATAAATTCAGTTGGTGGTGGTTTTTTTTTGTTTTTTTTTTTAATTTTTATTTATTTATGATAGTCACACAGAGAGAGGGAGAGAGAGAGGCAGATACACAGGCAGAGGGAGAAACAGGCTCCATGCACCGGGAGCCCGACGTGGGATTCAATCCAGGGTCTCCCAAGATCACGCGCTGGGCCAAAGGCAGGCACCAAACCGCTGCGCCACCCAGGGATCCCCAGTTGGTGTTGTTTTAAACACATTCTTAGCAATAGAACCCCAATATATAAGATAAATTAACATGGAGCATATGTGGTTTACAGAAATAGTAGGTCTCAAACAGCTGCCCCCTCCCTTGCAGAGCATTAAGAACACAGACTGGAGGGGCTTCTTGGTTGGCTCAGTTAGTGAAGCACTCTTGATCTCTGGGGTTTGAGTCCAAGCCCCATTGTTGGGCACAGAGATTACTTAAAAATAAAATCTTAAAAAAAAAACACACAGACTGGAAACAACTATACTATACACTCAATTTATCATTGTATTTTTAGTTTGTTTTAGAGTTTCCTACCCCCAAGAGAAAGTCTTAAAAATGATTGTATGATTTTGTTTCTTGACAGCTAATCTTATCAGATGGTTTTAGGCAGTCATTTGTGCCTTATATTAGTAAGGCTAAAGGGAATCAATAACACGGTATAATTTAGCAATGATCTATAACCACAGAAGATCTGAATCTTGCTAATGTTGCTTCACTTGGCTGGACTTCTAAACTAGCCTGAGCTTCTGTTTGTTTCCTTATTGGTATAGTGAAAGGATAGGCTTTCTGTCCATTTGGTGAAATAATGAAGCTTTGGTTTATTTTTCTTCAACAGGGAACAAAGTTCAGAGGCAGTAGAAACTGGAGTTAGTGAAAATGAAGAGAACCCTGTGAGAATTATTTCTGTCACACCTGTAAAAAATATTGACCCAGTAAAGAATAAGGTAAAATTTTAAAAATGGATTTCTCCCAAAGTTTCATGGTAGGTGTAAGAAGCCCACAGTTGACAAGTTGATAAATACTACATATTCTGTATTTGCATGTACCACCTCTCACTATACTTTGTGCTTCCACTCTCTAACAAATGATTATTTGTATATCACTACTCATTTCAAGAGGTTAGGTGGTCACTCACACCCCTTAACAGTTTCCCTTCTTCCACACTATTACTCCCAAAACTTGAAAGACTAGGAATTGAGAGTTTTTGAGATCTTTCAAAGTTTATTGACTCCACTAAGGGATGTGAACAGTTTGATTTCTATTATATTTTTAATTTAAAAGTTAAATTTATGAGTTAAGCTTTTAAAATATATTTGAGTTTTTGTTTAATAGCCACATTCTTTATTGTTGACCTTATAATTATGGCATCTAATTTCTTAATTTTGTGGCAGGAGAGAAAGATTGGTAGGAGAATTACAGACCTGAGTCTGAATCCCAGCTCTGCCACTCGTTGGCTGTTTACTTAGGCAGGTTGCTTGACTTCTCTAAGCTTCTGTTTAACTATAGAATGAAACTGGTAACTTATCTTAGTAGGGACGGTATGGAAATACTATTGTTCTTTTTCCACAGATTCATATTCTTGATATGCTTGTGTTTTTATTGCCCACCATATATTTATAATATTCATCAAATGTTTTAGGAATCACCCTCGGGTACATAAACACAGGACTGTACAGTTACTCCACAATAACTCAGCTCTGCAAACTTATTATCTGAATTCAAACTGAATAGATGAGGATATATTTTTAGATCAGTCTCTCACTATTCAACCTCTTGCTGCTTGTTATCTGAACTTCAGTATGTCAGTAGATTCAGCTAACAGGGAGCCTCTCACTACCAAACTCTGGAATTCAGAAACCAATAGACTTGACTATTGTGGGATTCTATTATAGAATTAAACAGTCTTGGGGATCCCTGGGTGGCTCAGCAGTTTAGCACCTGCCTTCGGCCCAGGGCGTGATCCTGGAGTCCCGGGATTGAGTCCCACATTTGGGCTCCCTGCATGGAGCCTGCTTCTCCTTCTGCGTTTGTCTCTGCTTCTCTCTCTCTCTCTCTGTCTCTCATGAATAAATAAAATCTTTTTTAAAATATGGTAAAAATCAAAATTACCCAGCAAACTAGATGTGGGTGTTTACAATCAGGACATTCTTAGGGCACCTGGCTGGCCCAGTCAGTTAAGGGTCTGACTCTTGATTTCGGCTCGGGTCATGATCTCGGGGTTGTGAGGTCAAGCCTCACATTGGCTTCTGGGCTGGGTGTGGAGCCTGTTTAAGCTCTCTCTCCCCACTCTTCCACTGCCTTTCCCCTCTCTCTCTCAAAAAAAAAAAAAAAAAATATTGGGGGCAGCCCCGGTGGCCCAGCGGTTTGGCGCCACCTTCGGCCTGGGCTGTGATCCTGGAGACCCGGGATCGAGTCCCACTTCAGGCTCCCTGCATGGAGCCTGCTTCTCTCCCTCTGCCTCTGTCTCTGCCTCTCTCTGTCTGTCATGAATAAATAAATAAAATATTTAAAAAAAAATTGGGACATTCTCTCCTGTTATTTACACTGTGAGAGAAATCAAATTGTAATATGAAGGATGGGTAAGGGAAAAAGAAACAAAACGTATCCCATGGATTCAGGCAAGCAGTGTTGCCAGTGTTGTCCTTAAGGAATCGTCTTTTTCTTCCTACCCGTAGCTGCCCAATGAGTTTCCCCTTTCCTTTGCCTTATACATAAGTTCTTTAATTATATATTCACATAATATTCATAAATGTGTAAATACAGTTATGTGCAGGATTTTTAATGCAATCTTTTTACTTTTAAAAAGTCATCTTTTTCCCCCATTTTAGCATTTACACTTTGTGTGTGTGTATGTGTATATATTTCCTTTCCCCTTTTTTGCCACTACAAACAATATTACATTAAAAATTAAATGTGCATCAGACATCAGGATTTTTATTTCTATGGACTTAATTCCTAGTAGTGGGATTGCTGAGTCAAAGAGTAAAATGTATTACAGATTTTAGATATTTCTATATTGCTTCCTTGAAAAAGTGGAACACCTGACATTGCTATTCATCAAGGTGTAAGTACTTTTTTCTCTATATGCCCACCAATAACAAATTTTAGGGTTCTTTTTCATTTCTTTGAGTCCCAAAAATCAAAACTAATGCCCCACTATATTAATTTACATTTTTATACCAGTATTGTTGTTGACTACCTTGTGAATTACACCTGAGATCTACCCATTTTTAAATGATCTTTTTCTTACCTAACTTAACTTCTGATGGCTGTAGTAGTTTTACCTTCTTGTTAATATTCTTGCTCCCTTCCAATCCATTCACGATACAGCAACAAATTTTATCTTTTAAAAATGTAATTTGGATTAAATTTGTCCTCTATTGAAAGTCCTTTGGTGATTTACATGAGCACTTAGAATGAAATCAGATTTCTTCACCTGTCCTGTAAGGCATTTGTGCTCTTCTCCTACCTTAACTTGAATCCCTCTCCTATCACCCCTCATAGTTCACGTTCCTTGTCTCTTCCAAGTTCTTTCCCTCTTCGGATACTTTAATGGTCCTCTTTTCTCTGTATAGCATACAGCACTTCTCACGTGATGAATGTCCTGCTTTTATATTTTTAAAAAATATTCCTTAAAAGCCAATTAGAATTGAGGCTCCCTCTGATTTTTTTCATGCCCTGAAAAATCAGTGCCCTGTTCTTTAATCTCTGAGTACTTGGGATATTTTGTACTTGAATGTTTGCTTTTTTAAAAATTAGCAACTACCGTGCTAATCTCCATAAGGACAAAAACACTGTCAGTTTTCTTCCCTGATCTGTGCTCAGCAGCCACTGTACCTGCTAGGCATTCAGTTGAATGAATGCTTCCAACTGCAGGGTTAATAATAGTTGGTCATCCTGTTAACCCTTCTGTCATCCTAGAATCACTGTCTTTTCCCCAGGCTGACACTTTGCCTCTTTCTTCTCTGACCCATTCTGTGGTGTTTTACAGTTTAATTATGGTGGATGACCTTATTCTTGCTCTTTCAGGTATTATCCTTTCTCTTAAAATGAAGATTAACAGTAAGATAAATAATTAAAATAAGGGACATTTGGGTGGCTCAGTCGGTTGGGCCTCTTTGGTTCAGGTCATGTTCCCAGGGTCCTGGGATCAAGCTCCATGGTGGGCTCCCTGCTCGGTGGGGAGCCTGCTTCTCCCTCTCCCTCTGCTGCTTCCCCTGTTTGTGCTTTCTCGCTCTCTCTCAAATAAATAAATAAAATCTTAGAAAAAAAAACCACACACAGTAAAATAAACCCTAAAGTAAAACACTGACTTGTGAAATTTTTTCACTGAAATTACTACTTTCATGAGTTTTCATGAAACATAAAAGATTTATCATTTTTACTCAGATATTCTGAAAAGATTTTCCAGGGGAAATGGAAATTAATTAATTGGAAAGATATAGACTGATTTTTTGGATAATGATAGTGCTCGTTTGTTTTCCTTTAATCAGTTAAAATTATTATTCCTAAATAACCTTTGTATAAAAGTCACTTTTGATTCTAAAAACTATTAAAGTCCATTATATCTGTCATATTAAAATGGGATTTTATTATTTTGAACAAAGACACTGGGTTTGTGTCTTTGGATCTTTGACTAGAACGTGTTGAATTAATATGTATATTTAGTAAACTAAAAAGAAAAAATGTTCAGAAAACAGTTTTGGATTTGGATCTTTGACTAGAACGTGTTGGATTAATATGTATATTTAGTAAACTAAAAAGAAAAAATGTTCAGAAAACAGTAGAAGGTTAATGATTACAGCAAAAATGACAAAAATTAGAATGTATGAGTAGAGTGAGAAATTGAAGAACTTTGTGTCATAGAATTACAGAAGTTATTCTAGACAAAAAAGCATCATAGGTAAAGAGCATATTCAATTATGCAAACATGCTCCCCCTTTTTAAAAAGTTTAGATAAATTTAGGGGCACCTGGGTGGCTCATTGGTTGAGCAGCTGAAGCTCAGGGCGTGATCCCGGGGTCCAGGAATGAGTCCCACATTGGGCTCCTTGCGGGAAGCCAGCTTCTTTCTCTGCCTAGGTCTCTGCCTCTCTCTCTGTGTCTCTCATGCATAAATAAAATCTTTAAAAGAAAAAAAAAAGTTTAGATAAATATAGAGCATACCATCGATTAAAAGGACCTTTTCATATAGAATGAATGTGGTAGCAAAACTGAGTATGTATACCACCATACACTTCAATAAGCATTTATTAGATACATTATATGTGCCAAGCCCCATGATTGGCACCGCTCTCAGGCCCTACCCTCAAGGAGTTTGCATTCTACAAGGGACTCTATAAGCAAGCAGTTCATTAGAAGCCTTAGAATTCCAGCTACTCAAAAATACTTTCAAAAAAATACTACTTTCCAGTACAGATTATTGATATTTAAGCAATTTGCATTTACAGAATTCTTTTGTGCTCTTTTAGGAGATTAATTCTGATCAGACTACCCAGGGCAACATCAGCAGTGACCGAGGAAAGAAGAGAAGTGTAGCAGCAGCTGGTACAGAGAACATCCAACAAAAAACAGATGAGAAAGTAGACGAATCAGGACCACCTGCCCCTTCAAAACCCAGGAGAGGACGCCGACCCAAGTCTGAATCTCAGGGCAATGCAACCAAAAATGATGACATAAACAAACCTCTTGGCAAGGGAAGAAAGAGAGCTGCGGTCAGTCAGGAAAGCCCTGGGGGTCTGGAAGCAGGTAATGCCAAAGCACCCAAACTGCAAGATGTAGCCAAAAAGGCAGTACCAGCAGAGAGACAGATTGACTTACAAAGGTAATGGACACCATTCTTTCTGAACTGTTAATTTAGACATTGTGTTTTATTCTTAGTGTGTGCCGGTTACCCCCAAACACCTAGGCATTTGAGACTGAAAACTGCCCTTGGTTTTCCTGAGTAGGTTATAGTGGCATTTATTTTGATCTCATAACCTCCGGGAAGCCAGTTTGAAGAGAGATCTTATTTCTTTTGGTTAATTATTAATTAGGATATTGTGTTGTGATATTTCTGCTTACTAGCAAGGATGGTATTATATTTTGCTTGGTATCCTTCACATAGTTACATGGGCTTTACTTAATTTAAAGGGCTACCTTTTTGGGTAAAAAGGTCTCAGAAAGCAGAAGACAGAAGTCATGACACACAAACAGGTATATCCTGCTCTTCAATTCCTCTTGTTAGAGTTAATTTTAATATAAATCAACAATTTACCCCACCCCACCCCCAATCTCCAGTGAAACAACCTCACAGCTGCTCATCTTTGATCATTCCTAGGCTGAGACTTCAGCTTCTCTACCCTGTAATGGTCCTGTTCCAGCGGGAGACCTGGAACTTGGCTCCTTTCACACTTGGCCTGCCCTCTGCTTTTTATCTTGTATATCTGTACCTAACTCATCTCCCCTTGAGCTTAGATGACAAACATCTGAATTTCTTCTAGGAAAGAGTTTTGATCATCTCAGGATGATCTTACCATCCTGCTTCAGTATTTTTATAAAGTACAGTGTTGCCTGAAGCATATGTGTTAACAAGTACATTTTTTAAATTACCATTCACGTTAAATTTTCTTACATTTTAATTGTCTCTAGCTACCTTTTACAACATCTCATGGGAGCAGATCCAGGCCCAAACCTGATCTAAGTAATGGATGTTTCTCCTACTCACTTGTAGTTTTATGGACTAATATGTGTAGTACTGAAAGCAGTTGGGGGCAAATGTATTATTTTTCTCGTCAGATCTGGATCTTTGACCTAGAATGTCTTATTTAACCTCAACCTCCTCTTTGTCTTCAGTAAGACAGTATAATAATACCTTCTTCAAAGGACTGTGGATCAGTAAACGTAAAGCACTTAAAAAAGTGCCTTTCACAGAATAAGTAGTTATCGTTGTAATCATTGAACTCTAGTTTCTCTACCCCTTAATACACTTTTCAGTTACACAAAAGTTGAACAGTTTCCTTCAAGATGGCCAGAATTTTCTAAAGGATTTCTGAAATTCTGTTTTAGCCATTCCATTATTAGTACTGATCATCACACATAGGCCACTTGAGCCACCTGACCTTACCTCTCATTTACTGTCTTTTTGCCTTCTAAGCAAAATATCTAGTTACTTACTTGGTCCTTGAAAATGTTTTCAATAGCAACCAGACCTTGTCTCTGATTAGGGCATTGTAAAACCCATTGCTCTGCTTTTGCTACACCATGTACCTCAGTATCGTTAAACCAGCAAAAATGGCTTACATGCCAGGGACTGGTTAAAAATAGCATTGAGCCTTCTTGAAAATCTAAAAATGTCTTCAGTGAAAAAGCACCTTAGAAGTCTCAAGTATGCTGGCTGTTAGGTTGAGAGGGGTGGGGGGACTGTGTTAGTCAAAACAAGTTCTGTGATGGTTTTATATTCTCAGTGAAGTTAGATGGTTAAATTAGATGTTCATGACAATGTTTACTGTGTTAATTCAGTAGAATAGATCAGATATTTTGCACACATACTTCAGAAACTTCTGCTTGAACTGTCTGCTACTAATTGAACAAAACATAGAAGTACATTCTGAAACTTCCTCCCAAGTTTCCTTTTACCTTTTCCTAAACCTAATATACAACTCTGCCCTCTCATTCTAGCATTATGACTTCAGCTTGGAATCCTGATGAACTATTCAGTGAAAGCTCACTCACTGAAAGTGAAAAGCTGAAAGTGAAAGATCACTGCTCATGATCACCTCTTGCATAGAATTGAATGCCTTATAGGCACATCAGTATTGCTCCTGGTACTTCTCATTCGTTCTTTCAACAAATACTCAACTGATAAGAATGCTCGCATCATGCTGGGTGTTGACAATACAGATGTATCCAAAATGATAGTTTTGAGGTTCTTGCCCTCACAGAGTTTATTTCCCTAGCTTGTCAACTCCAAAAGAGTTTCACATTAGGTCTGTTGATTGATACAGGAAATTATAAGAATTTTTTTTTAAGTACTACATAAAACAGAGTGAAATTCTGACACCTGTTAAGGACATGATGCTAAGTGAAATAAGCCAGACCCCAAAGGATAAATACTATACGATTCCATTTATATGAGGTACCTAGAGCCATCACATTCAGAGAGACAGACAATAGAATGGTGGTTGCCAGGACGAGGAGGGGTAGGTTTTAGTGTTCAGTGGGTGTACAGAGTTTCATTTGGGGAAGATGAAAACATTCTAGAAATAAATGGCTATGATTGTACAACATTGTGCATGTACTTAATGCCACTGAACCATGTCCTTTAAAATGGTCAAAATGAGACACCTGGGTGGCCCAGTGGTTGAGCGTCGGCCTTTGACTCAGGTCGTTATCCCAGGGTCCTGGGATCAAGTCCCACATCACGCTCCCTGCAAAGAGCCTGCTTCTCCCTCTGCCTGTGTCTCTGCTTCTCTCTGTGTGTCTCTCACCAATAAAGAAATAAAATCTTAAAAAGAAATGGTTAAAATGATAAATATTAGGTCATATAAATTTTACACCAAAAAACTGCTACATAGGAATAATGATCGCTAACACTAATATAGTACTTATTATAAGCCAGGCTCCATTCTAAGCTCCTTGTTAATGTATTAAATCCTTAAAACCCCTCTTTGTGGTAAGTTGTATCATTCTCAGCTTAACCTCTTACGAGAGCCCCTGCATGTTAGCATCAGAGAGGAACAAACCAAGCAGTAGATCAGATATTCTTGAAAACGGCACACTTAAAGTAAATGAAGCACCTAATGCTAACAACATCGTCAGACTGATGAAAGTTAGGTACAATAATGTGTGGAAGATACTTGGGGTAGTCCTTGGCCTATATATCAACATAAATAATAGTAATGATAGGGAAAGGTTGTTAACTATATATTTGCCTTGCCAGCAGCCAGTTTGAAGTAAGTATAACCCTATATTAAAGATAAGGAGGGATCCCTGGGTGGCGCAGCGGTTTGGCGCCTGCCTTTGGCCCAGGGCGCGATCCTGGAGACCCGGGATCGAATCCCACGTCGGGCTCCCAGTGCATGGAGCCTGCTTCTCCCTCTGCCTGTGTCTCTGCCTCTTTCTCTCTCTCTGAGACTATCATAAATAATAAATAAAAATTAAAAAAAAAAAAAAGATAAGGAGACCCAAACAGACTACTGTCTCAGGGCACCTGGCCAGTGTCCTGCAGAGCAAAGCTTCGAATCCAGGCGCATCCCTTAGTAACCACCTCAGTGTGGTGGGTTCTCTTAATTTACACAGCATTTTGAAACATTTTTAAACTGTGAACATTCAGAACTCTATTTTTCCTCTTTTTTTTTTAATATTTATTCATTCATGAAAGACACACAGGCAGAGAAGCATGCTCTATGCAGGAAGCCTAATGTGGGACCCGATCCTGGACCCCAGGATCACGCCCTGGGCGGAAGGCAGATGCTTAACCACTGAGCCACCCAGGAGTCCTGTTTTTCCTCTTAATATGTAAAAGATACTGTGTAATGATATAAAAGATACTGTGTAGTTACCACCAAATCATGGAGTAGATACATCAAAACAAAAGTTCCTTATTTGCGATTCAGCTGATATTTTAACTATCTCAAGGAGAAATGTTAAACCATCAAAATCCTGACAGTACCAGCTTTATTTTTATTTCATGGTGGGACTGTAGCTTTCACTTTCCTATAAGACTCTAAACATACTTCTCATTGAGGCACGTGGCTGGCTCAGGCGATAATGCATGCCACTCTTGATCTCGGGATCATGAGGCCGAGCCCTATGTTGGGCATAGAGTTTACTTAAAAAATAAATAAAAGTAAACATACTTTTCATTAACTGCAAGTAGTACCTGTGATTGATTTGACATCCCACCTGAATTTTCCTGAGACCTGGTGATGATTACATACAGATTAAAGCCATACGATTACAGTTCTCATTATAAAACTAGGACAACACCTTGAATCATCCTGTTAATGTTGTCATTAAAATTTCAACCAACTAATTACTAAAAGAAATGGGGTTGCCAAACCTGAGAGCCATCAAACACTAAATCTGTGAGCCAAGGATGACTCCAGAATGATACTCATTGCCTTGGTAACTCAAAGCCTAGCCTAAAGGCTTTGCATTGTGGAGTGAGATCTAAATTGCTGCACTGAAGTTGTTCACCCCTGGACTCAAAGCTTGAGTGTAAGACTTTGATAAATAAGGCCCAGTACCCCTAGTGCTTCTCTATGCCCCTGCTCTCTAATTTCACATGCCACTTCAATCTTTTTCTTAACCTTGCATTATTCTTCATAACTTTTCACTTGCATAATTTCTCACTTCTCAGATGGTCCAGTCCTGCTCTGGCCACAGGTTTTCACAGTAACAGCTGAAAAGAGCCTCTCCCCCCTGACATTACCCTAATCTTCTTAACTCCATGTATTCCTTTGTCCTTCTGAGTAGGAATCTCCTCAAGGTAGCCAATCTATAGCTATGCTAGCATCACGTTTCAGAGGCTATATTTGGAATTGTTACTACTTTTGAGAAAATTCCTGGAATTTACCCTATTTATAATAATTAGCCATTTGTGTATTATGGTCAGGAAACCGTATCTGATAACCTGATAATTAACATTGGCTTTCTGAGTTTTGAGTGAAGGGTAGATCATCATTTCAATTATAAAGTTAATTTGTTTTTCCTTTTTGTTTTTGAGCTATTATCCAGATGTCAAACAATTCCAAACATTTTGCATTGAAAATGTGTCTGCATAGGTCTGCTGATTCACCAGTATGTTTTATTAGACTTAAGGCCTTAAAGTTCTTACAAAGAAATTATCAGGAAACACCAGTGGAGAAACCGTGCTTAAATTTGGGACTTCTAAAAAAAAAAAAAAAAAAATTTGGGACTTCTGGGGAAACTAAATATAAGGAAATTATCTATAGGAAAGCAGACTATTATTTTCCCATCTTTGATGAATATATTTTGTTCACTGGGACGCCTGGGTGGCTCAGTGGTTGAGTGTCTGCCTTCGGCTCAGGACATGATCCCGGGGTCCTGGAATCGAGTCCTGCATCGGGCTCCTTGCATGGAGCCTGCTTCTCCCTCTGCCTGTGTCTCTGCCTCACTGTGTCTCTCATGAATGAATAAATAAAATATTTTAAAAATATATATGTTTTGTTCGGTATGCTTAGTGTGGGAGTGTTCAAGAATCTTGGAATTTCTATTTTTTAAGCAAAGAATTTCCTATTTCCTGTGCTGATTTGTATACTCAGAAAGTTTCCTGTCATTACATGGATTCATATCTTCAAATTATAGGAACCCCTAAGTATGTATCCTCATATGTTAATCATATGTACCATGGTACATAGGTACCATGTAACCATGTAATAGATTCATATCTTCAAATTATAGGAACCCCTAAGTATGTATCCTCATATGTTAATCATATATTAGTTTGATATGAATACTTACTCAGTTTCAGTAGCAGGTGAATTTTATCAAACTAGTATGACATCTTTTAGAAGCCAGGTACTTGATGTGATGGCAGTTCACTTTGTGACACAGAATAAAATCCAGCATATTCTTTCAGTGATCTAGATCATTTAAAAGTCTGTGAGAGCAGCCAGGAACATACTGAGGTATGAGGTAAATGGAAGCTTTCCAAAGGTGCAATAGCAACTTATAGAGGATTCTTTGATATCATATTATTAAATCTGCTTTATATATCATAACAAATTAAGTCTCTATAAGATCTTAATCACTTAGCTTGTTTTTCAAGCATTGTCATCTTAATAAAATGTATATGTAGTGGAATACAGGTAAATATCTCCCTTGCATTTCTCCCAAGTTTGAAATTGTTGAGGAGGAGACACAGTTTTTTTGGTTTTGAGGTGGTTTTTAAGATTTTATTTATCCTTGAGAGACACAGGAGAAGCAGGCTCCTCACAGGGAGCCCAGTGCAGGACTCAATCCCTGGACGCAGGATCACTCCCTGAGCTGAAGGCAGACGCTCAACCACTGAGCCACCCAGGTGTCCCGGAGACACAGTTTTAATACTGATACGGCTGACAAAAAATGTGGAAGTGACAGGCCAGGCGGCTACAAATGCCTTGCCTCTAAATTGAACCACAGGCAAACCAGAATGTCCCTTTTGGAAGCAAAAGATACAAATCTAGGAGAGTACAAGCCCAGCATGCTTAGTTCCTCCCACCCCTCGCCCCTCACCTATTCGATGGATTCTTCTCTTTCCAAAGAGGAATTAGGGGAGAGAAGAGAGAGACCACATTCCCCATGCTTATGCTTCCAGAGATCAGACTCTCTCTCCTTACGAGGAAAATGGGACCAGTGGGGATTTCATTCCTCTAACCTCTTCACAGGATTAAAGTAAATTTTCCTCCTTGTTTGTTTGTTTGTTTTAAGCATATTAAAATGTATGTGTTTGGGGCACCTGGGTGGCTCGGTTGAGCGCCTGCCTTCGGCTCAGGTCACCATCTCAGTGTCCTGAGATCTCTGTGCTCGGCAGGGAGTCTGCTTCTCCTTCAGTTTTTCTTTCTCTGACCCTCCCTCCATTTGTGCTCTGTCTCTCTCTCAGAAGCTTTTAAGAAAAGTAAAATGTATGTGTTTACCTGGTTTGGAAGTTAGAACTTCTTTTGCTACTTATATAAATTCATTTTGCCATAAGTGCCCAGTACCTTTTTTTCTGTAATACCATTTTGAAATAATTGTAATAACAAATTGCAGTTATTTCAAATAAATAGCTTCTATTGTTTTATTATGGTAAGCAAATCTGCCATTGGATAGCAGCACCTAATGGTTGAAAATAAAAACTTAATTGGTATATTGTGTTTATATGTAGTTTAGAGAAAGATTCCTTAAAATAAGTAAAGGTCTCACGTGAAAACTGGAAAAAATATTTTGAGTTTTTTTGTTTTGTTTTGTTTTGTTTTTAATCCATGAGAGAGAGAGAGAGAGAGGCAGAGACAGGCAGAGGGAGAAGCAGGCTCCATGCAGGGAACCCGACTTGGGACTTGATTCCCGGTCTCCAGGATCAGGCCCTGGGCTGAAGGCGGCGCTAAACCACTGAGCTACCCGGGCTGCCCTATTTTGAGATATTTAGATAATAACTGTAGAAATGAAGTAATTCTGGTTTGGTTTGTTTTCCTGTTTGCATCTTTTCTAACTTTGCTTTCTTCTATTCCCATCCCCAAGGTAAAAAGAAAACTCATTTGCAAAGGGAAAAAATGAAGGCCAAACAGAAGCACAGACTCCAGCTTCTGCAAAAACTTGGATTCACAATGTCCCTGAACAGAAAATGAAGTTAACTTCAGAACACACTTTCTGCCTTGAAAACTGAAAGAAACTATTACTTCCTTTTCACATGACCACAAGTCCTTTGATGGAAATGTACAGAGAAACTCTTGAGAGAGAGAGAGAGAGAGAGAGAGAGAGAGAGGCTAAAAGCAACTCTATTCTACCCTTCCCCCCTAGACTTTTCTTATGAAAAGTCAATAATTAAGCAAATTGCTTAACACTTGGTTCCAGTTCCTGCATATCTGGAGTTTAAAGGCATAATATACCATTAATTTCCATGCTGCAGTTTTTATTTTAAGGAAAGTAACAGGATGTCCTTACACTGACACTGAAAATTCATCAATTTTAGAGCCAGGAATTCCCGTGTTACACAAGAAAAAAATAGAAGTCTACTGAATTAATTTTTTAGAAGAAAAGAGATCAGATTAAATATTTCTTTGTTTTTCCTTTTGGAAACTTTTATGTATAATTCTTTCTGCCTGCCTACTTTTCTGCAAAAATGAGATGTACAGATTTCAGTTCCCTGCTATGAAAAGTGATGTGGTGGCAATTTTATAAATGTTGCTTTCTGATTTTTATCAGAGTGAGAAAATAATTAAGATTATTATTGATTTCATATCACTTCATATTTTGATTTCCCCTCCATTTTAGTTTAATATAATTTGCAATAAATGTACATATTGTTGTTTGTTTCATAAAGCATATCACTTTAAAATGGTTTTTACTCCTGTGATTATGTTGGAATATTTGGAATTTTAAAGGAGTAAAGACTGCCCAGCATTTGGTTTTATAATGTTTGTCATCAGATTTTTATTATTGATGTAAAGAAAAAAGTCAATTTTTTTAAATAGTTGGACTTTGGCAGCTTTGTAAGGAAAGTTGGAGGTGTTTAGGATTGCCATCAATTTTCAGCATTGTGCTATTGGGAATTAAGTATTTTGCTTTTTGTCTGCCAGTCTGGGCTCAGTTTTTATGTTTATTTTAGAAGACAACTGTTGCATCGATATATTGTTTCTTGGCATTGTTCAGCATAGGTGATGTGTGCACTTTTTGTGTACACATAATCATATTTAAGTTTTTTGCATAAAATAAATGCTTCTAGAGGTCATATGGTAGTCTTTTTTAATCTCTTTATCATATTATGTTTTGTTTCTTTTTATGTGAAAGGGCTAAAGTCATAAAGAACATGATTACAGTCAACTCTCCATTATCTATAAAACAGTGACTGTGCCTCAGATTTTGAGTTGCAGTCATAATTTAAATCTTAAACTGAATGAAAGCAAGTATGTTACAAGAGCTGATTCAGGAGGAACTTGTAATTGATCCTTCCTCATGCTCAAGAGTTGTTGCCCCCCAGTCTTCATTTGAGGCTCTTTCTCAAAACCATAACTGAATGTGCTCACTCAGCTGCCTTGCACGTTCCTAGGAGGGTCAGAAGACATAAACGACATGTGCACTAGAACCGTCTTGAGACGCTATAGTCCACAGGCATGTAAAACAGCGAATGTGAGTAATGTCAAAATAAAAGGTTATGTTAAATGTGAAATCTGCTAGTAGTAAATGTCACGTATGATCTCCTAGATAATCAAGAGTTGGCTGTATATTGACTCAGTGAAAGATGGGTAACTCTTTCAAATATGCATGTACACACATGTAAGTATCAGATGATGGTTAGGGAACAGTGAATACAAGTGATAGAGAACAATACCTTTTAAAAGGGCAAGAAAAGCCCTGCTCTTCTTATTGCCTCTTCATTACCCTTTAGAAGTATAAAATATTGCCTCCAACATGCTGAAAAAGAATATCTATGCATAAGCATCAGAGAAGTCCCTCAAGCAAACAGTGGATGTGTATATTTAGAAAGATTTTAAAGTGCTCTTAGCATCAGACAACTTGATTCGCAAGGCCACTGACCTGTCACCAATAAAAAAAGCACACTGGTAGGGACCTTCTTTTTCAACTCCTTTTGATTACTCAGCATCACAGCTGACTAGATTACCTAGTGCTATTAAACAATGTAGCAGACCCATTTGCATCTGTTTGTGGCTGCATTGATTTTTGCAGGAGAGGAGTTTAGCTAAAAGGATCTGGTCCGCAGGTGTATGTAAATGGCCCCTCTGGTTTCATAATGTGATGCAAGCATCTGGCACTAAGGGAAGGGAGAGTAGGATGATAAAAAGATTGAGATGATGGGGGAGGGACTTAAGGGACATTTGTCAGTTTTCCTTTGAAAAAGGAAAATGTTAAATCCCTTAGGAATTTGATATTCACATCTCAGAGAAATACAACACAAAGTGCAGACTTATATTTGAGAATTAATGTTAACCCTTTGTGTCTAGTTTGAAGCTTCTTGTATTTGTCTAAAACTACAAGCCAGAATTTTGTATCTCCTTTGATAAAAAGTGTGTATAATGTAAAGTAGTTTTGCATATTCTTGTGCTGCACATGGGCTGAATTTTTAAAAAATTTTTTAAAGACTTGAAGCAGAACCTTGTAATTTGTGTAAATGATGAGTGTAAAATCCTACCATAAAATGCTAAAAATATGCATTGTTTCAAATAAAACCAAGAAATGCAGCATTATATAGTAGTGTGGAACCCTGAATATTCATGTACCCCCTGGTATGTCACAAGTTGATAAAATATCTGCATATTTTCTGTTTGAAATCTGGAGTCTGCATATCCTCATGAGAAATCAAATGTAATCATAAGTCAAAAAAAAAACCCTTCAAACTTCTTGGCTACATACTCTGATCTGACCTACAGTGACTGAGGGAGAGCATAATAGATGATAAATTCTGATAAACATTTGGGAAACGTTAGAAGTTCCTTTTTAACCCAAGAACTTAAAAGTGGCCTTTCATTTATACTATGATACATCTATTTATTGCAAATTTTGGACATGCACATTTAGTTTAAAAACTGATGGACAGCAAGCAGATTACATGTATTGGAAATAAGAAATGGACAGAATGAGAAATAAGAAAGCTAGCTATCCTGCCTGGTTCTGTATTTCACCCTCCATGGGATTATCATTCTACACCTTGATATTTGTACTGTCAAGACGTTTCTGTCTTCACTATTCAAGTGGATAAACTGTTCATAGAAACCAATGGAGACCAACAAGTCTCTAACAGTCTGACAACAAGCTTTGCAGCCTGCCTCAACAATGATGGCATTGCTCACAAGAAGTTCGCTGTAAGACAGTAACACTGTAGAACAATGGAAATGAATGTGCATAATCACACACCTCCTCAGCCTGTAAACCAGAGCTTTAAATTTTCAATTTCATAAGAGTAATAAACCTTCTTTACTTCATTTTGTGTCTTATTTGAAAGGCCAATGGCACGTCTGGGTGGCTCAGTGGGTTAAGCATCTGACTTCGGTTCAGGTCATGATATTGGGGTCTTGGAATTAAGCCCTGCGTCACACTGCACGCGGAGTCTACTTGTCCATCTCCCTCCGCCTTGTGTCCACCTCCCACCCCCCTTGTGCATGCACTTTCTCAAAAAAGAAATGAAAGGCCAACAGGAACATGTGAGTCCCATTTCTAAGGAATATGGACCAGATGTGATCAGGATTTCAATTTGGGGGTCTTTTTCAAATAATATTTATCAATCCTGATCGCCAGCTGAAGGCCCTTTACTTACCCTCATTCTCTAGTTACTCCTGTTTTCTAGCAAAGACCATGCATTTTGAATAAAATCCATTCCTTTTAGGAAATAACATTGTGTCCAATTATGGGAGAAGCTTGGAAAGCAATCAACTGGAGGTCATTTATACATACAAGGAACAAGGTCCAAGTCTGTGGAAGCCAGTCAGAACATTGAAGGGTACACAATATGGCAGGGGCTCACACTGGAAAAACTATTTTGAGCCGTTAGAAGAACTAGCAATATAAAACAGCATGACATAGGCAGATGTGACTGTTTTAGGTGATATGTTGTCTGAACTTCAGAGCCCTGAGAGATGCTGTAGAAGCAGAAAACCTACCCTTTCTATATAGAGAACTCAAAAAAGGGATTGAGTTGAACAAGCCACTGCCGCACACACAGTAAGCTGGATCTGATGCTGAACCCTGTTCTTCAGGTTGAGGAATCCCCAGGCAGAGGTGATCATAAAGAAGAACAAACTCCAGCTGGGAAGGAACAGAAAGAAGCCTGCTAGTTCAGCAGGGCAAACACTGCCTGAGCACTTCCCATGCATGAAGCATTACTCCATCTGCAAACTATGGAAGATCTCATCCCAGCCCCCAAACCTTGCTCACCCGCTATCCTGAGTACACTCCCTTTCCAAACACAAATTTGAGTGTGCTGACAGTTCCTGTCGCCTCTCTGCACAAACTCTCTGTAACCACAGGGCCTTACTATGCTTCTCCAAAAGAGCAAATTCTGGTGGAGACCCAGACAGTGTCCCCTTGAAGCGCCTTTTAGGTTTGTTCTCAGCCTTGTTAAAGGATTTGCCCCGATAGCCATAACAACCCTCATCCCAAAAAAGTTGCTGAGACCATTTTCTTCAAAAGTGTGTGTTTTGCCATCTGGTTTCACCTAGCTTACAATGGAGTGTACCCTTCAAGAGATAGACCAGCTTCAGAACACAAGAGGAACCTGCATCCTTGCAACCTACCTCAGACTAAGAACTGAAAGGCATAAGGCTGGTACCCCTAAAACTGCTTTACTTGTAACCATTTTACAGAGGTTCTTTTAAATGTCCTATATAGAATAGGCCCAGAAGGTGCAGGTCTGCATTTATTGACCACTGGGCAGCTTGGTCTGCCCATGGAATCTCATCATTATGAGCAGCAGGGCCTGCCTCTTTTTAGAAGTCGGAGATCACTGGGATCAAAAGTAGATCCCATTGCTTTCCACACAGACTCCCAAGTAGGATCTTTTATTAATCACAAGGCATCCACCATACCATGATAGTCAAGCAGGTCCTAGTCTCCAAAGCTGACTCAGAGAAAAACTTTCACAAATATTTTATAATCCAAACATTACATCATCTCTAGTCTCCTGCTAATTCTTTTTGTGACAATAGCAACATAAATGGCAGCAAAGTGCTTGTTATCTAAACACCTGATCTTCACTGATGCATTTCTATCTTACTGATAATTTTGGCATTGTGTTTTGAGGGTGAAAACTACCTAAATATTACAGTGCCTATGGAAGGATGGAGCAATTACAAATATTCCATAATAATTAGAGACAAGAAGCAAGCAATGGTGCAAACATGGCCTTCATTGCCTTTTGGCTTTGGGGAGAGCAGGGTTCTGAATATGGGAAGGAACAGACTGGAAAGATTTCTGCCTCAGTTCACATCCATTTTATTTTTTTAAATTTTTTTACATCCATTTTAATATACCTGCTTGTGATTAATATTTTTCAACAATAATAGTTGAGCAAAGAGGCTCAGAAAGGGCTGGTATTGCAACTAGAATCTCTATCTGCTCCTAGAAAAGATGAATTCTGAGAGCACAGATTGGTGACATGCAAAGAACACATTTGCTCTGTGAATTCAGACAGGAATCCTGGAAAGGTTGGGTTGAGTACCTCAAAGCAACGAGGTGGTGATGGAAAGGTACCTTAAAATAATGCAGAGTTTAGGAGGCCAACCCTGACTGCTGGAGAATGGGTCCCTCAGAAGCATATCAGGGTTCCTCCTGAGTATCTCCTAGTTACTCAGAAGGGCAAATGCCCAAGGGAAGCCCAGTCAGGGAGTTCTAGAGGCTATGAAGGGGCCTCAGCACTGTAGGCTGTCAAGACTGCCACGTGGGCCTTCATCTGTATTGGCACTGGTTGACTGTGTGGAGGAAATCTGAATATTTTCCTACTTAGGAAACACTGAGATGCTTTTCATTTTCCTCACTTCATGAACACCCCCCCCCCCTTTCATGGGGCAAGGATCAGTCACGCTTCTTGAAAATGGCCACTAAGCACTTTTTCCACCCTAACCAAAAAATCAGAGAGTACCAGTCCTTGATTGCCTACTCTGCCCTGCCTGTGTTTTAACTATAAAGAAAATGAAGCACAGAAGAGATTTGTTCTACCTAAGATCTAGTTCCCTATCCCATACTCAGAGCTAATAAAAAGTGACTTTTATCAAAAGCTTAGCACTGTAACATATACTGGCATATTTAATACTCACAATAAACCATAAAGTAGCTACTATGTCATCTCTATTTTATATATCCCATTGAAGCTCAAAGAAGTTAAACAATAACCCCAACTAAGTCTCCTCAGTTAAGAATGGGGCAGTTTAAAAAACCAGGAGTCTAAATCTAAACAGTCTGACTACACAATTCAGTTACTTTTTTTTTTTTTAAGATTTTATTTATTTATTCATGAGACACAAACAGAGAGAGAGAGGAAGGCAGAGACACAGGCAGAGGGAGAAGCAGGCTCCATGCAGAGAGCCCGATGTGGGACTCGATCCCAGGACTCCATGATCACGCCCTGGGCCAAAGGCAGGCACTAAACCACTAAGCCACCCAGGGATCCCCTACTTTTTTTTTTTTAAGAGATTTTATTTATTTATTCATGAGAGACACAGAGAGAGATAGAAACACAGGCAGATGGAGGAGAAGCAGGCTCCATGCAGGGAGCCCGATGCGGGACTTGATCCCAGGACTTCAGGATCACACCCTGAGCCAAAGGCAAACACTCAACCACTGAGCTACTCAGGTGTCCCGGTTGCTCTTCTTTTTTTTTTTTTTTTTTAAAGATTTATTTATTCATTTATGAGAGAGAGAGAGAGAGAGAGAGAGAGAGGCAGAGACACAGGGAGAGGGAGAAGCAGGCTCCATGCCGGGAGCCCGATGTGGGACTCAATCCCAGAACTCCAGGATCGCGCCCTGGGCCAAAGGCAGGCGCTAAACCGCTGAGCCACCCAGGGATCCCCAACTCTTCTTTTTTAAAAAGACTTTTATTTATTCATTTATTTGAGAGAGAGAGAGAGAGAGAGAATCTGAAGCAGACTCCATGCTGAGCACAGACCCCAATACGGTGCTCGATACCACAAATGAGATCCAAGCTAAAACCAAGAGTCGGATGCTTAGTCAAGTGAGCTGACCCAGGTGCCCTGTTTTTTGTTTAAAGTAAACTCTAGGGACCCCTGGGTGGCTCAGTGGTTGAGCGTCTGCCTTCAGCTTAGGTTAGGGCATGATCCCAGGTCCAGGGATCAAGTCCCACATCTGGCTCCCTGTAAGAAGCCTGCTTCTCTCCCTCTGCCTATGTCTCTGCCTCTTTCTGTGTGTCTCAAATAAATAAATAAATAAATAAATAAATAAATAAATAAATAAATAAATAGTTTTTTAAAAAGAAACTCTATGCCCAATGTGGGACTCAAACTCACAACTAGAAGATGGAGAGTTGCATGCATGCTCTACGGACTGAGCCTACCAGGTGCCCCTCAGCACTGCTTGCCTAGGCTTTTCCACCAGATGCCAACAATAGGCCAGAAATAAGGGCACAGAAGGAAACAGATACTGAATATAAGACACTGGGGAGAAGCTGAGATGATATTACCTATTAGATTCTATTGCCTCCATATACACCTTCAGCAAACATCCTAAGCAAATGAAGATGTGACTCCGTCAACTGGTGAATGGATAAACAAAATGTGATCTATACTGGGATGCCTGGGTGGCTCAGTGGTTTAGTGCCTGCCTTCTGCCTAGGCCGTGATCCTGGAGTCCCAGGATCAAGTCCCACATCAGGCTCCCTGCATGGAGCCTGCTTCTCCCTCTGCCTGTCTCTGCCTCTCTCTGTGTGTCTCATGAATAGATAAATAAAATCTTTAAAAATAATGTGATCTATACAAAAATATCAAATTTGCAAACAAAACGTGTATATACAATGGAATACTAAGCAATAGAAAGGAAGGAAATACTACTCATGCTACAACATAGATCAATCCTAGAAACAGTATACTTAGTGAAAAAAGCCAGACATAAAGAACTGCATATTATATGCTTCCATGTATATGAAATATCCAGAGAAGCCAAATCTATAGACATAAAGTAGAACAGTGGTTGCCTGAGACTAGGTCTAAGAGCCAGGATTAGCTGTAAGTGGGCTCATGTGATCTTATCAGAGTGATGGAAATGTTCTAAAACTCAATAAATTTATTAAAAATCATTGAATTATATTTTATGGTAAGTTATACCTTAACAAATTTTAAGATAAATGAGACATGAGACACCTGGTTGGCTCAGTTGGTTGACATGAGACTCTTGATTTCTGGGTCTAAGTTCAAGCCCCACATTGGGCATAGAGATTACTTAAAAGATAAATGAGACATCTTCAAAAAACCTTTATGCCAAACAATGCAGCGTCTGCTTAAGTACCAGACTGTCAAATCCAAATCATATCAAAAACACCATTATTAACAATAACTGAATTTGCAGGCAAACCACCCTTCTCATCAGTGAATTCCACTCCTTACAGGGTTACATGCTGGAGTGAGTCTGGTTCTCACCTAGGCAGGTCTAGAAAACGTTTTCTCCACTATAGTCCTGCCACAACTGACTTCACTAACCAAAGATACAAAAGACTGTATCTGTAAGCAAGGGGCCAACATATTCACAATGACTGATCAGTTTCTTCTCCTCTGAATTCCTGTCCTTATGAGATATTAGAGAACTCACTTGTGCACTCTCTCTCCAGTTGTACACATGGAGGAAAGACCATGTTAAGGACAGAATGAGAAGATAGCCAGCTGTGATCCAGAAAGAGAAGCCTCACCAGAAAATGGATCTGCTGGTAACAAACCATCTAAGGGATGGGGCTTCCTCTGTGATCCTGACCTCTCCCAGCAGTAGGAGCTGGATCTAATGATCTAATGATCTAATGGATCATTAGGATCTAATGATCTGGTTCACGATGGTTTTCTGCCCGTTCTCTATGGGACAAGGATTTCTTTTTCTTTCCCCAACCTTATCTGATCTTCCTCTATACTCTGAGGTTGCTTTCCTTCTCCAGCAGCTACAAGTTTTGTTATGTAGGGAAGAGGAGTCCAGGCAGGGCTCGGTTTCTTTCACACGGCAGCAACTGCTCACCTCCCCAGCCTGTGTTACCAAGAAGGGCTTGTCTCTGGTCTCCACCTGGGCCCACTAGTCCTTGTGAGTGTTGGTGAATGACCATGTAAAAGAACTCATAAGTAGATGAAAAATCTCCTTGTGTCTGAGGCACCTTCGTTTAAACTGATTACATCAATTTTCCGATGGGTTCAAGAAAATTACTTTGTGGATTATCTCGCTTTTTCCTGTTAGGGTAGTAACCACCCTCTTTACAGCTTTCTGCACCTTCTAGGCAGAAGACAGAAGCCCCTAGATTCAAAATACTCAGATAAAGAAACTATACTTCAGTTATATCAGTCTCCTCATTCTACATGACAACCTGGGAGTTTTTTTGTGTTTGAATTCTTCTCTATTGAAATTGCTAGACTCAATCCTGAAAAGCAAAATAATTTCAGGAATATACTGTGACATGGGATTTTTATGAAATTCTAACACACATTAACTTATCCTTAAGAATTTTCCTGTGGGACACCTGGGTGGCTCAGTGGTTGAGCATCTGCCTTTGGCTCAGGTCATGATCCCGGGGTCCTGGGATCAAGTCCCGCATCGGGCTCCTTGCATGGAGCCTGCTTCTCCCTCTGCCTCTGTCTCTGCCTCTCTGTGTGTGTCTCTCATGAATAAATAAATAGAATCTTAAAAAAAAAAAAGATTCCCTATAATTTGTTGATCTCTTGCTTCATGCAATTCTTTTCAAAATTAAAATAGTGTTCTTTGCTTAACTGTGAGTGAGGATAGATAACAAATCTGAGTACAGTCTTTTTTTAACAATTAAAAAGACTTTGACATGGGACGCCTGGGTAGCTCAGCGGTTTAGCGCCTGCCTTTGGCTCAGGTCGTGATCCCCAGATCTGGGATCGAGTCCCGCATCGGGCTCCCTGCATGGAGTCTGCTTCTCCCTCTGCCTGTGTCTCTGCCCCCCCCCCGCCTTTCTCTCTCTCTCTCTCTCTCTCTCTCTCTGTGTCTCTCATTAGTAAATAAATAAATCTTTAAAAAAAAAAAAAGACTCTGACAATACCACTAATAAATTTGAAGAACTTAGGCTCAAAAAACAGAAACTGCAAGAGAACATCAGGGAAGAAGAGTAGGAGGCTCCCCCTAACCTCACCTCGTCCCACAGACTCACCTAGATAGCCCCCACATCAATGTAAATAACCCAGGAAATGACCTGAAGATTAGCAGAACAGATCCTACACAGTTAAATGTGGCTAAGAGGCTACATCAAAGAACGTAGGGAGGGTGGAGACAGAGTCAGGAGCCAAATGGACACACAGGCCTGTCTGTGGGAAGGGGGGGGGGACTCCTCGAATGTGGAGTGGACAGGAGCAGACCTCACCACATCAAGCACCCTGGGTACTAGATACCCGCGCTTGGAAGATGAATCTCTTCTAACATTTGGCTTTGAAAACCAGAGAGGCCTAACTTCCAGTTCTTATGATCAGTGGGGCTTAACACCTGGAACTTTAAAATCACTGGGTTTGGCTCTTGGAGAGACAGGGGAATGAGAGGAAATTGAGTCCCCACAAACAGCCCCACTGAGATAGAGCATAGAAGCAGTAGTTTGGGGACACCTGGGTGGCTCAGTGGTTGAGCACCTGACTTTGGCTGAAGGCATGATCTCACATCCCGGGATCAAGTCCCACATCGGGCTCCCTGCATGGAGCCTGCTTCTCCCTCTGCCTGTGTCTATGCCTCTCTCTCTCTGTTTCTCTCATGAGTAAATAAATATTTTTTAAAAATAAGCATAATGTGCTTATTATAGGGATGTCGGAAGATGAAGAGACAAAAAGCGGTGCAGAAAATTTACTTGAAGAAATAAATAATAGCTGAAAACTTCCTAAATAATGAAGGAAACAGAAATAAGGATCCAGGAGATATAGAGAGCCTCCAACAAAACCAACCCAAAGAGGTCCACATTAAGATACACAGGAATTGAAATGACAAAAAAACAGTGATAGAGACTATTAAAGGCAGCTAGAAAAAAAGAAAACAGTTACATACAAGGGAAATTCCATAACACTATCAGCTTATGATTTCAGCATAAATTTTACAGGCCAGAGGTAGTGGCATGATATATTCAAAGTGCTGAAAGTAAAAAAAAACCTGCAACCAAGAATTCTCTATCCAGCAGAGATATCATTCAGAATAAAGAAGATAGAGTTTCCTAGACAAGAGGCACCTGGCTGGCTAAGTTGATGGCATGTGACTCTTGATATCAGGGTCATAAATTCAAGCCCTACATTGGATATGGAAATTACTTAAAAGTTGTTGTTGTTGTTTTTAAAGATTTTATTTATTTACTCATGAGAGACAGAGAGAAAGGCAGAGACACAAGCAGAGGGAGAAGCAGGCTCCATGCAGGGAGCCCGATGCGGGACTGGACCCCAGGTTTCCAGGATCACACCCTGGGCTGAAGGCAGGTGCCAAACTGCTGAGCCACCCAGGCTGCCTTTGTTGTTGTTTTTTAATCTTAAAAAAAGAAGCTTTCCATACAAACAGAATTTAAAAGTATTCATCACCAAAAACAAAAAGTATTCATCACCACTAAATCAGTCCTACAAGAAATGTTAAAGGGGACTCTTTTGAGTGGAAAGGAAAGATCATAAGCAGGAGTAAGAAAAGTAAGGAAGCACAAAAGCAATAAAATTAAGTATCTCTATAAAAACCACTCAAGGGGGAACGCCTGAGTGGCTCAGCGGTTGAGTGTTTGCCTTGGCTCAGGGTGTGACCCTGGAGTCCTGGGATTGAGTCCCACATTGGGCTCCCTGCAGGGAGCCTGCTTCTCCCTCTGTGTGTTTCTGCCTCACTCTCTCTCTCTCTCTCTCTCTCTCTCTCTGCGTGTGTCTCATGAATAAATAAAATCTTTTTTAAAAATAAAAATTAAAAATTAAAAAATAAAATAAAAATCAGTCAAGGGGTTCACAAAATAATAGAATATAAAGTATGACAATTTATACCTAAAACATGGTAGAAGGAAGAAGAGTACAAATTTAGTGCTTTTCAAATGGGTTCAAATTTAAGGAACCATCAACTTAATACAGACTGTTATATGCATAAGCTATTATATATAAATCTAATGGTAATCACAAATAAAAAATCAGTGATATGGAAAAAGAAAAAGAAAGGAATCCAACTATATCATTAAAGAAAGCCAGTCAGCCATGAGAGAGCAAGAGAAAGAAGGTACAGAAAAAAAAAAAAAACTAAAAAACAACCATAAAACAAATAACAAAATGGCAATAAATACATATCAATAATTACTTTCTTTTTAAAAAATATTTTATTTATTTGAGAGAGAGAGTGGGCAAGAGCATACCAACAGGGTGAGGGGCAGAGTAAGATGCAGACTTCCTACTGAGCAGGGACTCCAATGCAGGGCTTTATCCTGGAACTCTGGGATCATGACCTGAGCTAAAGGCAGATACTTAACCAACTGAGCCATCCAGGTGCCCTATCAATAACTACTTTCAGTGTAAACAGACCAAATGCTTCAATCAAAAGACATAGGGTGATGGAATGGATAAAAGAGCAAGACTCATCTACATGCTGCATATAAGTGACTCATCTCAGACCTAAAGACACATGCAGATTGAAAATGAGGGGGTGGAGAAGTGTGCAAATGGAAATGAAAAAAAAAAAAAAAAAAAGCCAGGGTGGCAATACTTCTATGTGACAAAATAGACTTTAAAACAAAGATCCCTGGGATCCCTGGGTGGCGCAGCGGTTTGGCGCCTGCCTTTGGCCCAGGGCGTGATCCTGGAGACCCGGGATCGAATCCCACATCAGGCTCCCAGTGCATGGAGCCTGCTTCTCCCTCTGCCTGTGTCTCTGCCTCTCTCTCTCTCTCTGTGACTATCATAAATAAATAAATAAATAAAAAATTAAAAAAAAAAAATAAATAAATAAAACAAAGATCCCTGGGTGGCGCAGCGGTTTAGCGCCTGCCTTTGGCCCAGGGCGCGATCCTGGAGACCCGGGATCGAATCCCACGTCGGGCTCCCGGTGCATGGAGCCTGCTTCTCCCTCTGCCTATGTCTCTGCCTCTCTCTCTCTCTGTGACTATCATACAAAAAAAAAATTAAAAAAAAAACAAAGACTGGAGACATCTGGTAGGTCAGCAGTTGAGCATCTGCCTTTGACTCAGGGGGTGATCCTGGGGTCCTGGGATCGAGTCCTGCATCAGGTTCCCTGTGAGGAGCCTGCTGCTCCCTCTGCCTGTGTCTCTGCCTCTCTCAGCGTGTCTCTCATGAATAAACACATAAAATCTTTAAAATAAAATAAGGATTGTAACAAGAGACAAAAAAGAACACTATAAATTCATAATAAGAACAATACAAGAAGATATAACCATTGTAAACACTTACGCACCCAAATACATAAAACAGCTAATAACAAACATAAAGGAAGTTATCAATAGTAATATAATAACAGTAGGGAGCTTTAACATCCCACTTACATCAATGCATATATCATCCAAACAAAATCAACAAGAAAACAGTGGCTTTGAAAGACATATTGGAACAGATGGATCTAACATATTCAGAACATTTTATCCTAAAGCAGCACAATACACATTCTTTTCAAGTACGCATGAAACACTCTCCAGAATAGATTCACAAAAGAATTCTCAAGAAATTAAAAAAGAGTAAAGTCATACCATGCATCTTTTCTGTCCATAATACTATGAAACTAGAAATCACAAGGAAAAAAAATCTGGAAAAAACAGACATGGAGGTTAAATAACATGCTACTAAACAATGAATGGATAAACCAAGAAATCAAAGACAAAATAAAAAAACACATGGAGACCAATGAAAATGAAAACACAACAGTCCAAAATTGTTGGGATGCAGCAAAAGCTGTTCTAAGAGAAAAGTTTGGGGCTCCTGGGTGGCTCTGTGGTTGAGCGTCTGCTTTCGGCTCAGGGCATGATCCCAGGGTCCTGGGATAAAGTCCCGTATAGAGCTCCCTGCGGGGAATCTGCTTCTCCCTCTGCCTATGTCTCTGCTTCTCTTTGTGTGTCCCTCATGAATAAATAAATAAAATCTTAAAAAAAAAAAAAAGATGGAAGTTTATAGCATTACAGGCCTACCCCAAGAAGCAAAAATTTAAAAAAAGGGGGGGATCCCCGGGTGGCTCAGTGGTTTAGTGCCTGCCTTCAGCCCAGGGCATGATCCTGGAGTACCAGGATCGAATCCCACATCAGACTCCTGTATGAAGACTGCTTCTCCCTCTGCCTGTGTCTCTGCCTCTCTTTCTGTCTTTCATGAATAAATAAAATCTTAAAAAAAAAAAGGAAAAAAAAAAAAAAACAAGAAAACACCATAAACAACCTAATCTAACAACTAAAGGAGCTAGAAAAGAAAAGAACAAACCTGAGAAAGAAAGAAAGAATAAAGATCAAAGCAGAAATAAATGAATTAGAAACTAAGAAATTAGACCAGATTAATGAAACCAGGAGCTGGTTCTTTGAAAAGATCAACAAGGGGGGCACTTGGGTGGCTCAGTAGGTTAAGTATTTGACTCTGATTTCAACTCAGGTCATGATCTCAGGGCTGTAAAGATCAAGCCCTGCATCAAGCTACACATTCAGTGGGGAGTCTGCTTCTCTCTCTCTCCCCTGCCTCCACTCACACTCTCTCTCTCTAAAATAAATAAATAAATCTTAAAAATCTTAAGAAAGAGAACAAGAGTGATTAACCCTTAGACAGATTTATCAAAACAGAAACAGACAACAGCAGCAAGACAAAAAAGAGAGGACTCAAAATCAGAAATGAAAGAGGAAAAATAACCAACTCATAGAAATATAAATGATTATATGAGAATATTTTTTTATTTTTTTTTATTTTTTTAAATTTTTTTTTTTTATTTATTTATGATAGGCACACAGTGAGAGAGAGAGAGGCAGAGACACAGGCAGAGGGAGAAGCAGGCTCCATGCACCGGGAGCCCGACGTGGGATTCGATCCCGGGTCTCCAGGATCGCGCCCTGGGCCAAAGGCAGGCGCCAAACCGCTGCGCCACCCAGGGATCCCGAGAATATTTTTTTAAAAAGATTTTATGTATTTGAGAGAGATCACAGGCAGCAGGGAGGGGCATGTGGAGGGGTGAAAAGCAGATTCCCGACTGAGCAGGGAGCCCAACATGGGCTTGATCCCAGGACCCTGGGATCATGCCCTGAGCTGAAGGCAGACACTCAACAAACTAAGCCATGTAGGCACCCAAGAGAATATTATAAAAATTACATGCCAATAAAATGGACAACCTAGAAGTAATGAATAAATTCCTAGAAACACATAACCTACAAAAAGTTAATCAGGAAGAAGTAGAAAATTTGACCAAACTGATTACCAGCAATGAAATAGAATCAGTAATAAAAAAAACTCTGAAACAAAAGTCCAGGAACAGAAAGCTTCACAGGTGAAACCTACCAAACATTTAATAATTTTTTTAAAGATTTATTTATTTATTCAGAGAGAGAGAAAGGCAGAGACACAGGCAGAGGGAGAAGCAGGCTCCATGCAGGAAGCCCAATGTGGGACTCAATCCTGGGTCTTCAGGATCACACCCCAGGCTGCAGGAGGCACCAAACCGCTGCACCACCAGGGCTGCCCCCTATCAAGCATTTAAAGAAGAGTTAACACTTACTTTTCTCAAACTATTCCAATAAACAGAAGGGGAAGGAAAGCTCACAAATGCATTCTATGAAGCCAGCAGCCAGCCCTGATACCAAACCAGATAAGACACACACACAAAAGAGAACTTTGGCCAATTTCTCAGAAAAATAGATACAGGGATCCCTGGGTGGCACAGCCTCTCTCTCTCTCTCTCTCTCTCTCTCTGTGTGACTGTCATAAATAAATAAAAATTTAAAAAAATAGATACAAAAATCCTCAAAAAATATTAGCAAACTAAATCAAACAATACATTACAAAAATGATTCAACAGAATCACATGGGATTTATTCCTTGGATGCAAGTAAGGTTCAACACCTGCAAATCAATCAACGTGATACATCACATTTCTTAAGAGAAAGAATAAAAACCATATGATCACACTAATAGATGCAGAAATAGCATCTGACAAAGGACAACATCCTTCATCAAAAAAAAAACCTCAATAAAATAGGTCTAGAGAGAACATACCTCAACATAATAAAGGCCATCTATGAAAAACCCACAATTAAGGGATCCCTGGGTGGCGCAGCGGTTTGGCGCCTGCCTTTGGCCTAGGGCGCGATCCTGGAGACCCAGGATCGAATCCCACATCGGGCTCCCAGTGCATGGAGCCTGCTTCTCCCTCTGCCTGTGTCTCTGCCTCTCTCTCTCTCTCTCTCTCTGTGACTATCATAAATAAATAAAAATTAAAAAAAAAACCCACAATTAAAATGATAATAGTGAAAAACTGAGAACTTTTGCCCTAAGATGTGGAACATGACAAGGATGTCCATTCTCACCACTTTTATTCAACAGAATACTGGAAGTCCTAGCCATAGCAATCAGATAAGAGATAGGATTAAAAGGTATCCAAATTGGTAAGGAAGAAGTAAAATATTCATTATTTGTAGTGACATGATACTATATATATAAAAATCTAGTGGGTTCCTGGGTGGCTCAGTCAGTTAGGCATCTGACTCCAGCTTGGGTCATGATCTCAGGGTCTTGGGATTGAGCCCTATGTTGGTCTCTGCACTCAGTGGGGAGTCTACTTGTCCTCTCCATCTCCCTCTGCCTCTCCCCTTACTCATGCTCTCTCAGTCTCTCTGTTAAATAAATAAATAAAATCTTAAAACAAAAAAGAAAAAGGGGCAGCCCGGGTGGCTCAGCAGTTTAGCACCGCCTTCAGCCCAGGTTGTGATCCTGGAGACCCAGGATCTAGTCCCGCATCGGGCTTTCTGCATGGGGCCTGCTTCTCCCTCTGCCTGTGTCTCTGCCTCTCTTTCTCTGTGTCTCTCATGGGTGAATGAATAAAATCTTTAAAAAAGAAAAGAAAAGAAAAAAAAAACCTAAAGACTCTACCAAGAAACTATTAGAATTGATAAATGAATTCAGTAGGGTCACAGGATAAAACATCAATACACAGAAATTCACTGTATTTCTATACACTAATAGACTTATCCTCTGAAAACTACAAAACACTGATGAAAGAAACAATGATGGCACAAACAAATGGAAAGACTTGACATGCTCATGGATTGGGAGAATATTAAAATGTCCATACTATCCAAAGCAATCTGCAGATTTAATACAATCTCTACCAAATATCAACAGTATTTTCTGTTGTTCTAGAACTAGAACAAAGGGCAGCCCGGGTGGCTCAGTGGTTTAGCACCACCTTCAGCCCAGGGCCTGATCCTGGAGACTCAGGATCGAGTTCCACGTCAGGCTCCCTGCACGGAGCCTGCTTCTCCCTCTGCCTGTGTCTCTGCCTCTCTCTCTCTCTCTCTCTCTGTCTCTCATAAATAAATAAATAAAATCTTAAAAAAAAAAAAACTAGAACAAAGAATCCTAAAATGTATATGGAACCACAAAAGACCCCAAAAGGCCAAAGCAATCTTGAAAAAGGAATTGGAGGTATCAAAATTCCAGATTTCAGGATACACTACAAAGCTGTAGTAATCAGAACAGTATGGTACTGGCATAAAAACAGATACCAATACCTAAAAAAAAAAATAAAGATAAAAATAAAAAAGATACCAAAATCAACAGAATAGAACAGAGAGCTCAGAAATAAACCCACGATTACATGGTCAAATAATCTTCAATAAAGGCAGCAAGAACATGCAATGGGAAAAAGTCTCTCCATCAAATGGTGTTGGGAAAACTGGACAGCTGCAGGCAAAAGAATGAAACTTGACAATATTCTTACACCATACACAAAAATAAACTCAAAATGGATGAATGACCTAAAACTGTGAGGCCTGAACCATAAATATCATAGAAGACAGCCCAGGTATTAATTTCTCTGGCACTGGCTACAGCAACATTTTTCTAGATAGGTCTCCTGAGGCAAGGGAAACAAAAGCAAAAATAAACTATTGGAAATACATTAAAATAAAAAGCTTCTGCACAGGGATGCCTGAGTGGCTCAGCAGTTAAGTGTCTGCCTTCAGCTCAGGGCGTGATCCCGAGATCTGGGGATGGAGTCCCGCATCAGGCTGCTTCTCCCTCTGCCTATGTCTCTGCCTCTCTCTCTGTGTTTCTCATGAACAAATAAATAAAATCCTAAAAAAAAAAAAAAAAAAGTTTCTGCACAGCAAAGGAAACAATCAACAAATCTAAAGGACAACTTACTGAATGGGAAAACATATTTGAAAATGACATCTCTGATAGAGAGTATCAAAACATATTAAGAACTTACACAACTCAACACCAAAATAACAAATACTCTAATTAAAAATGAGCAGAAGAGGGGTGCCTGGGTAGCTCAGTCAGCTGAGTGACTCTTGATTTCAGTTTGGGTCATGATCTTGAGGGCACGAGATCAAGCCCTTCATTGGGCTCTGCCCTGAATGCAGAGTCTGCTTGAGATTCTTTCTTCCTCTCTCTCTGCCCCTCTCCACTATCTTCTCTCTAAAATTAATTAATTAATTAAAAATGTGCAGAAGACATGAACAGGTATTTCTCCAAAGAAGACATGGATGGCCAAAAAACACATGAAAAAATGTTCAACATCACTAATCATCAGGGAAATGCAAATCAAAACTACAATATCACCTAACACCTGTCAAAAGGGCTAGAATACAAAACACAAGAAAGAACAAGGGTTGGTGAGAATGTGGACAAAAGGGAACCCTCACACAGTTTAGTGGGAATGCAAACTTGTACAGTCACTATGAGAAACAGTATGAAGTTTCCTCAAAAAATTAAAAATAGGGATCCCTGGGTGGCGCAGCGGTTTGGCACTTGCCTTTGGCCTAGGGCGCGATTCTGGAGACCCGGGATCGAATCCCACGTCGGGCTCCCGGTGCATGGAGCCTGCTTCTCCCTCTGCCTGTGTCTCTGCCTCTCTCTCTTTCTCTCTGTGTGACTATCATAAATAAATAAAAATTAAAAAAAAAATTAAAAATAGAACTACTCTTTGTCTAGCAATTCCACTACTGGGTATTTACCCAAAGAGTACAAAAACACTAATTTGCAAAGATATGTGTGGGACACCTGGGTGGCTCAGCAGTTTAGCGCCTGCCTTTGGTCCAGACCAAGATCCTGGGGTCCAAGGATCAAGTCCTGCATGAGGCTCCCTGCATGGAGCCTGCTTCTCCCTCTGCCTGTGTCTCTGCCTCTCTCTCAAAGAAATAAACAAAATCTTAAAAAAAAGAAAAGATACATAAACCTGTAAGTTTACCGCAACATTTACAATATCCAAGTTAGGGAAGCAGCCCAAGTGTCCACTGACAGATGAATGAATAAACCAGATATGCTATATATCAAGATATGCTATTATATGTGTGTGTGTGTGTGTATATATTTATTTCTCAGACACAAAAAAGAATGAAATCTTGCCATTTGCAACAACATGGATGAATCTAGAGGGCATAATGCTAAGTGAAATAAGTCAGAGAAAGACAACATAGGATTTCACTCGCATGTGGAATTTAAGAAACAAATGAAGAAAAGAGACAAACTGAAAAATAGACACTTTAAACTCTAGAGAACTGGGGCACCTGGGTGGCTCAGTCAGTTGTGTGTCCCACTCTTGGTTTCAGTTAGAGTCATGATCTTAGGGTCATAAGATCGAGGCCCACATGGGACTCTGCACTCAGCAGGGAGTCTGCTTGAGATTCTTTCCCCTCCCTTCCCTCTGTCCCTTCCCCCTGCTCACACACTCTCTCTCTTAAACAAACAAACAAACAAACAAACAAACAAACAAACAAACTATAGAGAACAAACTAATGATTACCAGAGAGGAAATGGGTGGGGGCAAAGAGAAACAGGTGAAGATTAAAAGGATACTTATCATGCTGAGCACTAATTAATGCATAGAATTGCTGAGTCACTAAATTGCACACCTGAAATTAATAGAACACTGTTAATTACACTAGAATTAAAAATTTTTTTAATGAAAAGAAACTGCAAAACAAATAGATGGGAAGTCAGACAAAAAAATAAAATAAAATAGAAATAGAGGGGCTCCTGGGTGGAACAGTCGGTTAAGTGTCCTGACTCTTGATTTTGACTCAGGTTGTGATCTCAGGGTCATGGGATTGAGCCCTGCACAGGGCTCCAGAGTGAGCTCCAAGTCTGCTTGGGACTCTCTCTCTCTTTCCCTCTGCCCTTTCCACTCATGCTCTCTCTGTCTCTCTAAAATAAATAAGTCTTTAAAACATACAAGCAAAAATAGAGATTGCAACATTATTCACTGTGCAATAGACTAATACGTAGATTCTCCTCTCAAAAGATACTAGTGTAATTTGTAATCATTAGTCTACTACTCTTCCTCTTTTGTACTGCAAAAAATTTTTTTTAAGATTTTATTTTATTCATTCATGGGCAGCCCCGGTGGTGCAGCGGTTTAGCGCCGCCTACAGTCCAGGGCGTGATCCTGAAGACCTTGGATCGAGTCCCATGTCAGGCTCTTTGCATAGTGCCTGCTTCTCTCTCTGCCTGTGTCTCTGCCTCTCTCTCTCATGAATAAATAAATAAAATCTTAAAAAAAAGATTTTATTTTATTCATTCATGAGAGACAGAGAGAGAGAGAGAGGCAGAGATACAAGCAGAAGGAGAAGTGGGTTCCCCACAGGGAGCCTGATGCAGGACTTGATCCCAGAATCCCAGGATCACACCCTGAGTCAAAGGCAGACAGTCAAACCCTGAGTCACCCAGGTGCCCCTGGGATCTGTTACAGGATTGATTGGGGTGAATTATCTATATTATCAAATAGGGAAATATGTCACTGTTCCATAATAGTGGCAAGAAGGGGTGTGGGGGAATCTAGGGAAACTACTGTTCTATAAAAAGCTGCTCAATCTATTGAGGTGTTAGCTAATGGAAGGTGAATTTGTAATAAATGGTAATCATAACGGTGACACTTGTCAGCTACTGTCATTGACCAGCTGCAGATATAAGCAACAATGAACAATGATTTTTTGCTCTATTATTTGAACATTTACATATTTTAGTAATTTATATAAAATTTAAATGTTTTATATAAATATTTACATATTTTGAGTTATTTTCCACTTCTCTGCATTATTTTATATAGAGTATGTTTTGCAATTAAGTTTTAAAATTAGCCCACAGGTTACATAATATCTAGGCAGGATCAGAGTAAGAAGAGAAACACACATTATTACCAGAGATCCTAGACTTGGGCCAGGACACAGTACTAATGATATTTGATTTGGCCCCCTTTAAGAGGACATAAACACTTGGGATATATAACAATTTCATGCTTGCATAGTCTTTTGGTCCATGAACCTAATAGAATTCTCTTGCTCTTAAAATTTGCCTCAAGGCGGGCAGCCCTGGTGGCTCAGCGGTTTAGCACCACCTTCAGTCCAGGATGTGATCCTGTAGACCCGGGATCGAGTTCTGCGTCGGGCTCCTTGCATGGAGCCTACTTCTCCCTCTGCCTCTATCTCTCATGAATAAATAAAATATTTAAAAAAAAACTTGCCTCAAGGGACACCTGGGTGGCTCAGCGGTTGAGCGTCTGCCTTTGGTTCAGGGTGTGATCCCAGAGTCCCGAAATCGAGTCCTACATTGGGCTCCCTGCATGGAGCCTGCTTTTCCCTCTGTCTGTGTTTATTTTTAAAGAATAAAAATCTTTAAAAAAAAAAAAAACTTGCTTCAAAAATTTAAAAAAGATTTATTTATTTATTTATTTATTTATTTATTTATTTATTTATTTATTCATGAGAGAAACAGAGAGAGAGGCAGACATCAGCAGAGAGAAGCAGGCTCCCTATGGGGAACCTGATGTAGGACTTATCCCAGGACCCCGGAACCACGACCAGAGCCAAAGATAGATGCTCAAACACTGAGTCACCCAGGTGCCCCTCAAATATTTGATACTTGAAAAGGTACAGATATGAAATATGGGAAGGCAAAGTAGGAAAGAAAGGAAAATACAAGACACAACCCTTATAAGTGGAGCTTTGTTACACTCAATTCACCTTCTTTTTTTTCAAGTCATTTCTTAGAATAGCCCTTCCCCCGCCTTTCACAGAAGCCTAAAATTCTGAGATCACCAGAATTACCCAAATCTTTTGGGGGTTGAGACACTTTACATTTCTGTTTGGCTATTTAGATGTCTTGTTACCAAATTTTTGTTCATAAATTGCCTGATTATCTCTGTCATGGCTTATAAATAGCACCCATGGAGCTATTTCCACAGATCAAAATGATTCATAACAAGGGGGATCCCTGGGTGGCGCAGCGGTTTGGCGCCTGCCTTTGGCCCAGGGCGCGATCCTGGAGACCCGGGATCGAATCCCACATCGGGCTCCCGGTGCATGGAGCCTGCTTCTCCCTCTGCCTGTGTCTCTGCCTCTCTCTCTCTCTCTCTGTAACTATCATAAATAAAAATTAAAAAAAAAATGATTCATAACAAGAATTCCGATATGAAGACACGGTTGAGCCTCAGTTCTCTGCCAGTCTTTGCATTAGGAACAAAAGTAAAGAAGACATGATTCCAACCCTTAAAGAGGAAATGACTGACATGAAAACAAATTGTGCTAATGCAGTGTGATGTGCATTATAATAATAGCTTACAAAAAAATATGAGTCTAGAAATAATTTACTGTGCCTGAGAGGGAGTTTAAAGAAATGTACAAAGGTTCCAGAAAAGTAATTTAGTAAAATAGGATTTCATCAGAAAGGAGACAAGTATTTCCGGCTGGGTAGGGAAATGGGGAGAATATAGATTTGGAAATAGTTCAAATCTCAGTTATATGATTCATTAACAACTTTTAATGACCTTAGGCAAATCATAATTCACCTTGAATTTCTCACCAGCAATATGAAATTTGCCTCAAAGATCTCATTTCTCCTACTGACAGTGTATAATTGCAGCCATCTATACTTCAGATAATTAATCCTTCAAAATAATTACAATACATACATTCCACTTTTCCTCACCAAGAGATTATTTTCCATTTTCCCAGCATCTTCAACTTCTCTCTCCCCAGTGAGTTTTCTCCTTTTATCACAAAATGTGCCCATGCACAACTTTCTCTCGTTTTAGAAAGCAAATAATTACAATACTTGGTAATTATTTTAGTTCCCTTTTTAACAATTGAATTTCTCTTTTAGCTCACCATTCCCTAACTTCTAAGCTGATTAATTCCATCAGTTTATCAAACTGCTCAGATACTGCAAGAAAACAAACAAAATGCTGAAACTATTGCCAATATGCAGTAACTAGCTTTCATCTGCTCCATCATTCTGATACCATTAATGTTAGCACCATTTTTAGTCCTATTTCCTCTGCTTCTCGGTATTTCTTAAGTGCACATTTGACATTTATTAAGCACCAAGACTGTGTTTAAGGAGTTTACAATCAACCAGGGTAAACAACAAATAAGAACATAAAGTAGAATGTACATATGTCGTGGAACTTACAAATTCCTGTAAGAGATCTGGTAAGGTTCATTGGAGGTGGGAGCATTTGGGGGTAGATTTGAAGGATAGGATTTCAATTTCTAGAAATAAAGGAGAAGCATATGCAAAAGAATAAACAGTAATTTTATATTTATTTTTAAGTTTTTAGTTAAAAGAGAGAGGATAGGCGGGAGGGGCAGAGAGAGGGAAGAGAGAGTATCAAGCAGACTCCCGGCTGTGTGTGGAGCCTGACTCCGGGCTCAATCCTAGGACCCTGAGATCATAACCTGAGCTGAAACCAAGAGTCAGATGTTAAACTGACTGCATCATCCGGGTGCCCCCAAGAAACAAGTTTAATTTTAAACATATAAAGGCAGGAAGCACAATGTGTACTTAGAGAAACATTAGGGAGAAAATGAAAGATATTCTAATATAAATTCTTATTTTTATGCAAATAATAAAGTGGTTAAAGAAAGAACAGGTTTATAATGAAAATATCTCTTCTGCCCAGATCTTTCCAGTGTCTGGCCTATTCTTGAGAGACAAGCTTTCTTAACCATTTCTTTACAGAGTTGCCATATTTTAGTTTATTTGAGAGTGCCTACAGGAACGGGTGGGAGAGGGAGAGAATCTTTATCAGGCTCCTCACCTATCACACAGCCAATTTGGGGCTCAATCTTATGATTCTGAGATTGTGACCTCAGCTGAGGTCAAGAGTCAGATGTTTAACCTACTAAGCCACAGAGGCGCCTCAAGACTTGCCATTATTTTTAAATAATATCCTTTGAATACTATTTCTTACTATATAAATTCTGGATATATCTACAATGTACTCTAAAAGATGAAAGTTCGGCATTCTTAGAGCTCCCCACAACTTGCAATACTGATTTATCACTACTTTTGGTTAACTTGATTATCAAGTATTTATTGTCTTGCAAGTGTTTGCTCATGAGCTAAGCTGTGTATTTATTTTTAAAGACTTTATTTGAGAGAGAGTGCAAGAGCACAAGCAGGGGGAGGCGCAAAGGAGAAGAAGGAGACTCCCCATTGAGCAGGGAGCCCGACGGGCTCAATCCCAGGACTCATAGATCATGATCTGCACTGAAGGCAGATGCCCAACCAACTGAGCCACCCAGGCACTCTTGTGTGTTTTACATTAATTATATTTAGAAAACTTACAGAATATTAGTTAAGAGTATCAGCTCTGCATCCATACTGAAGTTCAAACTCTGGATATGGCACTTTCTAGCTGTCTTAACTGTGAGAAAATTATTTAATCTTTCTGCCCATTTTCTCATCCGTAAAATGAGGACAGATCTACACGATTGTTGTAAAACCAAATTAAATGACTTAACACATGTAAAAATACTCAGAATGATTATTGGCATGTAGTATATAGGGTAAAAAAAAAAAGCTATTACTATTGTTATAGGATCTTTTTTTATTTTTAAATATTTTATTTCTTTGAGAAAGAGAGACAGCAGAGCAGGGGGAAGGAATAGAGGGACAAGCAGACTCCTCATGGAGCAGGGAGCCAAATGCAAGGCAATCCCAGGACCCCAAGATCATGACCCAAGCTGAGGGCAGAGGGTTTACTGACTGAGCCACCCAGAACCTCCTACTACAGGGTCTTGTCCTAATGTTTACAATGGTTTTTCTCTTGCACATTTCCAGTTGCTTCATCCATGTAGAACATGAACTGCAAGGGCCCCACTCACATGATAAGAATAAATGAGGTTATGCAATAAGGCAGTCTGTTTTATCAAGTCCTCTTTTCTAAGAGTCTTTCTACCCAAAGCCCCGTGTCCTGCTCTAATAAAGCTGAAGGCTTTGTGCTTTGTTACCATGGGTTCTTCCTGTATTAACTCTTCTGGATTAGAAACTGTTTCTTTGACTCAACGGATCTTTATTTTATTTTTTTTTAAGATTTTATGTATTTATTCATGAGACACACACACACAGAGAGAGAGAGAGAGAGGGAGACAGAAACACAGGCAGAGGGAGAAGCAGGCTCCATGCAGGGAGCCCGACGTGGGACTAGATCCTGGGTCTCCAGGATCATGCCCTGGGCTGAAGGCGGCACTAAACCACTGAGCCACCCCGGCTGCCCAGTATCTTTATTTATGGATACATTCTCATTTTCCTACAGCAGAATATCTACAAGCAATTTCTTATAATGGTATGTAAGTAATACTTCTGAATCTTTTCACGTAAAAAAAAAAAAAAAAAAGGTTTTATTCCATCCTAATAAAAGACTAACAAACTATATGGAAAAAAGTTTTTTATCAGCACTTAAAAACTGTTACACTGTCTTCTAGAATACAGTAAGTTTTTAAGAAGTCTGATGCTATTGATTCTTGCCCTTTCTTTCAAGGGACATTTAGGATCTCTGTTTCTGCCAACTGCTCTAAAATTTGACAAAGATATGTTTCTTTTTTTCATTGATAGCAATGAGCTGGTGAATCTCTCAATCAGAAAATTTGTGTCCTTCAGCTCTGAGATGTTCTTGTACTATTTATTTGGTAATATAATCCCACATTTTAAAAATTCTCTTATGATAGTTTGTCTTTGTATTTTGATCTGTTGTTGACCCTTCTGAGTTGATTCAATACATTTCTCATATTCTTGCTTCTGTTTTCTGCCTCCCCCACACCAACAATTGACATATCTACTTTATTTACTATTCGTTCATTTGCTCAACAAGTATTTACTGATGACTGACCTACTATGTTTTTCTGTGTTCCCAGCAATGTTATGGGCATTGCAGATAAAGTAGTGAATAAGACAAATCTCAAATCTCAATCCTCATTTTGGACAAAACTTAAAAAGTAGGTTAATTTAAGTGCCTTTAAAAAAATTAACAAGTAGAGGGACAACTGAGTGGAGACAAAAGTTGATTTAGTTAGGATGGTCAGGAAAGGTCTGACATTTGAACAACAACATGAATGAAATCACAGAGCAAGATATGTCAGGATCCGGGCAAAGGGCATTCTAGGTAGATAAAATAGGCTTTTCAAAGGACCTGAGGTTGCAAGAAACCTGGGGTATTTGAAAAATACCATGAGGCTAGTATGTCTAATGGACAGTGAGCAAGGGAGAGGAGAAAGGGATAAAGCTGGAGGAATAGTCAAGAGCAGAACAGGTAGTAAAGTAACATAGAGTACTGTGGCCATGGTAAGGAACATGGATTTTATTCTAAATTTAGTTAAAAGTCATTTTGAACTGGAAGTATCACTTAAAAAAATAACATTCTGGCTGCTATGTGGCAGATGGACAACAGAGCTCAAGAGTGGAAGGAGGGAAGATGTTTAATAGTTAAAGTAAATGTGAATAGTGGCTTGCTTAGGGACGTAGGGACAGAGTAAGGGGAAATCAGAACCAGAATGCAGTTGACACCTGAACAGTGTAGGAGTTAGAGGTACCAAACCCCTGGGCAGCCATAAATTCACTTATAATTTTTGGCTCCGACAACTTATTTTTTTCTTTTTAAATATTTTATTTATTTATTCATGAGAGACACAGAGACAGAAGCAGAGATGTAGGAAGAGGGAGAGGCAGGCTCCCTGCAGGGATCCCAATGTGGGACTTCATCCTCGAACTTCAGGATCATGTCCTGAGCTAAAGGCAGATGCTCAACTGCTGAGCCACCCAGTCATCCCCCGCAACTTAACTTCTAATAGCCTACTGTTGACCAGAAGCCTTACAGATGACACAACAGTTGATTAACACATATTTTCTATGTTACACATATTATAAACTGTATTCTTACAATAAAGATAGAAAAAATAATATGTTAAGAAAATTATAAGAGAAAATATATTTATAGTACTTGTACTATATTTGTTGGGAAAAAAAAAATCCAGAGTGGACAGGCACAGTTCAAAGCTCTGCTGTTCAAAGGTCAGTTTCATACTTAAAGCTTGAGCTAGTAAGAGTTACTAATGTATATGGGCCATAAGGCAGAGAAAGGGGTAAATGGTGAGTTGGGGGGTTGGCTTGAGCAACTCGGTAAATGATGGTACCTTTCAAATGTCTAAGGAAAGATGGAGGAAGCAGCAGGTTTGGGTGGAGGTGAAGAGGGAACAAAGATTTTGTCTTTTTAAACTGAAGTTTGAAAAGTCCTGCATAGTGGTTAAAAGTGTGGAGATGATCTGCATGAGTTTAAATTCTGAATCAGATGGGGTATGGAGTCTATAAATAAATCTTTCCTTTTTCTCTTTAAGATGGAGATATAACTTTGCTGGTTGAAGTAAAAAGAGAAATTTACAACATAAGAGAAAGAGATGGAAGGAAAATCCTAAAACAGAGGAGATGGAAGACAGAGTATATAACAGCAGATGAAGGTTAGATACCTTTGATGATGAAAAGATGCAGTGCTCCTTGTTCCTATCTTTCAGTAACATAAGAAATTAGTTCATTAGCTGTGAGGAATTAGAAGTAGCTGCTGGAGATTGGAGGCAAGTAAGTTGTACAATAGTCACTTCAGAGAACAGATTTGAAATGATCAGGGAGATAGAAGATTGAAGCTAAGAGCTAAAAGCACACTCGAAAATAGTGGTTATCAGCTCACAGTGAGAATAGTCAGTTTAACCACATGTGTTTTTCTCCAGGTAATTCTGATAAGAAAGTATAGGAGTTGAATAGGCAGACACATGAGGTTTTTAAGGAAGATCAGGAAGCAACAGATAAGGGACAATTATGATGATGGCCCATGGAATCTAAGTCAGGTAGAGGAAGGTGTATAACAAATATACATGTCTCACCTTCAGGAATTGGGACTGTGAAATTAAAAACAGCTACTGAGAATTTTTAATCAACCATATCAATGATCACATTAGATGTAAATGTTCTAAACACACAAATTAAAAGCCAGGGATGCCTGGGTGGCTTAGCAGTTGAATGTCTGTCTTTGGCTCAAGGCATGATCCCACATTGGGATCCTTGCATGGAGCCTGCTTCTCCCTCTGCCTATGTCTCTGGCTCTCTCTGGGTGTCTCTCATGAATAAATAAATAAAATCTTAAAAAAAAAAAAAAAAGGGACATGAGAAAATGAGAAATGTCAATTCTCCAACATAGCACAATCCTAAATTCATGCACCTAAAACAACTGAACTTCAATGTACACAAAGCAAAGACAGATATAAAAATTAAAATATATAAATCCATAAGTATAATTGGAGACTTCAACATTCTACTCTCAGTAATTGAGAAGTAGGCAAAAAATTAATAAGGATAAAGATGACCTCAGCAACACTATCAACCAACTTGATCTGACATTCAGAATTTTCCACCAAAAAAATGTCAGATTATATACTCTTTCCATGTACACATGGAACCCTTTCTAACATGGACCATGTTCTGGGCCACATGGCAAATCTTAACAAATTTAACTAATAAAAATCTGAAAAAAAAATGTTCTCAGACTACAACAGAATTAAATTAGAATCAAATATTTAGAAAATCTCCAAATATTTGGAATTAAACAATAAACTATCTAGTTCTTAGATCAGAGAGGAAGTCTCAGGAGAATTTAACAATTTAGTCTGAAAGAAAATGAAAATACAACACAGTAAAATTTGTGAGATACATCTAAAGCGTTGCTTAGAGGAAAACTTAAAGCATTAAACGTTTCTGATAGAAAAAAAAGGGGGGGGGGGCGCCTGAGTGGTTCAGTTAAGTGTCTGCCTTGTCAGCTCAGGTCATGATCTCAGGTCTTGGTATTGAGCCTCATGTCCGGCTCCCTGCTTAGTGGGGAGTCTGCTTCTCTCTTTACCTCTTCCCACTGCTCATGCTCATGTGCCCTCTTTAATAAATAAAAATCTTAAAAAAAAAATCTAAAATCAGTAACTTAAGCCTCCACCTTAAGAAAAATAAGCAAATTGGGCAGCCCGGGTGGCCCAGCGGTTTAGCACTGCCATTGGCCCAGGGCCGGATTCTGGAGACCCAAGATCGATTCCCACGTTGGGCTCCATGTATGGAGCCTGTTTCTCCCTCTGCCTATGTCTCTGCCTCTCTCTCTCTTTCTGTATCTCATGAATAAATAAATAAAATCTTTAAAAAATAAAAAGTAAAAAAAGAAAAAGAAAAATAAGCAAATTAAACCCAAAGCAAAGAAGATTAAAGGGAAATTAATGATTGTAAAAATAAAAAAAAATAAATGAACCCAAAAGCTGGTTTCACAAAGCAGTAAGATTGATAAACCTCTAGCCAGAATGACTAAGAAAAAAACGAAGAAAAAAAAGAAAGAAAAGAAAAAAGAAAAAAAAAAAAAAACGAAGAAGATATAAATTACCAGTATCAGAAATGAAACAGGATGCATTACCAGAAATCCCACAGACATTACAAAGAACACTAAGGTAATACTACAGAAATCTCTCTATATAGAGATAGATAAGGTTTCATCTTAGATGAAATGGACCACCTTCCTTCCTTGAAAACAAAATTCACTCAAGAAGAGACAATCAGAATAGTTCTATATCTATTAATGATATCAAATTGGTACCTAAAAATCTTTCAAAAAAGAAAATCTCAGATCCAGACGGTTTCACAGAACTATATGAAACATTTAAGGAAGAAATAATACTAATATTATACGACGTCTTTAAGAAAATGAAAGAAGGGACAACTGGGTGGCTCAGCGGTTGAGCGTCTGTCTTTGGCTCGGAGCATGATCCCAGGGTCCTGGGATCAAGTCCCACATCCGGCTCCCTGCATGGAGCCTGCTTCTCCCTCTGCCTGTGTCTCTGCCTCTGTGTGTCTCTCATGAATAAATAAATAAAATCTTAAAAAAAAAAAAGAAAGAAGAGGGAACCCTCTCAATTCATTTTACAAGACCACCAAAGACATTTACAAATGTTTTAGCCATACCAAAGGCATTATAAGAAAACTACAGAACAATATCTCCCATGAACACAGATGTAAAAACTTTCAATAAAATATTAGTAAATTAAATCCAACATCATATAAAAAGGATAATACTTAATGCCCAAGTGGAATTCATTCCAAGAATGTAATGCTAGTTCACCGTTTGAGAATTAATCACATCAAAAGACCAAATAAGAAAAACCACATGATCATTTCAATAAATGTGGAAAAGGCATGTAATAAAACTCAGCATCCATTCCTAATAAGCATTCTCAGTAAACTGGAAATAGAAAGAAATTTCCGTGGGGCACCTGTGTGGCTCGGTCGGTCAGGCCCCTGCTTTCGGCTCAGGTCTTGATCCCAGGATTTTGGGATCCTGCATAGGGCTTCCTGCTCAGTGGGAAGTCTGCTTCTCCCTCTCCCATTGCCCCTCCCAACAACCATGTGTTATTCTCAAATAAATAAAAATCTTAAAAAAAAAAAGAAATTTCCTTAACCTAATAAAGGTCATCTATAAAAAAAGCAACAACCAAAAACCTATAGCTAGTATCATACTGAATATGAGACTAAATGCTTCCCCCTAATATTGGGAACAATTCAAGGATGTCCTATCTCATTACTCATATTCAACATTACACTGAATAATTAGGCAATCATAAACAAAGAGACAAAATATATGCTGGAAAAGAATTATAACTTTCTATTCACATATGACATAATAATAACAAAAGATAAAACTACCCAGGTACTTGGCTGACTCAGAGCACAAAACTCTTGATCTGGAGTGGTGAGTTCTAGTTCCATGTTGAGTATAGAGCCTACTTTTAAAAAAATTGAAAATTAAAAAAAGTATAAACACCAACTAAGGAAACAGTGGTCTCAGTAAGTAATCAAGATTGAATTTTGCTCCTGAGAATTCTATGAATTAGGGCATGATGGAAGGAGGTGAAGAGAGGGCCAGTTATTAAGATTGGGTCAGATCAAGGAATAGCTTGATAGAGTTAAAAGTCTAACTGTTATCAAATAACTTTAATCTTGAACTGGGTGAATAAAGTAAACCAAGATGAAAAGTATAATGGGATTAAGCCTTGTAGAGTTTTAGAAGTTGGATAATCAGTTATGATTACAGCTTCCTTCTTAGAATCAGTTTCTTAGGCAGTTTGTTGTGATAAAGTGGGTGACAGATGGTGGTGGTCTGATCAGTATTACAAAGAATGCTCTGGATGTCCTTAGAATGGGGGGAAATCTAATTTACTTTTTTAAACTATGCAACCATTAAAAAACTTCAAGAGCTTTTTGTTATTGTACGTTCCTTTTTCATAACATCTTGCTCTTTTTGGATGGTTGCAAAGAATTCTTAAACATCAATAACTAGATTTCTGTTTCAACTACTCTTCTCTTCCCTGTTATTATTTCCTCCAGGTTTTGTTTTGTTTTTATTTGTTTTTAATTTTTTTTTAATTTTTAAATTTATTTATGATAGTCACACCAGAGAGAGAGAGAGGCAGAGACACAGGCAGAGGGAGAAGCAGGCTCCATGCACCAGGAGCCCGACGTGGGATTCGATCCCGGGTCTCCAGGATCGCGCCCTGGGCCAAAGGCAGGCGCCAAACCGCTGCGCCACCCAGGGATCCCTCTTTCTAATTTTTATCTTAGTTTTCTGCATGTGGTTAACAATGAGGCACTGAAAGATTAAGAGTACTGTGACTATAGTTATGGACTGTCAGGCTTTTCCTTTAAGATAATCATTCAGGGGAGGCGTACCTGGTTCAGTTGGAAGAGCATGCAACTCTTGATCTCGAAGCTTTTGAGTTCACGCCCCTTGTTGGGCATAGAAATTACTTAAAAATAAAACCTTTTTTTTTAAAAAAAAAAAAAAAAAAAAGAGAGAATCTGGGGATGCCTGGGTTGGCTCAGTGGTTTGGCGCCTGCCTTTGGCCCAGGGTGTGATCCTGGAGACCCAGGATCGAGGCCCACATCAGGCTCCCTTGCATGCAGCCTGCCTCTCTCTCTGCCAGTGTCTCTGCCTCTGTGTCTCTCATGAATAAATAAATAAATAAAATCTTTAAAAAATAAAAAAGAGAATCTGTTAACTAAGTAAAGCTCAAATAAAAAAAATAATCATACAAGGTGGGGCTTATGAGTTATATATCTTCATTTTCTTTTTCTTAAGATTTTATTTATTTATTCATGAAAGAGACACAGAGAGGCAGAGATATAGGCAGAGGGAGAAGCAGGCTCCCTGTAGGGATCCTGATGTGGGACTTGATCCTGGAATCATGCCCTGAGCCGAAGGCAGATGCTTGATTACTGAGCCACCCAGGAGTCCCATATATCTTCTTTTTCATTTAAGTCCCATTTTTAGCCTCTTATCCAACTTGTATCTTCACACAGTATCTAGTTCCTTCAAGGCTCATCCTTCTCAACAGTTCAAAGCTCTCTGCATTATGGCTAAGCAGTGGCTTTTTCCACATGTAGTATTAGTTCACACTCACTGGTTCCTACTTTGCAGGACTGCTTCATCCATTGTTGAGTCTATCCTATTTTCTTCATTGTTATCAAGTTATATGCATTTATTACCTTGTATTCCTTTATATGTGGTCTTTTAGGAGAAACGAAGAATAAATATGCCAATCCATTTTAGCTTTACTCAGAAGTCAGCACTGAAAATGCTAAAAAGAAAAATCAGATGTAGTTTTGAATATAGTCTTAAAATAACTAAGATGTCTCTTAACAAGATGATAAAATAGGGACATAAGTCTAAGTTTGATATCTGGTTTGGTTGGGTCACTATTCAATAAGTCCTGGTCAGTTGCTCAACCTGTTTCTTCAGTTGTAAAATAAATAGAATTTAAAAAAATTTCAAAGTACTCCATTTCTTTTGAAGTATTCAGTGAAATAATACATAATATCTAAAATGCCACATGATACAAAGTAAAAACCCAATATTAATATTAATTCCCATTTTTTTCCAAAACAATGCTAAGATTGTTCTTTTTTTTAAATTTTTATTTATTTATGATAGTCACAGAGAGAGAGAGAGAGAGAGAGGCAGAGACATAGGCAGAGGGAGAAGCAGGCTCCATGCACCGGGAGCCCGATGTGGGATTCAATCCTGGGTCTCCAGGATCGCGCCCTGGGCCAAAGGCAGGCGCCAAACTGCTGCGCCACCCAGGGATCCCTGCTAAGATTATTCTTAAAGAAGTATTCTAATTTCTTGAAAAAGACTGCAAATTCAAGTGAACAAGGAACCTGAACAGAGAGGAGTAACAAGGCAAATTAAACCTTGAAATGATGCCCAATCAGTGTATATTAAAAACAAACTCCCATTACTTGCACCTTCATGGTATTTTTTTAAATGAATACTTACATTTCAGAAAAAGTGGGGTGACCCTTTCATGTATGTTAGTGGTAATATTTATTAGTATCTTAGCAATAAAGCAAACCCCTGCAGATTGTCCTTTTTAAATTTTATTTTTAGGGATACCCGGGTGGCTAAGTGGTTGAGTGTCATGCCTTTGGCTTGGGGCATGATCCCAGAGTCCTGGGATTGAGTTCCCACATCGGGCTTCCTATGTAGAGCCTGCTTCTCCATGTCTCTGCCTCTCTCTGTCTCATGAATAAATAAAAAAAATTTTTAATTTATTTAAAGATTTATCTATGTGAGGGAGGGAGAGAAAGAGAGAGCGAGTGTAAGCATGGGGAAGGAAGGACAGTGGGAAAAGAGAGAGTCCCAAGAAGACTGGCTGAGCACGGAGCCTGTTACAGGGTTCAATCTCACGACCCTGAGATCACGACCTGATCTGAAACCAAGAGTCAAGATGTTCAACCAACTGGGCGGCCCCAGTGGCAGAACGGTTTAGCGCCACCTGCAGCCCAGGGCGTGATCCTGGAGACCCTGGATGGGAGTCCGACGTCAGGCTCTCTGCATGGAGCCTGCTTGCCTGCTTCTCCCTCTGCCTGTGTCTCTGCCTCTATGAATAAATAAATAAAATATAAAAAAAAAAAGTTCAACCAACTGTGCCACTCAGGCGTCCCTTTAATTTTTACTTTTTAAATAACCTTTACATCTAACATGGGGTTCAAACTCATAACCCCAAGACCAAGGGTCACATGCTCCATGGATTGAGCCAGCCAGGTGTCCCTGCAGATTGTGCTTAATTAAGGAAATAATCTGAAATGCATACAAAATGGTTCAATATAGCATTTTTCATTTTATCAAAGTAATAGGTATAGTTTTTAAGTCAACTATTACTAAAAATCACCTTTAAAGGGGATCCCTGGGTGGCTCAGCGGTTTGGCGCCTGCCTTTGGCCCAGGGCGCGATCCTGGAGTCCCGGGATCAAGTCCCGCATCGGGCTCCCGGCATGGAGCCTGCTTCTCCCTCTGCCTGCGTCTCTGCCTCTGTGTGTGTGTGTCTATCATTAATAAATAAATAAATCTTTAAAAAAAAATCACCTTTAAAAAACATGATTAGTTTTGAAGTAATAAAAATGACTAAATGTGAGCTAACACATGCACGACTCTGTGAATACACTAAAAGCCATCGAACTGTGCATTTTAAGTGAGCAAATGATAATAGGGTAGGTGAATTATATCTCAGCAATTCTGTTAAAAACACATAGGGTAGCCTGGGAGGCTCAGCGGTTTAGCACCGCCTTCAGCCCAGGGCCTGGCCTGATCCTGGAGACCTGGGATCGAGTCCTGCATCAGGCTTCCTGCATGGAGCCTGCTTTTCCCTCTGCCTGTGTCTCTGCTTCTGTGTGTGTCTCTCATGGATAAATAAATTAAAACACACACACACACACACACACACACACACACAGCATATCTTGACACACATACCCATTTCATTAAGGCAAACATTTTCAAAATAATATGCTTACACTACTATATTTGTCTTCAATGACTTAAAACATAATATAATTTAAAGGTAGACAAGTTCTTAGCTCTCTTGTATCATCCATCCCCTTCCACTTTTCATGTCTTAGTTTTTGCCAAGTCTGGTATAATAGTTTACATTGTAACTATATGGTTATTGATTGGCAAATGACCATACATTTAATGTTTTCCTAGAACAATTACGTCTTTTTTTTTTTTTTTTAAACTATTTTAGAGAAAAAGAGAGCACAAGCAAGCAGGAGGAATGGTAGAGGGGGAGAGAATTCTGAAGTAGGCTGCCTGCTGAGCACAAATCCCAACACCAGGACCAATCCCAGGACACTGAGATCATGATCTGAGGGAAAATAAAGAGTCAGCCACTTAACCAAACTAAGTCACCTAGGAGCCCCAAATCTTTTTTTCTTTTTGATTAGTTTTCTGCATACCTACTACTGTCAGTTTTTTCCTTGCATTCTAATTCCAATGTAATATCACACATGGTAAAATATACTAGACAATCTATCAGTTCCTTTCATTTTGTTGATCTTCTCCAGACTACTTCATCTTTCTGGTCGGTCCTCTATGTAATGGAATGACTACTCAAGCCTGCTACACAACTGGCATTCTGGATTTCTCTTCACTCATTCTAGAAACAACCAGTTCCTATGTTATATTCTTATGTCATTCTAGAAACAACCAGTTCCTATGTTATATTCTTATGCCTTTCTTTTGGATGGCTTATTCATCAATTTTGGTGAATTAATCATTAAGGTGCTTCCCAAGAAAAAGACAATGAAAGACAAATATGTTTTGAGACTTCAATATATGAAACTATCTTTAGTCTACACTGACACCTCAGCTAGGAATAGAATTTAGAAATAAATTTTCATTCAAAACTTCTCTGTCACTGCTTCATTGTCCTAGCTTCCCATATATATCTCTGTTGAGAAACGAGGACATTCTTACCCCAGTTCATTTAAGGGACCCATTTCCCACACTTCCAATGCCATTTCTTTTGGCTCTTTTCCTCATGTTTAGAAACCAAACATGCCTTACTGTGGATCTTTTTCCATTCATTGTTAGGGTGCTCAATAGGCTCTCAAAGTAGAATGTCCTTAAGTGTCCCAAATTATTTTCTTAATACTTTGTCTCATTGCATTTTCTTTAAGTTCCTATTAGGGGTGCTTGGAGGGCTCAACTGGTTAAATGACTGACTCTTGATCTTGGCTCAAGTCACTATCTCAAGGTCGTGAATTTGAGTCTTACATCAGGCTCTGTGCTCCGTGAAGAGCCTGCTTGAGATTCTCTCTCCTTCTCCCTCTGCCCCTTTTCCAGTTTATGCTATCTCTAAAATAAATAAAATCTTTAAAAATTTCCTATTAGGTGTTGACATTTTGGAGTGATCCCGTAATTTTAAAAGATTCATGAGAGAGATGAGAGAGGAGGCAGAGACATAGGCAGAGGGAGACACAAGCTCCCTGCGGTGCGCCTAATGTGGAACTCGGTCCCAGGACCCCAGGATCACCTGAGCTGAAGGCAGAAACTCAACCACTAAACCACCCAGGCAACTGTTTATGATTTACTTTTTGAAGTTCAAATGTTTTAGCTAAATTTTAAGCATTATAATAACTTACAAAATCTGGTTTTATAAAGCGTTCTGTACTTTTCTCATGGACACAATAGCTGTATCTTTGAAAACGTTTTTTTTTCAGATTTTCGTCTGCCTGTACTGATCTTGTTTTGGTCTTCATCATTAGTGTTGGGGCAATTTTCATAAATCTGGTGATTCTTGGGGGCACCTGGGTAGCGCAGTCAGTTAAGTGATTGACTCTTGATTTCAGCTCAGGTCATGATCTCAAGGCTATGAAACTGAGCCTGACATTGGGCTCTGTGTTCAGTGCAGAGTCAGCTTGAGATTATCTCTTTCCCTCTTTCCCCACTCTTGTGTGTTAAAATATATAAATAAAATCTTTTTAAAAAATCTGGTAATTCTTGAGTTTTTTCATACTTTGAGGTTCAGCTCAGGTCTGGATCTCAGTCATGAATTTAAGCCCCACACTAGGCTCTATGCTGGGCATGAAGACTACTTAAAATAAAAAAAAGGATCCAATCTCCTTTTCCCTGAGACATAACTGTCAGCATTCTAAAACTAGGAATCTATTATCCAAGTATACAGAATTTTATTTTATTTTTTTTAAGATTTTATTTATTCATGAGAGACAGAGAGGCAGAGAGATACAGGCAGAGGGAGAAGCAGGCTCCATGCAGGGAGCCTGATGTGGGACTTGATCCCCGGACTCCAGGATCACACCCTGAGTCAAAGGCAGATGCTCAACCGCTGAGCCACCCAGGCATCCCAGTATACAGAATTTTAGTTGATCTTCATTTTCAATGTAACTGGCATCTCAGTTTGAAAACCTATTTTAAATTCTCAAAAGAGTAGTTCTCCTTCCATAGAAGATAGAGATAAGCTATTTACCTAACTGGGTATAAAGGAATATATTTTCAACAAATACCCACTCCCAGCCCAACTCTCATATCCACATTCTGCAAGATCTATTCTGTCACATTTCTAAGTCTGGGTTTTAAGGAACAAATCATCTCCCTTGCAAAATAAACACTCCTGTAAACAATTAGGTCTGAACTACATTTAATATACTAAATCAGTTTCTATTCCTCTATCTTCCAAAAAGTATTTTTAAAAATATTTAAGTAATGTCTACACCTAACATAGGGCTCAAACTCACGACCCTGACATCAAGAGATGTATATACTGATTGAGCCACCTAGGCACCCCCTTGAAAAAAGTATTTTGACATTGTTTTATTTTCCATGGTCTCTATGGATTTCCATTTTTTTAAAAAAATTTTATTTATTCATGAGAGACAGAGAGACAGGCAGACACAGGCAGAGGGAGAAGGCTCCATGCAAGGATCCCAATGTGGGACTCGATCTTGAGATCCCAGGATCATGCCCTGAGCCAAAGGCAGACGCTCCATGGCTGAAATACCCAGGTATCCCTGATTTCCACTTTTAAAAATGTCATTTCAGTTGAGTTCTAGGAGAAGCTAGTATTAAAAGCATTTGTGGTACTCATCATGTTTAATCAGAAGCCCATGCAGCATAATGTGTAATTGAAAACAATCTACACATCCAATAGGGTAACTGATATGTAAAATATGATAACCCTATTCAATGGCTATCTTTAGCCAAAGTATTTACATAAAATTTTAGTCATTAGCTGTGATTGGGCAGCCCCGGTGGCACAGAGGTTTAGTGCCGCCTGCAGCCCAGGGCATAATCCTGGAGACCCTGGATCGAGTCCCATGTCAGGCTCTCTGCATGGAGCCTGCTTCTCCCTCTGCCTGTGTCTCTGCCTCTCTCTCTCTCTCTGTGTCTCTATGAATAAATAAAAATCTTAAAAAAAAAAAAAAAAAAAAGCTGTGACTATCAGTTTTTAAGAGGTGAATACTGGCAATCATACACTATTACCTGCATAAAAACAGTACATTAAAAGAAAATAATACTCCAGGATATTAAGTAAATTCTAGGAGGAAATAGGATTAGGACCTTTTTTAAAATTTATTCTTTTTTAAGTCTAACTTTCCTGAATTAGCACATTTTTATCTCTCTCTCTCTCTCTCTCTCTCTCTCACACACACACACACTTTAAAAAACAAAGTAAGAAGTATAATGGATAGAAAAACCAAAGTCTCAATCTGACAGTGTCAGTTATCATGTTATTTCTGGGCAAGTAAAGACCTCATTTTTTTGTATCTGCAATTTGAAGGACTGCAGAGTTTTCAGACCAATTTTAGCATTATGGAAGCCAAGAGCAAAATTGGGTGTATTAAAGAATAAAGAAAAGGTTAAGGAAAGAAACTATTCAGGAAGCAGCATTTTGTAAGTGTGGCAAAGTAGGGAAAAGAGAAAAGCATAAAGTTTAATGGAAAAAGGCACTGGGAAAAAAACTGCTGGATGATGGAAAAAAAAATCTAATGAACATGAAAAGTAATAAAGAGTATAAGGAGGTATATCTGGGAGAAGCTTCTCAAAGACCCAGTGAAGAAAATATTAATCTACTCAAGTTGAGAGAGTTGGGGGTAGAAGGTTAGAGCAAATTTTGAGCACATTAAGAAAATTACCAAATATTTAGGGCCCAGGTTTTTGGTTGGACTCTCTACATGGATGTCTTCCAACATAGCATTTCTTTCCCTTCCTATCCTGCCCTCCTCAGATTTTTTATTTTTTTAAAAGGGGAGGCATCTCTATATATATATATATTTTTTTTAATTTATTGAGAAGAGAGAGAGACAGAGACACAGGCAGAGGGAGAAGCAGGCTCCATGCGGGAGCGACGTGGGACTCGATCCCGGGTCTCCAAGATCACACCCTGGGTTGCAGGTGGTGCTAAACCGCTGCACCACCAGGGCTACCCCCTCCTCAGATTTATAACTAACTTCATCCTTTACTACATTTTGCCTTTTCTATCTCCCTTTCATAGTCTCTCTCCCTTACATCTTCACCTAATTATTATCCCAATCTAATTATCATAATTTCCTTATTTCAGTTTACTTATTCCTTATCTCTACTTCAGTTCCAAAGCAATTTCTGCTCCAATGAATATGATGTCCCTTATCTATACATATCCTGCCCCGAAGTCACCCTACTTTCTCAATGCTTTCATACATGGAACAGCCCTCCCTCAACTTAAATTCCACTGTAGATCTTCCTCAATTTATGAATTACATGCCAATAAAACAATAGTAAACTAAAAATATAAATTGAAAATGCACTTAATATACCTAATATCACAGCTTATATATTTTTTTTGAGAGAAAGTGAGTGATAGCGAGTACCAGTGGGGGAAGGGACAGGAGAAGCTGATTCCCTGCTGAGCATAGAGCCAGACTCAGGACTCAATCCCAGGACCCTGGGATCACCCCTGAGTCAAAGGTAGACGCTTAACCGACTGATCCACCTACGTGCCCCAGTTTAGCCTGTTTTATTTTTTTAAAGATTTTATTTATGTATTTATGAGAGACACGGAAAGAGAGAGAGACGCAGAGACACAGGCAGAGGGAGAAGCAGGCTCCATGCAGGGAGCCTGACGTGGGACTCGATTCCGGGTCTCTAGGATCAGGCCCTGGGCTGAAGTAGGCGCTGAGCCACTGGGGCTGCCCAGTTTAGCTCATTTTAAATGTGCTCAAAACACATCAGCATACAGCTGGGTAAAATCATCTAACATCAAACCTATTTTATAATAAAGAGCTGAATATATCAAGTAATTCATTGAATACAGTACTGAAGGGAAAAACAGGATGGCTATTACATATACAGAATGGTTCTAAGTGTATTATTTACCTTCATCAAGTGGCTAACTGGGAGCTGCATGCAGCTACTGCCACTGCCCAGCATAACAAGAGAGTATCATACTGCATACCACTAACACAGGAAAAAGTCTTAATTCAAATCTCAATGTGTAGTTTCTAATGAACGCATACTGCTTTCACACCATCATAAGGTTAAAAAAAAAAGTAAATCAAGCCATTCTAAGTCAGGGATCATCTGTACTAAATGAAGGTTATGGATAAAATTAGGGATACTATATGTAATTGTGGAACAGAAATGTAATTAATGTAGGTATTACAAAGCCTAAAGTTACTTACAGAGATATAAGTCTATTACTTAGAGACCTGGAAGTAATCTAAAAATGAAAACCAGAAAACATTTTAAATCTGTTGTCTCAATGGATTAGTACTACAGGTAGGAAGAGGATTAGAGATTTCCCACTATAAATTCTTCATTACTTCTGGTTCTTAAAAATAAACGTTTATCATTTGGAAAGCATATTTTTTAAAGGAAAATAAACCGTGTTAGTAATCACCTCAGCTGGGGTGCCTGGGTGGCTCAGTGGTTGAGCATCTACCTTTGGCTTATATCATGATCCTGGGGTCCTGGGATGGAGTCCCACACTGGGCTCCCCACAGGGAGCCTGCTTCTCCCTCTGTGTTTCTGGCTCTCTAATGAATAAATAAGAAACCTTAAAAAAATCATCTCAGCTATTATCCTGAATTTGTTATTATTTTTTTTAAGATTTTATTTATGAGAGAGAGAGAGAGAGAGAGAGAGAGAGGCAGAGAGAGAAGCAGGCTCCATGCAGGGAGCCGGACATGGGACTCGATCCCAGGTCTCTAGGATCACGCCTGGGGCCAAAGGCGGTGCGCTAAACCGCTGAGCCACCTGGGCTACCTGTTACTTTTTTTTTTTTTAATTTTTATTTATTTATGATAGTCACAGAGAGAGAGAGAGAGAGAGAAGCAGAGACATAGGCAGAGGGAGAAGCAGGCTCCATGCACCGGGAGCCCGACGTGGGATTCCATCTCGGGTCTCCAGGATCATGCCCTGGGCCAAAGGCAGGCGCTAAACCGCTGTGCCACCCAGGGATCCCCCCCGTTACTCTTTTTTTTTTTAAAAAGTAAACTCTAGGGCAGCCCTGGTGGCTCAGCGGTTTAGCGCCGCCTTCAGCCCGGGGAGTGATCCCGGAGACCCAGGATCGGGTCCCACATCAGGCTCCCTGCATGGAGCCTGTGTCTCTGCCTCTCTCTCTGTATCTCTCATGAATAAATAAATAAAAATCTTTAAATAAATAAATAAATAAATAAATAAATAAATAAATAAATAAATAAATAAAAACTCTACACCCAACGTGGGGCTTGACTCACGACCCCAAGATCAAGAGTCACATAGTCTACCTAGTGAGCCAGCAAGGTGCTTCAAATCTGTTTTTGTCTTTTGATTTGATCTCTATGTCATGACATCTTAATAAGGTTAATCTGAAAGGAGCTACACATCTCCTCATATACAAAGACAGATGGAATGATACAATTATGAATCAAAGCATCTATAGTGGAATAAAATATTAAAATACAAACAAATGGAATAAAATGGCTTTCAGGGCTAATTAGATTTTGTGGTTTAAATGACCATTTTCTATGGGTTCCATAAACCAAGAAAATTGCTATTTATTCTATTACTCCAAAGACAGAGAAAAGTATGTTTGGTGCATGTGAAGTAACTTCAACAGAAGTCATGGAACCTTACAGTTGAAGCTAGTTTATCAAACATTCTGTTCAATTCATAACATTGATTTGACTGGTTTGGGTACACTTTCCTTGAAGACCTTACTCCCACCTGAACTGCTTTTCCTTTTCATACTTGCAAATGATCCCTCCGTATTTCCTATTTTCAAGGAAAACAAGAATAGCATTATAGGTCTTAAAATGCTACCAAGTTTAGTAGGCACATAGAAATACAATATCATGGGGTTTCTACAACAAAACCCCTGTGACTCTAGGTATCCAACTCATGTCATTCATCTCATAATATAATGCAAACAATAATGTGCACAAAGGAAAAATGTATTTCACATATTAAAAACTGAGGAATAAATACCGTAACTAAAGAGCTGTATGTTAGCTGTGTAAGTGAAGAAAAGGCCTGTGACTAGCTGCTCTTACATCAAGTTAGTCATATTCTGTACATGCAGCAAAGCTTTTATGCTGTAAATGAGAAACAAAGTATTAGGTATATTAACTCTGTAAGAAAATACTTTGGGTGTCTCAAATGTCCAGTTTTATTGTATTTGTTTTACCTATATGTATTTATAAAAGGCTCTATATATTGTACACTGAGTATTTAAACAGCTTGGCCTTCTTGATTTTGGTTCTGTATCTTATTAAAAGGTCAGTTTACAATAGGGAGATTAAATAGAATAAAGTTGTGCTTTAATGTCTTTTTACTAAAATTAAATGGGGTAAAAGGAACATTACAACATGAATACATGAGTAGATAGTATATTACTATAGGACATTACTTCTAAAAGGCATTAGAGAATTCATGTTATTTCACTGAAAATTTTCAATTCTTCAATGATTGAAACAAAACATATACCAAGTGTTTACTACCCTTGAATCTGACCATCTTTTGCTAGGGGTTGGTATGAGAGCTCACTTGAATTCCATGTTATTCTTGATTTAATATGTAAAGATCCAGCTTGCTCCATGAAAAGAGCACTTCATACTGGTATTCCAGTCAGGAGGAATTCCATCTCCAGGCTACAGAAAAGTCATAGGTCTGCTGAGAGCTGGTTATGAATGCCCTAGAGACATAAAGTAACAATCAGTTTTGCCATGTGAAAAAACTAGTACAAAACCTAACCAATAGAGCCTCTTTTAAATTATCAGTATTGGAGGCAGGGGGTAATCCAAGGATAGTAACCCAGGACTTCCCGAAACAATTCAGTCTTTTCCATGGGAACGGGCACCTTCTTTCCAGAATGATTTGTGTGCATATATGAAAACAGAATAAACATTACTTTCAGTACCAACTCACTCTGGATTACTCTGTATTTTGGATTAGAACCTAGCCAAATAATGTTCTATTTTCAAATAAATAACTTTAATTAAACAGTTTCAACACATTTTTAAATTCAAGGATCCAATATAATTTATCCCATTTATCATCATATCCTCATCACTATGAACCTTGTCTACATGGTTCTTTTTCTTGCTCAAAGTAATGTGGAAGCTTAACTGCCTATCCTTAGAGGAGTACCCAGAAAGAAGATATAAACCATTTTCAGGGGAAAACATGCATGCATTTATTTTTAAGAATTCCCAGTAAGGGGGGAAAAAAAATTCAACATCTTTAAAAATGTGTTTATTTTTAAAAAAATCAGTTGTGTACAAAAGTGTTTCGTAGTTTTTAATTCTCAAGACAAATACCCAACCCTCCACCCACAGCCCACCCTGCTTCAATGGTCTTTCTGGTAACCCTCCCATTTTCCCCTTACAGGAAGTTAATGGCTCAGAATAGACCCTCCTACAGAATTTATCATCACTAACAGATTGTTTAGAATAGAGATCTAGAGAAGCTAACAAGCAAGGTTCTTTTCTCAGTGAGGTTAATGAGAATCCCTATAATGGCAGTAGACTTCCAGCAGACACCACAACAAAGCACCATCAATTGCTGAAAGCTAAAAAATAGATATTATTTTCAATAGCATTTCATTTTCTATTGGAAAAGTCTTTAAATTACATTAAATAAGTCTCTTTCCCCCCAAAGAAATAGTCTAGCTTTTATTATGATGCCTGTAAAAAGTAGGTAACAGCAAGCACACAAAGATCATTTAACAGCACAGTGCAATGATTTGTATTCACTCACCCCCTAGAACCAAACTGATAAAACTGTGCCACACCTGATATATATAGCAGCATGGTTGAAATAACCAAGCAAAAGGTGACACATTCACAACTTACATTTAGGTGAAGATCACAGGTTTATGAGGGTAGATCAGTCCAATAAAGCAGTAACAGAACAAACAGGACAAGGGAGATACTAACATTCCCCTATCCCTATGCCACAAGATTTTTGATCCATATTGCAACAGTGCAAACAGAACATGTGACATTATATGTTAGACAAGGCAGAAAAGTAACATTGGGAAAAGGCTATTTATCAGTAAATACTTCAAGTTACCTTCTTCCCCAGTGATAGCAAACAGCTGATGTTAAGCATTTATATTAAACTGGTACTAAAGGAATGGAAATGCGAATTTTTAAAATCAATGGTTTGTACCCTGGAATTGAAATTTCTTTAACTAGAAAAAGTGATTAATACAACATCATTTTGTAAAAGTCCATGAAATAAAGTTAACTGTAAACAGACGGCTTCCTTTATCATCATATCCAAACATTGTTTCCATCTATGTACAAGAAAGTATACCTGACTCCAAAGCTTCCCTACCTGAATCCATCTTAAATCTTTAAAACAACAAAAATGCTTTATTTTTTCCTGTGTTGCTATAAGTACTGTGGGAACATTATCATATCCCTACTGCAGAGTTTTAAAAGCTCAAATCAGGCATACACTTATAGCCAAGATCTGCTTTTCATAGCGATAAACTTATTAATAAGCAGCCTAAACAGTAACACAATATGCTGCAATCTATAGTGCATAAATAAGCAATATCCACTTTAACTGCCAATTCTTACTCATAGATACTTTAAAAATTATTTTTGCATAGTTTTAAGCGCCACCAACAATCGTGAAATACTTCCAAAAAAAAAAAAGTCAGTCTTACTTTCATTTCATAGATTACTCTCCTCAAAAGAAAAATACCCAGAATCCAAACATATATATACTTGAATGTATTATGTGTTTAAGTAAACCACAGTCACAATTCCAAATATTTCAGGGAGCCAACTCAAAGAATTTAATTTAGTACAAAGTTCCTCAAATATTTATATACCACCTACTGTATACTTACTTGGGTGACAAATTGCTATTCATTCATTCAGTCAGTAATCTGTACTGAAATACTATACAATTAAGTATTTGTCTTTTTAAAAGTTGGGGACATACCCAGGAAACACCCAATTATAATAAAAGCCTACTGGAATATCAGTGACCTCTAGCAAATCTGCCTGCCCTAAATGAGGTATCATTTAATATATATATATATGCATTAAATATATATATATTTAACCATCATTTTTGAGGCCTTTACTGATGAATCACAAAAAAGTCAGAAATATAAAAATAATTTCCACCAGGGTATCTTTTCTCTAGACCTGCACTTTTAGTGTCCTTTTCCCAAACACGTTAAGACCAGAGGGGGAAAAATTGCCTTAATTTTTATGTTTGGGGAAATACATTTATCTGTAGAAGAGTGAAAAACAAGAAACTGAAAGACGGTGAGAAATGCACCAGAAAAGAGAGAGGGATTATCACATTTAATGTAAAGGAGGTAAGTAAATTTTTGAAATGAAAATGCATCATGGAGAACCTCTCATACCAAATATTATTCTTTTCAATTTCCTGGGCACTGAGGATGTTGAAGTATAGTTGGATGAGATTACCTATGGGCTAATGTGCATAAAAATCAAAGGCAAGGTATAAAGGTATAGCTGCCTCCAAGAGCTAAGTATGTAATGCTTGACCTTAGTAACCTCTGAGTTCATTCTCTTTTGTCTAACCACAGGACAATTAAATATACCCTGATAATATAGGCAAATAGTTAACTGGGTAGATGTGTTTGATATTTAAAATAATCCAAATATTACCAAACCAACCCTCCACTAAAACAAAACAAAACAAACTAACCAATAGTGGAACAAAGCTGCCCACATTTTCACACAATCCCAACCTTACTTCAAAATATAAAGAAAAGTACAAGGTTTTAGCTATTTAAAATAAATAAAGAAAAATCTTGTTTCCTTTGGCATCTTTAGAAAGTAACTAAACTATAACAATTAAAGGAGGTGATTGTATAAAGAAATTTATGCTTAAGCAAATATATAGGGGAAAAAAACATAGCAACTTGTGTTTAGTATGCAATAATATCAACTACAAGAGTTTACTATTAATTAGGAAAGCCTTACAAGTTTTTGGAAGAACCTTCACATCTTTAATATTACAATATATTTAATAATGGTTCTTTTATTGCTTCTAAGATTATGGAGAAGTCAAATGAAATTATGCTGAATTTATGGTTCAAAACTATTTTCCAAACACTTAATGATTATAATTTAGGATAAATAACACTTGAAGAAAGCAAACCTTTTATAAATATGACTTTCAATATACAGCCTTACTTTAATTCATTCTCATTCCATTACATTTTTGTTATTCTGCATTGGTCCTGAAAATTTAATAAGAACTGTTTCTATGTATAGAACTGCCTGCATAAATCCATTTCAGTCTTCATAAAATGGTCACATTAGTGTTTGAGCTTGCAAAACTAATAATTTTCAAACTTTTGAACTTAGAATGAAATGTAACTTTAATACGAATAGAAAGTCTGACTATGTACAAGAAAAGGTAAAGTTTTCAATTCTCATATTATCAGAAACATCATAAAGAAAGCTAGATTTATAACACACTTCTATTCCTATGTGTATCTGAAGTATGTACAGTAGAACACCACACAGCTTTCATGTGTCAATAGGGGCAAATGCAATCAAGAGTGACTTTTAAAGTACCTGATAAAGTAATCTCTGTAAAGTCAAAATTAGGCTAAAAAACTGCCAATAGTTGATTGCATCATTTCAAGTTCTCAAAGAAAATTTCATCAGTTTAAAAATAGAAAGATGTCAAATTCACTGAAAAACTAAGTTAGGTTCTTTCATTAAATCTTGGGAATATTGCAACAAGTATTTACTATTTTTGCAAGAGGAACAAAATTGGCAGCTCCATTTTTACATTATTACTCACATTGGAAAGTTTTAAGAGTGAAGAGCTATAACAAAACATTCCAAATGGATGACCTAAAAATGGAGCAAGGGATACTGTCCCTCGGCATATTTCCCCACCAAATATAGAGAAATTTACTATTAGAATATTAGCTGTGTGTGGTAAGAAGGGGAAAAATAGATATGGTGTCCTAGTCTGTTGACAAGGACAAAAAGGCTCTGAATAGGTCACCATCTTCAATTCTGGATAAATCTCATATTTAAGAATTCTCAAATGCTTAAAATGGTGGTCTTTTCAGCTACCCATCCTAAGAAGTCAAGTACAAGCATGCAAGTAAATTCACAGGCACAGAGGATCCATGTTAAAAACAGTTAAGGTAGCTGTGATGCAACACCAACAATTTGAATGGCCCTGACACACTCAAAATATTATCTTAATTATTCAACGAAATCCTGAAGCAAACTCTTGCTAGTCTTGGTACACTGCTAAACACTAAAGTAGCATGTTTTTTCCATGGTTTTAGCTTAGCTCAAAGAATTTTTACACTATTAAGAAAAAAAAAATTAAAGTATTTCCCCTTTTTAAATTTACACAGACGTTTAATTAGCTTTATTTACAGAGCAGGGATTTTTTTTTTTCAGTCTCCAATGGTGCCTAGATAACATCATTAGGCAAGAATGCCAGTTTAAAAGAAATCTATGCAGAATCCTAAAAATAACAGATGTTGATGCTCCTCAAGAAGGGGCAAGCTTGACTATATCAGCAGCTCTTTCTCTATGCCTCAGTTACTCAGAAGCAATTCTGTTGCAGTCTCTACATCCCATGATTTTGAAGACAAGGCCACTATTACCGCATTCTGTAGGGAAGAAAGGGGACAAAAAAAAAATCAAATCTCAAAAAATATTTTTAAAATACTGAATCATGCACTGTCTTCATATTGAAAAATCACACCTTGTATCTGTAGTGCGTAACAAGCTTCTAAACCAATGACTGGAATTAGCCAAAGGGGAAAAAAATCACTGATTATAATAACAGAAGTTTATAAAACCTGATTTATAGCATCTCTGAACGACTTTTGTCAGCCAAGGATTTGCAGCAATAATTTTAAATCAATAACTACATCAGAAAAGCAAGCTTTTTGGTACTTACCCTATCAAAGCCCATAGCACATAGGTTTTCTATTTTTTTGGTGTATTCTGGACTAGAAACTGGTGCACCAGCATACACATGTGCCCAAAGTCGAGCTGTCTGTTTGAACATTTCGGGATTTTGTTTGTACTATAATGAAGAAAAAAATTGAACAATATGACAATGCAGTCACAATATTCAATACTTAATAACCTAAGAACTGGCTTTTTCTAAGTAAAAATAATTTACATTTAAAATGTGATTGATTCTAGGTAGCCCTGGTGGCTCAGGGGTTTAGCATCGCCTTCAGCCCAGGGCGTGATCTGGGATAGAGTCCCACATTGGGCTTCCTGCATGGAGCCTGCTTCTCCTCTGCCTGCGTCTCTGCCTCTCTATCTTTCTCTCTCTCTCTCTCTCTCTCTTTCTGTCTCTCATGAATAAATAAATAAAATAATAAAATAATAAACAAATAAATAAATAAAATGTGATTGATTCAACTTTCTGTTGCAAACAAGGTCACTCAAGAAAAAAAGTCTGACCTGAAGCTCTGATTCACAAATGTTGACAAAAAAAAGAAAAGAAAAAGAGCAATTATACTTACCAATTTTAATCTCCAATTTCAATAGATGTAAGTAACAGAAAACTAATACCAGTGAAGTGATGTACACATATTTTTCTAAACACTGCAAAGTGTGAAACATTATACAACCAAAGAGAATTATCTGCTTCTAAAATTGTAGGGACAGTAACAAATGTGACCAACTTTCATATATATATTTTTAAATTTATTTATTCATGAGAGAGACAAGAGAGAAAGTGAGAGAGGCAGAGACACAGGCAGAGGGAGAAGCAGGCTCCATGCAGGAGCCCGATGCAGAACTCAATCCCGGACCCCAGGATTATGCCCCAAAGCTGAAGGCAGACACTCAACCACTGAGCCACCCAGGCAAACCAACTTTCATATTAACCACAGCTCAGAATAGAATACAAGTGGACTTTGCTATTTTGCTGAAACTGTATTAGTATACAGTGATTCAAGAAAATACCATGTGCAAAGGCTTTTTAAGAAAGATTTTATTCTGGGGGCACCTGGCTGGCTCAGAGGTAAAGCATGCAACTCTTTTACTTGGGGTTTTGAGTTCTGGCTCAATGTTGGGCATGGAGCCAACTTAAAGGAAAAAACAAGATTTTTAAGTAATCTCTGCACCCATCATGGAGCTCAAACTTACAATCCTGAGATCAAGAGTTGCATGCTCCACAGACTGAGTCAGTCAACCAGATGCCCTAATATGCAGTATTTTAATTTATACCATGTTTTGAGATGTTTATGAACCCACCATACAGTACTTTTAGTTTTTTTAAAAGATTTTACTTATTTATTCATGAGAGATACAGAGAAAGAGAGAGAGAGGCAGAGACATAGGCAGAGGGAGAAGCAGGCTCCATGCAGGGAGCTTGACGTGGGACTTGATCCTGGGTCTCCAGGATCACACCCTGGGCTGAAGGTGGCACCAAACCGCTGAGCCACCCAGGCTGCCCAGATAAATTTATTCTTAAATACTTTGGAACCAACATTACTTAATAATGGAAGTATATACATTTAAAGTAACTGTTCAATTCACTTTAGTATTCCTTTTAAAAGTACTTTACATGGGGATGCCTGGGTGGCTCAGTGGTTGAGCATCTGCCTTCGGCTCAGGGCCTGATTCTGGAGTGCTGGCATCCCTTGCAGGGAGCCTGCTTCTCCCTCTGCCTATGTCTCTGCCTCTCTCTGTCTCTCTCATGAATAAAATAAGTAAAATCTTTTGAAAAATAAGTAAAATTATATGTATTGAGTATTCTAAGACTGATATGCTTCTATTATATATTAAAATAATACATCTAGTTTCTACTTGTATTAAGAATTCTTGCGAATTCTAAACAAGGAAATATGTCAAATTATTGAATTGTTCTAGGAGCTAGAGAAAGTTCCATGTCCAGCCTCAGCCCTTGAGGCTCATAACTCCACAGGAAATCAAAGTTGAGACTTCAAGCCATGCCGACTACCAAAAGCGAACGAACAGCAAATATATATAGCATGTAAAACCCTAATTCTAAGCACTCTGAAACAAATATTATATTAATAAGGATATACAGAAAATAAGGAGTGAACAGATTTTTTTTTTCAGATCTTAATTATTCATTCGAGAGAGAGAGAGAGAGAGAGAGAGAGGGAGGGGGAGAGAGAGAGAGAGAGAGGAAGAGAGAGAGGCTAGCCTGATACAGGACTCGATCCCAGGGCCCAGGATCACGACCTGAGCCAAAGGCAGATGCTCAACTCTGAGCCACCCAGGTACCCCAGAGCAAACAGCTTTTCAAGGGAAAGGAACAGGTTTATTAATAGGAACCAGGCAGAGGAAACATAGCAGACCAGGTGAACTGACGGGTAGAAATGAATGACATCTTAAAAGAAGCAGGAGTCCATAAAAAACGGGAGTCCGAGGAATAATAAGAATTTAGGAGATGAAGCTGGTTTTGTGGACAGTTAAATCATGGAAAAACTCTGCAAACCAAAGAATCTGGATTTACCAAGTAGGTGATATCCGAGCTTCTAATAAGTTTTTAGTAGTAAAGTAAGATTTCTACTTTAAAAAGCTCACTGCTATCAAGTAGATGAAGGAAGGGACAGCTATCAGAGCAGTTGAACTAAGACATTTTTTAAAATGTGAACTAAGGCCGATCAGAGAAGTATGAGAGATATTGGGAATGGAATCACCAAGAGAAAAGAAGGCACAGAGAATTTCAAGTCTGTGGCTTGGATACTTAACTAAACAGGCGATGGTATCATAGAAGGATGGTCACGTTTGCAGGATTTAAGATTTTTTTTTTTTAAGATTATTTATTCATGAGAGACACGGAGAGAGAGAGAGGCACAGACATAAGCAGAGGGAGAAGTAGGCTCCATACAGGGAGCTGATGTGGGACTCGATCCCAGGTCTCCAGGACCACGCTCTGGGCTGAAGTCGGCACTAAACCACTGAGCCACCCACGCTGCCCCGAGGATTTAAGATTCTACATTCAGTTTTGGGAATGCTATGCTGAGGTATCCATGAAACATATATAACTATCCAGTTCTGAACAGGCTCTTGCACTCAAGGAGAGGTAATGCCTAAACATTTTCTCAACTTACAGGTGATAGTATCAGTGTAGATATGATCATCCATGTGACCATATACAACAGTAAAAGGAATGATGTCTAAACCAAGGAACTCTTTTTAGAAGGAAGAAAAGAAATAATTGTAGGAACTAAGAAGGAATAACTACAACTACCAAGATGAGAAGAGAGTAGTATGTTAGAAGTTAAGAGAAGAAAAAAATTCCAAGTGGGGGACAAAAAAAAAAGCTCAGTAAATCCTAATGGCGTAGAACAGGGTTTCTCACAGGACCAGATAAGTAAACAAATGGATGTGGCTGTATTCCAATAAAACATTATTTACAAAAACAATAACTCTAGGTGTAATTTGCGGACCTCTGCCTTGGAGATCACATCAACTGAAAGATCAAAACTAAAAAATATTTATTCCATCTGGCAATTTTAAGATCCTTGGTAACTTTTACACTATGCCACTTCAGTCACAGCAAGAGCTGGTTAAAATTACCAGGGAAGGATTATCACTAAATGGAGGGATGGATAGATAGATACGCACATGATAAAGCACGTATAATAAAATGCTAATCACAGAATCCAGATGCAGGTAGGAATATGCGTGTTCACTATATAAATATTTTGACATTGTGTTTGAAAATTTCCATTAATAGTTTTTTAAAAAGCATCATATACTCAAAGTAGTGTATTAAAAATCAGTAGGTTTTCGCTATTACACCTGACAAAATAATCTTACCATGAGAAAGAAAACCATTTCCAAATTTAGTCTTTCTAAATAGAACTATGCTCATGTGTTAACACTGCAAATCACTACAGTAGTAGAAATTCATAGGTAAGTACAAGCAAGTCTTACCTGATTTGCTACTACTGCATCTTGTGGATCATCCGGTTCTGCAGCTGCCAAAAGGGCTTGCAATGACAATAATACCGTGCGGAGAGTCATTGCTGCAGCCCTAAAAAACAAAACAAGAAAACATCTCAGTTAAGAACATGCAGCGTGACAAAAGTTAAGTGATTTTCTGAATATAAAAACTACTGGAGCTAAAAATAATCTAGATTTTTATCTTAATCATATAACTAAGTTATAGAAATTTATATATCTGCCTATCATATTTTTTTCTCCTTGACTTTATAATGAACGAATGAGTCTTTCTATTTCTTTTTTTTTTCTTTTTTTAATTTTTATTTATTTATGATAGTCACACAGAGAGAGAGAGAGAGAGAGAGAGAGAGAGGCAGAGACTCAGGCAGAGGGAGAAGCAGGCTCCATGCACTGGGAGCCCGACGTGGGACTCGATCCCAGGTCTCCAGGATCATGCCCTGGGCCAAAGGCAGGCGCTAAACCGCTGCGCCACCCAGGGATCCCCAGTCTTTCTATTTCTAAGAGCAATTCAAACCATCCTGAACTGGATTTACTTTTCTTATTGTTGCCAATATCCTTTTGGTCAGCTTTACTCACTGACTTGACTTTCTATCCATTTCTCTAGACATAAAGTGGTAAACTAGTACGTACATGTAACTTTCTTTCAATGCCACTCCAAAAACACATAAGATATCATCAAGCAAATATTCCTTATTTTCAAGAAAGCCTGAAATCATTTCATAACATACTGAACTAGAGCAAGTTATTTGCTTTAAATATATCAGTTAATTTATGCACCTATATAAAGCAAATATTTATCTAAAAAATGGTATCTACAACCAGCAAGGATTCTTAGCATTTCTTTTAGGGAACTCTTTGATCAATACAGAAATATTATAAATACAAACACAACAATGAAATACATAAAATGCTGAAGAGTATTAAATAATAAACCCATTTTATTTTTGAAAGATTTTAGGGCAGCCCCGGTGGCGCAGCGGTTTAGCGCCGCCTGCAGCCCGGGGTGTGATCCTGGAGACCCGGGATCGAGTCCCACATCGGGCTCGCTGCATGGAGCCTGCTTCTCCCTCTGCCTGTGTCTCTGCCTCTCTCTCTCTCTGTGTCTCTATGAATAAATGAATGAAATCTTTAAAAAAAAAGTTATTATTAAAAGATTTTAAAGTAATTTCTACACCCAACGTGGTGCTCAAACTCAAAATCCAGAGATCAAGAGTCACATGCTCTACTGACTGAGCTAGCCAGGCACCCCCCTATATACCCATTTTAACCATACAAATTAGATCATTCTAAATCTTTTTCAAATGGATTCTTCATTATAACCATGGATCAGAGAAAATTACTGAGTCACTTTTTTCTCAATTTTCCAGGACGTCACCATCCTAGATGATTACAATAAAAGTTAATTTTTTTACCAACAATGGACGCCTTAAGGCACTGTATCTCATAAAGTGTAGTTTCACCTACCAGTAGTGTCAACATCACCTGGGGAACTTTAAGAAATGAAAATCTTCAGTCTCATCCCAGACCTACTGAACCAGAAACTCTAGGGTGATTTATAACAAGCACTCCAAGTGATTCTTATGCAACCTAATATCTGAGAAATACTGCTTTAACGGATTACAGTTTGAGCTAATTAAGAAAGGCTGTTCTAGGGGCATGTGGGCGGCCCAGTCAGTTAAGTGTCCAACTCTTGGTTTTAGCTCAGGTAGTGATCTCAGGGTTGTGAGACAGATCCATGTCAGGCTCTCTCAATGCAAAGTCTGCTTAAGACTCTTTCCCTCCCTCTCTAAAATAAATAAAAAGGACGGACGGAAGGAAGGAAGGAAGGAAGGAAGGAAGGAAGGAAGGAAGGAAGGAAGGAAGGAAAGAGAGAGAGAGAGAGAGAGAGAGAGAGAGAAAGAAAGAAAGAAAGAAAGAAAGAAAGAAAGAAAGAAAGACTGTTTTAAAACAATACAATAAAATCAGTACACAACTGTAGATCTGTATCTTATATATTAATTAAAAATTACTTACAAATGAACCATCTAAAATGCAATCAGAGTAAAATTTTTTATTGATCAATCTACCCTTTTAGAAAGGCTTACAAGAATAGGAAAAATTGGTTAGAACACAAAAATTAGCTGAAATGCTAAACTAGCATTAAAGAGAACAGAATTTTTTTTAAAGATTTTATATATTTATTTAAAAGAGAAAGAGCACGAGTCAGGGGGAAAAATGAGGGGGGCAGAGGAAGAAGAAGCAGACTCCCCTGAGTACAGAGCCCAATGCAGGGCTCAATCTCAGAACCCTGGGGCTCCCTGGTCAATGGGGAATCTGCTTCTCTCCCTCTACCCCTCTCCCCTGCTCACGCGCACCCTCACTCTCTCAAATAAATAAAATCTTAAGTTATATAATTTTAATTAATACAATTATTTCTTTCAAGGAAATTTATCTGAATACTAAAAAATCTTCATTCAAGGAAGGTTTTTTTTTTTTTTTTTTTTTTAAGATTTTATTTGACAGAGTGCGCACAGGCACACACAAAAGCAGGGGGAGTGGCAGGTGGAGGGAGAGGGAGAAGCAGGCAGACACTTAAAACAAGACACCCAGGCACCCTTCAAGGAAGTATTTCATACTAAAACAATTATTAAACCAACAATAATTTGGGGCACCTGGGTGGCTCCTTCTGTTAAGCATCTGCTTTTGTTTTTTTTTTTTTTTTTTTTTTTTTTTAAGCATCTGCTTTTGGCTCAAGTCATGATCCTGGGATCTGGAATGGAGCCCCACATCTGGCTCCCTGATCAGTGGGAGGTCTGCTTCTCCCTCTGTCCCTCCCCTCACTCATGCATACTCAGTGAGATGAGTAAATAAAATCTTAAAAAAAAAAAAAAACTCACAATAATTTTAAGTTGCAATAAAAATAAGAAAACATAAAATAAAAGCTATTTAAATCTCACAAATCTGAGCAAAACCTAATAACACTACATAGCTTTATATATTATATCTCAATAAGCCAAAATATTTTTAAAACTTGAGCCCTCAAAAGCATGAATTTGGATCCTTGTTTTACACATACATAAAAATTAAGTGAAAATGGATCAAAGACCCAAGTGCAAAAGCTAAAATTATACAACTCTCTCTTTTTTTAAAGATTTTATTTATTATTCATGAGAGAGAAGAGAGAGAAAGAGAAGAGAGAGAAAGAGAGAGAGAGAGAGCAGACACAGGCAGAGGGAGAAGCAGCTCCACGCAGGGAGCCCAACATGAAACTTGATCCCGGGTCTTCAGGATCATGCCCTGGGCTATAAAGACGGCGCTAAACCGCTAAGCTACCTGGGCTGTCCCAAATTATCCAACTCTTAAAAGAAAACACAGGGGAAGGCTTCATGACACTGGAGTTGACAATGAGTTCTTGGATAGAACATCAAAAGCACAGGCAACAAAAGAAAAAACAGGGAAATTGGTCTAATACCAAAATTAACTATGTAGACAGAAAAACCTCCTATGCAAAGGATAAAATGAAAAGCACGCCAGAGAATGTGAGAAAATATATGCCAATCATGTATCTGATAAAGGGTTAATCTCTGAAATATATAACTCCTATCACTCAACAACAAAACCCAATTAAAAAATAAGAAAGGACCTGAACAAACATTTCTCCAGAGAAGATATACAAATTACCTGATAAGTGCATGAAAAGATGCTTAGTATCACTAACCCTTAGGGAAACAAATCAAATAATGAAATACTACCTCACATCTGTTAGGATGTTAACAAAACAAAAACAACAGCTGATGGTGAAGATGTGGAGTCATTGGAATCCTTATGCATGGAACAATTACAGAAAACAGTATAGCAATTCTCCAAAAAAATTAAACATAGAATTACTACATGATCTAACAATTCCACTTCTAGGTACATATCCAAAATAACTGAAAGCAGGGACTCAGATATTTGTACACCCATGTTCATAACAAGCATTATTCACAATAGCCAGAAGGTAGAAGTAACTAATTTCCATCAACCCATGAACAAAATGTGGTATATACATACACACAATGGAATATTATTCAGCCTTAAAAAAGGAAGACAAATCAGACACATGCTGCAATGTGAATGAAACCTGATGACATTATGTTAAGTGAAGCCAGGAATACTATGATTCACGAAGTACTGAGAAAAGTCAAATTTAGAGAGACAGAAAGTAGAATGGTGGTTGTCATAGGTTGGAGGGTGAGAGAAATGGGAAGTTATTATTTAAAAGGTATAGATTCAGGTTCAAAAGATGAAAAGGTGGAAGGGAGTAGGGTAGAAGGATGAAGAGAGCACAGAGCACATTTTTAGAGTGCTGAAAATACTCTGTACACAATGATGGATACATGTCATCATACACTTGTTCAAATGCACAGAATAGACAATACCAAGAGTGAATCATAATATAGACAAAAGGACTTTGGGTGACTGAGAGATGTCAATGCAGATTCATCAGCTGCAACAAATTTACCATTCTGATAGAAGATGTTGATAATGGAGGAGGCTATGCATATGTATATGGGAAATTTCTATACCTTCTTCTCAATTTTGCTGTGAACCTAGTACTGCTTTAAAAAAATTAAGTCCTAGAAACTAGTAGCACACTATGAATATACTTAATAATACTCATCTGTACACTTACCACTTACTTGAAACAGTTAAGATTTCATGTTATATATGTCAATTAAAAAAACTAAGATGATAAATTGTGTCATATATATTTTACAGTATAAAAAACATTTTTTAAAGTGAGAAGCTCTTCCCTTACAGATTTGTAAATTCTTATTATAAATACTTTCTACTTCCTTTATTTATAGTGTCTTAATTTAGAATACACAAACTATTATAAATTCCTGGACTTACAACTTCAAAAAATCAGAAACTAAGGACCTAAAGATGAATGCTGAAAGGGACACTTTGCTCTCAATATGGAAGAAAAAAAAAATCTTAGATTTGATTCATAACAATCTCAATGAGAAAAAGTTATGTTTTTTTTGTATGCTTAAAATTTTTCATAATGAAATATTAGGGGAGGTATTTATCAGCTATTAAGAATTAGTTGGTGGGATCCATGGGTGGCTCAGCGTGGCGCCTGCTTTTCCCCTCTGTGTCTCTGCTTCTCTCTGTGTCCCTCATGAATAAATAAATAAAATCTTAAAAAAAAATTAGTTGGCTAAAAGATACCTAAATGAAACCTGAAACTAATATTGTATGTCAACTACACTTCAATAAAAACAAAAAATGGACTCAGCTGGTTAAGTGTAGGACTCTTGATTTTGGCTCAAGTCATGATCTCAGGATTGTGAGATCAAGCCCCATGTTGGGCTCTGCACTGGGTGTGGAGTCTGCATAGAATTCTCTCCCCTCTCCCTCTCCTTCTGCACCCCTCCCTTAAAACACACACACACACACACACACACTTTAAGAGTGGGTGCAGGTAAAATGAATAAATAAATAAATAAATACTAGATGCTAGAGGGAAAAAATACCCTAAATGCAAAGTTTTAAAAAGCTGGACAAAAAATTAATAACCAGTTGTAATAAAATTATTATCAAATTAAAACCTAGTCTTCTGGCTTTAAATACTGTAATATAGCATCTTTGATAGTGTAAAGAAATGTGCGTATTTTTTGACTGCTCTACATTAATTTTTAAATCTAAATTTAGTAATGTGAAAAAGTATACAAGTGAAAATACAATCTTTCACTACATTTACTGTTCTTTTTACGTAGTACTGACTAAATTCATAATACACTGAGATTTTTAGGATTGTGTGGAAAAAACAAATCCTAACAGGCAAATAAGAATGTAAAATTTCAAAATGTGTCAGCTAATTTTAATAGTCAGTGGATGATGTACCTTGCAAACCTATCTTCAGTAAATTAATTTTGCTCAGATCTCAATAAACAGTTAAGAGGACTAATTAAATATTTATGCACACAGACTCAGTAGGGCTTTCAATCATCATAAATTAGTTTTGGCTTATTTTGAATTTGGTAACAGAATCATACAATATATGCTTCTTTGTGTCTGGCTTTGGTCACTCAGCATGTCTGTGAGAATTATCCATGTTGTTCATGTTAATGTGCTTTTTTTTTTAAACTGCTGTGTAGCATTTCATTGTATAATTATTCCATTAGTATCCATTTTCTTATTGATAGACATTTGGGTTATTGATTAAACGTGCTATAAATACTCTTGTACAAGTCTTTTAGTGGACAAATGCATTCATCTCTCTTGCATAGAGACCTAGGAGTGGAATTGCTAGGCCATATCAAAGGTACATATTTAGCTTTGGTGGATACTGCAGGTTGAGTGGTTGAACCACATTCCTACCATCAGAGCACGAGAACTATTTATAAGTGTGTAGTAGTATCTAATTGTAATTTTAATTTGCATCTCCCTGATGACTAATAATGCTAAGCACTGCTTATCAACCATCTAGGTATTCTCTTAATGCCTGTTCATGTCTTTTAGAAGGACAATATCACTTAAGTACAATTTTTTTAAAAGATTTTATTTATTCATGAGAGACACAGAGAAGAGAGGCAGATATAGGCAGAGGCAGAAGTAAGCTCCATGTAGAGAGCCCGACGTGGGACTCAATCCCAGGTCTTCAGGATCACGCCCTGGGCTGCAGGTGGCGCTAAACCACTGAGCCACCCGGGCTGCCCACATTTAAGTACAATTTTTATGTGTAGTCGTTTTCTTCTATTTCCCCAGGTAAATAGACACCTATAGTCATAATAGGTTGTCAGTGGAAAAACATCAGAAAATAGTTTCTACATAGGACACATTGTGGAGTTAAAAAAATAAACCATACTAACATAGAGTTGTTAAACATTAAAGGTAACTCACCATCTACATGTATTAACAAAAGACCAAGACAAATTTTTTCTAGTACACCTAGAAATTACTCAATGTTTATTCAATTTATTTTCTTTTTAAAAAATATTCTATTTATTTATTCAGGAGAGATACAGAGAGAAGTAGATTCCCCGTGGGGAACCCGATGTGGGACCTGATTCCAGGATCCCACGATCATGCCCTGAGCCAAAGGCAGACGCTCAACGACTGAGCCATCCAGGCATCCCTTATTTTTCTGAATATTATTATCCTGTAGTTTTCTTTACCAAATTCCAGCTCTGAAGCTAAATAAACATGAATAACCACTGCCAATTATACCTCAATAAATCTGGTGGGAGGCAGCTTAGGGTATTAGATATCCATGTATACCTAATGTCACCTATTTTTATCCAATGTGTCTTTGACATTTTTAAATATTACAATTATATAAATATGAAATGAGATTAAATTCAGCTATTTCACACCAGCCTAAGGAAATGGGACAGTTGACAAAAAGTGTTTCTGTACAAAAGTGCCAAGTTCTCTTTCTACATAATATACCATAATCTTTCAACTGTCTATAGGGAGATAATCAGAAGTGCGGTTACTGCTGGCTTAATTCTGAACAAAAAGGGAAGTCAGTGGAAAATTTTAGTCTGGAGCTTTATTTGTTTTTAAAAGGGGATGTCAGGAGGAGCAGAGAGATAAGTATCATTCTGGCTGCCGAGAACTGCTGAGTAGGGTAAAATCAGAAGCAGAGAGGCAGGCTACAGTAATCATCCAGGAAAGAGGTAATGTGACTCGGGCCAGGTAGTAATAGTGAAACTGCTAATAAAATTTTGGAGGTTTTACCAACAGATTTATAAACAGAGTACAGGGTACCAGAGAAATAAGAACCAAGGATCATGATGAGGTTTTGACCAGAACAAATGCAAGAATGTAGCTGCCAATAACTTAGATGAAGTGATACAGGTTTTGGGTTGGGGGAACATCAATTCAGTTTTCAACATGTTTGAGATGTCTACTACACACATATTAAAGTAGAGATGGTTAAGCAGACATGAGAATATGAGTCTGGAGTTCAAGAAAGATAAATTTATGAGTTGCTGGTATTTAAAATCAGATGAGTATACCAAGGAAGTGAGTACAGATGAAAAGCAGCAGAAGTAAAGAGAGGCCCAAGGTATTCTCATTTGCAAAGCTCCTAGAAACGAGGGAGGAAATAGTTAAGGAGTCCAGGGAATAGGCACAGAAAGGGGGAGAATAGAAGAACTAATGTCCCAGAAACCAGGTGAAAGAAAGAAGTACAATGTCTGCAAAAATTCATTAGTATCACTGAATGACCAATCTACTCTAAGAGGACTCTGAGATAACTTTATGGATAAAAACACTGAGGCCTACAAAATGTGAAAAGTCACAAAATAAAAGAATGACAGAATCTAATCAAGAAATGGGCAGAAAACATGAAAAGACATTTCTCCTAAAAAGACATACAAATGGCCAACAGATGAAAAAATACTCAACATCACTCGGCATCAGGGAAATACAAATCAAAACCACAATGAGATACCACCTCACGCTGACCACAATGGCTAAAATTAATAAGTAAATAAAAGACAGATGTTGGTGAGGATGTGAAGAAAGGGGAACCTTCTTACACTGTTGGTGGGAATGCAAACTGGTATACCCACTCTGGAAAAAAGTATGGAGGTTCCTCAAAAAATGGAAAATAGAGCTACCCTACGACCGAGCAATTGCACTACTGGATATTTACCAAAAGATACAAATGTAGTGAGCTGAAGGGGCATGTGCACATAGCAGCAATTTCCACAACAGCCATCATGTCCATCAACAGATGAGTAGATAAAGAAGATGTGGTGTGTGTGTTTGTGTATACTACTATTCAGCCATCAATTTTAAAAAATGAAATCTTTCATTTACCATGACATGGATGGAACTGGAGTATATTATGCAAAGCAAAATAAGTCAGAGAAAGACAATTACATGATCTCACTCAGATGTGGAATTCAAGAAACAAAACAGGATCATAGCGGAAGAAAGGAAAAAATAAAAGATGAAATCAGAGAGGGAGACAAATCATAAGAGACTCTCAATCAAAGGAAACAAACTGACAGTCGATGGAGAGGAGGAAGATGGAGGGATGGGGTAACTGGATGATGGACACTAAGGAGGGCATGTGATGTAATGAACATTGGGCATTATATAAGGCTGACGAATCACTGACCTCTATACCTCTGAAACCAGTAATACATTATATGTTAATGAACTTAATTTAAATAAAAATCTTAAAATTATTCAGTATAGCTACTGTACAGATTTTAAAATAAATAAAAGAGGGATCCCTGGGTGGCGCAGCAGTTTGGCGCCTGCCTTTGGACCAGGGCGCAATCCTGGAGACCCGGGATCGAATCCCACATCGGGCTCCCAGTGCATGGAGCCTGCTTCTCTCTCTGCCTGTGTCTCTGCTTCTCTCTCTCTCTTTCTCTCTCTCTCTGTGACTATCATAAATAAAAATAAATAAATGAATAAAATAAAAAAATAAAAAATAAATAAAAGAGTGACAGAATAAAACAAGGTCTATTCCACACTATTCAATGTTTAAGGGTATGGACTACAGATCACGAAATCAGACCCCAAGAGATGATCCGAGGGAGGAGGCTTTACTCAGATGTTCTATTAGAATGGAAAAGCAAAACCATATCAAGAGTTCTTGTCTGTTTATCCAGACTAAATAAACCAAATCACACAAACATTATATGTCATTCCTGTTTCCCTTTGTTCAGGTTCCATTCTTTCCCTTTCTTAACAAATCAAACACATAGCTTATTAGTGTTTTTGCCCATTCTGATGTCCTGTTATATACTTCTTGTCTTAGTTTTTTATAGTTATACTGTTAGAATATGCCAGGCTTTACTCTAAGAAAATTACATAAAACAATTCACTTAATCCTTTTAATATCCTATGAAGTAGGTTTTAACCCCATCTTGTGAGATGAGGACACTAAGGCACAAAGTCTAGGTAATTTGCTCAAGACCACAGCTGAGTTAATAGCAGAGTGAGGATTTGAACTTAATGGCTCCAGGGTAGGAACTCCCAAACACTCTGCTACTAACAGCAAATCAGACAAAACATGTTGAAAGCACTATAAAGTGTTATGCAAATAAAGATATCACTTACAAAGATAGGTACTCGTTTCTTTGAATTTGAGAACCTTGACTAAGCTCACTTAACATAACTTTTAAGATTTTTGTTGCCTATATTCCATCCAAATCAGAGCTGATTACTTCAATACTTAATTTTTTTAATCTTTCACAAGTATCTTCCAGAGATCGCAAAGAACCAAACTTACCACAAATGAAATCAAGACTTTTCAAAATATAAAGCTAGCATCTGACATTACCTAATAAGTCACTATGTAAATCACTGTGATCTCAATTCTAACACACTTCAAAAAAAAAAAAAAAAAGATTATTTATTGAGAGAGATCGTGAGTCCAAGTGCGCATGCAGAGGTGATGGCAGGGGTAAAGGAAGAGGTAGAGAGAATCTCAAGCAGACTCTGAGCTTATCTTGGGACTCAAAGTGGGGCTGGGGCTATGACTCTGAGATTGTGACCTGAGTTGAAACCAAGAGTCAGACGCTTAACCAACTGCGGCTCCCACACATCCCAACACATTTTTGAATATGCACTTAAGAGATGTCATAAAGTTTTAAAATCACAGCCCAAATAAGAGAAAGTATAATATATGCTTATGTTCTGAGGCAATTACATGTGTAACATTCTAAATATAGCCTTGGAATTGATTGAGAGGGAAGAAGGTGAATTCAAAATCTCTTACCATTGATCTTTCAGGATATCCAAACAAATAGCCCCTGTGACGGAACTAATATTAGGATGCCATATTTTAGTGATAAACCGGACCTAGAATATAAAGCACACTTGAGTTTTTAAGTAACAAAAACACATATAATTCAAGTATAACTACAAGAAAATGAAAACCTCAGATTAATATTAGGATGCCATATTTTAGTGATAAACCGGACCTAGAATATAAAACACACTTGAGTTTTTAAGTAACAAAAACACATATAATTCAAGTATAACTACAAGAAAATGAAAACCTCAGATTAAAAAAAAAGTCCATACTTACATTACCATCATTTTGCCTAGCTGACGGGAGGGGCGTGGAAGACAAAGCATTCAGTAAACTGAATGTTGTCAATGACATAAATTCTTTTTAAACCTTTTAATAAATGCTCCACCTCTAAAGAAACCCAACAATTCCAGGTGTTTACAATTTATTTGAAAGGCACTGGCACTGAGGAGAGACTGAGGCTTTGAGTCTAAGAAATTTATCCAAAATCAAATAGTTAGCAATAGAATAACATGCAAACTTACACAATATCATTTCAGATTCTAAGTCTCTAATCACCTATTTGTCTTAGCATGGATGAATAAGAAGCCAACAAAGTGAAAATGCTAACTCTAACAGATCACCTTGAAATGAAATTGATCGAGTCCATCAGTTCTTACTTATGAGCGTTTGAAGGACCAATTACAATTATTATTTTGGGGGGGAACCTGTTACTATTATTTTTATATCTGACACATATAACAGTCATTTGAGTCAAAACTCCTTTACAATTAATAGATTAATTACTACAAGTCAAGCAATGTCCTTTTTTTTTTTTTTTTAAAGTAGGCTCCATGCCCAGCGTGAAGCCCAATTAGGGCCTGACCTCACCATACTGAGATTAAGACCTGAAAGTCAGATGCTTAACCAACTAAGCCACCCAGGTGCCCCAAGTCAAGTAAGTACTCTACAAAAATTAACTCGTCAATATGTGCTCCAAATCTAAGACATTTATGGAAAGAAGCTAAGCAGATGGCTTTCACTCCTTGTGACTCGATTTGTCTATACTACCTGTTACTACTTCCCTACCTAATTACTAACTTATATGCTAAAAAAACATTTCAAGTTACCAATTACTTCAAAACACCTAAAATTGATGGAATTTTTTCATTCCTTGATCCTTTTTAATTCTTAGAATAATTTTACTGCTTTCAAAGATATCCACTTCATCCACAGAATCACCAACTCATTAAACAAGACCATCACTGTATACTTGGGTTACTGAACAGTTTACAGACTTTAATACCTTCAGTTCTGCTTCCTTCAATCCATTTTCGACATTGAAACCAAGAGGATACTTTAAAGTATAACTGACTTATTACCCTACTTAAGGCCCCTGAATGACTGCTCATTCCCTTTATATAAGCCTGCACCCTTAAACTGACCCCTAGCCTATATCTCAAATCATCTTAAAAAAAACTTTTTTTTTTTTTTTGCCTTGGGTCTTTTATATCTGTTTCTTCTCTCAATAACACATCTTGATGCCCTCTTCGGGTTAACTCCCGAAGGAGTTAAGGAGGTTAAATAATCCTTCAATTTTTAGTTTCCATATCACTTCTTCCTATCTGTTCTCATAGCACCCTGTATTTTCCTATGTCATCATATTGGTGACACTTCTATGATCTCTACCTTTTATGTCTGGCCTTCCCTAAAAGGCTGAGTATATATCCTGCTTACTAGAGCATCCCAAGTATCTAAAGTATCTCACACTCAATGAATATGCTATCAACATTATAACAAACCTATTACACAGCTAACCAGCATGCCTCTCAAATATAGAGCAGATCGAAGAAAGGCAAAAATGGCATATGTACAACAAATATCTCTTCATAACAGATATAACCACAATATCCATATCTTAATTTCTACCATTCATTGAGTTTAAAGCATAAAGATATAAAATAACCATATGCCATAATCTCAAGGACATAATCTCAGTAACTCAAGGACACTACAGCATTTTGTGACTTTATTTTTTTATTTTTTATTTTTATTTATTTTTTATTTATTTTTTATTTATTTTATTTATTTATTTATTTTATTTTATTTTATTTTTATTTTTATTTTTATTTTTATTTTTATTTTGTGACTTTAAAATGAAAATCGGGGATGCCTGCTGGGAGGCTCAGTGGTTGAGCATTTGCCTTTGGCTCAGGGCATGATGCCCTTGCAGGGAGCCTGCTTCTCTCTCTATGTCTCTGCCTCTCTTTTCATGAATAAATAAATAAAACCTAAAAAATAAAAAAATAAAAAAAAAAAAAGAAAATTGGTTTAATCTTTTCAACATTGGAAAAAGAATTTTATTTCATTTTTTGAAAAGTTTTTTTAAGTAACATCTACACTCAACATGGGGTTCCAACTCACAACCCTGAGATAAACAGGCACATGTTACACTGACTGAGCCAGCTAGAGGCCCCAAGAATTTTAAATTACTACTTAAGTCATTAGAAGGTTTATGGGATATGCAAGTGATCCAAGATGTCTTGATTTTTATTTTATTTTATTTTTTTTGATGTCTTGATTTTTAAAGAACAGTCTTTTAATACATGATCTCTATAGGATCTATATGAAAACAAATATGCACATATGCAGGATCAAGAAAATTTTTAAACTACTTTGTTACTTTGTATGAATCTATAGTTTTAGGAATAGACACCTTTGAACTTGTAAATGATGTAATAAAAAAATTTTCAAGAGGACACTCCATTATCCACTAGTATGGATATAAGATATAATTATCTTAGTTTTTTCTGTGATCAACCACTCTTTATCTCCCATTCCTCTTTTGTTATTCTGTATCAACTACCTCATTTCTTAGATTTTTCGTCTTTCTCTTTCTCAAGCCTTAATATCACTAGTGGTATCCACATGTGTCTCAGAATTTTGTCCTATTATTCCAAACCCAATTAATATCTACTGTATTTGTCACTTTCTCTCATAGTGCTAACACCTCTGTTGTATATCAACAAAAATGTAGAATAAAAAAAAACTTGGAAGGGGTGAAACATAAGAGTAAGTAAGAATTCAATGACATTTATAACCTACTTCAGTCATAGTTGACATTGATTAAAAAACAGGTACAAAATATAGTATTAAGACGACTTACTAATTATAATTCAAGCTTCCTTATTTTCACAAATGAAACTAATGGCGCCATCTGGGTAACTTCAGAACACCTCATTACTTTTGAGGGGCACTCAAGGAATAGAAATAAATCTTAACACCATGTACATAGTGTTACCAGACCAAAATGAAGGAAAGAGACTATTATTATCTATACTGGCACACCAATACTGAGGTCATCACTAATCTTATCTCCTCCTGGAGGACAATATCCTATTCATTCACTCTTTAGTTCAAACATTTCAGGAACTATTTCACGGTAACGTGAGCTCACACTCCCACATGAATTTCCAGTTTCAACCTTAAAACTCAAGGATGTTATGATATTAAACCAGCCTTAACTAAACTTATTGTACAAAAAAAACTGCTATTTTAAATATGTGTATACAGATGAGCAGATACATTAAAAGTTATTAGCAATGGTATTTAGGGACGCCTGGGGTGGCTCAGTGGTTGAGCGACTGCCTTTGGCTCGGGGCGTGACCCCGGGATCCAGGATCGAGTCCCACGTTGGGCTCCCTGGGAGCCCTCTGCCTGTGTTTCTGCTTTACTCTCTATGTCTCTCATGAATAAATAAAACCTTTTTTAAAAAATCTTTAAAAAATGGTATTTATACTCAATTTCACATATAGGGACGCCTGGGTGGCTCAGTGGTTGAGTCACTGCCTTTGGCCCAGGGCGTGATCCTGAGATCCGGGACTGAGTCAGTCCCACATCAGACTCCCCTCAGGAAGCCTGCTTCTCCCTCTGCCTATGTCTCTGTTTCTGTGTCTTTCATAAATAAATAAAATCTTAAAAAAAAATTTTTGACATATACAACTACGTTTATAATATCAAGAAAAAAAACAGGAAAATTCACAACCTAACCTCTAATACATACTGGACAAATCATAGAGCTACAGTTTTCCTATTTTAATGAGTTTTTCATTAATAGTTTATTATAATTCACCTTAGAAATAAAACTGGTTGTATGCATTGATTAAATTCCTTCTACACTATATTCAGCTATATTCAGATATATTCAAATATATTCAGCTATATTCAGCTATATTCAGATATATTCAAAGATATATCTTCTCTGTCTAGAAGCAAACATTCTGCTCTTCAGGTTAATAATATACTACAGAATAATAAACAGGAAATACTCTGTGACCACTGTTATCAATGTAAGTTTCAATCAATCTTGTACAATTTTAGTTGCACAGAAGTAAGAGAATATAATCAACTACCTTCAATACTTTTATCTCATGAAGCTTAAAATTAAACTTGAGCCTACATACTAAACATATATGAACACAATGTCTTTACAAGAAATTTACAAATACTCCCCACCTTTTCCATTATATTTACTAATCAGTAAAAATTCTTATCAATGTAATACATATCTAGAATATATTTATATTATGTTCATTAACATTTACTGCAAAAGCTTAATGCCATAAATGGGATGAATATCATATTTAAAAGAATACTAAATTATAACTAAGGTTAATTAGTTGAAGGCAGAGGGAGACACATTAGAATGATTAAAGGAAGACTTTTCTAAATCTTGAAGCTACCTCAATATGGAATGTCTGGAATTAGGATAGTAGTGGCCTGAAGAGCAACAGTTCTATTTTTATATTACAAGGGATTGAGTCCTACACCAGGCTCCCCGCAGGGAGCCTGCTTCTCACTAGGCCTGTGTCTCTGCCTCTCTCTGTCTCTCATAAATAAATAAATAACACCTTTTAAAAAACAAATGAAAAAAAAATTGATTAAATAAAATATCAAGTCTTGAAAAAGAGCCAGGGCTATGTAATCACTTTGGAGCTATATAAGATTACAAAGGGAAATGTTTAAACACTTTCACTGAGAGATCATAATTCATCCATTTAAAGTGCACAACTCGGGATCCCTGGGTGGCGCAGCGGTTTGGCGCCTGCCTTTGGCCCAGGGCGCGATCCTGGAGACCCGGGATCGAATCCCACGTCGGGCTCCCAGTGCATGGAGCCTGCTTCTCCCTCTGCCTATGTCTCTGCCTCTCTCTCTCTCTGTAACTATCATAAATAAATAAAAATAAAAAAATAAAAAAATAAAAAAATAAAAAAAAAATAAAGTGCACAACTCCATGATGGTTTTCAGTATATTCACAGAGCAAACTGTGTAACCATCAGCAGTAACTCCCCATTCCTTCACAGAGCCCCAGTGTTAAGCAACCACTGACCTAATTTTTGACTCTCTGGATTTGCTTCTTCCAATGTTTCATATAAATGAAATCTTACAATATGTGGCCTTTTGTGTCTGGCTCCTTTCATGTAGCATGATGTTTGCAAAGCTCACCTATCTTATACCACATTATCAGTACTTCATTTGTTTTTATAACCAAATAATATTCCATGGTATGTATCTACCACACTTTATCCATTCAGTTGATGGAGATTTATGTCATTTCCACTTTTTGGCCATTATGAATACTGCCAGTATAAACATTTGTGTACCAAGTTGTTGTGTGGACATGTTTTCATTTCTACTAGGTAGATAACCAAGTAGAATTGATAGGTCAAAAAGTAACTCTATGTTGGGGCAGCCTGGGTGGCTCAGTGATTTAGCACCGCCTTCAGTCCAGGGCATGATCCTGGAGACCTGGGATCGAGTCCCATGTTGGGCTCCCTGCATGGAGCCTGCTTCTCCCTCTGCCTATGTCTCTGCCTCTCTCTCTCTGCCTGTGTCTCTCATGAATAAATAAATAAAATCTTAAAAAAAAAAAAAACCCTCTATGTTTACCATTTTGATCAACCTATGTTCCAAACAGCGCCAACATTTTACATTCTCACCAGCAATGAACAAGAATTTCAATTTATACAGGAAATATAAGTATCAATGCTGTATTCTCAAATGATGTCACAGAAGGAAGTCAACAGACTACTTCAAGGAAGGACCTTTTAGAGTGGTAGTCACTGGTTAGTGCTAATATTTACATAATGCTTACTCTACATAGGCAGTTATAAGTATTACTATTTCAGGGACACCTGGGTGGCTCAGTGGTTGAGTGTCTGCCTTGGGTTCAGGTCGTGACCCTGGAGTCCCGGGATTAAGTACCGGATTAAGTACCGTTTGGGTCTCCCTGCAGGGAGCCTGCTTCTCCCTCTGCCTATGTCTCCGCCTCTCTCTCTGAGTCTCATGAATAAATAAAATCATTTAAAGAAAAAAAAAGCTTTACTATTTCATTAAATCTCAGATACCATGAATTAATACACCATTACTTTATGTACCCTAAGAAAAAAAACTGCAAATTAAATTATGACACGTCATCACTGAAAGGTATATCTTGATTTTGGAAATATTAAATATGTGAAAAAAAGTTTCATAGAATTATTGTAATAATTTGTCCATGGATTAATTCCTTTAATCTTTATAATCCTAAACGAGGATTTTATAGATAGGGCAACTAGGGCACACAGCAGTGATACAGCTTGCCTAAAATTATAAAGCCAGGGTGTTGGCTGGCTCAGTTGGAGCATGCAGCTCTTGATCTTGGGATACAGAGTTTGAGTTCTACATTGGGTATAGAGATCACTAAGAAATATATATATAAAGCCAGTTAAATGACTGAAGTAGATTTGAACTTTGGTGGACTGCTCTTGTTCTTAGTGGAGTCATATTCACTGTTTTAGAGATTTTGCCCTCACTCCTTCCTTATCAGGATCAAAAAAGTAGTGCCCACTGGGTCCCATCATTTAAAATTTTCCTTTGTTAAATTTATGGTATTCAAACAATTAAACTATCCTCAAGTGAGTATTCATTCCAATGATAACACTGAAACCTAGACTGAATCCAGTAGAGGGAAACCAAGAGGAGGATAAAAATTAAGTCACAGATACAAGGTAACAGATCAATAGTGGTCATCTCTAAATGTCATGTTGAAAAATGTTCTCTTTTTTTTTATAATTCACTATGTAACTCTCAAATTTCTATCAAAGCACAAACTATTTTTTCCCCTCAAATGTATATTTATTTATTTTAGAAAGAGAAGAGAGGAACAGAGGGAGAGAATCTTTTTTTTTTTTTCCACCTTTGCACAAGTAATTTTATTATCTCCTGTGGGAAGGGAGAGAATCTTAAGCAGGCTCCATGCCCAGCATGGAGGAGCCCAACATGGAGACTTGATCCCCACGACCCTGAGATCATGACATGAGCCAAAATCAATAGTCGGATGCTTAACTGACTGGGCCACCCATGCGCCCCCAAACTACTTTTATAATAGGAAAAAAAGAATCAACCAGCTAAAAAGGTAAACAACCAAAATGTCCCCTTGATGGTTGGATGGATAACATGGCATATATGAACACTGACTACAATTTAACCTTAAAAAAGAATGAAATTCAGATACATGCTGTAATATGGATAAACTAAATACAAAAGGACAAATATTGTGTGATTCCACTTAATTGAGGTACGTAATCAAATTCATACAGAAAAAGTAGAACAATGGTTACAGAGCTGGGGCATGGAGTAGGGGAAGTTACTGTTTAATTAGGTAAGATGAAAAAGTTCTGGAGATGGATAGTGCTGATGATTGCATATGACTGTATTCAATACCACTGAATGACACAGTTAGAAATGGTTAAAATGGTAAATTTTCTGTTATGTGTATTTTACAACAATTTAAAAAAATCAAATGGGTACTATAGAAAATAGATGTACATAAGATACAGAATAAGAGACACTCCAACCAACAGATGATCCCAATGCACCCTGGAACTTCCATTACTATGCCTATTCTTAAATGGGAAAAAAACCAATAGACTGAATGAATTCCAGAACATTTTCTGAGTCACTGCTATCAGATGCTCAAGGACACTCAAGGAGCCACAGAAAATGCAAAGACGTATAATACATGATCCTTCACCTCATTAATTGGTATTGTACTTGAGTTGGTACCATAGTTGACCCTCAAACGGTATGGGTTTGAACTGCATTGGTCAACTTATATATGGATTTTTTTTGATACAGTATAGTACTATAAATGGATTTCCTCTTTATGTTTTTAGTATTTTTTTCTCTAGCTTTTATTATAAAAATAAAGTATACAATATATATACAAAATATGTTTTTTTTTTTTCAAAATATATGTTAACTGACTTTGTTATTGGTAAGGTTTCTGGATGACAATAGGCTACTAGTAGTTAAGATTTTGGGGAGTCAAAAGTTATATGTGGATTTCTAAGGCACAGGGAAGTCAGTGTACCTAACCTCTGCATTGTTCACAAAGGCAATTGTATATAAATTATATAAAATGTTAGTGAAGAGGAACAATTTAGTGGATACAGCTTAACATGAAAGGTGATACTTTACCTAGAACTCAAAAAGAATCTAGAATTTTAAGTGATACAGATAATGACTCCAGTGAAAATGAGAGAAAAGTATGAAATAGTAAGCAACATCTACAAACAGCAAATAGTCTAGACTGGAAAATGAGATCTATGTTTTGGGTAGAGGTGGTAAAAAATTAGGATCGAAGGACAACTTGGGTCAGGCTGTAGGAGGTTTTAAATGCCCAGCTAAGGAGTTTAGACTTTATTAGCAAAGAAAGAAAAACATCAAAACTGCACCTTAGGAAGACTTACAAAACAGCACTGCAAGGAATGAATAGGAATGGCAAAGATGGATTAAATTAATAGGCAAAACAGGAACATAATAAAGCTGAATTAGCCTAAAGTGATAATAGCAAAATTAAAGACATAAAGGAAGCTATTCAGTGAGAAAGTTTAGGTTAGGTCTTCTTGTTATACATGATCTAGGGCATTCCATTTCCTCTTTTAATATTTCTCTGTTGCGATTATTTATTCATGATTTTTTTCCTGCTAGAATGTGAGCTCCATGAAAGCAAGGACAGTGTAAGTCTTATTTATCACTACATTGGCACATAGTACTCAAATAACTATTGAATGAATTCAGAATATACTCTTCCCTAAAAGAAAACAAACAAACAAACGAAAAAAACAAAACTTTTTCGAGGCAAGTAAGAATTTGTATAAGGATTCTCTAAATTTGGGAACATTGCAAATTTTTCCAGACCTAGAATTTAAGCCATTGTCAGATGAAAATCCTATTCCTGTCTATAGCCATTACTAGATGCTTCTGAGTAAGCTTGCTTTTCATTCTAATTCCAGAAGCAAACCATCTGCCATTACCTGAAATCTTGTCCATACTAAATTCTAAGACAACAATTCAAAAAGCTGTAATCTTAATAAGCACTAAAATATAAATCAAATGGGAAAAAAATTTTAGAAGTTCATGCACAAAAAATAGGCTTACAATACCTTAGGGGGATTAAATGGATATGTTTCTGGTATTTTTATCTCTAGCTGATATCTTCCTCCTAAAAAATGGGGAAAACAGAAAGTTAAGAAGGCTACTCACCCCAAATATGTGAAGCCAAACATAGTGAAATAGCTTTTCAAACCATGTACTATTTTATATTCAATTACAACAAATTCATTTAAAAGTTGAAATTCAAAAAGTAAATAATAAAAACACTAGTTTTTCATTTAGAAGTTATTTAAAACATATAGCCATTTTACACAACTATATCAGTTTATCAGTGAATAACAGAGCTAGAGATAGATAAATACATTAAATCCAAAGACAATGCAATGCGTCACTGGGACAATTAATACAGGTTCCGTCTCCTTTTGTTTCCTCTAGTTCACACTGAGAAGAGTCGCTAAGTAACAGAAAACACAGAAAGAATAAAAAGACATAAAGAACACAAGAAGTATAAAGGCATAGATGGTACAGAAAAAAAGTACATATGGTTATGTCATAAACCGGAAAAATCTACTTCTAGCTCGTTTCTCTCAAATACAAAAATGCCTCCAAACTTTTAACTTGTGCCCAAAATTAAAGGCCAACACTTCTTGTTAAAATTTTTAAAATAAAGTTCAACAATACCAGGTAGGCATAAAGATAAAAACAAAACAAAATAAAACCAAAAAACCCTATTATCGTCCTCTCAACAGGTATACAAAAAGAAACACTTTACAAAGAGGTTGTTTTTTGGGATCCCTGGGTGGCTCAGCAGTTTAGCGCCTGCCTTCGGCCCAGGGCATGATCCTGGAGTCCCAGGATCGAGTCCTGCATCAGGTTCCCTGCATGGAACCTGCTTCTTCCCCTGCCTGTGTCTCTGCCTCTCTCTCTCTCTGTGTCTCTCATGAATAAATAAATAAAATCCTTAAAAAACAAAAACAAAGAGGTTGTTCTTGCCAATAATATGTAAAGAGAAGGCAACATTCTGTTTTGAAGTTATCGTGAGCAACTAGCAGCCAAATACATATTTTTAAAGAAGTTTATCTAGCATCCCGTAACTGGGTAATTCAAGGGGAAGATAACTGTCACTCAGGGAAACTCTGAAGGGGAAAGTCTTCCATTGGATGAGAGGGTGGATTTGAATTCTAACTTCAAGGAACCTTCTAATCCTAAGATTTTATGATTCATTAACATAGAATACACACTATTCCAAAACGGAACAAATAAAACTGTCCTACTGAAACACATATGAAACTATGCCTAGGATTTGCTTCAAAATAATAAAGGGATGGATGAGATCAAAGACTGGCCTTAAGGTGATAGTTATTAAAGCTAGATGATGAGCACACCAAAGATTCATTATACCATTTGTCTTCTATATATAACACTTTCCATAATAAAAGTAAAATAAAATAAAATAAAATAAAAGTATGCATTAGCATTAACTTCATAATTTCATAATTCAACTCTCAGTATATCCTGGGTTCTCTCAAATCCACCTCCCTCCATTGTTAGGAATACATGAATGTGGACCTGGGAGAAAAACAAAAGAACAATTCACTTGGTACCACTTTTTTCAAGCCCTTTTTGGTTCCAATTCTTATTTTCTTGCTAATTCTTTTTAATGGTATCGCACAATGACTGATGCATGAGTTGAACTAGATGCCTAAATCAGAGCATACAGCAATAGTGAAATCAAAATAAAGGAAAGTAGGAAAATAGGAAAGTAGGAAAAGAAAAGAAAAAAAAGAAAAGAAAGAAAAGGAAGAAAAGGAAGAAAAGGAAGAAAAGGAAGAAAAGGAAGAAAAGGAAGAAAAGGAAGAAAAGGAAGGAAGGAAGGAAGGGATAGGTAAAAGAAGAATACCGGAGAAAATTTTGTGTATATGGATACACCTGTTTTTGTTTAGAGTTATAACTGCTAGCTTCAAATAGAAGTTTGGCCTAAGTATTACATAGGTTCTTTTTCCTTTCTAAGAATCTTACTTTTTCTGATAAATTCTAAGATTACTATCTCTATAAACTTTCATATAAAGTTCTTCCTTCTTGGATGCTCAAAACAATTTCTTGTTAGCAGTGTGAGAGTCCAGAGATACTATCTAAGTAATGTTGGACCCTAGAGTCCCCCCAATCCTATTTTTGCTCCACATGCTATTAATACCATCTATCAATATGCTCTATCTTGCCTTATTATCTGACAACTCTCAATATATAACCACTGTAACATTAACCATAGCATTATTTGATATATATATATATACATCAGAGCAACACAACTAAGAGAGCTTTATAACTATATTACTCATAAGTTTTCACTATAAATCATTTCTTTTTAAAGAATAGCTTTTTAATATTAAAAACTTATAATCTTTAACTTCATCTAAAAAGAAGATAGGGAAGGGATGGAATTTTTTTAAATATCAACTATTCCATAAATTCAAAACAACTGTTAGGAAGAAAGGTTCAAGAACTAAACTGTTCCTTTGCCACTATTATAGCAAAAGAAGAAAATAGATTTAAGTATAGTATGTGCAATATGGTAATTTTAACATGGGTGTTCTGCTTTTCAATTTGATTACTTGTAACACACATAAAATAGTTTCCTCATTAGTTAATAATTATAACCAGTTTAACATTACACATGAAAACACTTGCCTTGGCTATGAGATTTAAAAAAACAAAAAAATTCTCAAAAACTAGCAAGAACCCGCAATAAATATCAAATACTTCTCATGTTCATGTTTCAAAAAAAAGTACCTTAGTTTATGCCCTTCAATAGTGCTTTTCCTAAATAAAATGAACTTCTCAACAATCATTTTATTTATGATAAAAAGAATATGATTTATACTCAAAAAGCATATTGAAACTAGGCTTATCAAAACAAAAACAATTAGTATTATCAAACATTAATATCTTATTTAGTGGCAGCAGCAGAAATAAACACTTAAATATGACCAAACTTGTTTCTAATTAATAAAGAATATAGTACATTTATAACTCAAGTATCAAAAAAAATAACTCAATTATCTTTCAAATGAGTACTATCCAATTTTTTAAAATTTGTCTACTTTTCTGCCTACCTAGCTTTAGTTCAGGAGGTGCTTTGTTTATAAATACCAGTTTGCTGAAAGAGTCCTAGAATGATAATGCTACTGCCATACTGTTTTTTAAAAATACATCTAAACCTAAAAAAGATTCAAGAATATTCATAATGCCTGCTTTTAAGAAGTTAGTGTATCATTCCATACAATATCTACTACTAAGAACTTGATTTTTATAAGATAACTAAAGATCTTTTTTCCATCTAATGAATTGTCAAAAGGACTAAGTGAACAGCAGCCATCAAAGTATCCAGACAAGGCCTGGCATATAGGAGGCACTCAATAAACAATATAATACTAAAGGATTTCAAGAAATGGCTCATATGAACTATAAAACAGTAAATAGAATTTTATCATTTAAGATTTAGTAGAATATGCTAAAGACGTTCTAGGATCTTTAAAAATTTAAATGAAAACAAAGATATTCTAGAATATTGGACTTTTCTGATAACTTTTATCTGTTCATTACAGAATTATAGAACCACCTCAGAGTAGACATAACCACCATTTCCAATATTCAGTCAATCCTCATTTATTCAGAAGCAGAGTAATTGGAAACATTGGCTTTGAAGTCAAAGGCTATTAGGACTCAAATTCCAGCTGTGCCACTTAGATGTGTGACCTTAAACAAGGCACTTAATTTCTCTGAGCTTAAATTTCTTCATCTATGAATCAGTGATAACTACTTACCTCATAAGATTTAAGGATTCAATGAGAAAATGCATATAAAGCTCTATTACCACAAATTCTGTTATTATGATTTCTACTAAGCATATATTTGAATGCCTATTATATGCAAGAACCTTGGTTATGCTATATAACCCAAAATTACAATAATATTCATTACTGAAGATTTGCCTAATGAGGAAATAAAAAGCTATAAAGCTTGTTTCTATATCTTACCACCCAATTAGTCTAAAGTAGCTACAAACTTAGTTTGTGAACACAAAGTTCAACAAAGTTGCCTCCTTTCTTTTCTCCGTCTTAAAACGATAACTCAAAGCTTTCCTGAATAAAGAAAATTAAATATCTGGAATATAGCCTGTGTGAAGACATATGAATGAATGAAATGCTAAATGACAAACAAGGGAGAGGAGCTTTTAAAAAAAAATTTTTATCAGAAATTTAAGGCAAGGTTTGTTATAGATACCATATGAAGGGTAACTGAGCATCTATATAGTCCATATATTTGAGGCTTAACATGCTAGATGTTTTCTACTGCTAAATTCTAACCTGTATAACTGTAACTTGGCTCCACTAAATCTATATTGGGGAAAGAAAAAAAAATCAGCTAAAATTCAGTAAGAAAAATCCATCTATATAAATATCTAAATTTATTATTAAATGTTGTAATATCCTAAGCCAAATGAAGTTATCTTCCATGTAGTTTATAGATGCTTAAGATTATTCTGATTTAATGTTTCAGATAAGTTCTAATACGCACAATATTTTGATACAGAAAAAAGTACTTGCCTTCATATGGTGTGTCTGGAGGTCCTGCTATTTCTCCTCTTAATTCTGTAAAATTCTCATCTACAAGATCTACTTTAATTTGATTTTTGCTCGTCTTAAAAATAAACAGAAAATAAATGTTAGTTATATCAGCAAGAAAAAAGCCTATTTTAAAGTATTATCTATAAAAAATTTTGAAACCCCCTCTTTAATAAACTTGATTTTCTGCTCTAGTAAAAATAATAGCCTGTGCTTTTCTAGAATTTAATTAGCCAGTTTTAAGAATATTTAAAACAAAAAAACTAACAAATTTTCACTTCATTGTTTTTAATGAAATAACACCACTTTGAACAACACTACAATGGCTTGTTAACTTTATTAGAATGTTTAGAAAAAAATAGCAGACACCTATTTTATATTTGCCAACTTCATGTAAGTTAGGTCCAAAGTGATAAGACTATTCATCTGCAGATGAACACTGCTATACTATACCCCCATATTACATGAGTTCTATCCATATAAACAGTGAGTTCTATCCATATAAACAGAAAACTCAGGATCATTAAAAGTCATTTAGGATATAAGCTCTCACTTAAACTGCAACAACTTGGCTGTTCTGGTTAACTGAAATACTATTCCATCCACCCAGATGGTGAAAACTCTAAGCATCTAATTTCCTTTTCCATAAAAAGTTACTAAAGCCTAAATGCCTCACTAGAATCATCTAATGCCTTCTTCAATTTAAGTTGCTTAGTTTAAACTTTTTAGTTACTTCAGTGGCAACTACCTACTTTTCAAAACAGACTTATTTTAAATTTATCTATATCTATTTATTTTGCAATTTACATATCTCAAAGTCCTTTCACATCTACAGTATCATTTCAATTTCTCAATCCATTCTGAGTCAATGGTGACCTTAAATGATTTAGAAAAATCTCCAGTGGGATTCACATTAATGTTCAAAAGTACCTGTCTACAAACGAGCTCTCCACTTACATTATCTAATCTATACTAGTACCTTACTGGTCCAAGTCTATATTCCTAATATGGTAAATTTTCTCTCTCAATGGTTAAAAACCTAAGTCCTTAATTTACAAGTTATGTTTTCATTTTTTTTGGTTAGGATTTCATATTTTTACCTAAGTAACACAATATAACCACTTTTATGAAAAAAAAGCCTTGCAATATTTCAAGAGTAAACTTTTTGCTTTCAAACCTACCTTTTTAAGCTTGCTTACTGGATGTACAATGTAAGAATTACTGTTTTAAGGTCCTTGGCTTCCTCCCCCCAAGCCTCCAACAAGAAGATAGCATTTTACATTTTCTCTACTAGTTTGTATTAATACAGAATGTTAAGAACTGAAAACATGTATCTTAAAACCCAAGTTTTAAAGATTTCATGACTTCTAATTAATCTTTTAATAACATAAGATTAAAAACTTATTTTATGCACTTAAAATATTCTAATTAGTGGGTTTATTTCATAACCTTTTACATTTGGGATTGTTTTTCATATTTTTCTGAAGTTAGTTTTGCCCCCAAACTAAAATTAATTACAAATCGACACATGAAAAACTTTTTCCTGTGCTCTCAAAAATCATTATCACCTTTGGTATTTGTGGTGGAGGATGAAATATACAATTTTACCAACAATAAATACGTTTCCAGTATGCACAGGAATGAAAAATGTTAAAATGAAAATCAGAGGCATCACACTTTCACGGACCAAGGAAAAAGCCCCAAGTGGAACTAAAGGACTTCCATTTCTCCCCTGAAAGTTCTAAGTAAAACTAGAGTAATCGATCTTACAAATCATCAATGTCTTCAAAGTTCTTTATAGCTTCCCACAATACCCACTTTCCAAAAGTGGGTAAACCATTAACCCTAAAATGTGAATATAGTAAAGGATGATTAAAGTTTTGGGGAGGAAAAGAAGAGATAAGAGAAATAAGAGAAGCTGCCTTCCAGATTGCCAATTCTTGAGTTAGTAAAATGCTAAATAAACAATTATTAATTTTATTAGTATTCCTCTGTCCTTATTTCTGTCACTACCTCCAAATTATAATTTGAGAAAAATAGGTCTTTTTTTTTCCTCTAGAGAAAGCACACCATTAGTGTATGAAAAATGTACTAAATTAGCTAAAAAAAATACAATCACCATGATGAATCCATTATAAAGAAGAATCCTATATGGTCTAGAGTAGGGCCTTTATCTGCAGATAACCAAAGATAAAAAGAAAATGGAAAGTTAAAAACAGATTTTTCATAGCTTAATTTTTCTATCACACAACAATTATCCTTTATTATCTTCACAGTTTAACCTCCAATTACTCCATAATACAAAATTCTGTTCCCAGTGCCCAAACTACCTTAAAATCCCACTTAAGACCAAGAACTGTAAGGAATATAATGAAAAATGGCAAGAGATGTAACAGTATTTTAAAAAGTATGGCCTTTGAAGTTAGATGGGAGTTGAATCCAAGTTGTCACTTACTTGTGGCATTAATTTAGGTAAGTCACATAACATCTCTCAATTTTATTACTGTAAAATGAGAATACAAATCTCAAATTTAAATGAGAATCTTCTGGAAAGCAGCAGCATAGTTACCCTTTCTCTAATAATGTTAGTTACAAAAACCTTTGATTTCAAAGCCCTATTTTAGAAATTTCTTTTCACAGCTCTGTTTCCAGTATAAGAAGGAAATGTTATTCCTAAAAATAAATACCAAAACAATGTGTTATTCATTTTAATGACCAGGAACACTATGGCTTTGGTATGAAACCTTGAAGAACTGTGTTACACATTTTTTGTGAGGACAGCTACAAAATTGCTTTTCTATACTTTCTTCTCCCAACTCAACTAAACACACAGCGGGTAGTGTGGTAGTCCTGGTTTTTCTGATGTTCCTTTGTGGCTCCAATGTGTTTCTAACATGTAAAAGGAAAAGAGATGAATAGAAGCTACAGTTCCTAGTAAAAATTTTAAATGAACTATTAAAATGTAATACAAAATATGCAAAATAGCACATAAGATCACACCTAATCTGAATTTGGTAAATTAGCATTACTGCCAATAAGCAATAGTGTGGAATTTAAAGCAATTCTAATAGATTTCCAAAGCCATGGCACATCTCTTGGTGAATTGACATCATCATCACAAAATTCTTTCAAATTCCTTGAGTATACTATATGCCAGAAAGAAATCTCAAGTGTTAAAGTCAACAAAACTAAGTCCTTGCCCACTTAGAGCTTACATTCTAGTGAGAAAAACTAAAAACTAAGATTTCATCATAAAAGCGCTAAGTACATTGTTACTTAACCTGTTTAAACTAACATGTGACCTCAAGAAAGTTAATTAACAACTATGAAACTCAGTTTCATCCTCTATCAACTGGGGATTATCATAGTACTTACTATATACAGTTCCTGGGGGACTTTAATGAATACAGTATATAAAACAGTATAGAATAAATGCTGAATGTATAGTGGTCATTTAACATTGGAATATGTTGACTTTTGACAATGATGTAGGAGCAGAAAACTTCCACCTAAAGCAAATATTGGTTGTTGTTGTTTTTTAAGGAGCCCTTGTCACATTATTCTCACGTGTATTTATTCTGTAAAATTTATTCTAAAACAAAATTTCAATCTAAATTTCAGATAGACAAATATAACTCTGTATTACCCCTAACATTACAGAACATTCTCACATTCTCATATGCTATAAAGAAACTATTGGTTTGTTTCCCAGTCAAATCACAAGAACCAAAATTTAGGAGCACTGTTTATCAGTATCATGCAAATAAATGTGAAATTCAATTCTCCCTAAAATTTGCTGAAAATGCAGATGAAAAGGTTTAATAGTTGCCATTGTTTTCCCCGAATTTAATATGAATGACTTATTTTCCCCTACTAAGGCCCCTCAGGGCCTTATAAGAAAGATTCCCTTATAGGATTTCCCTTTTTTTTTTTTTTTTAATTTTTATTTATTTATGATAGTCACAGAAAGAGAGAGAGAGAGAGAGGCAGAGACACAGGCAGAGGGAGAAGCAGGCTCCATGCACCGGGAGCCCGACGTGGGATTCGATCCTGGGTCTCCAGGATCGCGCCCTAGGCCAAAGGCAGGCGCCAAACCGCTGCGCCACCCAGGGATCCCTAGGATTTCCCTTTTAAGAAAGATTTCCACCTTCCAAGCAGTTATTAAAAAAAAAAAAAAAAAAAAAATTCTGAAGGTTAGGGCATGTCACAAATCCAAAACAGGCTGACATGGAAACAGAGTAGAAGGAAACTGAAGCCATGGGGAACATTTACGATACTCACTAAATACAAGTTCTAGATCGGTTCTAACAGATAGCTAATATGAGCCACAAAATTTTCTACTAATCACACTAAAAAGAATAACATGCAATCAAAATAAAATTTCCTGAGATATTTTCATTTTGTAAAAAGCTCACGTCTTGGGGACCCCTGGGTGGCGCAGTGGTTTAGCGCCTGCCTTTGGCCCAGGGTGAGATCCTGGAGACCTGGGATCGAATCCCACGTCGGGCTCCCAGTGCATGGAGCCTGCTTCTCCCTCTGCCTTTGTCTCTGCCTCTCTCTCTCTCTCTCTATCATAAATAAATAAAAATAAAAAAATAAAAAAATAAAAAAATAAAAAAAAAACACTGTGCTCATTACATCTATTAAAAAAAAAGCTCACGTCTTCAAAATTCAGTGTTTAATTTACAAATCATATTCACATTTTGATTTGGATTACCCACATTACATGTGTTCAAAAGCCACATGTGATATTCAAATTCACAGATATAGAAAGTAAATTATTGGCTGTTAAGAAAGGAGAGGGAAGGGAGAGATGGGAAGGATCTGCTAATGGGCATGAGAATTATTTTAGGGGAGATGAAATGTTCTGAAATTACATAGTGGTAAGAGTTGCACAACTTTGTGTGTGAATATACTAATGACTGCTGAATTGTACATTCTAAAAAATCAAGAACAATTTTTTAAAACTTGAAAAAAAAAATCACATGTGGCTAGTGGCTACAGTATTGGACAAGTACAGCTATAGAGAACCAGGAAATGACAGCCTTTCCAATTAAAACAGTCTGTCATGGGATCCCTGGGTGGCGCAGTGGTTTGGCACCTGCCTTTGGCCCAGGGCGCGATCCTGGAGACGCGGGATCGAATCCCACGTCGGGCTCCCGGTGCATGGAGCCTGCTTCTCCCTCTGCCTGTGTCTCTGCCTCTCTCTCTCTGTGACTATCATAAATAAATAAAAATTAAAAAAAAAAAAACAAAAAAAAAACCAGTCTGTCATTAAAATTTTATTTTTTGGACTTCTGTCCTCATACTTCAGACAATATGTAATTTGGAATAATTAAAGTTCTGAACATATTAATCCCATGAATATTTACTGAGTACTCATACTATTCACAAGGTTGTAGCATTTAATAGAATGCTACAAACAAAAATAAAGGAGTTTATTTCTGGTTTCCAATCCAGCATGTAAAAACTTAGAAATCATCACTCCCATCCACAAAAGAAAGAAGCTAAACACACTGGAAATCATCTCTTCTAAAATCCATCAGAGAATTGAAGCCACAGGACAAAATGCTGCCCCCAAATCATGGATACACAATGGGCAGAAAATAAAACTCAAACTTACCAGGGCAAAAGCTCACAAGTATGAAGCATTACCCAGGCAGGAAAGCCTAAACTGTAATTGACAAACTGCTGGAGGCACAGTCTGGATGAATTTGAGACTGAAAAATTCTCAAGGGGCCTTCCTGCTTTTGTTCAGTTTTTACCTCCAGGATCCCTACTGGTTCTCACAGTGAAAATCAGAAGAAAATGCCCTCATGCTCCTAGCAGGGGGAAGGTAAAGAAGCCATTTTGAAATAAACCTAGAGTTTTCTGATTTCCAAGGCCTGTCCTCAAGAGAAACTTCCAACTGGGGTCTTAACGTATCTAACCAACCTGAGGGAAGAGAAGTACCCTATTCCAAACCCCTCTAGTCTTCCAGTATTATATGAGGGGGAGGGAGAATGAGAAGTACTTTTGAAGCTTAGGGGTGTAGACTCCCTAAAACACTAAGACCCAATTACAGGACTACAGAATGCTTCCCCTCCTCAAACCACCACTTCAATAGGCCTCCTGTGTAATAACAGGGGATTACAACTCAAAGAACCACATGTCTCAGGCCTGACTTAAGATGTCTCTAAGGAGCCTCAGAGGCAACAGGGAAGACAAAAACAAGAGCATCAGAGATTTTGGATTCTGATATATACAGCAAACAGTAAACAGAGACTAATCCTCCCTGGACAGATAGACATAAAGTCTCACACCAAAGGCCTATTTATTAACTTCAGTTCCTTTTACCCATGACATCATGTATGGCTTTGGCTTTCAAAAGAAAAAAAAAAAAAATTAAGGCATACTAAAAAACAAAACCACAGAAAAAGACTCAGAAGGTAGAAATGCTAGTATTAGACTAAAAATTTAAACTACGGTTAATATGCTAAGTGCCATTAAGGAAAAAGCTGACAACATCCAAATCAAATGGGTAATGTTAGCAGAGAGATGGTAACTCCAAGAAGGAATTAAAATAATATGCTAGATAATTTTAAAATATATGGTAACAGAAATTAGAAATGCCTTTGATGGGCTTATTAGTAAGTGAACACAAACAAAAAGTGAGTCCATAAGTTAGAAAAAATGTCAATAGAAACTCTAAAAACCGTAATCAAAGGAAAAACAAATGAAAAAGATAGAATAGAATCTCCAAGGGATGCCTGGGTGGCTCAGTGGCTGAGCATCTGCCTTCAGCTCAGGGCATGATCCTAGAGTCCAGGGATCGCGTCCCACATGGGGCTCCCTGCATGGAGCCTGCTTCTCTCTCTGCTTATGTCTCTGTGAGTCTCTCATGAATAAATAAATAAAATCTTAAAAAAAAAAAAACCCACACAATATGATACACAGATCTATCAGGATGGCTACTATCAAAAAAACTGAAAATAACAAGTGTTGACATAGATGTGGAGACCGGGACCTTGTGCACTACTGGTGGGAATGTAAAACAGTGCAGCCACAGTGGAAAACAGTAAGTTGTTCATCAAAAAATTGAAAACAGGGGCACCTGAGTAGCTCAGTCAGTTGAGTGTCTGCCTTTGGCTCAGGTCATGATCCCAGCATCCTGAAATCAGGCCCCACATTCGGCTTCCTGCTCAGAAGGGAGTATGTTTCTCCCTCTCCCACCCGCCCCCCCCTCCCCGCTTATGCTCTCTTACTTTCAGTCAAATGAATAAACAAAATCTTTTTTAAAAAATGAAAATGGACTGACCATGTGATCAAGCAATTCCACTTCCAAGTGCATGCTCAAAAAGCAGGGTCTCAATCTGCACACTCATTTCATGGCAGCACTATTCAAAACAGCCAAAGGGGCGGGGGGGGGGGTGCAGCTGGGTGGGTGGCTCTCAGTTAAGCGTCTGACTCTTGATTTTGGCTCAGGTCATGATCTTAGGGTCCTGGGATCAAGCCCCACACTGTGTCCCACACTCAGCACGGAGTCTGCTTGAGGATTCCCTCTCCCTCTCCCCCACCAAAATAAATAAATCTTTTAAAAAAATCCTTAAAGTATATATCAGTGTAACAATGGAGTTTCAGAGGTGTCTGGGTGGCTCAATCGTTTAAGCATCCAATTCCTGATTTTGGCTCCGGTCACAATCTCAGGGTTGTGAGATCGACCCCACATTGGGCTCCATATTTAACAGGGAGTCTGCTTGAGATTCTTGCTCTCCCTTTCCCTCTGCCCCTCTCCCTCTCTAAAATAAATAAACAATTTTTAAAAAATGGAATATCAAAATACATAAGGCAGTAAGAACAAAACTGTAATGAGAGGGTGCCAGTCAGTTAAACGTCTGCCTTTGGCTCAGCGCATGATCTCAGAGTCCTGGGATCAAGTCTCACATCAGGCTCCAGCTCAGTGGGGAGTCTGCTTCTCCCTCTACCCATTCATTCCCTCTGCTTATGCTTTCTCATGCTTTGTCAAATAAATAAGACCTTAAAAAAAAAACACTATAATGAGAAACAGATGAATCCACTACTATCGTCAAACTTTAACATCTCTCTACCACTATTTAATACATCCAGTAGGCAGGCATAGATGGATTGATCAACAAACACTAAATTGAATCTAATGTACATCTACAGACTACTTATGCAACAGTAGCAGAACATACACTCTTCTCAAGTTTACATAGAACATTCACTAGACCATACTCTGGGCCATAAAGCACAAATTCAAAAGAACAAGAATCATAGAAAGTATACTTTTAGGCCACAATGGAATTATGTTGGAAATCAGGGACACCTGGCTGGCTCAAACGGTAGAGCATGCAACTCTTGATCTCAGGTTTGTGAGCTCAAGCCCCACACTGGTTGTAGAAATTACTTAAAAATAAAATATTTTAAAAATAAGTAAAAATAAAATACATATCGGGGCACCTGGGTGGCTCAGTGGTTGAGCATCTGCTTTTGGCTCAGGTCGTGATCCCAGGGTTCTGGGATTGAGTCCCACATCAGGCTCCTCGCAGGGAGTCTGCTTCTCCCTCTGCCTATTATCTCTGCCTCTCATGAATAAACAAAATCTTAAAAAAAAAAAAAAAACTAGAAATCAATGATGCAAAGAGAACTAGAAAACCTCAAAACACTTGGAGATTAAACAACACGCTTCTAAATAACACATTTGTCAGAGAAGACATCTTAATAGAAACTTAAAAATATTCTGAACTAAATGAAACAAAAAGACAACTTATCAAAATCTACAGGATGTGATAAGAATAATACTTTGAGGGAGATTCACATTGAATGCATATCAGAAAAAAGTCAAAATTAATAATCTAAGATTCCACCTATGAAACCAGAAACGGAACAAATTATAAACAAAGTAAAAGGAAAATAATTTAAAAGATGGAGCAATGAAAATGAGAAAAGTTAAACTGAATTCAATTAAACTGAAAATAAGAAATAGAAAAGCCAACTAAACCAAAAATTGGTTCTTTGAAATAATCAACTAAATTGATAAACCTCTAGACAGACTAAGAAAAAAGAGAGAAAACACAAATTACTAAATACCACAAATGAGAGACCCATCTCCACTAATCCCACAGACATTAAAAGGACAAGGTAATATTGCAAACAACACTATGCTCACAAATCTGATAATCTAAGAAGTGAACGGATTCCTTAATAGACACCATCTGCCAAAACTGAAGACAGACTATCTGAATAGACTAAATAGGATTATATGTATTAAGGAAATTGAATCAATAATGAATAACTTTGGGGCACCTGGGTGGCTCAGTGGATGAGCATCTGCCTTCTGCTTAGGGCGTGATCCCAGAGTCCCGGGATGGAGTCCCACATCAGGCTCTCTGCATGGAGCCTGCTTCTCCTCCCTCTTTCTATGATTCTGCCTCTCTCTCTGTGTGTCTCTCATGAATAAATAAATAAAATCTTAAAAAAAAAATGAATAACTTTACAGAAGAAAAAGCACCGGCCACAGATACTGTTAATGATGAATTCTACCAAATATTTAAAGAAGAAATTATGCCAGTTCTCTACCTCTTATAATCTCTTTTGTAAGGTAGAAGCAAAGCAGGAAGTATTTCCTAACTCATTCTATGAGGCCAGTATTACCAAACACACACGACAAGTACAGACCAGGGTCTCTCATGAACATGTCCGCAAAAATCCTCAAAAAAAATTAGCAACTTTACTCCAACAATGAAGAGAATCATATGGTTACCCTTGAACAACATGAGGGTCAAGGATGCCAATACCCTGCACAGTTGGGTATCTGCATGTAGCTTTGGATGCCCCCAAAACTTAAGTATTAATAATAGCCCACTACTGACCAGACGCCTTACTAGTAACACAATCAATAAACACTTAATTTGCATGTTACATGCATTAATGCTGTATTCTTATGATAAAGTAAGCTAGACAAAAGAAAATACTAACGAGGCCAAAAGGGAGAGAAAATACATTCACACCACTGTATTATATTTGTCAAAAATGCATAAGAGAATCTGTGCAATTCAACTCTGTGTTGTTCAAGGGTCAATTGTATACCATGACAAGTGGAATTTATCCTGGGTATACATGCTGGCTCAATGTTCAAAAAATCAATTAACATAACCCAATCACATCAACAGGCTACAACAAAAACCACACAATCACATCAATAGATGCAGAAAAAGAATTTCACAAAATCCAAAACCCATGCACAAAAACACTCTACACACTAGGAATAGAATGGAACTTTCTTAACTTGATAAGTAGTATTTACAAAAAAAACCTTACAGCTAACATACTCAATGGTGAGAAACTCAAAGCTTTCTCAGTTAAGATCAGGTATAAGGCAAGGATATCCCCTCTTACCACTCCTTTTCAAAATTACACTAGTTCTAGCTACTACAATAAGAAAACATATACAAGTTGAGGAAGAAAAAATAAAACTTTGTTTGCAAATGACACCTTTGTAGAAATCTGCAAAAACATGACAAAAGTTAATTCTAAGAATAAGCAATTACAGGAAGGTTGCAGGATACATGGTAAACATATGAAAGTCAACCATTTTCTTATATATCAGCAATGAACAATTGGAATTTAACATTAAAACACAATACTATTTAACATTAGCACCAAAAGGGCAGCCTGGGTGGTTCAGCGGTTTAAACACAATACTACTTAACTTTAGCACCAACAGGGCAGCCTGGGTGGTTCAGCGGTTTAGCACCATCTTCAGCCCAGGGCGTGATCCTGGAGACCCGGGATCAATTCCCACATCAGGCTCCCTGCACGGAGCCTGCTTCTCCTTCTGCCTTTCCCTCTCTCTCTGTCTCTCTCATGAATAAATAAAATCTTAAAAAAAAAAAATAGCACCAACAAGCCAACATACTGAGGTATATAAATCTAACAAAATATGTGCAAGAACTATATGAAGAAAACTTACAAAGCTCTGATGAATGATATCAAAGAACTAAAAAAATGGAGGAGTGAGCTTCAAGATTTACAGTAAAGCTACAGTAATCAAAAAATGGTATTGGCCAAAGAACAAAGGGATCCATGAAACAGAATAGACAACCCAGAAATAGACCCACATAAATATAATATAGTCAACTTGACAAAAGAACAAAGGAAATACAACAGAGCACTGTCTTTTCAACAAATATTTCTGAAACTAGATACACACATGCAAAAAAAAAAAAAAAAAAGAGAACCTAGACACAAACCTTACAACACCCTTCAGGAAAATTAACTCAAAATGGATTAGAGGGGCAGCCCCAGTGACACAGTGGTTTAGCGCCACCTTTGGCCCAGGCCTGATCCTGGAGACCCGAGATCGAGTCCCACGTTGGGCTCCCTGCTTCTCCCTCTGCCTGTGTCTCTGCCTCTCTCTGTGTCTCTCTCATGAATAAATAAAATCTTAAAAAAATGGATTAGAGATGTAAATGTAAAATACAGAAGTAAAAAACTAGAAAAGAGCAAAGGGGGAAAATCTAGATAAACTTGATATACCTATGACTTTTTAGATATAATACCAAGGTACAATCCGTGAAAGAAAGAAGTGGTAAGTAGGACTTCATTAAAATAAAAAACTACTCTGCAAAGGACAGTTTTGTCACGAGAATAATGAAAAAAGGGACTGTGAGAAAATATCTGCAAAAGACGTATCTGATAAAGGACTATTACTCAAAAAACACAAAGAATTCATAAAACTGAGTAAGAAAACACAATTAAAAAATGAACTTAACAGACATCTGACCAAACAAGATATATAGATTGCAAATAAGCATAGGAAAAGATGGTCCACTTCATATGCCATGGGGGAAATGCAAACTAAAACAATGAGATACTGGGGCAGCCCAGGTGGCTCGGTGGTTTAGCACCGCCTTCAGCCCAGGGCATGATCCTGGAGACAGGAGGTCAAATCCTGCATCGGGCTCCCTGCATGGAGCTTCTCCTTCTGCCTGTGTCTCTGCCTCTCTCTCTCTCTCTCTCTCTCTCTCTGTGTCTCTCATGAATGGATAAATAAAATCCTTAAAAAACAAACAAACAAACAAACAAAAAAAACACTATTAGAACAGCCAAAATCTGGACCAAATGCTGGCAAGGATATGGAGCAGCAGAAACTCTCAATCAATGCTGGTGGGAGTACAAAATTATGCTGTCACTTTGGAAAACTGAGTTGTGGTTTCCTTCAGAACTAAACATACAAAAAAAAAAAAAAAAAAAGAACTAAACATACTCTTTACCATATGATACAACAATCATACTCCCTAATTATTTACCCAAAGGAGTTGAAAACTAACATCCACACAAAAACCTGCGCACAGATGTTTATAGCAGCTTTATTCATGATTGCCAAAACTTGGAGGCAACCAAGAGGTACTTCAGTAGATGAAGGGATAAACTGTAATATATTCAGATAACAGAATATTAAATATATATTAATTACATATGCAACAAATATATAATAAAAATAAATAGCTATGAAGCCACAAAGATACAGAGGAAACTTAAATGCTTATTGCTAAGTGAAAGAAGCCAAAATGAAAATGCTACATATTGTGAAATTCCAACTATATGCCATTCTGCAAAAGCAAAACTATGGAGACAGTAAAAAGGTCAGCAGTAGTGGTGGTGGGATGGAAACAGGATGACACAAAGAAGTTTTAGGGCAATGAAAATACACTGGGCGGGAGCGGGAGAGTGTGCCTGGTTGGCTCAGTTGGAAGAGCATGCAACTTTTGATACTGGGGTCATGAGTTCATGCCCCATGTAGGGTGTGGAGACTACTAATAAATAAACATTAAAAAAAAAAGAAAGAAAAGAAAATACTCTATAAGAATTATAATGATGAACACATGTCATTACATACATTGTTTCCAGAATAAAAACCACCAAGAGTGAACCTTAAGGTATGGACTTTGGGTGATTATGATCTATCAGTGTACGTTCATATTTTAACAAATGTAACCGTATATCTTGGTGGTTTGTAGGGAATGCTGATAATGTAAGAAGCTATGCATCTGTGGGAGCAAAGGATGTCAAAAACTTGTTCTTAAGTCTTGTGATACTGCGCAAGCTTTCCTTTACAGTAACTGTCACCACACACAGAGCTGAAATACTTTTAGTGTGGTTGTACACTTGTTCAAATTTATAAAGTTCATAAACTGAAAATTCCTGTATTTACTAAATATATAAATGCATAAAAAATTATTCAAAGTTACTACTGAAAGAAAGGATTAGGACTGAGGAGAGGAAGAAAAGAGTAAGTATGGATAACTTTTACTCTGGGATGCGTGGGTGGCTGGTTAAGCAACCATCTCTTGGTTTTGGCTCAGCTTGTGATCTCTTCCACATTAGGCTCTATGCTCAGCATACAGTCCACTTAAAACTCTCTCCCTCTCTTTCCCACCATGCGTGCTCGCACTCTCCCTCTCTCTCTCTCTCTCTCTCTCTCAGTAAATAATTTAAAAAGAAAAAAAAAAGAAAACTTTTACTCTGGGCCAACCCTCTCAGGTCCCCTCCCACTTCGGGTGCTTATCACTCAATAAACTTCATGGTCCACCAAAAACAAAACAAAACAAAAACAAAAAACAACAACAACAAAAGCTTTTACTCTGTATTTCTTCTTTGAAAAAATTTTCACAGGGATGCCTGGATGGCTCAGCGGCTGAGCGTCTGCCTTGGGCTCTCAGGTCGTGATCCTGCAGTCCTGAGATCGAGTCCCACAGTGGGTTCCCCACAGGGAGACTGCTTCTCCCTCTGCCTATGTCTCTGCCTCTCTCTGTGTGTCTCTCATGAATAAATAAAATCTTTTAAAAAATTACTGGATTTATTCCAAGAATTTAAGAATGATTTCTTTCTTCTTCTTCTTCTTTTTTTTTTTGTCATTTCCCTTCTTTAGGAAAATAAAATTTTGTCTCAATTTCAGGTCTGTATTTGTCGGGGGTACTTGGGTGGCTCAGTGATTGAGCAACTGCCTTTGGCTCAGGACGTGATCCCGGGGTCCTGGGATTCAGTCCTGCATTGGGCTCCCTGCAGGGAGCCTGCTTCTCCCTCTGCCTCTCTCTCTCTCAAAAAAGGTCTAAGTCAAATTAAGGCATTTCCAAGTCCCTTCTTTTTTTATTTTTAATTTATTTATGATAGTCACAGAGAGAGAGAGAGAGAGAGGCAGAGACATAGAAAGAGGGAGAAGCAGGCTCCATGCACTGGGAGCCCGACGTGGGACTCGATCTCGGGTCTCCAGGATCGCGCCCTGGGCCAAAGGCAGGCGCTAAACTGCTGCGCCACCCAGGGATCCCCATCCCTTTAAAAAAAAAAAAAAAAAAAGATTTTATTTATTTATTCATGACAGACACAGATAGAGAGGCAAAGAGATAGAGGGAAAAGCAGGCTCTTTGCAGGGAGCCTGATGCAGGACTGGATCCCGGAACAGGATCACGCCCTGAGCCAAAGGCAGATGGTCAACCTCTGAGCCACCCAGGTGTCCCTCCATGTCCCTTTAAAAAAAAATTTTTTTGTTCATTTTTAATATTTATTGGGGCACCAATAAAAAAAACATCACTTCTACCACTTAAGACTAATTTTCCACCTAAACACTTTTATAAAATCCAACATGCAAATCCAAGTTTGCATAAATGTTATTTTAACCACAAGAATATTAAACAACAGAGACAAAGCTCAAATTACTTTTGAAGCTGTAACTTGAAGTCCCCAACCTCCAGAACTTCGTGAGAAAACTAATTTCTGTTGTTTATGCCATCTACTTTATGGTATTTTGTTATGGTAGCCCAAGTTGGCTAAGATCCACACATTCAATCATAAAAGAAGAGAAAGGAAAAAATCATTATTGCCATTGGAGGGGACTATTAAACCAAATATTTACTCTGATAGTAAGTAATTTTCATTCCAGTTGATGATGGAAAACTCTTCTTTCTAGTAGAATATTAGCTAACCAAATTTAAAGCTGGCAATTAGGAAAATCAACTTTCTACAACCCCCAATGAAATAACTAATGCAGGCAACGATCAAATGACCTAGCATTGCTAACAGTTGAGGACAACCTGATATTATTACACATTTATTAATCACTGAATATGAAACATATACTACAAGTCTTTTTGTCAAAAACATTTATCCTGAATCTAGTCAAACCTTTACACATAAACTCCTAGTTTACAAGAATTATAAAAAGCACCACCATAAAGAAATCTCCAAGATTTTCAGTGTCAAAAAGAAAAAAAAAAAAAAAAAAAAGGGTGCACTGTAAATTTTAAATGACTAAAAATAACATTCATATGCAATTTGTAAACCTTAAGTAGATTCTGCTCTCCCAAAAGGCTAATAAACCTGAGGAAATATGAATGTTAGATACCAAGGAATTAACATCTTCTCTGGTAGAATAGTAAAAGAATGTTATTTTTAGCAGATGCAAACTCAAGATTTTGGTAACAGCAATATTAACAATTGTAAAATCTCAGTAGTGGGAATGTAATTATACTTCAACTTTCCATTTGAAAATTTTCTTAATAAAACGTTAAGTAGGGATCCCTGGGTGGCGCAGCGGTTTGGCGCCTGCCTTTGGCCCAGGGCACGATCCTGGAGACCCGGGATCGAATCCCACGTCGGGCTCCTGGTGCATGGAGCCTGCTTCTCCCTCTGCCTGTGTCTCTGCCTCTCTCTCTCTGTGACTATCATGAATAAATAAATAAAAAAAATAAATAAATAAATAAAAATAAAAAAATAAAACGTTAAGTAGGGATTCCCTGGGTGGCTCAGCGATTTAGTGCCTGCCTTCAGCCTAGGGCGTGATCCTGGAGTCCCAGGATCAAGTCCTGAATTGGGCTCCCTGCATGGAGCCTGCTTCTCCCTCTGCCTGTGTCTCTGCCTCCCTCTCTTTCTGTGTCTCTCACAAATAAATAAATCTTTTTTTTTTTTAAGTTAAGTAAAATTAAAATATAAAATTGGACAATTAATTTTCCTATTTCGTTCTTAAAAAAGATTGTTTTAAAGGTGAGAATATGATGAATCTGGCTGCCCCATGCAGGGCCAGTGCTAGAGTAATTTACAACAAACTTTCTGGGAAGCACTTTAGTCATAAGCATATGAAAAGTTCAGACACTATGATCCAGGATTTTTTTTCCAGGAAATCTATCTTAGAGAAATAAACTCATATAAAAATTATACAAAGATATTCCATTCAGTACACACACACATGCACATAGTGGTATAAAACAGAAACAACTTTTAAACATTCAACCAAAGAACAGTTTAGGGGTACCTGGCTGGCTCAGTCAAAAGAGCGTAAGACTCTTTTTTTTTTTTAATTTTTTTTTTAATTTTTATTTATTTATGATAGTCAGAGAGAGAAAGAGAGACAGACAGAGAAATAGGCAGAGGGAGAAGCAGGCTCCGTGCACCGGGAGCCCGATGTGGGATTCGATCCCGGGTCTCCAGGATCGCGCCCTGGGCCAAAGGCAGGCGCCAAACCGCTGCGCCACCCAGGGATCCCGAGCATAAGACTCTTGATCTCAGGGTTTTGAGTTCAACCCCCACACAGAGATTGTGTAAATAAGTTTTATTTAAATAAAACTTTAAAAAATATTAAATATATAAATTAAATACTATTAATATTTAATACTACTTAATATTTAAATATTTCATTTTTAAAAAAGATTTAAGTAATCTCTATACCCAACGTGGGGCTCAAACTCATATTCCCAAGATCAAGAGTTGCCCACTTCACCAACTCAGCCAGCCAACCCTAAAGAGGAAAACATTTTAAAAGAATATTTAATGCCACATAGAAAATATAAGATGTCTCGGATGCCTTGGTGGTTCAGTCAATTAAACATCTCACTCTTGATATCAACTCTGGTCTTGATCTTATCAAGGTGGTGAGTTCAAGCCCCTCTTGGGCACAGAGCCTATGAAGGAAAGGAGGAGGGAGGGAGAAAGGGAGGAAGGAAGGAAGGAAGAAACTAATGAAAGAAAGAAATATAAAATAGATTAAGAAAAAAAATACAAAACAGTATACTACATACTAAGACCTTGATTTAGTAAAAAGAAAAAAGTATGTTAATAGCAATGGCTATATTTGGCCTATGAGAGACTGCTACTTACATCTGTCATCTTTGTACATTTTTAAATTTTTTAAAAAAGGTAAGGAGATAGAGACTGTTTCTAATATTTATAGACTGTAAGCTCTTATCCCTATGGTCATACACATAATTTTGTCATCACCAAAAACTGTACTTTCTCTGAAATCCATTTCAAGTTTCTCAGATTTCCAACCTCCTTAGATCAAGTTCACTATTTAGTACTCCAAATTCAGCTATTAGCTGGATTAATTGTACATCACCATTGTGTCATTATCAATCACTCCCTTGCTAACATTGATGCTTTTGTTCCTTCATGGTACTCATATGGCAAAGCCCCACTGCTAGTTAAACTCATTCCTCAATTAACTTAAAACAAAACAAAACAAAACTACCTTCCTGTGTCTGCCCCAAGCAGCACTGCTGGGGAAAGAAACACACACAACCATCATTAATTGGTTTCATGTTCAAGTGAAGACCACAAATCCCAAATGAAAATTTAACATTGCCCTAAGTGTCTCTGCTCCTATTAAAGATTAATCCTTTCATTTATGCTAGTAATACCACTCCTGTTATTCTCAAGGACTTTGCAGGCTCAATTACTCCTCCTTCCTCTAGAAATAATCAATTTCTCCCATCCATCAACATATAAACATCATCAACATAATATTAGAAAATTTTTAAGAGGCACTTAGGGAACTCAGTTAAGCACCTGACTCTTGATTTGGGTTCAGGTCATGATCTCAGAGTTATGAGATTGAGCCCCACATCAGGCTCCAAGCAGCTCAGTATAGAGTCTGCCTGTCCCTTTCCCTCCTTGAACTTGGGTACATACCCGTTCCAAAATAAATTAAAAATTTTTTGAAGCCATATTCTTCTGCAGCTCCGCCTCTTCTCTGTTCTCTGTCAGAGTACAACTTTAAAAAGTTGACTACAGCTGCCAGTTCCTCACATTATTCTGTCCAATCATATATCCATCTTCACCATTCCAATCATATATCCATCTTTACCATTCCAATGAAAATATTATAGCCAAGGTCACCAATGATAACTGCGCTGCAAATTCACAGTGGGCATTTCTCTCACTCAGCAGCATGACAAAGTTAACCACTCTTGGAACTGTCTCGGTTTCAGAGATACCACATTCCGCTGGTTTTCCTAATATATCACTAATAGCTCACTTTCCTTATCTTTCCATGTTTTTTCTAAGCTCAACTACAAAAGATGCTTGGGATTCATGGTGAAAACCAGAACTTTGTCCTACTACGTTCCCTCCTTTTCTAACCAAATTCTCCTAGAGTTAGGTTACCCACTCTAAGCTTTAACCTAACAAGAATGAAGCAAAAATTTTATATCTCCCAATTTTTAATGTGCTCCACCCACTCTTTCCCATCTCAGAAATTAGCACCATCATCTGTCTGGTTGCTAAAGACAAAAGTCTAGGGGTTTTTCTAAGTTCTTCACTTTTCCTCTACACCATCAGCAAGCCCTTGTGAATCTACCTTTAGTTTAGTTTTGTTTTTTTTTAAGATTCTATTTATTTATTTACTCATGAGAGACCCACAGAAAGAGAGGCAGACACAGGCAGAGAGGGAAGCAGGCTCCATGCAGGGAGCCCGACGTGGGACTCGATCCCAGGTCTGCAGGATCACGTCTTGGGCCAAAGGCAGGCACTCAACTGCTGAGTCACCCAGGCATCCCTGAATCTGCTTTTAATACATATCCCCAATACTCTTCTTTAGTCTCCTATTCAACTGTAAGCTACAATCATCTACAAGCTATAATCATCTCTTGCCCGGGCTATTTAGAAAGACTTCACAAAAGGTCTTCCTAAGAGACACCTGGGTGGCTTAGTGGTTGAGCATCTGCTTTTGGCTCAGGACATGATACCAGTCCCAGGATCGAGTCCCGCATCAGGCTCCCTCCTGCAAGGAGCCTGCTTCTCCCTCTGTCTGTGTCTCTGCCTCTCTCTCTATCTCGTTTGTGTGTCCCACCTTGCCCCACTCATCACTATATTCCCAGCACATATCATGGCACCAAGGATAAAAGAAGCCCTCAAATATTTGTTAAATAAATTAAAGAGCTGTTGGTACTGAATAGACAAAGATGAGCCACAATGCTTATTCTTGAACTTCTCAAGAATAGGGAGTCTAGTAGGGAAAGACAGCTTCAGATCACTAAAAAAAAAAAAAAAAAAAACATTAAAAATTACAAATTTGGGTTGAAAGTCAGATTGGAATTATATTTAAAAGTCTTTTAAAAACTTCTATATAGGGACGCCTGAGTGGCTCAGCAGTTGAGCACCTACCTGCCTTTGGCTCAGGGCATGAATCCAAGGGTCCAGAATGGAGTCTCACATCAGGCTCCTTGCTGGAAGCCTGCTTTTCCCTCTACCTGTGTCTCTGCCTCTCTCCCTGTCCCTCATGAATAAATAAATAAAATCTTAAAAATAAATAATAAAAACTTCTAAATAAGTGTGTATATATACATATGTAAAAAAAAAATTAAAGAAAAAAGTGGAAGGAAATAACCAAAATTAAGATGTATCTCTACATGTTTGAAATTTCACAGACAGACAAAAATATTTTAAAGGAAAGAATTAGGGCGGCCCATGTGGCTCAGCAGTTTAGTACAGCTCAGGGCCTCATCTTGGACTTGAGCTGATCAAGTCCCACATCGGGCTCCCAGCATGGAGCCTGCTCTTCTCCCTCTGCCTGTGTCTTTGCGCTTCTCTCTCTCTGTGTCTCTCATTAATAAATAAATAAAATCTTAAAAAAAAAAAAAAATTATCCCTGGGGTGGGATTACAGATAATTTTTACTTTATTATAATTCGTTATATTTTCAAAAATTCAATAACAAGCAAATGTTTGTTACTTTTGTATTCATAGAAACTGGGTATTTATTTAAAAGGGAAAAGCAATTAAATGGTTTTATATTCTTGACTGTATGATTACTCGTGCTTTTGGTATGCGTGAAAAAATAGATCAACCTAATGTATGACTAAGTTAATTCCAATTTACCCTCCCAAATACCAGGTTAAGGGTTATTCCTAAGGATCTTTCCCTGAGGTTTAGGTTACCCCACCCCAGACAGTTCTCCTTACTTAAACTCAATAAACAAATAATTGTTGAATGTTTCACTGCCTTACTAGGCTATAATTTATTCCATAATAGCATGGACTATGTCTATCTTAATTACCAACAATAGAGGGCATTCAATAAATATTTGTGGAACAGGGACAGCTGGGTGGCTCAGCAGTTGAGCATCTGCCTTGGGCTAAGGGCGTGGTCCCAGGATCTGTGATCCAGTCCCACATTGGGTTCCCTGCAGGGAGCCTGCTTCTCCCTCTGCCTATGTCTCTGCCTCTCTGTCTCTCATGAATAAATAATTAATCTTTAATAAATAAATATTAAGCATGTAGCCTTAAAATAGTTAACCCATAGTGATACACCATAGGTCATAAAGAACACTAAACAGATGCCCCCTAAGATCTTTAACAGGGAAAACTACAGAACTCATGAATAAATAATTAATCTTTAATAAATAAATATTAAGCATGTAGCCTTAAAATAGTTAACCCATAGTGATACACCATAGGTCATAAAGAACACTAAACAGATGCCCCCTAAGATCTTTAACAGGGAAAACTACAGAATAAAGCAAAAAAAAGGCTGCCTTCCTACCACCTTATTTCCCAGTTTTTGCCGTTTATATTATATCACTTCAAATCATGGCCTGACTACATTATCAACACTTAAAATGAACAGAAACCCAACTTCATCTACAGGCCACCTTTCTCAACATATTATAAAGTCCCTAGTCCCAGAAGCAGGATAAGTGGTTACACTTTCATAATGGTTGATGATGAGCTCCTTGGCACTTTAAAAAAAAAAAAAACTTAAACTCATGTAGGAAAACAAATGCCTGCTGCTACCTGGTAATGAGCTAAGCAATGGAAAATTAAAAATATAAGATAGGTCTCTGCCTTCAATGACTCTCACTCACAGTTCCTAAGAGTAAATGAAACATTTAAGTAAACAACTAAGGATATAATCAAAGTATAACCAACCTACAGATATAAATAATGTTATATTTATCTGAGACATATAACCACCTAATATCTCACCCAAATACCTAACATCTCATCCAAACACTCAATGGCCTAGTAATACGACTCTCAGATATACACTCAAAATTCTTATATATGTGCCCCAGCAAAAAACTGGAAATTACCAGATGTTCAATAGATGAATGAACTTCAGTATATTCTACATATGTAGAATAAAACTGAGCTGGGTGGCTCAGCAGTTGAGCGTGCCTTTGGCTCTTCCCGGGATCAAGTCCCACATCAGGCTTCCTGCATAGAGCCTACTTCTCTCTCTCTGTGTGTCTCCCATGAAGAATAAATAAAATCTTTCAATAAATAAATAAATAAATGAACAGAAAAAATAAAAAGAAGGAACTACTACAGAAAGATTGAAGAAAAATGAAGCAAAGTGTATTATCACTGCTGAAAAGCAATAGTATCAGACAACCAACTTTTGAACTAGTTCACATAAAACATGGGCAGCCCCGGTGGCCCAGCGGTTTAGCACCGCCTTCAGCCTAGAGCGTGATCCTGGAGATCCGGGATCGAGTTCCATGTCGGGCTCCCTGCATGGAGCTTGCTTCTCCCTCTGCCTGTGTCTCTGCCTCTCTTTCTCTCTCATTCTGTGCCTCTTATGAATAAATTAGAAAATCAATAATCTTAAAAAATAATAATAAAAATAAAGTACCAACCGTCACTTGAGAGAGAAGGCTACATATACTAGCCCTGCATTTGTAATCACTAGAAAAATATGTAATTCCAAAAAGGCTAAAAATAAGTCATAGAGTACTAGGCCTTCCCTAAAACCTATGAAAGGTTTATGCACTTTCAGCAGCAGCTCCAAAAAAAAGTACATGCCTATCAAAAATTTTTTGGCTTACGGTAAATGTCACTAAGCCTACTAATTCCAGGCACTATATAGAAAAAAAGATGAGTAAGTATCCTCAAGGAGCTCAAGGATATATAGCAGGAACAGAAAGACATATGTACAATTACCAATAATACAGTAACTAACTAAATCCTCAGAAAATGACACTGGAGAACAGGGGTAAATTGTGTTTTCACAAAAGGTTTATCAGAAGTGGCATTTTAGGATAAGTATATTTCAAAAGGCAAAGGAGGAGGTATGGGCTTGTTCCAGGCAGAGCAACTAAACAGTGAGTAATTTAGTGTAGCTGAAGATATGAGAGAGTGAAGTATGCATAGGCATGCAACTGTGTTGAGACTTGACAGGAAGTAGGTCAAGAAAAGTAGGCTAGAACAAAAGTATAAAAGTTTTGACTTTATGCAACAGGCAGTAGAGACCCTAAAGGAAAATGATCATATTTTAAAAATTAAATCCTGTGGCACAGAGGCACCCAGGTGGCTGAGTCAGTTGGGTGTCTGCCTTTGGCTCAGGTCATGATCCCAGAGTCCCTCGATGGAGCTCCACGTTGGGCTCCCTACTCAGCGAGGAGTCTGTTTCTTCCTCTCCCTCTGCTCCTGCTCTCTCAAAAAAATTAAATATTTTTAGGTAAGCAAGTAAGCAAGTAAATAAATAAATAAAATGAATGAATAAATCCATCCATCCATCCATCCATCCATCCTGTGGCATGGCACCAAGAGGGCTGAAGAGAAATTGCAGAGAAATACATGTAAATAAAACTGTTTTACTATAGTCTATCTGAGATATGAAAACCTGACCTAGAGTGATTAATAACACAGGATGAAGGAAAACCAGCAGCATCAGAGCAACCCCAAGAGGAAACCTCTGAGAAATGAAGAGAATGGTATACAAAATGGATTGCTGAGAAGTTACTCTGCATTTGACATATCAGAAGATACTGGTAATGCCTGAAGAAATAGTTTGCATTTGATATGGTAGAGACAGAAGCCTGAGTATAGAGGTTAAGGAATACAACCTACAATTGTTCCTAAAACCAAATATGAGGTATCTTTATGATAATCAAAGTAAAGATTTCTTAACGAAATACAAAAAGCATACCATACAAGAAAAAATAGAAAAATGTGACTTACTTCTTTCTAGGTCAACTCTACCCCCAACGTAGGGTTTGAACTCACAACTCCAAGATAGAGTCACACGTTCTACCAACTGAGCCCACCAGGTGCCCCTCTAAAAATGTGACTACTTAAAATTAAACTTCAGTTATATAAAGAATATGCCAAAGTTAAGCCAAATAAAATAGTCACTAGAGAACAAATAACATATAATAGAGTAGTTCATAAAGACAAAAGTAGAACAATGAATGCCATAGGCAGGGCAACAAAGAAGTAACAAGCTAGGATTTTATAGATACAGAGTTTCAATTTTACAAGATGAAATAAATTCTGGAGATGGACAGTAGTAATGGTACAATAATGTACACTGAAACTGTACACTTCAAAATATACAAGATAGTAAATTTTACATGTGTAACATACCACATTAAAAAAAAAAGCATAAAAGTTAAAAAATCAAGCCACATAATGGAAGTAGACAAAATTACACAAACACATAAAGAATTCCTGCCCATCAATAAGAAAAATACAAACCATCCAAATTTTTTTAAATGGATAAGAAATGAAAACACTAAATTTACAAAAGAAAGTCTAATGGCCAAAACACAAAAATATGCTTAATATCTCTACTGGCAATGGAAATTAAAATAAGCTACAATTTCACATCCATCAGACCGACAAGAATGTTATCTTAAAAATGTCAGGTCACTAGAACTCTTATACACTGCTAGAAGAGCATAAATTGATACAATCACGGGTAGAATGAAGTAATATTCAGTAACGCAGAAGATGCAAATACGCTCAGATCCTACAATCCTATTTCCTAGGAAACTCCTAAGTATAATAATGTTCAATGCTTTTTTTTTTTTTTTCAACACAACTAAAAGTTGAAACTACATGCTGTCCACAGAGAATAAACAACAACAAATCTGATGTGAGGGACTCAGCTGATTAAGCATCTGCCTTCAGCTCAGATCATGATCTCAGGGTACGGGGATCGAGCCCTCCATAGGTCTCCCTGCTCAGCTGCAAGTCTGCTTCTCCCTCTCCCATTGTGCTCTCTTTTGCTCTCACTCTTTCAAGTAAATAAATAAAACCCTAAAAAAAAAAAAAAAATGATGTGAAATACTACAATAATTTAAAGAACTAGGGACGCCTGGGTGGCTCAGTGGTTGAGCATCTGCCTTTGGCTCAGGGCATGATGCCCTTGCAGGGAGCCTGCTTCTCTCTCTGCCTATGTCTCTGCCTCTCTCTCTCATGAATAAATAAAATCTAAAAAAAAAAAAAAAATTTAAAGAACTAAAACAATATGCATTGTCATAGAGAAATTCTCAAAAGAATAACACTAAGAAGAAAAATTGCAGAAGATGCAGAATACTATAATCATCTATGAAAAAAATGTTAAACTTTTAAAAACACTAAAAAGTGTTTTCACACTCAAAAATACTATGGTTTCAATAGTAAAAACAAACGTATGAATGGGAAGAACAAAGGCATCTTCAGCACAGTGGTTACTTCTAAAAAAGAGAACGGAAGGGCAGCCGGGTGGCTCAGTGGTTTAGCGCCGCCTTCAGCCCAGGACGCAATCCTGGAGTCCCGGGATCGAGTCCCACGTCGGCCTCCCGGCATGAAGCCTGCTTCTCCCTCTGCCTGTGTCTCTGCCTCTCCCTCTCTCTCTCTCTCTCTCTCTCTCTATGTCTATCATAAAAAAGAAAAAAAGATTTTATTTATTTATTCATAAGAGACACAGAAAGAGAGAGAGAGGCAGAGACACAGGCAGAGGGAGAAGCAGGCTTCATGCCGGGAGGCCGACGTGAGACTTGATCCCGGGACTCCAGGATTGCGTCCTGGGCTGAAGGCGGCGCTAAACCACTGAGCCACCCAGGGATCCCCAATAAATAAAATCTTAAAAAAAAAAAAAAAAAAAAACCGGAAAAGGGAAAAGGTTACAAAGTTAGCTTCATCTGTACGTTTTGTTTTATTCCTTGGGGGAGAGGCAAGTTAACCTAATATGAGAGAGTTAAGATCTGTTAAATCTATACCATGAACATAAAGGTATTCACACCAATGTTTTCTGAACTTTAAATGTAAATTATGGGATCCCTGGGTGGCGCAGCGGTTTAGCGCCTGCCTTTGGCCCAGGGCGCGATCCTGGAGACCCGGGATCGAATCCCACATCGGGCTCTCGGTGCATGGAGCCTGCTTCTCCCTCTGCCTATGTCTCTGCCTCTCTCTCTCTCTCTCTCTCTCTCTGTGACTATCATAAATAAATAAAAATAAATGTTTAAAAAATAAAAAAAATAAAAAAAATAAAAAAAAAATAAATGTAAATTATTCCATAATTGTTTAAAAATCTTCAAAAATAATGGGCAGGTAGCAAGCAGCAGACATGTTTGTATGCTATTCTTTCCACGATAATCAGTAAATATTTGGGAGACTTGGTTTCCAATCCCTGTTCCACCAACAAGTTCCTTGAGACTGAAAAAGTTAAGTAATTTCTTCGGAGCTGCAATTTTCTAATCTGTAAAACAAGAATAACATCAATCTCATAAAGCTGCCATACATATAAAACATCAGATAGTAGGCATTCAACTGTAGGTATTATTTTAAATCTGCAATAAAAGCAAAGAACTAGGGGAGAAAAAAGGACAAGGGGTTTTGTTTTTTGTTTTTAAAGATTTTATTTATGTATTCATGAAAGACACAGAGAGAGGGAAAAGCAGAGACACAGGCGGAGGGAGAAGCAGGCTCCATACAGGGAGCCTGACATGGGACTTGATCCTAGGTCTCCAGGATCCCGCTACCCTGGGCTGAAGGCGGCGCTAAACCGCTGAGCCACCAGGGCTGCCCAGGACAAGGGTTTTGAATGAAATTTCTCTCCTTTGCAAAATTACAAAAGAGAACACCATGGATGTCAGACAGATGTGACTGCCACTTTTTATCTTTCAAGACCAATTTTAAAACAGGAATTTTAGGGTCACCTGAATGGCTCATTAGTTAAGCATCTGCCTTCAGCTCTATTCTGAGATGGAGCCCTGCCTCAGGCTCCCTATTCACCCACCCCAATAATCCCCACCCCAGCTCAGGCTCTCACACTCTCTCAGATAAATAAATATTTTTAAAAATAAAATAGGAATTTTACCACGGGATTCAAGATTACATAGACCACAGGATTAGAATCTAGATTTCTTAGTCCAGAGCCACATGAAGAAATCCCAAATAATCCCATAAAGCTGTATTATTTGAAAGGCTTCCAAATAATGTACTTTTTTTTCGCTTAAAAAGGTCACATTTAGGGGATCCCTGGGTGGCTCAGCGGTTTAGCGCCTGCCTTCGGCCCAGGGCGTGATCCTGGAGACCAGGGATGGAGTCCCACATCAGGCTTCCTGCTTGGAGCCTGCCTCTCTCTCGAATACATAAAATCTTAAAAAAAAAAAAGGTCACATTTTTTTAAAAAGTCACATTTTAACACAAACTCTTCCTCAATTTATAACTGGCCCCTAAAGAAAGATTAATTAACCCCTTGAGAATAAGGCCCACATATATTCTTTTGTATTCCTCTTGGCCACAGTTGTTTGCACACAGATGACAAAGAAACACTATCAGAAGTACTGAACCCCCTTCATTTTAAATCTTTTCTTCAGGCAAATTCACATAGAGCTATCACTACACCACTGTAGGAAACCTTTATGATCCAAGAACAATAAGCAGAATATGAACATACAGCTAATTTTGACATCTTAACAGCTATCCATTCACATAGCCCTGGAATTGCTCTGAGCACTGTAAAGACTCTCTTATCTTCCTATATTCCTACAGATAAGAAAACTAAGATACAGTCAGTCCTGCAGGTATTAAGTAGAAAAGCCAGGACTCAAAGAAAATCTAATTCCAAAGCCCACGCTCTTAATCACTAAGCTAAATTTACTGTATCATGCTTAAGGAGTGAAATATCTCTGCCTCCTGCCAGATTTAAGTTCTCACACCAAGAGAGGGAAAAAAAGGTATACTTAAACACAATAGCCAATTTTTTTTAAAGATTTTATTTATTTATTCATAGAGATGCAGAGAGAGAGAGAGAGAGAGGCAGAGACACAGGCAGAGGGAGAAGCAGGCTCCATGCAGAGAGCCTGACGTGGGACTTGATCCAGGGTCTCCAGATCACGCCCAGAGCTGCAGGCGGCGCTAAACCGCTGCACCACCGGGGCTGCCCCCAAAAGCCAATTTTAAAAATTTTGAAGCAGGCTCCCGGTAGGGAGCCCAATGTGGGACTCGATCCCAGGACTCTGGGATCATGCGCTGAACCAAAAGCAGATGCTCAACTGCTGAGCCACCCAGTCACCCCTATGATAGTCAATATTAAACGTCACTCCTTCTTGGAAGTTTTATTAGCATTCAGCACTTACAGTATTATGGGGGGGAGAGAGAAGTCCCATAAAGCAACCATATATAATGGTTAGAATGGACCAGTATGCCAAAAGCCTGGGTTCATTAACCAGATCTGTATCACTGAATAACAATCAATGTCTTCGGGCCTCAGTTTCCTAATCTTTTAGGTATGGGATTTGGCCTAGATCTAAGGTCTCTTTCAACTTGAATACTTAATGCATTTTAACACATTTTCTAAGATACGACTAACACATTTTTTGAACAAAGATTTTTTTGTTTTGTTTTTTAAAGATTTTATTTATTCATGAGAGACACAGAGAGAGAGGCAGAGACACAGGCAGATGGAGAAGCAGGCTCCACGCAGGGAGCCCGACATGGGACTCGATCCCGGGTCTCCAAGGATCATACCCTGGGCCGAAGGCGGTGCTAAAATGCTGAGCCACCCAGGCTGCCCCTTGTTTTTTTTTTTTAAAGCAGGCTCAATGCCCAGTGTGGAGCCCAATGGCAGGGCACAAACTCACAACTCTGAGTTGGAGAACTGAGCCAAGATCAAGAGTCAGAAGCTTAACTAACTGAACCACCCAGGCGTCACCTGAACAAAGAATTTGAAGGGCATCTTTTGAAGACCTTTAGAATTAAAACAATTGGGCAGCCCTGGTGGCGCAGTGGTTTAGCGCCACCTGCAGCCCGGGGTGTGATCCTGGAGACAGGGGATTGAGTCCCACGTGGGGCTCCCTGCATGGAGCCTGCTTCTCTGCTTCTCTCTCTCTGTGTGTCTCTATGAATAAATAAGTAAAAAATCTTTTAAAAAATAAAAATATCTAGAATTAAAACAATCATATAGTATATACTTGTGTCTATTCTTTTACTCAAACATATCCTAAGCTAATCTGTACTATTAGAAATCAAGAAAATGCCTGGAAAGGGATGGCTGAGGGTTCCTGTGGTGCTGGTAATACTGTTGCACACCTGATCTGTGAGCTGGTCACACTTTATTGTTACCTTTTACTTTGACGTGAAAAAGATGTTTTTTCCTAAAGACAGTAGTGCAGATACTTAGGTGCTAATTCCACAACTATGTGTATATCAGAACTGTGCATATAACCTTTCTAAATATGTAAAAGTTTCTTGCCTAATTTTGTCAATAATCTCTGTTCCCTAGTTTCAATTCAGGTGCCGACAGAAAAAAATCATTTACTTATAAATAAATTCCAGTACTCCTGAAATTCCTTTGGCACTGTCTTCTGAAATTTTAGGTTGGTCTTAACCCTCCTTTGGAACAGGACTCAAAAATCTCCCTCCAATATTAAAGACCTGAAACTAATATAACCCTGTATGTTAACTAACTGAATTAAAATAAAAACTAAAAAAAAAAAAAAAAAAAAAAAAAAAAAAAAAACCCTCCTCCATACACATACCCTCAAAACTCCCATAACATTTACCCTTTGCATCTAACATTTTTATCTATATCCAACGAAGTAAGTCTTCTTGGGATGTGGTCCCAATAACTGCTCAATAACTATTGATAACCTTATTTACTGGAAGGTAAATCTATACCTGATAGATAGAGATCAGTCTTTTTATAACAGTAAAATGAAACAAAAAATGTACCCCAAACAGTATTACTTGGACAGGCACCATTTTTTAATCCAATCAAAAGCTTTCCTCACTCAACCCACACCCAGAACCCCGTAAAGTAGACTATTTAAATGTTACACGGAGCTGTAACTTACATAACTATAAAAACTGCTTTTTGACTGAAAAAATTGTTCACATTCTAGTTACATTCATTCTGAGCGGGGAATTTCACCTTTTCCTTTAAGTCAAAAAGGAAAAAGTTTAAAAGAAAAAATAATCATTAATTTACAAAGGGAAAAATATAAAATCTTAAAAACAAAACACCACTCAAAACTAGTAGCAGCCATACTACAAACTTTTTTGTACCTTTACTGTCCATTCAACTTTTAGATAAAATATACTACATATCTTACACAGATAACTGCTTGAGATGTTCTTCTAAAGAGTTCTGTCTACAGCAGTGGTTCTCAACATTAGGCAAAGTCTGGAGACATTTTTAGTTGATACAACTGGCAGGGAAAGAGGGCAAAGAGGTAGGGAAGAGCATTGGCGGTGCTACTGGCAACTAGTGACAGAAGCTAGAGATACTACTAAACATCCTACAAGGCAAGGGAGAGCCACTCACAGCAAAGAATTCATTATCTGCCTAAAATGTCAATAGAGCTAAGGACAGAAACTATGGTCGACAAAATCAACAGACTTACTTCTAAAGACTCGCCAATTAGTTTTTTGGATCAAATTAGATGAAATATATTAAATTTAAAATGACACTAAAAGGGACATCTAGGTGGCTCAGTGGTTGAGCATCTGCCTTTGGCTCAGGTTGTGATCTCGGAGTCCTGCATCAGGTACCGCAGGGAGCCTGCTTCTCCCCCTGCCTAGGTCTCTGCCCCTGTATCTCTCATGAATAAATAAAATCTTAAAAAAATAAAAAAAATTAAATATAATAATGACACTAAATACAAAATCCACTGAAACAGAAAAAAACTTCACAATAGCAGTTTTCATGAAATCAACTTGTAATGCCATAAATTACATATGGGAATTTCACGAATCAACTTGTAATTGCCATATCCCCTATTATTTTTAAAATATTTTATTTATTTATTCATGAGAGACACAGAGAGAGAGAGGCAGAGACACAGGCAGAGGGAGAAGTGGGCTCCATGCAGGGAGCCTGATGTGGGACTTGATCCTGGGTCTCCAGGATCAGGCCCTGGGCTGAAGGCGGTGCTAAACCACCAGGGCTGAGCCACCTGGGCTGCCTAAATATACTCTATTAGAATCATAGCAAATGTTAGCAAAGTACAGCTACAATATGAAAAAACTACAGATAACACATAACAACAACAACAAAAACCCCAAGAGTCTGAGCATTGACTTGGGACATATTATTTTATTGAGTTTCAAATTTAAAAGTATTTTGCAGGGGTGTCTAGGTGGCTTAGTCGGTTAAGCATCTGATTCTTGATTTGGGCTCAGATCATGACCTCGAGGTCATCAGGGCTCTGAGGTCCAGGGGAGTATGCTTAAGATTCTCTCTCTCTCTCCTTCTGCCCCATACCCCCCCACCCCGCCCCCTGCCCCTGCTGGCTTGTAAGCATGCGTGCTCTCTTTCTCTCTGAAGTAAACAACAACAAAAAATATGTTTTAAAGTACTTTGCATACTGACATGCAAATAAATATTTAAGTTACTTAACAGGTAATACTTCTTTTAATGTTTAAACTATTAAATTAGGTTGTGTTTATATCCTTTAATCAGTAATACAAACCAGTCTCAGTTATTTTTAAATAATTAAAGCATGCCTATCCTTGGAAAGTAATGACACTGTGTACAATATAAACACAAGCACACCTAGATCTAAGTCCCAAAGCTACATGCTTGCAGACAAGTAATTTAACTTCTTTGAATCTCAATTTCCTCATCGAAGAAACAGGAAATCTAATTCAAAGAACTGTTCCTGAAAATTAGCAAGAATGCATAAACAAATGTTATTAAGAGTCAATCTACAAATGGTGCTTAGTTGTTAACAACAATAATACAACCTGAATATAAATTATGGTTTTATTATATCCTCACAATCAACATTTCACTTAGTAATTCGACTCATAAAATAACTATAAAATGTAGTTTACAAAAAAATGTAGTTTAATCAATTTTCCATTCCTGGCAATTTGAAATATTAAAATTCACACAGATTTAAAATTAGTATCTGAAACATAGAGGATGGATTTCCAAACAGTCTCAAGGAAAAAAGACCTAGATGCCTTTATTATTTTAAGTAAATAATATATATGCATGACTCCAAACTCAAAAGGGATCCTTTAATGCCCATTACCCCAGACCACCCAATTCCCTCATACAGAAGTAATCAATTTTCCAATTTCTCACGGAGAAAAATACACATATTTCCCCCCTTATTCCAATACAAATGGTAGCCTCCTCCACACTATTCTGCACCTAGCTTTTCACATTTGATTTATCTTCAAGCCTAGATTTTAATTAACACACTCCAAGAGTGACTACTTATAACCTCTTATGGTTAGAACTCAGCAAACATCAGCTATCTTTAGAAAACAAAAGACAAAAAAAAAAAAAAAAAAATTCCTTAAACCAATCTTAGTAAACAAGACCATATGAAACAAACTTTGGGAAACCTAGAGATTTATGTAGATGATATGATGAAATACTTAATTACTTGACCAGACACTCAAAATACTACATTTCCACACTTAAAAAGGAAAACACGTGGACTCTACTACAAGTCATTCAATGAGCTGAAAATAATCAACACAATCCACTTATAAAACTGGACCTACTAAAATATCGATGAAAATAAAGCTATTTATTGGTTATAATCCAAGATTAAATTATCTGACCCTTTCCTAAATGTACTCTGCAATTTATTTTCTAGAAGAAATTTCCTTCCAGGTTTATAAAGGTACTCTTCTTAAAACAATTTATTAGCATTTCCTATTCTCTTTCTCTGAAATACCATAATGCTTACTTGAAGCAAGACTTCAACATCCCTTACAGAGCAGTATTGTTTTAACAATATGCATACTAGAGTTGATACAAGATTTCTTTTAAGCTTTAATTGAAGTACTAAAAATATAGTGAAAGTCACCTCATACGAAGCAAAGAGACCATATGAATTATGAGAGCAGTAACTTACCATTTTTAATAGAAAATAAAGCACTAGAAAGAAGTCATATTAAGTCTCAGGCTTGTACAACTTTATTAACAGAAGAAATGTTTTAGGCTGTTGGCAACAGTATTAGCTGAATATTTCATAGGATTATATATATGTCAACTATCCTGGAACATATTTTCTTGCGAATAAAAAGTTAGAATCATTGTTTCACTGTATATCAGTACAGACATTTATGATCCTATTTCTGCATTGTACCACAAAAATACAAAGTCATCCTTCCATTCAGAGTTTTGGCTCTTGAACAAATACAGAGGTCAGAGTTCATACACATGCTCTGTAAAACAGATCATTTCTTATAGACTACTACATTAGTAAATCGCTAGTATTTGTTATTTTAAGTTAATCTTAAAGAATTATATTCTCCATGTCTAATTGGAGAAATGATTACTGTAGAATCAGTGACATAAATAAAGCTCAAGTATTGCCACTTATGTCAATTACTCATTAGAATGCTGAATTTCACAAATCATTGAGATTATCAACGCTCCAACATAAAAGAAAAATACAAATAGTAATGATACATCCAATAATGGTATGTGACATCTTGAAAATAATAACTATTTCAGTATTACTTTTTCATCTCTCTCTTTGTTAAATCCAAGGAGGAAAAACTTGGCATTCTTGTTGTTGTGGGTATAAAAAATTGTACTGATCCTTGTACAGTTTTGAGTCAAATCACTAGAATATTCTGAATATACTATATAAGTAAATATGGCAAACAGCAGAGTATTTAAATTCTGCAGGACTCAAGAGCAGCTTGAGACAAAAAAAAAGTGTTTCCAATAATTTCAATTATGATACAAACCTACTCAATAAGGAGGTATAATAATATATTAATCCGGGGGAAATCCCATGTTTTTAATAGGCTGGTTTTTCAAAAGTAAGAATCAAGTTAACTATGAGAGACATCATAATGAAGTTTCATGGCATAACACAACAGTCACAGAGGCATTGTCTTAGGAGAGACTCTGACCTGTAACTTGTAAACAATATTTTGAAATAAGCTACTCTTTACCCTCCATTATTTTTTCCTATCGAAAAATATCTAAATGCCTTTAATACACCAAACAACATGCCTTCGACCCAATCAAAAAGCTTTAGATGTCAACAGAAAAGAGGCCTAGGAATTGGGGGTGGGGTAAAGGAAGGGTTGTGGGGGGGGGGGGAAGTCGGGAAAAATGAGATAATGATCTATTTTGGAATTAATTCCCTACCTCAGGTGAAAATTCCCTCATTCCCCACTCCAATAGAATAGTATCCCATTACGTCTCCTCTTCTCTCCCAACACCGAACTAAGGAGGGAGTAACTCTGAAACGTCCTTCTTTCATCAGTACCTAAGGTCTTTTTACCGCTCCTTCCCAAAAGAAAAGGACAGTGGAGGCCAAAGAGGCTGTAGCGTATAAAACCCTCAAAAGTGCGGGCCTCGGAGCGGCGCGGCTCTCGGGATCCAGTTACCACCTTTCCCCTTCCCCCAACCCACTTCCCGGGTTTTCTCAGGCCCGGCCTGCTCCCTCCCCACCCTACATCCACACTTCCAGCTGTTGCCACGGCCTCGGGCTCTCTCTAGAGCTCACACCCCTCCAGGAGGCGCCCCCTTCTCCATCTGCCCCCCAAACCGTGCTCCTCTCCAGACCGCCCGCCCGCGAGACTGTCCATCCCAGGGCCCGGGGAGGGGAGGGGAGGGCGACGGAAGCAGGGGGGAGACTGCTGCTTCCCCACAGGCAGAAAGGGCGGCCGCAAAGAGGGCCACCCAGGGGTTACCGGGGGGCCGGGGTCGCCGCTGGGAGCACCCTCCCGCCCAGGGCTGGGGTGGGGGCATGTCTGGGAGTTCATTTCTGACCTCCTCGCTCTTCAGCACCTCCTTGAACTCCCGCTTGATTCGCTGCACCGCGATGTTGGCCATGTCTCCGCCCGCAGCTGATTCGTACCCGCCTCCTCCGCCACCGCTACGACCACCGCCACCGCCGCCACCTCTTCCACCAGCGCCTCCTCCCTCGGCGACTCACACCCGAGCACACGAACGCTGCCACTGCCACCCGGCCGCCGCGCTCTCCTCAGTGTGGAATCACCTCCGCGCCCGGCCACCAAAATGGCGCCGGCTCCGCGCATGCGCAAGACGCTGACCCGGCCGGGCGGCGCAGCCGCTCCCGTTGTAGCCCCATACGCCTCAAACGCGAGCCCGCGCCGCGCTGCGCCGCGCGTCTCTGCCGGAGCTGCGGCCGCGTGGCTCCGCCCAGCCGGCGTCTGAGGCCAGGAGGGTGCGGCTTCCGCGCTGGCCGGCCCTGCGCGGGCCTCCCGGGTCCTCTCGGGTGCCTCCGCCCCTCTCCAAATCGCTGTGGTGCGGCCGAGGCTTCCCACCCGCGGCCTCTGACGGAGGGCTGGGCGCGAGCTAGCGGGTTCTCGCGGCCCCGGTCGGCTGCGAGCGCCGTCCTGACCCAGCCAGACCCAGGACCCCCGGGCTTGCTGCGCCTGACTGGGTCGAGGGCACGAAAACACCATTCCAGAACTCATCCGGCCCATTTTCTGTCGGTGTAGGCCCAGAAAAATCCCACGGCGGTCCGTTTTTGTTCTGAAGCCATTAAAGTGCCACTACTAACGCGATTGTTCCAGATACTCCACGTCGCTGAATTCAAAGTGGTCATTGTTGGGTCGCATCAGGTGTATTTGAAACAGGTAACTCCATGTAGATGCCTGAGGTAGATTTCGAAGTCAGATGTTGATCTTTGAGCTACTTAGATCATCAGTACCGAGGTGTAAGAGTTTTTAACCTTGCGGGCACCCTGGGTGGCTCAGCAGTTGAGCGGCTGCCTTTGGGCCTTTGGTTCGGGTCATGATCCCGGGGTCCTGGGATCGAGTCCCACATCGGGCTCCCTGCATGGAGCCTGCTTCTCCCTCTGCCTGTGTCTCTGACTCTCTCTCTCTCTCTCTGTGACTATCATAAATAAATAAATTTTTTTTAAAAATTAAAAAAAAGAGAACAGGGTTTCTTAACCTTGACACTAGCGACATTTTTTTTTTAAGTTTTTAACATTGAATCTACATCAGAATCCCTCAAGAGTTTGTTTAAAAAAACGAAACAAAACAAAAACAGGTTGCTAGACCCCATCCCTAGAGTGTGGGGTGGACCTAATAATTTGCTTCTCTAACAAGTTCTCAAATGCTGCTGCTCTTGCTGCCGGTTCAGGGACCACACTACCAGCACCACTAAACTAAAACATGTGAAAATAGTTTGTATGTTAAAGTGGAAAATGGAGAAATAAAATAAATAAATACATATTTTTTTAAATGGAGAAATAGATGCTTCTTGTGGAGGAATGGTAGCTTTACTTCTGTAAACCTAAGGGCCTATGACTGTCTCGCACTAGTAGGCACTCAATAAATATTGAGTGAACAAATGAAGATAAGAGTAAAATGTTTTAAGTATATAGTAAGTTTGAAAGGCAAATTGAAAATGGTTGCTAGGGTTTCAGGAAGTGATATGGTTTTGGTGCTGAGCGGTACTTTACATAGAACATTCTGGAATAAAGTAATAAAGTTTATTTAGAAGTTTTTATTTCATGAGCTGCTTTCTCCTCATCAGTTAGTAAAGTATCCTCCGAGAAAAATATCACAAATACACGGTCTTAGCAAGAATTACTAAAATTGTGGCACCAAAGTGATTCACAGGCAGTGAATCATTCAAGTGGAGGCACATGGAAAAAAAGTTCTTGAACTTCTGCCATCGGAACCAAGAGGAAATTTTTGATTCCAGCTCTACTCCATGCTAGCTATCTTGGCCAACCTTGGTTTCCTCATCTGTAATATAAGGAAGCTGGACTAGATGTTCTCTTTCAGGTTTTAAGAGGTCAGAATTCTAAAGCATCATTTGGAAATACCTCCCTAGTGGACTAATATAAATTATAAAAAACCCTTCCATCAGAGCCCCCTAGTGGTCCGCAGAGGTTATACATGTGGGTCACGGTACAATGAATTATTGGTGTAATGTAAATCATTGCAATGCTATGTGTATTTGTGTCAATATATTAAAAATAATTATTTGGGGGGCACCTGGGTGGCTCAGCGGTTGAGCATCTGCCTTTGGGTCAGGTTGTAATCTCAGGGTCCTGGGATAGAGTACTGCATCAGTGCTCCCGGCAGGGAGCCTGCTTCTCCCTCTGCCTATGTCTCTGCCTCTCTGTGTCTCTCATGATAAATAAATAAAACCTTGAAAAAATAAACAAATAAATAAAAATAATTATTTTGAAGTGTTTTGAGTACTTTACATTTATCAACTTCATTCAGTCCCCAATCTTAATTTTGGAACTTCAAGGAGATGTGCAACATTCAAATCACAGGGGGACAACTTGGGAGAGTATGGTCATTTCTTTGATAGAGAGGGATTTGGGTTTGTTTGTTTGTTTGTTTGTTTGTTTTCTTGAGAGACAGAAAGAGGGAAAGGGGCAGATGGAAAGGGAGAGACAGAATCTTAAGCAGGCTCCCTGCTTAGCATGGAGCCAGACATAGGGCTCCATCTCAAAACCTTGAGATAATGATCTGAGCCAAAATAGAGATCCAACGCTTAAACGACTAAGCCACCAAGGCGCCCCATGTCGTTTTTAAATACACATAATCATTGGCTCTGAAATTCTACTTCTAGGAAGTCATTCTACAATCCTTCCAGAGAATGAGACAACTATATATTAGCTGATATGAGACAATCCCCAAAGTACATTTTAAGGGCAAAAAAAAGCAATATGCTAAATTCAACATGGTATCTTGGATTAGATCCTAGAACTGAAAGGACCTAACTAGTAACTAGTAAAATCTAAATAAATCCTGTAATTTAGTTAATAGTATTGTGTCAATATTAATTTCTTAGTTTTGATGTGGTACTATGGTTATATAAGATGTTAACATTAGGAGAAGTGAACAGTGTACAAGAATCTCTGAAACTTTTCTATAAATCTACAATTACTCCAAAAGAAAAAGTTTACTTTTAAAAAACCACTATGCAGTCCATATTGTGTATAGGATACCACCATATGTGTGAGGGAAGAAAGGAATATGCTTGTGTTTATAATGCTTGCGAATCCTCAAAATATCACTAGAAAATTGCATAAGAAACTGACAGTAGTGGGTATCTCTGAGAAAGCAATTTAAATGCCTTGGAGAAAAAAAAAATGCCTTGGAGAAGGCAAAGTGGGAGAATTTTCACCATGTACCCTCTTGTATATTTTACCTATTTAAAACTAAATTTTTAAAAATGAGTTTCCAGGAATGTAGATTCTAGGTTCTCCACTATAATGATATAGTTCCAGTTGATTACTTCATTAAAATTAACTAAACAAGTATGTATTGAGTGTCTACTATGAGCCAGGCATGATGTAGGCCCTAGAGATAAATCAGTGAACAAGAAACAGAAAACCTTTGGAATTGCAGGATTTACATTCTATCAGGGATAGGGAGAATTCATTTCAAAAGTATAGCCCACAGAAATACAAGGGTCCCTGATAATGTTTTCAAGGGTCGGTCTGCAATAACGTTTTAACTATTATCATAATACAACTAAGACATTATTTGACTTTTACTGTGTTGACATTTGCACTGATGACATAAAAGCAATAGTGGACAAAAACAATTACTGTACTAGTAATAATTTGATTAATGCCACCCACTCACTATTAAAAAATATCAGTTTTGGGGCTTTTGGGTGGCTCAGTCAGTTAAATGTTTGGTTTCAGTTCAGGTCATGATCTCATAGTTGGTGAGATGGAGCCCTGCATCTGTTTCTGTGCTTCTGTGCTCAGTGGGGAGTCTTTTGAGATTCTCTCCCTCTGCACCAGCGCCCCCGCCCCCTCGCCCCACCAAATAAGTAAATCTTTATTTATTTATTTATTTTTGAGTAAATCTTTAAATAGAAAAAAGGTACCAGTTTCCAGTGCACCTGGCTGGCTCAGGTGTTAGACCATGCACCTTGATCTCAGGGTTGTGAGTTCAAGCCCTGCATTGGGTATAGAGTTTACTTTAAAAAAAAAAATACCAGTTTCACTTTTTTCTTTTTAATAAGAATTGCTTGTTTGTTTGTTTGTTTGAAAAAGCACAAGGGGTGGGCCGAGGGAGAGAGAGAAGCAGGCTTCTCACTAAGCTGGGAGTCTGATCTGGAGATCATGATCTGAGCCAAACCAACTGAACCACCCAGGCACCCCTCACTTTTTCTTTTTTTTTAAGATTTTAAGTAATTGCTTACACCCGTGATGGAGCTCAAACTTAACAATTGCAAGATCAAGAATTGCATACTCTACTTACTGAGCCAACAAGGTGCCACTCTTTCTTTTTTCTTTTTTACCAGTTTCACTTTAGAATATGTTTGACGAAGCAGTAGAAATTGATTTAATCAAACTTCAGCTTTTGAATACATGCCTTTTTAATATTCTGTGTGATTCATGGGAAGGATCAAGAAAGCACTTCTATTGCATACCGAAGCACACGATAAAGCACTTGCCAAACTGGTTGAGTTGGGAGCTAAATTAGCCACTATTTCCATGGAACACCATTTTTACTTAAAATAATTATTGAAGCAAACTATGTTTATCAAGGGTTGGGTATTTGGCAGACATTTTATCATAAATGAACAAGGTAAGCCTGTCACTTCAAGGAAAACAGCTGGCAGAATTTGTTGCCAATGATAAAATTCAAACTTTCGACTGAAAATTAGAGTTTTAGAAAATATTTGTCACTGTGACTTGACAACTTCCCAATATGCTTAAAGATGTTTCTGATTAAATTGGTGGTGATATTAACAAATGTGGTTGCTTGATAATGTACAATGAAATATATTAATATTTTAAAAATCTGCAGAAGTCAGTGAACAAATATTTTCCAAATGACCAATACATGATGTTACAAAACCATGCATAGGTATAACATACATTCAAGGTTTGAGAGAGACCAATGCATTTTAATGTAACAGAGTACAAAAAATTCACTGGGTACATTTCAGATTCCACATTGCAACTAACCTTTGAGGAATGACCCCCTTGTTTGGAGTTAGTGTAGTACTAAAGAATAATATCCACAATTATTTGGAAAAATTATTAAAATATTTCTTTCCTTTCCAACTGAATTTGTATGAGATTGGATTTTCTTTATACACTTCAACCAAAACAATATATGCACATACTGAATGCAAAAGTATATATGAAAATCCAGCTGTGTTCTATTAAACCAGGCATTAGAAAGAGATTATATCTTGGGAAATATAATTATTTTTCACTAAAGATATATTATTTATGTAAGTATGTAATAGGTTTATTATAGTTTTTTGTTTATTATAGTAACTGTATTATTAAAGGGGGGAGGGGCAGAGGAAGAGAGGGAATCCCAAGCAGACTCTGTACCAAGCATGACCCTGAGATCATGACCCAAGTGGAAATCAAGAGTCAGCTGCCCAACTGATTGAGCCACGCAGGCACCCCTATTATAGTTATTTTAAAATAAATATTTCAATAATTTGTTTTAATTTCTACCACAATGCTTAACCATGTAAACTAGTGCTCTTTGGAATCCTCAGTATTTCCAAAGAGTATAAATGAGTCTTACATACATTTGAGTATATACTGTACTGCTTAGACACAAGGGTTAGATATAAAAAGTCACACACTCTCAGAGTATAATTTACAAAAACATATATGTGAACGTTTGTCAACTTGGTTTTATTTTTTTTTTTTTTAAGGTTTTATTTATTTATTCATGAGAGACACAGAGACAGAGACACAGGCAGAGGGAGAAACAGGCTCCATGCACCGGGAGCCCGACGTGGGATTCGATCCCGGGTCTCCAGGATCGCGCCCTGGGCCAAAGGCAGGCGCCAAACCGCTGCGCCACCCAGGGATCCCTCAACTTGGTTTTAGACTGATGGAGAGTTAATCTGGTAACTCTTCTGTTGCCTCTAACTGAACAATGTGTTTTTATGTGTTGATTCACAGTAAAAAAAAAAAAAAAAAATGCAGCAAGGCGTAATGCTAATCCTTGGTTCATCTGACCCTGATGATAATCGCCATTGTTTGAAATGTTCAAGTCTTCCTTTTTGTAGCTCCTGCTACTGTTACTGCTCTTCAGATTCAAATTTCCTCTTCTTCCAAATGCAGAGCAATTTTTTTTCCCTACCACTCTATCCTGATCTTGTGTTTACCAGCTTTTTGAGACTTTTTTCTTTTCTTTCTCTCATCACTGCCTGTTTTACCCAAGCCTCTCATTTAACTTTCTTTTGAAACACCCAGTCCTAACTCTGAGGTCATTTTGCCTTCTTCTTCTTCTTCTTTTTTTTTTTTCACTGAATTTTGCCATTCCCATCTTGTTAGCTTCTATCTCCTACTCACCCCAGCTGTGGTGAGGAGCTCTAGCGGCAAGAATGGAAAGCAGCATTTAGATCCACAGTCTTTGCTCCAGGCCAGTGACTACCACAGTATTGATTGTAATGCACGTTATATTATTCCAGATTTGTAGAATAGAGCAGAACTCCCACCATTGTGGCTTTCAGAATACCTGCAGTATGGAGTGGAAAGCTATTTTGATAGCACAGAATATGTTTCCTTGTCTTATGTTACTGATTTGGTTCCTGTTAGGCACAGGGATTCTTTAGTTGGGAATTTTTTAAGGGAACGACTTTATAATTTCACTCCTTCCAAGGAATATCTGGCTACAACTAGGACATGGCTATAAAGCCTTCACACTTTAAGACACTGGCCGACTTTCCGGTAGACTGCCCTCTGCTGACCATCTCAGTTGTTTTTGCTGAGTTAGTTAATTAATTCCTTTCTGTCCTCTAAACCAGAGTCCTCTCTGTTAGACCCTAGAATCGCTGGGGCCCCAGTGCAAAGATGCCAATCCTTTAGAAGCTGTTCTTCAAAAGCTGCCCCCTTCCTTTGGTCATATCAAAGGCCATGAACTTCCCACTAAATAAAATCCACGACCAGCTTCTACCTACTTGACCCCTCAATCATGTGTCAATTATTTATCATCCATTTAGAATACAGAATTTCATAAATCATATAGGCCTTGTTAAGTTGGTCAGATAGTCTTCATTTGCTCCTGCAAATCCACTCTCCAACATTCTCTACTCTGTGCCCCTAGATGCTGGAAGTATCATCTGATGTCTTGACATCAATAAGACTTCATTACCTTCTGGATTCCAGCTGAGTGTGGCTAGGCTCTGGCTGGAGATGAACCAAGGATTAGCAATGCTATATTTCCCTACTAAAGGTTGCAGTTCTTGTCCAATAGCTCTCTCTTTCAGCTGTAGCTAAAGCTATTGCTATGGCTCTTTTAGGATTCTGGTAATCTTGGGGCACCTGGGTGTCTCAATGGTTGAACATCTGCCTTTGGCTCAGGTCATAATCCTGGGGTCCTTGGATTGAGTCCTGCATCAGACTCCCAGAGGGAGCCTGCTTCTCCCTCTGCTTATGTCTCTGACTCTCTCTGTGTCTCTCATGAATAAATAAATAAAATCTTTAAAAAAAAAGTATTCTGGTAACTTGCTCCCTCTACCCCTTCAAGCATGGAGGTGCCAAGTGGCCCCTGCTATTGTTAGCATTTGTCAGCTTCCTGTAACTTTTATAGTCTCTTAAACTCTTCTAATTAACCACTAGCTTCCTGCCAGGACCCTATCTGATACAACAAGGTACAACCATAATTTCTTACTTTCCTGAATATTGCTGTTATGAGGAGGGCTACACTCTGTCTCTGCTGTTCTGTAGCCTCTGCACTAGGATTAGAGGAGAATGGTGTAACAACTTTCCCCACTCGGGTGATGACCTAACTCAGAAGGACCAAGTGAGAGTGACTACAGTAGGTAGTGTCCTATAAATAATAGATAAATATCTTTCCCTTTCTTGATGCTCCCTGGGGTGGAAATTCATAGCCACTTGCAGATCTCTGTAGCTGAGCATTCAACTCTACCATCCTAGGGAATGACTCCCTTCTATGTTGAATGATCCAGCTTTAAGTCTTTCTTCCCAGAGGTTTAGGAAAGCATATGCAAACAATTCTCCCTGTGCCCTCTGAAGCTAGAAAGCAGCATGTCTTAGGCACTCTCAGGAGATCCCACAGAGGCCAAGCTTCTCTGTATAGGAGAACTGTAATGAAAAGCATAATCCAAAGTAGCAGGAGATAGACTTATATAAAGATCTCAGCAAAAGCACTGTGTTCTGATCTGATGCAAGTAGATTTTATCATCCTTTTTATGATTTCTATGTATTAACAAGGTTGTGAATTCTTACATATCTTTAACCTATTAATATAATATGTATATATATTTTCAGAGGTTTTATTCACAAGAGATACAGAGAGAGGGGCAGAGACACAACACAGGCAGAGGGAGGAAAAGCAGGCTCCATGCAGGGAGCCCAATGTGGGACTCGATCCCAGGACTCCAGGATCACGCCCTGAGGCAAAGGCAGATGCTCAACCACTGAGCCACCCAGGCGTCCCAATATAATATATTTTTAAGTTAACATTAGGAAAGACAGTTTTGTGTATTTATTTTTCATTTTTCCCTCCTCCCCAGGAAGTTAGTTTATTTTTTATTTTTTATTTTTTTAACTTTCATTTATTTATGATAGTCACAGAGAGAGAGAGAGAGGCAGAGACACAGGCAGAGGGAGAAGCAGGCTCCATGCACCGGGAGCCCGACGTGGGATTCGATCCCGGGTCTCCAGGATCGCGCCCTGGGCCAAAGGCAGGCGCCAAACCGCTGCGCCACCCAGGGATCCCAGGAGGTTAGTTTAAAAGAAAAGTTTAAATAGCATTTGATAATATATTATTCCTCAATTTTGTATATTTGATTAAGAAAGATGCATTCCCATATTTCCCATCTGAAAAGTGCAGGAAAAGTATACTACCACAATTAGAGCTTCAAAAGTATCTGGAGTAGTATGTAGTCTTTTTTTTTAAGATTTATTTATTATTTATTCATAGACAGAGAGAGAGAGAAAGAGAGAGAGGCAGAGAGAGAAGCAGGCTCCATGCCGGGAGCCTGACGTGGGACTTGATCCCGGGACTCCAGGATCGCGCCGCGGGCCAAAGGCAGGAGCTAAACCGTGGAGCCACCCAGGGATCCCCTGGAGTAGTATGTAGTCTAAGCACACTTATTGATAAAGAGAATAACTTTTTTAAAACAACAAAACCTTATTCTCTGCACTAGACAATTAGATTTTTAGATTTCTGTCCTTATATAAAACTAAGTAACAAGGATTTCTATCAGGCTCACAAGGCTTTGTTCCAATTCATCATCTCAAGGTTTTGGGTTTTTCTAAAGATTTAAAAAATATTTATTTATTCATGAGAGCATACAGAGAGAGGCAGGAATATAGGCAGAGGAAGAAGCAGACTCCCTGCTGGGAGCCTGATGCAGGACTCAATCCCAGGACCCCGGGATCATGACCCGAGCCAAAGGCAGACATTCAACCATTGAGCCACCCAGGCACCCCAATCTCAAGCTTTTTATTTTTATTTTTTTATTTTTTAAAGATTTTATTTATTTATTCATGAGAGACCGAGAGAGAGAGGCAGAGACATAAGCAGAGGGAGAAGCAGGGTCCCCACAAGGAGCCTGATGTGGGACTCGATCCCGGATTCTGGGATCAGGACCTGAGCCAAAGGCAGATGCTTAACTGAGCCATCCAGGCGTCTCTCAAGCTTTTTATTTTTTTAAAGTTGTGGTAAAATAAAATTCACCATTTTAGCCATTTTTAAGTGTGGAACTCAAGAGCATTAAGTATCTTCATATTGTGGAACCATCACCTCACCATCCATCTCTGGAACTTTTCATCATCCCAGACTGAAACTCCATACCCTTTAAATAAAAACTTCCCATTCTTCCTGCCATTCTTCCCTCCTCTACCCTCCTTGTATCCACTATTCTACTTTCTGCCGCTATGAAGTTTTCTATTCTAGGTACCTCTTATAAGTGGAGTCATACGATGTTTGTCCTTTTATGTCTGACTTATTTTTCGTATAATGTGTTCAAGTTTCATCCATGTTGTAGCATGCATCAGAATTTCCTTCCTTTTTAAGACTGAATATTAGCTCATTGTATGTGTATAGTACATTTTGTTTATCTATTTATCATCCATCTATGGGCGCTTTATTTTTCATCTTTTGCCTGCTGTGAATAATGCTGTTAGGAACATGTGTATGGAAATTATCTCTTTGAGACCCTGCTGCAATTATTCTATTCTAGAAGTAAAACTGCTGGATTACTTGGTAATCTGTATTTAATTTTTTTAAACTTTTTTTTAAGTAAAGTCTACTACCCACCAATGTGAAGCCCAAACCCATAACCTCAAAATCAAGAGTTGCATGCTCTACTGACTGAGCCAGCCAGGTACCCCATCCATATTTTATTTTTTATCTTTGTTAAAAGATGTATTTGTTTGTTTGAGAGGGATAAAGAGAGAGAGTTCAGCAAGGAGGGGCAGAGGGAGAGGGAAAGAGAGAGAATCTCCAGCAGATTCCCCACTGAGTGGGGAGCCCTATGTGGGGCTTAATCTCAAAACCATGAGATCATGACCTGAGCTGAAATCAAGAGTGGGTCACTTAACTGACTGAGCCACCCAGGTGCCCCAATACTTAATTTTTAAAGGAAATACCATGTAATTATTCACAAAGGCTGTATCATTTTACATTCCCACCAGTAGTGCACAAGGATTCCAATTTCTTCACATCCTCACAAAAACTTGTTATTTTTTGTTGTTGTTGTTGTTAATAGCCCTAAAGGCAAGTGTGAGGTGATATCTTACTGTGGTTTTTATATGCATGTCCTAATAGTTAATGATGTTAAGCATCTTTTTATGTGTTTATTGATCATTTGTATACTTTCTTTGAAGAAATATTTATTTAAGTCCTTTTCTTATTTTTGAATCAGTTGTTTGTTTTGTTGTTGTTGAGTTGTAAGAGGTTTATTTATTTTTATTAAAAATTTTTATTTTGGGGGGGATCCCTGGGTGGCTTAGTGGTTTAGAGCCTACCTTTGGCCCAGGGTGTGATCCTGGAGTCCCGGAATCGAGTCCCACATCAGGCTTCTGGCATGGAGACTGCTTCTCCCTCTGCCTGTGTCTCTGCCTCTCTCTCTCTCTCTGTCTCTTGTGAATAAATAAAAATAAAATCTTAAAAAATTTTTTTTTATTTTTTAAATAAAGCCCTGTGGGGCTCAAATTTACAACCCTGAGATCAAGATTTGCATGGTCTAGGTAGGGGGCCCTGGGTGGCTCAGTCAGTTAAGCATCTGCCTTCGGCTCAGGTCACGATTATGGAGCCTGCTTCTCCCTCTGCCTGTGTCTCTGACTCTCTCTGTGTCTCTCTCATGAATAAATAAATAAAATCTTTAAAAAAATAAAATAAAATAAAAAAATAAAAAATAAAATAAAATAAAATAAAATAAAAAATAAAAGAAAAAAAAAAGAAAATCCTTTGACCATATATGTAAGGGATCATCTCAAGCTTTTTTTTTTTTTTTTTTTTAAGATTTTTATTTACTTATTCATGAGAGTCAGAGACACAGAGAGAGAGGCAGAAGCAGGCTCCATGTAAGGAGCCTGATGTGGGACTCGACCCTGAGAATCCGGGATCACACGCTGAGCCAAAGGCAGGCGCTCAACCGCTGAGCCACTCAGGCATTCCCGTCGCAAGCTTTTAAACACAGGTTATTCTCATCTTTCTTCCCAGGCAAAGCTTTACATGTGAAGAAAAGCTGCTGTTATCAACATTTATGAGTATGCTCATAGATGCTAGGGATATATAGAAGTGAGTATGCTCATAGATGCTAGGGATACATAGAAGAATAAGATGTAGACTCTGAAGACTCTGAAACTATCAATTTATTGGGGGAAATAGAATATTTCATTAACATACATGCAAATAACACAACATATGCTAATTTAAAAATAAGTGCCACTTGGCGGCACCTGGCTCACTCAGTCGGTGGAGTGTGTGTAACTCGGTGGAGTGTGTAACTCTCAGTCGGTGGAGTGTGTAATCTCAGAGTTGTGAGTTCAAGTACCAAGTTGGGTGTAGAGATTACTAAAAAATAAACTCTTTTTTTTTTAAATAAACTCTTTATAAAGAAAAAAAGATAAAAGAAATTACCAAACTGTCTTCCAAAGTTGTGATGCCATTTTGCATTGAGAGTTCCTGTTGCTCTACATCCTCACCAACATTTGGTATTGTCAGCAGTTGAGATTTTAGCCATTCTATTAATATATTTTATTGTTTTAATTCACAATTCCCTAACAACATATATTTTTCTTATTGTTGAATTTTAGAGGTTCTCTCTATATTCTGAATATTAAGTGCTATATCAGATATGGATTTTGCAAATATTTTCTCCCAGTTTATGGCTTATTTTTTCATGACTATCTTTTGCAGAAAGGAAGTTTTAAATTTTAATTAAGTCCAATTTATTAATATATTTCATAGATATTCATTCTTTTGGTGTTATTTCTAAAATTTCTAGTTTTACCTAGAATTATCTGGATATTACCTTCTAGAAGTTTTATAGTTTTGCGATTTTTTTAGTTAAGTCCATTTGAGCTAATTCTTCTGAAAGATTTAAGTAAGGTTAGTATCTAGATTCATTTATATGTATGTGTATATCTAGTTGTCCAGCACCTTTTGTGAAAAGACTATCTCTTCTCCATAATTTTTTTTTCCAGCATTGCCTTTGCTCCTTGTCAAAGATCAGTTCACTATATTCACTATACATACAAATATATGTATATATTTGCATATATTTGTATGGGTCTGTTTCTGGGTACTCTATTTCTTTTTGTCCATTCTTTCATCATATCACCCTGTCTTGATTATTGTAGCTTTATAGTAAATTTTGAAGTCTGCTAGTGTCTGTCCTGCAACTTTGTTCTTTTTCAATATTGTGTTGGCTTTTCTGTGCTTCAGCACTTTTTTAGAACATTTTAAAGTAAACTGCCCAGGGATCATCTCTGACTCAGAAATTGTAACACTAACCAATAATTGATTAGGGACTAGATGTCTTCCTGTAATAGTTGAGCTTAATTTATAGAAATGAATAGGATGTAATTTTTTTCTGTTAGGAGTAAGGATAAGGGGATCCCTGGGTGGCGCAGCGGTTTGGCTCCTGCCTTTGGCCCAGGGCGTGATCCTGGAGACCCGGGATCCAATCCCACGTCGGGCTCCCAGTGCATGGAGCCTGCTTCTCCTTCTGCCTGTGTCTCTGCCTCTCTCTCTGTGACTATCATAAATAAAAATTAAAAAAAAAAAAAAGGAGTAAGGATAAGCCCAAGATTATATTTTATTGTTCCTAGAACAGTAAAACTGACCGGTTTTGCATCTAATTTAGCAATCTTATTTCAGCATTATTTTCCCACTAACTCTATGCTTCTACTTCTCCTTGTCTTTTTCTTTTTTAAATACTTTATTATTTTTTAAACATTTTATTTATTTATTCATGAGAGACACACAGAGAGAAGTGGAGACATAGGCAGAGGGATAAGCAGGCTCGCTGCCAGGAGCCTGATGCAGGACTTGATCCCAGGATCCCGGGATCACCTGAGCCAAAGGCGCTCAACCACTGAGCCACCCAGGTGCCCGTTAAAGACTTTATTTATTTAAGTAATCTCTACATACAACGTGGAGCTCAAGCTCACAACCCCAAGATCAAGAGTCATATACTCTGGGGTGCCTGAGTGACTCAGTCAGTTAAGTATCCAACTCTTGATTTCTGCTCAGATCATGATCTCAGGGTCATGAGATGGAGTGTTGCCTGATTAAGATTCACTCTCTCGCTCTCCCTCTGCCCTTACCACTCTCCAGTGCATGAGTTCCTCAAAAGAAGAAAAAAAGAGTTACATGCTCTTCCAACTGCCCATAGTTCTTTTCTGAAGGACCTCAATTTTACTGATTGTCTCATTAATGAATTAAATAAAACTTTGACATGAATTCACTATGTATTTGTATAATAATTTTAAGAATCAATTTCAGGGACACTTGGCTGGCTCAGTTGGTTAAGTGTCTGCCTTTGGCTCACGTCATGATCTCAGGTTCCTGGGGTTGAACCCTGCATTGGGCTCCCTGCACAATGGGGAGCCTGTTTCCCCTTCTTTCTCTACCATTCCCCCTGCTTGTGCTCTCTGGCTCTATCTCGCTGTCAAATAAATAAATAACATCTTAAAAAAATAAAAAATTAATTTCATAATTGTGTTTTCATAAAACAAAACTAAAACAATTATCTAGCAATAAACATTATAATTGTATAGCACATAAACATAAAACTTTATTGAGAAGACTCAAATAAAAAGACACATTTCTTTATTGGAAGACTCAAAATTTTAATGATTTTCCCATCTACTTAAGATACTTTATAAATTTAATGTTATTCCAACTAAAATTCCAAGGGGCTTTTTTTCCCTCATCTGAACCATTTCATTCTAAATCTAAGAATCTTTGCAAAAGAAAGACACTATTAGATATCAAAATATATTTTAAAGTTGTTGAGAAACAAATCATTTTCTGAACAGGTAGTAAAGCAGGAATGGGCTGATCTGACAGCTTATAAAGATTTAGTATGTAATACATGTGGCATTTCAAATAGGTAGAGAAATAATGAATTGTTTAATAAGCAACTTCAGGATAATTTGAGAAAAACAATGCTACCCTCTACACAACATGCACCATGTACAACAGCTATGTCATTCTATTTACTGCTTCCCAAACATATGATGCTATTTTCATGCTTCCATGCCCTTGTGTATGCTATTCTCTTTGCTTGGAATTACTTCTTTGCCTCAACCATTTCTTGATCCAAATTAAACACTTGTGAAACTTTTCTTCCTTCTCCAAACAAACTTACATTCTCTTTTGTGCAGCCTCTGTATCTACCACATATATCTACTATTGCAGTCATAATGTTCCATTATGATTATTTATATTTCTACACCCTTTACTAGACTGTAATCATTTTATGGTCAGGGAGCATGTCTTTTTAATGTTGTCTTTTTATATCTAGTACAAGGTGTTTCATATGGGTGCTCAATAAATATTTTTTAAATTAATGAATGAAATTAAATGTGATGATACTTTTTTCTTTATTTTTTACATTTCTTATTTAAATTCAATTTGCCAACATATAGTATAATACCCAGTGCTCATCCCATCAAGTGCCCTCTTCATTGCCCATCACCCAGTTATCCCATCCCCCACCCACCTCCCTTTCTGCAACCCTTTGTTTCCTAGAGTTAGGAGTCTCTCATGGTTTGTTTCCCTCACTAATTTTTCCCACTCAGTTCCCCTCTTTTCCCTTATAATACCTTTCACTATTTCTCATATTCCACCTAGGAGTGAAACTATATGATGATTGTCCTTCTCCGATTGACTTATTTCACTCAGCATGATACCCTACAGCTCCTTCCACATTGGGTATTCTTCTCTTCTGATGGCTGAATAATATTCCATTGTATATTTATACCACATCTTCTTTATCCATTCATCTGTCGAAGGACATCATGGTTCCTCCCACAGTTTAGCTATTGTGGACATTGCTGCTATGAACATTGGGGTGCAGGTGTCCCGGCATTTCACTAAAACGTGATGATACTTTGACTGAAATGTAGTGATGAATAAATAAATGGTTGTCATAAGCCTATGTGGTGGTCGTGAGCATGGGCTCTGACACCACACTGCCTCAGTTTGAATCTCATATTCCCACTTGCTAGTTGTGTGATCTTGGGCAAATGACAACCAGTCTGTATCCAGTTTCACTATTTGAAATGGCTATAATAATAGTTACCACATAGGATTGACAAGAGGATTTTAAAAGTTAGCATAGACTTCTACATACCCTACTCTTTCCACTAAGTGCAACTAAAATCCCTGGATACATGGAGAGGATAAAGCAGACCAGCTAATGATGGTAAGTCTCAAGGAATAACATGGTGCTGAGTTGTTGGGTTTTCTTTTCACTGCATATATTCCAGACTGTATACTGGAAAAGCCAGCAACATGGAACTACCAATGGACACAGATTTAAAAAATAGTGTCCCCAAGAAAAGCCTGTTCTCTCTAGCCAAAGGACTGGGAAGGGGATATTTGCTAGCCAAAAACTCTTTAAATAGTAACTGCCGTACTTTATACAAACATCAAAGGAAAAAAATCTGTGGCTCCACCCACATAATCACCAGCAAAGGCCCAGTAGGGAGCCTAGACTTCCACTTTTTCCAGGCTGTAATGAATCATCCCAATCCCCCTGCTTGGGTAAGGGTCAGAGAAAGCCAAATGAAGAGCTTGGTGATTAAGAACATAGGGATTCCCTGTGGTGTCAGTGAAGACCATGTGGAGAGCCTGGACTTCCATCTGTACCCAAGACATCCCTCCTCCTTGCTGAGTGGTGTCAGAAGAAGCCTAATAGAGATTCAGGACTTTCACCACCTCTCAGTAGTAACAATACCATACACACCCCCATGGTGTCAGCAGAGGTCATGTAGGAAGCCAGAACTCTCACCCTTACTCAGGAGTAATCAAATCCCTCTTATCCACCCAGGGTATCATAGAAGAGAATCAACACTTCCACCATCACCTGGCAGTAATGAAGTAGTGTTCCCCCCTTTTCCCACCAGCGCAGAGAGGCCTGCTAAAACACAAGATCTAAATAAGATCTGGAGTCTTGTAATAACTCAAATGTCCAGGTTTCAGTAAAAAAATCGCTCATACTAAAAACCAGGAAGATCTCAAAATGAATGAAAAAAGACAATTAACAGATGCCAACACCAAAATGACAAGGATGTTAGAATAATTTTACAAGGATTTCAAAGCAGATATCATAAATATATTTTAACAAGCAATTATGAGCATGCTTAAAGAAAAAAAAGTTTTGCAAAGAAACAAAGTCTTAAAAGAGAAATAGGTTATATAAAGGAGAACCAAATGGAAAATTTAAAAAAAAGATTTTATTTATTCTATGAGAGACACAGAGAGAGAGAAAGGCAAAGACACAGGCAGAGAGAGAGAAGCAGGCTCCATGCAGGAGCCCAACGTGGAACTTGATCCCAAGACTCCAGGATCACGCGCTGGGCTGAAGGCAGGCGCTCAATCGCTGAGCCACCCAGGCATCCCCAAATGGAAATTTAGAGCTAAAAAGTTCAATAACCAAAATAAAAATCTTAATGGATGGGCTCAACAGATTAATGGAGAGGACAGATGAAGAATTGGTGAACTTGAAGATAGAAGAATTAGGAATTACCCAGTCTAGGGTGCCTGGGTGGCTCAGTTAGTTAAGTGACTGACTCTTGATTTCAGCTCAGATCATGGTCTCAGAGTTCCTGAGATGGAGCCTCATGTAGGGCTCTGCATTCAGCATGGAGTCTGCTTGGGATTCTCTCTCCCCACTCTGTCAGCCCCTACCCCTGCTTGCACTTTCTATTTCTAAATAAATAAATAAAACTCTTTAAAAAGAAAAGAAATTACCCAGTCTGAACAATGAGAGGAAATGAATTTTTAGAAAAATTAGCAATCTTGAGGACTTGTGGGCTTATAACAAAAAAGACTAATAGTCATGTTTTCAGAGTCCTACACAGAGAAGTAGAAGAAAACAGGGCTGAAAAAGTATTTGTTAAAGAACTGAAAAGTTCCTGATTTTGGCAAAACCAACCAACCAACCAGCCAACCAACCAAAAAACCCATAAGTAGTTGTCAGAAACTGACTGAACTCCAAACAGGAAAAACTTAAAGAAATCTATGTCAAGGCATATCATAGTCAAACTTTTGAAAACTGAAGACATGGGAGAATTTTGAAAGCACTCAGAGAAAAATGAAATATTATATAGAGTAAACAATTGGAATAATAAATTTTGTATCAGCAACTGTAGAACCAGAAGTAAATGGCAAAACATTATGAAGTTATGAAAGAGAAGAAGAGTCAAATCAGAATTCTCTATCCAGAAGCAATATCCTTCAGAAGTAAGCATTGATCAAGACATACTGAGATGGAGGAGAACTAAAAGAATATGACATCAAATTCATGAAATTAGACCTACCCTAAAAGGGTAGGTAGCTAAGGGAAGTTTTATTTATTTATTTTTAAAGATTTTATTCATTTATTCATGAGAGACACAGAGAGACAGAGATACAGGCAGAGGGAGAAGCAGGCTCCATGCAAGGAGCCCAATGTGGGACTCGATCCCGAGACTCTAGGCTCACGCCATGGGCCAAAGGCAGGCACCAAACCGCTGAGCCAACCAGGGATCCCCGGAAGTTCTCTTTTATTTTATTTTTTAAAAAAGATTTTATTTATTTATTCTTGAGAGACACACAGAGGCAGAGACACAGGCAGAGGGAGAAGCAGGCTCCACGCCAGGAGCCCAACGTGGGACTCGATCCCAGGTCTCCAGGATCACGCCGGGCTGAAGGCGGCGCTAAACCACTGGGCCACCCGGGATACCCCTGGAAGTTCTCTTTTAAACAGAAAGGAAATGATAAAAGAATCTTGTAACATCAGAAAGAAAGAAAGAACACAGAAAGAGTAAAATAGGGCACCTGGATGGCTCAGTTGGTTAAGGGTCTGCCTTTGGCTCAGGTCATGGTCCTAGGGTCCTGGGATCAAGTCCTGCATTGGGCTTCCTGCTCCATGGGGAGCCTGCTTCTCTCTTTCCCTCTGCTCCTCCCCCTGCTTGTGCTCTGTCAAATGGATAAATAAAATCTTAAAAAAAAAAAAAAAAAAAAGGAGGGATCCCTGGTGGTGCAGCGGTTTGGTGCCTGCCTTTGGCCCAGGGCGCCATCCTGGAGACCCAGGATCGAATCCCACGTCGGCTCCCGGTGCGTGGAGCCTGCTTCTCCCTCTGCCTATGTCTCTGCCTCTCTCTCTCTCTGTGACTATCATAAATAAATAAAAATTTTTTAAAAAGAGCAAAATATAGGTAAACACAACAGTCTTCCTTTGTCTTGGGTTTTCTGTTTGGCCATTGAAACAAAAATTGTAACACTGTCTAATGTGGTTCTCAATGTATATAGAGGAAATATTTAAGACAGTTATACTATAAATGTGGGATGGTAAAGGAACATAAAGGAAGGTAAGCTAAAATGTCAACACCAATAGATTTGATTGTAGCAGTGGTTACACAAATCTACACGTGAGAAAATGACACAGAATTAAACACACACTTTGTACTAATGTCAAATTCCTGGTTTTGTTTTTGCACTATAATTATGTAAGAGGTAACCATTGGGGGAAACTTGACTTTACATTAACCCATATTAAAATGCTTTTTTGTATCACCCTTTTCAGATCTTCTGGAATCTTGGTTTTGTCATTAAGCTTGTCATCTATTCACCACCACCCCCCATTTTATATTAACTACAAATTTGATGAGCATGTGTCTAATACCCTCCTTTATGTTAAGTGATTCATGAAAATGTTTAACAGCATAGGATCATAGAGGCCTCTGACAAACTACTAGAAACTTCTATTTCACCTTTGTATAAATTGTTTCAACTTCCAATGAACTGTACTATCATCCAACCCTCCTTTTCCATGAAGATTAGTCAAACACCTTGAAAAAATAAGGATATACAGAGTCCGTACCATTTTCTTGCTCTATCACAGCAGTGAGAGTAGTGGTGAATAATAATGGCTACTACTTATTATGTGATGAGACCAAAACTTTTTCACATATAATTGGTAAGCTAGTCCTATCAAAAAGTTTCTGACATAGGTATTATTATTTTAATTTTTGATGTGACCAAATTCAGGCTCCCTAGGGTACACAGGAGTATGGTCTGGTTTTAGCTAAGCACAAATTCATTTCCTAAATATTGGCATTTTATTGAAAGCAAAAATATACCTGGAGAAGCTGTGTAGAGTGGAATTTTTTGGTGTTTTGTCTGTTTGTTTTGAGGGAGTTAAAGTGAAGGAGATGATGTAGATTCCTGAGGGGAAGAATTTTAAGGAAAGAGTCAGGTTAGTTAAGGGGATTTTTGAGAAGTTTTGTTGTGTCATGTATAACATAATCCCCATTATTTATCGATGCCTTCAAAGTTTGAATTGTTTTGTAATAAGACCACACATGTGAGATTGGTCTCAAGTAAGTCCCTGGGTGAGAGCAGAGCCAGCTCAAAGAAGCTCCATCACATTTGGGTTAAAAGACAGGCTCCAAGAATTTGAGTGGCCAAGTCTCACTTTTGGTAAGTAGGGGAGCTGGGAAGAGAATTCAGCCTCATTCCACTCCTACGCCCACCTTCTTCCCTCGTGTCACCCTGAAGGGGTCAGACCAGGGAGAATAGGAACCCTATTAGAAAGGAAGAATGCTTCATTTAGATCCACTTGTTTTTTAGTGAATTCATGCTGTGTCTTATTTTCACCACTTTTAAAAAGATTCACAAACCATTTGTCTAATTTTCCATTCCAGAGTTTTGCCAAGGAAAAAAATGTGTTCACAGGCTGATAGTTTCTTCTTTTAGAAAATGAGGACATTTGTCCATCTCCAGTCTTCTGGCACTTTTCCTGTTCCCAACAAAGTTACCACCACATTTCAAATTTTCTTAGTACACCAGAGAGGTGAAGTTACACTAAAGAGCTGGATGCTTTCTCACATCCTCACCTGCCTTTCATGTGTAGCTCTTACCTTTTCTAATTTGAGGATAATTCTTTGTGATGGAAAATGAAAGCAAAGTAGGAACTGATGAATTCTTTTTCCTCATTCATCTGTTATCATTACACCTTCTGTTCATTGTTCTTCTTGCTGAGGACATCAATTTTCCTGACACTGCCTTTATGTATTGGTGCTCCTTTTTTAAAATTTTTTTTAAGATTTTATTTATTCATAGAGACGCAGAGAGAGAGAGGGGCAGAGACACAGGCAGAGGGAGAAGCAGGCACCATGCAGAGAGCCTGACGTGGGACTTGATCCAGGATCTCCAGGATCATGCCCTGGGCTGCAGGCGGCGCTAAACCACTGCGCCACTGGGGCTGACCTATTGGTGCTCTTAAATACTAATATTACAAGGTAGTATTTTTGGATTAATTTATTAAAACATATCATAGACAGTTTGGTACAAAATCTTGCTTTTAAAATTATTTTGCCTATCTCACAGCATTTTATTTTATTATTTTTAAAAAATATTTATTATTTATTTATTCATGAGAGACACACAAAGAGGCAGAGACACAGGCAGAGGAAGAAGCAGGCTCTATGCAGGGAGCCCAATGTGGGACCTGATCCCAGGACTCCAGGATGCCCTGGGCCGAAGGCAGACACTAAACCGCTGAGCCACCCAGGGATCCCCTTAAAGCATTTTAGAGCTGTTCTGCTGCATAAAAAATAGTAGCTACAAAATATCCTATTTACAATGTTTCTTGTAAAATATAAAGTTTCAGGCAGTAATTCAACAACTTTATTGATGAAACAAAGACCTTTTTTTCCAGCTTCATTGAGATATCAGTGACATACGACATTGGGTAAGTTTAAACTATACACATATATTGCAAAAATGATAACTGCCAAAGAATTAGCTAACACCTCCATCCTTTCACATAATTACCATTTCTTTTTCTGTGGTGAGAATATTTAAGATCTACTCTTTTTTTTAAAAAAATATTTTATTTATTTGTTCATGACAGACACACACAGAGAGAGAGGCAGAGACACAGACAGAGGGAGAAGCAGGGAGCCTGACATGGGACACGATCCTGGGTCTCCAGGATCAGGCCCTGGGCTGAAGGCAGCGCTAAACTGCTGGGCCACTGGGGCTGCCCAAGATCTACTCTTTTAGCAATTTTCAAATATATAATATTGTATTATTAGCTGTAATCACCATTCTATACATTAGATCCCTAGAAATTAGCCATCTTATTACTGGAAGTTTATACCCTTTGACCAATATCTCCCCATTTCCTCCACCCACCTCCAGCCTCTAGCAACCACCACTCTATTCTATCTTTATCTGACTTCAGCTTTTTTAGATTAAAAAAAAAATCTAAAGGATTTTTTGGAGGACTTTTCATCTTTTAATTTTTTTAAAAGATTTTATTTATTCATTCACAGAGACAGAGAGAGAGAGAGAGAGAGGCAGAGACACAGGCAGAGAGAGAAGCAGGCTCCATGCAGGGAGCCCGACACAGGACTCAATCCCAGGTCTCCAGGATCACACCCTGGGCTGCAGGCGGCTAAACTACTGTGCCACTGGGGCTGCCCTGGAGGACCTATCAAATGGTGGGAATAGAAATTGAGTTCTAGCTCTCAGAGAGTACAAAATGATAATGCAAGAAAAAAAGATACTATATTAATAAATAGAAATTTTGTTTATACCATCTTCCTCCTTCCAAGTTATTCATTCTCTCTGTTCATAAACTAGCCTTATATTTTAACACTCGATTTGAATTTCCATAGATTTCCTGTTTAAAAAAAAAGATATTTGCCATAATTTTGTATTTCCCCAAGTAGCTAGCAAGAAATCCTCTTAAAAGTAAGTGGTTAAAATGCTACATTCAGTTGCTTCATTTATGTGTTTTCAAACCTCAAAAGATGTGACTCAGAGCTGACTCTTTGGGTGGGCATCCTAGAATTCAGCCACGCAAAGTTTATGCTTGGCATTTTCAGTATTTCATCTCTTCACTGCTCTTCCTAAATTCTCTTAATGTGACAAGATTTTTAGTTCACTTCAACGAGCTGTTCTAGAACACCTGCCACATGGAGTACTTGTCCTTTGCATTGGATTACAACTATGAGTCAGTCTCTGTAAGACACAGCCTCGTTGGGAAGACAACCATGTCAATAAAATAACGGCGTGTGATGTGTAAAACAATTGAAGCATGTGCAAGGCTATGAAATAGTGCAGAGGAGGAAATTCTCACTGCAAGGTTTGGGAAAGTGTCTCAGCACCAGTGAGTGATGCAGTCACCGGATATGAAAGGATGAACAGGTTCTCGAGAAGTCAAAGTGGGAATAATATTCCAGACAGCAGAAACACTATGTACAAGAATGTGATGTGTATGGGGAGCAAAGATGTGACCATTGTTCTGGTGCATGTGTAAGTCAAGTGTGTGGTCCAGATCATGAGGCCATGTGGGCCATGTAAATGAATTTGAACTTTGTCCTGGCTACTGAGGGTTTTGAGTGGGGAAATGACCTGGTCAGAAAAGATCTTTGAAGATTATCTTGGCAACAATTTGGATGATGACTTGGAGAGGGCTGGATTGGAGGCAGGATCACCAATTAGGCTAATTTTATTAGCCTTCCCCTAATCTAAGTATTGGTACTGAAGCAGAGATTCTGCCCAAATTTAAGCTGACTAGGAGGTTACATTAACCCGGTGACCTGGTGATAGTTTGGATGTGGGAAAGAAAGTTGATAAAATGGCTCCTAGATTTCTGTGGTTTGGCTCACTCCTTAAGACTTCCAAACTAAGATCCCTGCTTCAACTCTTCCCACTCTACTGTCTCACATAGCAGTCTGGGTGATATTTCCCTTTTGACTTTTTGCTTTGTAAAATTTCAATTGAAAGAATAGTATAGGGGGAACCTGGGTGGTGGCTCAGTCGGTTAAGCGTTTGACTCTAGATTTCAGCCCAGGTCATGATCTCAAGGTCGTGAGATTGAGCCCCATGTGGGCTCTGCACTGAGTGTGGAGTCTGCCCAGGGTTCTCTCTCTCCCTCTCTTCTGCCCTTCCCCTGCTCTCTCTCTCTCTTTCTAAAAAAAAAAAAAAAAAATAGTGTAATGAACACCCACATAGCTTTCATCTGGATGTACCAATTGCTAACATTTTACCACATACTCCCTCCTTCTCTCGCCCCTTAGACCTCTCTCCCTTTGTCTCTCTGCAGTGGATTTGTGTTGTATCAATTTATTGAAGCTGGAACCACATTTTCCAGATTTTACCCTCTTAAAAGTCTGCCACAGTTCATGGATCTGGTGTAAGATGTGAGATACGCAGGTTAGAGATAGAGGTCTTTATTTCTCATGGCATAAGCAGTCAGCATGAGCTTCATGTTCATACATGTTGAACATGTATGAACATGAAGCTGTTGCCCTCATGCCCACCCCCACCAAGCCCTGCAGGGGCAACATGAAGGTGGACTCAGGTGGGTGCTACATATGTCATAGGTTTGTGTCACAGCTAAGGGACTTTCAGTTTAGGAAAACTCCCAGTCTTTTATAATGAGCAGCAAGCAAACCTGCCCAACCTTTGCCTTGGAAATGTCATTATTACATTATTGTCTTACATTGGAGAGCAAGTAAATGTAACTTCTGTCCCAGAGGGAGACACTACCTCTTTCTTTCAAGGCTGTTCACTAGACGAATATCTCTTAAAAGATATTCCCAGGCATTCCCATGGCTCAGATGGTTAAGCATCTGCCATGATGATGCTCAGGTTATGATCTCAGGGTCATGTTGGGCTCCCTGCTCAGTGGGTAGTCTGTTTCTCCCTTTCTGTCTGCCTGCCACTCCCCCAAAATAAATAAATAAATAAGAAATAAATGATATTCCCAAATAAAGTCTGACACTGCCTTTGCTCTAAAAATGTATAGAAAAGTGAGAGGGATGCCTGGGTGGCTCAGCAGTTGAGCATCTGCCTTTGGCTCAGGGCGTGATCCTGGGGTCCTGGGATCGAGTCCCACATCGGGCTCCCTGCAGGGAGCCTGCTTCTCCCTCTGCCTATGTCTCTGCCTCTCTCTGTGTGTGTCTCTCATGAATAAATAAATAAATTCTTTAAAAAAAAAAGTGAGAGAACTATGGAGAATAGTTGCCCAACACATAGTTCCAGGGCCATGAGGGATTTCTTCGCATGAGATTTAGAAAGCAGAAGGGAAGTAGCAGCTATTTTCTTCCTATACTTGTAATGTCAGTGCAGAGCACCAGCAAGTGTTACAGTTGTTTCTTATCTGCTGGTGTGGACAGTACAGCAACTCTAGCTCCTGCCAGATCTCCTCCTGCAGCTTCTTTGCCTCCTGGGGAGGGTACCTGAATAGCTCTTAGATAAAAGGCATCAGCTGGATTCCTTGCATGCACCCCCATCATTAAAATTGGAAGCTTGAAGGCGATAAAAGGCCTACCTAAGTTCCAGTCCATCTTATTGGCATCCAGCTCAACCTTACAAATTTCAGTTTGTTCTTGCCTCCCCCACTTCACATCCATTTTCCTTTCCTGAGTACTTGCCCTGTGGACTACAGGCTCTAGAACCAGTCATACCAACAACAGTCATATAGACCAATCAAGATAGTGTGGTACCAGCATAAAATCAATAAATAGATCAATGGAACAAAATAGCCCCTTAATAGATCCACACTTATAAGATCAGTTTTTTTGTTTTTTTTTTGATGTCCCAAGTGTCCCAGATCAGTTTATTTTTGACAAGAGCATCAAAGTAATGGAATGGGGAAACAAAACTCTTTCAACAGTGTTGAAATAACATAGGTTATCCAAAATTGTTTTATTTTAGTTTCTAACATTTCCATATAAATTTAAAAACAAGCTTGTCTATTTCTCCAAAGAGTTTTCAGACACTTAGATTAAGATTGCATTGATTCTATAGACCAATTTAGGTACAACTGATCTCTTAATAATTTTGAATCTTTCAATTCATGAATATGATATATTTTTCTGTTATTTAGATCTTTAATTTCTCCCAGTCATGCTTTACTTTTCTTCAGTGAAGAAGTCTTAGACACCTTTTGTTAAATTATTCCTAATTATGTTATTTTTAAATACTATCATAAATAGCATTAAAATTTTTTTATTTTCCAGTAGTTTGTTGCTGGCATATTGACATACAAGTGATTCTCTAACCCTGATTCCCTGCGAAATTTGTTCTTAATTACAGCACTTTTGGGATCTCTGGGTGGCTCAGCGGTTTAGCACCTGCCTTTGGCCCAGGGCGTGATCCTGGAGTCCCAGATTGATTCCCGCATCAGGCTCCCTGCATGGAGCCTGCTTCTCCCTCAGCCTGTGCCTCTCATGAATAAATAAATAAAATCTTTAAAAAATATATATAGCACTTTTTTTTTCTAATTTTCTATGTAAGCAATCAATAATGTGATCTGTCAATAGAGACACTTTTATTCTTCCTTTTTAATTTCTGTATCTTTTTTTCTTGCCTTATTGCATCAGCTAAGACCTCTGATACAATAATACTAGATATGTTGAATGTGGATATCCTATCTTTATGCCCAGTCTTAGAGGGAAAGCATTCCTTTGTCCATCAAGAAGTGATATTATCTGCAGTTTTTGTACATGTTTCTACACAGACTAAGAAAATTTCTATTTTTAAAAAATATTTATTCGTGAGAGACACAGAGAGAGGCAGAGACATAGGCAGAGGGAGAAGCAGGCTCCCCCCAGGGAGCCTGATGTAGAACTCGATCCCTGAACCCCAGGATCACGCCCTAAGCTGAAAGCAGAGCTCAACTGCTGAGCCATCCAGGTGTCCCAGAACATTTCTATTTTTAATTTGATAAGAGAATTTATGTCATGAATGGTTATTTTATCAAATGCTTTTTCTATGTTGATAGGAGATATATAACTATATAAATTTATATATCTATACCTAGCCGTTCTCCCCTGCTGCTCTCTTGCTACATATGTATGTGTGTGTAGTGCTATATAGTTCAGTGTAACAAAAAAATATATAGCTTTATAGATCTAGATAGCTAGATGTAAATGTATCTGAACCCCCCTTTATGTACAGCTGTACCTGTACCTCTCCAATGCCTTCCCCCTGAGATTTTAGCCAACCCAAGGTGCCACAGAGTGTTATGTCTGCCTTCTCAGTTCAGCAGGATCTCTATGCTCTTTGCAAATTCAAACTCTCTGCACTATAGTTAGGAAATTTTCCCTATGCAGAGAGCTGATCAATCATGAGACTCACTTCATGAGTTTTCTTTCTCTCAGAAACTGCAGTCTACGCTGTTAATTGTACACTGTCTGAAAATAGTTGCTGAATATGTTTAACGCAGGTTTACAGTTGATTATTCCACTATGTGAAATTCAAACACAGCAAAATTTTCAAAAGTGGTTTTCTCTTTCTCTTAATTAAGGAATAACAGGTTTCTTATTTTTTCTTATTTCCAATATTTCTGTATTTTCCAAATTGCTTCAATGACAAAATTTTCCCTGTGTTCAGGAAAACACTATGGTTTTAAATATATGTATGTTTATTTTGGCACAACTATGCTCATTTTGATTCTACCCTGGGGTGAACACACTGTACTTTGGAGGCCAACATTAGACCCTGGAATGAAATTGAAAAGATTGTTAGCTAGGAGAACAGTAGAAAACAAATATTGCACCAAGGAATTGGGACATGCTGTTTCTCTTCTAGCATCATGTCTGGTCAGGTAGGAATAAGGGTAAAGGTGAAAGTGTGTAAAATGAGTTTGTCTCTATTTTATTTGCAAGGGTGAATAGCTTAATGGATATTGGGTAGATAATTGGAAATGTCTGCCATGAACTCTAACAATTGAGACCTAAGATATCATCTAGTTTAGGGGCACCTGGCTGGCTTTGTCTGCAGAGCATGTAACTCTTAATCTCAGAGTTGAGTCTGAACCCCATGTTGAGTGTAGATTACTTAAAAAACAAATTTAAAAAATCACCCAGTTCATAGTCATTTTGCAAATAAGTAATTTGCAAGGCCTTAAGAAGTTAATTAGTTTGCTTTAGTAATATAGCTTGTTAATGATAAATTGGAGTAGAAAGAATATGGGCTTTTGAGATCTGTTTCTTTTTTTAAGATTTTATTTATTCATGAGAGACAGAGAGAGAGAGAGAGAGAGAGAGGCAGAGACACAGGCAGAGGGAGAAGCAGGCTGCATGCAGGGAGCCCAATGTGGGACTCGATCCGGGGACTCTGGGATCATGCCCTGAGCTGAAGGCAGCCGCTCAACTGCGGAGTCATCCAGGCATCCCTAATATCGGTTTCTATTTCTAGAATCATATTCTGCTCCTTTGGAGCAAGTTATTTAACCTCTCTAAGTCTCAGTTTCTTTGCTCTAAAATAATAGTAATCTTACCTACCTCAGTTGATTATTGTGAAAATTAAATGTACAAACAACTAATTCCAAATAAATGGTTAGTACTCGATGAATATTATCTCCATATTCTTTCCAGTTATTTGTAGAGTAAAGACACTGTCTACAATAACTCATTTAGAGATTGTACAGTCTACTTCTTTGAAGAAAGAAATTTATAAGACTCAAACAACGAATACTAAAACAATATGCTCATTATAGAACAATTATGCTGTAAACATTTTAAAGAGTATGCAGGACAAAGAAACATATTTTAATTTGTATATGTTGATAATACCTGTGATTTTATGTATCTACTCGACTGGGCCATGGGGTGCCTAGGTATTTGGCCAAACATTATTTTGGGTGTATCTGTGAAGGTGTTTCTGATGAGATTAACATTTTTTTTTAAAGATTTATGTATTTATTCATGAGAGACAGAGAGAGAGGCAGAGACCTAGGCAGAGCCCAATGCGGGACTCCGTTCCGGGACTCCAGGATCATGATCTGAGAAGAAGGCAGACGTGCAACCGCTGAGCCACCCAGGGTCCCGAGATTAAAATTTGCATCAGTGGACTAAGTAAAGCACATCCCCCTAAACGTGGATGTGCCTCAACCAAACAGTTGAAGGGTTTGAATAAAACACAAAGGCTAATCTTCCCTCAAGTAAAGGAGAATTTTTTCTGTTTGGACTCAAACTGAAACACCAACTCTTCCTGGAGTCTCGAGCCTGTCAGGCTTTGAATTGGAATTGAAAATTGGTTTTCCTAGTTCTCAGGCTTTGAATTTGGACTGGAATTGTACCATCAGCTCTTCTCCATCTCCAGATGCCAACTTACCCTGCAGATCCAGGGACTTGTCAGCTTCCATAATTTCATGAGCAAATTGCTTATAATAAATCTCTTTATAAATATAAATATATAGGGGCACCTGGGTGGCTTAGTCATGACCCCTGGGGTTTTGGGATCAAGCCTTTCACCAGGCTCCCTGCTCAGCAGGGAGTCTGCTTCTCCCTCTCCCTTTGCCCTTCCTCTGCTTGTGTGTTTTCTCTCTCAAATAAATTTTTAAAAATCTTTTTAAAATGTCATTAAAAAAATAAAGATATGTAGAAACAGAACCATTGTGATATGTGTATATGTAGATACATAAAAACATAGACATGTATATAATTATATATATGTCTATATATATCTATATTTGCATCTGTATATCTAGAGAACCCTCATACAATACATAGAGAATACACATTCACATACTTATTCCTCATGTTTTCATAATAGTCAACAAGTGAGAATCCATTTCAGGGAATGCTTATCCAGCCACAGGAAATTGGGAAATACTGGACAACAGTTAACTTCTCACAAATGATAAATTGCGTAAGGAATATATTTGCTTCTCTGAGAGAACAGCTCTTCTCCCAAAGAACATGGCCAGTTGTAGGAGAAATAGAGGTGACTTAGGAGCAGCAGAACCAAAGAAGACATGTCAGTCAAATCCTTTCAAAACCCATGTCAAGGGATGCCTGGGTGGCTCAGCGGTTGGGTGGTTGAACGGTTGAGCGTCTGCCCTCAGCTTAGGGCATGATCCCAGAGTTCCTGGGATCTAGTCCCACGTTGGGCTCCCTGCAGGGAGCCTGCTTCTCCTTCTGCCTGTGTCTCTGCCTTCTCTCTGTGTCTCTCATGAATAAATAAAATCTTAAAAAAAATTTCAAAATCCAAAAAGGATATCTTGAGCAACTCTTCTGTAATATTTCCTGTTCATGGTGCCTTCAAGCATTTTTGCAATTCTCTATTTATGGTATCTTTTTAGAGTCCTGGCAATATCATGAATCAAATTTTTGTGATTTGTTTCCTTACCTGTTGGTGACTGATGGCAGTTAAATGGGGAATGCATTAAGTAGGATACATTTTTCTAATCCTTTCACATATTTGGACTAAGTGCTATTATCAACTCATTAAAGAAATGTTTTTTGGTCCTTACTTTTAAGTCTCTAAAATGAAAATATTATTAATATATTTAACAAATAAGTAGAACTATGAAAAGTAACAGTATCATTTTACTTTTCAGAATGGAAATGGTGCAAATACAAAATGTTACTGCAAACACTAGAAGGCACTATTTCTCTACTGAGGCAGAAAATGAATATAACACAAATGTCTTGTATCCTGAACTCCTCCTTTTGCCCAGTATCTATTAAAGAACAAAAAGTACAGCATAACAAATTTAGAAATATGCATTTCTACAATGTACTAAGCAGTGTAAAAAAAGGGAAAAGGAGAACTGGTGAGATAAAGGACACAATGAAAAATGTAAATTCAATAAAAAGACAAAAACCTGCAAAATGCGATAAAGGAGAAAAGGGCTAATGAGAAGAAAATGAGGTCAAAGCAAGTTTTATTATTTTTTTATATAACATAATATATGGGAACTGTTTTCCATGTCATAGCTCTCCATCATGTTATGTTGAAAAATGCTAATTTATAATTAATCAGTGGCTCTGTAGGAACACACTGGCTCCTCTTTCCAATTTTAGCCATCCTGTTTCTCTCAACTGTACCTTATAGGAAAGAAAGTGGAAAGGCATCAGAATCCATAACGAAGGGGATCCCTGAGTGGCTCAGCGGTTTAGTGCCTGCCTTTGGCCCAGGGCGTGATCCTGGAGTCCCCCGATCCTGGAGTCCTGGGATCCTGGAGTCCCGGGATCAAGTCCTGGGATCGAGTCCTGAGTCGGGCTTCCGGCATGGAGCCTGCTTCTCCCTCCTTTTGTGTCTCTGCCTCTCTCTCTCTCTCTCTCTCTCTCAAATAAATAAATAAATCTTTTAAAAATATATTTTAAAAAAAGAATCCATAATGAAGGAGGACAAAGGGGAGGGGTTTGGAGTTACCATGGAAATGCAAATACTGTTTGATAGTACTGGCTGGTAGGAAGAGTAGACAAATGTCCTACTTATCCCTCACTAAATGATTGTGTCTGAACACTTGGTTGAGACTTACAAAGGGATTGAAAGGAGTCTGAATGCCAGAGAACAAGACTGGCCTGGACTCTGGTTAGAAGCTCTCCTTCTTTTTTTTTAAGTGTTTTTTTTTTTTTTTTTATGGAAACTAACTCTACACCCGGCAAGGCATACCAACTCACAACCTGGGTCACATGTTCTACCAAATTAGCCAGCCAGCCCCTAGAGGCTTTTCTTTTCTTAAACTTTTGGGACTTTAGGTTCCACAATAGCTAAGATTCATTTGTTCTTGTTTTTTATTTTGTTTTCTTTTTCTCTCTCTCTGAAAGAATGCTTCCTGAACCTTTTAGTTCTTGGCAACTGAAGGCAACCAGGAGAAGGTGACATAGAGCTAGCTGCTTAGGATTCGATCTAGTTTTAAAGAGGAATCTTTTTTTTTTTTTTTAAGATTTATTTATTTATTCATTCAGAGAGAGAGAGAGAGAGAGGCAGAGACACAGGCAGAGGGAGAAGGAGGCTCCATGCAGGGAGCCCGACGTGGGACTCGATCCCAGGTCTCCAGGATCACACCCCGGGCTGCAGGTGGCGCTAAACCGCTGCACCACCGGGGCTGCCCTTAAAGAGGAATCTTGAGTGGCACCTGGGTGGCTCAGTTGGTTGGTATCTGCCTTCTGCTCAGGTCATGATATAGGGTCCTGGGATGGAGGCCCCTGTTGTGCTCTCTGCCCAGTGGGGAGCCTGCTTCTCCCTCTACTTGCCACCCCTCCTGCTTGTGCTCTCTCTCTGTCAAATAAATAAAATCTAAAAAAAAAAAAAAAAAAAAAAAAAAAGAGGGATCTTAGTCTATCTTTGAAATTGATTTAGGAAGCAGGAATTAAAGATCACATATTGTCCAAATCAAATATTGTACACTTACGAATGTAGACTCTGAGGAAGTTTTACTAAGTGCGGACAAGGAATTTGAGGACAAGGAAATCAAAGGGACTCACTTAGCAAATTGAGGATTAGACTGGAGATTAAAACATCCGGCCAAGCAATTTCTCAATAATCAATCCTCTATTAAGCTACGAATTCTCAGAGAATCATGTGGTACATGTTTTACATCTTACTTGTCTTTGTACCCAGAATGCCTGCCATATAGCAGGCACTCAATAAATAGTATTTGAGTGAATAAACATGAAAATATTCTCCTGGAGTTATGCATTTAAGCTATCAACTTGTTTGTTTTTCTCTGATTTTTTTTTAAGTTCATTTATGTAATCTCTAAATTTTTTTTTTTTTTTATGATAGAGAGAGAGAGAGAGAGGCAGAGACATAGGCAGAGGGAGAAGCAGGCTCCATGCACCGGGAGCCCGACGTGGGATTCGATCCCGGGTCTCCAGGATCACGCCCTGAGCCAAAGGCAGGCACCAAACAGCTGCGCCACGCAGGGATCCCCATTTATGTAATCTCTATACCCAATGCGGGTCTAGAACTCATGACCCAAAATCAAGAATCACATGCTCTTCTGACTGAGCCAACCAGATACCCTTTCCCTGATCTTTTCCATTCTTGCTTTCATTAGACCATGCCCTAATGATGGAAAGTATCAACAATTTCCTTCTCATCTCTTTTTTTTTTTAAGAATTTATTTATTTATTCACAGAGACCCAAAGAGAGAGAGAGACAGAGACATAGGCAGAGGGAGAAGCAGGCTCCGCGCGGATAGCCCAACATGGGACTCAATCCTGGGTCTCCAGGATAAGGCCCTGGGCGGAAAGCGGCGCTAAACCACTGCGCCACCGGGGCTGCCAATCCTTCTTATCTCTTATCAGGAGGAGTGTCTGAGTCTAAAGAACACAACTGAGGCTGGTGCCAGTCTCTGAGTTAAAGAGAAGGAAGACTTTAAAAGCCACTAATTTTGTAATGGCTCAAGCTACTTGGAGGAGTAGGAAAGAAACCACTGGGAACTTATTAGCACAACAGGGAATCTTGATGACAGAGGGCACATTCTTTCTTCAGTATGAATTTAGACTTTGATATCTTCAAGATAAATCATTAATGCAAGGTCCTGGGAGATATACTTACCTCCAAATGACCAAAAGGACTGGCAGTGTTGCTGCTCATCTAGTTGAAGTTCAGAAAATTACTTGAGACCAGAATCACTAAGAGTGGGTACCCACTGATGAAAAATTCTTACTCACCAGAAGATTAGTATTAATAAGCAATATAGTTAGACTTCTTATAGTGATTTGAGCTGACTTCTCTTAGAGTCTCTTTTTGAAACAGTATGGCCTAGACTGTAGGGAGATGGTAGGAGAAAGGTCCAGAGAAGAAATCTTTTCCTATTGAAAGAGAAGGGCCAGGTTTTTTTCCAAGGATAGTGTGGGGTTGTAGGATTATCTTGAAGAGGAGATGTTTGGAGCAGAGGCAAGGGCAAGAGCCTGGACTGTCCTGTTAGGAATGGAGGGAACAGCCCCATGAGGGCTCCCTCCCAATGAAGTCTTTGGGTGCTTTTCCTTCTGAGATATAAAGGAAAATTCAAGTTAGTTGATATGTTAACTCTTGTCTCTTGCATATTATAGTTCTCCTTTATAAATAATTATTTTTCTATTCCAGCACAATCTGTTGTGTTAATCTGTGGAGGCTCAATGTACAGGGTGGTAAGGAGGGAAAGGCTCCTCCATCATTGTTCTTTTAAGCACCCCAGTAGAGAAAGATTATAAGCTTATCAGATAGACCCTGGCTGTTGGCTGAAGGCCTTTGTTCTTTGCCATATGGACCTCCTCTCATGAAATGGCAACTGGCTTTCCCATGATGAGTGATACAAGAAAAACCAATACAGAAGCTAACCTCTATGACCTAACCTTGGACTGACATATCATCATTTCTACCATAATCTAGTGCTCACATAAACCAATCCTGATTGAGTATGGGAAGGCATCACAGAAGGGAGTAAGTACCAGAAGATAGGAAGGATCATTGGGGACTATCACAGAATTTGGCTACCACAGATGAAATTTCTAAATGTATTTAATCACAAAACCCTTTCTTTGATATTTTCCTGAAACTATTGTATGGAACGCATTTAGGAAATATTGTTATAGGCAATGAAATCCATTCGAATCCTGCAAAGTTATAGCATCAATCTTGTCTATGTTTTATTTTTAAAAATCTGTTTTCATTCTATGTTTTAAAAAGTTACTATAAGAAAGAAACACGTCGAATGAATTGAAAGAAGAGGAAAGATTAAAAGTAGAGAGACTCCAGTTAGGAAGCATTGCAATATTGTAGGTCAGAGGTAATGGCCATGGGGGATGACAACAGGGAATGAAAAAGAGGAGCTAAGGTGAGATAGATTATGGAGTCAGAAACAACAGAGCAATTTGATTGTGAAAGAGGGAGGCATCTCCAGTGACTTTGATTTCTAGTTTAAGTGAGTGTGTATATGATGATTCCATTAACCAACAATGAGTATATGAACTAGAATGCTTTTGGCTACAAGCAACATAAGCCCTTAAACAGGCTGGAATAATAAGGATAGTATTGGGCTCACAATCAGAAATCCAGAAGTGGGATGGGCTTTTAGGGTTAAACTAAAGTACCTCCAGTTCCATTTCCCTTCTCTTGCTCTGTCCTCTTTCTTGTGACAACCTCTTCCTTAGGCTAGTTTTTATGATTCCTGCAAATTTTCTGGCCTCATACCTGCATAAGACGTTTGATAGGGTTTGGGGCATGCTACCACCAAATATGCCACTTTGGCATCTTGATTCTTTTGAATTAAAGTTACTTAAGAAAGAAACAGTGCACAAAAGGCACTCTAACCTTCTGTCCACCTCAAGACAGAAAATAAATTCCCTATGTGAAGTGTGCCCTCCTTGCTCCTGGAGGGAAGAAGGCATCCTTATTGCCAGAGATAAGAAATTCGGGGCTGAGAAGGCTTTATAAACAAACTTAGTTACGCACTCACTCTTCATGAGTAGTGCATACAAACCTCTTCAAGTATTTTACTATCCCATGCCCAAACTTGTCTTGTCAGTTCTTCACAAATTTATTTTCTTTTTTTCTTTTTATTATTTTAAGATTTTATTTATTTATTCATGAGAGACACACACAGAGAGGCAGAGACACAGGCAGAGGGAGAAGCAGGCTCCATGCAGGGAGCCCAACGTGGGACTCAATCCCGGGTCTCCAGGATCAGGCCCTGGGCCGAAGGCGGCGCCAAACTGCTGAGCCACCCAGGCTGCCCACAAATTTATTTTCTATTTGTCTAATAGGTATAAAAACTGTCTGCTTTGTCACTTCTTTGAGCTTTATGAGCTCCCATTAGTATGAAATTAGATTTTTCTCCTGCTAATCTGTCTCATGTCAATTTTATTATTTTACCAGCTGAAGAATGTAGATAGGAAGAAAAAACAAGTTTTCCTCCCTTACACTATATTGAGGAAGAAAGAGGCCATCTCTCCATGTGGTGCTCTCCATTTATTTGCTTGTCAATGCCTAGATTGAGTCTCAATGCCCAGCACTAAATCAGTCTGAGACCTAAAAGAATGCTTTGTGCTCATTTAAACCAGTAACCAGCAAGAGAGGTAGACAGAATTCTTGGCCCAGTGAAGCCTAGCTCTGGACCTGGGATGTGATGCATGTAAGGAGATAACCACAAAGTCCACTGGAATGAATCCAGCAGGCAGTTGGAAATGTGATTCCACAGCACAAAGAGGTAGAGATATGGGAGTCATTTGCATTGACGTTAATTTGAAGACTTGGAAGAATTGAGATCATTTAGGGTGACCGTGTATAGTGAGAACAAGAGAACATTGAGGAGGAGTTACATTAAAGGGTCAATGCTGAGTGACGGGAGCCAGCAAAAGAAAGTGAGGGGTGGCCAGAGTCAGGTATTTGTGGAGTCAAGATAGTAACAGCTTCTCTGTAGCCATGGGATGAATATTTTAAAAGGAATTCATTTTTCATTTGTTTTTTTCTCTCTCCCACTCAGTGTAGTTCTTCATAGGCAAATGCCCTGTCATCTATTTCTTTTCTCTCTTACAATGTCCATCAAAGTCTTATAAATAGTAAATGCTCAGTAATTAGTATATGTGCTGCTGAAGCGAGCACATCAAATGCTCAGTAATTATCTGTTGATTGTTTATGGTGGGAAATTTGGCTAATAAAGCACATTGTATGAATGTATACAGAAAAGTGTAACTAACTAAAAGCAAGAACACTTGAAGAACTATGATCTTAGTTAAATTCAAGTGTGGGTGTCATATCTCACAAAAATTTTTTTAAACTAAAAGTTATTTTTGTGCTAGTAAAACCACTGGAAGCATCTCCTGAATACACTGGGGACTTTAGAAATGTTGTTTCTAAATGTAATAAAATGGTTAATATAACAAAAATGGTTAAAATGTAAAATTTCAATTAAATGTATTAGATGCCTATCTGTTAAATTTGAAAACATCTACCTTACATAATGTCAATTCAGTGGTTCTCTTGTTACTTTTTTTCCTCTCAGAATAGGAGTTTAAATGTGTACATTTTAGATATAAGAAAGAGAAAAATCAAAGAATCACCTCTTTATCAGACAGCTCAGTCTCTGTTTTACACATTTTAATTTTGCATTATTTTGTGTTGTGCATCTTCTCAAACTTTGTGTAGGTGGGGATTGTTTTGCTTTATTGAAGGGGAGTGGGGATCTGTTAAAATCCTTAGCATACCAGGAAAGCAGAAGGTAAGGACTTTTTGATTGATTCTTTGACTAAGATTTAGTATATTAGTGCAAAGCACAGTTTACAGTTAACACTGAGTGATGATGATGAAGAAGAAAGAAACGAGTGGAATGGAGAATAAAATACTTTATAAAAGTGGTAATTTAATTGGTGCTGTGATTCATATAAATTATGCATAATGTATAAATTAATGTATAGAAGAAGAGATAGAATAAATTCTTACGAATTCTTCGTTTGATGTAATCACTTTTGGTGATGAAAGTCTAGTGAGCTGCTTTTTTCCTTTCAGATACTCTTTCTCCTTTGCTGCCACCAGCCTCTCTGCACAGATCATTAAACAATGGCCTGATGTCAGAAAACTGGAGTGACTTTATGGCTCTCAGTTTTCTCATCTGTGAAAAGGTAATAATAATGTTATCTATTGCATTATTGTTAATCACATCCTATACCTAGCACATAGTGCAAGAACTTGCATATCAGGGGCGCCTGGGTGGCTCAGTGGTTGAGCATCTGCCTTCAGCTCGGGTCGTGATCCCGGGGTCCTGGGATGGGGTCCCATATTGGGCTCCCCTGCTTCTCCCTCTGCCTGTGTCTCTGCCTCTCTCTGTGTCTCTCATGAATAAATACATAAAATCTTTAAAAAAAAAAAAAGTACTAGCACATCAAAAATGCTCAACTACTGCCAGCTAATGACTATCAGGTTTTATTTTAGACTGTCTCTGATGACCTATCTACTCTGCTTACAAGTAATTGGTGGACAGAGTCATCCAAAATTTAATGGCAGTTGCTCCTTATGTGTATTTGGGTGGAGAACTATTTATCAAAGCCAAGTACTGTATGTTCTTTTTTCTGTGTCATGTTTATTCAGTCATCAAATAACCACAGTGTCTGTCTTATATTACTCAGTAGGTCCTATGATTTAATTGTTGAAAATGATATCAGGACCTAAATTATGTTTATAGGGTCAGTCTTCCAGTAGGAAAAGCAGGCCTCCACCCATATAGATCATTCAGTTAAGGAAAACTTTTGTTCCTAGTTCAGCTATGAATACCTTGGTTTCTATGATTTTAGGGTAAGATTTTTGTTGCTTTCCCACTGTCCTTTCAAAATATTGTCACATACCATCTCTTTTTCATTCTTATCTGTTGGATCTAAGATTATGCTCTGATGAAACTTTTGCTCTAGTCCTAGATAACTTATATTTAAGAACTGAAAATTTTTCTATGGTAGGGTTTCTAAATTCTTCCCATTTCAACTCATGTGGGATGCTACAAAATATTTCACCAAACAATTCAATTTATTCATGAATATCTCTCTTTATATTCCCCACTGTCTATGTGAAACATGGTGCCCTTAGCTTGAAGTTACGGGAAACTCTAGGATTTAATAGGAAACTCTAAGTTTAAATATCATAAGATAATTCTCTGGAATCTGACCAAATTCTTGGTCAACCACAGTGTGATATCATAACAGCTGAAAGTTTAGTCAAGTTTTAAAATTTCAAATTAACTGCTATGTGTTGAGGATAGTTCTAATTGGAACAAGAACCCTCTTAAGTAGTGGGGTTCTGGAGTCAAAATATTCTGATTATGTTTCTCCTAAATTAGGTAATATTACAACCTTTTGTCATCCTTTCTATCTTTTCTTATCTTCTAAACAGAGTCCCTGATGATAACCTATATTGCACACCCTTATTTTCTTAGAATATTTTTAATGTATAATATCTATACATGCATTAACAGTGATAAACAGGGTTTTATTGCTCAAGAAAAGTCACAAGACTCAAAATCACAACGCTTACAAATTTATACTCTATTAAAAAAAGAATATATTGATGGCATTAAAATAAAGATTGCATCACATCAAAGGCTGCCTCACTCTCAGGGGTCCAGAGAGACTAGGGTAGGCTGCTTTGTTTGCCCTACGTAAGGGTGGAGGCCAGATGCAGTTTCTCTCCCAGATCAGGAGCCACTGATGTGTGCACAGAATATCAGCAAAAGGCCCAAAATAAAGTTTGGGTGGAGTTTGTTACATTTTACTTATCATATAGGTATATTCCTGCTAAATAGCTAGTCCCAACAGCAGAGCTGAGACCAGCTATAAAGCACTGGTCTCAATGATATTAATATTCAATGTCAACCAAGTGGTACAAATCACAACTACCCCAAAGTTCCTCAGACCTATGGTTACGAAACAACACTATCAATATGTTTCATGCCTTGTCCAGGGGTCAGTGCCATACAGTAACTAGCAAAACAATGCAGGCTCATTTCTGGCCTGTGGGAGTCAACTGTCACAGTATATAGTCCACCATTCTAATCTATGGGTAAAACAACTATCCTTATTTTGAAAGAAATTAACTTTCTGTACAATTGAAATGCACACACAGGGGTACCTTGGTGGCTCAGTCAGATGAGTGTCTGCCTTTGGCTCAGGTCATGATGGGGGGTCCTGGGATGGCACCCTATATCGGGCTCCTTGGTCAGTGGGGAGCCTGCTTCCTCCTCTGCCCCTCTCCCTCAGCTCGTGCTCTGTCTCTGCTTTCTCTCTTTCAAAGAAAAAAGAAAAAAGAAATGTACACACAGATTCTAAATAAGCATTTGCAATAACTAGTAAGAAAGAGGTATGATTTCAAGCAGAAACCAAACCAGTAAATAATATCAACATGCATTTTCTTATATTTTTATACCAACTTTTATAATTCTTCTGCCTCCTGAATCTAAAGCTATCTGAACTTTAAGCATACATCTGCTGAATGATTAAGAACTGTAATCAACCTATCATTAATCAAGTCTACCTCTTCCTTGGAAATGCCAGTTCTCCTCCATAGGGATAATGTCCTGTGATACAAAAACCAAAAGACACAGCCACATTAGTATTTTTCTGTATAGTCATAGTTAAAACTTCCCACTTTTTGATTCATTTTGAGAATGTAGACTGTTCCTGGTAGACTTTTTCTTCATCTCACTTCCTGGCTCTTCAAAAGAGGAAGAGGTTTTGGCAGACTCCTTCCCCTAGAACAGGCACCTGAGTCTAAGCTAAGACAGAATATTATTCTCTTATTCTAAGTCTCTGTCTAAGCCTCACGGACACTGTTAGTAAATTTTCCCTTCTGCAAAAGCCATTTGTTGGCTCCTTTCCTCTAGCAATAATTTCACTTTTCTTTCAATAATCATTAATTTTAGTTCAAACTTTTCCCCTGAAGAAGATCTCTCTGCTTTAGTGGCTAGGCTAGTCCATGTAGTTGGTAACAAGATGAGATGTGTTTGGACTTAGCTTCCAGTCTGCTCCAAATTTAGGGGATCAGATTCAAGAAGTAGAGAAAATGGAGCTATCTTGTCCACTAGCAACAAAACATTTGCATAGTTAGCCCCAACTTGGAAAAGTGGGGGAAGGGATAGTCTATCCCATCAATGTCTTTGAAATTCTTGCATTAGGTTCAAATCAGTAGATACTATCTTGTTTTACATTGTTGGCCTTGGGAGCCCTTAACTATACAACCAGTCCAGGGACTACCAGTCCAGTGTGTTTGTTATGGACTGATTGTGTCCATACCCATCCCCCAAACTTATATCAAAACCCTCCCCTTGGGGCCTGTGGGTGGCTCAGTCCATTAAATGGCTGCCTTCGGCTCAGGTCATGATTTCAGGATCCTGGGATAGAGCCCCGTGTCAGATCACTGTTCAGCAGCAGGGCAGCTTCTACTTCTTCCTTTCCCTCTGTGATTTCTCTGGCTCATACTCTCTTTCAAATAAATAAATAAAATCTTAAAAAAAAAAAAAAAGCCCCTCCTCATTGTGATGGTACTAGGAGGTGGAGCCTTTGGGAGGTGATTAGGATTAAATGAGGGTTGTTCCCTCATAAATGGGATTATTGCCCCTATAAAAGTCGTAAGGGAAATTGTTGGTCTCTGCTCTGTGCCTTGTGAGGATTCAGTGAGAAATCAGTAGTTTACAAACTGAAAGAGGGCCCTCATTAGAACTCAACCAAGATGGCATTGTGATCTCTGACTTTCAGCCTCCAGAACTGTGAGAAACAAATTTCTGTTGTACATAAGCCACCCAGTCTGTGGTACTTCGTTTTAACGACCCAAAGGGACTAAGACAGCATTAAAAAAGAAAACTGTCATGAACTATGAAAGACCTGTTTTTATGTACCTCTATTATTCCCCACTCTCTTTTCCCTTCCACTGTAAAAGTGTAACAGTTTGTTTTTAACTGAGACCCAAATACAGTCTCCTTGATGTTAAGTTGCAAAACACAAGCTACAAGTTTGTAGACCAATCCTTCAATCCATCGTCATCCCTGCATCTTTTTAAGTAGTTGCTGTGTTTAGTCCAATTCTAATTGTCTATTAATCTACTCCTTTGAGGGTAATAAGGAATATGATAAGCCCAGTCCATTAACTGGGATGTTTCTTTGCCCATTGTTGTACTATGTGGGCAGAGAAGTGAGTGCTTTGATCTGAGGAGGTGTAACTAAGAGAGCCAAAATGGGCACAATATTCTCGTTCCAGCTCTTTGGAAATTTTAAAGACAGTGGCTTTAGTCACTAGGTATGCAAAACCCAACACAGAATATGCATCAAGTTCTGTCAATAATCATCTAATTTCCCCTAGAGCAATAGCTAAAGGGTCAATATTATCTACTTGCCAGCTCTGTACTGGACCTTCTCCCCTGGGAATACTTCCAAAGGCTAATTGTAAACAGAATTGTTATTAACAGCATTTCAGCAAAGGCCACCAGTACATTTTGTCATGTGGTCCATTGCTGCATGGCTTGAATTCCCTGATGTCAATTCATTTCGTGAACCCAGATTGCCCCTTCAAGAGATCACACTTGTTGACCCTTTGCATAAAGTTTCTTTGTTGAGCAGCAACATGTTTCACTTTTATTTGCCTTTGGAATTCATGTAAAGATTTCCAAAGAGCGGGTACCCCTTTTATCATCCAGTTATGTTTGGCCCACTTGCTAGACCAGATTACAAATCCATTGGTAACAGCCCAAGAATCAGTAGACACTCAAAGAGTAGGGCTTCTATTTGTATCTAATTCTATCACTGCCAGGAATACTGCCTGCAAGTTAGCCCCCTGGACCAACTTGTTCTTTTTCTTCTTTCACAAGAATTTTGCCATCTGCTGGACACTGGGCTACTGCTTTCCATGACCCTGTGTTCTGGAACTGATACCAGTGAACCAGGTTGATTGGCAGATATCCTTGAACAATCAGTTGAAATGAGGGACCCAATTTTGCAATAACAGCAGGCAGGGGCTGGATTAAGTAACTCTAAATCTTCTCATTTCACATCCCCAACTAGTACTGGTTAAATAATCAATTAATATATTATTCTTTTAAATTTTACCCATTAGGGAGAGAAATAAATCACATTTTAATTTGTATCCCTTTTATAGTGGCATTTCATATCCCTTAAATTAATTCTATCACCCTAAGAGGCTGATTAGTAAGCTTAACCAGTATTGTACATTGTACTCCTATATTCAATAGAACTAAAAGTTTATTTTTTACCCCCAGGCCACTTCATCCAGTCTTGGTGTTCATCTGATATACTAAAGCAGAACATGGGGGAAAATCCAAGTGATAATCTCGAGCTGAATATCGTAAAGAACAAGAGCTCACAAAAAAATTATTGGATAAGACATCTTCTGGGCAGGTATTTTTGAATAAGGAGTGAAGATCGTATAGGCCAGTTAACTCTTCATTAATTATACACTTAGATGCCTTATTGACAGAAAGTATTCTCAAATTGTAAGTGTGTAATGATGTAACAGGATTTGATCAGAGAAACAGTATCCCTGGAAATGACATAGGATTTGTTATATATAGGAATTTGACCTCACACAATTAATGGAAGCTGGTTAAATAGTTTACGCATGGCTTTTGCTTCTGTGGTGCTAAGCCTGATGGCAGGCAGTCTAGAAAGAAAATGGACCAATGTCAAAAACTAGTAGGAGAGGACAAGTTGGAACCTGCTTCGGTCCCTTACCACCTCTAAGCCTTTAACTTTAGTGGTACAGGTAACCACAAGAGAAGCTAGAATCCTTCATTATGAAGCTAATGTGCAGCTGACTCAGGAGTCAGAGTTGGAGAAGCTAAAGGAAGAGATTCAGCAGGAAGGTAGAGTTGCTTTACACCCGCTGCAGTTTCATACCTCCAAACGAGCCAACAAATGGGTGACAATGTGCGTGAACTGCAACAGTACGTGGTGTACTGCATTGACCCTTCCTGTGTAAAAAGAAGAGGATAATGGGCTAGTTATATGGTTATATGGAGAGTGAATTATGTTGCCATAATTTTTTTTTAAAGATAGCTCCTTTTTCACCTCTGTCTTCCAAATTTTGCTCTCGTCCAAAATGTCTCCTGTGGCCCAGGTTAACCTGTAACTATGTAAAGAAGAAAATTTCTGGGACTCAGTTCTTGCTCAACTAAGTTAACACAGTACAAGACCAAATGTTTTATGTTAATGTATGCAAATTTTGCTTAAAAGTATGTTTTTTCTGTTAACATAAATAAATTTTGTTTAAAAGTAAACTTTGAAGCTAGTTGTTCTAGCTCTAATGAAGTTATGACTGGATATAAGTTAAGGTTCTACCAATATCTTTGCAATTTAAAAAATGATACATTTATACAAGAAACTATAGGACTAAATAATAATGCCAAGAGTTACTTTTTCTTGTTTCTAAAGAATAATATGAGCTATTACTGTACTAGGAAACATGGTTTTTTAAAAAGCAAATCTAGCTTAGTTCCGGGACATCTTTCAGATGTGAAAGCAAACTAAACTATGACTATTCATGTTCAAGTCATAAGATGACAGATAACTCTGGCAGACATTAAAGTAAGTATGATGATACTGAGCTTTGAAATTAAGTGATGCATGAGTTTTCCACAGACATATTCCCAATTAGAGATTAAAACTATTAAAAAGATATTGAAAGGGCAGCCCTGGTGGCGCAGCGGTTTAGCGCCGCCGGCAGCCCAGGGCGTGATTCTGGAGACTGGAGATCAAGTCCCACGTCAGGCTCTCTGCATGGAGCCTGCTTCTCCCTCTGCCTGTGTCTCTGCCTCTCTCTCTCTCTCTCTCTCTCTCTGCATCTCTATGAATAAATAATTTTTTAAAAATTTATTTATGATAGTCACAGAGAGAGAGAGAGAGAGGCAGAGACACAGGCAGAGAGAGAAGCAGGCTCCATGCACCGGGAGCCCGACGTGGGATTCGATCCCAGGTCTCCAGGATCGCGCCCTGGGCCAAAGGCAGGCGCCAAACCGCTGCGCCACCCAGGGATCCCGAAATTTTTAAAAATCTTTAAAAAAAATTTTAAATATTTAAAAAAAAAGATGTTGAAAGTCTTTTCGACAAATGGTACTGGGACAACTGGATCTCCATAGGCAAATGAATGAAGTTGGACCCCTAATTCATAATACATAAAAATTAATTCAAAATGGATCATAGCCCTAAGAGTTAAAACAGTAAAACACATAGAAAAAACATAGGGGTAAATTTTCATGACCTCAGATTAGGCAATAGTTCCTTAGGTATGACACCAAAATACAAGTGCCAAAGAAAAAAATACACAAACTAGATTTTACCAAAATTAAAAACTCTGAAGCATTCCATTTCAAAGAAATGCTGCTTCAAAGCCACTATCAAGAAAGTGAAAGGATAAGTAATCTACTGAATAAAAAAAATATTTATAGGGACACCTGGTGCTCAGTGGTTGAGCGGCTGCCTTCAGCTCAGGGTGTGGTCCCAGTGTCCTGGGACAGAGTCCTGCATCAGGCTCCCTGCAGGGAGCCTGCTTTTCTCTCTGCCTTTGTCTCTGCCTCTCTCTTTGTGTCTCTCGTGAATAAATAAATAAAATATTTTTAAAAAATTTACAAATTATGTAACTGGTAAGGGAGTTGAATCCAAAATATACAAATAACTCTTACAGAGATGCCTGGGTGGCTCAGTGGTTGAGTGTTTGCCTTCGGCTCAGGGCGTGATCCCAGGGTGCCGGGATCGAGTCCCACATGAGGCTTCTCGCAGTGAGCCTGCTTCTCCCTCTGCTATGTCTCTACCTCTCTCTGTGTCTCTCATGAATAAATAAAATCTTCAAAAAAAAAATCTTTAAAACCAAACAAAAAAGAAAATCCCTAAAAAACAAATAACTCTTACAAATCAAAAATAAAAAGACAATTTGATTAAAAGATGGGTGAAAGATATGAATAGACACTTCTCCAAGGAAGATATACAAATGACCATTAAGTGCATGCAAAGATGCCCTCACATAATTAGTCGCTAGGGAAATGCAAGTCAAAAACCACATTGACATACCACTTCATACTCACTAAGATGGCTAAAACCCAAAAGACAATAACAAGTTGATGAGAATGTAGAATGTATGTGGAATGCAAGGAACTTCCATACATTGCTGGTAGGATTGTAAAATGGTATAGCCACTTTAGAAGGCAGTTTGATAATTACTCAAATGCTGTACCTAGAGTTACCGTACGCCTGAGTAATTCTACTGCTAGGCCAGAATAGGCAAATCCACAGAAACAGAAACTGTAGTAGTGGTTTCCAGGGCAGAAAAAGGAGGTGCATGGAAAGTGATTCTTACTGATTATGCGTTTTTTTTGTTAGAGTGATGAAAATGTTCTGAAAGTAGACAATAGTAGTAGTTGCACGAATCTATGAATATACTAAAAACTATGAATTGTACACTTTAAAAGGATGGATTTTATGGTGTATGAATCATATCTCAATAAAGTTATCATTTAAACCAACTATTAAAAAGGAACTCTTAGAGGAAATAGTAAATACCTGGAAGTTTAAGTTTTATGTTTGTATCTCTTGAAAGCTACTTCATTAAAATCTTTAGACTTACTTGACCAAAGACGGTATATAATATAGCAAATAAACACATGCAAAGATGCTCAACATCATTAGATATGAGGGAAATACAAATTATTATCACAATGAGATAACACTCCACACAAACATCTAAAACTGAAAAGACTGTACCAGTTACTGGTGATGATAAGAAGGAATTAACCCTCACACATTGCTGATGGGAATGTAAAATGGTACTTTGGCAGTTTGATAGTTTCTTAAAAGTTAAATATGTGCCTTCCATATGACACAACCATTCCACTCTTAGGTATTTATACAAGAAACATGAAAGTATATATTCATACAAAGACATATACACAAATGTTCCTAGTAGCTTTATTTTTAATAGCCCAAACTGAAAACCCAGAGATTCATGGATAAACAAATTATGGTATACCCTACAACAGAATGTTACCCAGCAATAAAAAGGAATGAACTCTTGATACACGAAACAGGGATAAATCTCAAAATAATTATGCTGAGTGAAAGAAGTTAGACAAAAAAGGAGTACATGCTGTGTGAATACATTTATATAAAAGTCCATAAAATGCAAAACAATCTACAGAAACTGAGGTCATGATTGTTTGGGAAAGAGGGGATAGAATGAAGAGGAATTAGGGACTACAAAATGACATGTGTGATAAATAGTTTTCTTGGATGTGGTGGTTTCATGGTTGTCTACATATATTAATACTTACGAAATTATACTCTTTCAATTTGTGCTATTTAAGTTAATTTTACTTCATTAAAACTGTTCTAATGGGACATCTGGGTGGATCAGCGGTTGAGCGTCTGCCTGCGGCTCAGGATGTGATCCCAGGGTCCTGGGATTGAGTCCCATGTCGTGCTCCTTGTGGGGAGCCTGATTCTCCCTCTGCCTAGGTCTCTGCCTCTCCCTCTCTCTCTCATGACTGAATAAATAAAATATATATTAAAAAAAAACTGTTCTAAAAGATTGTTGATCTTTCGTGCACAGGTGTAAGAGACATCTTAGAGAAAGACTGGTATGGTTTTAAAGAGCTTCACTTTCATGCAACAGATTTATGAAAACTTGTAAGCTCAATATGGATAACAAGGTACCATTCTTTAAAGCATCAAGGATGCTTTTTATGCAGGTAATTATTTTTTCTGTCAAATAAAAAAATACATAAAAATTCATGTTTTCAGTGTATGTACAGATCTATGATATGTTATGCATGTGTAGATTTTTTTTGCACATGTATCTTTTTGTAACCACTATCACAGAGAATGAAACAATTCAACACCTGAAATAATTCCCTCCTGCTGTCTGTATGACCCTTTTCCACTCCTAATCTTGGACACCAGTGATCCATGTGCATTATATTTGTTCCTATATTTTTTTAAAAAAAGATTTTTAAAAATTTTAAAATGTTTTTTAAAAAAGATTTTATTTGTGAGAGACAGAGATAGCAACAGAGATAGTGAGAGAGAGAGCACAAGTAGAAGGGAGAGGGAGAACCAGGTTCTTCACTGAGCAGGGAGCCTAAAGTGGGGCTTGATCCTAGGACCCTGGAATCATGACCTGAGCTGAAGGCAGATGCTTAACCAACTGAGCCACACAGGCACCCCTATTTTTACTTAAAAAATATTTTATTTATTTATTTGGGAGAAAGAGCAAGCATGAGTGGGGAAGTGGCAGAAGGAGAGGGAGAAGCAGACTCGCTGCTGATCATGAGCCCACATAGGACTCCATCCCAGGACCCTGGGATTGTGTCTTGAGTCGAAGTCAGACGCTCAACTAACTGAACCACCTATATTTTTACTTTTATCAGAATGTTGTAGATGGAATACTACAGTATGTAACCTTTGACATGGAGTTATTTCATTTGGCATAATCCATTTGAGATTTATCCATGTTGTTTTGTATATCCACAATCCATTCCTGTTTATTGCTGAGTAGTTTTCTTTGTGTGTGTGTGGGGGGAAGGAGAGGCGGGGGGGGAGGGGGAGAGAGAGAGAGAGAGAGAATCCTGAGCAGGGTTGATCTCATGACTTTGAGATCATGACCTGAGCTGAAATCAAGAGTCAGATGCTCAACTGACTGAGCCACCCAGGCACCCCTATACTTAAGATTTTAAATATGGATTCCCAGTTATTCCAGCACCAGCACTCCAATGATTTCCTTTTAGAAGGCACTATTTATTTGAAGTTAACCATGACTGCAGCAGCAGAAAGACTTGACCTTCTATAAGTGCTTTATAGATATTTGTTAATGTTGCTGATAATGATGACTACTTGTATACTGTGAACTTTCTTATGGTCCAAAAAACATTTTGCATAGAAGTCAGGTACATAATGATTAATTAAAATTACAGTTATTCCAAATGAGTACTTTTTGGGGGAAGGGATCTTCCATAAATATAACTTATTAGAGAGATAAAATATGTAACCCTTTTGCCAACTACAGTCATGTCATAATGGCAATTAAATTTTACATTAAACATTATTTGATATTATAGGACAATGACATTATTCTTCAGATTTTTACCTCAAAATGGAAGACTCAGTCAGGAAATGGAACATATCTTCTTTTACAATGGATCCGTTTCCCCAATTTTGTTATGATCAAAATATATGTATCTTTTAAGATTTTATTTATTTATTCATGAGAGACACAGAGAGATAGAAAGGCAGAGACATAGACAGAGGGAGAAGCAGGCTCCATGCAGGGAGCCCGATGCAGGACTCGATCCTGGAACTCCAGGATCACACCCTGAGGCGAAGGCAGACACCTAACCGCTGAGCCACCCAGGTATCCCATCATCAAAATATTGGTTGCAGATAACTGTGCTGTGATATCTCTTTTACCTTCCTTCCATTCACTTTTTAAAATGAGCTTGCCCATGCCTCCTTCTCTAAGAGTTTGCTCATTCATAATACTGCTCTTGAGCCCCTAGTTGATTGGACCAGGAGTGGACTAAGCTGGGCTAATTGGTTTTTCTCTCCTCAGAATTTGGAATTGGGAGTTTCTTTTGACCGCTTGAGCTGGAAATAATACACAGCTGGTATGGGTATGCACCGCACGTTTTGTGTGGTGCAAATGTGTGGTGATGGGGCAGTTGTCTAGGGCCCTGCTATACCATCTAGTACAACTTGAGTCTTGGGAAACTTGCCATTCCAAACAGTAGGTATGCAGACAGCTCCACTACTCAGCTGATACCTCCCTCTCTCAGCTTTACCCAGTTCCTCATGTCTTTTTAAAAATATTTAAATTTTTATTTATGTACTTTTTTTTATGTTTCTTTAAGCTCTAAGCCCTATGTGGGGCTTGAACTTATGACCCTAAGATCAAGAGTTGCATGCTCTACTGACTGAGCCAGTTAGGTGCCCCTCTCATGTCTCTTTTTCTATTCCCTAGCAACATCAGGGAAATGGCTTAGCAATTTTTAGACCAGAGGCAATCACTGATTCTCAACTTACTGAAGCAGGTAATGATTCAGAAGGTTCAAGCACCTCTACTTAGTGAATGGTTCTTCTGGTAACTCCCTTTCTGGTCTTAGAGAAGGGGGAAATTCTCTACTCTCCCTCACGATGTAAGGAAAGAAAATACCCTCTCTTTATAATACTGTATTCCCTCTAAAAGGCAACTTTCACTGTTCCTGTCTTCTCTTACATGAGGGATGGAATAATGGTGGGGGTTGTACTAATTTTCTTAACTGGTACCTCTCACTTAACCCAATGACAGAAGGGATAGCCTCCAAAAGCTGATGCTTTTTCAAACACAGAATGAATTAGGGGAGGATAATCTTTTTTTTTTTTTTAAGTAATCTCTACACCCAATGTGGGGTTTGAACCCATGACCCTGAGATCAAGAGTCCCATGACCCACTGATAGCCAGCCAGGTGTCCTAGGGGAGGGTAGTATTTATCATGTATCAAGTATTTTTAGTTGTGGGGTCAAAATCAGGACTCCTTTTCACTTCAAATGAAACAATCCCTGATACAATGATTTGACCTGGACTCCTTTCAAACTGTTTTTTTCATTTTCTTCTTTATTTTTTTTATTTTTTATTTTTTATTTATTTATGATAGTCACAGAGAGAGAGAGAGAGAGAGAGAGAGAGGCAGAGACATAGGTAGAGGGAGAAGCAGGCTCCATGCACCGGGAGCCCGACGTGGGATTCGATCCCGGGTCTCCAGGATCACGCCCTGGGCCAAAGGCAGGCGCTAAACCGCTGAGCCACCCAGGGATCCTTCTTCTTTTTTTTTTTTAAGATGTTTTGTTTATTTATTCCTGAGAGGCATATAGAGAGAGGCAGAGACATAGGCAGAGGGAGAAGCAGGTTCCCTGTGGGGAGCCTGATGCACAATTCAATCCCAGGACCCCAGGATCACGACCTGAGGCAAAGGCAGATGTTCAACCACTGAGCCACCAGGTGCCCTCCTTTCAAACTGTTTCATATAATTAGAAGTATAAGTACATCTTGCAAATATGTATATAAGACTAATTTTATAAATCATTCAGAATTGGTTGGTTTTTTAATAGTCTAGTTTATTATTGTTTACAGAGCATTTTAAGATATACTGTGCCATTTAATTACGTGTGGGCTTGTTGCTGACTCACAATCCTATGAAATTGAATCTATGAACATTCCAGATCATCCCTGATATCCCAGTCTACTTTTTAATTATCTTTCCTCCTCAAGGTCCACAGCCTTCTTCCCAGAGCCCACGGATTTCTAGTCATAGCTAATCCTAGATTAAAGCCTAGTTCAGGAAAGGAACATCTTTCATCTATTTTAATCTCCCATTAATTTGGCATTTAGATAAAGTTGATTTCCATTAGCAAGGAATTAATAGGTGGCATTTTTGAATGTGGCTGAAGCTAAAAGTCTGTGGATTTAGTCAGATAAAGAGATAATATAACAGCCAGGAATAGAAAAGGGGCACCTAAAATCCTCCTGCAATGCTTTGGGGTCTCTCAAGATTTACAATTCTACGTATCACATTAGGAGATAGAATATCTCCATAGCAGAATATGGTATCTTTTAAACTTTAAAGAAACTGAAATACTTTGGTGAGGAGTTAGAGATTGGGGAATAAAAACAGACATAGCTTACTCACTATTAGAATTCAATAATCTCTAGTTTTGTGTGTGTGTGTGTGTGTGTGTGTGTGTTTAATGTGTTCCAGAGAATGAAATAAGTAACATTTTCTTTTTAAAAATATTTTATTTTTAAGTGATCTCTACACCCAATGTGTGACTTGAGCCCACAACCCTGAAATCAAGAAGTTGTATGCTCTACCCACTGAGCCAACCAGGTGCCCATAAGTAATATCTTCTAAAAGGAAGAAATGTGGAAGGGCAAGTTGCAACTATACTGAAGCTATCACACTGCTTCTCCACACTTATTAAACATTATCCACATGTACTTTTTTTCCCCCCACTCTTACTTATTAAACACTATCCCCAAGGTGAGGGGACAAATAGTTTGCCTTTTATTTTATTTTATTTTTTGCCTTTTATTTTATTTTATTTTTTGCCTTTTATTTTCCTAACCCCTTAGAAATGTCTTTACTTTTCCAATTTCTACTCATGAAACTTCAATATTTTCCTTCACCAAGTCCCCATCTTCAATATCTATTACACAAAAAATTTGAAAAATCATTCTATAAATTCCATCTTTATTACTTTCTAAAAAATTAGTAAATAGAATATTATCTATTCATTATTGCATAGAAAAAGCAAACATACTAAATTTTTTTTGGTTCCCTTTGCAGTTTGAAATTATGAAGACACAACTTAAGTGCTCTAGCTGAGGAAATAGCATGATAGTAATGAGACAGCAAGCTCTTAAAAATGTAAGAGTAAACTAATTTATTCTGATGACTGTAAAAGTGAATATACTTTCTCAAGATCGAATTCTCCTAAATTTAAGTTGTATAACTATCTTCAACTGGCTAACAGTGAAGGTTTTATACTGAATAATAAAAGAGGTCTAATGTGAATTTGAAGTGCCTCACTAACTTTCAAAAAAACTATAAAAGCATGTTGTCCAAAATTAATCCTAACTAAATTAAGAGTTTACATATAAAAAAATAAATAATTGAGAACTTAGAACTAAATATTGGATCTGTATTTTCTTTGTAGGCCACATGATTTCCTTTCTTTCTTCTTTCTTTCTTTCCTTCTTTCTTTTTTTTTTTTTTAAGATTTTATTTATTTATGAGAGTCAGAGAGAGAGAGAGAGGCAGAGGGAGAAGCAGGCTCCATGCAGGGAGCCTCACATGGGACTTGATCCCAGATTGCCAGGATCACGCCCTGGGGTGAAGATGGCGCTAAACCGCTGAGCCACTCTGGGTTCCCCATGATTTTCATTCATCAATGTGCCCATAGTGTCCCACTGCATAAGAGGTATTCAACAAACACCTGCTGAACTGAAAATAACCTAGGCTTAGGATTAAAAAAACAAGGATGCCTGGGTGGCTTAGCAGTTGAGCATTGGCCTTTGGCTCAGGGCCTATGACCTGGGATCCAGGATTGAGACTGCATTGGGCTCCCTGCAAGGAGCCTGCTTCTCCCTCTGCCTATGTCTCTGCCTCTCCCTCTTTGTGTCTCTCACGAATAAATAAAAAATCTTAAACAAACAAACAAACAAAAAAAGTAAAAAAACAAAATCAAATGAAAAGGAAAATAGAAAATATTGGACTAAATTTTAAATTTCAGCACATTAAAATTATAGTTAAAAAGAAGACTGCGAACTGTAAAAGCATTGGAAGTAAATATGATAAAGCACAGAAATCGTTAAGTATTTTATCCAAATTGCTAAACATAAAAACATAGACCTCTCTGAACTTTAAGGTATCTCAGGCATTTTAACAGTTTATAAACTGTTTTAATAGGTGCAAAACCTTCAGCTCTGAGATAAAATATCAATCTCCAATATTGTTTGAAATGAATGGATTAATTTTAAGAACAAAGCCCAAAATCTTTAGAATATTAATATTAAAAAGCATAGTAATTCTTAGTATGCTCAATTCAGACTATAGTTCAGCTGTTGAAATATTTTTAAAATTTCAAATGTGAACAGTGCTTGGGTGGCTCAATTGAGCATCTGACTGTTGATTTTGGTTCAGGTCATGATCTCAGGAACCTGGGATCAAGCCTGGGTGTGGCCCTGCGCTCAGTGTGGAGTCTGCTTGAAATTCTCTGTCTCTCTCTCCGTCTGCCCCTCTCCTGGCACACACACTCTCTAAACAAATAAATAAAATTTTAAAAAATTTTTTCAAATGTAAGATCAAGAATTATCTCACTTCCTAACACAACCATCTTCACTTTTTAATATTCCTCTTTTTAGTGTTTATTCATCAATGTAATATTCTTTATCCGTATATAAGTATAATGTGCATGTTGTGTCACTTTTTCCTTTAACAATAGGTCCATAAGCATTTTACCATATGCTGTATGGTAGTCATAATTAATTCACTTATGATTTCTATTCAACATTGTGCTAGAAGTCCAAGCTAGACCCAAGGCAAGAAAAATAAATAAAAGGTGTCCAAATTGGAAAGCAAGTAAAATTATCTCTGTTTGGAGGTGATATGATCTTATATGTAGAAAACCCTAAAGATTCCACAAAAAAACTGTTAGAACTAATAACTTCAACAACGTTCCAGGATACAAAATCAACATTCAAAAATCAATTGCATTTGTATACACGAATAATGAATAATTCAAAAGAAAAATTAAGAAAACAATTCCATTTATAATAGCACCAAAAAGAATAAATTATTTAGGAATAAACTTAACCAAGGAAGTAAAAAACTACAATGCTGAAAACTAGAAAACAATGCTGAAAGAAATTAGATATAAATATATGAAAAGACATCCATTCTGTTTGTAGGTTGGAAGACTTTATATTATTAAGATGTCTATATTACCCGGACATCTGGGTGGCTCAGTCAGTTGGGCATCTGCCTTTAGCTTGGGGCGTGGTCCTAGGGTCCAGGCAGGGGTTGAGTCCTGAATCAGGCTCCCTGCTAATGGGGAGCCTGCTTCTCCTTCTCCCTCCCCCCGCTCATGCTCTCTCTCAAATAAATAAATAAAATCTTTAAAAAAAGAGACATCTATATTACCCAAAAGTGATCAACATTCCCTATCAAAATCCCAATGACATTTTTTGCAGAAATAGAAAAATCATTTCTAAAATTCATATGGAATCTCAAAGGACCCTAAATAGTTAAAACAATCTTAAAATAAAAAAGTTGAAGGTCTCACATTTCTGGATTTCAAAACATACTACAGAGCCACAGTAAAAATCAAAACAATGTGATATTGGCATAAAAATGGACACACACACACAATGTGATATTGAACCCAGGAATAAATACTCACATACATAGTCAGATGATTGCCAAGAGTATCAACATTATTCAATAGGGAAAGTACTGTCTTTTCAACAAATGGTGCTCAGAGAGTTGGATATCCAAATACAAAGGAATGAAGTTAGAACCTTACCTTACAGTATATATATAAATCAGCTGAAAATTGAACAAATATTTAAATTTAATAGCTAAAGCTATAAAATTCTTAGAAGAAAACAGAGGGGGGCACCTGGGTGGCTCAGTTGATTAAGCATTAGCCTTCAGCTTGGGTCCTGGTCTCAGGGTTCTAGGATTGAGTCTGTGTCAGGCTCCCTGCTCAGCGGGGACTCTGCTTCTCCCTCTCTTCCCTCTGTGTGCTCTCCCTCTGTGTTCTCTCTCTCTCTCTCCTTCTCTCAAATAAATAAATAAATAAATTTTAAAAGAAGAAAACAGAGGAAAAGCATCATGGAATTTGACAATGATTTCTTGGATATGACACCAAAAGCATAGGAAACAAAAGAAAAAAATAAATTGGACCTTACCAAAATTTAAAACTTTTGTGCAAAGGACATTTTCAGAGTGAAAAGTGAAAAAGGACACTTTGCAACGGTGCAAAGGACACATGCAATGAAACAAAATATTCACAAATTATATATCTATCTTATAAGGGATTAATATCCAGACTATATAGAGAAATCCTATAACTCAACAACAAAAAAAGAATCACCCAATTAAAAAATGAACAAAGTAGTTGAATAAACAGTTCTCTAAAGAAGATATATACAAATTGCCAATATGCACATGTAAAGATTTTCAACATCACTAATTATCAGGACAACACAAATCAAAGCCATAATGATATACAACCTCACACTCATTAGGATGGATAATATGAAAAAAAAAAAAAAAGAAAGTATCAAGTATTTGTGAGGATGCAGAGAAATTGGAACCTTCATGCACTGTTGGTAGGAATGTAAAATGTCTAAGAATGTCTAAAAGAATAACAAGCAGGGACTTGAATAGATATTTGTACTCATATTCATAGAAGTTTTACAATAAGCCAAATGGTGAAAGTAACTCAAGTTTTTATCAGTGGATGAACAAATAAACACAATGGGGTATATACATGCAATGGAATATTATTCAGTCTTAAAAAGAAAGGAAATTCTGCTATAAACTACATGGATGACCCTAAATTATGCTAAGTGAGGGGCACCTGGGTGGTGCATGAATGTATTCAATGCCATAGAACTGTATTCTCAAAAATGGTTAGAATCGTAAACTTTATGTTATATATATTTAACCACTCCTATGGATTAAATTATGTCTCAGATTCATATATTGAAGCCCTACCACCCAGTGTGACTATATTTGAAGATAGGGCCTATAAAGAAGTGATTAAAGTTAAATGAGGTCATAAGGGTAAGCCCTAATTCAATTGCATTAGCGTCCTTATAAGAGACATCAGGAGGGCCTTTGCACAGAAGAAAGGCCATGTGGGGACACGGCCAGATAGTGGCCATTTGTAAGCCAGAAAGAGAGATCTCACCAGAAACCAACTCTGTGGGCACCCTGATCTTGGATTTCCTACCACCAGAACTTTGAGAAAATAAATTTCTGTTGTTTGAGTCATCCAGTCTGTGGTATTTTGTTATGGCAGTCTGTATATAGACAGGCAGCCTAATGCAAGCATAAAAAAAAATAAAAAAAATTAATAATTGTTTTCATTGCAAAACTAACGTATGGATCTGTAAAAATTCAAACCATACAAAAGGGTAAAATGTCATAAGGAGTCCCTCACCACTTACTCCTCTCCACTTGCCTCCCACCCCTAGTAACTAATGTCAGTAGTTTTAGGAAAATCTCTCAGAAGGCTTTCTTCTTTAGATCAAGAATCAAAGTTGGGTTTGGTTCAGAAAGGGAAGAAACTTTGAAGTTTGTTAATCCCTAACACACAATTTAACATATTCATCCATTATATTACCATTATGTTTAGATTATTTCTAGATTTTTTTCTCCATCATATAAAATGTGATTAAGTTTCTTAAAATCTGTTTTAAATTACTTCTATACTCAAAGTTTCTTAGATCCTAACATACAATGCAACAAAGTTATTCATTCCATAACCATTGTTCAAATAGGTCATTTCCACATTTTTATTCCATCATATAAATGCAATTAATATCTTTATAATCTTACTAACCTTTTTTTTTTTTGTTAATGATTTTGTTATTCATGAAAGACACACAGAGAGAGGCAGAGACACAGGCAGAGGGAGATACTCCTCACAGGGAGCCCAATGCAGGACTTGATCCCAGGACCCCAGGATCATGACCTGAGCCAAAGGCATATGCTCAACCCCTGAGCCACCCAGACATCCCTCTTACTAACTTTTTAATTAAGTTCCTACTAGTGAAATTGAGCCAATGGCTGTGATTTTTATAGAACTTTGTATATATTCTCAAATTGACTTCCAAAAAGCTAAATGTCAACTTAAATTTCTACCAATAGTGCTAACAGTATCAATATTAGATACTCCTATTTAAAAATATCTCCAGGGGTGCCTGGCTGGCTAGGTTGGTGGAGCATGAGATTCTTGATCTCAGGGTTGTAAGTTCGAGCTCCATGTTGGGTGTAGAGATTACTTAAAAACAAAAAATCTTTAATCTCTCCATAGAGTAGTAAAAAAGACCTTACTTTAATTTGCATTTATTTATTTAAGTAGGGTCCATGCCCAGCACCAAAGCCAATGTGGGGCTTAAACTCATGACCCTGAGATCAAGACCTGAGCTGAGATTAAGAGTCCTGATGCTTAACTGATTGAGCCAGGTACACCTTAATTTGCATTTTGATGAGATTGACAATTTGCAGAATTAGTTATTTGTACCTCCTTTTTGTGTGTGAATCATCAGTTTATACTCTATACTTACACATGTATTAGAGGCATTAATATTTTCCTTATTGATTTGTAGGAGTCCTTCATATATTATGGTGTTACTCCTTTATCAATATTTCCAGCACTTTCTTTTCTTTCTTTCTCTCTTTCTTTCTTTCTGATAGTCACCACAGAGAGAGAGAGAGAGAGGCAGAGACACAGGCAGAGGGAGAAGCAGGCTCCATGCACCGGGAGCCTGACGTGGGATTCGATCCCGGGTCTCCAGGATCGTGCCCTGGGCCAAAGGCAGGCGCTAAACCGCTGCACCACCCAGGGATCCCTCCAGCATTTTCTAAATGGTGTGTCTTTTAATTTTATGTGTCCACTCAACAAATATTTATTCAGAGGTGGAATAGAGCCCTGCCTTGGGCACTGGAGCTCAGCAGGAAGTCTGAAGATTCTCTCCCTCTGCCCCTCCCCTGACTCAAGCATTTGTACATAATCTGTCTCTAAAATGGATAAACCTTTTAAAAAAAGTAATTATTCAGTACCTACTATGTTCCAGGTACTGTGGTAGGAATTCTATATTATTCTTCAAATTATGAGAATTACACACATGCTTCTTGTTTTCTAAACTGTTTCAAGTTTAGAAACGTTGATTGAACTTTACTATTGGGCAAAAACCAGGTCAAGATCCCACATCACTGTGAGTAAAGCTGGCCCTTTCTGTCTCTCATGAGATTGCAAGCAGATGCTGGGGCAGGGATGCAGTCATCCAATGCTTGGCTGGGGTTACAAGATCAGCCCAGTCACTCACACTCACGGTCCTTCATAGAGCTGCTTGAGCAGAGTGCTGTATACACTAGCTCCCTCCAATGCAAGCAACCCAAAAGAATGAGGTGAAAGGCTGCAATCAGTGCCTTTATGACCTAGTCTCAGAAGTCACACACCTTCAGCTGTATTCTATGGATGGGACTAGTACTGATTCAAAGGGCTGGGGGGACTACATTTCCAGAGGTGAGAATCATTGGAGGTTACCTTGGAAGCTGCCTGCCTACCACGGATCCTAATGTCTTAATTTTCCTATAAGTTACTTTATAAAGCAAGTATTGATAATTTTGCAACAGCCCATACAATTTTAGTTTTGTGACATACTGTTTTAAACAGGGTTCTCAAACACATCTGTGCACATGAGTGCGCCCAAGCATTTAAGACTTTCCGTTCCACAAATGAAAGTTCCCTCTGCTATAGTGTCAGCACCTCAACTTCATTAGGGTACTAGATTCCACCTCAAGCTCTCTAAATTTGAGTAAATCGAGTTCAAGATGGCAGATTCAGGGTCAAGAAGTTTGGCTTCTATTCACTTGTAATCTGCTAAATAACTAGGAAATACTTTGGAGTCTTACCAGAAATCTTTAATTTTCTAGAAGTCTTTATCTATGTGCAATATCCACGTACATTAAAAAGACCTTGCAGATCCTACGACTAATGTGCTGCAGGTGACTCAGGTGAGAGGATTCAATAATAATAATAATTGATGGGTAGCAATTCGGAGAGGTAAACAGCTCATCCAGTCGGTGTAAGGAAGAGGTTTTTTGTTTTGTTTTGTTTTTAACAGCTAATTTTTACCTCTTCTGCAAGATTGGCAAAGATACGCCTTTGTGAAATCTTTGCTTGGAATCTTGAGTTTGCCACTGGTCCTGTTCTCATTAAAAAGTCTGTTAACTCGTGGTTCTAAAGCAAAGTAGCTCCAAGTTTTGCCAAACTGGGCAGTTTCTAGGACCCCAAAGGTTTAGCTGGGAAACTAGGAAGGCCAGAAGGGTGGGAGAGTAGGAAGCACCAACCAGGTCCAAAAGAAGCGAGGTTCTTACTCGTCACCCAGCATCCCTGTCCCCGCAACAAAGCCTCGCCCCTGCCCATTCTCCACTATCTCCCCTGGTTGCTGATAGTCCCTTTAACATCTCTCTCGAGTTTCATTTCAGACAGCTCTCCGGCTGTGAGGACGTTAGGGAGGCCGAAGGGGTCCGGGGACTTCTACATTTGACATACTTTTTTTTTTTTTTTTTTTTTTACATTTGACATACTTCTGTGCATAGGACTAAATTCTATTTTCGTCGGGGCCTGAGGGGAAAAACAACAACAACAACCACCCAACTCTCCAGAGGTATCCTTCCTTCGGCAAACGCGAACTTGCGGCCGCCTCCACTTGTCCCCTCGCTATGCTAAGCCCTCGGGTCTGAGAAAGCCACCAAGTCCGGCCAAGGCAGACGCGCAGCCCACGACGTGGTTCAGCCAAGACGAAACAGAGGTCAGGCGGGCCACTTCCCCAGAGCCGCGGGGCCTCGCCCTCCTCGCTCGGCGGCGCTCGGCCCCACCCCTCCCAACCGGAACTGCAACCCCCGCGCGCCGCGCCCCCGCCGAGAGCGCGTCGCCCGCGCCCGTCGCGCCCGCGCCCGCCCCGCCTCCCCCGACGCACTGGGCAGGCGCGGGGCGCGCGCATGCTCCGCCGCGGGCCGCTGGGGTCTCGAGTCGCTGCAATCTGTTGCGCCGCCGCCCGCGGGAGCCGGCAGATCCGGGTCTCGTGGCTTACAGTGACGTGGTCAATCGAATCAAAACAGAGGAGGGGAGGAAGCCAGCGGCCAGGAGCAGCAGCGGCCGCGGCGTCCCGGGCAGCCGCAGCGTTCCGGAAGCTTCAGGCGGTCTTTCTGCCGAGCCTTGGTCCCGGCCCCCATCCTCCCCGCCCCGTCGGTTGTTGTCTGGGCGGGTGAGTGTCTCCCCCTCCGCCACCGCCGTGTGCCGGCCCACCCTTCCCTCACCCTGGGGGCTCCTCCGGCTCTGGGGGACTGCGGCGGCTGCGGCAGAGCGGGGCTGGCTTCTCGGGCTCGGCGGTTCTCCCGCCGGGCTGGTGCCTGTGCACCGGGAGAAGCCCGCGGCCGCCGAGCCCGCCCCCCCCCCACCCCCCCTGGCGAAGAGCGAGGCGGAGAAGAGCCTGCAATTTGGCTTTCTCTGCAGGAAACCAGAGTCGGGGCTTAGCAGGAAAAAGTGGACGGGTAGCTACGGGTGGTTTTATTTTTAGGGCAAGACCGTCAGCTCGGGTGGAGGCGTATAATGGGAGTAAAAAGAGAGTCGTAGCTGGAAGGAAAACCCCACAGACCCTGAAATCCACACTGTTATCCTTTACCTCTGTTTCTCTAGGTTTGATGAAGTCATTAGGATGCGTCCTTTGTTGTGATTGACAAGACAGGAAAGCTGCCATCCCGAAAGCGGGAGCTTTTTTGGTCCTGACTGTGGTGCGAATTGAAAGTATTCTTTTTCTGTTTGTTCAGTAAGTGGAACCAGAGCTGACATTAAAAAAAAAAAAAAAAGAAAAAGAGGTAGCACCCTTTATAAAAGCAAACTGGTTACCGGAGTGCTTGCAAGTCCAGCGTGGCCGTTTAAAGCCAAAGTTTTCCAAAGTGGCTGTTTCTGTGTGCGGTTCGGGTTTGGGCCAAGATGGTATTTGCTAGCTGTAGAAACTAGGATGTTTTGAGTTGCCCTAGTTTGGAGAATCGAAGATAGGGCCTTACTAAGAGAATGTCTTGGTTTGGCATCAAGAAGTCAGATGAGCCTCACGCACGTCATACCTGTGTTTGTTGAGACCTTCCAGTTCCTGTGTGTTGTCAGAAACCGTTGGCGGCTCCACATGCACAGTAACTTGGATGGTGTAAGACCTTTCGGGTGTTTAGTTTTATCTTAGGAGGCGATCTCACCGCCCAGTTCGGGGGAGCTGCAGAAAGCTTGCCTTCCCTTCCACTTCAGGTGATCTGCCACGCAGATGCCTCTGGTGTAGACGGCTTCAAGCCCTGCCACCCTGCGCGCCCCTCGACAGCACGGAGGAGACCAGAGGACCCGACCTTTTTGCCCTAACTTGGTGTTTGAAACCCTCCCCTTTTAAAAAATGTCCCCAGAGAAGTGATTAATGGAGGTGTTTCTTTGGTAAATGGCAAGAAAGAAGAAGCATGTGCCAATTGATTGCCCCTTATGAAATCCAGGAAGAGAGCTTAGGCATTTAGACAGCTTCCTTGAAGGGGGTATCCTTGTGTGGTGTTCCAGGGACCTCCTCTTAACAGCTTGCTTTCTCCTGTGTATGCAACTGAGCTCTTTTTTTCTTAATACCACAGTTGAAATCCTGCTGATCTAGATAAATGAAATTGTTTTCTCGAAGTTTTTTTTTTTTTTTACCTTTTATGTAACTTGAACTGAATATTTTAGCTTATACGAAATAACTTATAATTGGTAAGTTATTACAATGGATAAGCAAAAAAAAGAAAATAAGTCATTGATAATCCTGCCATCCAGAGATAATCAAAATGTTAGTAGTGATTTATATATCCTTCCAGGCTTTTTTTTTTTTTTTTTTTTTTTGACCGTTAACACATTTTACACAAAAATGGTATCATACTGCATGTGCTTTTCTGTAACCTGGTTTTTCTACATGGTAGCACTTTGGAGTAAGAAAATTTCTATCTTCGTAGAGAGGGACTTTTGAACCTTAAATTTTAGGATATATTCACTGTATGTTTGCAAAACCGTAATGATTAAAATCTTGGTTTTAAAAGATTTCCTCCCAGACTTCTATGATAATATTAAGAAGTTAATATGCTTTGTGTGACAGTATAAGGTTTTCTTGTTTAACTCTTGAGAGAGCAGGGGCAGAATAGCATAAGTTGATAACAGAAGTTTAAAAGGGTTTTGCTAATTTAGTGATTTGATTTGGGTAAAGCTTTACTTCTTTTTCCATGGCTATGTTCTGCTCCAAAAGCCGACCACCTGGCCGGGCCTCTGTCAGTAAGGTCCCGAAAGATTTTACTTTATGAATCACACGTAAGAGTCTTGGATGTATGCCCATTTAGTCCAGTGCCTTCTAGGTGGTGCCAAAAGAGAAGGAAATGTCCCCTTCACCTCAGCTTCAGAGGATACTTACTAGGAAGTATCGTCAATATACTAATAACCCATTCATGTCCCTTAGTCACAAACTTAACTTAAAACCTTTCAATCTCTATTTTTATTCTGTATCTCTTGGGTAATCAGTCTCAGGTGCTTACTACTTATGTGTGACTTAGTTCTTTTTCTCTGATTTGCCGTTAATGATAGTGTTTAATATATGCATTCTAAATTTGCCCACTACTTCTCATTACTATTGCCTCTACCTTTGCCAGCTCTCATTCTCACTCTCACCTCCTAGTCTCCCTGCCTCCACTTTGGCTTTTTATGGTGCATTCCTCTTAACAGCCTTAATAAGAGAATATAAGAGAATATTACAGCCTGAGATATCCTTTAAAATGTAAATCAGATTATGTTACCCTTTTTTTGGAAAGCCTTCCAGCACGGCCAGAATAAAATCCAAACTACATGTTTTGGCCCTGCCTCCTTCCCTTAACTCACCTTGCTTGATCTCTCTGCCTACATTAGTAAGCTGGAGCCTGGCCACGTCACTTTCTTCCTGTTTTCCAGTCCTGTTGGCACTGTCCCTGGAACTTGCCAGGCTTGTTCCTGCCTTAGGGTATTTGCACTTACTGTGCCCTGTGGCTTCAATATTCTCCCAGACTTTCCAGTGGCTGATTTCATGTCATTCAGGTCTCAGTTCATATGTTGTTTCTTTGAGGAGTTTGCTCCCCAATTATCTTTCCATTTTCTTCATAACATTTTGTATTACCTGGAATTTCCTTATTTTTTTATGTTCCATTTCTTACACTAGGAATTAAACAGAGAAAATAGGGACCTTCTCTGTCCTTTTCACAGAGAAAATAGGGACCTTCTCTGTCCTTTTCACTGCATAGTAGGAACTCAATGGATGTTAGCTGAATGAATGAACTTGCTGAACAAGTGTGTATTTCTCTTGAACATGCTGTTTTAGATCAGTTCTTTATATGGAAGAACCCTAGTTTTTAGCCCCCCCCCCTTTTAAAATAGGACAGTGCCTTGGTTCTTTTCAGTAATTCTTGGTGTTTGGGCCAAAGAACGGCCACATTGTATTATATTTTTTATTATTTTTATTTATTTATTTATTTATTTATTTATTTATTTATTTATTTATTATTTATTTATTTATTTAAAGATTTTATTTATTTACTCATGAGAGACACACAGAGAGAGTCAGAGACACAGGCAGAGGGAGAAGCAGGCTCCAGGCAGGGAGCCTGATGTGGGACTCGATCCCAAGTCTCCAGGATCACGCCTTGGGCTGAAGGCTCCCAAGTGTTCAGGATCCTGCCTTGGGCTGAAGGCGGCTAAACCGCTGAGCAACCCGGGCTGCTCCCCTCTTGATATTTTAATGACATTTCTCTAGGAGATTTACTTCTTGCTTTATAGTAGTAATGATAGCTACCATTTTGGGGAACACCCTTAAGTACTATGCTAAAAAATTACATGTTTTTCATTTAATTGTACAACAACTCAAAGGTAGGTATTCCTACTCCCATTTTACAAGTGAAGGAACTGTGACATGGTAAGTGACAGAAAATTGGATTTGAACACATCTATTAATCACTGTACCCTGCTGCCTCTGAACTAGTGTTTAGAACTGTACATAGTACTTCGGTTTGAAAGGCCATGTTTTTATTAAGGGCCAGATAGTGTATTCTGCGCATTTCCAATCCAGTCTTTAATGAAGTCCAATTGGTTTTTTTTGGTCTGTTTGCCTGAAGTTGCACAGGCAAAGCTGCAGAAGGAGGTGACGTCTGCAAAGACTTCTAGGTCTTCTTGCTTTGTTGTATCGAGAAGCCTACCAAGCTTACAGTAAATTTAAAGTATTTGAAGTGTTTTCTCTTTGTGTTCCACATACCAAAAAACCTATCACTTACTATCTGTTCGTATAGTCATTTTGAATTCTTCCTACATTCTCTCCATTGATTTGGGTGATTTACTACTTGAACTATTATTGGGTCATTATAAACTGAATAGATTTCTCACTGCAAGACCCCTTTCCAAATAAGTTTTAAAAAAAATTAAATTTGATTGGTGTGTTGATTTTTTCGTGGTGGAGGAACTTAGTTAAACTAGAGAAACATTGATTGTCTTTAGACTCTTCCCGGTCTTTTAAGCCTGGCTGTTTATCTTTGGAGGCTCAGGTCACACATGACCTTTACCAGAGGTCTGTCCTTGCCCACCTCAGGTTTCTGTAAATAGCCATATGTCTGCTCCCATCACTTCACCTTCTGTATTTAACTGTTTGTGGCTATCTTGCCTTTTTTTTTTTTTTTTTCTTAAAGATTTTATTTACTTGTTCATGAGAGATGCAGAAAGAGAGGCAGAGACAGGAGAAGCAGGCTCCATATAAGGAGCCTGATGTAGGACTTGATCCTGGGAATCCAGGATCAGGCCCTGAGCCAAAGGCAGATGCTCAACCACTGAGCCACCCTGGTGTCCCTATATTCCCTATTTGATTGGGAGGACCATGAGGTCAGGGAGGATCAATTAGATAATCAGTAGGCTTGCTAATGGACAAGCCTAATAAAAGACAAAAAATTACAACTTTAGGTTTGTAAAAGGTGCATTGCTAAAAGAAATTATTTATATCTTTTTCCATATAATTTAATAGGACTTAGAACAAAACCTCAATATAAGACACTAAATTGTCTAAATTGGTAATGATGAATAATATATTAGTATGTTGAATGTGAAGATTTTGCAAAAAGTTCAGTACTCCCAACTGTTTTCTGTTATATTTTGACTTATATTAAGATTTTTTAAGATTGTAAAACTTCTTAGTTATTTTATTTTATTTTTTTAAGATTTTATTTATTCATGAGAGACACAGAGAAAAGGCAGAGACCTAGGTAGAGAAAGAAGCAGGCCTCCGACAAGGAGTCAGATGTGGGACTCGATCCCGGACTTTGGGATCAGGCCCAGAGCTGAAGGCAGACACTCAACCGCTGGTGTCCCAACCTCTTAGACAACTGCTACAGGCTTATAAGTAAAGGTATTTTTTTTTTTTGTTTTGTATTTATCTGTATATTCATGCTTTGACCCATATAATAAATACTAACCATATGAATGATTGTTTCTATAGTTGAGCACATTTGAGTTGATCATCCTGTATTGGGTAAAGAGCAGTTTGGGCACTTTGAAAGCCATTTTGAAAAAGGGCTGAAAATTATTTGAGTCTGAAATTAAAAAACAGTTACCTGCTTGAATATCAATAATGATATTTACTATTAATGGTTATATTTGCTGGTCCTTTGAGTTCCTTTGCATACTTTGTTTACCTGGTTACATCAGTCCTCTAAGTCAGATACTGTTATCCCTAATTTATACTGGAGGAAATAGGCTCTGGCTAGTTAGGTAGGTTGTCCAGGGTAAAGGTACTGGTACTGTTGGGATTTAAACCCAATTCTGCCTTGACCCAAAGCTTATGGACTTCGTTACAGCAGTATTGTGTAGTCTTTTTGTCTTACAGATTCATGGAAGTTATAATAAATAAACCTACTTGTTACAGGTGTCAGAATAAGCTGGTAGAACTATTTTCATGAATTGTTTTGTTCTATTTAAACCTGAACTGGGGGAAAATAAATAAATAAACCTGAACTGGATATGGATTTCTAATAGCCCCTCTTTTTTTTTTTTTTTTTAACAAAAGACATACTTGTTACTGAAAAGCTGCAAGAGATAGTTCTATATGATGCGCAAAACAAAGTCTATAATCTCATTCAAAAGTTATTTCTGTACGTGTATTTTCTTTCAATCTTATGTAATTATTTAAAATGCATCTTTGGTATAAATGAGATATGATACCCATATAAGCTTGTATCTTAGAGTTTTGTTTGATTTAAAGATATTTATTTATTTGAGAAAGAGAACACCAGCAAGGAGGACAGGCAGAGGAAGAAGCAGGCTCCCCACTCAGCAGGGAGCCCAATGACACAGGGTTTGATCCCAGGACCCTGGAATCATGACCTGAAGCAAAGGCAGACACTTAACTGTGCCACCCAGGCACCCCTTTTTTTGGTTTAACTTAATGAGCTTTTTACCAAGGCCTTAGAAATTTTCTAAACTTCATTTTTTACTGGCTACATTTTTTTTAAGTTTTATTTTGTTAGTGGTGTCTACATTCAGCAGGGGGCTTGAACTCATGATCCCAAGATCAAGAGTTCTATGCTCTTTGGATTGAGTCAGCCAGGCACCCCTTAACTGGCTACATTTTAGAAGATACTTTGAATAAAAGGATTACTTAAAGTTTTCATTTGAGGTTGAATATGAATGTAGTTCCTGCTTTTCACCATTATAAGTGATGAAACATTAGCTTTAAAAGCTCTGAATAGGGATCCCTGGGTGGCGCAGCGGTTTGGCGCCTGCCTTTGGCCCAGGGCGCGATCCTGGAGACCTGGGATCGAATCCCACATCGGGCTCCCGGTGCATGGAGCCTGCTTCTCCCTCTGCCTATGTCTCTGCCTCTCTCTCTCTGTGACTATCATAAATAAATAAAAATTTTTAAAAAATAAAAATAAAAAAATAAATAAAAGCTCTGAATAATTAGAGCAACCAGTCTATTTTTTGAAAAGTTCTATTTAGCATTTTAGTGATTTGAAAGATAGTGACTTTAATCAAAATTTGATGAGTAATATACAACATACATATACTTGTACTGCCTAGAAGATTTGCATGAGAGTTTTTAATAGAGGTTGCTTCAGAAGAGAGGAGAGTTACCTTTTTGCATTTTTTAACCTTTTTATATTTGAATTTTAAAACTATGAATTTGTGTTGCTTTAAAAAAAAAAAAAAAGCTCCTGGGCAGCCCGGGTGGCTCAGCGGTTTAGCACCGCCTTCAGCCCAGGGCCAGATCCTGGAGACCCAGGATCGAGTCCCGCATCGGGCTCCCTGCATGCAGCCTGCTTCTCCCTCTGCCTGTGTCTCTGCCTCTCTCTCCCCCTCTGTGTGTCTGTCATGAATAAATAAATAAAATCTTTAAAAAATAAAAATAAATAAAAATAAAAGCTCCTTTGAAAAAGTAAAATCTTGGTTCCCAACTAAAACCCAATTTTTAGATATATTATAGGGTTTTTATTTTGTTTATGACATTATGAACTTCAGTGCTTTTGTTTTGGAGAAAGTTACCTTCTCATTGCTTATTTTCATATTGAATTTTCATTTCCTTTTTTAAATTTAGATCAAAGCACAGATGTGAGTCTCAGCTTTGTAAAAATACAAAATGAAGCTGGTTTTTGCTTGACTGCACTCATTGACAAGTACTACATGTAGTGTTTTCAAAATTTAACAGCTAATAAAGATGTTTCAAATCAAGATAGGAGTGCAGTAAGCATCTTTATGGTATTTGCACCAGGCTTAGAGGTCAGTGTTCTGGCTGCTATCTTGCTTTATCTCTTACACTATGCTTTTTAAAATACAAGTTAATTTTTTTTTTTGCATAGTATGTATTTTGTTTCTTTGTTACTCTTAGCAAAAGTTATGTAAAGCAAAATGACAAAATTTTGAGGACAAAAAAATTTGTATTCTAATTTCATTTTTTGATAATATTGGTTTCTTTATCACAGTGGTTCTAAGCATTTTTCCTGTCATCATAAATGGCATTTATGTGCATCTATGTACAGACATGCTACCTAGCCATAGCATGGATGAGAGGAGTTCCGTGAGGTGGGAGAGCAATAACCATAACTCCTTTCTGTTCAAGAAATCATATAGGCAAGTAGATGAGTGAGAGGAAAAAGTCTTGATTCCACTCTAATTTACTTGAATGATGTAAATCATTCACAGACTTGTAACATTCTTGTGATATACTTCACAATTTCAGAGCACCTTAGTATTTTGTAATACAGCTATTGAAAACTGCTTTCTTAACTATGTAACTTCTATCCACTGTGATTTGGGATAACATGGTATGGAATTTTTGTGTCCTCTTCTGTTGAATTTTTCTAACTTAGGGAAAAACAGCCTTTTTCCCTTAGTTAAAAAAAATTTTTTTTAAAGATTTTATTTATTTATTTATTTATTTACTTATTTACTTATTTATTTATTTATTTATGAAAGACAGAGAGAGAGAGAGAGGCATAGACAGGCAAAGGGAGAAGCAGGCTCCATGCAGGGAGCCGGATGCGGGACTTGATCCCCGGACTCCAGAATCACGCCCTGGGCTGAAGGTGGCGCTAAACCGCGGAGCTACCCAGGGATCCCCAGTTTAAAATTTTTTAATTCAGAATATGACTAATAAGTACTCCTGAGTAGAAATTTTAGAAAACATTTTAGAATATGAAGATTTTGGTTATGATATTGAATATAAACCAAGATCATTCACTTGGAAATTTTTTTTCCTTTGACCATTCATAATAAATTTTACTCCAGACCTTGAGAGAATCTTTGGGATTGAACAAAAGTAAGGAAAAGCCAGAAGAGGACAGGAAATTCATAGGTGAGGGGCCAAGAACAGAAGACTTCTTTCTGCTCTTTCTCTTGTATGCAGAAGAGTGATAGCTGAGCCCAAGGGGCATACATGCCGAAGGAGTATACAAAGATCTTGGGCTGAGAGTTGAAGATAAATTTCAAATCTAAGGGCTTAGAGTTGAATTGGCCCAGAGCATTTTATAGCTTATAAAGCACTCTTACACATTCTCACTTGATCCTTGAAACAACCCTTTAAAAAGAATAGTTTCAGTTATCACTCCTGGTTTATAGATAGTGAAACTGAAGTCACAGAGAAGCTAATATATCCTTTTCCCAGTAGTGCCATAACTTGAATTCTATATCTAAGATATATTCTTTCTGCTATCCCATGATGTATTAGCCTAAGGTGATTCCTAGAGTACGATCAAATAGGTAAGGGAGAAAAAGGTCACTGAGGAAATAGAAGGTAGTGTCTCAGATATAGGGAAAGTGGGTCACAGTAACTGAGTTTCTAGAAAAGTGTTGGCCACCCTAGAGGTAGACCTATAACAGAGCTCTGTGCTGCAGATACAGAGGAATTAAGCTGAGAAATTCTTGACTTTGAAGAGTTAAGCTTTTAGAAGCAATGGGATAGGTTAGTTGAGAAGAGAAGTAGGTCCTTTCTTTGATTTTGAGCTTTCTCCTGAGAAGTCATTTGTCTGTGACATTTATTTTGGCTGTTAATTATATACTGGTATGTAATTATTATTCTATGAGTTAATTATAATTAATAATTAGTTTGATTGCAGGCTCTTAGAGGTAGGGGATGCCCTTTATTTTTTTTATATCCTCCTCTAAACTCTTCTGCCAGTTACTTAGTCCCCTGACGACTTTTTAGATATATCCTCCTTAGGAAAGGAGAAGTGAGAGAAGACATGGGTTTGAATTTGACCTTTGCTTTGTGACAATGGTAAGTCCCCGAAGCTGTCTGGACCTCAGTTCTTTTTAAGTGAGTAGGTGAGAACTGCTGCATCCCCAAAGTTTTAATATTACCACTTGTCAAGTTGTGATTTGTTGAATTATGAGTAAAGGACGACTTATCATCCTCTAGTATATATCTTATCTCTACAGTGATATCTTACATGAGCCTATTGATCATACCTTGTTTCTTGCATTCCACTCTGTGGAAAATAAGCGTTTTGTTATCCTTTCTAGCCTGCTTTAATCTCTTCCTTTTGAATAGTATGGTCTCTCTGAAAGAGTGTCTTGAAACTTTTAGTTATTTGTAAAAATATTTTGTAAGAATTTCAGAGATGGTTCTTAATTGTATTTTCTCTTACAAATGGCTCATTCTAGGTGGAACAATATATGGTCACCCTGTTGGATTAGTATAGGAAATATTATAAGGGATTTGTACCTATAATTGTTTGGCTAATAATTTGAGTTTTAAAACTTGTCATGATAGGGCAGCCTGAGTGGCTCAGCGGTTTAGCACTGCCTTCAGCCCAGGGCATGATCCTGGATCTCCAGGATCGAGTCCCACGTCAGGCTCCCTGCATGGAGCCTGCTTCTCCCTCTGCCTATGTCTCTGTCTCTCTCTCTGTGTGTCTCTCATGAATAAGTAAATAAATAAAATCTTAAAAAAAAAAAAAAACTTGTCATGATAGAATTCAGGGAATCTTAACTCCTAAGCACAAAGAATTGATATTTAAGGTATAGATAATGGAGTTTATTTCAATATTTAAATTTTTAAAATGTCTTTAACTTCTCCCAGTCATAGCTTTAGCACAGTTTTTAGCAAATGATTGACCAATTTGAACTTGTGTCTGCATACTTCCGTGACTTCTTTCCATCAGAGATGCAAATGTATTTAAAAGTACATTATTAGTAAGAAGTAATAGGAAGTCAGTTGATATTTATGTAATTTCTGTACTGCTCGAAAGTGATCTTTGTAAGAGTGAAACAAATGTCACTAGCGTGATTGGTCATGTCAAGACAGATGTGGAATGAATCCGGGTCAGGAATTTACATTGTGACTTCCTGTCCAGTCTTATATTAGATGTGTGACTATGGTCAAATTGCTAGTTTCCCTTAACCTATTTTCCTCATTTAAAAATAGGGATAATTGGGGTGCCTGGGTGGCTCAGCAGTTGAGCATCTGCCTTTTTGGCTCAGGTTGTGATCCTAGGGTCCTGGGGTCAAGTCCTACATCAGGCTACCCGTGGGGAGCCTGCTTCTCCCTCTGCCTATGTCTCTGCCTCTATCTGTGTCTCACATGGATGGATAAATAAAATCTTAAATAATAATAATGGATAATTTCCCTGCTTTTGACTTTGTCAGAAGGGCTGTTGTTAGCATGTGAAAGTAGTTAGCCAAGCTACAGGCAAATATAAACTATAGGTATGGCTTTTTTTTTTTTTTTTGGTATGGCTATGTTTGGTTGAGATCCATTTTTGATAAAAGAATAGAGTAAGTGGGGCAGCCCCGGTGGCGCAGCGGTTTAGCGCCGCCTGCAGCCTGGGGTGTGATCCTGGAGATCCAGAATTGAGTCCCACATCGGGTTCCTTGCATGGAGCCCGCTTCTCCCTCTGCCTGTGTCTTTGTCTCTCTCTCTCTCTCTCTCTCTCTCTTTCTCTCTCATGAATAAATAAATAAAATCTTAAAAAAAAAACTTTCCTTAAAAAAAAAAAAGAATAGAGTAAGTGAATATGTTAAAAATGTTGTAAAAAAGTCTGTTGTATGTTAAGTTTGAACACATTATTACATTGAGATGTTGGGTCTTCTGATGAAAGTAATCCCAAATACTTAATTGTAGTATATTAGTCTATAGCATTGTAATGATAGTATTGCTAGAAATGATAGACAAATATTTTGTTCTTCATGTTTAATATGAAAGATAGCCAAAGTTTTGGGATATCTCTCTACTCTTCTGTTTGGTCACTTATCTAATTGACTATTGGATAAAAACCTCTGCATAAAAACTTGGAGCAGGAAAGCTGTTTCTAGAAACATTATTTTTAGAAGTGAACCGTTACCTCTGATATAATTGGGAATAAGGTTAAAAATAGAGTAGAAAGCAAACTCAGGTGTGGGCTCTCTGAATGACCTGGAGGCAGTGCCAGCAGTTTCTGGCATATTTCACTTTCTTGGTTTTATAACTTTGGAGCTTTCATCAGTAGAATTGATACCTTTTAGAAGAAGTGCATAGAATACTTACTCTGAATTCCCCATTTCATTGAACATCCCCTCTATTAGATTTTCTGTTTTATTTTTTTATTTTTTTAGATTTTCTGTTTTAGAAACAAATTGTATGCATTCTAAATTGTTACTTTGCATTTTGCTCTTGCTGTGAGTTTTTATTTTTTTAATGGAAAGAATTTTGATATGATTCTTGATGACTGTAAAGATTTGGCTGACTCTTTGAAAAGATGATTTCATTGTAAGTCACTTTCTTAAAATCACAGAAGATAATTTTCATCCTCTGACCTTGAATCAGCCTGGTTATCCCTGATTTCTCAAGTAGAACCCCCTACCTATGTTTGCATGGGGAAAGCAGAAGAGTGTTTTGTTTTTCTGTAAAACTGTATTTTAAAAAAACTTTGAGTATGTTTGAAATTTATGGTGCAAAAAGATAAAATAGTATAATGAGTTCTGGTGTACCCATCAACTGGCTTCAACAATTACTTAAGTCATGGCCTTTTTTTTTTTTTTTTTTTTAAGATTTTTAAAATTTATTTATTCATGGAGACAGAGAGAGAGAGACACAGAGACACAAGCAGCCTTCATGCAGGGAGCCTGACGTGGGACTCGATTCCAGGTCTCCAGGATCACGCCCTGGGCTGCAGGTGGCGCTAAACCGCTAGGCCACCAGGGCTGCCCACTCATGGCAGTTTTATTTTGTCTGTGCTTCTCCCTTTGCAGGATTATCTTCAGCTAGATCCCAGGCATTCTCTTCCTTTAACTGAAAATACCTAGTGGGATCTCTCAGAGATAAGGACTCTTTTTAGGTGTGATAATTGTAGTTATGCTAAAAAAAAAAAAAGTATATATATAAATATTAGTAATTCCTAAATGTCTTTTAATCCAGTCAGTGTTCAGAGTTTTTGTTCTTAACATAAATGTTCTTTAAAAAAAAAAAAATGTTCTTTTACAGTGTTTGTTTGAATTAGGATTTAGGGACGCCTGAGTGGCTCAGCGGTTGAGCATCTGCCTTTGGCTCAGGGCATGATCCCGGGGTCCGAGATCAAGTCCCACATCAGGCTCCTTGCAGGGAGCCTGCTTCTCCCTCTGCCTATGTCTCTGCCTCTCTTTCTCTGTATCTCTCATGAATAAATAAATAAAATCTTTAAAAAAATAAAACTAAAAAAAATTATGAATTAGGATTCAAATAAGATCTGTACATTGCATCTGATTGATGTCTCCTAAACCTCTTAATTATATCCCTGCCATGTTTTTAGTTATTTACTTTTTGCCATTTACTGATAAATCTGAGTTAGTTTTCCTGGGTTTAGCTGCTGCATCTGAAATTTTTTTTCCTTATTTTAAGAGTTAATGTATGATCATTGCATGATACTTAAAATGTGTAAAGCGCAAATTAAAATCATGTTACCCAGAGATACCCAATGTTGAAGTTTTGGTATGCATTCTTTCAACTTTTTTGAACGTGTGTTTTCCTGTGTTTTTTAACTGTACATGTGCTTGCTTATTTTTATATCCTTTTTGATATATACTTTAATTTTGTATTATGATCATTTCCCCATGTCATTATGAAAGAAAATGAAGCATTTGGCTGCATAATACTTCACAGTATACATCATAACTTAAACATTCCCTTTTATCTAGACATTTAGATTGTTCCGGTTTTTCATTCTTACAAAATTATGAGAACCATCTTTGTATTTTAGATTTTCTTTTTTTTTTTGCTAGAAGCAGAATTAATTCAGAGGGCATGAACATTTTTTAACTTCTAGATTCATATTGCCTTAAAAGTTTGTATAGTTTGTCTTTTTTAAGATTTTTTTTATTTTTAATTTATTAATGAGAGACATAGAGAGAGGCACAGAGACTCAGGCAGAGGGAGAAACAGGCTCCATGCAGGGAGCCCAATCCCAAGTCTCCAGGATCAGGCCCAGGGCTGAAGGCGGAGCTAAACCGCAAAGCCACCCAGGCCACCCAGTTTTTATAGTTTTATAATCTCAAATGCGGTCTGTAGCTTACTTAAGAATCTGTTTGCATATGTTCTCTGTTATTAAGATGTCTTTGCTGGCCATATTAGTCAAATGTGTTTTTTTTCCCAATTCTTTTGCTCTTTTTTATTTTATTTGGGATTTTCTTTTTTTAAATGCACACAGTATTTTTTTTTATTTATACTTTTTCTTTTTAAGATTTTTTTTTCTTTATTTATGATAGACACAGAGAGAGAGAGGCAGAGACACAGGCAGAGGGAGAAGCAGGCTCCATGCAGGGAGCCCGACGTGGGACTCCATCCCGGGACTCCAGGATTGCGCCCTGGGCCAAAGGCAGGCGCTAAACCCCTGTGCCACTCAGGGATCCCCTGCACACAGTATTAAGTTGTTGATTTGTTGGTGTTTTCCATTGTATGTAGTAATTCTTACACAACAGTCAAATAAATATTCGCCTTAATTGTTTTCTAGCATTACTGATGGGCTTTTTCCTTCTTAATTGCTAGGAGGTTTTCCTAGGACCATTTATTAAAATATTGATACTGTCATTTATTTGTAATTCAAGCTTTGATGTATAAATAAATTCATTTTGTGGTTGGTATGTTCAGAAAACTCTATAAAAAAGAATTTATTTCTTATTTAAGGTTATAGTATTATTTCTTACCCTTCTTTCTCTACCTTCTTTTTTTCCTTCTTACCATCTCAGCTATGGTGTGCATCCGGATGTCTGTGATTCTGGATATGCCTTGGGAAAATGCCTGAAGCAAAACTAGCTAGTCCTTGTCTTTTTCCTTTTGTTCTTTTTCATGTGTATTTTTAAAATGAATTTAAAAGTGAATTCCCGTTTGCCTTTATTTATTATTTTTAAAAAAGATTTTATTTAGTTATTCATGAGAGACACAAAGAGAAGCAGAGACATAGGCTGAGGGAGAAGCAGGCTCCCTGTGGGAAGCCCGATGCAGGATTTTATCCCCAGACCCAGGATCACGCCCCTAGCTGAAGGCACTCACTCACCCCCTGAGCCATCCAGGTGTCCCCCATTTGCCTTTATTTTAAACTCGATTTGGCAAATCATCATATCAACATTAGTTTCAGTATTTTGATTTTTCTTGTTAAAGCTTCCACCAAAGAGTGACTAGGAGAAAAGAAAGGTAAACTCTTTTTTTTTAAGTTTTTAATTTTAATTCCAGTATAGTAAACATAGTGTTATGTTAGTTTCAGGTATACAATATAGTGATTCAGCAGTGCTGTACTTAGAGCTCATCATAAGTGTACTCTTTAGGGAAAGGTTATCTTTTCCAAACTGAGTTTGCAAAGAATGATTATCCCAGATTTAGGACAAAGGCTGATTTAGAAGTACCCTTTGTATTTCTAAACCACCTTTGTGTGGTCCGTTTATATACTTAGTCATTTATTGATGATGGGATTTGGTTCATTTTTTCTTTTTAAGATTTTATTTATTCATGAGAGACAGAGAGAGGAGGCAGAGACATAAGCAGTGTGAGAAGCAGACTCCTCACAGGGAGCCCGACGTGGGACTCGACCCCCAAACTGGGGTCATACCCTGAGCCGAAGGCAGACACTCAACCACTGAGCCACCCAGGCGTTCCTGGTTCATTTTGTAATATGTTTACTTAAAAAGTTTAGAAACCCTTTGAAAATATATCTATATCTATATATCTATATCTATATCTATTGCCTAGAGTGGAACCTGATACGACTGTCTTACAACCCTGAGATCATGCCCCGAGGTAAAATCAAGAGATAGATGCTTAACCGATTGAGCCACTTAGGTGTTCCAGCTTTTTATTATATATTAAGTCTGGCCAACAAATTCAGTGATGACAAGGGGTCAGATAGAGGGTTCAGAAAATTTAGCATATTTAGTCCAAGAGAAAATTGAGATGCAATTATTGTTCCTAGAGCTAATGGTCATAGTAGAGGGAAGAACAAGAAGAAGCTTATTGTATGGTTATTCTTTTAAAAAGTTAATATTTGAATAGCTCAGAAGCCACAAAATGGTATATAATGAAGTGTCCTTACTACTTCTGTCCTTAGCCATTTAGGGTTATATAAATATAATTATTTTTAAATACTAAATTCTTAAGATTTTAGACTATTTGCAAACCTCTCTTTATAGATAAAAATTTACTAGTGTGTGGGACTTCCGACATCAACCTTAGTATTTTGGGTAGAATCATTTGTTTAATGTATGTAGGAATGTTTACATATATATACAGATTTACATACTCTTATGTAAATACATAATTGATTCAAGCAGTAAAATGTAGTATAGAAACTTAGGAAAACAAGAAAAAACATCATCTGATCACCTTAACAGAACCTAGACTATCATTTTAATGTAGCCTAATTCTTCCCTGCGTTTAATTTCTGGGCATATAGTAATTCTACATTCCTTTTTTCCCATAACCACAAGAATTTCACATTGAGCATACTGGATTTCTGACTCATTTCTTATGAGGGAAATGAATTTTTAGTAATATTGCTCTTGGAAGCAGGGCAGAGAACTAACCTTTATTGAAGAAGAAAACTAGAGATTGGCAACAAAGTAGGGAGGTTGAATAAGGGCACATATTTTTATAATGCAGCCTTGAGAAAAATAAAGGAAAAATCAAGTTGCAGTAATTCTGGGTTCTTGGACCTGATTGCTTTACTTTGCTTTTGTCCTCTTCCTCCTCCTCCTTTTCTTCTTTCTTTTTTTAAAGTAATCTCTACACCCAATGTGGGGTTTGAACTCATGACCCCAGGATTAAGAGTCACATGCTCTACTGACTGAGCCAGCCAGCACCCCCCTCCCCCTTTAAGGAATTAATTTGAGATGTATAGAGGATAAGATGCCATTTTGTTATGTTTTGATGTAGGTACTGGGAGGATTTATTTTAAGAAGGAAAGGAAAACACCTTTCCAAGTCCTGCATTCAGTTTTCATTGGAACCTCAGTGGAGCAGAGGCAGCAGAGGCCAGAGACTCCCAAGTTATAAAATGTAAAGGGGTTAAGAGGGATCCCTGGGTGGCTCAGCGGTTTGGCTCCTGCCTTCGGCCCAGGGCATGATCCTGGAGTCCTGGGATCGAGTCCCATGTCGGGCTCCCTGCATGGAGCCTGTTTCTCCTTCTGCCTATGTCTCTGCCTTTCTCTCTGTCTCTCATGCATAAGTAAAATCTTAAAAAAAAAAAAAAAAATCTACTTAAATTACTTGGAATTCTATAGGGAAGATTTATTCCTTTCCAGCCTTCTGTTTCCCCTCCTCTGTTGAAGTATTTAAAAATAAACCACAAATAATACATGTCATTAGTAGGAACATTTTTATAGTCCTTTTTTTTTTAATAAGTTTATTTTTTAGTAACTCTACATCCAATGTGGGGCCCAAACTCACAGCCGTGAGTCTAGAGTTTTTAAGAGTTGCATGTTCTGTGACTGAGCCAGCCAGGCACCCCTGTGGTTCTTGATACATATCCTCAAATTATTTTTTAGAAGTGTTGTAGCAGTTAACTACAGGACTAGCAGTGTATGAGTAAACTTTCATTGTACTATTGTACTTTCTGTGTTCTGTTTAAGTGAAAGTTCACATTAATTTGCATGTATTCAATGACTTAGTTAAGGTGACCTTTACTTTTTTATTTTTTAAAGATTTTATTTATCGGGCAGCCCAGGTGGCTCAGCGGTTTAGTGCCACCTTTGGTGCAGGGCATGACCCTGGAGGCTCGGCATCGAGTCCCACATTGGGCTCCCTGCGAGGAGCCTGCTTCCCCCTCTATGTCTCTGCCTCTTTTTCTCTCTATGTCTCTCATGAATAAATAAATAAAATCGTAAAAAAAAAATTTATTTATTCACGAGAGACACAGAGGGAGAGGCAGGCTCCCTGTGTGAAGCTTGACATGAGACTCAATCCCAGGACCTCAGGATCACAACCTGAGCCAGAGGCAGACGCTCAACCATTGAGCCACCCAGGTGCCCTATTTTTTTTTAATTAAAAAAATTTTTTTTTTAAGTAAACTCTATCTCCAGTTTGGGACTTGAACTCAAGATCAAGAGTCACATGCTCTACGGACTGAGGCAGCCAGGTGCCCCCCAGGGTGACTTTTTTATGTTTGTTAATTAGCTATAGTGACTCATTTAGGAATTATCTTTTCTCTTGGGCTTTACCTATTCAAAAAATTTTGAGACTCTTGGCTATTTTAACTCTTTTGTCTCTTAGAGACTTTAGAGATTTATCTATCATTTTGCTTACTAGTCCTTAATTTTTAATGATCCTCACAGTTTTGTCTTTTTTAAATTAAATATTTTATTTATTTGTTTATTTATTTATTTGACAGAGAGCACAAGCAGGGGGAGCAGCAGACGGAGAGGGAGAAGCAGATTCCGCATAGAGCAGGGAGCCCTTTTGAGGGGCTTGATCCCAGAAACCTGGGATGATGACCTGAGCTAAAGACTGACGCTTAAGTGGCTGCGCCACCCAGGTGCCCCAGGGTTTTTGTCTTTTTTGTTTGTTTGTTTTTTTGTCTTTTATTCAGATTTCATGACATCTTTCTCGGTCTTGCTGTTTTTTTATTTTTATTTTCCTGTTTCTGTTATATTTACCTACTTGTAGGAAATTTGCTATCCGTTGGTGAAGCAAGAAGTAAACAGTTTAAGGCCATTTATAGGTAAAGGTCATGTAATGGTAGTTCCATTCCAAATTAATGTGAGAACTATTGTAGGTTAATTTAGCATATGACTGGATTATTTCCTTTAAAAATTCATGACTGAGGGCAGCCCGGTGGCTCAGTGGTTTAGTGCCTGCCTTCGGCCCAGGGCGTGATCCTGGAGACCCTGGATCGATTCCCACGTCAGGCTTCCTGCATGGGGCCTGTTTCTCCCTCTGGCTGTCTCTGCCTCTCTCTTTCTCTCTCTGTGTCTCTCATGAATAAATAAAATCTTAAAAAAAAATGACTGAGTCTCCCAAGCATTTTTTATTAAAAGCACTTTTGAATATTTACTGTTTTGCCATGTGTTAAAAAAATCACTCATTTAAAAATGACTTTTATAACCTTCAAACCTATGTTAACATTATATTTTGGGATTTTTTTTTTTTTTACCCCTAGGCATTTGTAAAGTTCTCTCTCCTTTTTTTTTTTTTTTAAGATTTTGTTTATTTATTCATGAGAGACACACAGAGGCAGAGACACAGGTAGAGAGAAGCAGGCTCCGTGCAGGGAGCCAGATGTTGGACTCAATCCCCAGACTCCAGGATCACACCCTGGGCTGAAGGCAGGCACTCAACCACTGAGCCACCCAGGCGTTCCAAGTTTTCTCTTTTAAAGGCTTTTCGAATTAAAGGCATTTCGAATATTATAGGTTTTTGGTTTTGTTTTTTAAAGATTTTATTTATTTATTCATGAAAGGCACAGAGGCAGAGACCCTGGCAGAGGGAAAGCAGGTCCCCCGCAGGGCGTCTGATGTGGGACTCTATCCCCAGACTTCAGGGTCACACCCTGAGCCTAAGGCAGAATCTCAACGCTGAGCCATCCAGGCGTCCCGAATATTATAGGTTCTTAAAAGGATCTAACCAAACCAAATATTTTCTTCTGTAAGAGGAACCAAAGTGAACTCATATACACATACTAACGTAGAAATGCTTTTCTCCCTAAATCTTTAATGGCTTGGAAGACATTTTTTTCCTTAATGGGAGTCCTTAACCTCTATAGTAACAAAAAATAGCTCCAAAATGAAAGAGCTTAAGTAAATTATCAAAAAAAAAAAAAATCTAGAGTTTATTGTTACCCTTCAGTTCTGTCAGCATATTCCTGGAAGAAATCAGTGTTAGTTAAAATATTAAAGAAAAGTAAAATACTTTCCAAATATTATTTCATATTGTCATTGGATGTTATTTTCAATGACTGTCTTAGGATTTTAGATCTGTTTTTTATGATTTGTAATTTTATTAACTCTTTGGCTAATAGTCTGAGAAGATAGATAAATATTTAAATAGAAAAATATGTAAAAATAGACCCTTGTGAATCTGGCTTTGGAGCCAGCTAGAAGGAAGAGAAGCAAATAACCTATAAAAAGTTCTCAATCTGGGACGCCTGGGTGGCTCAGCAGTTGAGCATCTGCCTTTGGCTCAGGATGTGATCCCTGGGTCTGCAGATTGAGTCCCACATTGGGCTCCCTGCGAGGAGCCTGCTTCTCCCTTTGCCTTTGTCTCTGCCTCTCTTTCTGTGACTCTCATGAATAAATAAATAAAATCTTTAAAAAATAAAAAGTTACCAATCTTACTATGATACAACAGTGGTTTAATACCAAATAAAAAGCTATAATAAATAAAAAGAAGCTATAAAGAACTAACATCAGTAAGACAAGTTTGAAAAAGAAATATAAATGCCAATAAACTTGAAAAGATATACAGCCTTATTGGAATTAGGAAATAACAATGAGATATATTTTTGGGGTCTGACATTCTGGCACAAATCTTTTTGAGTGTATCTGTGTTATTGTACTATCAGTCACACAATTAGTAACATGTACTACTTTTGATAGCATTAGAATTGGCAAAAGCTCTTTGTGTAAGACCTTAGGTCTAGAGATGTAATGTTTTTTGTACTCCGCCCCATAAAAATATAAGCACAAAGATGTTTGTTGCTATGTTATATTTATTTAAAAAATTGTAAAGTTCCATGGGTGACTGGCTGGCTCAGTCAGTAGAGCATGCAGCTCTTGATTTCAGGGTCATGTGTTTGAGCACCACGATGGGGGTAGAGTTTGCTTAAAAAAACATTGGCAAGTCCCTATGTAATCTCTACTAAAGGAATGCTAAAATTGTGTGTTCATGTTTTTGGAGTATTGTGTAGACTTTAAAAAGAATGAAGTAGGGGCGCCTGGGTGGCTCAGTTGGTTAAAGGTCTGCCTTTGTTTCAGGTCCTGATCTCAGGGTCCTGGGATTGAGCCCCAGGTCAGGCTCCCGGCTCAGCTGGGAGTTTCTCTCTCCTGCCCCTGCTGCTCCCTGTTCATGTGCTCCTTTCTCTCTCTCTCTCTCTCAAGTAAATAAATAAATAAATAAAAATCTTTAAAAAATAAATGAAATCCCAATAAATAAAATTAAAAAATAATAAAAAACAATTGAAGTAGAGCTTTTTATGTATTGACACGTGCGAAGGCTTTTTATGCTACAAAACGGCAAGTTGGCAGAATGTGTATCTTTAAGATCCACCAAAATGATTAATGTGTATACATATTTATAAGAGTATAAATATATATGAAAAGACCTTGGGTATTCACACCAGACTATCAGCAGTGGTACCTCTGGGGAGGAGGTTGGGGAGGAGAGTTGGGGAGGGAGGAATGGAAAAGTTGACATTTTCCATTTTACTTTGTATACTTCTGGGGATACCACTGATACCGCGTGGTCTGATAAAAATAAGTAACACTGATAACTTTACGGTTTTATGATTTGCTACAAAGAGTGTTTAGCATCATTAAGAACCACTTTTAATGGGACGCCTGGGTGGCTCAGCAGTTGAGCGTCTGCCTTCAGCCCAGGGCGTGATCCTGGAGTCCTGAGATCAAGTCCCACATCGGGCTCCCTGCATGGAGCCGGCTTCTCGCTCTGCCTGTGTCTCTACCTCTCTCTCTGTGTGTCTCTCATAAATAAATAAAATCTTAAAAAAACAAACCACTTTTAAGAAGTTTACTCCCTAAGGAATCAATCCTATATACAAGCATGTAATTCCATGGCATAATTCTAGAAAATAGAGGTATGAGACCACACTATCTACTTTTTCGCCTTTTCCAGAGTTATAAGTAGACAATTAAATTTGGCTCCCTGCTCGAACTTCAATTAAAAATAAATAAATAAATTTGGCTCCCCTGAGGTGAGATCAGGTAAATTAAACCCACACAGCATGAACTGGAGTGTTAAAGGTTCTAACAGCAGATAATAAACTGTTTAACAGCCCTGGAAAGTTCCCTAAGCATCTAGAAACAGGATGACTCAACTGACTTATTACTGCTGAACTCTACTAGGAAATGTCTGCTAGTTGCAGTGGAAGGAGGAAATTACTTGGATCTGAGGGAATTGCATTTGCCCTCCCAACATTCAGAGTGTTTCCTTTCACTTCTTTTCTATGATAGGAGTTGAGTTGTTTGAGAGCTTTATTTTTTTTTTTTTTTTTTTTTTTTTTTTTTTTTTTTTTTTTTTTTTTTTTTTTTCCCCGACTCCCCTGTTTGAGAGCTTTAGATGTATGCACTTGTTTTGTCCTTTATGCGGCATAAAAAGCAACCTATAAATTGTTGGTTAACTTATGCCTGCAGTCAGATTGCTGTTGCAAATATTAATTGTAATAGGAAAGTACTGATGTAAAAGTTATATGCTTATTAAAAATTTGAAAATATGAAAAAGTAGAATTGTATAGGAACTCTGTAGAAGCTGTCACCCAACTTCAATAATTGTCAACAAATGGCCTGTTTTATTTCATCTATGTTTATCTAAGCCCACATTTAATTCCTTCCTCCTCTGGATTATTTTGGATTTGAATTTTTTCAATGTATTCATATTTTCATGACTTAGGCATTGCAATAAAGCTGGTTGTCTTCATGAGTCAAGTCTATGACTTTGGAATTTAGCATAGATAGATCTCTTGCATTAGGGACATGTTATTTAAGAGAAGGACATCAGAGCCATTGTTTTAATACCCTTAAGTATTTGTAAAATACCCTCCTGTACCCTAAAATAAATTCTAGGTATTTGTAAAACAACCCAAATAAATTCTGATATACCAGAATTCTGATTCAGTAACCCAATTCTGTCTTGCCCACGATACAGCAGCTTCTTAATGTCTCTGGACACAAGAGATTTAAAATTTTTTTTTTTAATTTTTATTTATTTATGATAGTCACAGAGAGAGAGAGAGAGAGGCAGAGACACAGGCAGAGGGAGAAGCAGGCTCCATGCACCGGGAGCCTGACGTGGGATTCGATCCCGGGTCTCCAGGATCGCGCCCTGGGCCAAAGGCAGGCGCTAAACCACTGCGCCACCCAGGGATCCCTGGACACAAGAGATTTAAATGTGAGATGGGATTAGTTAAGTTTTTTGCTCTAGTGCTTAGCTGCTGGTGTGCATTGACAATTGTTCTGAGATCCTAGCCAAGAGAGAACTCTTTCCATTGTGTTTTCAGAAAAATAAGGAATCTTATTTTTTTAAAAATATTTTATTTATTTATTCATGAGAGGCAGAGAGAGACAGACATAGGTAGAGGGAGAAGCAGGCTCCCTGCAAGGAGCCAGATGTGGGAGTTGATGATCTAGCATCCCAGGATCACATCGTGGGCCAAAGGCAGATGCTCAACCCCTGAGCCACCCAGGCATCCCCGAAACAAGTAATCTTAAAGTGGAAACTACTAAGTGAAAACTGAGGAGTACTTAAAACAGCTCATTTATGTTAAGAAATCTCCACAGATGCATAGCACTATTGAGGAATGTCCTATTTATAAATACATTTTTCTCATTTTACTGGAGGCTAATTAATACTACCATATACTTTAAATTCTTGTTGATTTGCATGCTTCTGGCATATGTAGATGCAGAGAAAATAAACGTCAGAGATTCAGCAAATATTTATTCATTGCTGTGGCTTAAGCAGTGAAGGAGGTATTTGGAGACAGTGATGACTAATACAGGTTCCTGCCCTCAAGAAGCTGGGCTTTTTGGAGGTGGGAGGTACTGGTGGTATTGGTGGAATCCAGTTTTGTTTATCAAATGGATTAAGAGCTGTTTTACAATTTTTATAGGTGATAGAAACAGGTCTCCCTTTAGTTATAAAAGGCAAATTGTTAGCACTTCTGTGTTCAGAGGTTACAGAACTGGGTAGCTATTAGGCCTTTTAGTATTTAAATTTCATTAAAAAAATCTTATACCTTTTCATTTCAACTGACATTTTTTTTTGCCTGGGGAGGCACAGATAGGAAAGAAAGGAGGGAGGGAAGAAGAGAGGGAGGACCAGTATTTGTAAGTGGACATTTGTGTGTGGATTTGAAAAGACAGGTGAGAAATAGGCTTTCAAGAGTGAATTTTATCTGCCTATAAAGATCTTATTTATTCATAAGAGACAGAGAGGCAGAGACATAGGCAGAAGGAGAAGCAGGCTCCCCACAGGGAGTCCAGTATGGGACTCGATCCCCAGACCTAGATCACACCTGAGGCAGACGCTCAACCGCTGAGCCATCCAAGTGTCCCTTATCTGCCCATAAAGGTGGGATATATTTACTTTCAGAGTGTTCTGTGTTGGATATGTACAGTAAGTTCTCTGACATGAAAGCTAATCATTTTTAAGATTTTATTTATTCATGAGACACACACAGAGAGAAACAGGCTCCCTGCAGGGAGACTGAAGTGGGACTCCATCCTGCAACTCTGGGATCACTTCCTGAGCTGAAGGCAGATGTTCACTGAGCCACCCAGGTGTCCCTAATGATTTTTTTTTTTTTTTAAATGGGGCTCGCACAAAACAGTAGAGTTCATATTTGGAATTTCCTGCCTTCTGGAGAGTTAGGCTCTCCAGCTTAGATGGCCTGCAACTTCTGTTTCCCCTTCCAGTTCCCACCTCCCCTTAACTCAGGCATACAGATCTCAGAAGGTACTAACTAGGTGGGAAGTAGGTTTGCCCCGACTGTTCTGCAACTTGCTTTCACCTCCGTCTATCTTGGATATTTCCCCAAATCATTACAAAGAAATCTGCCTTGTTCTTTTTTTTTTTTTTTTAAGATTTTATTTGTTTATTTGAGAGAGAGAAAAAGAGCATGAGCAGGGGGAGAGGAAGAGTGAGGACAAACTGACTTCCCGTTGAGCTCTGGAGCCAGCTGCGAGTTTCCATCCTAGGACCCTGAGACCATGACCTGAGCAGAAGTCAGATGCTTAACTGATGAAGCCTCCCAGGTGCCCCATGCCTCATTTTCAACAGCTGTGGAGGACTTCATGAACTCATACTATTATTTATTTAATCAGAACTATAGTGATGAAGGATACACATTTTTTTGCTCTCATAAACACTGAACATCCTTATATAATAGCATTGTATGCTTATTTGGATATGGATATGCAAGTTGACTAGATAAATTAATTTTTACCAATCTTCGGATAGATGAAAGGGATAATTTGCACCTCTTTTATTTTTTTGTTTATTGGCTCTGTATTTTCCTATGAACATGATCTTTGCTTTTTTTTTTTTGTAAGATTGCCATTTCTATATTGACTTTTCAGAGTTCACTATAAATTAAGAAAATTAACCAGATATATGTTGCAAGTGTTTTTCCAAGTTCTTTGTCTTTTTATTTCACAGTATATTTTTGGTGTGTAAAAACTTTCATAATTTTTGGCTGTCAAACTTATTGATCCTGTATAGTGTCTTGGATTTATGTTGTTATGCAAGTATTCCAGTTGTCTTCTTGTTAAATATTTGTGACTTTAAAAAATTAAACTTCTGTGTTTTGAAAGTCTTAATATATTAATGCACACACATTCATTGTAAGAAGTATTTAAAAATTAACAAAGTGAAAGTCTGTTTGAAGATTATATTCTTTTCCCTATAGCTAACCACTTACTAAGTTGGATGTATATTTTTCCAATCTTTTATATATGCATCATACTTCAATTAAAAAAAAAAACAGTAAAAAAAAAGTTATCTTACCATTTATTAAATAGTTGATGGTTGAAAGTGGCACCTTTGTCATATTCTAAATTCCCCTTAAAAATCATGGGTCAGTTGTGGATATTCTAATCCATTGCTCTAGTTGCTTTAGTTGCTGTTTCTATGTGTGGCCTTATTTTAAGAAGTTAAATCAGTAACACGTCTAGAATTTATTTTGGTTTAAGGAATGAGGGTGGAGAACCAGCTGTGCCCTTCATCATTTATGGAATAATTTGTCGATCTCCGCCCCCTGTGATTTAATATGCTGTCATCAAACCTAGATAATTCTAGAAAGGACATCATTATCTCTGACCTATTGAAAGAGCATTTTGTTTAGGCTTCCTATATTGACTAGCTTCCCTTATATCAGTTTTCCATAATACAGCCAAGGTGATCTTTTCAGAACATGCCCTTTATGGGCTTCACATTACTATTTGGATGAAGACCTAATCTTGAACATAGCCTAGAAGACACCCAGTGTAATCTATACCCTTGACCTCCCTGGTCTCCTTTCAGACTACTCTTGTTCTCTGGATTCCAGCACATTCGTGCCAGGGGCTTTACCCTATTTTTCCTTTTGTGTCTGGAATGCCCTCTAGACCCCAATCTTCATACCTCTACTTCTGTCTTGCCCTGTTGTGTTCCAGTACATCCTTTCACTTTCAACTCAAAATTAACTTCTTGATAAAATCTTCTCTGACTTCCTAGCTAAGTTTATTTTTATTTTATTTTATTTTTTTTTCCTAGCTAAGTTTAGAACCTGTATGTGCTCTCTCTCTCTTTTCTTTTTTGTATATTTATTTAATCTCTACTTCCAACATGGGGCTCGAACTCAAGACCCTGAGATCAAGTCACACGTTCTTCCAACTGAGTCAGCCAGGTGCCCCTCCTTTTTTTTTTCTTTAATGACAGCTTTTTTTGAGATGCAACTCACATGCCATATGATGCATCATTTAAAGTGTAAAATGCAGTGGTTTTTAGTATAGTCATGGAGTTGTGTGACCATCACCATAATCAATTTTAGGTCATTTTTTTAATCCCGAAAGAAAACAGGTACCAGTTAGTAGTCAGTCCCCATTTCTCCCCAAACCCTCTAGTCCTGGACAACCAGAATTTAAAAAAAAAAAATTTGGCAAAATATAAAATATGTATAACAAATTTTGCTATTTTAACCATTCTTTCAAGGTTATAATTCAGTTGCACTAATTACCTTCATGATATTGTACAATTACTACTACTGTGCATTTCTAAAACTTTATCACCCCAAACAGAAATTCTGTATTCTTTAAGCAATGACTCTCTATTCACTTCTGCCTCAGCCCCTGGAAACCACTGTTCTGCTTTCTGTCTGTATGAATTTTCTTATTCTAGATATTTCATGTAAGTGGAATCATACAGTATCTGTCCTTTTGTGTCTGGCTTATTTCACTTAGCATAATGTTTTCATGGCATAATCCATGTGTCAGAACTACATTCCTTTTTATGGCTGAATAGTATTCCATTGCATGCATATACCACATTTTGTTTATCCATTTATCAGATGGTGGCCAAGTGGGTTATTTCTTTTGGCTATCATGAATAATGCTGTTGTAATAGTATATAAATATCTGTTTGAGTCCATTTTCAAATCTTTGGGGTATATATCTAGAATTGGAATTGCTGGGTCATTGAAAAATCTTTTTTTTTTTTTTTTTTTTTTTAAGATTTTATCTGTTCATTTTAGAGATAGAGTGCAAATGTGACCTGGGGCTGGTGGGGGAGGAGCAGAAGGAAAGGGACAAGCAAGATTTCTGCTGAGTGCAGAGCATAACTTGGGCTTGAGATCAAGCCTGAGATCATGACCTGAGCCGAGATGGAGAGTCAGACACTCAGTCGACTGAGGTTTCAGCCCTGGGTTATTGATAATTCTTTGTTTAACTTTTTGAGGAACTACCAAACTGTTTTCTAGAGAGACTACACCGTTTTATGTTTCTACCGGCAATATAGAAGTGTTCTAATTTCTTCACATCACTTATTTTAATTTTTTTTATTACAGTCATCCTGGTAGGTATGAAGTGGCATCTCATGGTTTTGATTTTTATTTCCCTAATGATTAATGACATTGAGCATTTTTTCATATGCTTATTGGTCATTTGTGTATCTTTTTTTGTTTTTGTTTTTTTTTGTTTTTTGTTTTTGTTTTTTTTTTTTTTCATTTGTGTATCTTTAGAGAAATGTCTGTTCAAGTCCTTTGCCCATTTTAAAATGGATTATTTTTTTCTTGTGTTACGTTCTTCATATATTCTGGATATTCAGCTTATCAGATATATGCAAATATTTTCTCTTATTTTGTGGCTTATGTATTCAGTTTTTTGGTCCATTTCTCTTTTATAGCATTTACAAATTTGTATTTATAATTTAAAAAATACTTAGGTTAATATTTGTCTTAACCATTAGAATGTGAACACTGTTAGGGAAGGACTGTATCCGTTTTTGCCCATTTTTATATTTCTAATGCCTAATTAGTTTTTGAATGAATGAAGTTCCTTTAAGCTAATTTATGAATTGTTTCATTGATCTCTTTTTTCCATCTTAAGTATCAGTTGTATTCCATCTTAGCTTCTCACTTGTTACTCTTATTTTTCAAAATCTTCCCAGTTATTTTCTGGCTATTGTTAAGTTACTTCATGCACCACTCAACATTGGTATCATTTTTAGATAACTTTGTCTTTTTTATTTCAGAGGGCTTTCTTGGTAGGATGAAGACTGCAGAGTTCTTTTCTTCTTTTTAAAAAAAAATTTTTTTTTTAAGATTTTATTTATTTGTTCATGAGAGTACAGAGAGAGAGAGAGGGGCAGAGACACAGGCAGAGGGAGAAGCAGGCTCCATGCAGGGAGCCCGATGTGGGACTCGATCCGGGGACTCCAGGATCGCGCCCTGGGCCGAAGGCAGGCGCTAAACCGCTGAGCCACCCAGGGATCCCCAGTTCTTTTCATTAGTTTAGGCTGTTACAACAAAATACCAGAGACATTGATTTGTCATAGTTCTGGACTCTGGTAGGTCCATGATCAAGGTGCTGGCAGTGTCTGATGAGGGCCCTTTTCCGAATTTGTAGATGGATGCCTTCTTGCTGTATCTTCACATGGTACAGAAAGAGATCATCTCTCATGTCTCTTCTTTAAGGACATTTATTCCATTTATAAAATCCACTCTCGGGCAGCCCCAGTGGCGCAGCGGTTTGGCGCCGCCTGCAGCCCAGGGCGTGATCCTGGAGACCCGGGATCGAGTCCCACGTTGGGCTCCCTGCATGGAGCCTGCTTCTCCCTCTGCCTGTCTCTGCCTCTCTCTCTCTGTGTCTCTATGAATAAATAAATAAAATCTTTAAAAAAAAAAATAAAATAAAATAAAAAATAAAATAAAATCCACTCTCATGACCTAATTACTTCCCAAAGGCCCTACCTTCAAATACCATCAAATTGGGGGTTAAGGCTTCAACATATTGTTAAATAACAAAAATTCAACTGAGTAGATTTATTTATTTTTAGATTTTTATTTTTTTAAAGATTTTATTCATTTGAGAGAGTAAGAGCACAAGTTGAGAAGAGAGGGAGAAGGAAAAGCAGACTCCTCACTGAGCAGGGAGCCCAATGTGGGGCTCTATCCCAGGACTCTGCGATCAAGACCTGAGCCAAAGGCAGGCGCTTAACTGCTGAGCCACCCAGTCCCCCAAGATTTTTTTTAAGTGATCTCTATACACCGTGTAAGCTCGAACTTATAACTCTGAGATCAAAAGCTGCATGCTTCACTGACTGAGCCAGCCAGGCACCCCTCAACTGAGTAAATTCAAAAATAAAATTAGTTTTATCCAACAGTTCATGAATTAGACAGCATCCTGTGTAGCAAATAGAAAGGAGCTCTGCTGAAGTATAGAAAAAGAAAGATTTTTAAAGACAGAAAGGGAAATGATTAGCAAAAGAATGCATTGTTTCAGGCAAGAGCACATTCCTAAAGGGAATAGTAGGGTTTATCAGGAAGATTATCTCACTAGTGCTGACTAGGTAATTCCATGTTGACTGGTTAAAGGTTGTATTCCTGGGAAGTCAAAACTTCAGTTAGGTTGTATAGTAAGTCTTGGTTTGTTGGTGTGTGGTTTAGCACAAGTGACTCCATTTTGGTTTGCTGTCTCCTTTTTAACAATTCACCTCTTTTGATGAGACTTGCAGCTTAACTGAGAGGTGTGATCAAAACTTAAAGCATTAGTGCCACTTTTAGCTCTGAGGATCTCGTCTTCTGTTTTTTGTTTGGGATATTCACAGGTTGTGACATTTTTTTTCTTTTTGTTTAATCTCTGTGATAGGCCACAACTTGAGGTTCACAGTATTTTTTAAAAGATTTTATTTTTGGGGTGCTTGGGTGGCTCAGTCAGTTAAGCATCTCCCTTCACATCAGGTTATTATCCTAGGTCATTATCCTAGGAACCTCAACAGGGAGCCTGCTTCAGATTTTATTTTCAGGTACTCTCTACATCCAACATGGGGCTTGAACTCACAACCTCAAGATCAAGAGTCACACGCATTACCAGCTGAGCCTCCAGGCACATGGGATTCACAATTTTTAAGTCAGTCATTCTCTTTGTTCCTTTTTTTTTTTTTCTTTTTTTTATTTAAGCAATCTCTACACCCAACACAGGGTTCGAAATCATGATCCTGAGACAAGAGTTGCAAGCGTCTTCTGAGTGAGCCAGCCAGGCACTCCTCTTTGTTCTTTTTCTGATGTTCTCATCTTAGATCATTTGCATGGTGGTTAGCAGCTAGGAACATTCAGGTAAAGCTTTTGAAAAAATACAAGGCGCCAGGGAGATTATTATGATTATTAGATTCAGGATGATTTCCCAATGTTTAGAATACGCTTTAAAGCTGTGGTTCCCAAGACTGAAACCATCAAAATCAAATAACTCAGAGAAAGACCCTGCTGAAGGAGGGCAAGGTTTAAAGCCAAGTGGCTTGCCTAGTGATCTTATGTAACTGAGTTTCAATTTTCCCAGAAATGTTAATCAAGGTGCAGCAGGTAGTGGTGGTCACAGCATGCACACACTTCCTTGCTTAGCTAAAAGATAAATAAGGGCCATTCTATTATTTAAAAAAAAAAAAAAGCTGTGGGGGGTAAAAAAAAGCAACTGTGGCCAGTCAGCCTTAAGACCTTCTGTTGGGTAACACCTTTGGCTCAGCAGTTGAGCATTTGCCTTCAGCTCAGGGTGTGATCCTAGAGTCCGGGGATTTCCCTGCAGGGAGCCTGCTTCTCCTGCCCATATCTCTGCCTTTTTCTCTCTGTGTCTCTCATGGATAAATAAATAAAATCTAAAATAAATAAAAAAGAACTTCTGATGGACAGCTATTGTGGATTTTGCAATACTTTTAAGAGTAAAGGAGAGGTTTCTAATTGTAGCCTCATTTAGACTTACTCCTGACTGTGGAAGTAGGGCCCCACCAAAGAAACTGAATCTTGAATCATGAAAGCCTCCTGGTGGGTTTTTTTCTAACTTGGCTCTGTAAATTCAGGGGAATTGATCAATGAAGTATAGCAGTTAGGGGCACACTGAGATAACCAAAGAGGCACTGCCTGGCTGTGTACCAGCGCTCTAGTCATTTGCAGGCCCCCAGGATAATGATGACCACCATAGACAAAGACAAACCTTGTCCAGGCACAAACCATTCCCATTAAGGTAGTACTGTTACTAGATTAATTCACAGGGATGACTGTGTTTGTTCATTCAAGGCACAGGTCAGTTAGGTTTTCTTTTTAGCTTGAAATAAAAAAGATTTTTTTTTTTTAAGGTTTTTATTATCTATTCATGAGAGGCAGAGACAGGCAGCGGGAGAAGCAGGCTCCCTACTGGGAGCCCCATGTGGGACTTAATCCCAGGACCCCGAGATCACAACTGGAGCCTAAGGCAGACATTCAACAATGAGCCACCCAGGCACCCCTAAAAAAGCTGTTTTAAATTCCAGAGGTTACCCCACTTGGCAGTGGCCTGGGAAATATGGATGATGGTATTATGTTTCCAACCCAGTACCACAGTAAAGAAGAGAAAGGGAAGAAGGGTTTCATGTTAAGTATGAGTGTTAATCCAGTGTTTGGGAGGAAGCACCTCGATGTCAGCTAATCTTCCTAATCAGCTTGATTTGGAGGTCTCCAGTGTTTGCATAGGCCCAGATGTCAGGTGCAGTTTTTGTCAGCTGTGAGATGTGTATCCAGGGTTCAAGTTTCTATCTGGATAGTGAGGAGGACCTAGTATAGTCCCTTCCAAGGAGATTTGAAGGTAGTCTTTGTTCTTAGTGATTCCAAATCAGGAGAGTGGGAGAAAACTAGTAACAGTAGCATGGTATGTTTTAGCCAGATATTTGAGGGAACCTAGAATTTAGGATCCAGTACCAATCTACATGCCTTTTTTTTTTTTTTTTTTTTTTTTTACCAAAAACACACTTCCTGGTTTCCTTGCATAGGGAGATGTTTCCCTTATTTCCTAGAGCTTAATTACATATGTTAAAGTCTTTCAGCTCTAGAAACCTTAATTTCTCGTGAAAGTAAACAGTGGTGAACTGTCATTGCATTAGCATCTGTGGCTTGGCAGACTTTAAATACTTTATGTAATTTCTAGAAACGTACTTTTCCCAAGTATCTTTAGTTCTTCTGTAAAAGGAAGCCAAAAATCGATAAGCCTGTGTTCAATAATTAGTGTTTTAATATTTTATCTTATTTGGAAACGATCTGGATATTAAATGAATTTAACTTAAATCATTATCTAAATTAACAAAACTTCACGGTTTCAGGTTATCAAAAAGGTTTGGAGGAAACTAAAGTTTACCCTACAACTTTTTATTCTACATAACGTCTTTTTGTTTTTAACAATCATGTTTAGATTATACACACAAGCCATTAGACAGAGTCATCCATCACCCCCAAGCTTTTTTTTTTTTTTTTGGCTGTCAGATTTTGTGAGAGATCAAATGAATTTATTTGATTAGTAAACCCAGGTAGAATAAAAGTTTTATATTTAATATGATAACCTAAAAGATATGTCTGTTTTAATTAAACCAACATACTTAAGCTAGCTTTTATACTGAAAAATTATCCTAGATCATGTTTGGATTCATTTCTGTTTTATTTCTGAGATTTACAAATACTTAACAAGCACTTATTTTTAAGACCGTTAAACCATTCTTTTTTGATTTTTTTTAAATTTTTTTATTTATGATGTGGGGGGGGCAAAGACATAGGCAGAAGGAGAAGCAGGCTCCATGCACCGGGAGCCCGATGGTGGGATTCGATCCCGGGTCTCGAGGATCGGGCCCTGGGCCAAAGGCAGGCGCTAAACTGCTGCGCCACCCAGGAATCCCAACAGAATTCTTTTTAAAGTGAGCTCTATGCCAAATATGGGGCTTGAGCTCACAACCAGAGATCAAGAGATGCATGCTTTACCAACTGAGCCACCCACGTGCCCCATAGAGAAGATTTTTAAGATTTGTATTTGTTGAGGCACCTGGCTGGCTCAGTAGGAGGAGCATAGGGTTGTGAGTTCCAACCCCATATTGGGTGTAGAGATTACTAAAGAAATTTTTTAAAAAGGATTTATATTTGTAGAGACAGGAAATCTTAAGGAGGCTCTCTGCTTAGAGTTTGGGCTAGAGAGCTTTGTTTGCAATTTGAATTTTAAAAAGTGTCCCCCCACCCCCTTTTATTTTCAGTCTTAGGAATTGGTATGGTCTAGGGATCCCTGGGTGGCACAGCGGTTTGGCGCCTGCCTTTGGCCCAGGGCGCGATCCTGGAGACCCTGGATCGAATCCCACTTCGGGCTCCCGGTGCATGGAGCCTGCTTCTCCCTCTGCCTGTGTCTCTGCCTCTCTCTCTCTCTCTCTCTGTGACTATCATAAATAAAATAAAAAAAAAAAAAAAAAAAGGAATTGGGATGGTCTAGATAAGAGTTACTATTTAATATCAAAGGCACAGAGGAAGAATGCAAATTCCTCCCAGGACTTTGGTTTCCTATGGTCAATATTTATAAGCCTTTTGAAATAATAGGGGAAATTTTGGAATTGGTAATAAAAGGAATTAGGTAAACTTTGAATTGCCTCTGGAGTTGCATTTCAAATTTTGCCAAGATTTGTAAGATGTAGACAGTTGCTCTAAATTCCTCAAAGAATTCGGTTGCAATTTGAATGAAATCATAGGTTGATCCACCCATCTAATTACATTCTTCTTTTTTCTCCCCCCCCTAGTAAATACTTTTACAAAGGCTTCAGGTGATTTTTTTCTTTCCTTCTGGAGACTTACTTTCATTTTAGCTTATGGGAGGAGTCCTAAAAAAAATACTCTTACCAGGCTCTGAATATCAGCTCTCAGTCTGACCAATCTCCAGTCACAGAACTACTTAAAGATTCTTTTAGGTATCTTGTCAGTTTTCACCTGGGACAAACTGCAAGCATTTCTGCCATATCCGATAACCCCCCCGCCCCTTGGGCGTCAGAGGGATCCCCAGGGAAAATGCAAAAGAACTTATTTTTGTGTCTTTACTGGGTCTTACAGACAGATCTGGGAGAGCTGACTCTCTGGTAAGAATTTTTTTCCTTAGCCCACTTTACCAGTTTTCCTGGGATCCCATCTGTAGCTCTGTTTCTTACAGGAATTTGGCAAGATTTTTTTATTTTTAATGTTAGTTTTCCCTTGGCTATTTAAGAGAATAGTGTAGCAGTTTACCAGAAAATCTTAGAGTCCCATTTGGGAGGAGCCCTCCTTTGGGTCAGATATGGGAGTGGTGTCTATAAGGTCATTAACTTGGTTTACAGTCCATAAAGGAGGCTCAGACAGTAGTACTAGAATGAGTCCTCAAATAAAGGAAGATAGAAGGAAGCAGTAAGAATTAGGGGATCCCTGGGTGGCTCAGTGGTTTAGTGCCTGCTTTTGGCCCAGGGCATGATCCTGGAGACAGGGATCAAGTTCCACGTTGGACTCCCTGCATGAGCTCCCTGCATGGAGCCTGTTTCTCCCTCTGCCTGTGTCTTTGCGCACCCCCCGCCCCCTGCCCCCCCCCCCCCCCGTGTGTGTCTATCATAAATAAATAAATAAAATATTTTTAAAAAGATTAAAGCTTTTTGCTTTTAGGTACCATTTCTGTCTTAGTTTTTCACTAGCCTTTTACAACAAATCTTTTAATGAGGCTATTTTGGAATTTTGAAGCCTTTTGGTGTCTCTTGCATACCAGTAAAAATAGGCATCCCATTCTGTTTGATTTGGAAGGCTTGCTTTTAAATGTGTTTATTAAATGATCTTATCTAATTGGAACATTTCTTGAAATGGCCATTATAATTCTAGGTTGTAATTTCTTGGAGGGCAATTGGGTAGGATCTTAGCCACAATTAGAATTTAACCTGCCTTTTCTGTGCAGCCATATCTAGCCATAAATGGGGTGTAACTCACATTTTTGTCTGGCCACATTTTGGAGCTGCCAATTTGATGGTTACCAAATCAGGATGTCAGGACCCAAAAAAGCTTAGTAAGATTTTGCCGGTTTTGTCGATGTATCTTCTGGACCATAGTTCTTAGGCATAAAATAAGCAGGAGTACCAGAAGGAAGCATGCTTTACTCTCTAGAGTTTAAGGATCCCATTACCCAACTTTGGTTTTCTTAGAAAGCTGAGCCTAGTACCTAAAAGGGATGTGCCTCTGGATTGGGAATTGCACAGTGTACCTCATTGCACAGAAATTTTCTTGAGGTTGCCAGGTGACCTAGTGTCAACCTAACTAGTTCTGTGACCCACTTAATACAGGAGTCTTTGGGTTGGGTGATGAGCACTCTAACAGCTTTTTTTTTTTTTAAATAAGATTTTATGTATTTATTCATGAGAGACACACAGAGAAAGAGAGGCGGAGGGAGAAGCACGCTCCCTGTGGGCAGCCTGATGTGGGACTTGATCCCAGGACCCTGGGATTGTGATCTGAGCCAAAGACAGGTGTTCAACCACTGAACCTCTCTAATAGCTCTTAAATGCTTCCATTGCCTACCAATTTTTGTGGCTTCCCCCACCCCCCCGAGATTCCTGTTAGCCATAACCCTTTATGCACACAAAATAAGACAAACAAACACATGCACCCTAACATACCAGCAGCAACCAAAAGATGTTATTGTGGACTGGCCAAGAGATGGCCTTGCATACCATCACCAGTTCTCAGCATGGATTAAACCAGCAGACTCCAGTAAGTGGAGACTGTGGATTGGAATTGAGGAAAGGACTAAACCACCAAATCCCAGTAATTGGGTACTGTGACTGGAACTGAGGAAAGGAATTCCAAACAACTGGGGAATTGTGGACCAAATCAAGAGGTAGAGATTCAGCTTCAGGCTGAAGCTGACCCACTAAGCCCTGGATTAAAAAGCCAGTTAGTTTAGGAGTTCAAGAGAAAGAGAGTAGAGCTCAGAACTGACAGGAAGTTCCCAATGGCCCTCAGAAATGACTGGAAAGAAAGTGAACTAACTTCAGCAGTTCATGGGCTCCCACACCTGTGTTTCTTGTTGTCCCCAAAGCTGTCAGAAGTCTCCTTTGATCCTGTTGCTTTCACCAAATTTGTTAAATAAGAAAAATTAAACAGTAAATGTAAAGATCATATTGGCTTTATTCAACAATTCATGACTTGGGCAGCATCCCATCTAGTAAATAGAAAGGAGCTCTACCAAGCTGTAGAAAAGGAAATTTTTTTAAAAGATTTTATTTATTTATTTATTAATGAGAGAGAGAGAGAGAGGTAGACACACAGGCAGAGGGAGAAGCAGGCTCCATGCAGGGAGCCCGACGTGGGACTCCATCCTGGGTCTCCAGGATCAGGCCCTGGGCTGAAGGCGGTGCTAAACCGCTGAGCCACCCTGGCTGCCCAGAAGGAACGATTTTTAAAGCCATAAATGGAGGGGCTCCTGGGTGGCTTAGACGGTTCAGCATCTGCCTTAGGCTCAGGTCATATTCCCAGAGTCCTGGGATCGAGCCCCACATTGGTCTCTCTGCTCAGTAGAGAGCCTGCTTCTCTCCGTCTGCTCACTGCACCACCCGCTTGTGAGTGTGCTTTCTCTGTCTCATTCTTTGTCAAATATGTAAATAAAATCTTAAAAAAAAAAAAAGGCAGAGGGAGAGTGTAAAAAGGAACTTATTAGCAAAGAATACATTGTTTTATGCAACATCACCTTCCTAAGGGGAATGGAAGGAGTCTCTGGATGGATTATCTCACTAGTGCTGACTAGGTAATTCCATGTTGACTGGCTAAAGGTTACAGTTCTTGGGGTTGAAACTGCAGTTAGGGGGCGCCTGGGTAGCTCAGTTGGTTAAGATCTACCTTCAGCTCAGGTCAAGATCTCAGGGTCCTGGGATTGAGCTCAGCTCCCTGCTCAGTGGGGAGCCTGCTTCTCCCTCTGCCCCCTGCTTGTGCTCTCTCTTGCTTCCTTTCTCAAATAAATAAAATCTTAAAAAACTCTGCAGCTAGATTGGGTATTAAGTATTGGCTTGCTGACGTGGGTTTTAGCATGAGCGACTATTTTTTTTGGCCCGCTGTCTCCTTTTTAACAATATGAATTTTAAGGAGGACACAAGCTTAGTCTTATGTACATTATATAATCAATTCATAAATATAGGTCATTAATAAATATGAAGTATCCTTAATTTAAGAGAATTACTATAAATCTGTATGATAATACGAATTTTTCGTAGCTCAAGAGAATTAGTAATGATGAATAGTAGTAGTCTTAAAATATTTTTTTCTTCCTCCTAGATTTCAACAGTCAAGTTAAATCAAGCTGGGCAATCATGGCAGAAGGTGGATTTGATCCTTGTGAATGTGTTTGCTCTCATGAACATGCAATGAGAAGGCTGATCAATCTGGTGAGATAAATGGGATAGTCCTATTCAGAATTAAACTGTACCCCTTTCTGTCCTATTTCTGTGGGAATGTTGGTTATTGGAGGATTTTCATCTGATTGTCACTAAAATTATTTCATAATTGAAATTCCACAATGGTTGAAGTCATAATGGTCAAAGTTTGCTGGCAATTCTTTTATTAGAGATAAAAACAGATTGCTGTCTTTATTTATGGTATATTTATGTTGGTGATATCACCATCATAGGTAAGTAACACGTGTATAGCCTTTTCTGTTTTGTATTATTGAATATAGTATGGAGCTTATTTACCTGATAAATGGCTATGAAGACACAGTTCCTGTTGTGACATGGTTTAGATCCTACTGCAACAAATGATATGACAATAAAAATCTTTATATAAAGCATTTCCAAATCCAAATCAATTATTTGACAGAGGCAGTTTTCTGAACAACAGGTTTTAGATAGTCTCATTGAATTGATGTGAGATTTGAATTTATAAGGTTTTTAAGACTCTCCCAAGTCTCTACAATCTTAAATACAGGACATTTTATATATTATACTTTATACTTTTTATGTGGAAAAGAAGAAATTTGATTATTAAAAAAGTATATTATTGGGATCCCTGGGTGGCGAAGCGGTTTAGCGCCTGCCTTTGGCCCAGTGCGCAATCCTGGAGACCCGGGATCGAATCCCACGTTGGGCTCCTGGTGCATGGAGCCTGCTTCTCCCTCTGCCTGTGTCTCTGCTTCTCTCTCTCTCTGTGACTATCATAAATAAATAATTTTTTTTAAAAAGTATATTATTATGTTAGACATAACATTTTTTTTGTTCTAGAATATTATACACAGGTGTATTATCATAGACCAGTTAATAAAGGCAGGAATAAATATTTGCTCAAATATATGAATTGGTGTTTAATAAGTAGGTTTTTTGCTGAGTCAGTGTCTGTATATAGTGATCAGAAGTGTGTTTTCTGTGAATGATTTTCCTCTTAGAGTCAGCATATGTTAGGACTTAATGATCCTAAAGAATGTCTTAGAGGGAAATCAATAAAATAAGAACTTATAAATTAAATTAGACTTGTGGCTATAGAAATAAAATGGCAATTTCATATCTGTGATAACTTGATATAAAAATAGATGAGTCTGAAGAGAGAATATTTAAAGTATTTTCTCCTATTTGTGACATTAAATATAAAATTTTATGTCCAAATTTAAACATAAGGCAAATTTTTTTTTCAAATTACTGTGATACTAGGAACAAAAAATAGACTTGTAATTTAACTGGTAAATTTTCCCAGGAGATCAGTTTTTGATAAGAATTACTACCTCTTTTTTTCTTAGTATAGTATTTTTATTTTTAACATACTACCATGCTTTTTTCTCTTAGCTCTGCCACTTGTTTTTTAGAGATGGCTAAAACTAAGCTCTACTTTTTAGGATTTCCTGTACATTTCTGTTCTCTTTAGTAGAATGTCAGGAAACCATATTTAGCTTTTGTTTTGTTTTGTTTTAAATAGGTACATTCATGCCTGATGGAACATTGTTTATAGCAATTCTAGTGTAAAATCTAATTTATATGAAAATTTTACAAACCTTTAAAACTGTACACTTTTTAGTCTTCGCTGGATATTTTCACATGATGTAAATCACTGATGGGTGATCCTGGATAGGTGATCCACTGATGTATAACATGCTGATAGTAGTATGGAAGATGCCAGGAGAGAGGAGGAACTCATTTGATTCAATAAGGAAAGTAGCTGATTAGGCTTGATTTGAATTGTGCTTTATAATTTTTTCCCTTTTCTTTAAACTCCAAATCAAGCAGCATTTTGGAGCCGTATCTACTTAGTAGATATTAAGTGCTTTCTAAAAACGTTTCTGAAAGAGAGTATCTTTTGAAATAAGATCTCTAACTTCAGAAATTAAAAAATAAGGTCTAACTTCTCTAAATTCAGTATTGTGTAATAGTCTTTATTATAGCATTATTTCTAGTGTGAATAGTTATAAACAAACCTAATTGCCTACCAGTAGGGCACTGTTTATATCATGGTATGTTCATATGCTGGAATCTTATACAGATGTTTAAAAGAATTATGTCTTTAAAGAATATATAATAACCTAAGGGAAATTCATATACAGAATGAATAAAAGCAAGATATAGAAATGGCATTTAGTTTGGTCTTGCTTTTCTGTACCCACACATACCATATATATGTGTGTCTAGGAAGAAAAGACTTGAAGAAAATATGTCAAAATGTTATAAAAAGGTGAGACTTTTTTTTTTTTTTACAGTTTTCTGTATTTTCTGTAATATCTTATAATCAGAAAAAGGTTACTTAACAAAAACTATATATTTTTTTGGTTTAAATATGGTCAGCACTCTTTTATAATACACTAGGCTTTTCTACTTCTCATGCATTCATTATCTTGTACTCTTATACTTTTTTATTTATTTATTTATTTATTTATTATTTATTATTTTATTTTATTTTTTTATAAGACTTTTTTTAATATCTTATTTATTCATGAGAGACACAGAGAGAGAGGCAGAGACACACGCAGAGGTAGAAGCAGGCTCCATGCAGGGAGCCCGATGTGGGACTCGATCCCGGGTCCCCAGGATCACATTCTGGGCCGAAGACAGGCACTAAACCACTGAGCCACCCAGGCATCCCTTATACTTTTTTTTAGTACCTTTATCTTATTACTCTGTGGAAGTCTAACTCCTTAGCCTATATTTTACAAGCAGTTTATCTGAAGGTATAATTTTTCTGTATTAGTTATAGCCACTAGGATTTAGATGTCTGCATGTTCAGGAAACTCATGGATGCAATAATAATGTATCACAGTATGACGATAGAGCAGAGATTTTTTTCTCATCTTTCTAAACATGGACATTTAATTCATCCTTGCAATAGAGTAGCATCTCATTAATTCTAAGTACTAATTTGGAATTTTTGTTTTGTTTTTACTTCATATAAACTGGATTTTCTTATAGGTTAGAATATTACCAATTCCTGAGGACTTAAAGTGCTAATAGTAAGTAAAAACCTGAGGAAACTTGAGGATTTTATGATTATTTATGGTTAACTCATTAGTTGTATGCTGGGCTACAGTTTAGTTTTGCCTACTCTGTGGAAATAGATGGGTTTTGCTGTGGCTTATATTCACCTTAGGAGCAGTTAAGATTTTACCATTATTTCCTTTGTATTTTAATAAAATTCTTTTTATTCACAATTTAAAACTAACTTCTGTTCCTAATGTAGTAACAGTATCAGTTAAGGTTCTTTATTATAGGTTATAGATGTTCTGGCAGCATTAAGCAGAAAAAGACATATTAAAAGGATATTATGTGGCTCACACTGAACCTGGCATGGAAAATGAATAGTATCAAAGGGAGGGTAAGTGCCAAAACAGAAAGAGCCAAAGTCATACCATAGAATGAAAGCAGCCAAGGTGCTGCTTGTTCCTGAATTCCAGAGTTTTATATGTCCAAGTGTTGATGCACTATCTCCATTTAGATAAGTAGTAAATATCTTATATCTGATATGTGTATTACCAAATTTTTTTCTTGCCCCCAAGCTTAAACTTTGTGTCTTCTCTATTCACTCCATTATTCTGATTGCTTAGGCAATACCTTTTTTTTTTTAAGCAAGGATTTTATTTACTTATTCATTAGAGAGAGAGACAGAGAGAGAGAGAGAGAGGCAGAGACACAGGCAGAAGGAGAAGCAGGCTTCACACAGGGAGCCCGATGTGGGACTCAATCCCAGGTCTTCAGGATCACACCCCGGGCCGAAGGTGGCGCTAAACCGCTGGGCTACTGGGGCTGCCCCTAGGCAATACCTTTTATATCAGTTTTTAATCCCTCAACCTCATAGCTAATGCAGAAACATCCTTTTGGCTCAACCTTAAAAATATATTCAGAATCCAGACATTTCTCATACTTCTGGTGCAACATCCTGATCTGGTCTACCATCAGCTCTTGCCTGGATTATTGAAATTAGCCTCCTTATGACGCTCCTTGCTTCTACCCTTCTTGTCATTCCCCACTTTCTTGAAGTTTAGTTCTCACTATAGCAGCTGAAGTGATCTATTTTTGATAAATCAGATAATACTCCTCCTTCCCTCAATATCCTACAGTAGCTCTGCATAACACTTAGAGTGAAAAAACAAACTTTATGTAGCTCTACATGATCTGTCCCCCTGCCCACCACACTTTTCCCCTTTGCTCACTTTGTTCTAACAATTCTGGCCTTCTTACTGTTATTGGAAAATACAGGTCACATACAAAGGATCAAGAGTATAAAGACTACAGACTTTTCAGCAACAGAACTAGAAGGCATTGGAACAAAGACGTTAAGTTTTGAAGGGAAATTATTACAAATACAGCATTTTTTAAAAAGATTTTATTTATTTTTTCATGAGAGACACAGAGAGAGACAGGCAAAGACAGAGGCAGAGGGAGAAGCAGGCTCCTTGTAGAGAGCCTGATGTGGGACTGGATCCCGGGACCGCGGGATCACGCCCTGAGCCGAAGGCAAATGCTCAACCACTGAGCCACCCAGGCGTCCCACAAATACAGCATTTTGTATTCAACCAAAGTATCGGTCAAATAGGAGGGAGTCTTAAAGAGAAGAAGTGGTACCTCATGTACCATTTCTTAGTTACGAAGATGAACTATTTTTCACCAAATTGAAGGCATAAACCCAGAAAGAAGAATAAGATTTGAGTGTCGAAAGCAGGAGATCTGGCACACACAAGAAGCAAAAGTAACTTCCAGGATAATGATGAACAGAGATCCCAAGGTGATAGCTGTGCACCAGGAACACAAGGCAGCTGGTTTCATTGAGAGGGTGTCACATGGCTCTAGCAGAGATTTTTCAGAAAGATGAATTGATAGAGTATCTGGTGAGTCTAGGTATCTGGTGATCTAGAAAACTGAAAGCAAATTGTCAAAAGTCATAGAAAACCAAGTAAATGGGGGAAAGAAAGAATAAGGAGGTACAGAAAAGAAAAAAAGTAATTATAATTCACTACATGGTTTAAGAGCATTTACATAGTGATAATATTTAAATTGACTATTGAGCTAAACTAATTTACCATGTAACTATTAGGAGATGGCAAGAGTGTACATGTGTGGTGAGTTCAGAAAAGAGAGAACTAAGAACTAGATTTTCGTATTTTATACTGGTGAATCCATGGATATTGCTTAAAACTGAAAAATTAGGGGTCCCTGGGTGGCTCACTTGGTTGAACCATATGCCTTTGGCTCAAGTCAGGATCCTAGGGTCCTGGGATTGAGACCCATGTCAGGCTCTCTGTTCCAGGGGGAGCCTGCTTATCTCTCTCCCTTTGCCTGCTGCTCCCCCTGTTTGTGTGCTCTCTCTCTCTCTTTCTCTCTGTAGAGTAAATAAATAAAATCTTTTAAAAATGGAAAAATCAAAAAGTAGCAATAATGCATATTTATATATAAAGAATGGAGGTAAATACTAAAATGATCAGCTAAAAGTTGAAAGTTGTTGCCTCTTTGAGAGGGGAAATAGGAAGAGATGAGGAACTGTTTCTTTTTTTTTTTTTTTTTAAAGATTTTATTTATTTATTCATGAGAGACACATGGAGAGAGAGGCAGACACACAGGCAGAGGGAGAAGTAGGCTCCATGCGGGGAGCCCGACGTGGGACTCGATCCCAGGACTCCAGGATCACGCCCTGGACCAAAGGCAGGCATTAAACTGTTGAGCCACCCAGGGATCCCCGAGGAACTGCTTCTTTTGGGAACAAACTTGTAGCACTGTTTAACTCTATAAATTGTATATGCGAATAGCTAATAAAAATTAAAACAAAAAGCAAAAATCTTTCAGTTTAGAAAGTAAAAACAAGAGGTATAAATCTGTTGAGTCGCTGGGTGTGTTGCCTTTCTTTTCCCCTCATGGACTATAAAGTGACTGGCTAAGGGCTTTGCTATTGGCTAAAACTAGATTACTGCTTTCTAAGAAAAGTAGAAGATATTCCTAAGGAGAGCTCCTACTTGGATGTTAAGGACAATAAAGAAGCCAGATCTCTAATGGTTGTAGAAGAGGAAGGAAAAGGAAGAATGCCTGGTTCAGTAACACGGTGTACTGTGTATATAAAGCCTTAGAATGAAGTCTTCCCTACTTTGAGCATTAAAAGGTTCATTCTCTAGCCATCCTGCATGCTTTTTTGATAAGGGAAGCTGTCTGCGTATCCTAACTGTTCACTGACCTAGCCTTTCTTTGTAACGCTGAAGAGAAAAACAAGAAAGCAGTTGAAGAAAATAAGAGGAGCACCACAATGTGGTTGGACATTGCTACATTAAAGACAAGATGAAATAATTAGGTTTGTCTAATAGGAAATCATTGTGAAGGTTACGGTTATCATTGTAGACTTACACAAGTAAGTTGTACTAGTCTTAAATTTCACCAGCAACATTTTCTTTTTTTTTTAAGATTTTATTTATTTATTCATGATAGTCACAGAGAGAGAGAGAGAGAGAGAGAGAGGCAGAGACACAGGCAGAGGGCTCCATGCAGGGAGCCCGATGTGGGATTCGATCCCGGGTCTCCAGGATCGCGCCCTGGGCCAAAGGCAGGTGCCAAACCGCTGCGCCACCCAGGGATCCCACAACATGATTTTCTGAAATGCTAAATAACTCTTCATAAAATTGTACACAAAACTGAGTATAATCTTCCCTTGATTTAAATGCTGGAGTCTAGTTAAATTCCTTGATAATTTAGTGTGAAGTAAAATCATACAAAAAATAACTATTGCTGTTATTTTTTGATGGACTTAGATTATAAAGGCTCCGATTTTTCCCTCATGTGAATATGTGGCAGGACATTTCTTTTTTTTTTTTTTTTCTTTTTAAAAAAATATTTTATTTATTTATTCACAAGAGACAGGCAGAGACACAGGCAGAGGGAGAAGCAGGCTCCATGCAGGGAGCCTGATGTGGGACTTGATCCCGGGACTCCAGGATCATGCCCTAGTCCGAAGGCAGGCGCTAAACGACTGAACCACCCAGGGATCCCCCTATCTAGTTCAATTCTTACAAAGTTGAATTAAGTCAATTTTGTACTTACCATCTATTTTTTTTCTTTTCTAAATTTTTTATTAGTTTCAGAGGTAGAATTCAATGATTCATCAGTTGCATATAACACTCAGGGCTTATTGAATCAAGTGCCCTCCTTAATGTGGCAGGACATTTCTAAGTCATGTGGGATGTAAGCCAATCACAACAACCAAAGATCTGCCTCTCAGATCCAGGGTATCCTGGTACTCCCATATTGGAGAACATTTGAGTCAGGTGAAAAGTAGAGTTTAAAAAAAAAGGACTGGCAGCCCCAGTGGCCTAGCGGTTTAGCACTGTCTGCAGCCCAGGGTATGATCCTAGAGATCCGGGTTTGAGTCCCACATCGGGCTCCCTGCATGGAGCCTGCTTCTCCCTCTGCCTGTGTCTCTACCTCTCACTCTCTGTGTCTGTCATGAATAAATAAATAAAATCTTTAAGAAGTAAATAAATAAAACAAAAATCTTCAAAAAAAGGACGCCTGGGTGGCTCAGTGGTTGAATGTCTGCCTTCGGCTCAGGGTGTGATCCTGGGGTCTGGGATCAAGTCCCACTTTGAGCTCCTTGCAGGGAGTCTGCTTCTCCCTCTCCTTAGGTCTCTGCCCCCCTCTCTCTGTATCTCTCCTGAATCAATAAATAAAATCTTTTAAAAAAGTCTATAAATAAATAAATGCCAAATAATCTTATGAAGGCAGGCAAGAATAAAGAAGAGAAGGCATAATTCATAAAAAACGTAAGTAAATTGTTATGTATGAGTGGGTTATAATCCCCTGTTAAAAGAGACAGATTGGAGTTTTGAAATGCTATTTACAGGGCAGACAGACCCTGAAAACAAAATATCATAGATAAGGGATAAAGGAGTGGGAAGGAGCTATCTCAAAAGAATGGGATACCTCTAATCTCAAACAAAATATAATTCAAAGCCAAAACAAATGGAACACAGGAATAATATTGACAAAAGATAGCATTCATCAAAAAGATATGGACCTCTATGTTCTGAACAACAGAGAGCACAAAGACTATTAGAAACACAAGAAGAAACATACTTTAGAAATATTTGAGAAATGATAGTGAAAGCCATAGAAATGCTTTTGCAGGTTGAGTATGAGAGTGTATATGGGAGGAATATGTGTAGGTCAGTATGTTTGTAAATAAATAGAAATGATTTCCAAGGGATATACCTTGGCTCCTAATAATGCTTACATTGAGGAGAATTTGAAGCTAGTCTAGGTACTAGTTTTAAGCCCAAAGGAAGTCTCTGATGTAAGTTTTCCTTTTACAAATGAGGACACTGAGGCACAGAGAGGTTGTCACTTTCCCCAGATGTTAGAGCTGACTAGAGAGTGGCAGAGGCATATTCAATCCTGGCAGTTTAACTCTAGGCCCTGGGCTGTTTCTTTAATTCCATGTTTAGTTATGCTACTTGTTGGTCTACTTCAAGCACCTTTAAGAACACTGTATTTGTGATCAGTGGGGCTCTAGGGGAAGATAGGAGAAAGCAGTAAGTCAGAGACTCTTGACTGCATTTTGACATTTTAAAACTATGTGAATGCATTACATAGTCAAATAATTAACCCTAAAAATAAAACTTTTTAAAAAATTTGTGGGAGAGAAAGCATGCATGCACACACGTGTGTGCAAGCAGGAGGAGGGGCAGAGGGAAGAGGGAGAGAGGACTTTGAAGCAGATTCCCCGCTGAGCATGGAACCTGATGTGGGCTTGAGGCCACGACCTGGAGATCATGACTTGAGTCAGAAATAGAGTCAGCTGCTTAACTGACTGAGCCACTCAGGCACCCCTAAAAACAAAATTTTATAAGCTACTTCAAAGGCATTATAAGCAGTAAAATAATGTACACTAATCACAGATTTTTTTCACTGAAGAATAAAATTTTTGAACGTACTACTGTTATATGATTTGAAAAGAAAATACATTCTATGATGTTTACCTTTCCAGTAATTCTAATAAGACTTTTTTCTGTTTTTACATACTTTGATTACTAAATTGATAGACTTTTTCTCATCAGCATGTGAAAAAAATATATAAAAATAGAAAACCTTGTATATTTCCTAAGGAAAGATGGATGCAAACAGCAATTCAAATTCTTTACTATTGCCTCACCAGTGCTTATGTAAGTTCTGATTCTTTAACTTCTAAGCTCTACTGGTACAAAGAATATAAATCTGATTTTCATTTATTTTATTTTCTGTATGCAATATGGACTTTATTTATGTTTTTTAACATTTTATTTATTTATTCATAGAGAGAGAGAGAGGCAGAGACACAGGCAGAGGGAGAAGCAGACTCCATGCAAGGAGCCCGATGTGGGCCTTGATCTCTGGTCTCCGGGATCACGCCTCGGGCTGGAGGCGGCGCTAAACCCACTGAGCCACCAGGGCTGCCCACAATATGGACTTTATTTATTTAAAAAATTTTATTTATTTATTTATTCATGAGAGACACACATAGAGAGAGAGAGAGGCAGAGACACAGAGGGAGAAGCAGGGGAGCCTGATGTGGGACTCGATCCTGGGACTCCAGGATCACATCCTGGGCAGGCGCTAAACCACTGAGCCACCCAGGGATCCCCGCAATATGGACTTTAAAGCAGATGACTGTATCTCTAATTGTTTTATAGGGGTGTTTTTAAATGATACATTATAAACAATTTAAGTCTGATAAGATTGCAGTACAAAGAATGCCCATTTTGGGGTGCTAATGACAAAGCTTTGCTTACTTGGCATCTCCTTCCAATGATTTAATTACTTCATTGAGTTATACACTTGTTCATAACAAGGTTGTATTTTACTAGGTGCATGTATGTATCAATTTGTCTCAGGAATGTTCAGAGACATTAATAAATAGAGGCAATATCTGACATTAAAGTCTATTTCTAATTAGTGCTTTTTCACTAAATACTGGCTGATCAGACTCAAAGAAGTAGATAAGAATATATAGTGAGTTCCTTTCAATCAAAATCAGATATCTTTATCAAGTAAGTTATTCTGTTTCATTACTTGATTTAATATGGGAGTATGCCCAATGATAAATATGGATTTTTCTTGACATAGTAGTAGAATATTCTACATGTGTAGAAAGGTGCCAACACAAAATTTTAATATAATTATAAAATTTTTTTTTAAGACTCTACTTATTTATTTATTGAGAGAGAGAGAGAGAGCACAAGCAGGGGGAGGAGCAGAGGGAGAGGGGCAATTCAGCTCTGGGCTGAGCACGGAGCCCTATGCAGGACTTGATGTTATGACCCTGAGATGATGACCTGAGTAGAAATCAAGATTTGGATACTTAACTAACTGAGCCATCCAGGTATCTGATTTAAAAATTTAAATCGATTCTTTAAATTTGTCTGGTATTTTTTGTGTGTGCCCTTTGTGAGGCTAGTATTCTTAAAAAATTTTTTTAAAAAGGCATTTCCTTATAATTACTGTATTTAGTTGTTTGGGGTTTGGGTTTTTTTGTTTCTGTTTTTTTTTTTTAATGATTAATATTTCCTTACAATAATAAAAATGGCCTGCAGAGGGACTTTATCCATTCCCATTGAAGCCATTTGCAGAATTATTGTGGGTTTACCCTTATTTGCTCTCTTGCCACCTCCTCCTTCTCCTGTTCTCCTTGAATGGCTGTCTCTTGGCATAAAGTTTCTTCTATTAATGATAGTTCCAGAAAGAGAGAACAGGTAGATTTAGTAATGTGAACTTGGATTATGCTCTGTGTCTTTCCTGTTCTCTGTTATAACCTGAGATTTAGAATAGGTAATCCCCCCCCTTTTTTTTTGGTTTGTTGAGCTCTATATTTCAACTCTAAACAGTATAACTGAAGCATGAACATTTTTAATTTACTTAAATTTATTTTCTTATTAAAGTAGTTTAAACACGTGATCTGGGAGATCCTTGGTCAAATTCCTATTTATAGGCCCAGAGGCCTTGTAAATTGTGGCTAATGTTCATGGTACTTAAATCATTCACATTAAGATTCATTGGACTTTTTCCCAGAAGAAAAATATGTGTGCCTGAACATTTTTTTGAGAAACTTCTCTAGCAAATAGAGCTATTGCTAGTTATCTTATTTAATTATAAAACATTCAGTTATTGAAATAATATATAAATATGTTCTTTAAAAAAAAATCAGTATGGGATGCCTGGGTGGCTCAGTGGTTGAACGTCTGCCTTTAACTCAGGTCATGATCCCAATCTTAGGGATCGAGTCCTGCATCAGGTTCCCTGCAAACAGTCTGCTTCTCCCTGTCTATGTCTCTGCCTTTCTCTTTGTGTTTCTCATGAATTAATAAATAAAATCCTTAAAAAAAATTCAGTACATTAAAAATAAGACTAAACTCCTCACTCACTTCTCTGTATTTGGCTTATTCCCTGCTTCCCTAAATGAATTTGGTGTGCATCTTTTCAGATCTTTCTAACAAATATATATTTAGATACTATGGTGTGTGTGTGGGGGGGGATTGTGTGTGTGTGTATATATATATATATTTAATAATAATAATATATTTAGCATTTTACATGTTGCTCCAAAGCCTTTTTAATCATCTGATTAACTTTTGGGTTTTATTTTAGTCAATAAAGGAAATTTTTGTCAATTTTTTTCTTTAAAACCTTAATACTTTTTATGAGTATCATTCAGGCACTAGAAGACTAGTTAGTCCTTCTTTGGTTAGAGGTATAATTCACTTTACCAATTAAGAAGTGAAGTTATAAAAAAAAAAAAAAAAAAAGAAGTGAAGTTATGTTTTACTTAAAAGATAAAACAGTGGGGGCGCTTGGGTGGCTCAGTTGGTTAAGGGTCTGCCTTCCACTCAGATCATGATCCCAGAGTCTCCGGATCAAGACTCACATCTTCACTTCAGGCTCCCTGCTCAGTGGGGAGTCTACTCCTCCCTCTGCCCCTCACCTCACTTGTGCTCTCTCTCTCTCTCAAATAAAGAAAATCTTGAAGAAAAAAAAAAAAAGATAAAACAGTGATTGCACATCAGTATATTTAATTCAATAATTCAGGCAATATACAGTAAGTTTTAAAAGAGAAAGTAAAAATCTTATATTTTTCAACCTCTCATGCTTCTTTACTGAATATGAACTATTAACTGTTTTTTTAAAATCTCATTCCAGTCACATGGCTACATAGCAAATTATTTCAACACTTAGTGGCATAAAACAACCTTTTATTAAATTGACAAACTGTGTATCTGGAATTCATACATCGCATAGTATAGATGACTTGTGTGCTGTGCCACGTGTGGGTTTTTAGCTGTACGTCTCAGGGCTGGGAGCAGGAAGCGTCTGGAGGCTGACTTATTCACTGTCTGGCAGTTGACAAACTGTGTATCTGGAGTTCATACAGTGCATAGTAGAGATGACTTGTGTGCTGTGCCATGTGTGGGTTTTTAGCTGTACATCTCAGGGCTGGGAGCAGGAAGCGTCTGGAGGCTGACTTATTCACTGTCTGGCAGTTGACAAACTGTGTATCTGGAGTTCATACAGTGCATAGTAGAGATGACTTGTGTGCTGTGCCATGTGTGGGTTTTTAGCTGTACGTCTCAGGGCTGGGAGCAGGAAGCATCTGGAGGCTGACTTACTCACTGTCTGGCAGTTGATACTGGTAGATGACTGAAACCCTATCTAGTACTCTCAACCAGAACACCTACATATGGCCTTTTCATGTGGCTGCTTTGCTTCCTCGCAGCACTGGTGGCTTGGTTCCAAGATTGAGTATCCATATTATACTATGGTTGGAGGAAGGTGAGAACCAGGCAACAGGTGGATACTTTTTTCTTTAAATTTCCTTAGGTAATCTCTACACCTAACATGGGGCTCAAACTCACCCAGATCCAGAGTCACATGGTCTCCTGCCCTAGCAGCTGGGTGCTGTCTATGACCTAGCCTATGGCACTTCTGTTATACTTAATATATATATATATATATATATATATATATATATATATATATATATATAATATATGTATTATATATAATTTTATATATTTTAATTTTATTAAAATTTTAATTTTATATATATTTTATATATTATATATATATATATTTTTTAAAGATTTTATTTATTTGACAGAGCCTGCAGGAGCAGGCACAGCAGCAAGCAGAGGGAGAGGAAAAATCAGGTTCCTTGCTGAGCAGAGAGCCCATTGTGAGGCTCCATCCTCTGACCCTGGGATCATGACCTGAGCCGAAGGTAGATGCCTAATCAACTGAGCCATCCAGACATCCCTTTTTTTAAATTGTAATTTTAAGTAGGCTCCATGCCTAACATTGGGCTCAAATTCATGACCCTAATATTAAGAGTCATATGCTCTACTGACTGAGCCAGCCAGGTGCTCTCTTTATAAAACTTTTTTGTTATACTTTTTTGAAAGTTCTTATTTATTTGAGAGAGAGAGAGCCCGAGTGGAGAGGATGGGCAGAGGAAGAGGGAGAGGGACAAGAAGATTCCCTGCTGAGCAGGGAGCCTAACCTGGAGCTCTAACCCAGGACCCTGAGATCATGACCTAAGCAGAAGTCAGATGCTTAACTGACTGAGTCATTCAGGTGCCCCTGTACATTTTTTTTTTTTTTTTTTTAAGATTCATTTGAGGGAGAGCCCGCACTCAAGCACAGCAGGGAAGGGCAGAGGGAGAAGGGAGAGAGCGAACCTCCACCAGACCCCGTGCTGAGTGCAGAGCCTGATGTGGGGCTCAATTCCACAACCCCAAGATCATGACCTGAACTAAAATCAAGAGTTGGTCATTCAGCCAACTGAGCTACCCAGTTGCCCCTGTTATACTTTTGATTGTAACAATCAACAAGTCTGCTCAGGTTCAAGAAGAGAGAAAATAAACTACACTTCGTTGTTTTCAACTAAAGTATAATTGACAAATAATACTAATCAGGTGTGTAACAAAATGATACACATTACTAAATGATCACCATAGTAAGTCTGGTTAACATCTGTCATCATATGTAGTTACAAAGAAATTTTTTGCCTTATGATGCGGACTTTTAAGATCTACCTTTTTAGCAACTTCCAAAAAAGCAGTGTTTGACTATATTATAATTGACTATAGTCACCATGCTATATCCCCTTGACTTATTTTATAACTAGAAATTTGTACCTTTTAACCCCCTACACCCATTTTGCCCACTCTCTACCACCAATCTGTTTGTTCTCTTTATATATTAGCTTGGTTTATTGTTTCAGTTCCACATAGAAGGCAGATTATACAGTATTTGTCTTTCTCTGACTTATTTCACTTAGCTTATGTCCTCAGAGTCCATCTGGATTGTCACAGATGGCAAGATTCCATTCTTTTTATGGCTGAATAGTATTCTTCTGTGTGTGTATGTGTGCGTGTGTGTACACACATCATTTTTATCCATCAATGGACACTTAAAAGTTGTTTTCATATTTTGGCTATTGAAAATAATGTTGCAGTGCACATAGATGTGCATATATATTTTTGAATTAGTGTTTTCATTTTCTCCAGTTAAATACCCAGAAGTGGAATTGCTGGATCATGTGGCAGTAATTCTATTCTTAATTTTTTGAGAAACCTTATGCCATTTTCCATAGTGGCTGCACCAGTTTACATTCCCATCAGTAGTGCACAGGGTTTCCTTTTCTCTCTATCCCCACCAATGCTTGTTATTTCTTGTCTTTTTGGTAATAGTCATTCTAACAGGTAAGAGGTGATATCTCACTGTGGTTTTGACTTGCATTTTCCTGATGATTAGTGATGCTGAACAACTTTTCGTGAACCTGCTACCCATTTTTTTTTTTTTTAAGGAAACCAGGCTTTTTTTTTTTTTAAGATTTTATTTATTTATTCATGAGACACACACACACACACACACACACACACACAGAGGCAGAGACACAGGCAGAGGGAGAAGCAGGCTCCATGCAGGGAGCCCGACATGGGACCCCATCCTGGGGTCTCCAGGATCACACCCCAGGCTGCAGGCGGCGCTAAACTGCTGCACCACCAGGGCTGCCCACCTGCTACCCATTTGTATGTCTTCTTTGGATAAATGTCTATTTAGAATTTTTAAATCAGATTGATCTTTTGTTGTTGAGTTGTAGGAGTTTTTTAAAAATATTTTGGGTATTAATCCTTTACCAGATAGGTGATTTATAAATATTTTCTTCCTTTCAGTAGGTTATCTTTTCTTTTCTTTTTTTCTTTCCCTCCCTGACTCCCTCCCTCCTTCCCTTCCTTCCTTCCTTCCTTAGATTTTATTTGTTTGAGAAAGAGAGAACACATGTATGTGAGCTGGTGGGGGAAGGTTGGCAGGAGGAGAAGCAGAGGGAGAAGTTGACTCCCCACTGAGTAGGGACCCCAGTGCGGGGCTTGATCCCAAGGCCCACGAGATCATGACCTGAGCTGAAGGCAGCTGCTTAACCCACTTAGCCACCCAGCACCCCAGTAGGTTATCTTTTCATTTTATTGGTGGTTTCCTCTGTTGCGCAAAAGATTTTTAGTTTGATGTAGTCCCACTTATGTTTGCTTTTGGAGTCAGATCAAAAATTTATCACTAATACCAATATCAGGGAGCTTACTGCTTATGTTTTCTTCTAGGAGTTTATGGCTTCAGGTCTTACATTCAAATCTAACCCATTTTGCATTAATTTTGATTAATTTTAATTAATGTTAATCCATTTCTTAGTTAAGACCATTCACCTCTTAATAGGGAGTAGAAAGATCTGGAAGAGCCTGTGTGACTGGAAGTAGTGCTGTGGCTGCTTTTGGAGAATACAGTCTGCTACATACATCTTTCTAGAAATTTGTTTTATATAGGAGGGATCCATAGTACACAAACATTTCTGCAACTTTTTTTTTTTCACCTCATAGATCTTTTCATGTTAGCAAATGTCTTAGTTTTTAGTTTTCTAAAACAGTACCATAGACTGGGTGGCTTATAAACAACAGCAATTTATTCCTCATAGTTCTGGAGACTGGAAGTTCCAAGATCAGGTATCAGCATGGTTGGGTTCTGGTGAGGGCCCTCTTCCAGGTTGCAGACAGCTGTTTTCTCATTGGGTCCTCACATGGTAGAGAGAAGGCAAGAGCATTCTGCGGTCTCTTTTAAAAGAGCATGAGTCCTATTCATGAGGGCTCCATCCTCATAACCTATCACCTCTGAAAGGCCCCACATCTGAATACTAGCACATTAGGGATTAAGATTTCTACATTTTTCAATAGTGTAATGGTATTGGAATCTTCTTTTCTTTTAGTAACACGTAAATATCTAAGTTGTGAGTACTTGAAATAATGTAGGAAATAGAGCAAAAAGTCAAAGTCTCCCTCTTGCCTACTCCTTACCACTCTGACCCCATGATCACTATTGCTTGCTTGGCCAGAGATTGGATTTAGTTTGTGGACTTTCCAATCATGTATCTATGTATTTATGTATCTCTACATATACATATATATGTATATATATCTTTATATTTGTATAAAATCAAAATCACTTGTACCATAAGGGTATAACATATGGATTATACTGTTCTCCTGTCAATGGCCTTAAATTGTATGGTGATTTTTGGTTCGATAATTTCCAAATTAGAAGATATTTTATAGGATTGGAAAAAGTGCATGTTTTTCATTTGGGCAAAGTAGCCCAAACTATTAGTGTTAGAGGTTTAAAAAATATTTTCAGGGACACCTGAGTGGCTCAGCGGTTGAGCGTCTGCCTTTAACTCAGGGCATGATCCCGGAGTCCTGGGATTCAGTCCTGCCTTGGGCTCCCTGCATGGAGCCTGCTTCTCCCTCTGCCTGTGTCTCTGCCTCTCTCTCTGTGTCTCTCATGAATAAATCAATAAAAATATTTAAAAATAAATATTTTCAAAATATTCAGACTTGCCTTTAACTCAGTTATTTGAAGTCTTGAGGCTTAAACATGCATGGATTATTGTGGGTTGCTGCAGATTATTTTTGTTAATGTTATAGAAAAATATGTAGAAATGCTACTTAGTCGTTAAGAACTAAGTTAGATAAAAAATACTAGGTTCTAGCTGGTCTCCCAGTTGAAACATTGGACTTCTGTATGGTGTGATTATGTAGGAATATTTGAATGTTCTTTATTTGTATTTTGTCATTTCTTTAAAACATCCCTCCTGTAATTTGGCAGCATATATGAAAACCTAAAATGTGTATACCTTTTTTCTAGCAATTCCTCTCCTTATCCTAAAGAGATTAAATACGTAAGAATGTATTTGTAGGAATATTCACTGCAGCATTGTTTTCGTGTACAAATTTGGAGATGATGTAATTAAATGGAATGCTCTGCAGCATTAAAAGTTATATAAAGCTGGTTTTTGACCTTAAAAGATTTGTTACTAGGTGTGTGTGGGTTAGGTATCTAACTTGATTTCAGGTCGTGATCTCCGGGTCATGCCCCACACTCAGGAAGGAGTCTGATTCTCTCTCTCTCTCTCTCCCAGGCTGCAGGCGGCGCTAAACCACTGCGCCACCAGGGCTGCCCTCTTATGATTATCTTAATAATGTTTCTTTTCTTCAGTTTTCTTTTTTATAAGAATACAGTATATGATACATATAGCATACAAAATACATGTTAATCAGCTGTTATCAGTTAAGTCAGCAGCAGCCTATTACTAGTTAAGTTTTGGGGGAGTCAGAACTTATACACGGATTTTTGACTATGCCAGGGGTCAACGTTCCTAACCACTGTGTCATTCAGGTGTCATCTGTATTACAGATGTGTGTGTCTGGAATACATTAACCAGAATGTTAATAAAGAGTTATCATCATATGGTAGGATTTTGTCCATTTTGGTCACTGCTCTATCCCTAAGAACTACTGGAACATGACTGAGCCACATTAGAATGTAGGAAATGTTCTGTTTTGTTCTTTTTTTTTTCCCCCTTTAAATAGTGCTTTGTGTCATTATTGTCTCTCTACTAGTAGTAGGCTCTCTACTATGTCTACGGATCCATAATATATACTTGCTATTTTGTGACTGTATTTCCCAAACCTCACATTGGAACTCATGACCTGAGACAGATGATCAGTTAGAGTACCTAAACATGGGCATACCTATTTCTCGTCTTCACTTTTCAATATCTTGCTCTCAAGCTTGCAAGGAATTTAGTTGTTGCAAATGAAATTCATTTATATAATTCCTCTGAGGAGTTTGAGGAAAAAATAGTCTCTTAAAATCTTTGGCAAGGGATCCCTGGGTGGCGCAGCGGTTTAGCGCCTGCCTTTGGCCCAGGGCACGATCCTGGAGACCCGCGATCGAATCCCACGTCGGGCTCCCGGTGCATGGAGCCTGCTTCTCCCTCTGCCTATGTCTCTGCCTCTCTCTCTCTCTCTCTCTCTCTCTCTCTCTCTCTCTCTCTCTGTGACTATCATAAATAAATAAAAATTAAAAAAAAAATCTTTGGCAAAATGCACATAAAAATCATTCCTTAATATTTCTCAAAGAAATGAATACTTTGCTGTATTTATGTTTTGAGGAGAGCCACAGGAATCTCCTGCTCAGAGATTTTCAAGCCAGCCTTACACTCTGAGCTGTGTGAGGTCTGGTTAGAGAGGACATTGACTGAACTATTTAGTTACTGCTTTGAAAGTATTTTTTTGTTGTTGGTTTTAGAATTTCATTTCTTTAAAAATTGTAGTGATAAAGTTGAGCATGCTTATTTCACAAACAGGCAGCTCTGTTTAATTTTATTTTATTATTTTTTTAAAAAAAGATTTTATTTATTTATTCATGAGAGACACACAGAGAGAAAGGCAGAGATACAGGCAGAGAGGAAGAAGCAGGCTCCATGCAGGGAGCCCCATGCAGGACTTGATCCTGGGATTCCAGGATCATGCCCTGGGCCGAAGGCAGGCGCCAAACCACTGAGCCACCCAGGGATTCCCTCTGTTTAATTTTAAAAGGACTTTCTCCCCCTTTCCTGAATATTGCTGTGATGCTATAATCTAAAAACATTATCCCGTGGGCCACGAACTGGGTTTTTTATACACATGTTTAATTTTATATATGTTTAATTATATCATTTAATTCTTAGAATACTTTAAGGTTCATAATGTTAGGTAGGTAGTGATGGGATGAGGGATAAAGCAGATGCTGCCATGCTCTTGCAGCCACTTCTGAGGGTTAACAGCCACACCTTTGAAAGAGCTACCTCCACGGGCTAACAGAACAAGAAAAGCCTACCCACAAAGCTGGCTCAGAAGCCATAGGAGACTTTGAAGAGCTGAACAGGCACACAAAAGGTACAGCTTGCTTTAGGGTCATAATAGAGGCTCGTAAGATCTCATAAATATACAGTACATAAATACAATTATAACGACGCATCATGAATGGGCAGATGCGCAGAAGCCAAAATGATATCTGACCACCAACTGTCAATCAAAAATGTCAATTAAAGCCAAATTTACATATACAAAAACAGGCTTAAAAGAATGCAGCTAGAGCCACTCTTACTCTGGCCAGGCCCCGCTTTCTCACTTGAAAATGTACTCGGTATCTACTCAATAAACTGTCCCCATTCTGGTCGCGGGTCTCTAATTCATTGGTGCATCTGGGACAGGAACCAAACAACCCATAACATCAATGACATCAATAGGTCATATTTATGTCTCTTATATTTTGAAGAAGCTTTATAGAAAGTGACAGACACAGAATTTGAACCCAAATACCTCTGACTTTAAAGATTTACTTTTAATAACTGTTCTGTTTACCAGTGCATAGATAGCTCCGTGGGAAAGGAGGGGACTTCCCATATATGTGAAGTTCTTGGGCAGACATAGAAAAATAGCAAATAAGGGGCACCTGGGTGGCTCAGGTTGAGCATCTGCCTTTTACATATATGCTTATGTATATACATATACATATTACTGTATATTTATTTATCCTGGGGCCCTGGGATCAAGTCCCACATCAGGCTCCCCACAGGGAGTCTGCTTCTCCCTCTGCCCATATCTCTGCCTCTCTCTATGTGTTTCTTTTTTTTTTTTTAATTTTTATTTATTTATGATAGTTACAGAGAGAGAGAGAGGCAGAGACACAGGCAGAGGGAGAAGCAGGCTCCATGCACCAGGAGCCCGATGTGGGATTCGATCCCGGGTCTCCAGGATCGCGCCCTGGGCCAAAGGCAGGCGCCAAACCGCTGTGCCACCCAGGGATCCCTCTCTATGTGTTTCTCATGAATAAATAAATAAAATTTAAAAAATAGCAAATAAGTTCTTGTTTAGGTAGTCTCTTAGCTCAGGCTGCTATAGCAAAATACCATAGACAGCTGGCTTAAACAGCAAACATTTATTTCTCACAGTTCTGGAGTCTGGAAAGTTTAAGAACAAGTGCAGGCAGATTTGGTGTCTCATGATAACTCTCTACTTGGTTGACCAGATGTTTGCCTTCTTGCTGTATACTCACATGGCACGGAGAGAATGAGGGCTCTAGTCTCTTCTTCAAGGGCACTAATCCCATCATGGATACTTCACTCTTAGGACCTCATTTAACCTAAAGACCTCCCAAAGGCCCCACTTCCAAATACCATCACATTGGGGATTTAGGACTTCAGCATATGAAGTTGGGGCACAGACATTCAGTCTCCCTAACAGGTACATTTTGATAACTCCAAAGAGAAACATTCTGTTCTTTGTAATTCTTGTCAGTAAATTTTTCCAAAGTAAGATTCCTCATAGAAGATCCATTTATCTCCTTTTTGTTATTAAAATCTCTTTGGTCTACATTTTTCCCATAGGCCACCTCTGACAGCCAAGGTTTTGTATCAGGCTCCTGAGATATCCTAACGAGACTGTTTGGATTCTTCAGTATTCCCTAACGTGAAATCTTTGCGCCAGATCTTTTTTATTCTTTCAGTTTCTTTTAATATCTGCCTATTTCCCTAATTTAGAAATACATTTATTCATACTGTGCTTTCTCTGTGATTTTGAAACTAACTCACTTCAAAAACTTTCCTTGACCATCCTAGTTAGGTAGAGAGATCTAAATCTACTTTTATTTCTTTTCTAGTATCCTAGGATCAGTGTTGGCATGAAAGTTTATCTGGACAGCAACAGTAGGCTCTAGATAGTTCACATATGATTCCTCCCTTCCCCTCCATCATAATACGAAAAATATTTGAAGCCTGTGACCATCCTGTAGATACTGGCATTTCTGTTTCCTTCACATATTATCCTTGTTTGTTTTTTTTTTCTTTTGTTTTCACAAATAGTTTCCTTTTGGAGTAAGCCAAAATTAGCATCAATATGTATTCTCCAAATAAGTCCAGAGAAAACTGAGATGTATTGTAAATTAGGCCTTTGTTTAAAGAGTTCCATCAAAACAGTAAAATTTTCTTGTACTGAAAATACATGGTTTTTAAATTTTTAAAAGAAAATTATTTAAAGAAATTACTTTTTTACTCATCATAGGTGTTTGAATCTGAACACTGAATATATATTCCAAAACACTGGTTTGGAAAAAATACTTAAGTGCTGGGCTAGGAATGTGATCATGCTACTTTGGCGCCTCATTATTCAAAGTTAGCAGCATTGCTTGCTGGTGAACATGAAGAATGTCACCAGGAACTCATAGAAAACCAGCCAGAAGAGCAGGATCCAATTGGTGGAATGTCCCAAAGATTCGATGCAGCTTGAACTAGGGATAAAGTGCTACCTTCAGCTAGGCTCCCAATGGATAAATTCTTCTCATTCTTGGTTGCGTGTGTGTGTTTGTGCACATGCTTGCAGGCACTCATTTTTAATTTAATTTTCTTAGAGCTGAAGGAACTCCTGCTTGTACACCATGAACCAAAGGGTTTATCCTTGCCTGCTGAAAATCATTGGACTCCCAGTCTTCTGGCTGTCTTTACCTAGGAAAAATTACTATGAGCCAGTACAGCTTCCACATTAAATTGATTTAATTTCTCGTTTTACCTTATATGTGAATGAATTAATTTTTTAGAAACTCCTATAACAGGACAAATTGTACATTACCCTTTAAAAAAAAAAATTTATCATAATCCCAAAGGGAAACCTGCTCTTTCTTCTCATGGCACTTTGTTCCCATGGTACTCTCTCTCTCTCTTTTTTTTTTTTTTTTTTAGCAATCTTTATACTCAGTATGGGACTCCAACTCTCCACCCCATGATCAAGAGTCACTTGTTCTATGAACTGAGCCAGCCAGGTACCCCAAGAGAGATTTCTTTTAGTGCAGAAGGAAAACATTGGTTATGTTGGTCTTAGAGTCTATTTAATAACTATACCTATGGTTATTTTCACCTCAATCTGAATTTGCTTCAGTTCAGTTATACATTTGGTCACTTCATAGAAGTATTTTGTAACCATAGAATTATGCTTGAGAGGATGTAATGATATATGAACAGATTATGAAACAGAATTTTGTACATTATGAAGTAGAATGGAATTGTGTTAAGAATTTAGACTCTTGGGACACCTGGGTGGCTCAGTGGTTGAGCGCCTCCCTTAGGCCCAGGGCATGGTCCTGGAGTCCTGGGATCAAGTTCCGCATTGAGCTCCCTGCATGGAGCCTACTTCTCCCTCTGCCTGTGTCTGTCTCTGTGTCTCTCATGAATAAATAGGTAAAATCTATAAATAAATAAATAAATAAATAAATAAATAAATAAATAGGTAAAATCTTTTAAAAAATTAGACTCTGGAAAAAAAATTGAGAATTTGAAGTTTATATTGGGTATCTAACCTTCTCCAAAACGCAAGTTTCATCCATTGGGAAAATAGCAATAATAGAATCTGCCTCCAGCCCTTGGTTGAAGGTTAAAGAAGATAACAAGTTAAAGTCCTTAGTACAGTACCTACCACATACAGTTTTCCAATATGTGTTATTATAATTGTAATTATGTGAAAGTGTGCATATTTTAAGACTAGAAAAGAATACATGGGGCAGTGAGTTAATCTACATTAATTTTTAAATATTTGGGCAGCCCGGGTGGCTCAGTGGTTTAGCGCCTGCCTTCAGCCCAGGGCATGATCCTGCAGACCCGGGATCGAGTCCCATATCAGGCTCCCTGCATGGAGCCTGCTTCTCCCTCTGCCTGTATCTCTGCCTCTCTCTCTCTGTGTGTCTCTCATGAATAAATAAATAAAATCTTTAAAAAAATTTTTTTTAAATATTCATAATTGAAGTACTTTCTCATTATGTAATATTTAAGATATATTTAAATAAAATATATTTTAATAATATGTTAAAATTTACAATTACTTTTAAAGTGAATTATAATTTAAATGTATAATTTATATTACATATTACAATAAAAACTATCAGTGAATAACCCTACAATGACCTCAGAGTGTTCAAGTGAAAGGAAGAGTCCCATGTCTCACACTTTGATTCAAAAACTAGAAATGATGAAGTTTAGTGAGAAAGGCAGGTCAGAAACTGAGACTGAAAGCTGGGTGTCTTGCTCCAGTCAACCAAGCTGTGAATGTGAAAGAAAAATTCTTGAAAGAAAATTAAAGTTTCTACTCCAGTGAAAACATGAATGATAAGAAAGCAAAACAGCCTTATTGCTACTAATGGAGAAAGTTTGAATGCTCTGGATAGAAGACCAAAGTCACCACCTTCCCTTAAGCCAAAGCCTAATCCAGAGCAAAATCCTAACTCTTTAATTCCATGAAGGCTAAGATAGGTGAGGAAGCTACAGAAGAGAAGCTGAAGCTAGCAGAGGATGGTTCTGGAGTTTTGTCTTTTTTTTTTTTTTTTTTAAGATTTTATTTATTCATGAGAGACAGAGGCAGAGACATAGGTAGAGGGAGAAGCAGGCTCCCTGTGGGGAGCCTGTTGGAGGGGCTTGATCACAGGACCCAGGGATCACGATCTGAGCTGAAGGCAGAAGCTCAACCACTGAGCCACCCAGGCTTCCCTGGTTCATGAGTTTTTTTGTTTTTTTTTTTTTAATTTTTATTTATTTATGATAGTCACAGAGAGAGAGAGAGAGAGAGAGAGAGAGAGAGAGGAAGAGACATAGGCAGAGGGAGAAGCAGGCTCCATGCACCGGGAGCCCGACGTGGGATTCGATCCCGGGTCTCCAGGATCGCGCCCTGGGCCAAAGGCAGGCACTAAACCGCTGCGCCACCCAGGGATCCCCCTGGTTCATGAGTTTTAAGGAAAGAGATCATCTCTATTTAAAAAAAAAAACAAAAAACCCACAAGGTAGAGCCGCTAGTGCTGATGTGGAAACTGCAGCAGGTTACCCAAAAGATCTAGCTAAGGTAGTTAATGAAGGTAACTGCTACTAAATGATAGATTTTCAGTGTAGGTGAAACAGCTTCTTTTGGGAGAGGATGCTATTTAGGTCTCTCTTAGCCAAAGGAGAAGTCAATGCCTCGCTTCAAAGGACAAGCTGTCTTATTAGAGGCTAATGCGAGTGGTGATTTTAAGTTGAAGCCAATGCTCATTTACTATTCCTTAGATTCTAGGGTTCTTAAGAAGTATGCTAAATCTACTCTACCTAAATGGAAAAACAAGCCCTGCATGACAGCACATCTGTTTACAAAATAGTTTACCGAATATTTCAAATCCATGGCTGAGACCTATTTCTCAGAAAAAAAAAAAAAAGATTCCTTTCAAAATATTACTGCTCGTGGACAGTGCACCTGGTCACACAAGAGCTGTGATGGTGATGTAGAAGATGAGTGTTGTTTTCATGCCTGCTAACACAGCATCCATTCTGCAGCTCATGAATTAAGAAATCATTTTAACATTCATGTCTTAGTACTTAAGAAATACATTTCATCAGGCTAGAGCCTAATAAATCACAGATAGTGATTCCTGTGCTGGATTCGGGCAAGGTAAATTGAGTCTGTTCTCTATCCTTAAGCTCTGTTTGTTTTTTGTTTTTAGATTCCACACATAAGTGAGATCATACAGTATTTATCTTTTGTGTGTGTGTGTGTGTGTGTGTGTGTGTGTGTGACTTTCTTCACTTAGCCTAATGTCCTCATGGTCCAGCTATGTTGTTGCATATAGCAAGATTTCATTTTTTTAATGGCTGAATAATATTCCATTGTATATATATTTGCCACATTTTCCTTATCCGTTCATACATCAGTGGACATTTAGATTGCTTCCATGTCTTGGCTGTTATAAATAATGCTGCGATGAAGTGGGGGGGTGTATATTTTCAAATTACTATTTTCCTTTTGGATAAATACCCAGAAGTGGAATTGCTGAATTATATGGTGATTCTTTCTTTTTTTAATTTTTTGAGGAACTTCCATACTGTTTTCTATAGTGGCTGCACCAATTTACATTTCCACCAACAGTGCACAAGGGTTACCTTTTCTCTACTTTCTCACCAGCATTTGTTGTTTTGGCCATATGTCTATGGCCATAGAATGTATAATTTTTAAAGAATATTTTGATTAATTCCCTTCATATTTAGAGTTAGGATATATGCCATATTTTTACATTAAGATCTGTTTTCCTGGAATGCCTGGGTGGCTCAGCAGTTGAGCATCTCCCTTCAGCTCAGTGTGTGATCCTGGAGTCCGGGGATCAAGTCCCACATCGGGCTCCCTGCATGGAGCCTGCTTCTCCCTCTGCCTGTCCATGCAAGGAGCCCAATATGGGACTTGATCCCGGGTCCCCAAGATCACGCCCTGGGCTAAAGATGACACTAAACCGCTGAGCCACCTAGGCTGCCCACAAAACATATTTCTAATATAGATTATCCATTTTCGGTTAAGTCCAATGGCTAACTTTCCTTTCTTCTTTTTCTTTGTAGTTGAGGCAGTCCCAGTCCTACTGCACAGACACAGAATGTCTTCAGGAATGTAAGTAATGATGGGACAGGAGGAACCTTGGCACTGTGGACAGAAATAGAGGACAGATGACTATGAATATTTGTTGGAAATTTTTCTTACACTTTGATGCTTAAAGAAGTGGTTTTCAGTAATGTGTTTCCTCATTAAATATTTCACTTTTTAACTTAACCTTTTTTGCCTCAGAAACAAACTGGTCATTGAAGAAAATTTTATTTATTTATTTTTTTTGAAGAAAATTTTAAAGTCATAGATAAGAAAAAACTTCCAGAATACTAAAAGATAACCATTATTGACAACTTGGTGCAAAATGTTTCAGACCTTTTTCTTGGCAAATGTATGTGTAACAGTGCAGTTTTGGCTAGTCACACTGGAAAATAATCAAGGCTGCTAGGCACAAACCCCTCACCCTTTTCTCTAACATCTCGTTGCATCTATAGCAGCTTTGGGAACTTTCGAATGAAGGAAGGAGGCCTTCTTTCCTATGGTTTGGAAGCTTTGGGCCTTTTGGCTCTGATATTGGCATTCTCAAGAGAGCATAGACAGTTGGGAGGTTTCTCAGTGTGGCTTTATGAGCAGTAGTGATGCTAAAGTGAGAATCCAAGCAGGAAGATGGACCCTGCATTGTTAATACAGCTGATAGACTTGGTGGCTTTTTTTTTTTTTTAAGATTTATTTATTTATTTGAGAGAGAGAGGGAATGTACAGGTGTGTGTCCATGCATGAATAGGGTAGGGGCAGAGGGAGAGGGAAAGGGGAGAGAATCTCAAGCAGACTCCCCACTGAGTGCAGAGCCAACTTGGGGCTTGATTTCATGACCCATGGGATCACACCTGAGCCAAAACCAAGAGTTGGACATTCAACCAACTAAGCCACCCAGGTACCTCTAGACTTGGTCGCTATTAGGTGAGGCACCTTTTTTTTCAGGACACAGATGACTTTAGGGGAACTAATAATAACATTTAAGCCAATTCTGTCTTATGCCATAATAATTTATAAGAATGGAAGTATGACATTAACAGGAGGCGGGATCCCTGGGTGGCGCAGCGGTTTGGCGCCTGCCTTTGGCCCAGGGCGCGATCCTGGAGACCCGGGATCGAATCCCACATCGGGCTCCCGGTGCATGGAGCCTGCTTCTCCTCTGCCTGTGTCTCTGCCTCTCTCTCTCTCTCTGTGTGACTATCATGAATAAATAAATAAAATCTTAAAAAAAAAAAACAAAAAAAAAACAGGAGGGTGAAATCTGACACAATTAATTTCAAATACACTAATGAAATGGGATCACTTTGTATGTGTTGTTTTTCATTACTGTATTATAAACATACCAGTATATATTTGTCTTAAAAATAGTTACTAATAAAGCATTAGGGGGATATACCAGTGTTTATTTTTTTTAAAGATTTCATTTATTTATTTTAGAGAGAGTGCATGAGTGCTTGCATACAAGTGGGAAAGGAGCAAAGGGAGAGGGAAAGAGAATCTCAAGTAGACTCCATGCTGCGTGTGGAGCCCAATACAGGGCTCAGTCTTAAAACCCTTAGATCAGGATCCCTGGGTGGCGCAGCGGTTTAGCGCCTGCCTTTGGCCCAGGTCGCGATCCTGTAGACCCGGGATCGAGTCCCACGTCGGGCTCCCGGTGCATGGAGCCTGCTTCTCCCTCTGCCTGTATGAGACTTTCTTACAGGTATGAGATGGTATCTCATTATGATTTTGTTTGCATTTCATGATGATTATTGATTTTAACCTATTGGCTATCTGTGTCTTCTTTGGGAACATGCCTATTTAAATCATCTGACAATTTTTTATTTTTTTATTTTTTTAAAGGTTTTATTTATTTATTCATGAGAGAGAGAGAGAGAGAGGCAGAGACACAGGCAGATGGAGAAGCAGGCTCCATGCAGGGAGCACGACACGGGACTCGATCCCGGGACTCCAGGATCATGCCCTGGGCTGAAGGCGGCGCTAAACTGCTGAGCCACCCGGGCTGCCCCATCTGACAATTTTTTAATCAGATTGTTTTTTGCTGTTGAGTTGTATGGGTTCTTTATATGTTTTGGATACTAACACCTTGTCAGATATATGATTTGCAGTTTTTTAAAAAGATTTTATATATTTATTTGATAAAACACACAAGTAGGTGGAGCAGAGGAAGAGAGGGAGAAGCAGGCTCCCTGCTGAACAGGGAGCCCGATGCGAGGCTTGATCCCAGGACTCTGGGATCATGACCTGAACCAAAGGCAGATGCTTAACTGACTGAGCCACCCGCACACCTCTTTTCTTTTCTTTCTTTTTTTTTTTTTTAAGATTTTTTAAATTTTTCATTAAATTTTTAAATTTTATTTAAATTCAATTTGCCAATATATAGTATAACGTGCTCATCTCATCACATGCCCATCTTAATGCCTGTCACCCAGTTACCCTATCCCTCCATCCACCTCCCCTTCTGTAACCTTTTGTTTCTTTCCCAGAGTTAGGAGTCTCTCATGGTTTGTCTTATTTATTTATTTTAGAGGCCACATGCATGGTGGGAAGGGACAGAGGGAAAAGGGGAGGGTGTCTTAAGCACTCTGTACTGAAGAGAGAGCCTGATGCAGGACTTGATCTCATGACACTGAGATTATGATCTGAGCTGAAACCAAGAATTGCATGCTTAACTCACTGTGCCATCCAAGCACACACACACCCCTTTTTTAAAGAGCAAGTATTTTCTTGTATTCAGTAGGTTGCCTTTTTATTTTGTTGTTTTCTTTGCTGAGAAGTTTTTTTGTTTGATGCAGTCCCACTTATTTATTTTTGCTTCTGTAGGTTTCACTTTTGGTGTGACATTCAGGTCATTGACAAGACCTTTGTCAAGGAGATAACTTGCCTGTATTTTCTTCTAGGAGTTTTGTGGTTTCAGGTCTTACATTCAGATCTTTTATTCATTAAGAGATCATTTTTGCGTATTATATAAGATAGTGGTCCAGTTTTCTACTACCATTTAGTAAAGAGATTGTCCTTTCCCCATTGTATATTTTTGGCTCCTTGGTCATAAATTAATAGAGCATAAATGCATAAATTCATTTCTGGGCTCTATTCTGTTCCATTGAGGTAATTTTTTTTTTTTGAAAGGGAGAGATCATAAGCCAGCGGGGAGAGGGAGAAGGAGGCTCCCCGATGAACAGGGATCCTGATGTGGGGCTCTATCCCAGGACTCTGGGATCATGACCTGAACCACAAAGGTAGATGCTTAACTAACTGAGCCACCAGGCACCCCAACTATGTATCTGTTTTTAAGCCAGTAACATACTGTTTTAATTACCATAGCTTTGTAATAGAGTGTGATGCCTTCAGCCTTTTTTTTTTTCCTTTCTCAAGATTGTTTTGGCTCTTTGGGGTCTTTTGTGGTTATATACAGATTTTAGGATTGTTAGATTTCTATGAAAAATGCCATTGGACTTTTTGGTAGAGATGGCATTGAATCTGTATATTGCTTTGAGTAATATGGACTTTTTTTTTTTCTTAGATTTTTTACTTATTTATTCATGAGAGAGAGGGGGGGCGGCAGAGACATAGAGGGAGAAGCAGGCTCCCTGCATGGAGCCTGATGTGGGACTCGATCCTGGAACTCCAGGATCACGCCCTGAGCCAAAGGCAGATGCTCAATCGCTGAGCCACCCAAGCATCCCTAATATGAACATTTTAACAATATTAATTGTTCCTGTCCATGAGCATAGAATGTCTTTTTATTTGTGTCATCTTTAATTTATTTCATTAGTATCTTACTGATTCAACATAAAAGTCTCTAACTTCCTTGCTTAAATTTATTCCTAGGTATTTTATTCTTTTTGATGTAATTATAAATGGTATTGTTTTCTTAATTTCTCTTTTTGCTAGTTATATTTAGTATATTGAAACACAACAGATTTGCGTATTGATTTTGTATCTTGCAATATTACTGAATTTGTTTATTCTAACCTCTTTTCAGTGACTTCTTCAGGGTCTTCTATATGTAATGTCATCTGCAAATAGTGACACTTTTACTTCTTCCTTTGAAATTTGGTTGCATTTTATTTCTTTTTCTTTCCTAATTGCTCTAGCTAGGATATCCAATATCATGTTGAATAAAAGTGACCACAGTGACCCATTCTTGTTGTGTTCCTGATTTTAGAGGAAAAAAGTTCAGGTTTCACAGTTAAGTATGTCTTACATACTTACACAGTTAATATATTGTTGAATTCTGTTTGCTGGGGCACCTGGGTTGCTCAGTGGTTGAGCATCTGCCTTTGGCTCAGGTCGTGATCCCGGGGTCCTGGCATCGAGTTCCACAGGGAGCCTGCTTCTTCCTCTGCCTACATCTCTGTCTCTCTGTGTGACTCTCACAGTCATAAAAAATAAAATAAAATAAAATAAAAAGAACTCCATTTGCCAATATTTTGTTGAGAATTTTTGCATCTGTGTTCATAAAAGACTTTAGCCTGTAACTTTTTTTCTTGTGGCATCCTTGTTGGTTTTGGTATGGTATCAGGGTAATGCTCACTTCATAAAATGAATTTAGTAGGTTAACTCCTATCTTTGGATGAATTTGAAAAGTGTTGGTATTCTTTTTAATTTTTTTAAAAGATTTTATTTATTTATTCATGAGAGACAATGTTAAATGTTTGGTAGAACTCACCAGTGAAGGTTTTTGTTTTTGATTACTGATTTAGTCTCCTTACGAGTTATCAGTCTGTTAAGATTTTTTCGTTTTATGATACAGTCTTAGTAGGCTCTGTTTCTAGGAATTTATTCATTTCTTCTAGGTTGTCCAATTTGTTGGTATATGATTATTCATACTAGTCTATTATAATCCTTTGTATTTCTGTAGTATCAGTTGTTACATCTCCTCATTAATTTCTGATTTTAGTTGAGTCCTGTCTCTTGTTTTGGTTAGTCTGACTAAAGGTTTGTCCATTTTGCTTATCTTTTCAGAGAATCAGCTCTAAGTTTTACCAGTCTTTCCTGTTTTTTTTTTAAATTAATTAATTAATTAATTTATTTATTTTATTTTATTTTTTTCTGTTTTTAATTTCTATATCATTTACTTCTACTCTAATCTTTGTTATTTCCTTCTATCTACTGACTTTGGACTTCATTTGTTCTTTTTCACTAGTTTTTGAGATACATAAAGTTAGATTGTTTGAGACTTTTTTTATTTCTTGAGGAAGACATTTATCTTTGTGAAAGTCCCTGTAGAACTGTTTTTGCTGCATCACATAAATTTGCGTGTTCTATTTCCATTTTTGTTTGCTTCGGGATATTTTTTATTTTATAAAAAATTTTTCTGGGGTGCCTAGGTGGTTCAGTTGGTAGAGCATGCAACTTTTATCCCTTAGTCCAGAGTTCAAGCCCTATGTTAGGTATGGAGCCTATTTTTAAATAAATAAATAAATAAAATTAAAATGGATGAATACTGTCTTTAAATATTTTTTTCTTTAATCTACTGGTTGTTCAGTAGCAGGTTTAATCTCTACATATTGTCAGTTTTCCAGCTTTTTTGTGAAATTAACTTTTAGTTCTATATTGCTGTGGTTGGAAAAAATGATTTCAGTCCTCTTAAGTTGATTATGACTTGTTTTGTAGTCAATATCTGATCTATTCTAGAAAATGTTCTATGTGCACTTGAGAAGAAAGTGTATTCTCTTTATTTTGGATGGAATGTTCTGTATATACAGTTAAGTCCATCTAGTCTGGTGCTTCATTTAAGGCTGATGTTTCCATATTGATTTTCTGTCTGGGTGATCTATCCATTGGTGTAAGTGAGGTATTAAAGTCCCCTACAATTACTGTATTGCTGTCTGTTTCTCCATTTAAGTCTGTTAATATTTGCTTTATATATTAGGTGCTCCTATAAATATTATAAATGTTATATCCTCCTACTAGATTTATCCCTTCAACATTATATAATGCCCTAATTTGTTTCTTATTATAGTCTTTGTATTAAAATTGATTTTGTCTGATACAAGTGTAGCTACCCCAGCTTTCTTTTGGTTTCTATTTGCATGGAATGTATTTTTCTGTGCCTTCACTTTCAGCTTATGTATGTCATTACATTTGAAGTGAGTCTCTTACAGGCAGCATATAGATGAGTCTTGTTGTTTTACCCATCGAGCCACTCTATTATGCCTTTTTTTTTTTTTTTTTTTTAAATAAGCTCTGCACTCAATGTAGGCCTCCACTGAATTCATGACCCTGAGATCAAAAGTCACATACTCTACTGACTCAGCCAGCCAGGTGCCCCACCACTCTGTATCTTTTGATTGGAGAATTTAGTTTGTTTTACAGTTAATTAGTGATAGGTATATACTTGTTGCCATTGTGTTCATTGTTTTCTGGCCATTTTTATAGTTCCTTTCTTCTCTTGCCCTCTTCATTTGTGGTTTGATGACTTTCTTTAGTGTTATGCTTATATTTCTTTCACTTTATCTTTTGTGTATTTACCATAGATTTCTTTGTGTGTGGTTGCCCTGATGTTTACATATAACACCTTTAAGAGTCTATTTTAAGTTAATAATAGCTTAAGTTTGATCCCATTCTGAATCCCAACATTTTAACTGCCCCTCTTACATTTTATGTAAATTTTAAGGCTTTTGTCATATTACCAGATTTCATTTATTAATTTTATACTTAGCATTCCTGAAGCTGAGCTCCACTTTATTTTGTATATGAAGCTAAAACACAGTAAGGTACTATTATAAAGTGTTATATATAACACAGTAAGGTACTATTATTAAAATGTATAAAAAGTATACTTGTTATTACATTATTAATTATTATTACCACTGTGTGAACTGAGTGTCCCATTAAACTCTGTAAATATAACAGCTTAGAGGAATAGGAGCTAGTACAGTGTGTTTTTAGCCCAAAGTAGAAATTTTACCAGAATATTGTCCATTGGTGCAGCAGGGTGGTGATGATTATATGCTCTGGATAGGAAGGTAATGGTAATGTGCAGATGTTGTGTTAGATTGTTAGGATGATGGGTGGTGGTGGTGGTTCCTCCACTCCAGATTTCTTTAAGTTGCTTTTTCAGTAGCATTCATTAATCTACAATGTGCCCTCTAATAAGCAGCTCAAAATTTTGTCCTAGCCGGTAAAGCTAAAACTTGTTTTTCTAGTTGAAAATAATCTTATTGAACTCCTTATGGAAAAACAAGTATTTATTACATTTGTGGTATTTGTGATGCTTGAGCCAGCCCCACCTTAAACCTCATTTCTTTGAGTGAAATTTCATTTCTTTAATCTAAATTTTATAAAGACAAAATTCTAGAGCTTAAATATTTACTTATATTGGCCAGCTTTTCTCCCCTGCTTCTTTTAGCATTTGATGGAAATCCTTTCTGAAAGCCATGTTTTTAAATGGTTTATACAGTTGTTTCCTGTGGGTGATAGAATTACTTTTCTTTGTATTCTAAATTTTCTCTGGTGAGTTTATACTGTTTTCATAAAATATATATTAATCTGGAGTTCCCACAATTACCTTCTCAGGTTAAATAATTTGCTAGAATGGCTCACAGAACTCAGGAAACCAGTTTACTTACCTTACCAGTGTATCATAAAGGTTACAACACAAGAATGATCAGATAGAAGGGTTACACAGGGCATGGTATGTAGTGGAGGGGTGCAGAGTTTCCCTTTTTCTCTGGGTGTGCCACTTTCCCAGCACCTTGAGGGATTCACCAATTAGGAAGCTCACTCAACCCCATTGTTTAGTTTTTATGTAGGTTCCATTCTGTAGACGTGAATGAATAAATCATTGGCCATTGGTGATTAACTTTATCTCCAGCCCCTCTCCTGGTTGGAGGTTAGGGAGTGGAGCTGAAAGTTCTAGCTCTCTAATTATATGGTCAAATTCTGGCAACCAGGCCCTATCCTGAAGCTCTGTAGGGGCCCACCAAAGTCACCTCATTAGCATAAACTCAGGTCTATTATTAATAATAAATGACATTTCTCTCCTATCTCTCAGGAAATTCCAAGGGTTTTAGAATTTCTGTGCCAGGACCTGGAATGAAGAACAATTACATATTTCTTATTATGTCACAGTACCCATTGTGCCTGCCATGGTGTGTTGCATGTATTTGAGATGATTTAATTGAATATGGAGCTCATTACTTTGTATGGTAGCAGAATTTAGCTGCCATGTATTAGCAGATTCAGTTGCTGCATGATTCTTTTTTTTTTTTTTTTAATTTTATTTATGATAGGCAACACAGTGAGAGAGAGAGAGAGAGAGGCAGAGACATAGGCAGAGGGAGAAGCAGGCTCCATGCACCGGGAGCCCGACGTGGGATTCGATCCTGGGTCTCCAGGATTGCGCCCTGGGCCAAAGGCAGGCGCTAAACTGCTGCGCCACCCAGGGATCCCCTGCATGATTCTTTATATTGAACTAACCTCTACTTCACTGTGGTGTTCACTCACAGTTTTCTTCTCTAGAGCAGGACACCAGTCTGCTTAATCTTCTGAAAGATTGCCTTTCAGGTAAAGTGTTGTATGGAAACCAGCTCTATCACTAGCTTACTTCTGGAGTACATCAACTTGAAAACAGGTAGCCAAGCTGAGGATAATGTAATTATTCTCTACAACCCCAAAATTGTGGAGTTAAAGCCTCCTGGTGCTAATACACCACTTTCACTGTTGTTCTATTTCTACTTTTCCCCTGGAAACCTGTATCAGTTTATAGAAATAATCTTTTGGGAGCATCCCTGTCTACTCTTCCGTCTTCCTGGTATCCAGCTAAGTTAAGAACGTCATTGTGAATATTCCATTTGGCAAGCTATTTGTAATACATTTGCTTGTAACTAAACAGTTAAACCTAAAGCAAACAGAATGCTGTACTTGGATATATAGAGCCCTTTTATGTTTTTCTGATTTGACATCTTACGAGACCATAGAATAAAAAGTGTTTACTCTCTGAAGGCAGATAATTTCCAGGCAATGAGAGAACAGATTTATATCTCCCATGTGATTGTGCCCATTAATATTTGTAAGCTTTACAAATATCATTGGTTCCTGATGGCATCCCTGAGCTGCTCCAGAATTTAGATGGTGTGAAGGTCCATACAATTTGTGGTACTGATGTCATCGTATGCCATTCTGATGCATAGTCAGGCCAGGGAACCACTGGCTAAAGAAGGTGATAATGGGGTTGACTAGAGCAGGAGGATGCTTTTTCTGAGAAATATTAAGAGTTAATATGATGAGTAGGGCCAAATCATATGAGGTAAGACCAGGCTGAAGAGTTCAAAGTTGAAGCAGTAGGCAGTAGAGATTGTGTCACTGGATTAGTCAACAGATGTGTTACAAGCAGGATTCTAAGCAGGGTATGCAGGAAGAAAAGGCAGCAATAAGAACCAAGCTAGGAGACAGTTAAAGAGAACTGAGAAACCATAACATCAATATGAGAGTCTTACAGGGGAGTAGGCATTTTGTTAGGGGTGCTTTGTCTAAGATGTGAATTAGTAAACTGATGATCTGAGGTTCAACTAAAGAATACTTTATGTGCAAAGAGTATCAAAAAATAAGAGACCTGGGGCACCTGGCTCTCTCAGTCAGTAGAGCATATGACACTTGATCCTCAGGGTTTTGAGTTTGTGTCCCGTGTTGGATGTAGAGTTTACTTAAAAAAATAAAGTCTTAAAAAAGAGGGAGAAAGACCTACTTTCCAAATTGTATAATTTGGGGTTGTACTTCTGGCCTATGCAATTAATCTAGCATTTTATTTCTGAAAGAGAGGGGTACTATAAGAAATGATAATGTAGGGAATCCCTGGGTGGCTCAGCGGTTGAGCGCCTGCCTTCAGCCCGGGGCATGATCCTGGAGACCTGGGATCGAGTCCCACATCGGGCTCCCTGCATGGAGCCTGCTTCTCCCTCTGCCTCTGTCTCTGCCTCTCTCTCTCTGTGTTTCTCATGAACAAATAAAAAATCTTAAAAAAAAAAAAAAAAAAGAAAGAAATGATAATGTATAGAAGTCATAGTTATCTTTCTTTGACTTGCTTTAAATAACCTGATTTTACCTAGTTATAAATTTATGCGTCAAAAATCCCTTTTAAACCATGAGAGACTCTTAACTCTGAGAAGCAAACAGAGTTGCAGGAGTGGTGGTTGGGGGATGGGATTACTGGGTGATGGGCATTAAGAAGGACACTTGATGTGATGAGCACTGAGTGTTATATGTTGGCAAATTGAATTTAAATAAAATATTTTTTAAAAAGGAAAAATATCTCTTTTAAATCTGTATTTTCCAATTGTACTACTCACAGGACTAATACCTTTCAGGGTTCTATCTCACTCTGTGGTATTGTCAGAGATTCTGACATGGCAAAGTTTAAAGATTAAAAATACAGGCTCTGGAATGAGACCAGCTGTATTAAAATCCCAGCTTGGCCACATACTAACTGTATGACATTGGGATTTAAACCCCCTTTTCCCTAGTTTCCTCATCTATAAAATGAAAATATGATAGTACTTACCATAAAATAAGATTGCTAGGATTAAGAGTTGGGGTGCCTGGGTGGCTTAGTTGGTTAAGAGTCCAACTGTTGATCTCAGCTCACGTCCTGATCTCAGGGTTGTGAGTTCAAGCCCCATGTAGCCTACTTAAAAAAAAAGAAAAGAAAAGAAAAGAAAAGGATTAACAGAGCTTATGCCTGGTTCAAAGTAACCACTCAAATTTTAGGTATTACTAATAAAAATAGTATTTGCTTTTTTAAAAAAACATCATTCTTGGAGCAGCATAGAGGATAGAATTAGGGACGGCAAGAATAGGTATAGGGAGATGAGTTAAGAGGCCATCACAATAAATCAGACAAGAAGTGATGCTAGCTTGAGCAGGTATGGAATGCCAGTATAAATAAATTTGATGGGGCCTCTGGATGGCTCAGTCAGTTAAGCATCTGACTCTTGATTTTAGCTCAGGTTGTGATCTCAGGATTATGAGATCAAGTCCTACATTAGATCTGTCCTGAGAATGGAGCCTGCTTAAGGTTCTTCTCTCTCCTCCTCCCTCTGCCCCTCCCTCCACCCCATTCACATGTGCTTTCTCTCTCTCTCTCAAAAAAAAATAAAAATAAAAATAAAGTAGATAGATTTGAGTGATATTTAGAAAGTAAAATTGACAGAAAACTTCATAATGGAGTGAATAAAAGGTCATTGAGAGAGAACAATAGATGTTTTCTTAAGTTTCTGGCCTAGGCAGCTGGATGAATGGAGACCCAATTTGGGTGGGGCATAGAGGATGGGGTTGGGAGAGATTTTCATGATTTTAGTTTGGGATATTGAGTATTTTAATTGCAAGGTAAACTTAGTCCTCTGCATTTTTAAGAAGCTGCTGAATGTCTGGAATGTATACTACAGTTTAAGACTATTGGTATGAAGATTAAAAAAATAGGCAACTGTTGATGTAAACATTCAGTTGAGTATTTGATCTGAAGTTCGGAAGAGTTGGGATTGAGTATATATAAATTTAGAGGTGGTCTGCATACAGAAGGTAAATGAAACCACAGGTGAGGATGACCATGTGTAGAGCCAGAAGAGAAGGAAACCTAAAATTGACCAAGAAAATTCCAAGATTTAAAAGCCAGGAAGAGGAAAATGAGCATGTATGGAGTGGTAAGTGTAAGAAAAAAAATGAGGCAGTGGTAAGGTATAGAAAACAAAGGAGAGAATGGTCTTGGAAAATGAGCACTATAATTTAGTATAATGGGAGAGAACAAAGAAGGGAATGGATGTGGATATAGAGGGGAAAAAGTACTATTGCATTGTGTGATAACCCATTGTGTGATAGGGCAGTTTCGATTACCTGGAGTCCTGTGTTAGCTGCTTCTGGGGAAGTGATGGAGGTTTGGGCAAGAGGCCCCATTCCTATCCAGCCTGCTATTGGGCCAACCCAGCAATTTGCTTGACTGCTGTTCCCTTTGGTCACTAACCCTTTGGCCTCAGTAATGCTATCCATCCCTTCCCTTCTTGGGAGTGAGATCTGGGTCCAAATACCCCAGTGCAGTACATCAGCTTCATTTGAATATCTTGCCTGGATTTCTTTTACTTTTTCTCCAGGCAAGGAAACCAAAACAGTTATAGTCCTGAACTTTAGTAACCACGTAGATATACTATGTTTTACTTTAGAAATCTAATCTATAGGGAACCCTGGGTGGCGCAGCGGTTTAGCGCCTGCCTTTGGCCCAGGGCACGATCCTGGAGACCCGAGATGGAATCCCACATCGGGCTCCCGGTGCATGGAGCCTGCTTCTCCCTCTGCCTATGTCTCTGCCTCTCTCTCTCTCTTTCTCTCTGTGTGACTATCATAAATAAATAAAAATTTAAAAAAGAAATCTAATCTATAATTTTCATTTTTGACAACTGAGTTCTTTAATGTACATCAATTATAAGTCTGTTTTATCAGAAATTTGTTAAGCTCATATTGTGGGCCAGGCATCGTTCTAGGTACTTGTTACAATGGATTAAATAAGATATGGCCTTAAGGAGCTGGGAGAGACTACTATCAATACACATAGCCCTGACTTTTTTTCTCTTGATAAATGCATAGACTTTAGAATATCTATATCTGAATCCAACTTCTTTTTACAAAAAAAGGCAGCCAAATTACTATCTCTGTTTGAGAATATCAGGAAAGGGATCTTTATATATTATACAGCCCAAATGGTCCCTTTTCCTTAAGCTCTATTATTTTTTCATGTTGCTTCTATAATTAAAATGCAGAATTTTCCTCTCCTGAAGGTAGAGTGTTTTTATTGTATATCAAGTGGTTTTAGCCTGGGTTTTGTAGTATATCTAGGAATTGGTGGTTTTGTGGGTTTGTGAACCTTCCCAAATTATATGCAAAATTAAGAGTGTACTTGGATTCTTAGAGTAGAAAGAGTTCTTAATTTTTCTAAACTCTCAAAGAATTCGATCACACCAAAATATTAAAATCTTCATATAATAGGTTTTGTCCTATGACTATTTTATACTGTTTAGTATATAGATTTTCTCACAAGAGGAAAGGGAAATTGAAAATGTAATATTTCATAATTGTACTTTTTAAGATTATTTATAGTCTTTAAAAAGATTTTATTTATTCATTTGAGAGGGAGAGCACAAGCAGGGGAGAGGAGTAGAAGGAGAGGGAGAGGCAGACTCCCAGCTGAGCTGGATGCCCAATGCAGGGCTTGATCCCAGGACCCTGGGATCATGACCTGAGCCGAAGGCAGCTGCTTAACCAACTGAGCCACCCAGGTGCCCCTATTTATATAATTTTTAAATTTTAATACAATTTTTGAAATTGGCACTTAAACATTAGAATTTCTTTTTACATTATCTAACAGTATTATAACCATGCTACAGTTTTTGTTGCAAATATATTTTTTGTTTGTCTTTAGTACCAGGGCCCTCTGGTGATAATGGCATCAGTATTACCATGATCTTGATGGCCTGGATGGTTATTGCAGTGATCTTGTTTCTACTGAGACCTCCTAATCTAAGAGGATCCAACCTAACTGGCAAGCCAACCAGTCCTCATAATGTAAGTGTTATGTATTAGAAATTCATTTGGGTAAGGGATGGGTGTGGCCTGGGAATGAGAGAGTTTGTTTCGACTGAAATACCAGAATTAGCAAAAGGAAGATTTAACTCACAGAATAAGTTCTTCCAGGGCAGTCCTCGTAAATCTTGCCACCCCAAATGGCTTAGTCTTCATGGAGTTACATACAGAGAAAAGCACAGACCAGTAGCCCAAAAAGAATTTTAAAATAAATTCCAATCTTCACCTGCATTCTGGTCTTTCTTAATAAAAAAAAGGATCCAGTTCATAATAATACACGGCAGTATTTCTCAAATATCAGTGTTCTACTCCCCAGTTCCTCACAGTTGACCCCCTCCTTCTCGTGGTTCCAGCTCCCTAAATTCTCTTGTCAGCTACAGTTCAAGTGTTTTTCCCTCTACTTTGGTTTCTCACCTTCTGTTCTAGCTATTAAATGCAACAGAGGCCGTGAGCCTATCTGGTGAAATCCTGTTTCCCCATCCAGTTTCTCTTAAGCTCTTCCAGTTCTGTAACATAATAGATCAACTGAACTGACAAAGGAGAAGTAGGATCATTCATGTTGGTAAATCTTGATAGTCATGATTACTACCATTTTTAAAACCTTCTAGATAAAAAATATGATAAATAAAGTGACCCAATAGGGAGTTTTTGGTGCTGACTTTAACAGAAACTTCATTGAAGGATTCATTTTAATCGTTTTGAGAACCAGTATCTATATTTTTTCCTTTTCTATTTTTTTTTTAAAGATTTATTTATTTATGAGAGAGAGAGAGAGAGAGGCAGAGACTCAGGCAGAGGGAGAAGCAGGCTCCATGCCTGGAGCCTGATGGGGGACTTGATCCCGGGACTCCAGGATCTCGCCCTGGGCCAAAGGCAGGCGCCAAACCACTTAGCCACCCAGGGATCCCCCTCCTTTTCTATTTGACTTGGATATTACCTCTTTAAAGGTATTTATTTACATGATGAGTTCACTTGTTGAACACCAAATTATCCCACTAGTTCCCTTCTCCAACCTTCATGTGGAATTCCTAAAAGAATTTCTTCTTTTCCATGATCTTGTTTTGTTAATAATTAGAAGTTAAACTAATTTCTTATGTAGGAGAAAGCAGATGTGGATTGATAATTGCCCAGTGTTTTTGTTTTTGGTTTCTTGGTTTTTTTTTTTTTTTTAGGAATAAAACATTTAGATATGTAGCCATGCTGACTTTAAGAAAGAAGGAAGGCATCATTTGCACAATAAAAAGCCTAGATTTATTTTTTGTTTCTCTTGAAGAAAAGGTATCCATAAAACAGCTTGTATATTATCTTGATGAGATGCTTTCTCATCAATCTTTTTTTCTTACTTTCTACATACAGTTTTATTACTTTAATATCAAAGAGAAACTTCCTCAACATTTGGAGCTAAAGAAATCCAACTTAATAAGCTGGCCTAGAAGCCATTAAAAGTAACAGAAATTTAAGATGACAGCCCCTAAACCTTATTTCATTGTAGGCCAGTAGTTCTAGGATAGTAGAGCCATTGCTCTAAGAATAAGCAAGAAAACATACTGACTAATTTCAAGCTGAAAAATTGACCACTCTCAACTGGGGCCTCATATAGCATGTCAGAGTAAAATAAATAAATGAAATCTTCCTGAAGATTCCTAAAAGCTCTGATCTTTCCTTTCCAGTTCAAATACTTCCTCTTGCAAATAAAAAAGATCAGCTCCGCCTGGTTTAAACAAGTGGCTTTATTGGTTTTCACATCAGAAAATCCAGAGAGGTAGGGTCAGTGTTTAGATTGCTTAACAGTATCCTCAAAAACCTACTTTCTTTCTTCCTATCATCAGCTTCATTTCAAAGTGGGTTCCCTTTGTGGTCATAGAATGCTTGTCAGTAGCAGCTGGAGCCACATGCTTTCCTCATTGACATTCTGTAGTGAGAAGCAAAAGTCTCTGCCTTCACTTTGATTATAGCGTGTGCCCAGTCACCTTAAGCAGGAGAGATGCTTTGTTGGTTTAAATGTCACCTGTGGTGCTGTGAGGGAGAGCAGTTTCTTCCAAGTCCTATTACTGTTACACAATTGTCTTTTCTTCTGTGCTACAGGGAGGAATGAGACAACCATTGGTGAATTATAGTATTAATCTAAGTTCCTCGTACAAAAACATGAAAAGTCCCAATAGGTATATGATTAGAGATTGGAGGGTGGGGGCACGCTGCTCAGTTCTTACTGTGTGTGTTAGATTGGTTGCACTGGGATTCAAGAAATCAGTTCCATAATTTCTGTCTTTCTAATGCCAGGGACAAGATCCACCAGCCCCTCCTGTGGACTAACTTTGTGATACGGGAAGTGAAAATAGTTAACACCTTGCACGACCAAATGAACGAAGATGACCAGAGTACTCTTAACCCCATTAGACTGTTTTTCCTTTTGCATCTGCAATATGGGATGGTATTGTTTCCATGAGCTTCTAGAAATTTCACTTGCAAGCTTATTTTTGCTTCCTGTGTTGTCACCATTCCTTTTTACAGTATATTTGAGTAAATAATTATATTAAAAAAGTTACATGGGCTTTTTTGGTTATCCTAAACTTAAACATTCCACTCATTCTATTTGTAACTGTGATCATAATTTTTTGTGATGATTTCTGGCCTGATTGAAGGAAATTTGAGATCTCTGCCTTTAAATATTTTAAATAGTTTTGATAGGTTTTAAAATTGCTTTTTTTCATAAGGTATTTATAAAGTTACTTGGGGTTGTCTGAGATTGTATGAAAAAAAAATTAGAACCACACTGTATTTACATTTACCTTGATGTTTATTTGTGGGTGGCAGTTTTTTCTAGTTCTTAGGACTGTGGCAGCCTTTGGAATATTTTACAAATCTGTGTCATCCACTACAACTGGCTTATGTGGCTAGGAAAGGAGAGGAAAAGAAATGAAATAGTTGTTTACTAAGTTTTTTATTCCCACAAAAATGTCTAATATTAGGAGAACTTTAAATAAACGTGATTTAAATATGGTGGATGATTTACAGTCCATTATAGCCTTACAAGGTTTGCAAAAGGAGGGAAAAAGTTAATTCTTTCTGCCTTTGCCAGGTATATTCTATACAGTAATAATTTAAGCTATAATTTATTTGTTAAATGGGTGCCTCTCAGGAACCTTCTTTTCTGTTCTAACACTTCCCTGTTAAATGGAACTATCTTAAAGCTATAATGGGGGCCTATTTCGTTAACTGACATTTGAATGCTATTTACTTATTTAGTCTGTTTTTTTTTCTGTGAAGAAAAAATCGAGTCTTTTGTTATCCTTCTGACTTTAGAAAATATTTGATGAATTCTTGGTTTACTCCAAGGGAAAAGGAGGAAAATGAAAACGCAATCAAGGATCTTTTTCTCACCCCTTATATCATTCTTCTTTAGTAAAAAGATGGATTGGGGTGGGGAGCTCCATTAATAAAAGTAAAATTTTGAAATGTATAAAAAGTAAAAGGTTGCATTGTTTTGCTCACTTTGAAAGAAAATGAATACACATGGCATAAGAAACAAGTCTGCATGACCTATGTGGTTATGGAATTTTTTTCTTAGCAAGTGATTACAGATGGTTTATGGGGACTAGAAGATATTTTGCTATCATGTAAGGATTTTCCCCCCAGATCAGTCTAGCTTTTCACTGTATCGATCTGAGAAATTACTTGTATGAACTAATAAACTTCTCTATATCATTGTACTGTTTAATAGAGTCTCTGATACAATTGTGTGACGCTCCTAGGGTATTTTTTCCCCTTTATTATGATTACATTTTAGGCCATACACTTTTTAAGGGCTTCATTTCATTATATAATCCAATATTGACTGCTTGCGTTCCTTCTGTGCATCTTAGCTTTGTGCTCAACTTCTTGACATATTATAATATAACCTACTCTTAATTAGTTGTGCTAATTGAGAGATCATAACAAGGTAAGTGAAAACTTGGATAAATGAGCACCATAGATTTAAGGTTTTGTCTTGCTGTGGTCTACTGGAAGCCTTCCCAGCTTTATAGCTATTCCAGTATTTAATGCAGAAAGGGCAGGGATGGCATTTGATGGAGCTAAATCTCCATAAGCATTCCTTTTTCTGCCCTTGCCCCCAGGACTTTGAAGGCTTGCACATATATCCTAATACTCTGTTGTCTAAGCTGCTAGAAAGCCAGTCTCTGGCAGAGATACTGATGCATTCACTGAATCTGTGGCTCACAAATAATTGAGAACTGGCTTTGGTTGAAACCAGTTGGCCTTGACATGGAAACAGAATATCTAGTGTTAGCTAGAGACCTACAAATCTAGATTCTTATTCCTGGTTCTTCATTTCTGTCACATACACTAAATTGACAGTACATCTCTGGTGTATTAACCTTTTCTATATGGACCATCTAATTAGCAACAAAAGTTCCTAGAGAAATACTTAGTTTTGGGTTTTTTGCTTGTAAAATTTCTCTGCATTCCTGAGAAAGACTGAGTACTACTGCATATAAAGTATTCCTGGTAATCTAACTAGTAACTTATATTATTCTATTTAATTCTTAAAGCTTCTACATGTGGCCTTTTTATTTAGCACATTCATATTCATTACTTGGCTTGTAAACATTCACCTGAACTGTGGCTATAATCATTTTTAAATCTGGAAAAAAGAAAGATAAAGCTTCATATTTTAATCACTTTTGGCTCTTAAATATTCCACAAATAATATTACGTTTATATTGTTTTAGAGTCATTTAATGTCCCTTATACAAAATGTTTTCTTGCTTTCCATATGGAAAAAGTTAACATTGGAACTGTGTATAGTAAAAGATTTTATCATGTATCTATCTAAGCACTATCCCATGGCCAGCAAGTCATTTTTTAAATAACTTGCAGAGATTTTCCAAAGTAAGTATTAGGTTCAGCTATTCCCTGGTTACTTTTAGTGTCATTGTGGTATGTGATGTGATAGTGTTTATAGAATTACTGATTTCTCATATTTTCAAAGGAACCTTGGAAATTGATCACTCTGAATTTGTCACTCTAAATAAAAGTGCTAAAATTTGACCAGCTCATCAGCTTAAGACATAAAACAGCAACTTGAAGGAGAAATGAAGAGTTTACACATAATGGGTTAAATTTTTGTTGTTGTAATAGTAGATTTAGTCTTAACATAATATTTCTAAAGGAAAAATCAGATGTATTTGTTGTCATGTCTGATTACTTTGTTAAAAGCGAAAGTGGTCATGTGATGTACTGAATATTAATTGCTGTTTTTAAATGTTTAAATCATGCCAAACAAATCATGTCTGTGCCATCCAGGGTTTATTGTAATCTTTTACTGAGTACTTGGACTGGGATAAAGGGCTTGTACTATGCACTTTTTATTAATGAATAAATAGAAAACATTAGTAATGTATTGTTTTGTTTGGCTTTTGTGGGAAATGAAGCAAGCATCTTTTGCTTAGTAAAATGCTTACATCCCTTCTTAAACAGTTTCTTTGTAAGACTTTTTACCCCTAACTAAAAACATTTCCATAGAGAGAACTTTTAAGTTACAAGAAGAATATTTATGTAATAGCAATGGGGCCAATATTCAGAAGTAGGGATTCTGAGAATCTCTAGGAACTTAGATTGCAATTATGTTTCTTTAGTTCTTTTTAATTTCTTCCTAGAATACAGGATTAATGGACATTTGCTTTGAGAGAATAATATCTAATAGTGTTAAGACATGTAACTACTGAACACACACAAAAGTAAAAACTTTGCTTTTGTTCTATGACCTGGAATGCACCCAGATACTAAAGATCATTAATTCTCATATACATGTAAAAATGGTAAAATTGCTCTGGCATGGTTATGATGTCAGTGTCTATGTGATACTTAAGTATTCTTTAGCAAAATTTGTGAAATACATAATTTACTGGAAATAATGATTTTAGGCTAAAGTTTTTCATTTATATGTCAATAGATATCTGAACTCCCATAAAACTAAGTTTTCATTAAATGTTTTTGCAATATTAGTTTTCCTCTCAGAAAGAATTCTAATAAAACAAGTTTTTTTTTTTTGCTTCCTGCCATTTCATTTGATAGTTGTCTCAGTTCCAAATCTGTTTATAGAGTTGATTTTTCTCCCCACTAAAAAGTTCATAAACACTACCTGTGATTATGTGATGCTCAGATTTTTAGAAACTGGAGTTATCAATGTGATCTTTTCCCCTGGGGAACTTAACTTTGCATACATATCTATTCTCAAACAAATGGGCTATGTTGCTTCAATAAACATTTCAACAGTGTTTGTATTTACTTTTTGCTTAACTATTTCTGCTTTAGAATGGGTGTTAATCATAATTATACAGAAAATATTTTTTAACATATTCATTTATTTGAGAGAGAGCAGGAGCAGGGTTAAGGGCAGAGGGAGAGGAAGAGGGACAAGCAGACTCCCTGCTGAGTGAAGACTCAGGTGCACTCAGGTGCCCTTACAGAAAACATTTTCAACCATCAGATGCCAAACTAAGATGTCTCTTGAAAGGGAGGTGGGAGGAGGTGTTTGGGAAGCAGGGAATATGTAAGATGAAAAATAGCATGTGTAGTTTTAAAAATAATTTTCATATCAAAAAAGAATATTCCCAGGGTACCTGGGTGGCTCAGTCAGTTGGACATCCAACTCTTGATTTGGGCTCAGGTCATGATCTCAAGGTTGTGGGGATTAAGCCATGCGTTGGGCTCCTCACTTAGTGGGGAGTTTGCTTGGGATTCTCTCTCTTTCCTTCTCCCTCTGCCCCTCCCCCTACTCTCCCTCTAAAATAAATAAGTCTGGGCAGCCCTGGTGTCACAGCGGTTTAGCGCCACCTGCAGCCCAGGGCGTGATCCTGGAGACCTGGGATCAAGTCCCATGTTGGGCTCCCTGCATGGAGCCTGCTTCTCCCTCTGCCTGTGTCTCTGCCCCTCCCCCACCCTGTCGCTCATAAATAAATAAAATCTTTAAAAAATAAAATAAGTCTTAAAGCAAGGGGCGGGGGTTGGATGGCTAAGTCAGTTAAACATCAGCCTTTGGTTCAGGTTATGATCCCAGGGTCCTGTTCAGCAGGGAGCTTGCTTCTCCTTCTCCTGATCCCTCTGCTTATGGTCTCTGTCAAATAAATAAAATCTAAAGAAAAGGAAAAGCATATTTCCTTGTACAAAACTGCTTATTTCTAGGAAATATGGGAATGAGAAAAAAATACTTAGAATCCCTGTAATACCAGAGGCCTTACTTTAAAATATCTGGTTCCTATACTGCTCATAAGCTCAAACAGGCTATGTGTTCATGATGAATGGATTTGAATTGCATTGTTTTTATTTATTTTGAAGAACTGAGCGAATTAAAGAGCACAAGGGACGCCTGGGTGGCTCAGCAGGTGAGCACCTGCCTCTGGCTCAGGGCGTGAGCCTCAGTCTCAGGATCAAGTCCCACATCAGGCCCCCTGCCTGGAGCCTGCTTCTCCCTCTGCCTACGTCTCTGCCTTTGTCTCTCTGTGTCTTTCATGAATAAATAAATAAAATCCTTAAAAACAAACAAACACGAATACTACATAGCAGATTCAGCATCATGGAATAAGTCTTCTATGTTGTTTTTTATTTTTAATCGTGATAATTAACATTTTTTATACAAAGAGCCATCTCTTAAGTACCATACACATTTTAAAATTTTTTTTTGAAACATTTTATTTATTTGACAGAGCAGAAGCAGGGGGTGTGGCAGGCAGAGTGAGAAGGAGGAGCAGATGCCCCGCAGATCAGGGAGCCTGCTGTGAAGCTCTGTCCCAGGACCCTGAGATCATGACCAACCCGCAGGCAGACACTTAACCAGCTGAGCTACCCAGACACTCTCCATGTTGTTTTTAAAGAAATGAATCTGTTGGGGTGCCTGGGTGGCTCAGTCATTTGAGTGTCCAACTCTTGATTTTGGCTCAGGTCATGATTTTGGGATTGTGAAATCCAGCCCCATGGGGCTCCTCCATGCTGGGCATGGAGCCAGCTTAGGATTCTTTTTCTCCCTCAGCCTCCCCAACCCATCCCCCCCCACCAATAAATAAATAAATACATAAATATCTTTAAAAAAAATGAATCTGTTATATAGTCACTCATTAATTCAGTGCCAAAGGAAGAGGCATTGTACATTAAAAAGGCATTACAGACCCGGGCCTGAATGCAGCTTTCCCTGATAACTAGTATATAAACATTAAACTGGAAGTCTGGGTGTCTTAAAGGGGATTCCTTACAATTAATCCAGCAAGTAGAATTTTGTGGTGACAACATACAGAACAGATACAAATCTGATATCAGAGCCTACATTCCCAACAAATGGATTAATATTTATATCCTTGCAAATTTGCTTAGCCTTCCATTTTAATCTAAAACCCTTTTCTTAAAAACTACATTTTACTCTGTTCTCACATCGTCGTACCTCTGTCAACATCCTCTTTCCCAGAGGGTTTCACTAACCACGGCCTACTGAAAGCTGGTGTTCTCAAGCTTCAAGCATGATTTCCATTAGCCAAAGCTAAATCAGAAAATACAAGGCTTAAAGCTTAAAGTATAATTGAAAATTATAATTTCTCCATTGAAGAACAGAGATTAATTTTCTCTCTCCACAACATCCAAAGAATTCATTGTGTCATAATATTTTAAGAACTCAAAAGTCACATAAATAGGTATAAACTGGCAACAGTTAAGGTTGACTAATTGTAATATACTTGTAATAAAAATAATCTTGTGGGACCCCTGGGTGGCTCAGCGGTTGAGCATCTGCCTTTGGCTCAAGGCATGATCCCAGGTCGGGATCGAGTCCCGCATCGGGCTTCTTGCATGGAGCCTGCTTCTCCCTCTGCCTCTCTGTCTCTGTCTCTCATGAATAAATAAATTCAAAAATAATAATAATCTTGTCATAAATTCCAATGCTAATCTACAAAAGTATCAGATATTGAAAGGATGTTTCTGTTGAAGAAAGCTGACAATTGTTGTTCTCTATCACTTATCTGTAATTTTTGTTCAGTTCTCAAACTTCTATTTTAATTTGAGTGATTGTCTCATGTGCAATAAAAATATTTAGTATTGCTAATAGTGTTTAGCCTTGGGGAAGAAGTCCTCAAGTAGCTTTGTGTGAGTTGGGCTTAATGTTAAGGTAAAGAATTCATTCAGATTTTTAGCTTTCTTACAGCTAAAAGATTGCATATAGCTTATAGTGATTCTCAAACTTTCTGATTTGGGGACCCCAAAGAATTTTTGTTCATATGCATTGTTATATCTATCTATCATCTATCTGTCTATCTGTCTACCTATCTATCATCTATCTATACTGTACCCAAAATTAAAACAGAACATTTAAAAGTATTAAGTATTTTAAAATAACAGTAAGCCCACTACATGCTAATATAAAGGTTTTTATGAAAAAAATAACCAATTTCCAAAATGAAAATTCAGTGATAAGAATGGCACTGTTTTACATTTTTGCAAATCTCTTTAATAGCTGGCTTAAAAGAGAGCTGGGTTATCATTTTTTTCCTCTTTTTTTAAGATTTTATTTGAGAGAGCACAAGCATGACCAAGAGAGAATGGAAGGAGGGGCAGAGGGAATGGGAGAGAGAGAATCTCCAGCAGACACCATGCTGAGTGCGGACCCCCTACATAGGGCTTGATTTCACAACCCTGGGATCATGACCTGAGCTGAAACCAAGAGCCAGCGCATAACTGACTGAACTACCCAAGTGCCCTGGGTTATCATTTCTACTATATTCATTCAGTATGTTACAACACATTCCCTTCTTATGAAACTATGTGAATGTTAGTTTTTGATAACTAAATGACTAATGGTATCTTGAGCAGCCTACATTAAGGGAAAACTAGTTATGTGACTCTTTTCCTCATTTAAATATGATAGCACTTTACATAGAGCTAAAGTAAAAAGATCAAATGAAATGTCTGTAAAAATGCTTTGTAAAGTCCTAAATAAATACTATTATGTAAAGGCCCCCACTGTTCCAATAACACATGCACATACACATACACACACACACACACACACACACACACACACACTCTCCCTTTTCAAAACCTGAAGTTGTATGGAAACAGGATATTTATTTGGGGCAGTTCCACTGAATTTCCATTGCAAAGAATTCACCCTACTAAGAATGGACAATGGCACCTTTAGGTCAGAGCTTGGCATGAGAAAAACATTAAAGATTAAAACATAGAATATCACAGTTTCCAATCAAGATTTTAAAATCCTTGAAAGGTAAACTGGAAAGCAAATACATTTTGACTAATAGGTAAATAAACCCATGCAATAAAAGCTAAAGAGCAAACTATTAGGCTAACAGCTCTCAACTTTGGCTGCCCTTTGAAAGCTTTAAAAACCTGGTACTGGGCAGCCCAAGTGGCTCAGAGGTTCAGCACCTGCCTTCAGCTTAGGGCCTGAACCTGGAGACCCAGGATCAAGTCCCACATCAGGCTCCCTGCATGGAGCCTGCTTCTCCCTCTGCCTGTGTTTCTGCCTCTCTCTCTTTGTGTCTCTCATGAGTAAATAAATAAAATCTTTAAAAAATAATAAATAAAATAAAAACCTGGGCAGCCCTGGTGGCGCAGTGGTTTAGCGCCGCCTGAAGCCCAGGGCGTGATCCTGGAGACCCTGGATCAAGTCCCACGTCGGGCTCTCTGCATGGAGCCTGCTTCTCCCTCTGCCTATGTCTCTGCCTCTCTCTGTGTGTGTGTCTCTATGAATAAATAAATAAAATCTTTAAAATAAAATAAAAACCTGATACTTCGGTCCCACACTTCAGAGGTTCTGGTATAGGGTTTGACTTAGGCATCTATAGGTGCTAAGGGTAAGAACCACTGGTATTAAGAATGCTAAACCTGGGGCACTTGGGTAGCTCAGTTGGTTAAATGCCTGACTCCTGATTTCTGCTCAGGTCGTGATCTCAGGGTGGTGAGATCAACCTGTGCATTGGGCCCCTGCATTGGGCCCCATTAAGCCCCACCTCGGCTCTGGGCTCAGCGTGTGGCCTGCTGGAGATTCTTTCTCTCCCTCTCCCTCTGCCCACCCCCTTACGCTCTCTTTCTAAAATAAGTCTTAAAAAAAAAAAAAAAAAAAAAAGCTAAACCTTGTGTTTTTAGTTCTAGAGATGAAAAAACAAAAGCAAAAATTATTATAAAAAATTTAATTATATTTATATTAGCTGATTTCCATATATGGGTAGGGAACTAAGTGAAACCTTAAATTCTTCTGCAGTAGAGTTACTTTTAATAGTGTTATTTCAGAGTTTTTCCTGATGCTTAAAAATAATCCATTTTTATTTTCTCAATTTTTTCTTTTTTTTTTTTTTAAGATTTGATTTTATTTATTTATTCATGAGAGACACAGAGAGAGAAGCAGAGACACAGGCAAAGGGGGAAGCAGGCTCCATGCAGGGAGCCCGATGCAGGACTCGATCCCAGGACTCCAGGGTCACACCCCGGACTAAAGGCCAGACGCTCAACTACTGAGCCACCCAGACATCCCTCTCAATTTTTTTCTTGGGGGGATGAGGAAGGGAAATGTCATTCTTCATGGTTGGCCATAAAATAAGCCTGTTCAGTTCATGAGAAAGCTCTGTTAAAAATAAGAACGGGGATGCCTGGGTGGCTCAGTGGTTGAGCATCTGCCTTTCGCTCAGGGCATGATCCCAGATTCCCAGGATCAAGTCCTGCATCGGGCTCCTTGCATGGAGCCTGCTTCTCCTCTCTCTGCCTGTCTCTCTGCCTCTCTTTCTGTTCTCTCATGAATAAATAAAATCTTAAAACAACTGTTTGTTAAAAAAAAAATAAGGAAAGGAAGAGAGGGAGGGAGGGAGGGAGGGAGGGAGGAAGAGGAAGAAAAGAAGGAAAAAAGAAAAAAAGCAAGCAAGGAAAAAAACATGCCAAGGAAACAAAAACACCACTGTCATAATAAGGAATAAAGGTGGGATTATTACTTAGTAAGGACTTGGATCACAATTGTTAATAGGATGAATATTCATTCTTCACATAATAGACTTAATGGTCTTCAGGAAACACGAATTCTTGTGGTGGTAAGGCCATTTGTTTTTAGTCCCTGTGCTCAAGAAGTTTATATTGTATTTACAAGGGCCAAATACAAAAGCTAACAAGCTAATATTTCAGGGACTAATTGCTAAAGAGAAATTAAGATATAATCATGGTGAAAGAGCTTTCTGAAGAGATGATATTTGGAGGGTGCCTGGGTTTCTCAGGAGGTTAAGCGTCTGCCTTCGGCTCAGGTCATCATCCCAGGGTCCTGGGATGGAGTCCCGTGGCTGTCTCTGTGCTCAGCAGGCAGTCTGCTTCTTCCTCTCCTTCTGCCCCTCCCCACCCCACTCTCTCTCACTCTCAAATAAAATCTTTTATTTTTAAAAATTTGTTTAAATTTCTTTTAAGATTGTATTTATTCATGAGAGACACAGAAAGAGAGAGGCAGAGACATAGGCAGAGGGAGAAGCAGACTCCATGCAGGGAGCCTGATGCGGGACTCGATCCCAGAACTCCAGGATCACGCCCTGAGCCGAAGGCAGGTGCTCAACCGCTGAGCCATCCAGGTGTCCCTAAATAAAATCTTTTAAAAGAGAGATATGATATTTGGGGTGAGACCCGAATGATGCAGCTATGCAAGATTCTGGGTGGTTTTCCAAGAGAAAAAAAGTGCAAAGACTGAGGCATCATTGGCATTTTCAAGGAACCAGAATAAGGCCAAATGACCTGTACAAGTTGAGATCTGAAGTAAGGTCTACAGGTGCGCCTGGGGGGCTCAGTCACTTAAGCATCCAACTGTTGATTTTGGCTCAGGTCATGATTTCAGGGTTGTGAGACTGAGCCCTGCCTTGGGCCTCCTCAGTATGCAGTCGGCCTGGCCTTCTCCTTCCCGCTCTGCCCCTCTCCCAAATCACGTTTTCTCTCTCTCTCTCTCTCTCCTCCCTACCCCCCCACCCCCCGTCTGTCTCTAAAGCAAAAGCAGTAGGGTCTATATCTTATAGGATCTTGAAATCCAAAATAAGGACTTCAGGGTTTATTATGAGTACAAAAGCCCTTGGAATAGAGGGTGAGCAATGTATGATTTATGAACTTAAAATCTCACTCTGGCTGCTATGTGGAAGATGAGCTGTGCATCAAGAAGGGAGGCAGGGGGATGCATGGGTGGCTCAGTGGTTGAGCATCTGTCTTTGGCTCAGGACCTGATCCTGGGGTCCGGGATCGAGTCCCACATCAGGCTCCTTGCAAGACTCACTCCCTTATGTGAGGCTCCATCCCAGGATCCCGGGATCATGACCTAAGCTGAAGGCAGATGCTTAACTCACTGAGCCACCCAGGTGCTCTTAGACCTGGAATTTCTAACTTTATTGTTTGTATATTCCTAAAAGAATTTTGGAAAACTATGTATGGTCTGGCACAGTTTTTCCTTTCAGACATACAAAGAAAAAAAAAGTGCAATGCAAAGCAATCTTCATGCTCTCCCCTAACAAAGGTTCATATGTATCCCTCTCACTTCAGTCACTTGCATAACTAACCATACTGTTGGTATCACTTAATTCCTTTCACTCTATTTGGCCAAAATACACAAAGAAGCAAAAGAAGATCTAAGTCTTAATTTGTACCGTTTTCACCTAAACCTACTTGGCTCCCTCAATGAACAAACCAAGTAGAATCTCTACTCCACATTCGAAATTACCTCTATTTAATACAATTTTGGGGTAAAGTGACAGCAAGATCACAATGCAGGAACTACAAGAGAATTTGCAAGACTGCAAACTGTCAATTTCTGACACTATATTTTAGTTTTTGTCTTACACAGATGTATTTAAGGAAATAAATTTCCAGCTCCTCAATTTCCACAGGTACCCTTTCCCAAAATCATTAAGCCTAAGATATGAATGATATACCCATTTTACAAAAGAAAAGCTTACCTTTCATCCAAGTAAAACCTTACTATGGTCCATTACCCAGGGATAAAATTCTCCAGAGTAAACTGGACTGTTGTATGGGGGCAGGCCCTTATGGTGATTAGTCAAGATAACTCAAATCCACTTCATTTCATACTTTTGCTAAAGCTGAAGTCCAGAGTTAGAAACAGGACATGTTGGCCTATGTTGGGATATTCTGAATTCCAAACAGAAAATGCCATATAAATTAGTGACCTTGATTCTTTTAAAAGTAACCTGAGTATTGAAGTGCCTGGGTGGCTTAGTCAAGTATGTTTCTTTTTTTTTTTTTTAAGATTTTATTTATTTATGCATGAGAGACATAGAGAGAGGCACAGGCAGAGGGAGAAGCAGGCTCCATGCAGGGAGCCTGACATGGGACTTGATCCCAGGACTCCAGGATCCCACCCCGGGGCTGAAGGTGGCACTAAACCGCTGTGCCACTGGGGCTGCCCTCAGCTCAGGTCTTGATCTCAGGGTTATTATCTCAGATTTGAAAGATAGAACTCCACATCATGCTCAGCATGGAGTCTGCTTGAGACTCTTTCCCCCTCCCTCTCCCTCTGCTCCTGCCCTGGCTCCTCATACCACCTCCCCACTGCCCCGCTCTTGAGCATGTGCACTTTCTCTCTCCCCCAAATAAATAAAATCTTTAAAAAAGCATCCTGAGTATTTTGCAGGACTACTAAAATTTTAAAAGATACTGGATAATATTGAAACAGAGAAAATTTACAAGATTTATTCAGTAGTTTAACTTAGTTATATCAAATCTCTTGAATCTGTTCATTTCTCTGAATCTCCATGGCTAGTACCCTGGACATGCTATTTCTAATTCTTAATTACTGTAATTATCTCTGAATTGCTCTTCTCACATTCACTCATTTTATTCCTGTATCTACTCTCCTCATTTTCCCTAGCTAATTCTCATATTTCCTTTAGAAGCTCAATTATCACAACTTGAGGAAGCATCCCTACCTACTATGTAAAATACTCCTATTGTATATTCTCATAAGAGTATATATATCCCACCTTAATAAAGTTGTAATTTACATTTATCTGTGCGATTGATGTTTCCCCAAAGAGTAAAGTTTATGAAGGAAGGGAAAGAGAATGTATCGTTCTTTACTCAATTGTATTCCTAGTGACTAGTATGTAGGAAACATTTGGAGAGAAATACTTAGTCAATGAATGAATCAATGTGGTTTTTTTTTTTTTAAGTTTTAAGAGGATCCCATATATAAATTGAAATCCTACACAAAAAATTGATATATAAAGCAGACTAAACATAAAAGTAGAACTGCTCTGATGTGGAGGAAAGGGGAAATATTCGTAGGAGATCCAGAGCTCCCCCACCTCCGTCTGTTTTAACCTTCCACTCATCGACTCATTCTCTTTCTTGAGTGACACACCAGCACAGAAACTGAGAGCTCCAGGAAACATAATTTGAAAATAATTGGTCTACATCAAGCAGTTCTCAAACTTTTTGTTCTCAGGACTCCTTAACACATTCAAAATCTGGAGGCCCCAAAATATTTTATCATGTTGAACAGCTATTGGTATTTACCTTATTTGAAATGAAAATTGACAAATTGTAAAAAATGCATTCCTTAACGTTGATGATAATAAATTCATGACATGTTAACATTAACCACATATTATGAAAAATGCTGTATTTCCAAATTAAAAATTAATAAGAAGACTGGTATTGCTTTACATTTTTATGAATCTATAATATCTGTATTAATCTGTCATCATATCAAGTGTCATACAGCCTCTGGAAAATTCCACTGTGTACTTGTGAGAAGAGGAGAGTAAAAAAGCAAATAAAATGTTAGTACTATTATGACAATGTTTTGACTTCCTGGGTGTCCTGAAAGGGTCTCAGGGATGGTCAGTACCTTTTGAGAACTGCAGTCCTAGGTCCAAAGGTCCATTCTAGCTAGTATTGATATTATGATTTAATTTCTGAGATTGTACTATTTCAAAGATTATGATTACTATCAAAATACTAATGAAGAATGTAAAGTGAACACCAGGTGGAAAAATGTTTAATTCAAAACAAAGGGAAGAATAATAGAAAAGTGGTTTTTATTACAACTTAAGTGTAATAGGTAATTTAAATCTATGTGTATGCCAAGTTCAAAAAGATTACTATAGCACAGTATTTGTCCCATGTAAATGCAATTACTTGTTCACTTCTCTTTCCTACTAGCCTGTGAGCTTTGGAAGAAGGAATTGGGTCTTAATCCATTTTGCATCGTGGCCTCTAGGATAAAGTCTAACACACGATCGGCACTAAATATTCGTTCGACAAATGAATTTACCTGCTTAGAATGTACGACACCTACGTATCATATCATACTTTCGACAATCTAGAGCAAACTGTCTAATCAACCTTCAACAGCTTTCTTAAAGTTGCCATGATCCTGTGAAGAAAACCATCATCTCGGGGTGCCTGGCTGGCTCATTCAGAAGAGCATGAGACCCTTGATCTCCTGGTGGTGAGCTAGAGCCCCATGATGTGCGCAAAGATTACTTAAATAAATAAAACGTAAATAAATGAAAAACCATCATCTATGAGGTATTTTAATGTGCCTTTATAAACTCCTAATCACGTTCCTCGTGACGTATTTGAAAAAGATCTTTGACTTCAAGTGCAGATTATGTAGCCTGACGTAATTCTTACTTTAATGAGGAACACCAAAAAAAAAAGTCATGACTGCTTTTTTCTTCTCAGATCTGAGATTTAAGATGACTTTGGAGAGGAGTAAGAGAACAGAACTGGCCTCCTCATTAAAAACGGTTAGTCTCGGGGCACCTGGGTGGGTCAGCGGTCGAGTGTCTGCCTTGTGCTCGGGGCGTGTCCCACATCGGGCTCCCGGCATGGAGCCTGCTTCTCCCTCCTCCTGTGTCTCTGCCTCTCTCTCTCTCTCTATGTCTATCATAAATAAATCTAAAAAAAAATAAAAAACAACGGGCAGTCTCCATACATTAATTTTACTCTTCCTCATACACGGAAGTTGGATGTTGCAAACTCTCAGCACAGACAAGCCGGATTCCGAATTTGGCAGGACTCTCTCTGGAAAATACGACTGGAGAGCGTGGTGTCATGCGTCTCCTCCCGGGCTCAGGGCGGAGGCACTAACCGGTCCAGTCATGACAGGGCTCAGCATCCCACTAACGCAAGGCGCCTCCTTCCCAGAAGTGACGAGGGGAGGGACCTGACTAAACCTTGGGCCGCCGCGGGCCGCGAGGGCGTGGGAGGGACTCCGCGGCCGGGCGCACTGACCTGCCGGGAAGACGCGGTGGGCCCTCGGGGGTGCTGCGGGGACCGGAAGGGGGGCCGAGGCCTTCCGGTCCCCTCGGGCCGCAGCCGGCCCTGTACCCCCGCAGTCCCTGGATTATGGCCGACCTGTCGCGCACGCGGCATCACCTCAGCGCCGACTGTCTGTCTGCCTGGACGGGGACACAGGGAGGGAAGCGGGACCAGACCACAAGCCACGGGGTTCCGGCGGCCGCGGACCCCCGACCCCGGCCTAGCTGCACCTGGAGCCCCGCCCCACGGCCGTCAGCGGACTCGCCGGGCACGTAGCTCCGCCCAGTGCCGCTCGCGGAAGGGGCGGGACCGCTGAGCTGGCCCGAGCCGATTCGTCCGGGCTCGGCCAGGGGCGGAGCCTCCCCTGGCTCCGCCTAGCCCCGCCCCCTTCGCCCCGCCCCTGGGGCTTGCAGGAAATAGGGGCGGTCCCGGGGCTGGCGTGGCGGGAGGAGGAGCAGGGATGCGGTGGAGGGTAGAGACCTGGGGGGCCTGGCTGCGGGGGAATGAAGCCTCCGCCTTCTCGGGCCGAATCCTTTAAATACGGGCTCAGGCCCGGGACTCTGGGTGCAGTGCGTGGCGGCCTGAGGGAGGGGCGTGCGGGGAGCGGAGGTCGGGCGGAGCAGGGCGAGCGTGCAGAAGCTGCTGCAGCGCGGCCCACAGCGAGGAGCTGTCCGGGCGGTCGGGACCGGAGCAGCCGCTGCGCTCGGTGCCTGGAAACGGGTGAGCTCCTTTCCCGGGCTGGCCCCGCCGCGGGGTCGGGAAGGTCCCGGGTGCCGGCGGCCGTGGAGGGGGCGGGGCGGGGCGGGGGAGTGCGCGCGGCTCCCAGTCCAGTCGCGCTCTGCGCTGGGTCCGCGGCGCCGGGTCTCACCACCCCGGTCTCCTCCTCTGGGCTCTGGGCGGGAATCGCCTTTTGGGTCGCTGCCCTGAGGATGGCCTAGCTCGGTCTTTTTATTCTATACTCCCGAGTCTTCCAGCCGCTCCTCTTTCTGCTTTTCCCCCACTTTCTGACTTGAAACAAATGAGATTTCCCCCAGGAAGCCGAACGTCCACCGAGGGAAGCGGTCCTCCGATTAGGGACCCCATTTTGGTCTCAGAGTCCTGGTCTTTTGTTTGTGGTTAGTCTGCTCACCTGGGGAGCTGCTGCTTTCCTCCGGTCACTGGCCTCCCTTCTTAAGAAACTAAAGAGAAAACAAAGCCAGAAAGCCCTTTTGGAGGGCGAAATCCTAAGACACTGCCATCGTGACAGTATGGGCTGTCCTGGAATCCATTGTTGGCCGCCACACCATAGAATTGCTTTACTTCAGCAGGGAAGGCCTACCTTGGGTGCTGACCGTGAAAGAGCATAGTTGTATATATAGGAAGATAACCGAGTAGGCTTGAAAATGCTGGTGTATTGAAAAGAGGGATTCACGGGTAGGGAGCTTTTCATGGATATACAGAGGCATAGCTGTCCACTGACTGCCCGCAAAGACACAGTGAGTCTTTGAGTTTCTTCAAATGCCCTGTGAAATGGAGAACAGTAGTCTGGTCTGTTTTTTCAGGGGGGTTCTGGAAATGAAAGCGCTTACTGTCTGCTGTGAGATGCGCTTGTTAGTACCCGCATCTAGTTAAGGTAAGCGGGAGACAACCCTGATTGAAAGGGTCTCATTTCTTCTCCCCTTACTATACTCCTTTTTTAAGCATAGAATCTGTAACTAATATGCATACTTCATCTTCCCTCTTATTATTTCCACAGCTTCATAGGAGGCCCTTTAGATGTAACATTAACACTGCCTTTCTCACTGATTAAATCTTTTTTCCCCGGTCAGGCGTCTGTTAGTATCTAGTTTTTGTAAAAAAACTAAGGTGATGTGCTTGAGGTTGACGTATCCAACTACAACATCCATTGCTTTAGCCCCTGGGTGATTATGCAGAGTATACGGAAGAGGGGTGGGGTGGGGACGGAGAGATTATATTTAGTTTAGATTGTAATAGGACCTTCATTATTTGTTAGCCACATCTTTTAGGTTGAAATCTTCATCTGAATTTATAAAACTTTAGATGAAGAGTAGTTTTGGAACAGCTTGGTTTGTTGAGATTTTCCCAAAATATGGAGGTTAAAAACTCATTTCAAACTGACACACTCAGTAAGCAAACATTCCCATTTCCCTGACAGCACAGTAGAGGGTCAGAAGGTACATAAAAGTAGAAATTCAATATGGAATCAGAAGACATCTGTGTTGAGCAAAGTATATTATTAATACTGTATCAAGCTCCATATAAAGACTGAAAGATTTTATTGAAACATCCAAGTAATGATTTATTGGGACTTGCACAGTTCTTCAGTAATTTTCCCATTATCATCTACAAGCCATACTTCATGTGAAATAGAACCACAGGGACACCCCAAAACACATGCAATTCTATAATATAGGCCCATCAGTGGTTTGCCCTGGCTGCTATATGTAAGGCAAGCTGAATACAGCCTGGCAAGCAAAGTGGATAAGAAGTAACTCTGGGAAGGCATGCCAAAGTTCTACATAAAAAAAGGATGATGGTGTTCTGGATAATTTCAGCAAAAATGCAATGATCAGCCGTCTGAGCTAAAGATTTTCAAATAACAGTCTTCTCAAACAAGCCCTAATGGATAAGCAGAGTTACTCATTCATTCAATTAGCATTTATTGAGAGCCTCCTGTTCTAAGTGCTGAGGGAAGAGCAGCAGATAAGAACTGTTTGCCTGGGAGCACTTTATTAAACTATGAACTCCTTTAACCCAAGAGTGGCATCATGTAAACATTCAGTCTATAAGAATGTTATAACCTCTTGGCTGTCGGATTAAATGGTAACCCCAACAGATCCTCTGGTCCAAAAATACTTTGAAATTCTACTTTTTAAGTATTCCAGATATATTGGTTGTAATTAGAGAGGCTGGCTAGCTGTTCAGTAAGGGTGTGATAGTTCTTTAGGTTCATCACAGTTCAGAACTTAATCATCAGCTTCGAAGATCTGGAAGGTAGAATTTTTTTTTTCCTCCTTGGACCCAGAGTTAATGAGGCTTTAGATGTTAGCTTATATGATTAAACTCATAAGAGACTAATGGTTTCACTAGAATGAAACTTTGATATTACAGTAGGGAAATTTTATTGCAGTTCCTGGAACACTTCTATCTCAAATCTGTGTCATCCTTTTCCAGTATTATGATTCCTGGGAATCTGAATTCATAGGGGAGAGTGGAATCAGAGCAAAGAATCTTCAGAGAACATGCCATCTAAGCATTGGGAAAGCCTGTTCTTGCTCCACCTCTCTGAAACGAGAATACTTCTTACTTCCAGATTCTGTGTCAGTCTTCTCTAGACTCTGTTGAAATAAACACATCATTCTTTTTTTTTTTTTTTAAGATTTATTTATTTATTCATGATAGAGAGAGAGAGAGAGAGAGGCAGAGACACAGGCAGAGGGAGAAGCAGGCTCCATGCCAGGAGCCCGACACAGGACTCCGTCCCAGGACTCCAGGATCTTGCCCTGGGCCAAAGGCAGGCGCTAAACCGCTGAGCCACCCAGGGATCCCCTAAACACATCATTCTTGTCTTTAACTCCCTCTTCCCAAGCTACAGGCTGATCCTCCCCCCCCCCCCATTGTTTTTTCCTTCAGTGGAGTTTATTAGATTTTAGCTACACAAATATTGTTGATTGTTATGGTTACTTTTAATTATGTTGCCTTAAGTTATTGAATTGTAGCCTCCTGAACTGTCCTGGACATGCTTCCCTGAAAGGGGCATTTAAGACCCACTTTAAATTCATTTCTACTCTACAAGACAGTCATTACCTCTTACCACTTCTTAATACTGATATTTTTCTCCAACTAGGCTGATCTCCTCACTTTGGACTCATTTCTGTATATGAGTCCTTACTATTTTTTAAATCTGGAATGTTCTCCCCCACTTATCTTTTCTTTCTATACCCTCTTTATTCTTTAGGCCAGGTTGAAATTCTACATTTCCCTTGATGTAGATACCTTCTTATTTTTTTTTCCGCCTCTGGACTTTAGTACTCATTTTGTCATTTAATTGGTTATACTGCCTTATATGTTACTTGGGTGTGACAAATTCCATTTCATCTTTTTCTTTTTTTTTTTTTTTTTAAGATTTTATTTAGTGGGGCCACCTGGATGGCTTAGTCAGTTAAGCGTCTGCCTTTGGCTCAGGTCATGGTCCCAGGATCCTGGGATTGAATCCCATATGGGGCTCCCTGTTCAGCAGGGAGTCTGCTTCTCCCTGTTCTGTGTGTATGCTCTCTCTCTCTCTCTCTCTTTTTTTTTTTTTTAAAAGACTATTTATTTATTTATTTATTTGAGAGAGGGAGAGAGAGAATCTCAAGCAGACAGACTATGCTGAGTATGGAGCCTAATGAGGGGCTTGATCTCAAGACTCTGAGATCATGCCCTGAGCCGAAATCAAGAGTCAGTTACCTAACTGACTGAGCCACCCAGACGCCCTTCCTTTTCATCTTTTAAGTCAGTTTAAGAGTCACCTTCGCAGAGAGTCCTTTAACTACCCTATCTAAAATAGTTCTTTCCCCATATTCAGTCTCTCCCTCTCCACCTACATATTTATTTCCTTTATACACAATGTATCACAGCTGCCATTATTTTGTTTTGTGCTCTCCCATGAGACTATAACTATATAAGAGTAGGAACTGTACCTGCTGTTCCCTATTGGATCCCTGTACCTGTCTGTTCCCTATTGGATCCCTGTACTTGTCTGTTCACTGTTGTATCCACGGTACATAGAACATTAGTGGCTGCAACATAGTTGAGTGTTTAATAAATATTTTTGAGCTGAATTTTTGCTTAAATAAATTGTTGAATTCTTGAGTGTCAGGGCCTATATCTAGGGCCATATTGTCTGCTGTGCCCACAGATAGACCCTTAAATTGGGAATATTAATTTTTCATGAAAGGGAACAAAGGACTAGGCCTGAAGCAAGCTGAAGCAATGTTTCTGAAACCCGATGCCAAGCCCCTTCTACTGTAGCCGTGGGGACAGTGGCAGCGAGTGCTAGAGATACATCTATGGTAAGCATGTTCTAGGCTCAGCTGTCCCACAGGTGGGAGCTTTTTTAGAACATTCCCCTGAGCTTTAACCTCGAGGCAATCCCAGTGCAGTCCTTTCCCCCTAGAAAGTTCTCTTTTTTCTTGTGTACAGGGCACTTGAGGCCTGGAAAGGAGTAAAAGGCAGAACTGAAGAGTAGAAGAAGGGTAAAGAAATGGAAGACGAATGGTTGCCAAAAGTAAATTTTGTTAGGATCAGTATTTTTGCTGGGGTTAATTTTGGAACCCAAGAAGTTTAATAGGAATATCATGTTTGTGCGGCTTCACAAGTGATAATAGGGTACTCTTAACCCATTTATTTAGATTTTTTTTTTCACTAGAAAAGAGGCCTTGTTTTTTATTTTTTTATTTTATTTTTTTTTATAATAAATTTATTTTTTATTGGTGTTCAATTTACCAACATACAGAATAACACCCAGTGCTCATCCCGTCAAGTGCCCCCCTCAGTGCCCGTCACCCATTCACCCCCACCCCCCGCCCTCCTCCCCTTCCATCACCCCTAGTTCATTTCCCAGAGTTAGGAGTCTTTGTGTTCTGTCTCCCTTTCTGATATTTCCTACACATTTCTTCTCCCTTCCCTTATATTCCCTTTCACTATTATTTATATTCCCCAAATGAATGAGAACATACAATGTTTGTCCCTCTCCGATTGACTTACTTCACTCAGCATAATACCCTCCAGTTCCATCCACATTGAAGCAAATGGTGGGTATTTGTCATTTCTAATGGCTGAGTAATATTCCATTGTATACATAAACCACATCTTCTTTATCCATTCATCTTTCCATCTTCTTATCCATTCTCCATTCAAACTCCTTCCACAGTTTGGCTATTGTGGACATTGCTGCTATAAACATCAGGGTGCAGGTGTCTCCGTGTTTCATTGCATCTGAATCTTTGGGGTAAATCCCCAACAGTGCAATTGCTGGGTCATAAGGCAGATCTATTTTTAACTCTTTGAGGAACCTCCACACAGTTTTCCAGAGTGGCTGCACCAGTTCACATTCCCACCAACAGTGTAAGAGGGTTCCCTTTTCTCCGCATCCTCTCCAACATTTGTGGCTTCCTGCCTTGTTAATTTTCCCCATTCTCACTGGTGTGAGGTGGTATCTCATTGTGATTTTGATTTGTATTTCCCTGATGGCAAGTGATGCGGAGCATTTTCTCATGTGCATGTTGGCCATGTCTATGTCTTTCTCTAGGGATCCCTGGGTGGCGCAGAGGTTTGGCACCTGCCTTTGGCCCAGGGCGCGATCCTGGAGACCCGGGATCGAGTCCCACGTCGGGCTCCCGGTGCATGGAGACTGCGTCTCCCTCTGCCTGTGTCTCTGCCTCTCTCTCTCTCTCTCTCTATCATAAATAAATAAAAATTAAAAAAAAAAAAAGGCAGAGTGAATCATCAATCTTGCACTAGGTAAAAAAATATATATATATGTCTTTCTCTATGAGATTTCTGTTCATGTCTTTTGCCCATTTCGTGATTGGATTGTTTGTTTCTTTGGTGTTGAGTTTAATAAGTTCTTTATAGATCTTGGAAACTAGCCCTTTATCTGATAAGTCATTTGCAAATATCTTCTCCCATTCTGTAGGTTGTCTTCGAGTTTTGTTGACTGTATCCTTTGCTGTGCAAAAGCTTCTTATCTTGATGAAGTCCCAATAGTTCATTTTTGCTTTTGTTTCTTTTGCCTTTGTGGATGTATCTTGCAAGAAGTTACTGTGGCTGAGTTCAAAAAGGGTGTTGCCTGTGTTCTCCTCTAGGATTTTAATGGAATCTTGTCTCACATTTAGATCTTTCATCCATTTTGAGTTTATCTTTGTGTATGGTGAAAGGGAGTGGTCTAGTTTCATTCTTCTGCATGTGGATGTCCAAATTTCCCAGCACCATTTATTGAAGAGACTGTCTTTCTTCCAATGGATAGTCTTTCCTCCTTTATCAAATATTAGTTGACCATAAAGTTCAGGGTCCACTTCTGGGTTCTCTATTCTGTTCCATTGATCTATGTGTCTGTTTTTGTGCCAGTACCACACTGTCTTGATGACCACAGCTTTGTAGTACAACCTGAATTCTGGACTATTAAAGAGAGGATCTACCAGGGGCCCCTGGCTTACTCAGCCAGTAGAGCATGCGACTCTTGGTCTCAGGGTCATGAGTTCAAGCCCCACATTGGGCTTGAAGCCTACTTAAAAAAAAAAAAAAAAAAAGTAAATAAAGAGAATCTACCAGATTTAGCATGGTTTTAATATTTTAATAATTACACAATGGAATACAGTGTAACTGCTTCTAAAAAAGAGAGGGAGTTTTACCAGAAACAGAAAAAAAGAAAAATAAAAAATAGAAGGGAGTGGAATAGGTCTTAAGAATACATTAAATAGGGGATTCCTGGGTGGCTCAGTGGTTTAACGCCTGCCTTTGGCCCAGGGCACGATCCTGGAGTCCCGGGATTGAGTCCCGCGATGAGCTCCCTGCATGGAGCCTGCTTCTCCCTCTGCCTGTGTCTCTGCCTCTATCTATGTGTGTCTCTCATGAATAAATAAATAAAATCTTAAAAAAAAAAACAAAAAAATAGATTTTAAAAATTTCTTTGTATGTATATCACTAAGAATATTGCTTTCTTTTGTAGAATCAATAGATTCCAAATTTTGCTTATATTTTTACCAAATTTCTGTTTTTTTTTTTTAAGTTTTTTAAAGGTCATTAGAGATTAGACTCTGAGTTGATATCTATGAAACATGACCACTGAAGATTGATTTATAAGTCAGATGGTTGTTTCCTCATACCAAGATACGTTGTTTCCTCAAGACCAAGATACTTGTATGGGTTGTTCAGCTCATTCTTTTCCAGTAGGGAAGTCTACCCAGAAAATCAGTAATTAGAACATTGTTTGGTTTAATACAGATTCAGACTTTAAGGGAATTGGATCATCTGAATTATGTGGCTTGTGTATCTTTTTTTCACAATAGGGTTGTGCTTGCCAGGCATTGTAATGAGATTAGCCTTCTGTAGTATCTTCTTTGATCCATGCAGGAATATATTAGCAAATTCTTAAACTCTCTGTTAACCAATTTCCTTCTCTTGGGAATCCATGAATGGATTAGATTAGAGGATATCTGAGGTCTTTGCAAGGACTAAAATTCTAAGAGTCTGATCAGTTTGATAGTTTTTGTTCTCATTATAATGAATAAACTGATATTCTTATATATAAATCAGTACCTTGTCATTTTGATTAGTGTGAATCAGTTCACCTAAATGGCTTTTGAAAACCCATCAAAATCTGTGTAACAGCTTTGTTAACTACAGAAATTACTTTCCTTTAACCATCTCATAGTTTCTGATTAAAGTTGAAATGGAGTTTAAGATCATTGTCAAGTACCTAAAAATAAACTACTGAAGCCAAATTGTATAGGGAATATAATCACAGAGGTCAATTCTGGACTTTCAAACTAATCTTATTACCTATCATGTGTTTTAATATCTGTCACGTTAATCTAAACCTGCCATAGGCTGACCTTTGTACACCGACATTTATTTAAGCAAGAATTGCCCTGGTGTAGTCACCCTTGCATTTTTCCTCAGCAATCAAAGTTACCCGAGTGGCCTTAGAGACCCAAGTAAGCTTTTATTTTCTTCCTTGAATTTTTGAATATTCGATCATTATAATCTTTGTGGCATTTCTTCAGTAATAACAGTTACTTTTTTCCCCATGTTTTATGCTAATGCAAACTAGAACAGACATTCCAATTGGAATGTTATATATTTTCGCACTTTTAATAATTCTTAATAGTGTGAATGCAGGAAATCTTTCCAGATATCTGTCACCTTGACAGTTTTTATGAAGTGTGATAAATGTGCAATGTGATTTCTTTAAATTTTCTGTTTTCAATAGTAGAACAGTCTTACTGCTTTTCTTCTAGTTTAATCATGTTTGAAATTAAGAAGATCTGTTGCATTGGTGCGGGCTATGTTGGAGGACCTACATGTAGTGTCATCGCTCATATGTGTCCTGAAATCAGGGTAACAGTTGTTGACGTCAATGAATCTAGAATTAATGCATGGAACTCTCCTACACTTCCTATTTATGAGGTAAACTATTTTAAACAACTCTTTGTTCTTACGTTCTTTGTTTTCTTACTGTTTTTATTAAATAAATTACTATTAATGTAAAAATCTATGACTGCAACTGGAAAGAAATTAAATGAGAAATCTAGATACACAATGTTATGGACATTACAACTATAATTATGTCAGATATGCCCAGGGAAAATGACTGGGAAGAAATATATTAGAATATTAATAATGGTTACATTAGTGCAGTGAGAATATGGGTATTTTTTTTCTTTTCTCTATTTTCTCATGTTAATTAATTTTCTAATTTTGTTAATGTGGTTACCATATTGTAATAGTAAATTTTTTTTTTAATTTTTTTATTTATTTATGATAGTCACACAGAGAGAGAGAGGCAGAGACACAGGCAGAGGGAGAAGCAGGCCCCATGCACCGGGAGCCCGACATGGGATTCGATCCTGGGTCTCCAGGATCACGCCCTGGGCCAAAGGCAGGCGCCAAACCGCTGCGCCACCCAGGGATCCCTGTAATAGTAAAATTTTAGAATTTTAAGAAAATAATAAAACTTGATGTTTTTAATATTAATTCATATAAGTCCATTATATTTGGGGGTTATTGTACTGTACTCATATCAGGTAAGCCATGAGTGGATAAATGATGTCTTTTATATCTAGTGGTTGGTATTGCAAATTTGTTTAATTAGAATTTCAAAATTTCTGTGAATTAAGATATTGTATAGTTAGGAAAATATGCTTCAACTATTTTATTAAGCTATGTGGGTCCCATTTTTAAAAAATTCATTGTAAAATGAGTTCATGATATTATGCTTTTGAAACCCAGCAGAGAAGCATTTGAAAATTTGATGATAACAGTTTTTTCCAGCATTAATATATTCTTTTTTTTTCCTTCAGGAAAGCTTTGTTATTTGTAAGACTGTTATCAACCATACTCTGTCTGTCTTTATATATAATATTTATTAATTTATTTTAGAGAAAGAGCGTGAGCAAAGAGAGGGACAGAGGGATAGGGAGAGAAACTGAAGCCGATTCCCCACTGAGTGGGGACCCTGACTTGGGGCTCCTGTCTCATGACCCTGAGATTATGAGCTGAGCGGAAATCAAGAGTCAGTTGCTTAACCATAGTCTTTAAATGTGTTAGTCCTTTGGAAGGGAAGTCTCAACCCTATCAATATTTTGATAGGCATATAAAATATAGAAATCCATGAAAAAGCACCCATAGAGTAGTAGCTATCCAACATCATGGATTTATTCCTATCTGAATCAGACTTGGAATAAAAATAAATAAATAACCTCTGTGTGTGTGGTACCTTCTCTTTGTACTTTACCCTCTCTTTTTCTACCAGACAAACTACCTATAATAGTTCTCTAAAGATTTTTATTTATTTGAGAGAAAGAGAGAGAGAGAGAGAGATGGGAGAAGCAGATTCTACACTCATTGTAGAGTCCAACACAGGCCCAATTCCATGACTCTGATACCATGACGTCATCCTAGCCAAAACCAAGAGTCTGTTGCTTCACTGACAGAACTACCTAGGCACCCTCCCCCCCTCTCCCCCATAATAGTTCTTTAAATTACTTTAGTGCTATAGCATTTCCTTTCCTTTTTTTTTATTTATTTTTTATTTTTTTTTTTAATTTATTTATGATAGTCACAGAGAGAGAGAGGGGGGCGCAGAGACATAGGCAGAGGGAGAAGCAGGCTCCATGCACCAGGAGCCTGATGTGGGATTCGATCCCGGGTCTCCAGGATCGCGCCCTGGGCCAAAGGCAGGCGCCAAACCGCTGCGCCACCCAGGGATCCCCTAGCATTTCCTTTCCTGTTATTACCAATAGATTTGGTTTTGGAGGAATTTTTTTTTAAATTTTTTTATTTATTTATGATAGTCACAGAGAGAGAGAGAGGCAGAGACACAGGCAGAGGGAGAAGCAGGCTCCATGCTCCGGGAGCCTGACGTGGGATTCGATCCCGGGTCTCCAGGATCGCGCCCTGGGCCAAAGGCAGGCGCCAAACCGCTGCGCCACCCAGGGATCCCGGTTTTGGAGGAATTTTTAAAAACATTTTGGAGGGGGCTGCCCCGGTGTCGCAGCGGTTTGGCGCCGCCTGCAGCCCGGGGCGTGATCTTGGAGACCGGGGATCGAGTCCCACATCGGGCTCCCTGCATGGAGCCTGCTTCTCCCTCTGCCTGTGTCTCTGCCTCTCTCTCTCTCTCTCTCTCTCTCTCTCTCTCTCTCTCTCTCTTTTTCTCTCTGTCTCTCATGAATAAATAAATAAAACCTTAAAAAAAAATCCCATGGCACTGCTACTTTAAAATTCTAGAAGAAATCATCTTAGCAAGTAAATGATTTTCCTTTTAGCAGGTAAATGATTTAGGCTTTTAATTTTCATGTGTCTTTCTAAGATATCAGTTGTTAAAACATGCCTTATAAATTAAAGAATTTATAAGTCAGAAAATAATTTCTACAACGTTGCATTAAAAAAAAGCAACAACTTAGGTAATGAATTGTGTGACCCATTCAATTTTCAGAGTTAGGCTTTTGTTCCATTTTTACTTCTTAATTTTATGTTGTAAAATGAACTATTCCTCTACATTGTCTTGGCCATCTTGGAGATGTAAAATGTTAGGTGAAACATCAAATGAGAAGAACTATAAAAGAAAAATGACAGTTTTTTTTTTTTTAAGATTTTATTTATTTATTCATGAGAGACACATGGAGAGAGAGGGAGCCAGAGACACAACAGGCAGAGGGAGAAGCAGGCTCCATGCAGGGTCCCTGATGTGGGACTTGAGGATCACACCCTGGGCCAAAGGCCAGCACTAAACTGCTGAGCCACCCAGGGATCCCCAAAAATGACAGGTTTAACTGGAATTCACATTGCTCTCTGAATTGCTTTATTGAGTAGCATATACATGTTGTTACTACTTGTAACTTTATACATACCTACCTTGGACAAGGCAAAAGAATATTTTTATGTCTAGCTTGGATACCTTTGCAATCAACTTTTTTTTGTAAATCTGTATCCTATAATGCATTTAAAAATATACAACTAAGTAAGTATTTGTTCTCAAGGATAATTATAAAAATCAATGACATTGATTTTTCATTGTAAATACCATGTTTTCAGGTCAGGAAGTCCCTACTAGTGACTAATTTTAACTTGTGGTCACTGGTAGGGAAATTCTATAATATGTCATTATAGTATTTAATATGTTCTTTGTGTACACAGCCTCTTCCATCTGCTTTGAGACTAACTAGACTAATTAGAAAAATATTTAGAAAGAAAATGACAGGACTTGATTGTTGATTATATAAGAAGGGTGAAGGAGAAGAAGGAGTCTAGAAAGATATCCAGGTTTCCAGTTTGGATGATGGGTGCATGATTGTGCCATTAATTTAGATCAAGGATGCAGGATGTTGTGGAGGGTAGTGGGAAATGAAATTTCAAGTTCTGTTTGGTCCTATTTAGTTATAAAGGCTTTGGGACATCCAAATAGAGATGTTCAGGAGGCAGTGGATATATCAAAAGTGTAAGTAAATAATGCATGGCTCGAGATGTAAAGTTAGGATTATACAGGTAGTAGTTGAAATCAGAGTAAATGAGCTTTCCCAAGAAGAGTCTGTAGAGAGAGCGGAGCATGAGTCAAGGACAGAACCCAGAAAAACTCTTAAAGTTTGATGATAGGAGAAGGGAATGCCATAGAAAAGCAACAAAAAGTAGTTCATCAAAGGTGAACCAAAACCCAGAAGAGTTTTAGTAGTACAAGCCCCATAAAGATGTACAGTTGGGGATCCCTGGGTGGCGCAGCGGTTTAGCGCCTGCCTTTGGCCCAAGGCGCGATCCTGGAGACCCGGGATCGAATCCCACGTCGGGCTCCCGGTGCATGGAGCCTGCTTCTCCCTCTGCCTGTGTCTCTGCCTCTCTCTCTCTGTGTGTGACTATCATAAATAAATAAAAATTAAAAAGAAAAGAAAATTATAATAGGGATGCCAGGGTGGCTCAGTGGTTGAGCCTTTGGCTCAGGTCATGATCCCGGGGTCCTGGGATTGAGTCCCACAACAGGCTCCTTACAGGGAGGCTGTTTCTCCCTCTGCCTGTGTCTCTGCTTCTCTTTCTGTGTCTCTCATGAATAAATAAATAAAATACTTTAAAAAGAAAACAGTATGATAAGAGAAAATAGATTTACAGTACTGTACTGTATTGAGAAAAATTCACATATAAGCAGGCCTGTACAATTCAAATCTATGTTGTCAAAGGTCAACTGTATATGTTTTGTTTATGAGTAACTCAGTGACTAGCACATAATAAGTACTCTGTAAACATTTGCTGAATGAATGAATGAGCTCTCCATTATGCCAGATACAGAAGAAATCAAGACTGGGACGTATTCATCAAATTTGGTGTTATGGGGGTCATTGTAACTATTGCAAGAACAATTACATTTGCATCACTTGTATCTTTTAAGACCATAATTTTAAAAATTTCTCTTTTTAGCTGTTTTTCTCTTCAGTTTATTTGTTGAAGAAACCAGGTTGTTTATCCTACAGAAATTCTCAGTCTCAGGGGCAGTGGGGGTGGCTCAGTGGTTTAGCACCGTCTTCGGTCCAGGGCGTAATCCTGGAGACCTGGGATCAAGTCCCACATCGGGCTCCCTGCATGGAGCCTGCTTCTCCCTCTGCCTGTGTCTCTGCCTCTCTCTCTGTGTGTGTCTCTCATGAATAAATAAATAAAATCTTAAAAAAAAAAATACTCAGTCTGGATTTTGCTGATTGGACTGATCTAAGCAGATTTAGATCTGATTTTTTTTCTCCTTTCCTTTCCTTTCCTTTCCTTTCCTTTCCTTTCCTTCCCTTCCCTTCCCTTCCCTTCCCTTCCCTTCCCTTCCCTTTCCCTTTCCCTTTCCCTTTCCCTTTCCCTTTCCCTTTCCCTTTCCTTTTCCTTTTCCTTTTCTTTCCTTTCTTTTTTTTCCCTTTTTTCCCCCTTTCTTTTCCTTTCCTTTCCTTCTTTCAGACAAGAATACTTGTTAGGTGGTTTTGTACAGCTCAATATTCTTAACGTAACTATATTTCCTATTAAACTGTGTGGGGAAAGTAATAAAATTCTCAGTGAAAGTGTGTCTTACATTAGGACTTAGAAAAAATATACGTCTATGTAGGCACAGAGTAAATGTTGACTGACAACCAGTTGTATGACTTGAATTCTTGGGGGTAAGAACCTGCATTCATAATGATGATGCAAAATCAAATGTCTGCTTGAAATCACAGAAGACCTTGAATTTTCAGATAATTGTGTTGATACTCAGGTAATGGTTAACTCTTATAAAACAATCAGGCACATGGTAAACAATGACACATTGAAATGAGCCTGTGCTACTACTGAGGCAAGGCCAGCTTTGCTCTGTTTAGCATTGTTACATAATGTACGCTTTTGGCCTTTGCTGTGTGATCTTAGATATCTCTACAAAGGTGTTGTTTGAGGGCAAGTCTAGACCTTTAAATTAAAATATAACTATCTCCCTCTGCCTGTATCTCTGCCCCTCTCTCTCTCTGTGTCTCTCATGAGTATGTATGAATGAATGAATGAATGAATGAATGAATGAATGAATGAATAAATAAATAAATAAATAAATAAATAAATAAATAAATAAAAATAAAAACAACCACGTAAAATGCTATTCTTTTAGGTCGTCTCCTGTGACTGGTAAACTGTAACCACGACTCTTTCTTTTTAGCCTGGACTGAAAGAAGTGGTTGAATCCTGCCGAGGAAAGAATCTGTTTTTTTCTACCAATATTGACGATGCCATTAAAGAAGCTGATCTTGTATTTATTTCTGTAAGTATTTTCTTTCGCTGTGTGAGTTCTAATACATTCTTGTCTACACAGGAGTTTCATTGTATTTTAATAGTCATCCGTGGGTATCAAGACTTGTCCAGTGGAATCTTGGTTGTCACTTTGCCCAGCACTTGACCATACCCCGTAGTCATCTGGTCAAACGTGTCACTTCCAGTCACTGAGCAAAAGAATTTGGAGAAAATTCAGTCTGGGACCTAAAATTAGGAGGTGCTGACAACGTGTGAGACCAGTGTGGTGCTAGTATATGTATTTCATCATTTCTTGTTTCAACCACTGCTTGGGGACGTCCAGGTGGCTCGGCAGTTTAGCGCCGCCTTCAGCCCAGGGCCTGATCCTGGAGACCTGGGATCAAGTCCCATGTCGGGCTCCTTGCATGGAGCCTGCTTTTCCTCCCTCTGCCTGTGTCTCTGCCTCTCTCTCTCTCTCTCTCTCTGTCTCATGAATAAATAAAATCTTAAAAAAAAAAAAAAAAGATTTCAACCATTGCTTGGTAGAGGTGAGATAAAGAGAATCGGGTAAAATGTGTGTGCAAACTTATAGGTATCTCCTATCTAGATGAATTATGTTCTAGAAGTCATTTTATTTCTTATTTAAAAACTTTTTTAAGTTTTTAATTTTACACCCAACATGAGGCTCAAAGTTGACATGAGGTCAAGAGTCTCATGCTCCGCTGAGTCAGCCAGCTCCCCCACCAGAAATCATTTTAAATGAACTCTTTGCAACTTGGCTTGTATTGGTTAGGTGACAGGCTAGTCACAGGCACCTTTGACTCATAATATGGCTAACCTGTTGTACCTTTGTAATGAAAAAATAGAGCCAATGCTTGGGAGTAACTCTGGTAATCTAATATTTGAACCAAGATATTTTTCTTCTTACTGTCCTCGTAGCCATTTGCTCAAATATTCTGTATGTGATGGGATATATACTCTTATGACTGAGTTACACGATTCAAGACCTTTAGAGCCTTGAAGAATAAAGGGAAAGCCAGTGGTCTGCGCTTTGACTGAGTCCCATGAACTAAAGGAAAGAAACATCATAGGGTCCCCAGAGGGTAGATGTTGTTGAATTGATTATGCATTTTGTTGATTATAAGTTGTTGAATTAGGGATTATTTTCGGACTGATAAGACAAAAGCAGTACTATAGAGGTATGTTAACTCCAGAAGAAAGTGGTAATGAAGCCAGTGGTGAAAGTGTTATGAGTTCAGTCTCTCATTTGGCATTCTTAATTACTTCAGACAAACTGGTGCAGCTTCTGTGACTTGCCAACCCATCCTCTACTTAAGCTTAGAGAAGGTTAAGGTACAAGACATAGAAAATGAGAAAAGACTTTGGAATAACTAGGTACTTGGAGAAAATCAAGAAATTATCTAAGTCCAACTTTTAGATAACTGGAGCTCAGATGTGAATAGGGGGATTTTCTATTAAAAAAATTTTTTTTTAAGAGAATCTATTCTCAGGCAGTAGAGTCCACTTTAGGGTGGTCTGGCCAGACAGTTAATTTTATAGTTGCCTCTGTGCAGATCTAGCTGGAGCCACTGTGAGTCTTTCCAAGCTACTGTGTATAAATGTTATGGTAACTTATTACTGTATAACTTGCATCTACTTCCCATTATTCTCTTGACTAGCTTTTTATTTATTTTTTTTTAAGATTTTATTTTTTTTAGATAGTCACACACAGAGAGAGAGAGAGAGAGAGAGAGAGAGAGGCAGAGACACAGGCAGAGAGAGAAGCAGGCTCCATGCACCGGGAGCCTGACGTGGGATTCGATCCCGGGTCTCCAGGATCGCGCCCTGGGCCAAAGGCAGGCGCTAAACCGCTGCGCCACCCAGGGATCCCCTGACTAGCTTTTAAAAATGTATTTGTCATACACTTTTCCTTATGGAAAATATCAAATTCATATAAAAGATGAAGATGATACTATAATGAACCCCTGTTTACACATTCTCTATGGTCAGCAGTAACCATGGCTGATCTTGTTTCTTTACTGCTTCTCTCCCTTTCCTCCTACCCCCAGCTATTTTCAGGCAAACTGCAGGTAGGAAGAGTTTTATGTGGATCAATTTTCAATTGTGATACTCAGAGCACTTTATAGGGGAAGCTCTCTGATCCACCCTCATCTTTAGCATGTTCCACCTATCCTGTTAGCCATCTTGGCCCTTCTGAACTTGGGTACTTCCATGTCTAAGGCTTTTCCTAACTTTTCCAAGCAGATAAACAACTTTTGTTCTCCTGATTTTCACGTCTCAACACAGTCTTTGAGTTTTGGTTTATTTTGGCTTCCTTCCTTTATTTAGTCCCTATTAGGTTATAAGTTTGTCAAGAAATGAGAATTAGTATCACTAATTACTGGTTCAGAAACTATTCCTGTAAGGGGCACCTGGCTGACTCAGTTGGTAGAGCACACAACTAAATCTCAGGGCCCTGAGTTCAAGCCCCACGTTGGGCATGGAGCCTAGTTAAAACACACGCACACACAAACACTATACCTATATAGAATTTTAGGCTTTCTGGAGTGCTTTGATTTTTACCAAAGCATTATAAAACCCAGATTAGATTTTATTTTTTTGAAATATTTTTATTTATTTTAGTTTTTAAAGAGAGAGAGAGAGTGACTGAGCAAGTAGAGAGGGACAAAGAGAGAGGGGGAGGGAGAATCTTTTTTTTTTTTTTTTTTTTTTGAGAGAGAGAGAATCTTAAACAGACTCCATACTCAGTGCAGAGTCCAACATGGGGCTTGATCTCACAACCCTGAGATCATGGCATGAGACCAAACCAAGAGTCAGTTGTTTAATGGACTGAGCCACCCAGGCACCCCTCCAGATGAGATTTTAGAGAGCATACAAACCTCATTTTCCAATGAGGTGGTTGGAGCAAAGGCAGCTCACTGGACTCATGATTTATTTTTCTTTCTATTTGATAGTCTTCGTCTGCATAGTATGGTGAGTCCTGAAGATGCTAGATAATGTCTAGCCTTTAATGAGCTGAGAAAGCATTTGTGAATGATACTGCAAACATTTTTGAAAAGGTATTGATATATAGGTCTATTTAAAAAGGAGGATAGAAAAGGAATTTAAAATTTGGTTTTAAAGACCAAGAGGGGATCCCTGGGTAGCTCAGCGGTTTAGCACCTCCCTTTGGCCCAGGGCGTGATCCTGGAGTCCCAGGATCGAGTCCCACGTCGGGCTCCCTGCATGGAGCCTGCTTCTCCCTCTGCCTGTGTCTCTGCCTCTGTGTGTGTCTCTCATGAATAAATAAATAAATAAAACCTTAAAAAAAAAAAAAAAAAAAGACCAGGATAATATATTACATACAATAAAGAAAGGAAAGAAAACATACATTTCCTTTCAGACTATAAACTCCTTTAGGACAAAAACAGTCTTATTCATCTTTATATCTTCAGGGCTTAGCTTAGAACGTGTCTGTCTGATAACTGTCACTACACACTAGCTTCTCAACAGAAATTTGCTGAATGAGTTCCCCAAATGCTTCAGGCTGTTTTGTCTGGTGATTATAAAATGTATCATTTCCATGAATCTAATAGAGGGTTGAATTAAAACTAATGATGATTGTTAACTTCCCACTTAACTGGTTAATTGATGATTCAGGGTTCATCTTGAAATCACTGAATGTCTCATAGATACTTTGTTTGTAATCCCATATGCTTTTATCAGGTGAACACTCCAACAAAAACGTATGGAATGGGGAAAGGTCGCGCGGCAGATCTGAAGTATATTGAGGCTTGTGCCAGACGCATTGTGCAAAACTCACATGGGTACAAAATTGTGACTGAGAAAAGCACAGTTCCAGTGCGGGCAGCAGAAAGTATTCGCCGAATATTTGATGCAAACACAAAACCCAACTTGAATTTACAGGTATGATAAAAAGGAAGCACTAGAACCTGATTCTTATATAAATATTGACAACTTGTAGTTGCCTGTGGCTAATTCTAAGCTTAAAACTTTGCTTTGCATTGGGATTCTAGGTGCTGTCCAACCCTGAGTTCTTGGCAGAAGGAACAGCCATCAAGGACCTAAAGAACCCAGACAGAGTACTGATTGGAGGGGATGAAACCCCAGAGGGCCAGAGAGCTGTGCAGGCACTGTGTGCTGTGTATGAGCACTGGGTTCCCAGAGAAAAGATCCTCACCACTAATACTTGGTCTTCAGAACTTTCCAAACTGGTTGGTACATAGCATTCAACCCTCCATTAAATTTAAAGCTAAGGACTTATATCTCTTAAGCCTGATAAGCTACACAGGTACTCTCTTAATAATATTTAGAACATAATATTCCTGTCCATTATGAAATAATTATGAAATAAATTTCACAAGGGAAATCAAATATAAGGGTAAAAATATTCTGAAAAATTCTAAAGTAAAAAAATTATAAATTTTTAATAAAATGTGACATAAAATGGAGGATGCATTAAAATAGTAGTTTCTAATGGGGCTCCTGAGTGGCTCAGTTGGTTGAGTGTCCGGCTCTTGATTTCGGCTCAGGTCATGATTTCAGGGTCATGGGATCCAGCCCTGTGTCAGGCTCTGTGTGCAGGGGTAGTCTGCTTGATATTCTCTCTTTCTCCCTCTGCCCCTACCCCCGCCCCAGTAGTTGCTTACTTTCTCTTTCTCTCTCTCAAATACATAAATCTTTAAAAAGAAAATAGTTTTTAAAATCATTCTTTTGGGGATCCCTGGGTGGCTCAGCGGTTTAGCGCCTGCCTTCGGCCCAGGGTGTGATCCTGGAGTCCCAGGATTGAGTCCCACATCAGGCTCCCTGCGTGGAGCCTGCATCTCCCTCTGCCTATGTCTCTGCCTCTCTCTCTCTCTCTCTGATTCTCATGAATAAATAAATAAAATCTTAAAAAAAAAAATACAATAGGGTAGCCCCGGTGGCGCAGCAGTTTAGTGCCGCCTGCAGCCCGGGGGTGTGATCCTGGAGACCCGGGATCGAGTCCCAAGTCTGGCTCCCTGCATGGAGCCTGCTTCTCTCTCTGCCTGTGTCTCTGCCTCTCTTTCACTCTCTCTGAATAAATAAATAAATAAATCTTTAAAAAAAAATACAATAAAATCACTCTATTTTTAATCCCATTCTTAATCATCTTTCTCATCTTTCTTCTCTAGTTTAAAATATTTTCCTTTACCAGCACATCCATAGCCTCCTGAAATTGAGTCCAGTAACTTATATCTCCTCAGTAATTTGTATCAATTCAGTGAATTACTATAGAGACATATAAAATTGCTATTTTAACACATCATGCCTTTCCTGTTTTTTTTCCCCAAAGGCAGCAAATGCTTTTCTTGCCCAGAGGATCAGCAGCATTAACTCCATAAGTGCCCTCTGTGAAGCAACAGGGGCTGATGTAGAAGAGGTGGCAACAGCCATTGGAATGGACCAGAGAATTGGAAATAAGTTTCTGAAAGCCAGTGTTGGTAAATTGAAATTTTTCTGTACATAAAGTAGGTTCATCAGTAGCTAGGTCTCTAACTTTAAGGAAGTCTTTATAACATGTAACCTTTAACTTATCAGGAACTTTCCAAGTGAAGCAGTAATTAAAGTTATGTAGTTTTAATAATTATTGATTGATTAGTAAGATAAATATAGTTCACTGTTTTAGGAGGATTAATTAGTATTTAGTTAGAACATTTAGGAAGAGTAAGTTCAGGAGACCACATAAGAAATAACTCAATACCTTACAAAGAGGAAAAAAAATTCCCCATCATTTGCTTTGCCTACTACATACGCTTTTGGAAATGTGGCCTTGGTGATATACAGTTGGTCCTCATTATTTGCCAGTTTTGTATGTATGAATAATTTTACTTGCTAAAATTTCTTTGTAACCCCAAAATCAATACTCATAGTACTTTCATGGTCATTTACAGACACAATTGAACAGCAAAAAATTTGAGCCACCCAACAGAGACATTCCCAGCAAAAGTTACGTAAGGCAGTGATTGTATTCTCTTGTTTCAGCTCCTATTCTGTAAACAAGTGGTCTACTTAGTGTCACATTTTTTACATTTTTGTACTTTTTCTTGGTAATGTCACTTTTTTAAATAGCCCTTTGGGTAATATATAGAATTGTTGAATCACTGTGTTGTATACCTGAAACTAATATAACACTATATGTTTACTGGAATTAAAATTAACATATATATATATAAATATATATTTATTTATTTAACAAATAAATAAATTTATATATATATGAAATATCCAACTTACAAAAAACATAAAATTTTTAAAAATGTAATAAAAATAAGCTGATAATGTATCAATTTGTTGGTGAAATGTGACCATTATAAGCTCAATAGGAACCTATTTCCCCTAGGAGCAATGCTTTAGTATTCAGTAATCCCATGTTTCTGGCACTTTTGCAGAATATAACTACTGGATAATAAAAATTGAGTGTATTTTTAGATATAAGTTAATAAGGTTGATGTCAGGGTAAATAGAGTTTTATAGATTGGGCCCTGGGCAGCTTGTCTTGTATTTCTGGGCCCTTATGCCGTATCCCAGTACTATTTTCCCTGGCCCTTTTCTATCTTTTTAGTATTTTCTTTAAGCTACCATTTAGTAAAAATAGCTACTGTTTCTTGAAGGCTTATTATCAGAGTTCTGAACTAGTACTTTATGTATCTCTTTTATTAATCCTTGTAGCCTGTTAAGAAGGTGCTGGTATCTCCTTAATAGAGATAATTGAGGTTTGGGAAATTTTTGCAACTTGCTCAGAGTCCTATAACTGCTAAGTGGCTAGGTGTTTCTGACTTCAAAGCCCCTGCCAATCCTCACTGTATATTGAATTTGCACTAGAACGAAGTGGGCAAACTATTGTCCTTGGGCCAAACCTGACTCATAGTTTGTTTTTATAAATAGTTTTATTGGAATACAGCCATGGCTATTTTAGTACATATTGTTTGACTGCTTTTGAGCTACAAAGGCAGAATTGAATAGTTGTGCCAGAGACTGTGTGGCCCACGAAAGCTAAAATATTTACAATTTGTCCCATAAAAGTTTACCAGCCCTGTGTTAAAATAAGAGATATGGGACAGTGATACTAGATGAATGAAAAATAAAATAGAAAATGTAGCCATAATAAAACAACTAGATTATCTGGGAATTATTTATAGAGTTGATTAGTTGCTTGCAGATTTCACACAATCTATAAACCCACTAAATTTCCAATATCCAAATTTTATTATTATTTTTTAAGATTTTATTTATTTGTTCATAGAGAGAGAGGCAGAGACACAAGCAGAGGGAGAAGCAGGCTCCATGCAGGGAGCCTGATGTGGGACTTGATCCCTGGTCTCCAGGATCACACCCTGGGCTGAAGGCGGTGCTAAATCGCTATGCCACCTGGGCTGCCTGCAAATTTTATTATTAAAAATTTCTAGGTGTAGGGGTGCCTGGGTGGTTCAGTCGGTTAAGTGTCTGTTTTTGCCTCAGGTCATGATCCCGGGGTCCTAGGATTGAGCCCTGCATTGGGCTCCCTACTCACTGGAGAGTCTGCTTCTCCCTCTCCCTTTGCCCCTCCCTACTGCTGATACACCCCCCTCTCTCCTTCTCAAATCAATCAATCAATCAATCAGTCATAAAAAAGAATCCTAGGGGCACCTGGATGGTTCAGTTGGTTAAGTGTTTGACCCTTGATTTCCACTCAGGTTTGATCTCAAGGTTGTGAGATCCACACTGGGCATGGGGCCTGCTTAAGATTCTCTCCCTCTCCTTCTGTCATTCCCACCCCTCCCCTCTCTCTTAAAAAAAAAAAAAAAAGAGCCCCCAAAAATCCTAGCATGGAGCCGTCTGGCTGGCACAGTCAGTAGAGCATGTGACTCTTGATCTCAAGGTTGTGAGTTTGAGCCCCATGTATGGTATGGAGTTTACTTAGAAAAAAATTCTAGCACAGGCCCTTAAATTTAGTGTGACAGATTTGTCACATGAATCATTTGTGATTCTTTTTTTTTTTTTTTTAAGGATTTTATTTATTCATGAAAGACACAAAGAGAGGCAGAGACATAGGCAGAGGGAGAAGCAGGCTCCCCACGGGGAGCCCGATGTGGGACTTGATCCCAGGATCCCAGAATCATGACCTGAGCTAAAGGCAGACACTCAGAAACTGAGCCACCCAGGTGCCCCCTCATTTGTGGTTTTTAAATGAAAATACTGTTACTTTTTTCTTCAGGTTTTGGCGGAAGCTGCTTTCAGAAGGATGTTCTGAATTTGGTTTATCTCTGTGAAGCTCTGAATTTGCCTGAAGTAGCTCGTTATTGGCAGCAGGTATTAATCTTTATAGTCAACAACTTTTGATTAATTTCTAATTAAAACCTGTCACCTTTTGTCTGTAAAATGTTTTTGAAAGGAATTATTTATTCCGGGAACTCAACTATTATTACATTCAATTTGTTTATTTTAGGTTTATTTGTTAGGCCTCTATGTTTTTAATTTGCCCTTTTTGCTAATGAACTCTGATGAAAATTTCTGATAAGCCATATTTCTTCTAGTTCTATAACAAATTTGCTCTCAGAGTAAAGCAGAACTGTTATTCTTTTTAGAGGGGGAGGAGCAGAGGGAGAGAAAATCTTAGCAGGCTCCACACTCAGCCCAGAGCCCCACATAGGGCTTGATATCACAACCCTGAGATCATGACCTGAGCTGAAATCAAGAGTCAGGTGCTTAACTGTGCTACCTAGACACCCCAAGAATTATTATGCTTAACTATAAATCTTTTTGGGCACCTGGATGGCACAGTTGGTTAAGTGTCCAACTCTTGGTTTGGGATTGAGCCCAGATCAGGCTCTGTGTTCACCATGGAATCTGCTTGAGATTCTCTCTCCCTCTCTCCCTCCACCCCACATCACCCCCCTGCACTTTGATGTGCTCTCTCCTTTTCTCTAAAATAAATGAAGAAATTTTTTTTTTAATTATAAATCTTTTCTATCTTTAAAAGCAGAAAATCAAAAAAATTAAAAAAGAAAAACAGAAAATCAAAATAAAGGAGGAATCTGTATTGTAATTCTTTCAAGTGGTTTGTGTGTGTTGATACTGGTTTTGTCCTTTTGAGATTTGCAGAGCTAAAATTAGAGACCCTTCCCAAATTGAAAATAGAGTTAATATTAATTGAGTGCTTTCTCTGCACCAGGCATTTTTTTAGGTACTTTGGGTATAGTATTTCATTTAGTCCTCATCACTAATATTGGCCTCCATTATAGGTAAAGAAACTGAACCTTAGAGATGTTAAATAATTTGTCCAAGATACCAGCCAGTATAAATATCTTCCTCAAAAATTTTCCTGCAAGTTTATAGTTTTTAGATTTCAGCAGTGGGTGAGAATATAAGGAAATGTACATTTTTAAGAAAAATGTATGATATAAAAGTTTGTTTCACTCAATCCAGCAAGATGACTTTATCTTCCTGTCGTCATGGCAAAAATGCAGATAAAGGCTTGGTTTTTCAACACTTGGAGCTTATTTCTGCAGCTCTCAGACTTTAAAACAGCCCCTAAAAGTCAGAGCCTTGAAAAAAAAAGTAAAAGCCAGTCTCCTTCCTTACATTCATCTGGTCACTAATTTGAAGTCTTGTCTATACACTCTTAGGAGAGTAAAGGATTAGGTGATTGGAGACTTTTACTCTTATAATATTTATTTTAAAACTTTGCCAAGAAAAAAAAAAAAAACTTTGCCAAGGGAGGGGCACCTGTGTGGCTCTGTTGGTTAAGCTTCTGGCTCTTGATTTTGGCTCAGGTCATGATCTCAGGGTGGTGAGATTGTGTTGGACCTGCTTAAGGTTCTTCTGTCTCCCTCTCCATCTGACCATCCCTGCACGCTCCCTCTCAGAAACAACTTTGCCAAGGGTTAGTGATGTTCTGGTTCATCCAGAAGCAACTATAACTCTGTGCATTGTTCAAATGTTCTCTGTCCACTTTCTACTCACTGGTGAGGGGTGAGGGATAACATATGGGGGGGGGGGCTTTGGGATTTGATTGCTTGCAGCTTTGCTTCCACAGAGTTTGGAGAAGCTGGCTAAGGAGAACACTAAGTGCCTTCTTTAACCTCTAATGGGGTTGAAACTTAGTCGTGCTCTCACCATCCATTCCATTCCAGATTGATGAATGGAAAGTTAAGCCAAATGGAAATTTTCATGATGGCTTTAAGTGGTGGGGTGCTAATTCTTTTTTAAATCAATAGATACTAACAAGGTTGGTTAGTTTTTGCCTCCTGTTACTTTATGAAGTTGATATTCATACAATAGTACTATAAAACTCTGAACAGTGTATGGCATAGGCTGCCCCTCTGCACTAATTGTACATCCAACATTGCATAATTGTATGTGTAATTTCAGGTTATAGATATGAATGACTACCAGAGAAGGAGATTTGCTTCCCGGATTATAGACAGTTTGTTTAATACAGTAACTGATAAGAAGATAGCTATTTTGGGATTTGCATTCAAAAAGGACACCGGTGATACAAGGTATCAATCAGTTCCTTAAAATATTTCAACCCCTTTGAGAGTGTTAACTCATCTTTTTTTGATTTTTTATGGTGGGTATGTGTATGGAAATATATACATATATATAGTATAAAGAATAAAAATAAACATCCATGTCCTCACAAGAAATAGAATCTTACCTCTATAAACCCCTAGGTATTAGAATATATGCCATTTGAAAGCTTAGCAATACTGATTTTTTTCCTTCAGAGAATCTTCTAGTATATATATCAGCAAATATTTGATGGATGAAGGTGCACATCTCCATATATATGATCCAAAAGTACCAAGGGAACAAATAGTTGTGGATCTTTCTCACCCAGGAGTTTCACAGGATGACCAAGGTAAAGCTGTGAGTTTCATGAATCACTTTGAGTATGGGCCCTAAGACTTGTTTGTTCACTAGAAACCTTTGGTTGTTTTGTCATTGTGTTTTCTTTTCTTTTTCTTTTTTTAATGAAATGCTACATTTTAAAAAAGTTTTAATCCCAGTATAGTTAACATACAGTATTATATTAGTTTCAGAATTACAATTTAGTAATTCAACAGTTCGATACATTATCTGGTGCTCATCATGATATTGCACTCTTAATCCCCATCACCTATTTTACCCATCCCTCACCTGCCTCCCCTCTAGTAACCATCAGTTTGTTCTCTATAGCCGAGAGTCTGTTTCTTAATCTCTCTCTTCTCTCTTTGTCCTTTGTTTTGTTTCTTAAATTCCACACATAAGTGAAATCATATAGTATTTGTATTTCTCTGACTGGCTTATTTCACTTAGCATTATACTCTTTAGCTCTATCTGTGTCATTGCAAATGGCAAGGTTTCATTCTTTTTTATGGCTGAATAATATTCCATATTGAATATATATAAATATATAAAACACATCTTTAACCATTCATCTATTGATAAATATTTGTGCTGATTCCATGGTGGTTCCATTTTTATCATTGGTAAAACCTCTTTTCAGCCTCATTTCTCTAAAATTAAACACTTCGACTTTGTTCCATCAACTTTGATTTGAAGTAGTTGTGTGCAGCTTAGTCTAATGATTTTTCCAACATATTTTAAAAAGCCCCAGAGGTTCCTAGGAGATGCTGCTAGGACAAGTTTTAGGTGCTCTAGGCCCCGACCTTTACTCTTATTCTCACTTCAATCATACCATTTCACTTCTGTTGGACCCTCAACTCTTCCTGCAATCCTAGTATTAAAGTGCATAATTTCCAATAACTCCTTTTTTATTGCCAGTTTCTTGTTGCTGTTGTTACAGTGTCCCGGCTTGTGACCATTTCTAAGGATCCATATGAAGCATGTGATGGTGCCCATGCTGTGGTTATTTGCACAGAATGGGACATGTTTAAGGTGAGGTGACAAAAGTAATATGAAAGAAAATTTATTGGGCAGCCTGGGTGGCTCAGTGGTTTAGTGCCACCTTCAGCCCGGGACATGATCCTGGGGACCCAGGATCGAGTCCTGCATTGGGCTCCCTGCATGGAGCCTGCTTCTCCCTCTGCCTATGTCTCTGCCTCTCTCTCTCTCTGTGTCTCTCATGAATAAATAAATAAAAAATCTTAGAAAGAAAGAAAGAAAGAAAGAAAGAAAGAAAGAAAGAAAAGAAAAGAAAGAAAGAAAGAAAATTTATTTATTATTATTATTATTTTTTTTTTTTTAAAGATTTTATATAAGAGAGAGAAAGTGCATGCACATGGGCTGGGGGAAGGACAGAGGGAGAGGGAAAAGCTGGCTCTCCACTGAGCAGGGAGCCTGATGCAGGGGTTCAATCCCAGGGCCCTGGGATCATGACCAGAGCCGAAAGCAGATACTTAACTGACTGAGCCACCCAGCCACCCCTAAAGAAAATTTTAGAGTATTCTGGTATCAGTTGGGGTTGAGTATGTATGCATATGTATGTTCTAATTGTGGTTTTGGTTCTGTCTTTATAGGAACTGGATTATGAACGCATTCATAAAAAAATGCTGAAGCCAGCCTTTATCTTTGATGGGCGACGTGTCCTGGATGGGCTCCATAATGAACTACAAACCATTGGCTTCCAGGTAATTATTAGGATCCTGGATTGGCTTTGTTTTGTTTGGTCATTTTTTTTGTAGTGGGTTTGACTTTTAGAATTTTCATGTTCCCTTCTTTAGCAATAACATAACTCAGGGGCACCATGTCAGTTCTCTGGGAAATCTCTATGTGATTTGTGTAATTACTTCATTCTCTCCTTAATTGTGATCTATAGATCATTCAGTATTGGTCTTCCTTATATACCTAGGAGTCAGCAGTTGCCTATTAAATAGGGATAGAATGTACCCTGCCTTACTGTATTTAAAGATCAAGTAAGAAGATATAAAACTTAGAAGAAAAGATTTTTCTTCCCAGAGCCACCCAGGCTGTTCTGTCAAACTGTCTGGACCACAGTGACCCAGGTCACTTATTCCTATATGAATGTTTTGAAAACTGCAAAATGCAGTAGAGTTGTTGTACAGGATCCTGTACCTTCTGAGTGCTCAGCACTGTCCTCGCACCTGAGAGGTCTGAGTGAAAAGTATGGGAACTTCAGTGGGAGTTGCCCTTTTTAATTCTAAGTAGACATGAGAATAGAGTTTGAGAGAGAATGTGATTTCCTTGGAATCTGGTCTGTAAGTTGCTCTCATCCATGTGCTGAGACAATGGAGGCATGTGAGCCTGTCTTCTGAGGGGATCTGGTGTTGGGAGTGGCAGGAGTAAGAGTGTCTAGACATTGCTAGGGAGAGTAGGAGTATACAATGACTCTAGAAACATGAAAAATATGGAAGGAACCAAAGATCTTTCATAGCAACCAGACAACTTGAAACCCTCTTTTGCTTTTAAAAGGAAAAAAATACATTTTGTTTCTAAAATCTTTTTTTCCCCCCCCAGATTGAAACAATTGGAAAAAAGGTGTCTTCAAAGAGAATTCCGTATGCTCCTTCTGGAGAAATTCCAAAGTTTAGTCTTCAGGATCCACCAAACAAGAAACCCAGAGTATAGACATCTCCATTTTTATTTGTAATTTTTTTGGTACTTTAGGATAGCAGATATCTATCTGATATTAAGTGATAAATGAACCAAGTGTTTTTAAGGAAACAAAGCTATTTTTTTAATAATCAAATTTATACTAGCGGTATGGGAATTAGCATATCTGGTATTACGAATCTAGAATATTTTTTACATATTTTTATAATGTTGTTACCTCAGTGATTGGATGAGTGATAATCATGTTGGTTTTAATTGTGTCAATTTTTGTAAAACAAAAATTAAACCTCAAACACTTTTGATTATACAAAATGTTCATAGACAGCACTTTAATATCACGTCGTAAAGGAAAAGGCACTCTTCAGTTTTTCTGATCATTGGTTTATTTACTTGTCATTAAATCTGTATTTTAAACCATGAAATTGCTATTCTGAATACTGGGCTAAGCTGGCCAGCCTTTCTAAAAGTGTCCTGGAGACTTAGAGGCGTCTGGCTTAATTGGGTAACCTGTTTTCAAGCCTTTCTTGTCTCTCTGAACATGGAAGGAAGATGCAGTGGCAGGATGGGGCCTTGTGTGCTTTTCTCTCTTTTCTTTTTTGAATGTGCTTAAAACATTTTCCTATACTTCCATGTTACCAGTGACCCTGAAAGTTTGGTTTGAGTTAATGTTCCTTTGCTCCTTTTGTTTTAAGGAGCTGTGTTGTTGTTGTTTTAGCCCAAGATCATCACTGTTCATTTACAGTCAATCAAATAAGACTAAAAGGCAATTTTTTTAATCATGAAGAGTATATTAGTATTAGTCTAGTTTATTCTTCACTTCTCATTTTTTCTCATTGATCATTATTTTTTTTAGTGCAGGAGACAAAAATATTTGTTACCTTAATTTTGCATTTTATTTCTGTAACTCATTGAAGTTTCCTTTTAAATAAGAAAACCAATATAATCTCATGTATGAGCTTAAAGAAGTAGATTTTTAGAAATTATGTATGGCATAATTCTAAAATAAGAATTTCTGTATGTTTCCATATGCTCTTTTCTTATGTCTCTTATTATATTTTATTTTCTCTTGTGCTTTATCATTATTGAAATATGTCAGATGTCCATTTGTTGCTTGTACTATGCTGAGAATGTACAAATAAAGTTGAACCAGATACATGTCTCATCCTTTAGGAATTTTGCAGTTCAGTATAAATGCAGAGACAAATATAAAGATGAGGACAGACATCTACAGATATCACATACATAAATAAAATATTCTGTATCAACAATTGCGTGAGTGTATTTTTTGTCACGGTGCAAGTAACAAATGAGTCATGACAGTCTGACATTAGACAGAAAAACATTACTCCTTAGTTTTGTAAGGAAAGGGTATTACATCATTCTTTCAAATGATGTCAGAAAGGGTGGGAATTTAGCAAATAGATCAGGTATTGACAAACCAAATCTCATGGGCTAAATCTGGCCAGCCCCCTGTAAGCTAAAAATAGTTTTTACATTTTTACAAGATTACATTTTAAATGGTTATGTAAGTCCCCAGTTTTGCCCGTTGGCCTGAAAAGCCTAAAATATTTGCTATCTGGCTTTTTAAGAAAACGTTTGCAGATCAGAGGGAAAAAAAACAAAACACCAGAAAGAGAAAAGCACCAGACGGATTCAACCTAAAATGATTCCTTACTCATAAGACCTTGAAGTGAGGGATCCCTGGGTGGCACAGCGGTTTGGCGCCTGCCTTTGGCCCAGGGCGCGATCCTGGAGACCCGGGATCGAATCCCATGTCGGGCTCCCTGCATGGAGCCTGCTTCTCCCTCTGCCTGTATCTCTGCCTCTCTCTCTCTCTCTCTCTCTCTCTGTGACTATCATGAATAAATAAATAAAATCTTAAAAAAAAAAAGACCTTGAAGTGAGAATGAGCTTATTAATTAGAATTTGCTTTATATTCCTGTTTGAAAATATTCTTGTATTCTGTTTAATAGTCTATCGAAGGGATTATAACCCAGAGGTTTCTTACAAAAGCAGAATCAGGCACTGAATTTAAGTTGCAGGATGCTTCAATGCCTAGGATTTATAAGTAAATAATTATGTGTAAAGTATAGTTATTGACTAAAAAGAAGGAAAGATGAGCTAAAGATAGCTCATAGAACCAGTATATTTTTCTCCCCATTACAAATGGGGAGAAAAAAAAAAACCCAGTAACTGGGCAAGTAACTTAGCAATTTGAGTCCTTTGTGTGAAAAGTTGCAAGAAGGTGGTTAGCCTTTTCTCCCCCTGCTAAGAAAATTAAAGCATCTCTGTGTGTTTTAAATGACATAAGGCTTCTATTTTTATTAGCTGGTATGTTTTTGATTGGGGCAATGAATACTGGTGAGATTATTAACTAGGATTTACAACTGAAAATAATATGGAGATAGCACCTGAGTGGCTCAGTCAGTTAAGCGTCCGACTCTTGATTTTGGCTCATTTCACGATCTCAGGGCTGTAGGATCAAACCCTGCATCAGGCTCCACGCTTGGGATCCTTCCTCTCCCTCTGCCCCTCTACCCTCCCTCTCTGAAAAAGAAGAAGGAGGAGGAGAAGAAGAAAGAAAATAATACAGGGACAAGGGTAAAAAAACAAAACATTCAAATAGATATGAGGGTATATAGAAAAGTGAAATCTGACTCACAATGTGTTTTCCAGAATATGTCATTCCACTTAAGCTTTAAATCCTAATTGCACTACCTATTAGCATTTGATATCTTGGCTAAGTTACCTGAAAGCCTTGTTTTCCTCATCTGTAAACTAGAGATAATTCATCTCTAACACAAAGAAGTGTTACAGGGGATCCCTGGGTGGCACAGCGGTTTGGCGCCTGCCTTTGGCCCAGGGTGCGATCCTGGAGACCCGGGATCGAGTCCCACGTCCGGCTCCCGGTGCATGAAGCCTGCTTCTCCCTCTGCCTATGTCTCTGCCTCTCTCTCTCTCTCTCTCTGTGTGACTATCATAAATTTAAAAAATAAAAAAAATAAAAAAGTGTTACAAAGATTATATGAGATCAATGTTTATACAAATATCTTACTGCATAGTGGCTGCAGGTGATGGATGTTGCCTTTAGCATAACAAGCTGGTCCCATTGAACCAGAACCACATGTAGGCTCTTGAATCACCAAAATGACGATAATTAACATAGCATTACAAAGCAAACTCTATGCCAAGCCCTTTAGGTGCATTTTCTTTCTTTCTTTTTTTTATTTTTTTTTTTAATTTTTTTATTCATGAGAGACACAGAGAGAGAGGTGGAGACACAGGCAGAAGGAGAAGCAGGCTCCATGCAGGGAGCTTGATGTGCGGGACTCGATCCCTGGACTCCAGTACCACGCACTGGGCCGAAGGCAGATGCTAAAACACTAAGCCATCCAGGGATCCCCAAGGTGCATTTTCTCATCTATTCTTCACTTAAGTCCTTTGAGAGAAGTTCTATTCCAATTTTCAGATGAAGGCAGGAGGCTAGATTAATTTGCTCAAGGTCGCAACAATTTGGAAAAGAGCTTTTCCTGATGTTGAAAGCATCCTAATTTTATTTTTTTCATTTTTTAAATAATAAATTTATTTTTTATTGGTGTTCAATTTGCCAACATATAGAATAACACTCAGTGCTCATCCCGTCAAGTGCCCCCTCAGTGCCCATCACCCATTCACCCCCACCCCCCGCCCTCCTCCCCTTCCACCACCCCTAGTTCGTTTCCCAGAGTTAGGAGTCTTCATGTTCTGTCTCCCTTTCTGGTATTTCCTACCCATTTCTTCTCCCTTCACTTCTATTCCCTCCCTTTCACTATTATTTATATTCCCCAAATGAATGAGACCATAAAATGTTTGTCCTAATTTTAGAAGTATTATGAAAAGAGTGAGTACCTGTGGCCTTAGGCAGACTAGAGGAATAGCATCCCAAGGAAAGAATCAGAAGGTAGATAGGGTAAAAGAGCCTGAGCAGGGATGCCTGGGTGGCTCAGTGGATGAGCATCTGCCTTCGGCCCAGAGCATGATCCTGGAGTCCCAGGATCCAGTCCCACGTCGGGCTCCCTGCATGGAGCCTCCTTCTCCCTCTGCCTGTTGTCTCTGCCTCTCTCTCTCTCTCTCTCTCTCTCTAATAAATAAAATCTTTTTTAAAAAAGTCCAAGGAACAAAAAATTATAATAAATAAATAAATACATTAAAAAAGAAGAACCTGAGCAGCAGCTGAGAAGGATGTGAGTCCATGCCTTTCATCCTCTTGGAGACTCTCAACTTGCAGAAAGGAAAGCATTTGAGTTGGATCTTAATAGACATGATTTGGAAGGAAACCATGGGTAGAATTAACACATCAGGGGCAGAAGCAATGGAAGCGAAAAGATGGACACAGGAAAATTCAGACTGGGTTTAAGGAAGGCAAGTTGCCTTTTCTCTGGAGTTGAAAGAAGAGTGAAGAGGCAGAACTGGTCTGGAAGGTTAGACTAAGAACAGATTATAGGAACCCTTGAACTCCAAGGTGTTATGAGAACATTTAGTTGTCAAAATGGAGACACCAGTGGCTACACGACATTTGTGAATATACCTAATGCCACTCAGTTATGCACTTTAGAATGGTTAAAATGATAAAATGGAAACACTGAAGATTTTCTTTTTACAGTGTAGTCACTTTTTAACAAAAACTAGAGTGTGCAGCCCCAAACTAGTTATTACCATCTAGTTTATTCATATTCTGGCACTGTATTCAAGTTTTGGACCAAAACACAAGAAATACATTAGTGCCAGTCTTGCAAAAAATATTTATAAATGACCTTTAAAAATATTTATTTTTTTAAAGATTTTATTTATTCATGAGAGATAGACAGAGAGAGAGAGAGAGAGAGAGAGGCAGAGGGAGAAGCAGTCTCCATGCAGGGAGCCTGACACGGGACTCAATCCCGGGTCTCTGGGATCACGCCCTGGGCTGAAGTGGCACCTGGGTTGCCCACGATTTATTTATTTATTTGAGAGAGAGAGAGAGAGAGCACAGGTGAGCTGGGGGAGGGGCAGGAGAGAAGCAGACTCCCCGCTCAGTGAGGAGCTTGACACCAAGCTCGATGGTGACCCTGAGGTCAGAACCTGAGCTGAAATCAAGAGTCAGATGCTCAACTGACTGAGCCACCCAGACACCCCTATAAATAACCTTTAAACTTCACAGGATAATTTGGATACAGTGACCTCTTGCTTCCTTCTGTCCTTCCTTTTTCTGAATGCAGACAGATAAAAGAGTGCTCATTGTAGATCTGCATTTTACAATATGCCACTACTACCATGGGAGATTAATTTTAGTTGAATATACATTTTTTTCTTGTTAGGAATTTATTTTAAAGGTGTTAGAATAAACATTTACAAATGATATTTGTTAGTACATATACTTGGTTGCTCTAACAGAGACCAAAAATTATAGTGTCTTAAACAGAACTGAAATACATTTCTCTCTCATATAAAAGTCCACATAGGTGGTCCAGGGCTGGTTAGAGCACCTTCACAGATAGAGAGGTCGAGGCTTCATCACCTGGTTGCTCTGCCATCCTTGACGCAACTCTCCTATCTCAATATCCAAGATGGCTGCTCCAGCCCCAAGGTCATGTTCTCATCCTCACCAGCAGGGAGGAGGGGAGAGAAGGAAAGGATGACCCCCCTTTAAGAACTTATTTATTTATGTATTTATTTATGTATTTATTATATTGTATTTATTCATGAGAGACATACACAGAGAGAGACAACGGCAGAGGGAGAAGCAGGCCCCACGAGGGGAGCCCAGTGTGGGACTCGATCCCGGGACTCCAGGATCACACTCTGAGCCGAAGGCAGATGCTCAACCTCTAAGTCACCCAGGCGTCCCTAGGAACACATTTAGAAGTAGCACAAATCACCACCGTTTGCATACTGTTGGTCAAAACTTAGCCACAGGTTCACAACTATCTCCAACGGAATCTGGGAAATATAATTTTTAGCAGGACAACCAACTATGTGCCAGCTAAAAATTCTATCATCGTAGGAAGGTTATAGTAATTGGGAACAATTAGCAGACTTACACATAAAATCAACATTTTCTTTGCTATTATTGTTGATTTTTCATTGTGGTGGGGGGATATCAAGTTTCATTTTTTTAAATTAATTAATTAATTTATTTATTTATGATAGTCACAGAGAGAGAGAGAGGGGGGCAGAGACATAGGCAGAGGGAGAAGCAGGCTCCATGAACCGGGAGCCTGACGTGGGATTTGATCCCGGGTCTCCAGGATCGCGCCCTGAGCCAAAGGCAGGCGCTAAACCGCTGCACCACCCAGGGATCCCTCAAGTTTCATTTTAAAGGGATTTAAGTTTAGAAATTCAGCCAATAAAAAAAAAAAAACAATAATAATACTGTAGTTCTCATCAATTTTTGTAGGGCAAAATTGTGAAGGTTGTATACGAATGGGTAGAGTTTAGGAAACACAGTGGTATTTTTTTTTTTTTTTTAAGATTGTATTTATTCATGAGAGAGAGGCAGAGGCATAGGCAGAGGGAGAAGCAGGCTCTCCGTGGGGAGCCCGATGCGGGACTCCATCCCAAGTCTCCAGGATTAAGCTCTGGGCCGAAGGGAGGTGCCCAACCGCTGAGCCACCCAGGCGTCCCAACACAATGGTAGTTTTAATTAGTAACACCAACCTTAGGAAACTACCAGGGATGACAGTTCTTCTAACACTTAAAGACCATGTCTGGGATCCCTGGGTGGCGCAGCGGTTTGGCGCGGGCCTTTGGCCCAGGGCGCGATCCTGGAGACCCGGGATCGAATCCCACGTAGGGCTCCCGGTGCATGGAGCCTGCTTCTCCCTCTGCCTATGTCTCTGCCTCTCTCTCTCTGTGACTATCATAAATAAATAAAAATTAAAAAAAAAAAAAAAAAGACCATGTCTATGTAATGTCAAACACACAGATGTAAAGTAAATATTAGGTGTTATTAGTTTTCTAGCAATTATTTTCAAACTGTGATCCAAACATCTCTACAGAGGTGTTTCAGGATTCCTGCAAATGACTGGTTTAAATATAAATGCATATATACACACATAGATAATTACAATATGTATGTAAAACTATCTACAAAGCTATTATTAAAAAGACAGCAAGCAGAGCTCTCTGTCAGCATCGTATACTGAGCACACACTTATAACCTCTCCCTTCTTAGAACCCCATTAAAATTACAGCAAGAGGGGGGAAAGACATTATCCAATAAAACATAGAGAATAGGAAGGGGCTATCCGTGGTAAAGAGATTTAAAGAAATTTCTGGAAAGTTTTGGTCAGATGGATATATATATATATATATATATATATATATATATATATATATATATTGAGATTTTATTTATTTATTCACAGAGAGAGGCAGAGACAGGCATAGGGAGAAGCAGGCTCCCTGTGAGGAGCCCAATGCAGGACTCAATTCCAGGACCCCAGGATCATGCCCTGAGCAGAAGTCAGACACTCAACCACTGCACCCAAGATTATTCTTTTTTAAAACTTTGAATGGCTTTAGAGAAATAATCCAAATATTTGGGAGTCCCTCACTGAGAAACACCTCCACAGTGAAGCTCCATCAATTAGATGGCTCCCTCCACCTCAGCTTCCCATCAACCTTAGGGTGGCTCATCACTCGTATGCATGAAGAACCAAGGATCACCAGACAGTTGAGAGCCTTCAACACAGAAGGCAGAGATAAAACAAAGGAGAGACAGGGCTCAAGGTGAAGAAACACAACTTCAAAAGACTAATTATCCTTAGAAAAATAGAAGAAATGCAGCTAGGAAACCAACAGGATGCTGTTTTAAAAAAGAAAGAAAAAAAGGCATCATCAGAATCATCACAGAACTCTTGAAAATGAAAAGGCAGCGGCCAAAATTTTAGCAAGGAAATCATTGTCAAAGGAAATTGTCATGTAAAATAGATTAAAATATTTTATCAGCAAACATGTCTAGCTTGACCCTCAGGGGGATGAAGGGCATGGTCTCACACCTCTCTCATGGCTGTACCTGCTACTATGCTCTACTTACATTCTGAATCCCTCTTTGGAATTTTACTCTCAATTTTCTGCAAAGCCACTGGTGCTCATGTTTGTTAAAGTAATAATATTGATAATACTTCCAAAGTTAGATGCTTTCAAGCTTCAAGTAAGAGAAACTCCTATTCAAACTGGTTTCATTTTTTAAAAAAGATTTTACTTATTAGAGAAAGAGGGAGAAAGTGAGGCATGAGAACATAAGCAGGCAGAAGGGCAAAGGGAGAGGGAGAAGCCGACTCCCTGCTGAGTAGAGAGCTCCATGTGGGGCAGGGGCTCCCTCAATGTGGGGCTGGATCCCAGGACTCTGGCAGCTGCTTAACTGACTGAGCCACCCAGGTGCCCCAAAATCGGTTTCATTAATACAGACATTTATTATCTCACCAAACAGGAAGTGGGTTTCAGGGTTGGCTGATTCGGTAGTTGGAAAAGAGGCTGGGACTCCTGTATTAGTTGGTATCCTAAAAACCATAAGCATTTATCACTTTTCTTTTCTTAAAAATGCCCTTTGTGCTTGCTACAGAAAGAAAAAGATCAGATATGGCAAAATGGGCACGCACCAAACTTTATTACATTGGAGACCACTGATGTGTTAAATTGTCCAGCTCCAGCAAGAATTTTTAGATAGACCTCTCATCATGTCTGGGCATTTAAATGGCCCTATTAATGCATCATTGCTTAGGAAGGTGAAAGCTCTGTTCTGGCCTTTTAAGATTTAAGCCTGTCCATTCTTGTACAGTTGTGCAACTGTACAACATATATTAACCACACTCAAATGTCCAACAAGATCCAGGTACTTGGTCACATGTTCTAGGCATGTCATATGGCCATTTATGTAATGAGTGAAGAAATAACAAATCCAGAAGCTACAATTTGTGATTCCACTTTGAAACAAACATTTCTTGCTATACTTCTTTCAATTTGGGGGATTAAGTTTAACTGGAGAGTGTCCTGAGATTGCAAGAGTAGGCGTTTTAAAATTATGGGCAGCCCAGGTGGTTCAGTGGTTTAGTGCCGCCTTCGGCCCAGGGCGTGGTCCTGGAGACCTGGAATAGAGTCCCATGTCGGGCTCCCTGCATGGAGCCTGCTTCTCCCTCTGCCTGTGTCTCTGCCTCTCTCTATCTGTGTCTCTCATGAATGAATAAATAAATAAGATCTTTTAAAAAAAAGTATAAAATTATACATGATTCACTATTATTTCACTTTATCAGTTTTCTCAATACTGCGCTAATGCTGGGGCTGACCAAAATGTCATTCATGACTCCCAATTTCACATTTGTATCAAAATAGCTTCATTTTATCATTCACTGTTTTTATAAATAGTTAAAAATATGAAGCCGCAACATATATTTGCACTAATAAAATGCTTTTAATTCTTTTACATTGAATTCTATGAAAATTTCATTTGACAAATTATTCTTCTGCTACAAATGTTTCATTACCATTCACCTACATTGTGCAAAATTAGGAAATACCCAGATTATGTCATAGAATCTCAATAGTAATCCATTTTTCTGTGACATAACAGATTTGTAAAAACTTTATTTATTTAAAGATTTTATTTTTAAGCAACCTCTACAGGCTGCATGGGTCTCAAACCCACGAGATCAAGAATTATACACTCCAGTGACTGAGCAGTTAAATGGCCCTATTAATGCATCATTGCCCCTGAAGCAACAGATGTTGCTTCCGGAGATGTTTAAAGTTGGGTTAATTTTACACGGCAAAATTTATTAGAATCTATAAAGAAAGTATAAGTCAAAGTATATATGGCTCCCCTGAGTTAAATTAAAATGTAAATAATGTTCGAAGTTATGCATTACTTTTATAAAAAATACTAGTTCACCTACTTAGAAATTCAAAATAGAATTGGCCTTCTACATTGCAGATTTTACAATATAGCTATCTAAAAACTTCTTTGTAAGAATGTAGTAGAAAAACAGGATTAAAATTAAAAAAAGAAAAGAAAAACAGGATTTAGAGTCAAAAGATGGAAGTTGAGTTCTAGTACCTAGGGAAGAAAATCCTCCTTCAGGTCATTAACATCATATACAACCACCTCACCAATGTGGTGTGAAAAAGAGAAGGAATAAATGGGATAATGCACATGAATGTAGCAAACTACTATAAAATGAGGATTAACACCCTTTTTCTTAGGTTATATTTCTGTCTTCAATAACATCATAATCTTGATTTCACAGAGGTCGTAAACAAGTAATTAATGTAAAACTATTTTCCATTGCTGAAGAATCAGCATTCAAACTCTTCAGCCTTTCTAAATTATTCCAGTGATGCTGTAGTACTCTGTAAAGGACATAGGCCAACTCTAAGTAAGCAGATCACAGCCTCGATCTATACTTTTAACATTTTATTTATTTATTCATGAGAAACACAGAGAGAGAGAGAGAGAGAGAGAGAGAGAGAGAGAGAGAGAGAGAGGCAGAGACATAGGCAGAGGAAGCAGCAGGCTCCTCCCAGGGAGCCTGATGTGGGATTTGATCCCTGAACCGGGATCACACTCTGAGCTGGAGGCAGGCGCTCAATTGCTGAGCTACCCAGGTGTCCCTATACTGACTGTTTCATCAACAGTGTCATTTTTCAGAAGTGAAATGTGATGACGATGTATAGGTAACAGGCTTGGAAGCTTTTCTCCAAGTTTTTCAAGTATTTTTAATTATACTGTTAACAGTAAAACTCTTAAAAGATATTTTATGATTACATCACAGCAATCAATTGTTTAACAGAACACAGAACATATGCTAAAAGACAAGTGAATTACTTAATTTAAATATGCACAGCTATTGACATGTTTCTTAAAACAAAGAGACTGAGGTATATCCACTGAAGTCTAGGCATTCTGGTACCACTTCTATTACCATCTGGAATCAGATATTAAAAATTCCTGTGATCTTGAAGGTCTCATTATATTTTAGAGGACTTTTTTCTTTTAGCCACTAGATTTTTCAGGAAAAATTCACCTATTTAGGAAAAATGAAAACACGTTAATATCAATTTAACATAAATTTCAGAATCATACTTCAGTGTTTCCCTTTTTTTAAATGTTAAGCTCTATACCACCGTGGGGATTGAATTCATGACCCTGAGATCAAGAGTTGCATGCTCTACTGACTAGAGTCCACCCAGCACCCCATTAGCTGTATCTTTTTTTTTTTTTTAAAGTAAACTCTACACCCTATACAAAAAAATTTTAACACCAGTCTCTATTATTCTTTCTAGTAACTCAGTATTATAAAGGGTGGCCCTTTTGTATCTACGGGTCTGCTTTTGAACATTTTTTCTACTTTCTGTACACTATCTATTCCTCATCACTGACAAAGTATTGCTGTTGGCACAATTCATTTTAGAGAGCAATTCTGCTATATTATTAGCCTGGATCTGATGTTTATAAAACAGACCTCACTGCAGTTGAGCAGACTCGTCTGATAGAATCCCTTTAGCTTATTCCCCTCTAGGGAAGCAAGAGCTCTTCATTTATAATGGGTTTTCTCTCCAGCCCCACAGTTGTGCTTGTGCATTAAGTTAGCTGTTTAGAGGGGGCACATTCCCTTTTCAGGTCATGAGGATTCCATTTAGTCTCTCACTGTTACAGCACAGCTCAGTTAGTGGCAGAGACCAGCACTGTGAGCCTGATTTTATGAGGAGTCTAATGAACTTTACTTTGTCATCTTAATATACAAGTATAACCACAATGACCATATCTGTACACAATCACCGAGAATCCCAAGCTTTATAACCCAGCCAAGTAATGGAGAGTTAGTCATGCCCCTCCATACCTTATCTAAATCTGGCAGGAGTAGAATCAACATTTTCAGGCCCTAGCCCATCATCTGAATCTAATGTTCTACGTAGTAGAATTTGCTCTTATCCTGGTAACTTTGTTTTTTTAAAGATTTTATTTATTTATTCATGAGAGACACACACAGAGAGAGAGAGGCAGAGACACAGGCAGAGGGAGAAGCAGGCTCCATGCAGGAAGCCTGACATGGGACTTGATCCCAGGTCTCCAGGATCACGCTCTGGGCTGAAGGTGGCGCTAAATTGCTGAGCCACCCGGGGTTGCCTCCTGGTAACTTTAAAAACATTACAAAGTTCATAATTCACTTTCTTGTAAATGTTAGAAAATTCTCTTAAAACAAAATAAAAACTTTTCAAATGATTTTACTTTAACCACTCCGGAAGCTGATGTTAGTCCTATCCTTTACTTATGTTTTCAGCTTGTCTGCAGAATTATTCTTGCTTGAAGAATACATCACTTTATTGGCTTCCAAATTCCCCACATCCTGTGAGTCAGTGCTGAATCAAAGTCTTAGGTTTTATAACTAGGATAAGCTGTTGTTAGTTCATTAAAATGTCTTGAATTTCTTTATAGGAACACACTGAATATTACTAATATACAAACATTAGTTTTTGCCAATGTGTGCCTAATTTAGATCTATAATTTAAATGCAATATATAAAACAATCATCTAAAAGATAATTTAAAGTAATCATGTGGTTTAGACCTATCAAAAAAATAACTGTTTATTCTTCAAGAAATTATAATTGTTAAGTCCAACTGGCAGGGAAAACATTATAAACATTTTTTGGATTAAATTCAAGCTTTAGATATGTTCTTACAGACTTTTTGATGGCCATTATCACATGACTTTTTATCCCTTGAAGAGGCTTTCCTTTTACATATATAAGCCCAGGGTGTGATCCTGAAGTCACAGGATCAAGTCCCACATTGGGGTCCCTGCATGGAGCCTGCTTCTCTCTCTGCCTGTATCTTTACCTCTCTCTCTGTGTCTCTCATGAATAAATAAAGTATTTATTTATTTTTTTAGATTTTATTTATTTATTCATGAGAGACAGAGAGAGAGGTAAAGATACAGGCAGAGAGAGAAGCAGGCTCCATGCAGGGACACAATGCAGGACTTGATCCCAGGACCCCAGGATCATGCCCTGAACCAAATGCAGATGCTCAACCACTGAGCCACCCAGGCATTCCAAGGCTTTTCTTTTCATAAGTCAAATCAAGCTACTAATCAAAATAAGAGCTGAAATTACAAAGGTGAAGAACTGCGGTGTAGCTAGAAAAAGCAGTAAAAATTTTTTTTCTTTTTCTTTTTTTTTTAAAGATTTTATTTATTCATGACAGACACACAGAGAGAGGCAGAGACACAGGCAGAGGGAGAAGCAGGCTCTCCATGGGGAGCCCAATGTGGAACTTGATCCCAGGACCCTGGGATCACACCCTGAGCCGAAGGCAAATGCTCAACCACTGAGCCACCCAGGTGTCCCAAAACATTAGAAATTCCTATATGGAAAATAATCTTACAAAATTTTTTTTGTTGCTTCTGGGAGGAAAACCACAAAGATATTAATGAATAAGCAGCAATGCAGTCAGATACTTTTTAGGATTTAAACTGATCTGAAATTAGCAGTTTAGAGATGCAGCTGGCATGACTGTCAAATGAATATACATTTTTCAGAAAACCATGTTATTTACTTAACTGGTATTTGTCATTTCTGAATAACCTACTATTGAAATCCATACAAAGAATAAGCTGATTACTCCTGCTTTCGTCATAGTAGCTGAGCTATAAACGGGGAAGAAATTCCTTTCTTTTTTTTTAAGATTTTATTTATTTATTCATGAGAAACACAGAGAGAGAGGCAGAGGCATAGGCAGAGGAAGAAGCAGGCTCCCTGCAGGGAGCCTGATGTGGGGACTTGATCCTGGGATCACACCCTGTGCTAAAGGCAGATGCTCAAATGCTGAGCCATTCAAGTGTCCCTGAAGGGATTATTTAAGGAAAAAAACAGATTTAAGATAAATTTTTCCTTAACATGAGCCCTATGGAGCAAAGTTCCTAAGGATGTTCCAGAAAAAACTTACTTTTCCTACAAAAGGCAACCACAGCTATTATAATCTTCACATGGAAAGTTGTGGTCTAAATAAAACCATCCCCTGCAGTGTAACTTACCTGCTTTATATGAAGAACGCACCAAAGGGCCACTTGCAGTATAATGAAATCCAAGTTCATTTCCTACTTTTTCCCAGTATTTGAACTTTTCAGGAGTAATGTATTCTTCAACCTACATTTAAAGAATTAATTCAGATAGATTTTAGAATTTCCCTAAATAATTTTGATTCTGTAGAAAATCTATGCTCATACATTCATGAGCATAGTTTCCTGGTTTTCACTTCATAATTTATCCAGTTGCCCGGAGGCTTTCCTCCTTTTCTTCCTCACAGACTACTTGTCCACTGGTTACTACCCCCTATATCAGGACTTGATTCTGGGGAATTAGGAGAGAAAATACCAATTTTGTAGTTTGTTAACTATTCCAAAAGATAAAAAAAATGAGACTATCTATAGAGATTATGTATCTGTATTACTCCTTCACTAACAGGTATGAACAAGAATTAATCATACTTGTAAGATTCCTGAGGCCCAAGACTTCCTTGTCTTGTCTTGTATCTTGTGCTTAGCACTGTGTGTAGACAGTGTTACCAGCACCCATATTATAGACCAGATGTGCTGTATTCACAGTTACTACTCAACAAAAGTTTCTTAAATGAATGAAATAAGATTGACTTTTCTTTTTTACATCACCTCTGACTCTAAAACAAGTCACAAGATGACCACATGCAAATGAATGCAATTTCTCAACTATTTCTTTTTTGTACATTCACTTAAGTTGTACAATTTTTAGGGCAGCAAAAAAAAGTGCCAGAATATCTGTTGGCTTTATCCAGAAAATAAAATGGAAACTGGGACTTGGAAATAGACATGGAACATTCACTAAAAAGCCAGCAGCTTCTTAATTGTACCTATGGACAACAAAGACTTAATTCAAATTACCAGCAAACGTTCAGCAACTCAAGATTGCAATACCTTAAGATGGCGCTTTGTTGGTTGCATATATTGTCCTAAAGTCAAACAGTCCACATCAACTTCACGAAGTGCTATAGAAAAAAAGGGCACACATTATGTTAGCATATTTTAAAAGGATTTTTTAATTAAAAAAAAAAAAAAACATTTTAAGTAATCTCTATACCCAAAAGGGGACATGAACTTACAACACTGAGATTAAGAGTTGCATGCTTTACAGACTGGGCCAGCCGGGCACCCCAAGATTTTTTTAAGTAATCTCTACACCCAACATGGATCTTAAACTCACAACCCTGAGACTGAGAGTGATATGCTCCATTAGAGATTTAGATGCTGAAATGGTTGAAATGGTTGATTCAAGCATAATTTCCCTGGGCAAAATTTTACTTCAGAACAATGTGAATTTTACCCTGGCCTATAATCCTGATGTTGGGAGGTAAGACTATATCCATTTGAAAATGCCAGGGAATATGAAAAGATTGAAAAAATAGGAATGAGTAAGACCATGGAATAAATACTAAAATATGAGTGAAGGGGGTTTTGAGCAGGAGTCTGTTAGAAAAGGTGAAAGGAACAGTATATAAAAGGGTTGAAATTGGAGTCCCTGGATGGCTCAATGGTTAAGTGTCTGCCTTCTGCTCAGGTGGTGATCCCAGGGTCCTGGGATTGAGCCCCTGCATCGGGAATCCCTGCTCAGCAGGGAGTCTGCTCCCTCTCCCTCTGCTGCTCCTCCTGCTTTTGCTCTCTCTCTGTGTCGAATAAATAAGTGAAATCCTAAAATAATTTTAAAAGGCCTGAAAGCGCCCATATTATAGACCAGATATGCTATATTCAGTTTTACTAGCTGTGCAAGACATGCTCTAGAGGATGTGATTTGACCTATCATATATGAGAATCTTTCCAGTAAAACTGTAATTTTATTCTAGTAATAAGGACCTTTTAATTACTATTTGGACTTGTTACTCTTAGAACCAATAAACAATGGCAAGTAGGCAAAGGATCCTCAACTAAATAACAGCCTTTTTTTTTTTTTAACCAGTTTATAAAGCCCAAGAATCACAAAGCAAATGGGCTTATGAGACTAAGATTCATAAAGTCCAAAGCACATCATATTATGTGACAGTGTTACCAGCAAGCTCTTCCTCAAAGGCCTGGCTTCATTTCATTCATCTTGTCACTGCCTGTCAGAGCTCCTGGTACCTGGCACCTGGCTGGCTCTTAAAACTGCAATGACTAAATAAGAAAAGTGGATAAAATCTTATTTTCACTTGATTAAAGGGTAGGGAATAAAATGGGATACAAATTTCATATCCTGAGTTTTCTGCATATCATCCCATAAAGTTCCTAAGAAAACATACTTCCTTTCCTTTTTACGCTATTAGAATCATATCCTGTACTTTGTTTTTAAGGGCACTTTCACTGAGACCATAGAGGAGGCATAACAGGGTCTTTGAAATGGGGTTCCTCAAATTAAATGAAAAAGAGTTTTCATTTTTTATTACCTTTCATTGTTGCATATACTTGCTCATCATTTTCACCTAAACCCAACATGATAGAGGTTTTAGAAATCACATCAGGCCGAACTTCCTTGGCGTGTTTCAGTACGCGCAGAGACTGGCTGAAATTGGCCCGGGGATCACGAACTTTCCTTGAAAACAGCAGGGCTGTTGTCAGCAAGAATAACCACAAGCTCAACTAAGTACATAGTTATGCAAGCAATCTAAAAGACCAGGAGAGTACATTCTGAACACTGTATTATATCATGTGGTTTGATACTAGCATTTGGTGCACAAGTGTCTAGCTGTTACTTTGATAAAGAAAATCAGGCTTCACTGGGCCCCTTCATTCTGCCTACTTTTAAGGCCTTTTAAGCCTTGGGCAGAGAAAGCTAGAACTTCTGTTAAGTAAGTTATGAATTACTGAGAAACCAGAATTTGAAGCTGAGAATGAGTGATTGCAAGGGATAGTCAAGAGAAAAGGGAAAAAGAGTAGAAGTAAGAAAATCTCAATACTGAACAAAGGAAAAACTGTTTAACATGAACCCACATTTCAGAGGCCTGAAACTTTTATGTTCAGTGCTTTTCTAAAGACCAAGCTGCCCTCTGCTGGTGAGTATATGACACTGACATCTCTTAGGTAATGCAGGATTCTGGAATTTTCACTGGAAAGGATAATGTTTCTTAAGTGAAACCAGGGAAATTGGCACCCACTGGTGGTAGTATCATGAGAAATGACAGGGCTGGAACAGGCTGTGTGTTAGACCTCAACAGCAGCCAAACCACCATGTTTTAAGTGGCGAGAATGCCAAAAGGACAGAATTGCTGACTATTTGATGTTAATCCAGTGTTTGTTTGAATTTCTAGTGCACCTTTATTTTGTGTAACTGACTTGCTGTTCTTATTTTTAATCAGAGACTAGCTCAAAGGAAGAAAGGAAACCAGTTTGTGAATTTAAAAACAATCACAAAATCGACAATAGTGAACATAATTACTCTTGAAAGTATGTCTCCACTGATTTTAAGTTATGTTCCCTTAATGTTTATGATTTAGTGGAAACACTGGTTATTGTTTATCATAGTTTTTTCAAGTTCTATAATACAGATAATATGTAGTGGCCAGTAACAACACTGCCAAATATACTTTACTAAAATTAAGTAAGATAAACATACTAATCTTTCTGAAGGTTAAAATAATTTTTATCTTTCTGATATAATAATGAATTATTAGTGTGGCATAACAATCTGGAAATTTTCCTCACTATTAACATTATTAGAAAGAATAGTACATATTTTTTTAAAAGAGATTGAAAATACATCTGAATGAGAACTGCTCCTTTTGTATCACTTATTGAAATTTTAGTGCCAAAAGTATTTTTAAAAGTCTTTTCTTGGGTAGCCTGGGTGGCTCAGCGGTTTAGCACTGCCTTCTGCCCAGCTGTGATCCTGGAGACTGGGGATCGAGTCCTACGTTGGGCTCCCTGTATGGAGCCTGCTTCTCCCTCTGCCTGTGTCTCTGCCTCTCTCTCTGTGTCTCTCATGAATAAATAAATAAAATATAAAAAAAAATATACATATGCATATAAATATATACAGTTAGGTTATAGTAATCAATATTACTGGGTGGAAATATTACAGATGGTGCTTATGCTCTTTTTGTTAGGAATATTTTCTGATTTTCAGAAAATATTTTGTTACAAAAGGAGAGAGAAAAAAAAAAAAAAAAGGAAAGAGTTCACTTTGTAAAAGTCAAATAGAAAGTTCTCCCCTGCAAAAAGTAAGAAAATATAGCAGATGCTGGCCCTCCAAACTTGCCAGTTACTCTGTATATGTAATCACCTCTGTAATTCTGGAACTGTTTCTATATTATGTGCATACACATCTAATCCTGACAGAGCAACTTTCTCTATTGCTTTTAGGTCTCCTCGGAAATCAGGGGTGAGACATTCCACAAGAATTTTTGGATTCCTATGGGGAAAAAAAATAAGTATCAAACTCAGGCAAAGCATTGACATAATTATTACTCAAAACAGAAATTACTAGTACTCATTAAGTATCAGTTTCAACACAGGCATCTTTGGAGTCTTGCCAAGGAAAGCATGAACACATAACTAAATGTTCACATATAAACTGTTTTATGAAAAAATAAACCCTGAACATCAAATATATTGTACATAGTAGTTAAAATACATCTGCATGCAAATAATGATCAGAATAAATTTTGAGGTTAATAGACTTACACTTTATTGAGAAAGTATTAAGAAAAGATTGCTTATAACAATTATAAACATTAAAACATGAAATATAAAATATCTTTTTATTCTTTGCAAAGTAAATTGGGACATTTCTTATGTGAATGCAAGGAGCATTTGATTGCTTTAATTCTGATTTCTTTAAAAATTCATCAAATAGTGTCATCCTCCCTTCCTCTACACAAATATTTCACAAGTGCTGTAGATTTAAAAAACTATTTTCTGAGTTGCTGAGTCATGAGCTTTGCTTAAATGAAATACAAGTTAAACATTAATCTTCTTATTTATATTCTGGCTATATCTATGCATGCATTCAAGCATGAAAATGTGAACTAGGTCACAGTGCTGTTCCTTTAGACAGCAGCAGAAATGACTAGAACTACTGATAAATTTTTTCATAAAACCAATGGCAAAGTTTCTGGAGCTGTCTCCTGAGAGAACAGATGTAGAAAGAACTCATACATACCCTCTCACAGATATAAGAGATGCTGAAAGAACATAGCTTATAACTCCCTGTTTTTTTAATTGTAAAGTTGAGACCAATTTGTGAAACCAATTTAGTGGGTTGCAAACAGAGCTTTTTAAAGTAAACTATAAAAATAAAAAAAAAAAAAAAAAAAGAAAAGAAAACACTGGGGAATCATTAGAAAAACATTTACTAAGTGCCAGGTGCTCAACTAACACTAAGCTATAGGTAGTAAGCATAACACCCTTTTTTAGTGCTTTTTAAATAGATGGGATTAAATATTAATAAAATGTAATGGGTAAATTTCCCAGGGCAAATGCATATGAATAAAATCTATATCAAGCATTGCATATTTTAACAATGTGGGAGTTTATCTCATTCCATATACTTTTAGAGGATGATTTATTCAAAATTAGTGCTGGAAGACTGTAGTTTTATATATTTTTTAAAAAATTACTCAAAGTTTAAACTAACACTCAAATATGAAGGACAGCTTTTATGGACTAAAGGTCTAGGGCAGCCTGGGTGGCTCAGCAGTTTAGCGCCGCCTTCGGCCCAGGGCGTGATCCCGGAGACAGGGATTGAGTCCCATATCGGGCTCCCTGCATGGAGCCTCCTTCTCCCTCTGGCTGTGTCTCTGCCTCTCTCTCTGTGTCTCTCATGAATAAATAAATAAAATCTTAAAAAAAAAAAATAAAGGCCCATAAGTCTGTGCTGCTAAATCCCTAAAATTCTATACAAATATGTATCTGCATGTTTAAATATACTTTTTCCAGAAAAAAGACCATGTAAATTTCAGGAGATTATCAGAAGGGCTTATAATCCCCTAAAAGGTTAATAACCTCTGCTTTAAGGTAACCACCATAAGTAAACTGAATTTATATGGGCTAAAAAAAAAAGCCCTCAAATTACACAAGCAAATGAAAAACATGTACCTTTCCTTTAAGTATGATACAGTCTTTGCAAAATGCTCAGCTCCTCCATCAGGCATATCTAGAAACAAAAGAGTCCACTGCTCAAGATGATGTTGCAACTTAGTAAGAGCCAATTTCTGGAGGAGGCAATGATGGTACACTAACCATCTCGATCCACAGATGTCAGGACAACATAATCCAGACCCCACTCTGCAATTGCCTTTGCAGTATTGTAGGGCTCACTGGCATCCAGTGGAGGCGGATTTCTTGCAGTTTTAACAGAACAAAATCTGCAACCTCTTGTACATGTGTCACCCATCAACTAGAACAGAGATGTTACAATTTAAATCAAATACATGAATGGCCCTAAAGAACATATGTTGAGAGAATAAAGCAAATTACAAAACATATGAGTACAGTTTGATTCTTACAGGAAATTTGAAACATTCAAAGGTAAACAAAATATAGTTAAGGAATACAAATATATGTAATCGAACTAGAAAGAAAAGAAAACGATAAACTCAGAATTAAAAATAGTGTTAAAGGTAAACTCAGAATTAAAAATAGTGTTAAAGGAGCAGCGTCTGGATGGCTCAGTCAGTTAAGTGTCTGACTCAATCTCAGTTCAGGTCCTGATCTCAGGGTCAAGAGTAAAAGCCCTATACTGGTTCCATGCTGGATGTGGAGCCTACTTTAAAAAAAAAAAAAAATTGTTAAAGGGGGAAAAAAAGGTGATGTACAGGGGGGTTCAAGGTAATGTTAATGTTCTACTCTCAAGCTGGAGTTACCAGGCTGTCTATTACTTAGTTACTCTTTAAACTTACATATAGTTTATATTCTTTTGTACCTATTTAATATTAATAAAAATGATTCTAAAGGAAATAAAATATTCAATTAACATATCAACATGGGGGATCTTGGGTGGCTCAGTCAGTTAGGTGTCTGCCTTCGGCTCAGGTCATGAGAGCTTGCTTAGGCGGAGAATATGCCTCTCCCTCTCCCTCTGCCCCTCCTCCCCCTGTTCGTGCTCAGGTGTACTCTCTCTCTCTCTCTCTCTCTCTCTAGGCACATGCCCTCACTCTCTCTCTCTCAAATAAATAAATGAGATCTTAAAAAAAAAAAAATCAACATGTAAGTCTCTGGAGTTAAATAGAAGTTCCTTCTTGTTAAATAGATGAAACAACACATAAACTGTGCTTCCTGTGGGTTATTCTGTAGAACACTGCTTCTGCTGCTACAGGTCACTATTACATTCTGCCCTATGCCAAGCTAAGCCACTGCAGATGTTCTGGGGCCACTGGAGTTTCAAAGCTGCAAAGTAATAGGTTGAGATTTGGAAGAGAAAGCTCTTCTTTATGTTTAACCCTTGCGGGGGCAGGGGCGGAGGACATTCATAGCTATGTCCTAACATCTCATAAGGATTTCTTGAAACCTAAACTCTTCCCAGAAATCACTCATAAGTCAGTGAGGAAGGGCCAGGCAAGGGATGAAACCAGAGTTTTCCATCATGGAGTGTTCTAAATCACTCCTGCCTTCAAGAACAGAGGTTCTGTAACTTGGATAAGCTCCAGGGCCAGCTCTATTTCATAAGATTCCTTGGTTCCTCAAGTAAATAGCCTTCTGCTGGTACAACTCAAGACATTCCCAGACAACTATGACCTTTCAGTTGCACAGAATTTAGATTTAACCCCAATATCTCAATCTCTGAACCCCTCTAGATATATATGGTAGAGTACACAGTTAATGGCAATTGTTATTCCAACACACTAAGATTACACATCTCACCCTTTGCCATTTAACTTGCAGGGCCCTCCTATGGGGGAGGAGCTTATGTCTCTACCTCCATTGCTATTTGGCTTGGCCATGTGACTTACTTTGGCCAAAAGAATGATAGCAGGCATGACCAAGCAGAGGCCTCAAATGTGCATGGATGGTTGGTTTGCCCTCTGGTGCTCTTTCCATTCTTCATGATAAGAACATGGATGGCTTGGAAACCTGCTGGTCTAAGGAGAAAAAAGCTCTGTGGAGCAGACCTAAACCCTGAGACCCCAAACTACTTCCCGCAGTCCAATTTTAGCCCAGTCAAGATCAGCTATACTCCAGGCAACCAAATGGCCACGAGAGACAAAAATAAATGCTTATTATTGTTTAGGGGGGAAAAAGTTAAGCAATCATGAATAACATTTCCAAAATGGAAGAGATATCTTAAGGCAGCACATGATTAACTGTCACATACATGGAAAAATCAGTTATAGATTTTATTCAGAGAAGGATGAGAGCATATCATCAGCTAGATTATTCTGTCAGGTTTTTTTCCCTCACATTTCTCATAAATTCACATGTAACAAAAAATCTGGTCACAGATTCATAATGCACATTTTTAGGAGACACAAAATATTCCTTTCAGTTTCTAGACTAAAACTTTATAGTCTGAGGTTGTTCTTACCATGATGGTGGCTGTGGCGGTGGCATATTCTCCACCTCCCCAACACTCTCCAATGTTGGGACATCGAGCTTCCTCACACACCTGTGAGTAAAGGGAATGGAATAGAATCAAGTTGAAAATATTAACTAACTGAGCAAATTAGTGATCAGGCATGTGTGTGTATGTGTGTCTTTATTTTTTTCCTTTTTCTTTTTCTTTTTTCTTTCTTTTTTTTTTTATGACAAACAGAGAGAGAGTGAGAGAGAGGCAGAGACACAGGGAGAGGGAGAGGCAGGCTTCAAGCAGGGAGCCCGACATGGGACTTGATCCCAGGACCCTGGGGTCACGCCCCAGGCCAAAGGCAGGTGCTTAACTGTTGAGTCACCCAGGCATCCCAAGGTCCCATTTTTAAATTAAAAACATGAATGGAGACGCCTGGGTGGCTCAGCGGTTTGGTGCCTGCCTTCAGCTCAGGGTTTGATCAGGGAGTCCAGGGATCAAGTCCCACGTCGGGCTCCCTCCATGGAGCCTGCTTCTCCCTCTGCCTGTGTCTCTGTCTCTCTCTCTGTGTGTCTCTCATGAATAAATAAATAAAAACCTTAAAAAAATAAAAATAAAAACAACATGAATGTATATATTTCATATATGCAAAGAAGGTCTGGATGGAAATATGCTAATAAATAAAACTGGTGTAGTTAACATTTGGGATTGCATATATGACACATTTAATATTATATTCTTTCCAATAAGCATGTACTTAATTTGTAACACAAAACACATACAAAAGGCAGCCCCGGTGGCTTAGTGGTTTAGTGCCGCCTTCGGCCTGGGGTGTGATCCTGGAGACCCAGGATCGAGTCCCGCGTCGGGCTCCCTGCACGGAGCCCTGCTTCTCCCACTGCCTGTGTCTCTGCCTCTCTCTCTCTCTTTGTGTCTCTCATGAATAAATAAATAAAATCTTTAAAACACACACACACAAACACACACTCACAAAAAAACTCCTAATATTTTTTGTACTATTAAATGTGAAATTAAGAAATACAATTTCTTATTTCTTTTGCAAGGAAAATGATTTAAAAAATTTTTTTAAAGATTTTATTTTTAAGTAATCTCTACACCCAATATGGGGCTCGAACTAACAACCTCAAGATCAAGAGCTGCATGCTCCATTGACTGAGCCAGCCTGGTACCCCGAGAAAATGATTTTTAAATGTATTTCCATTACTGATAATACTGCATCCCTAAACATCTTTAGTCACTTTCCTTGCTACTTTTTTTTTTTAAACAACTTTATTTTTTTAATTTTTATTTATTTATGATAGGCACACAGTGAGAGAGAGAGGCAGAGACACAGGCAGAGGGAGAAGCAGGCTCCATGCACCGGGAGCCCGACGTGGGATTCGATCCCGGGTCTCCAGGATCGCGCCCTGGACCAAAGGCAGGCGCTAAACCACTGCGCCACCCAGGGATCTCTCCTTGCTACTTTTGATTTGTAGTTTATTAAATTTTAAGTTACACATATGCAGAAACACCATGACTTTTAGTTAACAGGGAAATTTAACACTTGAAACTTACCGTATGAAGATTCAGATTCCGCAATGTATTTTTCAGTTTATTGTAATTTTTCCCCATGGGAATCTCTGTCTTTAGCCATGGTGGTAGTCTTAACCTGAGGAAAGCCAAACATAACTATTAACCAGGAAGTTTTTGAATATCTCATTCCCCAGTGAATAATACTAATAAAAAGTTCTGTATTTGTTCAGAGAAAAGAGAGATCCCACAAGTATACTTTCTGCTCAACGTTCCAGATTCATGATGGTTATTAAATGGGAAAAAATTCTAAAATTTGGAGTGAAGACTATGTATCCTCAGGTTCCCCTTAGTTTATATCCACTTGTGAACTAGAAGTTGTCGGGTAAAGTATCTCCCAAAACAATTTGCCCTCTGTGTGAAATTACCTCACCATTCTTTTGAATAAAGCAAGGTATCCATAGGTCATATGTACATTGAATAGGAGGAGCAACAAGTTAGATCATCAATACCCAGTAACATGAAAAATTTATCAAGATCAAATCAACTAGTAGCAAAATGATGTTTGCTCTATGAAGAAATTTCATGCTACATGCAAAATGGGAGATGGTGGTATAGGATGGCTAAGTCCTAGGAAGACTGAATAAAAACTATTAAAAGGCACAGAGAACAGAAGAGGATTCCACCAATTTCAGGTATTTACCTGTTCTACGTCTGATCACTTCTTTCTAAGGATTTTTAGCTAAATATACCAAGTCTAAATAAAATTATAATCTAGGGCTTGGTTATATCTGAAAATAATGCACAATGAAGGAATTTATCTCAAAATTTCAATTACCTCTCTCCTTTCTGGCGTTTTAAGTTTCCTTTATATTCATCCCACTTGCTCTTGTCTGCAAGATCTCCAGATACAAAATCTTGAAGGTCTGGTCCATTTTGTAAGAATTCCTTTTTTTTATCTGGCAAGGAACTTACTGTTCGGAATGGACTGCATAAATATCTTCCCAATACCTAAAGACAGAGTTCATTATGACATGTATTTAGTGGGGTTTGAAATAATTTAGTTTTAACCCATTTTAATACCTAAAAGAAAAGGTAAAGCCAGAGAATACAGAAATTATGTAGAACAATTTACAAGCTCTGTGTAGGAGCTCAGAATCTAGGATTAAAGTCGCAAGAACAAACGAAACCTAAAAGAGAATGGCAACTGTTTACTGCTGGAGGTACAAGAGATTTGGAAACCTTTGGACCTGGCTAACATATATCACACTTTTTTTTTTAAGACTTTATTTATTTATTCATGAGAGACACAGAGCAAGAGAGAGGCAGAGACACAGGCAGGGGGAGAAGCAGGCTCCATGCAGGGAGCCCAAGTGTAGGACTTGATCCCGGTCTCTAGGATCACAACCCGGGCCAAAGGTGGCTCTAAATCACTGAGCCACCCAAGCTGCACTATGTCACACTTTCTTGTAATCCACTTAACTACTAACAGTCTGTCTTTTATAAAGTTTTAACTGCAGTATCTGCAGATGTCACAACTTTGAATTTTCTACTCCAGCGTCCAGTCAAGGACGTTTAAAAGGAAAATTTGCAATAAGTCTCTCTTATTTGGGCTTTGGAGAGGCATAGGTGTTCAAATATAGAGGGAGGGACCCCTGGGTGGCTGGGCGTTGAGCGTCTGCCTTTGGAGATCCTGGAGACCCGGGATCGAGTCCCACGTCAGGCTCCCTGCATGGAGCCTGCTTCTCCTGCTGCCTATGCCTCTGCTTCTCTGTCTCTCATGAATAAATAAAGTATTTTTTTAAATAATAAAACAAAATACAGAGGTAATACTCAGTTGGTTTCAGAGAACTGAAAGGCAGGAAACCAAACCTAATATTTTAATTTTCTAGATTACATTCTATGTTTCAATACGGTAGTCACTCAATATACATTTATTGACCGTTAAGCAATCACTGGCTTCTAGATCTGAACCAGAACAGTAAAATCACGAGTCAGTACACGTAAGGCATGAGAACCTTCAACAATTGAAGAGTGCCTGTTGGGGTGCTGCGGGATTGCTACTGCATTTGATGAGTGCCCCTAAAGAAGGGCACAGGTTTGCGTTCTCATCGCTCAGACGGGGGTCTACTACAAAATAAGAGCCCCAACACAAAGCAGGAATTTGGGGTGCTCATCCCAGGGCTCCTATGATGCTCCCACTAATACAGGGTTCAGTTCTCTCTGATAAGCCGGGGGAGGGGGGGGGGAGGAGCCCTCCGCATCTGCCAGAAAGACCTCCCTAGAAACCAGGATCAGAGACCCTACCTGATCGTGGGTCCGGAGAATTAAATGAGATACTACACGAGGAATTTGAGAATAGCGCCTGGCTAAAGGTAAACGCTGAGTAAGAGCCAGCCTCATTACTGGGCGCTCTGAAGAGATGGGAAACCGTCCACCCGAGCCCGCACCCTGCGGTCCCCGCCGCTCACCCGGGGCCCCACGGTGCAGGCGGCGCCCCCGCAGCGTAGAGACATCCCTCTCCTTTTTTTTTTCTAGCAGGGTCGAGGGATCATGAACTCCCGGGAAAGACAGATCAACAAACCGTCGCTCTATTTATGACAAGGAACCTGAGCCGCCGCGGATCCAGCGGAACCGGAGCTGCTCCGCAATTGGCTGCATTAGCCTGGTAGCGTCGCACACTTATGACGCCAGACGCAGGGCCCTTACGGGCTACAAGTACGTGATGACGAATGACGCTCTCTCTTTGCCGCATCTATTGCGAGGTGAGGTTGTCTCTGAGTTTTGGGGGTTTGGGGAATCTGAAGCCATCGGCTGTGGGAAAGCCAGTGGCGCGAGTTTGGCCCTCGGAGCCTTTATGCCGGTTGTTCCTCCGCGCGCCGAGCGCCATATGGATCTGGCGGCGCTGGGATTCGAGCCCTGTGTTGGGCCTGTAGGGCCTACCCCCGCCCCTCAGCGTTGGCGTGATGGCGCCGCCTCAATGGGGCGCCTAGGGTTGCGCTGAGCGGGAGCTCGCCCTCTGTGCGCCTAATGTCTTCTTGGAAGCTGCTCGTTCCTGGTCAGGACCCAGCGGGGGCTGCTCTCCCGCTCGGGCCCCCTGCGCCCTCCCCGGGGTTTCTGCTTGCCGGCCTCCGGTAGCGGGGGAGCTCCGCGCGGGGTACTGTGGTCGCCAGCAGGCCCCGCGCCCGCCTCGTAACGCCACGCGTTTGTGTTTCAGAATGAAGACCATTCTCAGCAATCAGACTGTCGACATTCCAGAAAATGGTAGGAGACCTGATGTTTGTGTTCTTACGTCTTTACTGCCTGCTTTGTGCCTTGTTCCGAGGCCTCACTGGTATGTTCTCTCCCAGTCGACATCACCCTGAAGGGACGCACTGTGATCGTGAAGGGCCCCAGAGGAACCCTGCGAAGGGACTTCAATCACATCAACGTAGAACTCAGTCTTCTCGGAAAGAAGAAGAAGAGGGTGAGATACGGGTTGTTGTTGTTTTCCTAACACATCCGTTGTTCGTTTGGGAGGTAGGGATTGATTAGCTCCGAATTTGGTCGCTCTAAGAATTAAAGAATTGAGGTTCAGTGTCTCAGCTTAAAAATTTTGGTGTCCACAAAAGTGTGGCTAGTCTCGGTGTTAACGGCCTTCGTGAAGTGGAGAAAGGAAATAGTGAATAGGTTATAAAGCTCGATGTTGGTACAAGTCATCGTTTGTGTCGAGGTCTTAATACTGTTAAAAGTTAGGCTTCTTTCTGTCCTGATTATTTCGTGGGAATCTTGGGAACCAGGCAGGTCTTGCAAGCTCTCCAGGCATGAAGTATGATGCAACTCGAAAAATTAGTATTTCTGGGTTGACATTCCCTTGTGAGATCATTGAGGGCTTTTTATATGTGGTGGTTTTAATCGGGGTGGATACTGAAAATTAGAATAATTCTGTGAATAAGTGCATTTTTCTTTCAGGCTTCCTTATTAACTGGAAAGCCTCTCACGGAAGTTTTGTTCTGTTACAGCTCCGAGTTGACAAATGGTGGGGAAATAGAAAAGAACTGGCTACCGTTCGCACGATCTGTAGTCACGTTCAGAACATGATCAAGGGCGTGACACTGGTAAGCAGACGGACCAGACAGCTTGGCTTGGGAGGGGAAGGAGTTCCTCGGCTGTACTTCACCTATGCAACATCAATGTCTACTGCAGAACATAGATTATGCCTGTAACTTATTGAGGTCTTTGGGTAAAGGTGATCTTAGCAGTTTAATAGGCGTTCGTTGGTCTTTGGGATTAAGTGATAAATGTTAGTGAAGACAAGATCGTCTTAGTAGTAGGCTGATGGTGTTTTTTTTTTTTTCACATAAAATTCACACCTTTGGGATGTGTGTTTTGTTTATAGAGAACGTAGCATATAGGGTACGCTTTGCTTTTTTTGTTGTTGTTGGCTTGCCTCTCACCACCAGGGCCCCTTGAGAGTATAGAAAAGGCTGGATCAGCTTTCTGTGCTCCGAGTCTACTAACAAAAAAACCTATTTGATGTCACTATTCTCTATAACTCCCTCTCCCCCCCAGCCTTTAAGATCATGTTGCTGTCTTTGCTGAAACGATTTTCTTTGCATTAAAACCCAGCCCATTCAGAGTGCACCCCATAATGGCACCTTTCAACTCCATTATAAGCCTATTAGGTCATGTTTCCCCTATTTACCTTGCTACCAGAGTAAGTTCCTTGAGGGCACAGAGGCCTGTCTGAATTCTTAACATCTGGCATACCGTGATAACTCAAATGTTAGTCTCACGTCCAAGAAGGACTTTGGGGTTCTCATTTTTAAAAGCTGACATTGTTTACTGCGGTCATGGGGGGGGGTAATAAAGTAAATGCTGCTTTAAAGGGTTTTACAGTCTTGAAGAGTCAGAAACGTGTTTATGTATACAATTTGGAAGATTTTGGTCAGGTGACAATGCATTCCTATGTGAAGACTTTCATTTTTAAATTATAAGTAATGTTAGCATCCTACAAAATTTAGAAACTGGTTTTGTCTTTGAAATTGCTCAGTTTTGCTAATTGTTTACCTAACAGGGCTTCCGTTACAAGATGAGGTCGGTGTATGCTCACTTCCCCATCAACGTTGTTATTCAGGAGAATGGTTCTCTTGTTGAAATCCGAAATTTCTTAGGTGAAAAATACATTCGCAGGGTTCGGATGAGGCCAGGTATGTGCATATGGTTCAGAAATGGTTCCTTTTTACTTGTGAAGACTGGGGTTTGGGGTTGGCTATAAATCCATACTTCATAATTGTCCATTTTGATTATGCTTGTAATAACTCTTGGTGCCAGTTATGGTTTTATATCCTGTTTGTACTGATTGTGATTCCTAGAGGCTTGTGCGCTAGAGTAGTTTCAGGGAGTGTTAGCAGAGTTTAATTCTCTTTGCAAAATGTGAAATCCTAAAATTTGAATAGCGATGAATATCAGACTCAGATCTCAGTTCTCCTTTCAACTTTGGGCAAATCATCTACCTTTGTGCATCATTGTAGTCCTCTAAAATTGGGAACATCTATGGTTAAATGAGTTAAAATCAAAATGCACTTGCAACAGTTCTTGCTTGATAACAGTAAACACAGAAGCATTAAAAATTTTATTTTTAAGTAATCGCCACAATCGTTAGATCAAGAGTCACATGTTCCATTGACTGAGTCAGCCTGGTGCCCCAACAATTAGAAAATTTTAAAGCTTAGTGCTCTCTCTTTTTTTTTTAAAGATTTTATTTATTTATTCATAGAGACAGAGGTAGAGACCCAGGCAGAGGGAGAAGCAAGCATCATACAGAGAGCCTGATGTGGGACTTGATCCAGGGTCACGCCCTGGGCTGCAGGCGGCGCTAAACTGCTGCGCCACCGGGGCTGCCCAGTTTAGTGCTCTCTTGAAGCTTCTTGATTCCATTGGGGTGGAAAGAAGGAATTCTTAGTATCAGTTTAATGAACAAAAATAATTGTGTGGTATTAGCTGTGATCAACAGCATTTAGTGGGGATTGTTATATAACACTTTATAATGAAGCTTTGCACAGCTAAGTTGTGCTAGCTGAATACCATCTTACACTTCTTGACTGAAGCACTGAAGGTCTGACTACTCTGGAACAAATTTGTTCAAGCAGGAACACAAACCAGATGTTGTTGCCCAGATAAGTCAGGTCCTATAAAATTAGAATCTCAAGAAGTTTTATTTGTTGTGTGGAGTTTTAAATGGAATAAGTTGCTACTTTAAATGTTTTTAAATTGAATATACAGATTTGATTTTATGTTGACATTATGTGAATGCCTTTTTCTCTTTTTAGGTGTTGCTTGTTCGGTATCTCAAGCCCAAAAAGATGAGTTAATTCTTGAAGGAAATGACATTGAACTTGTTTCAAACTCAGGTTTGTATGTTTAGTATGCCTAATTACTGCCTATGAAGTTTTGTTTAAATCTTGTAGTTGAATACACGGTATTCTCTGAGCTTTTTAATTTGTGGAATTAAGTAAAACTACCAAGATAAAGAGGTTTTTAAGTATGGCATTTAGTAAAATCCTTTTAAGATGAGTTTGGCTATAACATAATCTACTTATTTTTTTTGCTGTTAATAGCTGCTTTGATCCAGCAAGCAACAACTGTTAAAAACAAGGATATCAGAAAATTTTTGGATGGTATCTATGTTTCTGAAAAAGGAACAGTTCAGCAGGCTGATGAATAAGCTCTGAGGTAGGTTCTTGGCAGTGTCTGTAAGTTTCCTTACTGGTTTAGTTATAGAGGTCTTAATTTACTAAGTCTGGAACTGGAGTTATAATGGCAGAAAGTGAGTTACATTCTGGAACACACTAAATTTGGCAGAATAAGAAAATTGCCATGCATTTTTCCTATGAACTCTAGTAAGTCAGAATCTTAGACAATGTTTTAGATTATTTAAGGTAGAACATGTTTCAGAGGGTATTGATGGGAATTGACCGATCTTTTCATTTCTTTTTACAGTTGTCCAGCAACAGAAACAGCAAGATGCCAGATGATTTTTCAGACTTATTTGTGATACCTTAAGAATGCAATAAAAACTACACTGATTTGGGGCTTTTTCTTTCTTTTTAAAAATATTTATTTGAGAGAGACCGAGAGCATGAGTTAGAAGCCTGATGCAAGGCTCCATCCCAGGAACCCAGGATCATGACCTAAGCCAAAGGCAGAGGCGTAACCAACTGAGCCATCCAGGCACCCCTGTGGCTTTTTCTTAAACCAATAATTCTTTCTAGCTATTTGGCAGTTAAACCATTCAGAAGTAAATTGTTTTGTGCCAAGAACAGTAACAAGGAATAGAACAGGAATTTTTTTCTAGTAAAACTTTATGGGAGAATTGGCTGAATTTGGTTTTTCAGGCAAGAGGAATACAGTACCAGTGACAGGCAACACTGTTCATCATTGGATGTAGAACTTTGGGGGGAGATCCTGAAGGTATCTACTAATTCTACAGAGGCATAATTTGAATATTTGTGAGGTAAGTATGCTTGAGTCACCTGTCTGGATACTGGTAACTTGTGTAGAAAGCAACAGAGTGGAACAAAGTGATAAAGTTAATTTGTGTTCATGATAAACAGGGCTGTTGTGTCCAAGATACTCTATTCACTCTCTACACTACCTCAGCTTTTTACTCCCATATTCAGTCCTTGACTTTTTTTAAAGAAATTGATAACACTCAAAATCCCCCAATTCTGTGTGTCACACTTCAAATATGTGACCATACTGGACTAACTTAGCAGGGTTGCTCCCAACCTCTTTCTGCAGTTCTCCCATCTCAACTGATGGAAACAGCAGCCTTATATAAAGTTTTGAAATTTTTCATAACTTAGGAAATGAAAAACTACATTTTGCCTGGATTTGTATATTAGCTTTTTGGCTGGTTATCTGTTTTCAGCAGTAGTGAGAATGCTTTTCTCAACCTCCACTGTGTCTGATTGAGTGACTGAACTGGCCTTGCTATTCTTCAGTACCACTGCCTTAAAACCTTCAAGTTGTCTTTTTAGAAGTCCTTTCCCTTTGTTTGTTTGTTTGTTTTGAAGTCCTTTCCCTTTGGAGTGGCAATTTAACTTTCAAGTCTATTGTCAGATATTTTCAGTGAAGCCTGCCTTGATCACCCTATTGTGTTGATTCCTCAGCCCCATCCTAGCATACCTATCCTTATCTCTGCTTCACTTGCTTTTGTCCATAGCATTTATAATGTAATGTGGTTTACTTTGTTGTGTATTGGTTGCTTTTTTCCAGTTAGAATGTAACCTTTGTGAGGATGGATCTTTTCTCACTGGGATATTCAGAGTACTAGGGACAATAGTGCCTGGTGCATAGCTATTTGCGGGGTGAATGGTACCTAGGTTGCCAGGGAGGTACCATTCAACCTAAGTTGAAGACTCACCAATGGGACTGGAAAGAAATGTTTTGGAAGGTATTGAGGATTATATAAGTGATTTTGAAGGTTGAAGAAAATTCCAAATGGCAATATTTTAGAAGGATAAAGGTGTTACAATTGAGAGTGTCAGTTGTATAGGTGGTGGAAGCAGCCGTGGGAGTAAGTAATTTCTCACAGTGAGATGGATTAACATGATGGGTGAGACTTCACAGCATAATAATTGGAGGCTGGTTGTAGCAACAGTGTTTTTTTTTTTTTTTTTTTTTTTCACTTAAGTTGGATGTGGTAGGGGGTGCCTGGGTGTTTCATTTGGTTAAGCATCTCCTCTGCCTTAAGCTTAGGTCATGATCCCAGGACCCTAGGATCTGGGATTGAGCCCCTGCATCAGGTTCCTTGCTCAGCGGGGAGTCTGCTCCCTCTCCCGCTACTCCATTTGTGCTCACTGTGTCAAATGAATAAATTTTAAAAAGTTAAAATTGGATGTGGTAAGGGAAAATCCAATTTCTCCTGGGAAGAATCGTCCAATAGGTCTACAATGGATAATCACTTGTGTGTTACATTTCCCAACTTTGAGGTTTAGATATCCATATTTTATATACTCCAAAGAAAGTTATCCAGGATGCACACAGCTTGGGAAGATGGGCAGAGGCAATGTTGGGCAGAATCCAATTATACACCAGACCCATTCACATTTTATATGGTTCTTAAAATTGACCAGATAATGTTAGTGAATATAAATAATCAGCATAAAGCAGTGTATTTGGAATAAGTTAGATTAAGAAATTAGTCAATGTACTGACCACCTCATTTTACAGAGGATCTTTAAACACTAGAGTTATATTTTCCATATGTATCAGACTTGTTAGTGAAAGATGGGGTTGTTCCATTGACTGCAAATTAATACCACACCAAAATAGAACACCTGATTTTTAAGAGGATTTCCACCACCCCCGCCCCCCTCCCCCAAGTCCCAGGCTTAAATTCTAAAGGTCTTACCCTGTCAAAAAGCTGTCCATTTCAAATGACTTGGTTTTTAAATCAGTTTGGGATAGGGATGCCTGGGTGACTATGCTGTTGGTGTCTGTCTTCGGCTCAGGGCGTGATCCTGGGGTCCAGTGATCAAGTCCCGTATTGGGCTCTCTATGAGGAGCCTGCTTCTCCCTACGCCTATGTCTGTCTCTTCGTGAATAAAATCTTAAAATCAGTTTGGGATAAACCTGAGTATTAAGTATAATTGATCATGATTTAGATTAAATATTTACTTAAGGATTCTTGTATGGTGATGGTTTAAAAACTTGTAATTCCCTGGTGTTCTAGGACTGTAAGCATTAGTTTGGGACTTGACAATTTGGGGGAGTTTATGGCAAGGTAACATTTGAAAAAGGACACATTTTAACTTCAGCTCTAAATGTAAAGAAAGACAAAGTATTGAAGATTTAAATGATAAACAATACAAGATACTTTTTAATCAAAACACAAAGTATTTAGACACCAGAAAAGCAAAACCTTAATTCTAAATTTTGTTATTCCTATGACTGAATATTCATTACTTTTTCAAGATGTTGGATGTTAGAGAGGTTGAAAAGGTGGTAATAAGCTGTTCAACTGATAACTCCTATAAGGATATTCACTGGAACTTTGGGGTCAATGAATCCATGTGGCACTAAGGGAAAAACAACCAACCCAGCCAAGTGATTCTTTTAAATGACAGTCTTTCCCCATAGTTAACATTAAAACAATCCGTTGTAACTGTGGATAGCCTTAGGCTCGCGATATGAGTTTTCAGAGGAAATACCAAAAATTATTCGGAAACATAAAAAGCATAATATAAAAACCGCCAAAGCTGGGAGAATGGATACAGTGGGGGCAACGAGGACAAAAAAACACAATTACTGTTTTAATTTGGCCAGCCAAAAAGTAAAATTGATTTCCCATCACTTTTGTATTCACCTGACCAATTGTATTACCTCATTATGGTATTTTTGAAACTTCCTGCTCTTATCAGAATCTCCATTACCTGCAAAATTTGACTTCTGACATAGTCATTTGTGGAAAGCACAATTTATTTAATTTAGGGTAGTTTCCTATCAAGGTTTTTTTGGACAAGAACGCTTTCCTTTGACTCAAATTCCTAGAGCATGTGGACAGTGATTAGCAACTAGGTGAAATGGGTGGTTAAATGTTTACTAACCCAAAGAAAGGGTATGAATGGGTTTACATTCAGGTTTTCCTTAAAATTTAGAATACAGTGAATAAATCAAGCACAGAGTTCAAAAAAGTCAAACTCCCAGTTCGTATTTACTTAATCCCAGCTTCAAAAGGTGCAGTGGAGAAAGTTTTAAGTCCTTCAAACATTTACATTCTGAATTGTATCCAAAGTTGCAATGTCAAGGTGCAGTTTGAGTGTCCCCATATACACATAGTGTCAGAACAGTGGAACTCAGGAGAGAGCAAGTCTTAAGGAATAATATGGTCCTTTGAAGACTTGATAATAAAAATAAAACTTTACATCTTTTTAGAATATTTAACTTTCCTAAGTATGTTAAGATCTTGTGTGCTGCCTCAACAATCCAAGTGCGGAAGATTGCTGTCAGTTTGTCCCAAGGAATTTGCTGTACTGTGAGGTTGAGTGCTGTCTCCTCAGGCAGTTGATGGGTCTAACTCTCCTTAATCTTAGTCCTGTGATCTTCCCATGAGATGGGTTATGGAAGTTAAGTCTTTTTTTTTAAAAAAAACTCAGATCTAATGCAAGGAGAGACCTCACAAAATTCCATGTTTTCTAAATGATTTTTATTTCTATTGAGAAAAACTAGGATCAATGTGTTTAAGAGTCTATGCTGGAAAAAAAAAAGTGCTGGAATGGATGATAAAGGAGCACTATTTACCCTATTGTATATCTTCTAAAGGGGAAAAGCACCTTGTTAGAAGTGATAGAATAATCACTGAATATCCAGTGTTAAGAGTTTTAGATTTCTGCTATGGAGTCTAGCAAAAGTTGCACTTTTTTCTAAGTAAGTTGCTATAATTAGCTATTGGTATTTCTAGAAGGAAGCCAGAGAAGAATGATGGATAACAGCTTATTAAACTTAATGAAGCATTGTATCAGATAATCCTAGCTTACTCTCTAGATCTTAGTCTTCAGATCTAAAAACTGTATTCAGTGATGTCAACACCCAATGGAAAATTCATTTGGACCACACAGCAGAGACCTTGATTGTCATCACCTTGGTTACTACTAGTGTTTCAAATTGTCTTCTATGTTACCAGTATTTGGGACTGGAGTGAATTTTTAGACTTTCTATCATGCAGACAGAAATAGGATCAGTTTCACTAAGAACTTTCTGTGGCCTCACTTTAATGGTATATGTTGTAAGTTCTTTGCTTTCCAAATTTTTCTTCTCTTTCGCTTATGAAGAATGGTAATTGATGAAAGTAGAACCAGGGTAGAGAAGAAGCAACAACTAAAGAATATCAGTGGTTTCTTTTGCACAAGAAATAAGCAGACCATGCACTCTGTGTTTCTTTGAGTCTCACTGCATCTAGGACTCCTGTTCTCAGAAGGGAAGCCACTGTTGCTGATCAGTTTGTTGTAAAGCTGAACTGAGGATTTAGCTTTGAATTCAGACGTGAAGAATCCAAATCTGGGTTTAGATTTTTCTTCAGTCAGTTTGAATGCATAATAGCCTTTGACTTTGACTTTATCAATTAGGTGTGCTGAAAAATATCAGAAGTGAACATTAATCACAAATGGGCTATAAAATATCTGAGTAAGAATTTAGTTTCTATTGAAATAAGCTAAGCTCATTAAAGTAGCAGTAGTCACTAAAGGATTTTTGACATTCTTTTATGATTGGTAAAAAGTAAAAATATGTGTAATTGAGTTTTAAAATTTTTGAAATAAAACTTTATTTTTTAAAGAAGATTTTATTTACTTACTCATGAGAGATACAGAGAGAGAGGCAGAGATACAGGCAGAGGGAGAAGCAGGCTCCATGCAGGGAGCCTGATGCGGGACTCGATCCCAGGACTCCAGGACCACACCATGGGCCAAAGGCAGGCGCCAAACCACTGAGCCACCAAGGGATCCCCTTGAAGTAAAACTTTGATCCATAAATAATACAAAAACACTGGGATGGTGTGGGGAGGGTACAAAAACAAATTTAAGAATTGGAGCCACCAAAGTGTAAAAGGACTTATTGTCATTGTGTTCATTTGGTTACAAGCAGAAAAAAATCTTGTCTATTTGGCCTGATTCCAGACCTCAGATGTGCTCTTGGTACTTACTGCCTAATAACCATACTTGGTTTTCCCCTAGTCATTTACTTGTCTGATGACACACCTTTCCCTCCTTAAACATATAGCACCTTCTGTCATCTTGCTTTGAAGGGATGATCTTCCTACCTATTTTACTTAAAACCTGAAGTACTCAGGAGAATTCTTCAATTTCCCATAATCACATCTGTCCACCTGCTGTCATACTTATGCTACTGTGGATGACCTGTCCATGTTCCTGGAAGAGGCTGACTCTTCCACCTATACACTAAGTTTACTGTCTCTTGTTTACTCAAGGACATCTCCATCTGTTCTCCCCTTCTTTCATGTATTTCCCCTTACTACTGGGTCATTTCCATATGAACATGCTTTAACTTCTGATATCTCTAGCCAAAAAAAAAAAAAAAAAAGCCCCCCCCCCTCCCTAGATTGCATACCCTCCTCTAGTTATCTTTACAGCACTGGCTCCTATTAACTCTTACTGGTTTCTCATCTCTCTGACCTCTGAATATTGAAGTGTCCCAGGGCTCAGGCCTCTTTGCTTGCTCCCTTGTGATATCATCCAGCCTTATTGTTTCCAAACACCATTCTTGCTCTTAACTCCCAATTTGTATCTCAGCCTCAGACCTCCCTCTGAACCTGAAACTCCAAATAGCCTATTTGACATCTGTAATTGGATGTCTGATAGACCTCTCAGATTTAACCTGTGCAACACCAAACAACTCCAAAAATTTGTTCTACCAGTCTCTGACCCACTCACTCTTTAGTTGCTCAAACCAAAACATTCATTCTTCCCTCTTCTTCACACCCTCCGTCCAATTCTGTTGACTTTACCTTCAAAATAAATCGAGAAGCTAGCCACTTGTTAACCATCTCCACTTTTTTTTTTTTTAAGATTTTATTTATTCATGAGAGGCAGAGGGAGAAGCAGGCTCCATGCAGGGAGCCTGATGCCGGAATCGATCCTGGGACTCCAGGATCTCGCCCTGAGCTAAAGGCAGATGCTCAACTGCTGAGCCACCCAGGCGTTCTTAACTATCTCCATTTTTAATAACCTAATCCAGTCCCCCATTATTTCTTACTTACACTACCCCAACCCTCCCTGATTCTGTTCTTGCTCCTTTATAATGTATTCAAAAAGAGTAGCGAGAGTGATTCTTTTAAACTGTTAGATCATGTCCCCTTCCATGGCTTGCCTATCTCAGAGTAACAGCCACAGTTCTTGTACTTCCTTGACCTCATCTTTGATTACTTTCCCCCGTTGCTCATTTCAACCAGGTTGACCTCCTTCCTGAACCTCAAACAGCCAGGTATGGTCCCACATTAGGGTTTTTGCATTTGCTGTTCTTACTGGGAACACTTCACGGATAACTGGATAGTTTTCTGCCTTGCTCCTCCAGATCTTGGAAGACTTCCCCAACCACGCCTTAGAATAGTAACTACTCCCGTACCCCACTTCCTGTCACCCTCTTCCCTGCTGTTTTTTCTCCATAGAGCTTTTTGCCTCTGACATGTTAAAAATCTTATTGGTTGACTCCTCCCACAAAAATATAGGCTTCATGAGGACAGTAATCTTTATTTTGTTCAGTGGTGACATAGTGCCCAGAACAGTTTCTACCTATGTTAGGTGCTCAGTAAATAAGTGTATTTCTGGGATCTTTTTGCTGCTTCAACAAACCTATTATGAACTTTAAAAATAATTAAAAATGGTACCCAATACTGGGAAGAGTGAGATAGTCTCTCAAACACTGATGTTTGCTTCTATCAAAATAGATAAAATTGAGGAATTTTTAAAAAATATTTAAAAATTATAGCTTGCTTGGGAAGGGGATGGAAACTGCTGTTTATAACATTTGACCCAATAATTCCATAGTGAGCAGTCTTGTTAGGAAGATAATTAGAAATGAAGAAAGATTTATATCCAAAGGTACTTGCTTTTTAGTTTAAAACAAACAAACAAAAACAAACAGAGGAATGCTTAAATGCCTAAAAGATAAGTTCATGGGCAGCCCGGGTGGCTCAGTGGTTTAGCGCCTGCCTTCCGCCTGGGGTGTGATGCTGGAGACCAGGGATCGAGTCCCACGTCGGGCTCCCTGCATGGAGCCTGCTTCTCCCTCTGCCTCTCTCATGAGTAAATAAATAAAATCTTAAAAAAAAAAAAGGAAAGCTTCATGGCATATGTAGATGCCCTTAAAAAAAAAAAAGAAGATATGTTCATATGATGGGCTTTTAAGCAACCATTAAAATAATATTAAGGCAATTTTAGAAACGTGGAACACTTATAATGTTATATTGAGAAAAAAAAATTGGATACAAAAACTTCCACTTGTACTAAAAGTGTCCAGCATGCATACTGGGAGTAAATAATCCAAAATACTACCAGTGCTTGTTTGGGGGGAGTGAGAGTTCAGGTAATTTGCATTTTCTTGATCTTTAAAAAAAAATACTTGCCTATACGCGCCCAATTTTCGCTCATGAGCTGGCACTGTCACTAACGCACCTCCTCCCCTCGTTCCTTCCTTCGTTCACCTCAGCCGGTAATGTCATTTCACGGTATCCGGGGTGGGCCCGGACCTCACCTTTCAGAGCCTCCTGGATGTATTTCTCCAAGTAGTATTTTCTGAGCTCATCATTTTCCAGAGACTGGTCATCGATGCCACTGGCCGTGATGTACACGTCCACGTCTCCGTAGTTCTTCTGGATCCACCTGAGCACCTTGCGCTCCCCCCAGGGCAGGACGGCCAGGCGGCTGGGGGAGCTCAGGCAGGTGATGTCCTGCAGGAACTGGACGTCGCGGTCCGCGTCGTAGCGGCTGCCGTTCTGGCGCGCGTGCATCACGAACCTGGTGGTGAAGTGGCTCAGCGCGTAGAAGTCGGCGGCGCCTTTGACCAGCCTCCTCTCCTCGTCGGTGAAGCGGGGCAGGGTGGAGCGCGAGAGCCCCTGCCTGTTCTTGGAGGCGATGTACTCCCTCATGGCCGGCGGGTAGTCCCCGGTCTTGAAGAGCGGCTCGGCGAACCAGGCGATTTCGAACTGCAGGAAGCGCTCGGCCGCCTTCCAGTGCGAGTCGGCGTAGGGGTTGGCGGGCTCCGCCCAGTCCGAGTGCAGGGACAGCGACACGGCCCCGCGCTGCGCCGGCCGGTACCGCCGGTCGTACAGGTGCCACACCAGGGCGTGGGCGATCAGCAGGTTGTGCGCTGCCCGGTAGGTGTCGCTGCTGGTGTGGCTGTAGACGTCACTCAGCCGGTTGGGCTCATTGATGGTGATCCAGAGCTTCACCAGGTCCCCCAGCTCCTGGAAGCACAGCCCGGCATAGTCCTGGAAGGCGCGGGCGGTGGACGCGTTCAGCCAGCCCCCGCTGTGCAGCAGCGGCGAGGGGAGGCCCAGGTGGGCGTGGGTCGGGTAGTACAGCGTGACCATCGGGGAGATGCTGAGCTTCAGCGACTCGCTGACCACACACCTGTAGTACCTCAGGGCTTGTCGGTTAACCGTGGACAGGTTGCCGGTGGGAAGGATGGAGGGCCAGTCCAGAGCAAACCTGTAGTGAGTGACGTTCATCCTCGCCAACATCTCAAGTTGTCTTTTGATGCTGACAAAATCTGTGCATTGAGCCGGCCGTGTCTTCAGCCTCACCCCTTCCACTCGGTGCAACAGTCTGTTGCCTGTCACATTCCACACGTACAGGTGAGGGTCGCTGAACTGTGGGGAGGAAGCCACGACTTTGGGCTGTGAAAAACAAGCACATTCAGGTAAAGCACACCCGGCTCACGGGCCCTTAGCATGCACCGTGGAAGGGGAAGAAGAGCCCCGGTCTTACTGTGCTGCTTATTGACAATAGAGAAAATGAATGAAGCATGGAGCCTTAACCACCTGCATGTTCTTGCAGCGCTGGTGATGTCATGCAAGAGGCCTGCTGGATTATCCTCCCATCTAGCTCTTGCAATCTCTCAGGGAGACCAGAAGACAGGGAAGGGACCACACCCACGGCTTGGCTTCCAAGGCAAGTTGTTTTTCAGAAAACACTGAGAAACGGTTTTCTAGTTCGTTTGTCCTAAAAACTGAAGTGACGTAGTGGGGTCTCACATGATTCTGTGCAAATGCATCTGGAAATTTGGCTTAGTTAGAAGGAAGGTTGACCTTCCAAACCCTCCCATAAATGGACAGCAAAGTTGAAATTCCAGCTGCAAAGGATTTCACTGAGATCAGAACTTGGAGTTAGAGGTGGCTGGTTGACCCAGCCAGAGTTCTTAAAAGAGGCCAGTGGGATGGTGTAGGGAACAACCCCTTACCTTGTACCTAACGCAACTCTCTAACACCTTATATTTGAAAAGTCTAAGGGAGACCACATATGCATCATTATGTTGTCCCCACCCATGTGCCTGTGAGAACACGGCATGTGTTCATCCAATAGGAAAATACCAAACACCCTCTTTATGCAAGGTACTGGGATTATGACTGGAAAAAAAATATAAAATATCCCCAGGAAACTCCCAAATTGACTTTGGATCTGATGGTGTGTCATACCCTGCTTCCCAGTAAGAAGATAATCCTGGACTCCTGTCCTTATTCTGCCCCCTTGAAACTCGGATTTGGCAACTCTGTATAGTAACAGAGCAATCTCACGCACCGCACAGGTGTGTTGTGAGGAGTCAATGACTCTGGGAAAGCACTCTGTCAACTCTAAAGCAATCTACAAACATAAGGTAGTCATGACTTGGGTTTGGTTTTCCACGGTTGCAATAATTTCCTGTTAGGCCCTTGAGTCTAAATTAAAACAGAAAAGGGCTTAAGAGAAACATTTCCAACTTCAAAATTAATAAGAAAAAATAAAAGTTCTGTACTTGTTTTAAAGTACTTTTCCTTCCTATGGCTGAATTTAAATACACCTGGAAAAATGGTAATTAACCTTGGGTAAATATTTTCCCTCTAATTGTTTTCTCATATGTCATCCTTCATAGTCTAATTACAAAACCATATCACTGCCCACTTACCATCTGCCAGCTAGTTATCTAGAACATTAAACTAAGAGAGCATTGATCATGTGAGCATGAAGTTAAATCTGCATATAATTGAGTAAAATCCTTCTAGCTTAGATTGACAATCCCAGTTTTTGAAACCTCAGAGCATCTTAATGTTGAAAGGATGTTCAAAGAGCAATCTTGCTATGAGGTAAGGCAAGCCAAATGCAAATCTTTTAAAAACCTCCAAAAAGCATTCGGTTGAGAAGTGGGTGTGATTAATCTGCTTAGACATCTGGTTGGAAATGGTGAACTATGATCTCAACCCTAGCTCCCAAGAGCTTAGTTCTAAAATTCTGTTTCCCACTAAGAGGATCCTGGACTCCTTGGAGAAATGGCTTTTTCCTATCTGGGGCAGGAAAAGAATGAGGTGATGCTGGTACATCTTATGCCAGAAAAATAAGGATGCACTTAAACACTGAAAAGGAAATGTCACACAGGAGCAGTTTGAAGGAGTCCCACTGGCCACCTTTGAGATAATTTGTGCATCAAAAGGACTAATGAAACAATTACAGTAATGAATTATATATAATGCATTGAAATTAAAAGAATTACCTAATATACATAGAAGGAATAACAATTAGAAATTCATCATTTTGCAATCTACAAAGTAATCATTCAGGTAAATTTTATGAATCAATATTAAGGCCATTAGTAGGGCGCCTGGATGGCTCAGTGGTTGAGCATCTGCCTTTGGCTCAGGTTGTGATCCTGGAGTCCTGGGGTGGAGTCCTGGGGTTGAGTCCTGCATCAGGCTCTTTTCAGAGAGCCTGCTTCTCCCTCTGCCTGTGTCTCTGCGTCTCTCTCTGTGTCTCTCATGAATAAATAAATAAAATCTTAAGAAAAAAAAGACCATTAGTGATATGTTGTTGGGAAGCAGGATATGTATATGGTCTCTAAGTGTAACCAGCAGATTACTTCTTGTTTTTTTTTTTTTTTAGATTACGTCTTAATTACAAATGGAAAAGTTACCTTTCAATTAAGAGGTCTGGCAAATGCTGCCTTAATCAAGAAATATGGTAACTACTACATCAACACAATAACATCTTCCATAATGAAACAATGACACGTGCTTCCTGATGCAATATATTGGGAAATACAACCTCATCTATGTAGTATCTTTACAGAAGTTTATCTTTACAGAAGTTTATTTATCTTTACAATAAAGAAAAAAAGAAATGGAGAACATGAGACATTCTCCAATCAAATGTTCTGGGCTCTTCAAAAGTGATAATAACATGAACTTGGGGGAATTATTCTGAATTAAAGGAGGCTGAAGATAAATGAGAACCAATGTGTCATCCTTGTTTGTATTCTTGATCTAAAAATCTTTATAAGGACATTTTGGGAACATTTAGGATAATTTGAATATGGAATGTATGTTAGATGATATGAATCAATATTAAATATGGGTTTGATAATACTATAATGATATAGGAGAATGTTCTTATTTTTAGGAGACACGTTTGAATAGAAATATTTTGGGGTGAAGTGTAATAATGTCTGCAACTTTTCACTGGTTTATAAAAGAGAGATAAAGAAATTGTGGCAACATGCTAAAAATTAGTCAATCTAGATGAAGGGAATATGAGTGTTTATTGCACTAGGTTGAAATTTCTCAAAACAAAAGGTGAGAGGAGAAAAGAATACTGAGAGGCTGGAGGAAAATAAGATAGGGATGTTTATAGGTAGATATACTAATATTTTTTAAGTGTTACTTTCATTTTGTCAGTCTTCCTATAGAGGACATCTAGCTTTTTGGCATCTACTCATACATCCTCTGACTGTGTTTTCAAAAAGCACTCTCATTTTTCTTGGCAAACAATTCATCCTCACTCTTAGTCCAAGTTCAAGGGCAGCTGATGCCTCCCTGGGCTTCAGGTATAAGCATGAGACTCAGAACTAGTTGATCATAGAATTGCTTTCCTCTGACCCAAGTGATTCACTCTTCCTCCTAGGAGTAGGGTAGGGTCCCCAGGTAGGATAGACATTCACAGTGTCAATCACTGGGGCACAAGTGGGTCTTTAGATGAAGCAGAAACTTGCAGGTTGGGTCATATACAGGCAGGAACTCTTATCTCTCCTGGGATCTTTCTTTGTTGGGTGTGGAATTATAAAAAGTATAAACCCATTTGAAGTAGTAGGGGAAAGATGGCCTGCCTTTGCCATGTGGAAGAGATAGCAACCGAGTAAGTAGTTGGCTCTACAGGAGACACAAATTGAAGATGAGTCAGTTCTGTATTTAGGTTACTCTATCTTTCCCCCCTATATTATCTTTGAGCCTTTACCAAATCATGTTTAAGTATCAACAGGGACTGAGATTCATAATATGTGAACTTTATTCATTCATGGTTTGAGCCCTTTTGTTTGGTCTCATCCCTTGTAGATCTTGCTGGCTTTCCATATGCTTCTAGAATATAGGCCATAGTGTGGAATTGTGAGGTCTTATAGCATGGTGTCAGGAAGCAGACAGATCTGGGTACCCTGAACAAATCAGGTAACCTCCCTAAGCCTCAGTTTCCTTGCTTGTAAAATGAGGGTTTTAAGATTTAGGAGAGAGAATATGCATATATACAACAGTTATATGCTTGGCACATAATAAGGACTTAAAAAAATAGCTGCAGGCAGCCCGGGTGGCTCAGCGGCGCCGCCTTCAGGCCAGGGTGTGGTCCTGGAGATCTGGGATGGAGTCGCATGTCCTGCTCCCTGCATGGAATGGAGCCTGCTTCTCCCTCTGCCTGTGTCTGTGCCTCTCTCTCTCTCTCTCTCTCTCTCTCTGTGTCTCATGAATAAATAAATCTTTAAAAAATAGTTGCTATTATTTTGAAAAGAGCACTGTAAATGTGGGGGCTTGGGGATGCCTGTTACAGTCCTGCTACTACTTATGTTACCTTGGACTCATTTATGAAATGATAGATCTCACTTTCCTTATCTGTAAAATGAAGGATTTGGAAGAGGAGGTCTCTAAGGTCTCATCTGGCTCTAAAAGTTGGCCTTAACAAATTCACTTTGCATGGTACATGGCCGGTGCTCAGTGGTCCATGTACCCGACGCTGCCCTAGTAAGGCACACAGCAGGGAGCAAAGCCTCAAGCATCTCCACCCTTCTGCAGAAAAAGCTTGCATTCTAGTAGGGTGAAAAAATGACATAAGAAAAACCCATAGAGCAGTTACAAGGGGCTGTGGAGGTGGGGGACATGGGGAGATATTGGTTAAAGGGTACAAACATCCAGTGATAAAATTAAGTTCTGAGGATCTGATGCACAGCATAGTGATTATTAGTAATGACGCTGTATTACATAAAGTTGCCAAGAGAATAGATCTTAAATGTTCTCACCACAAAAAGAAATGGGAATTGTTATGGTGGTATTCATTTTGCAATATATAATTGAATCAAGTCAATGTGTTGTTAAACTTACATAATGTGGTAGTCAGTTATATCTCAATACAGCTAGAGAACAAAAGAAACATGTGAAAAGTACATAGTAGTATGTTAGATAGTGATGAATAGCATATATGGGGGGGGGAAGGAATAAAGGGGAATGAGAGGATTGTGATTTTTTTGGAGTGGAGGGAAGCCTTATTGAGAAGGTGGCATTTAAGTAAGTCATGTGATGAAGGTGACGAATGAGGCTTGGGAGTCCCCACCAGGATATAGGGACCTCATAAGGCAAATTATTCAAATCTATCAAATAACAGGAACCACTTAAATAAAGGGCCACTAATAATAATTTGCTTTTGGCAAAACAAAATATATAAAAAAGTTTATAATTTTGATACTACTGACCAATGCCTCTTGCAAAAATAGCTATAAGTTCCCTGGAGACTGTATACTTCTTGAGGGCAGCCTCCCATCTCCATCACCAAAGATAAATTCTAGCACATGAAAGGCTCTCCATAAGCCTTGATTCTCACCTTCCTTCCTCTTACCCCAACTCCCCTCTATAACCTCCAAATAGTCATATTTGCTATTGTCTGACAGCTGTCACTGAATAAAGGAAATAAAATACTGTGTACTATTTGCACCAATTTATGGTTACTTTGTAAGCAGTCACTTACCTTAAGGACAGATTCGGTGACACCCCATGAGAAGTCACAGGGAAACTGACCCTGCACATCTGGGGTGGACTCTTTGAAAGTAAAACCATTTTCTTGTATGATCTGTTTATAGTAATATGCCGAAGACTTGGGCTTTCTTTCTTTTTGTTTACTATTAAAATCCACATAAAATAATCCTCGGCGAGTGGAGTAAGCATCCTGCCATTCAAAGCCATCCAGGAGAGACCAAGCAGTGTAGCCAAACACTTGTATTTCGTCAAACCTTATTGCTGCACAGAGGAAGAAAAGCAGAGATGTTCACTCTTGCTCATGTTTATGATTCGCTAACAATCTGCCAGGGGACATGTTGCCAGGAGCATATTGTGAAACCAACTTTTTTCCTAAATTACAGGCTCATTATATAAAATAGAAGATTCATGTTTATACTTGAGAAGCGGCAGTCAGTTTCATCCAGAATGGTTCTCCCCCTACTCACAACAAGTAAAAGACACAGTTAAAAGATCAATTTTAAAATATTCCTGAGAATATTAGTGTGTGAATCTGTGTCAGAAGGCATAGAAATTCCCAGAACCCTTTGGGACCAAGGCAGATGTCTGCTCGTGACCAAGAGTTTTTCATTGCAAGCTTGGGTTAGTTCCCATTTGTGCACAAACTATCTTCTATGAAACCACCCTTTAAGGACTGAAAAATCAGCTTGCAGAATGACCATAAGTGAGTGTCCATGAGGAGAAATAGTATAGTGCTTTAAGAGAACTGACTGGTGAGGGGCAGGAGGTAGGGGGCTGCTATGCTCCTGGGAGGGTGCTATTGGGCAAATTTATTGACCTCGTTTGTTAACAGAAAAGATTGGAAAAGATCTTTCAGGATCTTTGAAAACTCCGATTCAATAACTTATTTTTTAAAGATCTATTTTTTTTTTTCGAGAATGTGGGACTCGAACTTACAACCCCAAGACCAAGAGTCACATGCTCTACCGACTGAGCCAGCCGGGCACCCCTGATTCAATAACTTTTAGGAATTGGGTAGAAATGAAATATGAGAATCAACAACAGCAATAAAAGCAACAAATACCTAAATCAATTAAGAACTATTTTTCTTTTCTTAAAAGCTTCCAATTCTCTCATAGAAATGCATCACTTCCGCATTTTTGGGTTTTTGTCACTGATGTTCTTTTCCTAAAAGGTGCGAGATCCAGCCCAAGAGATTCTAGTGAGATCAATACATTCCAGTAAGCCCTGGTTCTAGTCCCTTTGGTGTTGTAGGGCCCTCAGGGGAGATGGAATGGTAACACCTAGGGAATGGATACCCCTTCTACCCAACTGCATGGTATTTGGCCAAGGCTCTCTAGGCAGAGTCCTTTGCTCTGGAGGCCCCCATGTGCACATGCCCATGGCTGGGCGTGGCTGTTCCATGCTGCTCCTTCCCACAGTTTGGGGCAAAAAGATCTTGCTCTCCCTGAGGACCTTCCCTGAAGGTACTCCTGCAGAACCTGTGTTTTCCTCTAGGCTTGTGACTTCTAAATTATAATTAGTTAATTAGTTTATTTGTTTTTAAGTAAACTCTATCCCGAATGTGGGGCTGGGACTCAACACCCTAAGATCGAGAACTGTATACTCAGGAGCGCCAGGGTGGCTTAGTTGGTTAAGCATTTGACTCTTGGTTTAAGCTCAGGTTGTGATCTCAGGGTCTTGAGATCGAGCCCTGTGACAGGCTCCACACTCAGTGCAGAGTCTGCTGGTTCCTCTCCCCCTGCTCTAATCCCAGTTACTCTCTCTCTCTCTCTCTGGAATAAATAAAATCTTCAAAAAAAAAAAATAGTTGCATGCTCTACTGACTGGGCCAGCCAGGCACCCATAGGCTTGCGACTTCTAAAGAGGGCTACAAACTTTTAGAAAGATCTACTGAGAATTTCTTTATATTCGGGTGAAATGGAGCCCAATTCTGTAGGGGACAGACCCATCATCATTTGAGTTTGTCTTCTGCTCCATTATTTCAATCAGCCACCTGTAGATGTCACTACTTGAGTAGCGGAAAAGGAATGAGGGGGTTAGTAGGGGTCAGAGAAACACCCAGGAGCAATAGAAATTACTCAATTTTGCCATTCATGGCTCACTCTTTAGACCTTTTCACCATTTAGTCATGTAATAGAATAAAAAGAGCACAATTTATTTTTTCTTTAAAGATTTATTTATTTACTTATTTGAGGTAGATCAAGTGGGGGGAGGGGCAGAGGGAAAGGGAGACGGAGAAAAGCAGGCTCCCCACTGAGCACATAGACCTCCACAGGGCTCCATGCCAGGACCCTGAGATCACAACCTGAATCCATATCAAGAGTGGAATGCTCAACCAACTGGTCATCCAGGTGCTCTTTTTAAGGAGCCTAATTTCAAGAAAAGCTTTCAGTATCTTAGACTAAGGTACTACTGTTGGAAAACTTTGGAACATATCTCTTGTAGCATGTGTCCTTTTAAAAAGGATGATTGAGCATGAGGGCAACTGGGTGGCTTAGTCAGTTAAGTGTCTAACTCCCGATTCAGGTCATGATCTCAGGCTTGAGAGATCAACCCTTTCCTGAGTCTCTATGCTCAGCGTGGAATTTGCTTGAGAATCTCTCTCACTTCCCCCTTGCTCCTCCATATCTCAAATAAATAAATACATTTTTTAAATCTTTAAAAAATAAAAATAAAAAGAATGATACAGCACCTTGTTGCCAACAAGGGTGTATATCTACAGTCTAGTATTATTTTGTTTTCAAACTTTTATTTAAAAAGGACATGAGAGGGATCCCTGGGTGGCGCAGCGGTATAGTGCCTGCCTTTGGCCCAGGGCCTGATCCTGGAGACCCGGGATCGAGTCCCACGTCGGGCTCCCGGTGCATGGAGCCTGCTTCTCCCTCTGCCTGTGTCTCTGCCTCTCTCTCTCACTGTGTGCCTATCATAAATTTAAAAAAAAAAAAAAGGACATGAGAGTAACACAAAAATTCTATCAACATTGCACAATGGGAAAGCCCAACAACAATAATATGTTCAAAGATGACTTTAAGTGTCCTATAGGATATGTATTACAAAGTTTTAAAAAATTGAGCTAATGTGCAACCAACCTTGAAGAACCTGGTTGAGGAAATTCTTCATCATGTAAATGGCAGTGGTATCTTCTGTTTTCACATGACTGTCTGTGAACCAGCCATTCTCAGCAATCAAGATTCGGGGGTTGCCATATTCCAGTTTAATCCAATTCAGCACTTCTCTTAAATTGAGTGACACATTTTGTCCCATTTTAGCCATGGTGTTCTGGGGCTTGAAATTGTTGGGTCCAAAGGAAAAGGCAAAGAAGTCAGCTGTGCCCCTCACTTCATTCTTCTCTGCTTCAGAGAAAAGGGGTAGAGTGGAGAGCAACTTCTTTTTCATCACTTCTGGATAGTCTCCATTCCCATGGATGGGGTTGGCAAACCACCCGAGCACTGAAACCATGGATTGTTGACATTTGAGTATATCCATCATGTTTTCTGATCTGTTTGGTTCAATCCAATGGGATCCCAACGTGATTGATAACAAACCCTTCTGATATGGGCGGAAATTTGTGTTGTAGTTATGCCAAACTTTCGAATGAGCCTAATAAGAAGAAAATACCATTAATCTTTATGGTCCTAACTCACAAGGATTGTAACTTGGCTGGTAGAAGGTCTTTTCATGGACAAATTAGTGAAGCACACGATGCAGCAGAGAGCTGTCAGGGAACCCTAATGATCTCAAAGTCTGCTCTCTGTCTGCTTCTGCTGTGCCTCCAACGTAAAGCCTCTCCTATTGGATTGCCAATGGGCCAGCAAAGAGCCCTGGTCCAAACTCCATCTTACTTTTGCTCTCCCTGGCTCCTTTCAATTAGCAATAATCGCGCCTCGGATAAACCTCATTGGCTACGATACTGCCACTGCGCAAAGCTTCCCTGGCTCCTTTCATGCGCCCTCTTGGTGCTGAGTGTAGGTAAGGTGTGGATTACAGAGTTTCTTCCTCTCCTTAAAAAAACAAAGAGCAATGATCTTTCATTGTTCTACAGAATCTCCTTTTAGCCCTAACTTAGAAGTCCTAGTTAATGCACTCTCCAAGTCCTGTAAATGAATAATAGATCCCATCTTCTGGGCTTGTGAAGATTGAATGAATTAATACATGTAAAGGACTTTAGAATAGTGCCTGGCACAGAGTAACCCCTATATAATCCATTATTATTACTACTGTTACTATTATTTTTATAACACTAATATTGTTAATATAACTTTTATTTTTATAACTCTTCTTTTATAACAATATTGTTATTATTAATATAGCAGTTATTATTACTGCTATTGTAAAAGGATGACAGGGATTATACCCTGCAGGAAAGAGTGTGGGTTTTGGGTTCAGCACTCTTGGGCTTGAAGTTCAGATACTTACCATGTGGCCTTAGATAATTCACTTAACCTTTCTGAAATCTCTTAGTATCTTCAGCTGTAAAAAGAAGTTAATAATAATAATAATAATACCCTTTGTAAAGTTGTTAGATGTGACGCTAACATATATATTAAATGTGTAGCACACAATGAAGCATGTAGGAGGTACTGCTCAAAGATGCATGTCGTTGCTATTGGTCCTCCCACAATTTACATTTCCAGTTGGGTTTTCTTGTAACAGAGCCTCATGATAGGTTTCTAGTCTACTTAAGAGGTACTCAGTGAGCACTAGCTTAGTGCTTGGTTTGCCTTGATCTGCCCTGAGAGACTGAAATAAATGGCACAGAAATGTGCCCTCAGGAGCCAATAATCTTATTGAGAAAATAAGATGGAATATGTGGAAGAAAACATGTATAAAACAGCATAAAATAGGTCATTAAATGAAAAAATAATTAAAAGTTTGGTAAAGAGTCATGAGCTATTTCAGGGGGAGCCAATATCAAGGCCTACAATTAAGGACTCTAGGCCAGTTAATGCTCAGGGTCACTTGGTGACCCTGGCAGCCTTAGAATTGTCCTTTATCTGTGTGACAGTATCTCTTCCCCTCAGACTTGCTTGCCTCCTGACATCTCTTCCAAGGTGTCCCAATTCCTCCTCTGTTTAGGTGTTTCTAAAACAAGTGAACAAACCCTTACTATTTTTAACTCACAATATCTGCTTTCCGTTTTGTTTCTTAGTTTGTCTTTTGCTCATTAGAGCTGTATTTTGTACTGGGTTGAATGATCTGAAATGCCTTTTTGTAGGCCAAAAACAATCATATCTGAACAATGGTTCAAACCTCATAGATCCTGGGTTGCTCAGTCAGTTGAGCGTCTGAAGCTTGATTTTGGCTCAGGTCATGATCTTGGGGTCCTGGAATGGAGCCCCACAACCAGCTTCCCGCTCCAAGAGCCTGCCTGTCTCCTTCTCCCTTTGCCTCTCCCCACCCATGCTCTCTCTCTCTCTCAAATAAATCTTAAAAAAAAAAGGGGGGATCCCTGGGTGGCGCAGCGGTTTGGCGCCTGCCTTTGGCCCAGGGCGCAATCCTGGAGACCCGGGATTGAATCCCACGTCGGGCTCCTGGTGCATGGAGCCTGCTTCTCCTTCTGCCCATGTCTCTGCCTCTCTCTCTCTCTGTGACTATCATAAATAAATAAAAATTAAAAAAAAAAAAACAGAACAAAAAACTAATAGATTCTGTGGACACTGAAAAGTTCCCTAAATTGTGTTAGGATGGGGAGAGATAGGTGTTACCCTAAGAGGTAAGGATTCCAGAACAGATGCCTCCTTGCTTTATGCAATAGCTAATTTAAATCCTTCCCTGAAAGATTTTCTGAAGGAGTAGATGCTTTGAAGTATTACCACTATTCCACTTGTCCTTGCTCAATTTTCACTGGAAGATCCTGGAATCATTCAGCACTCAAACATTCTCCAGGATGTTCTTCTACTAGAGAAGTATTTAGGCTGTGGCCTTCTCCCTAATCCAGAACCTGAGTTCCGGCTTCTGGAAGGAAACACAGAGGGAGTCTGGGACAGACTTCACCTGAAATGGTCTTAGGTGCTCTTTCTAGGCTTTTCTGGAGCTGAAATAACAATAGAGAGACTTGAAAGCTGCTCCCTTTTCTTTCTTCCTTTTTTTTTTTTTCCTTCTGATTTGCTACAAAAGCAATCATGCATGACTAGAATTCAAAGGCAGCATTCTTTGCTTTATTCCAATCTCTCTTTTAATCCTTTGCTATCCTCTGTAATTTCATTCACAAACACCACAGTGATCAGTACATCTCTTCAGGGCTGTTGTGCCCCTCTGATGTGTAAACTCTAAAGCCCTGGACACACAAGATTCCAAGTCACAATAAGTTGCCTCACAACTACGATGCCGTCAGAAACTAAAGAGAAAGATGGAATCAGTATACATTTATTAAATCAGTCCTCAGAGGAACAAAAAAAGGAGAGGGGAATTTCTTTAAGATAGATGATCTAATACCTATTTCAGTGAGTATATGAAAGATGACCTAAGCATTGATAAAATCTTGGTTATGTCAGCATTTTATTTTATTTTATTTTTAAAGATTTTATTTATTTATTCATGAGAGACAGAGAGGTAGAGACACAGGCAGAGGAAGAAGCAGGCTCCATGGTGGGGCTCGATCCCTGGATTCCAGGATCACTCCCTGGGCCAAAGGGAGGCGCCCAGCCACTGAGGCACCCAGGCATCCCTAGGTCAGCATTTTAATGAGAAATAGGATAGCTTGGAGGACAACAGATACACAGATTTGCAATTCCCTTCCAAGCAAGTTTTCTGGAGATATCTATATATATCTATATATAGATATGTGTTGTCATGCCCCAAGGTGACCTTCGTATTCCACAGTGTCTCTTTCACCTTTGCTGCTGTTTGCATAGGCTATCAAGGTATCTAAGGTTATCTGTGCTCTGGCCTGAAGACAGCCTCTCCATGCTTATGTGGGGAATGTGGGGGAGGTTCTTTGTGTGGCACTTATGGTTATAACTTGATCCTGTTTGCCAAGTAACAAGGTAAAAAGTATTGCTTCGAGGTATGAGTTGGATATAAATCTAGATGTAAGAGAGATATCTAGGGGTGTCCTTTGGTCTGACACTCATGAAGGAGGTCTACTGGGAAAACTAAAATGGGGTGCAGAAGTGTGGCCCGGGCTCTGCAACCTTGCACAACAGTCCTTGTGCGATTTTCAAGGTTACCCTCTATCTTGTACAAGGCCATCTACCTTTGGAATGATTGATTTAAGGGAGCTTCAACCTTTGTTCTTTAGATTCAGTAGATTCAGTAGCTTAAAGGGGAAGTCAGCAGCTTTTTCTTTCCAAGCCAGCTATCAGGGCCTGATGTCATTGAGAAACAGCCAGGGGCCTAATATCTCGTTCTGTTCCCTCCTCTAGTCTAACGTAGTAGCTTCTTTGATGCCTAGAAGACCAGACTCAGATAAGTTCTATGAATGATAGGAAGCAAATAAGATAGTGGGCATGACTTTAGAAACAAAGTGAAGACGGGGTCAGAGGTCAGGAAGACATGTGGGACCCTGTGGACAACAGGGGTTGAAGACAGATGAACAAACCTCACACATCACAGGCGCCTGTTTTTAAGAAAGCCCCAAACATTTGTCGAAAGCTAAATTTCCACATCTGTGTATGATTTTAGTCACATTGAGGTTGAAATACCTTCATGTGAACTATAAACTTTTTTATGGTTAAAGTTATTTCATAAAGTCTTAAATAAAAACCGTTAGAGAAAATTTATTTTATTTTATAAAATTTATTTTAAAACTCCACAATCAGAGCAAACTGTTTTCATATTTCTGTGTTCCCTTCCAATTTTTCCAAATATATTTCCCAGCTAAAATCACTTTGAGCATTTTCCATCTTCCTAGTCTTCATAACCATTCACCAATTTGATGAAATATGGTTTACTTAGTTATGTCTCTTTTGATATGCATTAGCTTGTTTTTCTTTCCTTCCTTCCTTCCTCTCTTTTTTCCCCCCATCATAAATAATGTCGTAATATCTAACTTTGGAATATAACTTTTAATTTGTTTGGATTCTTTCCTTCTGTTAATCCCAGGCATGGGCTACCTATTTTCAAAATTGTTTTACATAGTTCCAAATTGCTTTTCACACATTTTGTCCATTGATGTGAGTGTTCTTTGACCAACTGCTTCAAAACATTGGTTGTCTATTTGGGGATATATGGTTAGCAAGAACGACAGGAAACTGCTATTTACCTACATGCTACTGTAGGAGAAAGGGTCTTGAAAGTAAGAGACCCAGGCTCTAGTACTGGGCCTACTGCTAACTGGCTTTATCACCTTGGATAAATCATCCCCTCCTAGTTGCCTCAGTTCTCCCTCTGTTATTCTAGCTAAAAAGAAACACGCTAGAGAATTGTTGTGAAAATTGAAAGAGGTAAACATGTCAAGACCCTATGAAGATAACACAAATATAAATTTGAAGTACATTAAAAGACTAAGCTGAAAATAATTTATCTTGCTGTGAAAAACAATGGTGGGAAGTCTGTGTGGCCTAGAAGAGTGGTCTGCAGCTAGCTCTCCCTACCTCTTGAGTTTCATGGCTAGATATGTGTGTTCTCATTTATTTCTTGCAGCTGATTGAATTTTAGTCATTGTCCATTTGAATTGGGATTAATTTCAGTTTGATTGGATGGAGCTTGAGTGTATTATGCTGGCAAAATGTTAGAGAAAGTCAAATACCATATGATTTTCACTCAGATGTGGAATTTAAGAAACAAAACAAATGAACAGAGGGTAAAGAAAAAGAGAGAGAGGGAAGCAAACCATGAGAGACTCTTAACTATGGGAAACAAACTGAGGGTTGATGGAGGGAGTTGGGTGGGGGATGGACTAAATGGGTGATGGGGATTAAGGAGGGCACTTGTTATGATGAGCACTGGGTGTTATATGTAAGTGATAAATCACTAAATTCTACACCTGAAACCAAAAATAATAGCAATCATAATTTCAGTTTGATTCATTGATTCATTTGTTTCTTCTACTAGCACTTTATATTAGTATCAAGTTTTCTGTTAATTAAAATTGCTGTCCTTCATTCTGCATTCCACAAATATTTATTGAGGGCTTAAGGTATGCAAACTTTTACTGTTCATTGATAAAAAATATATGACTATTATTTCATTAAAAATATGTGGGGGTACCTGGCTTAGTTGGTGGAGTATGTGACTCTTGATCTTGGGATTGTGAGCTTGAGCCCCATGTTGGCTATAGAGATAACATAAAAGTAAAATCTTTAAAAAAATAAAATAAAATATATGACTGTTATTTAAAAAAATTTTTTTTGAATCTTGAAATTCTTGGAAACAGTATCTTACCCTCATCTGTCTTAGGAGGCAGCTTAAATATTAATAAAAGTTCCCACCTTTCATAAAGAAAATTTTTACCTATCCTATTTTTAATGGCTCAAATTCACGTTTTTTTTTAAATTTTTTCAAATTTTTATTTATTTATGATAGTCACAGAGAGAGAGAGAGAGAGAGAGAGAGAGGCAGAGACATAGGCAGAGGGAGAGGGAGAAGCAGGCTCCATGCACCGGGAGCCCGACGTGGGACTCGATCCCGGGTCTCCAGGATCGCGCCCTGGGCCAAAGGCAGGCGCCAAACCGCTGCGCCACCCAGGGATCCCCTCATGTGTGTGTGTGTGTTTTTTTAAAAGATTTTATTTATTTGTGTGCATGAGAGCGGGAAAGAGCGCACGAGCAAGCCAGCATGAGCAGGGGAAGGGACAGAGGGAAAGGGAGAAGCAGGCTCCCCATAAGTAGGGAACCCAGGACTCTGGGCTTTATCCCAGGACCCCAGGATCATGACCTGAGCCAAAGGCAGATGCTTAATCAACTGAGCCACCCAGGCATCCCTCAAATTCATGTTTTCTATAGTTGGAATAGCTCAGTAATGAGCTATTTGTTTTAATGAGTTTTCTTCTTATATTCTTTTTTAAAAAAAGCTTTTATTTATTTCAGAGAGAAAGAGTGAGTGAGAGAGCACAAGCAGAGGGAAGAACAGAGGGAGAGGAAGAAGAGGGTCCCTCCTGGGCAGAGAGCCCATGCAGGGCTCCATCCCAGGACCCTGGGATCATGACCTGAGCCCAAGGCTGTCGCTCAACTGACTGAGCCACCCAGGTGCCCCCTCTTTTTTTCTTTTCATCATCATATTTTCAAATGATTATAACAAATCTTTGCTTGTTATCAATTTGTATAGTTTCAGGGTTTCCCTATAGGAATCATGTAAAAACTAAACTCTAATATATTTGTTCCTTCAAAAAATGGCTTTAATATTCTTATAGAATCCTAATTTCAATGATAATATTAGTAAATTCAACTAATGCTTGAATCAGAGTCTAAACCTGGCAACACAGAGGGGAAAAAAAAGTCTAGAATAAAGCTTATAATTAATTAAGTGAAGCATCTGTGGGTTTCCCCAGATATTAGAAGGGAGCTTTAAGAAATCAATATTAGCAAATTGATGCTTAACTGAAGTTCAATTTCCTTGCCCAAGAAGAACATTTGCATGCCAACTCTGCAGAGGTTGGAATGCTATTTTAAGCTTCCTGTTATTATTACATTAACAATTGGGATCCTGTTAGTAATTTTTTCATGCAAAAGGAGCATATCTCAGAGTATAAATGAAGCTAAAATGGCCTGGGTGAGGGACATGAAGCCTTTCCTCAGGATTTAGGAATGAAGAGTTAAAGACAGTCCATGTAGAAACCACTCTGGAAATTACAAATAATACAGTTATTACAATAACAAAAATAAAACCTACTAGTTTTAGGCCTGGCAACAAAGGCAGATTTCCCGGAACTGAAGGAAGCGGAAGCCTTAGGACTCCTCACTTGCATGGGTCCCTATAAAATGTTCTAGGTGGGTTGGAAGCTGGTTACATTTAGAAGCATTTCTAGAAAAGTATTGCTGATGAATTTCCAAAGAGACCTCAGAAAAGAAGGAATATGAATCTCTAAGATTACAGTAATCTGTTGTAATATTTTTCTCATTCCAAATAAATGTTCACTTTTGTACTAACTTTGCATCCATAATTTTTTTTTTTTTTTTATCTTACAGAAGGTCCCCCGGATTGTACATCTCAGGCCCATGGATTGCAGAACTGTGCCTGGCCTACCAGCTTCTTGGGGGCAGAAACTGTATCTATTTTGCTGACCGTTGTACATACAGATGCCTGTGAAGAGCCTGTCACAGAGTACTTGCTGAATGAATGCCCACTATGGATCACCTAGTTAGCTGTCATCTCACATACGTTGTTGATAGCACAGCCCCTGCAGAGCTATTTTTTCCATTTTAGAGAAGAAATTGAAGTTCACAGAGGCTGAGCACTGGTAAGGGTAGCATCTGAACCCAGGCCTCTCAGATCACTTTACTAAACCATCCTGGTTTCTTTATGTCCATCAGTCCTAAATTTTGAAGCAGTTGGGGACCATTTGACATGAACCACAACATACTATTTTAAAATTATGTTTTATTTTATTTTCTTTAAAGATTTTACTTATTTATTTGAGAGAGAGCAGAGAGAGAGAGAGAGAGAGAGAGAGAGAGATAGCACGAGTGGGGATGAGGGACAGAGGGAGAGTGAGAAGCAGGCTCCCCACTGAGCAGGGAGCCTGATGCAGGGCTCAATCCCAGGATCCCAAGATCATGACCTGAGCCAAAAGCAGATGTTTAACTGAATGAGCCATCCAAGTTACCCTAAAATTATATTTTAAATAAATTTCTGCTGTACTTGATTATAATTGATAAAAAAAAACTAACCAGTGATAGAATTAGTGATAGATAGTTGCCTATTCTCAAATGCTGAGGAGAAAATATCCATGTATGTCTGAAATTCTAGATCACCTAGAAAGGTCAAGGAGGACTTGCCAGGAAATTTGGGGTTTTCAGAAAGCCATGTAGTTGTCCAAGTGCCTAGCACAGCAGAGAACACTTGTGTGTAATTCCCTGGGCCCCTTTCCTAGAACCAGCAAAATTGGCATTAGATATTGTCCTTACTGGTGTCAGAGGCTAAATGAATCCTTAGGGGCCACTTCCACATGCTTGACCATCTTTTTTTTTTTTTTTTTTTTTTTTTTAAGATTTTATTTATTTATTTATTCATGAGAGGCAGAGAGAGAGAGACAGAGAGATACAGGCAGAGGGAGAAGCAGGCTCCATGCAGGGATCCTGACATGGGACTTGATTCTGGGTCTCCAGAATCAGGCCCTGGGCTGAAGGCAGCGCTAAACCACTGGGCCACCCGGGCTGCCCATGCTTGACCATCTTGATTGAGGATTGAGATCTTTACACCATTGTGAATGTTAGACCAAAAAGGGAAGGAGGCTGTCGTTGTATAGCATTCAGCACAGCACAATTTTCTTTCTCATTCTCTCTTTCTTTTTTAGAGAATTTATTTATTTATTTATTTATTTATTTGAGAGAGAGCACACATGACTGGGGGAAGGGGCAAAGAGAAAGGGAGAGAATCTTAAGGAGACTTCTCTGAATCAGGGCTTCATCCCAGGAGCCCAAGATCATGACCTGAGCCAAAATGAAGTTGGCTGTTCAACTGACTAAACCTTCCAGGTGTCCCTTCACAGCACAATTTTCAAACAAATCAATTAAATGATCTTAAAAATGAGTGACTTTCATGATCAATTAGAACACTGATCAAATTACAGAACCATGGAAAATTAGTAATATAAATAGTAATAAGAACTAACACATATCTAGTGCCACATGTGCTGAGCACTCTTCTAAGTGCTTCCCGTGTATTACCTCATTTAATCCCATTTTGGAGAATTAAGATAGGTGCTATTAGCATTCCCACTCTAGAGCAGAGGAGATGAAGGGGTAGAAGGCTAAGTTATTCACTTGCCTAGTTTCACAAACTAAGTCAAGCCCATGCTGTATTGCTCTAGGTCCTGTGCTCTTGACTGATGATAACTAGGGGTAGAAGATGGACCTTAGAGGCCACTTGATCCATTCTTCAAAAATCTCCTATTTATAGATGAGATGCTGAAGCCCAAGAAATAAGTGACTTGCTCAAAGTCTCAGTGGAAAAACCAGAATTAGAACTAAATCTTTCAGGGGAGCCTGGGTGGTTCAGTGGGTTAAGCATCTGCCTTCAGCTCAGGTCATGATCCCAGGGTCCTGGGATTGAGCCCCGCATTGGGGGTCCCTGATCAGCAAGAAGTCTAATTCTCCATCTACCCCTCCCTGCTGCTTGTGATCTCTCTCTCTCTCTCATACTCTCCCTCTCTCAAATAAATAAGATCTTTAAAAAAATTGTATAAAAAGAAGAGTAAGTCTTTCTGCTTTCTCAGTCACTGTCATTTCCAGGACATTACACACATTCATTTATATGGCTTTGAAACATACTTTTAGGCAGTCCAGGTGGCTCAGTGGTTTAGCACCGCCTTTGGCCCAGGGCCTGATCTTGGAGACCCGGGATCGAGTCCCACGTCCGGCTCCTGCATGGAGCCTGCTTCTCCCTCTGCCTGTGTCTCTGCCCCTTTCTCTGTGTCTCTCATGAATAAATAAATAAAATCTTTTTTTTTTAAAGATTTATTTATTTATTTATGATATACAGAGAGAGAAAGAGAGAGGCAGAGACACAGAAGGGAGAAGCAGGCTCCATGCCGGGAGCCCAACGTGGGACTCGATCCCGAGACTCCAGGATCGCGCCCTGGGCCAAAGGCAGGCGCTAAACCACCGAGCCATCCAGGGATCCCCAATAAAATCTTAAAAAAAAAAAAAAAAAAAGAAACATACTTTTATGCCTTAGACTCAAAGGTGACTGAACAGGCAGAGACAATGTAAGGGGTATGTTACAGACAAGGCACCAGGACATTGTGAAAGCCATGTGACAGTTTTTGGGTCCCAGCAATACTCAAGAGAAAGAGGGTAGCCGGGAGTGGTGGCTTTGATTATGCCTTCATCCAGACTCACCAGCTGGGGCACCATATTAGTACCCAGTCAAACTGAGAATTCATCAGCATTACCTTCTGTTTTTGTTTTTTGTTTTGTTTTGTTTTTTGTTTTTTTACCTTCTGTTTAATTTCTTTTTCCCCTATAGGAATTACACACATCAGCAAAAGCAAGTTTCAACGAATCATTTTATCTCTTTCCTTCCACCCACAGCCATTATGAGGTTCTGCTCTCTTCATTCATTCTCATTGATTAATTGCTTAAATTCAAGTCTACAAATACTTATTTAATAAACACAAGGCACTTTGGTAGGCATTGAGGAAAAAAGTTAATAAGATAACTCCTGCTTTCAGATGAACTATAATCTCTAGTAGGAAAGAGAAGTACAAATATATGTAGATAGAAGCAGAATACTTTTGCATTTCAATTAATCAGAGACAATAATCAAAATGTAATGTCATAATATGATGTAAATTTTGTAAAGAAAAGTGACTATATGTATGTGTTCATATACACATAGAAAAGTATTTGGACATTGAATAAGCTGCTAGCAGTTGTTACTTCCGGTGTACGGGGTCAGGGAGTAAGGAAAAAGGAGACTGTTCATTTTTTACTTTATGTCTTTCTATATTGTTTGAATGTTTTGCAGTAAAAATGCACTATTTTTGTAATTTACGAAAGTCAGGAGAATTGGTTGAAACAAATGGTTTCTGTCAGTGGATTTAATTGTTGTATGTAGTTACTCTTCAGTTTTTCCAAAGTTCCAAAAATCTCAAAGGAAAAAACAGAAACTGAAAGAAAAAGTTCAGTTATTCTAGATTTCACTATATATTAAAGAATGACTTCTTACTCCACAATAATATGTTGATAATCAAAGGTAGGGGCAGAAGACGTACGATACATACGTGATTAACACAAAAGAACTGATAACAGTAAACACTAGGTCTCTTTTTAAAGACTCAGTCACATAATTCTGGCCAAGATATGACACTATGAAGAACCAACCAATCAATATACTGCCCCCAATACTAAAAGATCTGGTTTTCTCCATTCTCAAGAGTCACTTCCAACATTTTCAGGTAGATCAGCCAACAGCCATTTTAATTACTTCTCTGATTCACTCTTTCCTGGTTAGTAAGTTAGAAGGTTCGGGTCTTTTCTCAGCCTTCCTACTAATTTTCAGCAACACAATCCTTCATGTTCAATGGTTTAATGATTCCCTCTTCTTTGAATATAGACTAAATGAGTTTTGAGTTTTCTCAATAAGATTTTTTATATACAATAATTTGATATACAATTAAATGACTTAGTTTACACTGTAAGCTAATGTAAAGGTTTCCTCAGTTCATTTCTTGCATCATATCTAGCACTGCTTCACTGCTTATAGTATTTTCCAATCTCCAGCTGGGCCGTATTTTCTATGAGAGAGTCTGTTTCAAATCAAGCTGTTTAAATATGATCACAATGTTATTCTCTGAACATTTATAATTACATTTATTTAAACTCTTGTTAATCATTCACTGAAGTATAACTTTTTCTACTCAACGATTAGAAAAAGTAAATATTGCTCTCTTGAAGGTTTTAGAATACCAATTGTCTTCCACAAATTGGGTTGTTTTTTTTTTTTAACAGAATTTATATCTAACAATGGTATTTTGGTTATAGAAATGTATTTGGCAATTCTTATCAACAAGTAGTTTTTATCTTTTTATTCAAATTTGATTAGAAATGTCTGTAAGAACACTAGTCTTAACTTGTTGAATCATTATTTCCTATATTTTGTGTCTTAGATCCTAAGGGAGATGAGTTGGGATTATAATATAGGTGTTATGGATTGGCTAATTCAATGAATAATTGTGTTAACATTTATTTAAACTTCAGATGGTTTTGCCAAGGGCACACACATGATCTAACATCACTTTAACAGGACACTAAAGTTTTGAGCGAATAAAACATTAAAATCATGGGGACACATGGAAAACCACATGATTAATGTATGAGTCAGGGATAAATTGTTCATAGATTTTGTGGACAAATAAAACATGTCGATGGATGGTTCTGGTCTTTAAATAGGCAGAGTGAAGTTAAATATCTGTGAGTCAGCATCATCGCAAGCGGATGCCATGGGTTTTAAGACTGTAAATTGCTCCTTTTCACTGAAGCTAGGTGGCTGATTCATGTTGTTAAACCTTGTTAGCTTGGATTCGGTTGGATAAAATTGGAATTTTGGCTCTGACAATCATTGTGGAGTCAAAAAAACCCCGCATACAGCTGCATAACCTCAGGGGAATTTCTCTGAGCTTCAGCATCATCAATGCAAGTTGGCTCTGAGAGTACCCTACCTGGCAGAGTTGATGTGCAAATTAAATGAGATAATACATGAAAAGTACCTAGTACAGTTTTGGACACTACGGTGGTTATGCAATATTCTTCTTATAGTAATAATTAGTAAGAGTAGTATGATAGAATGTCAAAAGGTTATCTGCAATAATTGCCTCAATCTTCCACTTTACTGTAAAAATTAAGACTAATCTCTGTCCTTTCTCCCCATCTCCTCCTTTCTGTGTCCTTTTTTTGTTTGTTTTGTGTGGGAGAGGAAAGTGGTAAAAGGTAGCAAGTAATAAGGCTTTTTTTTCTTTTTAACCTTCTTTTTTTTCTGTCCTTTGGCACAAAAGCTTGGGCTAGTTTTTATTTATTTTTTTTTTTTGTTTTTTTTTTTTTTTGTTTTTTTTTTTTTGTTTTTTTTTTTGGGCTAGTTTTTAAATCACAGATTTAGCAAAAATTAATTTTGGTATGTTGTTGCCTTAGAACCCAACTTTAACGAGGGAGTTTTTAAACATTCCTTTATTTTTCTCATGGAAAAAAAAAATAATTTCAGATGATCATTGGAGACTTTGTTTCTGTCTGACCAAGACAAGCTAAAGAAGGCTCCTGAAAGCTATTTCCATTTCAAAATATGACACTTAGTCTTCAAGTTATTGGTGGAGGTTTGGGCAGTAAAGGTTTAAAAATGACATTTAATCTACTTAAATGTGCCTGTGAAACACTGCAGTCCTCTTGTTCAATAAAGCAGTTGCAGCATCCTGTTGGCAAAGAAGGTTTGGCTATTAATCATGTGAATGGTGACTTTTTCACATTATAGCTGTGTTTTGAGTTTTAACACTGAATTTTGGTTAAGACTTCTAATAGTGCTTTTAAGAGGTATACTACATAAAGACAATTGTTTTCTTCTAAAATATAAAATAATCCTTTACTTATTTTATTTTTTACTTAAAAAAAGTATTTATTTATCTAGGAGAGAGGGAGAGAGCACAAGCAGGGGCAGAGACAGAGGGAGAAGCAGACTCCCCACTGAGCAAGGAGCCTCTCACTGGGCTCAATCCCAGGATCCAGGGATCATGACCTGAGCCCAAGGCAGACGCTTAACAACTGAGCCACTGGCACTCCTATTTTTCACTTTTAATTGTGGAAGTTTATGTAACATATAAAAATAAAAAGAATAATATAGTGAACTCGCATGAGCACATCACTCAGCTTTAAGTGTCATCAATATTCTGCAGCTTGTTTCAAGATGGGCTTTGGATGTAAAATTTTTGATAGAAACAGGCATATGTATTGGTAATTTGCATGTTTTGAAAAGCCTGTGTGTTTATGCCAGAGTCTGTGATGAGTGTGTGTATGTGAGTGCGTGTATATGTCTGAAATCCAATTTTATTCCATTGTAGTTTTAAATCCTTTCTAGAACAAGGTAGAGCTTCCTTAAATAGAAAATAATCAATTGAATTATTTATTGAATACTTAATACCTACCCAGCCTTGCATGAACTTCTCTGAGGGAACGATGCCTAGAAATGGTAAGACAACATTCTTCAAAGAGGTAGAAAAATAGGGAATAAATCAAATCTTATCCCAGGCTCAGGAACAAGTTGGTGAAGTATCGACCTCGAGCAGAGTTTCCCAACATTTCTTGTCCTGAAAGCCTGTTTCACAGTATTAAGCAATCTCGTGAACCCCTAAGGAATTTAAAAAATAATTTCATCATTTGTGTGATATACAAAAAAGTGTTGACATATATTTTATTTTACATAAGCCTATTTTTAAATTGTTTTTTTTAAAGATTGTATTTATTTATTTGACACACAGAGAGAGAGAGAGCATGAGCAGGGGGAGGGCCAGAGGGAGAGAGAGAAGCAGACTCCTCATTGAGCAGGGAGCCTGATGCGAGGCTCTATCCTAGGACCCTGGGATCATAACCTGAGCTGAAGGCAGATGCTCAACTGACTGAGCCACCCAGATGCCCTATTTTATTAAAAATTGTATTAAAATGTTTGTTTTAAATAAATTGAAAACATTCAAAAAACAAATTATGAATATTTAAGATGATCATATATATATACATCAATATGGACATTATTCCATTTAATAGTCTTACAGTATTAAATTTATTTTAATTACATAAGAAAAAACATTTTCTGATACCTTTTAAGATGGCACATTGTATGTATGTATTTATTTATTTATTTATTTATTTTTGTTGTTTTTTGTCTTTGGTTTTAGGAGAAACTGTATTACAGTGTTATTTTCAAGTCCGATAGACCTACCTCTTTTTGTATGGGACATGACATTAGGTGAAGCAAAGATGAAATTTTATGGTTTACATGTTACATGTTTATTTTAAGGGTATTTGAAAATACTAGTCACATGTATTGTAGAATTAAAATTTCCTTTCAAAATAAATATTTTATTCTTTTTAGGATTTTATTTATTTATTCATGAGAGACTCAGAAAGAGAGAGGCAGAGACATAGACAGAGGGGGAAGCAGGCTCCATGCAGGGAGCTGAGTGGGACTCGATCCTGGGTCTCCAGGATCATGCCCTGAGCTGAAGGCAGGTGCTAAACCGTTGAGCCACCCAGGTATCCCTCAAGATAAATATTTTAAAGAAAAACATTTTAGCAAATAATAGGATACGTGTGGCACTTGGATATGCAAACAACAACAACCCCCCCCCCCCCACCAAAAAAAAAACCAGACAAAGACCCCAGCATAAAAAGCCAACATAGGAATCCCTGGGTGGCCTAGCGGTTTAGCGCCTGCCTTTGGCCCGGGTCGTGATCCTGGAGACCCGGGATCGAGTCCCACCTCGGGCTCCCAGTGCATGGAGCCTGCTTCTCTCTGTCTGTGTCTCTGCCTCTCTCTCTCTCTCTCTCTGTATGACTATCATAAATAAAAAAAGTAAAAAATAAAGAAAGCCAACATGAAGTGATGCACAATAAAACAAAACAAATTTTGTGAAACACAATGTTGTAGCATCAAAGAGGGATAAAAATTGCTTATATTTGTTTGAATCCTTGAATTTTGCTTTTTAAAAAGTACAAGCTTTCAAAATGTAGGGTTAGTTTTTTGATCGCAAATAACTATATCAGAGAAATGATTTAGGGCAGCTCTTGCAAGTATCTCACAAATAAGGCAGAGGGGTAGAGGCAGTCTCTATTCTCAATGTGTGAAAGCCAAACTAGACATAAATTAATTTAGAGTTTATATAGGCAACTTACACTTCTGGTGAAAATCTTTTTTTTTTTATAGGTTTTATTTATTTATTCATGAGACACACACAGAGAGAGAGAGAGAGAGAGAGAGAGGCAGAGACACAGGCAGAGGGAGAAGCAGGCTCCATGCAGGGAGCCCGATGTGGGATTCGATCCTGGATCTCCAGGATCAGGCCCTGGGCCAAAAGCAGGCGCTAAACCGCTGAGCCACCCAGGGATCCCTTCTGGTGAAAATCTTGAGGCAATTTTTAAAAATCAAGGCAATTTTATGTCCCTAATACTAATTATATTTCAACGTCCTTGATCTTTATGCATCATGTCTTCAGCCAGTTGTCTAGTAAGGTTTTCAGTGGTTTTCAGGAGAGGGAAAGGAGAGGAGTTGTATGTACCTCCCACTTGCTGGGGACATTTGGCAAAGTCTGGAGACAATTTTGGTGTCACAACCCTGGAGACCAGGGTGTTGCTGTCATCTAGTGGGTTGAGTCCAGGGACACCGTTCAACGTTCTACAACGCATAGGACACCCCACCAAAAAAGAATTATTTGGTCCCAAATGTCAATAGTACTGAGGTTGAGAAATCCTGGTACTCTGTAAACAGTACACGTCTATGAAAGACACAAATTTGAAGTGGTGAAGTCAAAACTATCATGGAAGCTATTCTGTGGAGCAATAAACTGAATGACTTACCGTCATATGAGCAAACTCATCTTCCCTAACCTCTGTGCATGCTTACTCAGAGGCTCTCAGACGTTCCCTTTTAAGCGGAGGGGGACTTAAATTATTATGCCTATTTATGGCCATAAAAATAGAAAGAAAACAGATATCTTAACTGCCTTTACTAATGTGAAACCTTGGGGCTTTAGAGCAGTCGGCCACATAGGCTGGAATCTGTCTCTGGAAATTAATTAATTAATTAATTTATGAGAGAGTGCACCTGATAGCATGAGCAGGGGGACGAGCAGAGAGAGAAGCGGAGGATTAACGCCAGGACCCTGGGATCATGACCTGAGCCGAAGTCAGACACTTAACCGCTTAACCAACTGAGCCACCCAGGTGCCCCCTCCCCACCCCCCATTGTCTCTGGGGTTTTAAAAGCTGAATCTGAAAGAAATATTTCCTCTACAAAAGAGAGAATCATGCCAACCCCCCAAGAAGAAAAGGACCCTAGAGATCGAGATAAAGAGCTTCTGGCAGTGTCCTCATTACTGGGTCCATTCATCCCTGTGATTTGGTTCCTGAGCCAGGAAATTGTTCATTTTTGCTTAAGCCAACTTGAATTAGGTTTCTGTCACTCACAACCAAGAAGTCCTGACTAATATACCAGTGGATTAACATAGGCAATATTTCAAGAATCAGCCATAGTGCAACAAAATGTGAATTTCAAACTTGAGATTGGTTTTTAGATTACAAGGTTTAAGATAGAAATCCTGAACCACCCACTCAACCAACATTTCTACCTAGCATGTACCTAATATTGTGTGCTGGGTGCTAGAAACACAAACACAAAGAACAGTCTTTCCTTTCAGGGAGCTCTGAGGCTACTTGGGGAGACAGAAGAGTACCAGATGGTATGAGTGCTAAGGTAGAAGCAAGCACAACTCACTGTGGGAGTCTTTAGGGTGGACACTAACCTAACAGGTCAAGGATAACTTAGAGGTGGTGACTGCCTAAACTAAGTCTGGAAGGACATTAGATGAGTGAAGTAAGGAGTACAAAGGGCAACCTCACTGGATAGAACACTGGCAAAGACTGAATGGGGAGAAATAGTGAGGTAAAACCGAGATACTGCTAGTAGTGCATCATAGTGGAATATGGAGTACAAGGGGTTGGCATTAGTGATGGACATGGGAGAGTGTGGCCAGGAAGGAGGCTGAAATGGAGGCCAAGGTTGTGGGTTGAGTTTCTTGATGAAAAATCAGGACTTAAGTCCCAAAAAGCTTTGGAGAGTCACTTCATGGATTTTATGCAAGGCAGGAACATGATGCATGTTAGAAATAATCACTCTGTGATAAAACAGGGATAATAATTGTTGTCAAAATTACAGATAATATTTAAAACCATGATTACCATGCTTAGAGATGGGGAAGTCAAAAAATGTACTCTCTCTTTCTGTTCCAAATACTGTTCAAAATTCAGAGTGGAGCATCCATTAGTAGGTGTGATTATGGCAGGGTTTTTTTTTTTTTTTTTTTTTACACCTGAGTCTTAGACTCACGGTAATCACTGAATCTGCAATAAAGTTGAAATTTAAGTTCCAGATCCATCTCAGAACTGGCTAGGCCTTTCAGGTTTCCTCCAAACCAGGACTCTGCATACTGAAATGGAGTTTTTTCAAGGTTGTCCCAGAACTAGAGAGACCCCAACAGCCACTATGAAATCTTTTCAATGTCAGAGGAGGGGGAAATAAAGTGAATTTACTTGTATGTTAGCCTGTTTTTTTAACTCAGTAAAATGTGTTAACTTGGACTAAAAACCAATCCCCAAGAATGCTGTTTCTGGGCCACAGGGGGCAGAATAAGGAAAAAAAATACCTGATTGCAACATAAAATGTCAAATGTATCTTTTCCATGTTAAAGGAAGAAGAGAGAAGGAACAAATGGGCAAGAGGAGGTCATGCCGGGCTACCAAACCATTGCAAGATTTCTCTCTGGAGCTATATGTCACTGGGTTATGAAGCATATTTCACTTTCTGACTGATTTCAAGAGACTCCTTCCACTCCTTAATTAGGTTAGTGATTTAGAAATTTTAAAGAGATAGAAATTATTTGGAAAACGCAATAATCAAAAAATGTAATCCCTTAATTTAGAACAATAAAATTTATTTCACCATCAGAGAGCGCTAATTTTGTGTTAAAGGCAGAATTCATCTCGAATGAGGGGAAAATGAAAAACATTTGAAAATACGGCATTTTATATGTTAAATTTGAAAGCAATGTCTATTTGCTAGTTACCACTTTTCCTGTGTGTTTTTTAAAATCAGATAGCCAGTTTTGAAGGTTTTAAATTAACCCCCAAAACATAGTGTTCATGAAAATTCCAATTGTTAACCTTTTTCCAGGTAACTGAAAACTTTTCAACAATTCAGAACATTTTTCTTTATAAGGCTCACTAAACCTACATGTGCATGTATTTGCCTATTTAACTTTAAAAAAACTGTATCAGAAACCATCAACAGTAGCTTCCTTGAGGTTGGGATTGGTGGGTGGAGAGGGAGAGAGGAATTTAACTTTTTTGCTCTATAGCCTCTGGTACAATCTGATGTTTCTCAATCTACACTAGCATGTAGTATATACAAATGTATAAGTTTTCATAATTTAAAGAACTAGATAAAAGGAATATTTTTCTGTCATATATATATATATATAATCTTCATAGCTATAAGTTTTCTCCCCTTTAAAGTCCTCCTTGCCAAATCACAGTACACTCTCACATTAATCATTTCTTCTATAGACAGCCCTAATCAAAGATATGTAAGTGACCTTGAAATCATAATGCAATCTGTTTACTGCAAAAGCAGATGTGACTAAACCATAGTATGACACACATGTATAGTAGCCCAGAAAGTTCAAAAAGAAAAGAATGGGCAGATATTTTTCTATGTGCAAATTTAGACACGGAATAATTTTATGTTCCTATACATTTTTTCTACTTCTGTGCATTTCCTATTTGATTATAAAAAATCAAATTACTCCTCCTAGCACATTATGAAACCCAAATAAAGTGTTTTCATTTTCAAAACATAACAGATGTCCAGAGTAATTTATTTTCCCCAAGGAAATTATTTGACTCAAAAAGTCAAACCTGATTCTAGATATTAGCCTGGAAGTGAGGTGAAGTCTTTTCAAAATCCCTGAAAGATTGCTCTTTTAAAAACATTCTTAATACATTTGGTGTTTAATTATGTTGTCATTTATAAATGAATTTTATTTAATTCCACTAAGCTTCAGTTTCCTTATCTTTAACATGGGGATACTAATAGGACCTAGTTCATAAAGTTATCATGAGGATTAAATGTGATAATGTACACAGAATGCTTAATATAGTCTTTGGCACATAGTAAGCATTGAGCCAATATTTGCCATTATTTGCTTACATTTTCACCACTGTTTTAGTAATTTTAACATCTCCCAGCATTAACTCTAGCTTTTAAAACATCCTGAGTAAAAAAAAATAAATAAAAACAAATAAAATAAAACATTCTGAGTAGAGCATATTCTTCCCAGCTTTTATATTCTTAGTTTAATTGTAACTCCTAGAAGAGTTAACCTCATCTTCTCTGCCATGTAATACAGACAAAACCAACAGTGAAGTACATTTATCTCAATTCCTGTATTAATATGTATCAGTTAGTTACCATGTATTTAGCTTATTATTGCTGAGTATCATCAAGAATAGCAATACTGACAACAAACAGTGATTGGAAATGGCCAGCCGTAAAATAATTCTGAAATGGTTGCATGTTGTCAGAAAAGGGTTTCAGCAATTAGGTTTGTAAAGTACTGTTTTTTCACAGAATGAAAGTAAACTCATGTTCTCACACTCTAATGTATACTTGTAGATTTTAAGAGTTGCAAAATTTTAAAAGCACATTTGAGGAAAATAAGTGGCTTAATACATTATTCAGAGCTTAGATAAATACAACACAAGCTTAAATGTGAATTTGAGGCTAGAACTTGTGAGTTAGATCCCAATTAGTTGAGTTGGTGTCAATAAAAAGAATTATTTAAATAGAAGATACATTTCTTAGTGTTTCTTTCATTCTGAAGCTATAACCCGAAGCCAGCTGTACAGTACCTTGATTAGGTTGTGTCCCACAGTGTAGACAGCTGCTAAGTTTCCCTTCTCTCCAGGCGCGTGCATACCTGTCCCATACCCATGCCAAGCAACTAGATATGGATTGTGAATTGTAATCCAGTATTTGACACGATCCCCGAACGTCTGGAAACAGTAGGTGGCATAGTCATTGAAGATATCCGTTATGGTTTCATTTTTCCACCCCCCATATTTTTCTTGTAGTGCCAAAGGCAAATCCCAATGGTATAAAGTAACTATAGGTTCAATGTTCCTAAGTACTAGAGCATCGAGAAGAGAATTGTAGTACTGGAGACCTTTTGCGTTGGCAACTGCTGCTATTCCATCGGGGAAAAGCCTTGGCCAGGAAATTGAAAATTGATAAAAAGAAACTCCGATAAAATCCAGGGCTGATAGGTCTTTTTCCAGAAAAATGTAACTGTCACTGGAACTATTCATGCTGTTGACATTTTTAAGGTGTGTGTGGATGAAATGATCCCATATAGAGGGTCCTTTTCCATCTGTCTTCCAATTCCCTTCCACTTGAAATGCTCCAGTCCCAACGCCCCAAAAAAAGTTTTTAGGAAAAGTGTCATAGAGAAACAGCTGACTTTCATTTACCGGACTAAAATGAGGATTTTTAGACCATATAGCTCTTCCGTCTCCAGAGAATCCAGGAACAGCTCCTAGGAGAATAAATGCTGACAGGATGACAGATCTCTGTAGCCCGTGGTTGCACATTGTTTTCCTATAGTGTGTGTTGCTTTCATCGGTGCTGAAGAAAATCCATTCATTCCCTGGAGATCCAGCCGCACAGCCTGGCTTCATTTGCCACTAACTGCTCGCCTGTCTTATCAACGCTTCAGTAAAAGCTTGTGATTGTAAAGCTCTGTCAATGATTAGCTTGAACTGTGAGACTTAGGATGGGTCATGGAGAGCAACGTAATTTGAGGGAGGTGGCTCTACTACGCTCACCAACACGTTTCCTTCTCTCTTACTATGGGGAAAGTGATATGAAAATGCACCACTGACAGTAGTTTGAATGTGTGACTAAAACACAGATAAACAATCAGTAAAAATGCCATATTCTCTTTGTAAGTCTTTCATATTGACCCAGATCTTTCCTAAATGTTTCGAACATTACTGAATAAAGTGTATACTCCTCCTATTTTTATAGTTTTTGCGTGGTTATATTATTCTTTCACGTTTCAGGAGAAGCATTACAAAGAAATAGCATTCTTCTATGTCGATAATACAGAATTAGAAAACACAATAAGATGTTACACTTCCAGGGCACCTGGGTGGCTCAGCCGGTTGAGCATCTGCCTTCCCAGGGTCCTGGGATCCAGCCCCACGATGGGCTCCCTGCTCAGTGGGGAGTTTGCTTCTCGTTCTCCCTCTGCCTCTCCCCCTGCTTGTGCTCTCTCTGTCAAATAAAGAAATAAAACCTTAAAAAAAAAAGATATTATACTACCACAGAAATTACATGTTTAAGAATAACCTTGTCAAATGCTACCTATGTTAAGAAAATTATAGAAGTGTATCAATAAACTTGAAAGAAGTGAATGCAGAAATATATAACACTTTCGGAGTGGACAAATTTAATTTATAAATTTAAATGCACCTTTGACCTCAATCCTCTAATCCCAAATTTTAGTTCAACAAAATTATTGTAAGTGTTCACTTGACGAATAAATAGGCAATAATTACCCAAAAGAAAAGCAAAGAAAAAAAAACCCTGAAAAGAAAAATAGTGAAGGCATAGATTACCTTTAGATATGAAGAAAAAAGCACAACTGAAACAACATGATTCTGGAATAAGTAGAAAGAGAATACTCTACATAATCCAGAGGCTCTAAATAACTTTCTAAAAATTTAATCTTTTAAATATTTGAAGTATCCCATAATAATGAAAGGCAGAGTGGTTAAGAGTTTGGCCTCTAGAATCAGACTGCCTGAGTTGAAATACAGCTGTGTGACTGGGGATAAGTTATTTAACCTTTCTGCACCCCAATGTTTCCTGTGATGTAAGAAAAGGTGCAATACTAGTATCTACTGCATGGTTAATTGTGAGAATTAAGTGACTTAATACTCTTAAAGCACTTAGAAGAGACCCTGACATATAATAATTGCTCAATAAACATTATTCTTATTTCTATGTGAAAAGGAAAGATTCTTCAGAAAGTGACGCTAAGATTTAGCACAAAAGATGCTATATTCTGGCTCCTGCCCACATTTTGAACTTCATTTCTCTTTGCTTAACATGTCATACACTTCCCTTCAGCCATAACAAACAATTTTTAATAAGTTGGACACATGTGGAGGGCTCACATCCTGTGTCTTGATATGTGTGCTCTCTGCATAGGATGTGTCCCCCTCTTTGTCTAGCCCATGTCTATGTGTTCTTCAAAACTGCAGTACCTCCTCTAGCAAGACTTTCCAATTTCCTAGTTTGTTTTGAATTACTTATTTATTCAAATTTCAAAAATTTATAGTGTTATTAATCCTCTTGTGAAAAATCCACACAATCACTGTAGATAAAGTCATTATAGAATCTTTACTCCTTCTGTGTCTGATCTCCAGTTCACTTTTGCCAGCACCAACATTGGCCTTTGCAATCCCCCTGATTTCATTCTGTTCTTGCAGAATGTCTGTTTCTTCTCATACAGGCGGTGTCCTACAAGTCTATATCTGGGTTCATTTTTTGGAGGTGTAATCCAAGAAATCATAAATCATGCTAAAGCCAGTTGTCTTCCCATCACCAAAATAGGCTCTGGATCCAAATCCAAAGATGACATCTGGTGCAGTCTTGTACATTTGGGTTAGTTTTTCCTGAATTTTTGTCTTAGGGACTGTTGTATTCCTTGGGTGAAGTAGTCAGTTGGTCATGAACTTCCTGGTCTGGACAATAACCATGTTGCTCATGACTGTGATTAGTCCTCAGGCAGCCAGAGAGGAAATAAGACAGTTGGATTTGATATAGATATATCTCCTTGTTCCATGTTTCCATGGCAGCCCATACTTTCTCTGTTATGACACTCATCACACTATAAATTTATAACTCCTTTTTGACTTAAATTTCTCTCTTGGTCTCTCTTTAAAAACAGGGGACATTTTTAAAAAATTTTTTTATTTATTTATGATAGTCACACAGAAAGAGAGAGAGAGAGAGAGGCAGAGACACAGGCAGAGGGAGAAGCAGGCTCCATGCACTGGGAGCCTGACGTGGGATTCGATCCTGGGTCTCCAGGATCGCGCCCTGGGCCAAAGGCAGGCGCCAAACCGCTGCGCCACCCAGGGATCCCAAAAACAGGGGACATTACTGTTTGGTCTCTATGGAATATATGGGGCCTAGTAGTCACTAAAGTTGAATTATAGTGCCTATTTTATAGTATGTATACTTCTATCACTGCATTTACCACATAATCCGAGAATTGTTTATCTCCTCCACCAGACTTCAAGAATGTCTCTCTCTCTTTTTTTTTTTTTTTTTTTTAAGATTTTATTTATTTATTCATGAGGGCTGCAGAGAGAGGCGAAGACACAGGCAGAGGGAGAAGCAGGCTGCCTGCGGGGAGCCCGATGTGGGACTCGATCCCCGCACTCCGGGATTACACCTTGAGCGGAAGGCAGACGCTCAACCCCTGAGCCACCCAGGTGTCCCTCAAGAGTGTCTGTTATCTAAATTTTTATCATCACTTATCTGAGTAAATGCTTAATAATTAAATGAATGGAGTTGATGGAATTAATTCACTACGTATAAAATACTTTTTCCAGATTTAGTGAGATATAATTGACATGTAACATTATATTAGTTTAGATGTACAACATAATGATATATGTATATATTGTGAACTGATTACTAAAAATAAATTTAAAAAGAATTATTTATTTATTCATGAGAGACACAGAGAGAGAGAGAGAGAGAGAGAGGCAGAGACACAGGCAGAGGGAGAAGCAGGCCCCATGCAGGGAGCCTGGCATGGAACTTGATCCTAGGTCATCCAGGATCAGGCCCTGGGCCAAAGGTGGCGCTAAACTGCTGAGCCACCCCGGCTGCCCAAAAATAAAATTTTTAAATGTGATAATTTACATCCTCATAAATATATTTATTTATTTATTTATTTATTTATTTTTTTTTTTTTAAGATTTTATTTATTTATTCATGATAGTCACACAGAGAGAGAGAGGCAGAGACACAGGCAGAAGGAGAAGCAGGCTCCATGCACCGGGAGCCCGATGTGGGACTCGATCCCGGGTCTCCAGGATCACGCCCCGGGCCAAAGGCAGGCACCAAACCGCTGTGCTACCCAGGGATCCCACATCCTCATAAATATATTTAATTTAAAAATATATAGCTACAGAAAGCTAGAAAAAATGAAATATTAAATTACATTAATATATACTTTATATATATAATGGTATTTATATACTTGAATATGAACCTATATAAATAATTTAGCTATAATTAAGATATATGAAAAAATTGAAAGGTCAATAACAAATTTGGAAAATATTTGAGCAAATCTAAAAGTCAATTTTTTATTATATAAGCAATTCAGGCAAATCAATAAGAAAAACACTGTAAATTAGAGAAATGGCCAAACAACATGAATAAAAAGTATGCAAAAGAGGAAGTGCAACTGTCTCATTAAAAAAATTTTTTTAAATAACCAGTAATTAAAAATACATATAAAAATAACTCTAGGGATGCCTGGCTGGCTCAGCTGGTAAAACATGCAACTCTTACTCTAGGTTTGAGCCCCACGTTGGGTGTAGAGATGATCTAAAAATAAAATCCTGAAAAAACCCAAACTCCAAATATTTTCTCTTATTAAATTAGCAAGAATAAAAACAAGTGATGAAAACTACTGTTAATGAGATTGTAAGACATTGCTGATTAAAACATGGATCTGTATAATACTTAAAGAAAGCAATTTTCCAATATATAATTAACCTTAGATTTTTTCATATCTTTTAATTCAATAATAGCAGAAATTTATCATAATAAATTAATTCTGAATACATAAAATGCTGTATGTGCAAATATTTTATAGCAGAATTATTTATGACAGAGTAAAAAATTTGAAATTATTTAATTATTTATTAGATTTTATTTCTTTATTTGACAGAGAGAGAGAGCACAAGCAGGAGGAGTGGCAGGCAGAGGGAGAGGGAGAAGTAGGCTCCCCACTGAGCAGAGAGCCTGACAAGGATTTGGATTCTAGGACCCTAGGATCATGAACTGAGCTGAAGGCAGATGCTTAACCAAATAAGCCACTCAGGTGCCCTAAAATTTAAAACAATTTAAAGATCCATTCACAGGGGAATAATTACGTAAGGCATGGAATTTCCATTTGCTAAAACATCATAGAGTCATTAACATTTTTAAAAAAGATTTTATTTATCTATTTGACAGAAAAGAGCAAAAGAGCACAAGCAGGGTGAGTGGGAGAAGGAGCAGCATCAGCTAAGCAGGGAGCCCGATGTGGGACTTGATGTCAGGACCCTGAAATCATGACCTGAGCCAAAGGCAGACGTTCAACCAACTGAGCCATCCAGGCACTCCTCTTTTTTTTTTTTTTTAAGATTTATTTATGTATTTTAGAGAGAGAGAGAGACACACACACATAAACAGCCAGAGGGGGAGAGAGAGAAATCCTCAAATAGATTTTTAAAAAATCTTTTTTTTTTTTTTTTAAATTTTTTATTTTTTATTTATTTATGATAGTCACAGAGAGAGAAAGAGAGAGAGGCAGAGACATAGGCAGAGGGAGAAGCAGGCTCCATGCACCGGGAGCCTGATGTGGGATTCGATCCCGGGTCTCCAGGATCGCGCCCTGGGCCAAAGGCAGGCGCCAAACCGCTGCGCCACCCAGGGATCCCTTAAAAAATCTTTAAAAAAGAAAAAACTAACTGAAAAATATCCAGATAATAAATTGAATAGTCAGTATGATTATAATGATGTAATAAAAGCAATAACCAATATATAGAATTGTAAGAAAATACCCACATTTTGCTCTATTGTGTTTGGATGGTGAATAATAGGTTATAGTTATTCTCCTTCTTTTACATATTTAATCTAAACTTTCAATTAAAAATTTTTTAACTCGGGACACCTGGGTGGCTCAGCAGTTGAGCATCTGCCTTTGGCTCAGGGAGTGATTCCGGAGTGCCAGGATCGAGTCCCACATCGGGCTTCCTGCATGGAGCCTGCTTCTTCCTCTGCCTATGTCTATGCCTCTCCCTCTCAGTCTCTGTCTCAAATAAACAAACAAATTTAAAAAAATTAAATCAATGATTTTTTTAAAAAGTTTATTTGACAGAGAGAGCACCAGCTGGGGGAGTGGCAGGCAGAGGGGGAAACAGGATCCCTCCTGAGCAAGGAGCCCAATGTGGGACTCAATCCCAGGACTCTGGGGTCATGACCTGAGCCAAAAGCAGACACTTAACTGACAGAACCACCTGGGTTCCCACCCTCAGTGACTTTTTTAAAGTAAGCTCAATGCCCAATGTGGGCCTTGAACTCATGACCCTGAGATTAAGAGTTACAAGGTCTACCAAATAACCCAGACAGGTGTTCCAATTTTTAAAAAATTTTATTATTTTATTATTTTTTAGAGATTTTATTTACTTCTTCATGAGAGACACAGAGACACAGGCAGAGGGAGAAGCAGTTTCTCTGTGGGGAGCCCAATGTAGGACTCGATCCAAGGACCCTGGGACCATGACCCAAGCCAAAGGCAGATGCTCAACCACCGAGCCACTTAGGTGCCTCAATTTTTTATTTTTATTTTTTATTTTTTTAAAGATTTTATTTATTTATTCATAGAGACACAGAGAGAGAGAGAGAGGCAGAGGCACAGGCAGAGGGAGAAGCAGGCTCCATGCAGGGAGCCTGACGTAGGACTCGATCCAGAGTCCCCAGGATCACACCCCGGGCTGCAGGCGGCGCTAAACCGCTGTGCCACCAGGGCTGCCCAATTTTTTATTTTTAATAAAAAAGAGCATAAAGGAAAAATTAGTCAATATTAGTAATAAAAGTTTATTGATGAGGAACTATATTTTCCTATATAGATTAGGAACAAGGCAAAGAAGTCTACTCTTCTATTCAACATCATACTAGAAGTCCTAGCTAATCCAATACAACAAGAAAGGTAAATAAAAAGTATAAAAATTGGGGAGTAAAAACTAAAAGTCTGTTCATAGATGATAATTATTGTATCTATAGAAAAGACCCAATAAAAGAAATCCTGGAAATAAGAAGTAACTATAGCAAGGTTGCTATAGTTATACATATTATACATATATATCATATGTACATATGTATGTGTGTACTATGTATATGTATACTATATACTATATATCATATATATGCTATATGTATATATAAAATTTTATTTATTTTTAAAGTTTTTATTTTAATTACAGTTAGTTAACATACATTGTTATATTAGTTTCAGGTGTACAATACAGTAATTCAACAGTTCCATATATCACCCTTTGCTCCTAACAAGTGCACTCTTTTAAAAAAATTATTTATTTGTCTATCTATTTATTTATTTATTTGAGAGAGAGAGAGTGTAGGGTGAGGAGCAGAGGGAGGGGAACAAGCAGACTCTGTACTGAATGTGGAGCTTGATGCAGATCTTCATCCCATGACCCTGAGATCATGACCTGAGCCAAAATTAAGAGTTGGATGCCCATTAACTGAGCCACTCAGATGCCTCATAATGCACTCCTTAATCACCAACACCTATTTAACCCATCCCCCCCACATATCCCTTCTGGTAACCATCAGATTGTTCTCTATAATTGAGTAGAATTAATATATAAAAGTCAATTATTACCAGAAATGAACAACTGGAACTTGAAGTTAAAAAGACAATACTATTTACATTAGCACCAAAAAAATTACTTAGGTATAAATCTAATAAAATATATACAAGATTTATTTATTTAAAAAATATTTTATTTATTAATGCATGAGAGACATAGAGAGAGAGAGAGCCAGAGACACAGGCAGAGGGAGAAGCAGGCTCCATGCAGGGAGCCTAACATGGGACTCAATCCTGGGTCTCTAGGATCCCACCTTGGGCTGAAGGCGGCGCTAAACCGCTGAGCCACCAGGGCTGCCCTGTAGAAGATTTATAGGAGGAAAGCTACAAAACTCTACTGAAAGACATCAAAGAAAATCTAAACAAATGGAGAGGCATTCCATGTACATGGATAAGAAAATTAAATATCATTGAGGTGTGAGTTCTCTGTAATTTGTTGTATAGATTCAAAGCAATCCCAACAAAAGTCTTAGCCAGTTGTTTCATGGATATTGATGAATTGTTTCTAAAGTTTATATGGAAAGGCAAAAGACCCAGAACAGCAACAAAATATTGAAGGATTGATAATCCAAGGACTGATGCTACTTGATCTCAAGACTCTAAAGCTACAGTAATCAAGACAGTGTACTATTGGCAAAAGAATAGAGACATAGAAAACAGAATGGACTAGAGAACCCACATAAATAGAGTCAATTGATCTTCGACAAAGGAGCAAAAGTGATTCAAGGAAGAAAGGTTAGCCTTTCCAACAACGATAATGGAACAACTGAATTATTCACATGTAAAAAAAATGAATATAGAGACACAGACTATACATACCACCCAAAGATTAACTCAAAGTAAATCATAGACCTAAATCCATTGGATCATAAAATGCAAGAGTATAAAAGTCTAGAAGACAGCAGAGAAGAAAATCTAGGAGACCTTGGGTTTGGTGATGACTTCTTAGGTGTAACACCAAAAACATAACCCAAAAAAGATACATTGGACTTCATTAAAAAAAATTCTGTTTTGCAAAAAACACTGTTAAGAGATGAAAAGACAAGCCACAGACTAGGAGAAAATCCTTGCAAAACAGATACATATCAGATAAAGGACTGGTATTCAAAATATACAAATAACTATTAAAACTCAACAACAACAAAATAATTAGAAAGCAGGCAAAGATCTGAGCAAACACCTTAGCAAAGGAGATATTAAGCATATGAAAAGAGATTCCACATCATATATCATTAGGGAGTTGCAAATTAAAACGACAAGGAGGTACTATTACCTACCTTTTAGGATGGTCAACATCCAAAACACTGACAACACCAAATGTCGGCAAGAATGCAGAGTAACAAGAACTCTTATTTATTGTTGGTGGGAATGCAAAATGCTACACACTCTTTGGAAGACAGGTTGGAAGTTTTTACAAAACTACTTATAAGTTTCCTTTTACACCATCCAGCAATGACAAACTTTGGTATTTCCCCAAAAGAATTAAAAACTTGTGTTCTTACAAAAATCTGAACATGATTGTTTACAGCACCTTTAGGCATAATTGCCAAAATGACCAACATGTCCTTTAATGGGTGATTGGATAAACAAAACTGTGATAAGTCCATACAATGAAATATTATTTAGCAATAAAATGAAATGATCTATCAAGCCAGATAAAGACATGGAGAAGACTTAAATGCAAATTACTAAATGAAAGAAGCCAATCTTTAAAGGCTATGTACTGAATGATTCCAATTATATAATAATCTGGAAAAAGTAAAAGAGAAACTGTATGAAGGTCAGTGATTACCTGGGAATGGGTTGAGGGAGGAACGAATAGGTGGAACACAGTGCATTTTTCGGGCAATGAAACTATTATTCTGTAGGATACTCTAATGGTGGATCTATTTATCAAAACCCATAGAATGGGGCAGCCCGGGTGGCTCAGCGGTTTAGCGCCGCCTTCAGCCCAGGGCATGATCCTGGGGACCCAGGATCGAGTCCCACGTTGGGCTCCCTGCGTGAAGCCTGCTTCTCCCTCTGCCTGTGTCTCTGCCTCTCTCTCTCTCTCTGTCTCTATGAATAAATAAATAAAATCTTAAAAAAAACCCCATAGAATGTACAACACAAAGAGTGAACCCTAACGTACACTATGAACTTTAGTTAATAAAGTAATAATATTGGCTTATCAATTCTAACAAATGTACCCCACTGATGCAAGATGTTAAAAATAGGGGAAGAGTTGGGGCTGGGAGGGAAGAAGTGAAGGGGTATATGGGAACTCTGTAACTATAATTTCTCAGAAAAAGTCTAGTAATTAAAAAATTTTTACTGACAAAAACTGTTTTTTCTTTTTTTAAAGTATGTATGTATGTATGTATGTATGTATTTGAGAAAGAGAGAAAGAGAAAGAGTGTGAGTGAGGGGAGAGGTGGGGGCAGGGAGAGAGAATCCCAAGCAGACTCCCTGCTAAGCACCAGCCAGACGTGGAGCTTGATTTCATGGCCTCGAGATCTTGACCTGAGCCCAAACCAAGAGTCAGACACTTAACTGACTGAGCCACCCAGGTATCCCTTCATTTCCTTCGTCTCCTTCTCTTCTTTTTCTAATTTATTATTTTCTTTAGAGAGAGGGTGTTAGCAAATAGGAGGAGGGGCAGAAGGAGAGGGAGAGGGAGAGAATCCTCAAGTGGTGAGTCTGAGCTCTGAGCCTAATGAGGGGCTGGATCCCAGGATCCTGAGATCATCACCTGAATTGAAATCAGGAGTTGGACACTCAACCAACTGAGCCAGCTAAGCATCTCAAAGTTAAGTTTTTTCTTAAGTATGTTCCACGCCCAATGTGGAGTCTAATGCAGGGCTTGAACTCACAACCTTGAGTTCAAGACCTGAGCTGAGATCAAGAATTGGAGGCTTAACCAACTGAGCCATCCAGTTGTCCTGACAGAGGTTAAGTTTTGAAATGTATACTGAATATTTGTATGCTAGTGGCCAATGATTTATCAGTAAACTATTTCAGGTTTTATATGAGAAAACAAAGGAATTGGATAATTGTCAGGGCAAGTTCATTAAGCTGGCGAAATCAGAACACATTTAGATAAAAATAACTTCACACCCATTAGGATGGCTACTATGAAGAAAAGAAAGACACCAGAAAATTACAAGTGTTAGAGAATATGCAGAGAAGTTGGACCCTTTGTGTATTGCTGGTAAGAATGTAAAATGGTGCACATATTGTGAAAGATAGTATGGCAATTTCTCAAAAATTAAACATAGAATTACCATATGATTCAGCAATTCTACTTCTGGGTATATATTCCAAATAATTGAAAGCAGGGACTCCAACAGATATCTGTATACCCATGTTCATGGTATCATTATTCATAATGGCCAAAAAGTAGAAACAATCTAAGCATTTATCAACAGACAAATGGATAAACAAAATATGGTATATATACACAGTGGAATATTACCCAGCCTTAAAAAGGAATTTAATTCTGACACATGCCACAACATGGATAAATTTTGAAGACAGTATGAAATAATCCAGACACAATAGACAAATATTATATGATTATACTTCTATGAGGTATCTGCAATAGTCAAATTCATATAGACACAGAAAGTAGAATGATAGTTGCCAGGGGCTGGGGAGTGGGGAGAAAAAGGAATTGTCATTTAACAGATACAGAGTTTCAGTTTGGGAAAATGAAAGAGTTCATTTTGGGGGGATGGATGGTGTTGGTTGCACAACAAAGTGTACACCTAAAAATGGATCAATGATAAATTTTATGTGTGTATATTTTGCCACAATGAAAACATTCTTTTTGAAAGAATGAATGAGGAAAAATATGAAGAAATTTTTATGATAATGACTTAATACTGAAGCTTAACAAATTCTCAAATATTTATGAAAATAGGATATGAATTTTTGAAACGTTTATCATGATTTAATGAATTGGAATAGGGACTACATTTTTCCTGAAAAATTATCAAATATTTATTGAATATTTTACTTATAAAAGGGCCCATATGAAGTCTTAGGAGAGAATATATACGTTCCCACCTCCAAAAAAAGAGCTTACAGCTTAGCCAAGATGCATGATAAAAACCATAAAATGTCTAAGAAAAAAATAGTATGTCCCAGGTATCAAGTGAGTGGGACAGACATATGTGGTCTAGGAATTCTGTATTCAAAACATCACTTCATAACGCTTCATACAAGTGACAGAAGTTTACAGTGGGAAGGGTCCTTAGAAATCACCTAGTTTAGCCCTTTATTTTAGATAAGGGTTTTAAGACCCAGTAGAGTCCAGAAGTCATCATTCATTTATTCATTTCAAAAAATCTTTACTGAGTATCCCCTTGGGTCAAGCACTTTGTTGGAGGTTGAGATTTAAAATTGAAGATGTTGGTAAGAAAGTAGAGGAAAAGGAACCCTTTGATACTGTTGGTGTGAATGTATGTTGGTGCAACCACTGTGGAAAACAGTATGAAGTTTCTTCAAAAAGTTAAAAGTATAGGGCTGGCTCCCTGAATGGCTCAGCGGTTTAGCGCTGCCTTCAGCCCAGGGTGTGATCCTGGAGATCCGGGATCGAGTCCCACATCGGGCTCCCTGCATGGAGCCTGCTTCTCCCTCTGCCTGTGTCTCTGCCTCTCTCTCTCTCTCTCTGTGTCTCTCATGAAAAAATAAATAAAATATTTTTTTAAAAAGTTAAAAGTATAAATACCATATGATCCAGTAATTGCACCACTGGATATTTACCCAAAGAAAACAAAAACACTAATTTGAAAAGCTATACGTATCCCTGTGTTTATTGCAGCATTATTTACATTAGCCAAGATACGAATGGAACCCAGATTTCCATCAATAGGTAGTTGGGTAAAGATATGAGATATATACACATACATACACACATGTATATATATATATATACACATATATGCACACACATATATACATATATATGCAATGGAATATTACTCAGGTATAAAAAAGGATGAGATCTTACCATTTGTGAAAACATGGACAGATCTAGAGGGTATTATGATAAGTAAAAGAAGTCAGAGAAAGACAAATCACATGATTTCACTTATAAGTGGAATCTAAAAAGCAAATGAATAAACAAACAAAAAGCAGAAATAGTCCCATAAATACAGAGAACAAACCAAAGATTGCTGGAGTGGAGGTGGGCGGGGCCTAGGGAAAATGAGAGAGAAAGTGAGAGATATGGGCTTTCACTTATAGAATGAATATGTCATGAGAATAGAAGTACAGCATTAAGGAATATTGTCAGTGTAATAGTGTTGTGTGGTGACAGATGGTAGCTACACTTGTGGTGAACACAGCATAATGTATAAACTTGTTGAATCACTATGTTGTTCACCTGAAACTACTGTAATTACTGTGTGTCAACTATACTTCAATTAAGAAATAGAAATAGATAAATAAACAAGTAAATTGAATATGTTACAGTATTTACAAATTTTATAGGAAAACACAGGAGGGATATACAATCCAGTGGGACATGTGCTCATGAACATGTACATATGTGTGTAGGTGGAAGGATCGAGTTGAAAACTCTAAGTCCTCAAAAATGAAGAATGATGAGATGTCAGCCAGAAGAAAGACAGAAAGAGAGAGGAGGCTATCCCATGTAGATGGAGTAACATATTGGATGTTCCAGAGATGAAGAAGTTTGACAAGTGGTTCAGGACACCCAGGCCTTAAGAGTTAGTGGGGAATGGCAAGAAATGATTTGCAGAGATTGGCAAAAACCAGATCATAAAGGACTTTGTGAACCATGTTACTGGAAAGAGATAGGCAGCCATTGAAAATATTTTAGGCAAGTATATAAGTTAGGGTAATACTGTGTAAATAGACTCCAAAATATGAAGTCGAGGCCCAAAAAGGTCATTTTTACACATTTGTCTGAGGAAAGGGTACCCAGTTTTCAGATGGCTTATTTCCACAGTGATTCAGAGACCCAGGGTGCTTATGCCTGTAGTTCTGCTACCCTTGAAGGCCTCACAAGGAATCTTACCCACTGTACTCAGCATGTAGAAGTGGAAATCTTCTGAAAAGCTTTGGCCAGGAAGTAATGTACGTAATTTCTAATTACATTCCATTGGAGAAAATTAGTCATGGGGCCACCTGTAGATGCAAGGTGGGCTGCCACATGAAGCCTCTGCCTGGGCAGGCACTCTATATTCTATAGTTAATGGTATGGAGGGAGACATAAAGTTTAGTGTTTAGTTGGTGTTTTCTGCCATGAGAGAGTGACATGATTAGATCTGCATTTTAGGAGAATCCCTCTGGCAGTGAGTGCATGGAGTGGTTAATAAGGGGGGAGGGGGGGAATCCCTGGATGGCTTGGTGGTTTGGCGTCTGCCTTTGGCCCAGGGCGTGGCCCTGGAGTTCGGAATCGAGTCCCACATCGGGCTCCCTCCATGGAGCCTGCTTCTCCCTCTGCCTGTGTCTCTGCCTCTTTCTCTCCCTGTGTCTCATGAATAAATGAATAAAATCTTTTTTTTTAATAAATAAAATCTTTAAAAAAAATAATGGAGGTGGTGAAAACAGGTTAAGTGGCTCTTCTCTTAAGCTGAGCGAAAAATAACATGTCTTGAGCAAAGGTAGTACATTGTAGATGGAGAGAAAGAGACAAGTTCAGGAACCAGTTGGAAGAAAATATCAGCTGGACTTGATAACCAACTGAATATTGAGACTGAGTTTAGGAGAGGTAAGAGTTTATGATGACTCAGATTTCTGAGTTGGGCAACTGGGTGAAATTGAGAACACAGGAGACTTTGAAAAGAAGATGGTGGGGGCACCTGGGTGGCTCAGTTGGCTAAGCATCCAACTTTTGATCTCAGCTCTAGTCTTATCTCAGGGTCGTGAGTCCAAGCCCTAAGTTGGCCTCCATGCTGGGCGTGGAGCCTACTTTAAAAAAAAAGAAAAGAAGATGGTGTTTTAAATATAGTTTTTAAAGGTTTTATTTATTTATTCATGAGAGACACAGAGACAGAGGCAGAGGGAAAAGCGGGCTCCCTGTGGGGAGCCCGATGCAGGACTTGATCCCAGGACCCCAGGATCACACCCTAAGCCAAAGGCAGACATTCAACCACTTAGCCACCCAGGCATCCCTGTTTTAAATATTTTAAAACTTTGAGTTTGAGGTATTAGGTGTCCAATGTGGAGGTAGCTATTTGAGACTAACTTTTGAGGAAAGATTTCTCCCAAAAGTATAATGTGGACATTTTCAATATATTAATAGTGGTTGGAGCTCTGGACATAAATGGAGATAAATCATGTAGTAAGAGGTAAAAGTGTCATTTTTCTCAACTCTTTAAAAACATCTTTTATAGTATAAAAATATATGATTTTCCATTTTAACCTTTTTTTTTTAAAGTAAACTCTACACCCAACATGGGATTTGAACTCATGACCCCCAGATAAAGAGTCCCATGCTCTACCAAGTGAACCAGCCAGGTACCCTTCCCATTCTAACCATTTTTATATGTGTGGTTCAGTGGCATTAAGTACATTCACATTTTTGTGCAACCATTATTATTATCCATCTCCAGAACTCTTTCATCTTTCCAAGCTGAAACTATGTATCCATTAAATGATAACTCTCCATTTTCCCTTCCCTTAGACCCCAGCAACCATCAATCTACTTTCTGTGTCTATATGAATTGACTATTCCAGGTACCTCACAGAAATATAATCATACAATACTTGTATTTTGTGTCTGGCTTATTTCACTTAGCATTATGTCTTCAAGTTTCATCCATGTTGTGGCATGTGTCAGAATTTAATTCCTTTTTAAGGCTGAATAATATTTCATTGTATGGATATACTACATTTTATCTATTCATTTATCTGTTGGTGATCATTTGGGTTGTTTCTACCTTTGGGCTATTGTGAATAATGCTGCTATGAACATGAGTGTTTAAGTATCTGTTAGGGTCCTTGCTTTCAATTATTTGGAGTATGTACCCAGAGAAGGAATTGTTGGATCATATGGTAATTCTATGTTTAAGTTTTTGAGAAATTTCTATACAGTTTTCCAAAGTCTTAATCTTTGTTGTGCATCAGAATCACTTCTTGAGCTTTAAAAACTACCACATACTCAGTCTTCATCTCTGGAGACTAATTAGTCAATCTGAGTAGACACTTGACTCCTGTTTCTTTTTAGAATTCATATTTTAAAAATACTAGAAACAAATTGTTAAGACGTGGTTTTAAAAAAATATATTTATTTACTTTAAAAATTCAAGTTCAATTAGCATACGGTGTTATAGTAGTTTCAGGTGTACAATATAATGACTTAATAATTCTAGGGACACCTGGCTGGCTCAGTTAGTAGAGTAAGCCACTCTTGATCTCTGGTTGTGAGTTTGAGCTCCATGTTGGGTGTGGGGACAACTTAAAAATAAAATTTATAAACAAAAACAAAACATAATAATTCTGTACCTTATTAGTTCCCTTTATCTATTTCACTCATCCTCCCACCCACTTCCTCTCTGGTAAACACCAGTTTGTTCTCTATATTTAAGAGTCTGTTTTTTATTTTGTCTTGTTTTTCCTTTGTTTATTTGTTTTGGTTCTTAAATTCCACACCTGAGTGAAATCATATGCTATTTGTTTTTCCCTGACTAATTTATTTCACTTAGCATTATACCTTCTAGATTCATTCATGTTGTTGCAAATTTCATTCTTTTTTTCAATTTTTAATTTTTAAAATCACTTTTTTATGACAGAATAATATTCAACTATATATATATCTATATAGATATATATATTCTTCTTTGTCCAATAATCTATCAGTGGACACTTGGGCTGCTTCCATATTTGGTTTTGGCTATTAAAAATAATGCGGCAATACACATAGGGGTCTATCTATCTTTTTGAATTAGTGTTTTTGTATGCTTTGGAGAAAAACCCAAAGTAGTGGAATTACTGGATCTGTGGCAATTCTGTTTTTAACTTTTTGAGGAAACTTCATACTGTTTTCCACAGTGGCTGTATCAATGGATATTCCTACCAACAGTGCATGAGTTTTCCTTTCTCTCCATATCCTTGTCAATGCTTTTTTAAAATTTTTAATTTTATTCATTCTGACAGGTGTGAAGTGATATCTCATTTTGGTTTTGATTTGGATTTCCCTGATGATGAGTGATGTTGAGCATCTTTTCATATATCTGTTGCTCATCTGTATGTCTTCGGAAAATATCTATTCATGACTTCTGCCTATTTTAATTTTTTTTTGTAATGAGTAAAAAGTTCTTTATATATTTTGGATATTATTAAGAGGTGGTTTTAAGTGAGTAAAAATAAGAGAACATGGAGCAGAATGTTGAGGTCCCCTCAATTAACATTTAGAGTGTATCTTTATACACATACACCTACTCCCACAGGCCACACACATTTTTCATACTTTTAAGAAACATAAATATGATCACACACCATATACAGTATTTCACAGCACACTTTATTCTCTTAATAATTTATTGTGACGAAAAAAAAATAATTTATTGTGACGATCTTTCAATGTCAGTACACATGTCTAGTGCAATCTCTCGGAATAGATGCATGATATTTCATGGCATCAGTGCACATATTTTATTTATTTAACCATTTACTTACTGAAAAACACAAGTTTTTCCATTTTTTTCTTTTCTTTTTTTTCCTTTTATTTATTCATGAGAGAAACACAGAGAGAGGCAGAGACATATGCAGAGTGAGAAGCAGGCTGCCCACAGGGAGCCTTATGTGGGACTCGATTCTAGGACCCCAGGATCATGACCTGAGCTGAAGGCATTTGCTCAACCACTGAGCCACCCAGGCGTCACTCCATTTTTTTTTTCCTATTACAATTCAGCAGCAATTACCAACTCTGAATTAATAATTCTACATATTGTTGAGATACAAGAAACTACTAAAATTGGAATTGTTGGGGCTAAGGGGTATGTACATTTTCTGTTTATGAATATTTCTTTATTGCCCTTTGGAAAGTCAATTGATACTTTTAAGCTCCTACCATTAGTGCATGAGAGCAGTTTCCCCTACTCTCCTCAATATTAAGTGTTACCAGCACTTCTCTTTTTTGTTAGTATGATAAAGAAGATATTTCATTCTTGTATTCATTTGGGTTTCTCTGATTACTAATCTTATCATATTCTTATTGGTCATTTGTACTTCCTCTCCCGTAGGTTGTCTTTTTACCTCATTTTTAAACTTCCCTATTTTTTGCCTTTTTCTAATGAAGGAGTTCATTATACATAAAGCATTAAATCTCTGATATATATGTTGCAACTACTTTCTTTCTACATTTTGTCTCTTAACTCTTTTAAAATAGCTTTATTGATATATAATTCCCATGCCATACAATTAATCCACTAAAAGTATACAACTCAACAGTTTTCAGTGTGTTCAGAATATAATATAATCAATTTCAGAACATTATTTAATGCTACCTTAATGTACTCACAAGTGAAGAAGTTTTTCATTTTTGTGCAAATTTATTATTCATTTCCCTTAGCATTTCTGGGTAGGAACACAGTCCCCAAGTTCTAAAGATATCCTCTCATATTTTCTTTCTTTTTTTTTTTTTTAAGATTTTATTGATTTATTTGACAGAGAGAGACAGAGCACAAGCAGGGAAAGGGGCAGAGGCAGAGAGAGAAGCAGGCTCCCTGCTCCTGGTACTGGATCCCAGGACTCTGGGATCATGACCTGAGCAGAAGACAGACACTTAACTGACTGAGCCACCCAGGCACCCCTCATATTTTCTTTTTAGGACTTTAGTTTTGTTTTCTATGTGTGGTCTTTTTAAAATTAATTTTCCTATATATCAAGGTATTTATTCCCCCCAAGTCCTTTCCCCCCTTTTCAACTTTTTAGTTGTTCTAGAATTTGTACATCTCCGCATTTATATTTTGCATAATATTCAGGTACTGCTATCTTTCAATTCATTAACTTTAGACTATCGATTTGCTGTTAGGGTAGATAAAGATTTACGTTTCTTATATTATCATTTTGTGTTGGTAAAAAAATTTACCTTTTTGGTTAAATTGATATTTAGGGTTTATGTTATTTTTACATAAAGATTATTTATGGCTGAGTATTGTAGTGTACTATGATTGGTTGGGTTTAGAATTCTATGTACAGGATCGTTTTCATATAAACTGTTGAAGGGAGATGGAGGTGGTAAAAGAAGCTGATGCACCATGTCCAGCATCATGAGTTTTTGCAGCAGTCAGTTCCATGGTCCATGGACTGGCTCCAAGTTCTTAAGTGTGGGAGGCTGTAGCATTGGCAGTGGTTGAAACAGCAGCACCAGCAGTTACAGTTTCCAAGTGTGACCTTTAAAAAAAAAAAAAAAGATTTTATTTATTTATTTGAGAGAGTGAGAGAGCACAAGCCAGAGACAGAGGCAGAGACAAAGGGAGAGGGAGAAGCAGACCCCATGCTGAGTAGGGAGCCTGACTCAGGCAGGGCTCGATTCCAGGATCCTGGGATCATGACCTGAGCCAAAGGCAGACACTTAACCATCTGAGCCACTCAGGTGCCCCTCCAAATGTGACCTTAAAGCCAAGAGTCTAGTTATGATGTCTGGCTTCATTTCTTCAATTCCTGCCCCTCCAACATATTAAGTACCAAATTAACTCCCTGCTAACACAACAGCAAAACCTTTTTCTGAAAGAAATATCCAGAATGATTTCTGTTTCCTACACTGAAGTCTAACACTTACAAGGTTATTTGTTGTGATTATGTCAGTAAATTCTCCATACACAGCTGTTCTGTATTTTGAATTGCTAATTATCTGGAATTTAAATCTATTTTATGTTTCTGCTGACCTGACTCGCACTCATAGTGCTGGTGCTTAGTCATCCTTGATTGTGAGTAGAGACCTTGTAGTGGTGAGGGATGATCCATACAGTTATCAGGGGGAAGAGCACTCTAGGTACATAATGAACAGTGAGTGAAAAGTCCTTGAAACATAATCATGTCTGTTACCTTCCAGAAATAATGAAGAACTATGGCTGGAATGGAATGATTTTGAGTAGAAGGCAGTAATTACAGAGGCAAGGGGACCAGATGGTGCAGGGGAAAGGGAGGGATTTGTTTTATACTCTTACCAAGAAGAGGAGCACTGGAAAGTTTTCAGCTGAGAGTGATATGATCCAACCACATTTGAAAAGAATCACTCGGGGGATCCCTGGGTGGTGCAGTGGTTTGGCGCCTGCCTTTGGCCCAGGGCGCGATCCTGGAGACCCGGGATCGAGTCCCACGTCGGGCTCCCGGTGCATGGAGCCTGCTTCTCCCTCTGCCTGTGTCTCTGCCTCTCTCTCTCTGTGACTATCATAAATAAATAAATTAAAAAAAAATCACTTGGGCAGCGTGGGTGGCTCAGTGGTTTAGTGCCACCTTCAGCCCAGGGCATGATCCTGGAGTCCCAGGATCAAGTCCCATTTTGGGCTCCCAGCATGGAGCCTGCTTCTCCCTCTGCCCATGTCTCTGCTTCTCTCTTTGTGTGTCTCTCATGAATAAATAAATAAAATCTTTAAAAAAGAAAAAAGAAGAGAATCACTCCGGGTGCCGTGTTTAGACCATACTGTAAGTGGAACAAAAGCAGAATCAGGGCAATCAGTCAAGAGACAATAACCGGGGAGACATGATGGTAGCTTAGACCTGTGTGGTAGTGGTAGACATAATGAGATTAGTTGGGTTCTGGTTGGATTTTGAAGGTGGAGCCAACAGAATTTGCTGATGGTTTGAATGTGTGTACAGTGGTGGTGGGGCTTGAGGGGGAGGAGAGATAGAAAGAGAGAGAGTGAGAGAGAGAGAAAGTCAAAGATTATTTCAAAATTTTTGGCCTGAGCAAATAGAAGGATGGAGGTGCTATCAGTTGAGACACAGGTTTGTGGGAGAGGGTCAGGAATTTAGTTTTGAACACACTAACTTTCATATATCTCGTAGACAGTCAAGTGGAGATGTGAAGTTGGAAAATGAATATACAACTCTGAGGTCTACAGGAAAATTCAGCAGTTGATAGAAATTTGGAAGTGTCAGTATTCAGACAGTTTATAAAGCTATGACATTGGATGAAGTCACCAGGTAGTGAGTAGAGAAATGGGCCCTAGGGCAATTAAGGGTTAAGAGGACAGGAAAATCAGGAGCAATGAACACAACAGTCCTAGGGCTGGCTGTCAAAGAAGGAAGAAAACCAGGAGACTACAGAGACCCTTGAAACCAAGTAAAGAAAGTATTTCGTCAAGAAATATTTCTAGGGAGGGATACCTGGGTGGCTCAGTCAGTTGAGTGCCTGACTCTTGATTTTGGCTCAGTTCATGACCTTGGCTCCACACTTAGTAGGGAGTGCTTGAGATTCTCTCTCTCCCTCTGCCCCTACTCACTGTGCATGTGTGCATGCTCTCTCTCTAAAATAAATAAATAAATCTTTAAAAAAAAAAAATACTTCTAGAGAAATGTTTTGTTGAAATCATAGAAATATAAATTCCAGGTTATTAATAATTTATTAATTATGTCTTCATTTTTTATTTTTTATTTTATTTTATTTATTTTTTTCTGTTTTTCTGTTTAGTTTAATTTAGAAATATTTTATATATTACATGTAGAGTACTTAGAAAATTTCCAGGCACATGGTATGTTCTCCATATATTTACTTACTGTTATTATGGAAAGCAAGCTACTTACATTGCCAGTCATCCTGTATAATAATATTGGAGGATATAAAATTTCTGAAAAGCATAGTCTCAAGAGAAAAGTAAATTATCAAATATATATGTCAAATTTCTTTTTCAAAAATAGGTGCTTCTACAACAGAACAAAATATTTCCAAGGATATTCTTGGTGGCATTTTTTTTTTTTTTTTGCTAAAGATTTTATAATCAGAATTAAATTGAGTACACACATACACACACACAAACAAACTTAAATGTCTTAAGGTGCCTTGCTTTGCTCCTTAATCCATGCTAATTCCCATAATATCAATTAGGAAATTTTGTTCTAATGGCTTGTTTATATTTCTTTCTTTTTTTTTTAAAATAAATTTATTTTTTTTTATTGGTGTTCAATTTACCAACATACAGAATAACACCCAGTGCTCATCCCATCAAGTGCCCCCCTCAGTCACCCATTCATCCCCACCCCCCGCCCTTCTCCCCTTCCACCACCCCTAGTTCGTTTCCCAGAATTAGGAGTCTTTATGTTCTGTCTCCCTTTCTGATATTTCCCACACATTTCTTCTCCCTTCCCTTATATTTTACTATTATTTTTTTCTTTTACTATTATTTATATTCCCCAAATGAATGAGAACATACACTGTTTGTCCTTCTCCGATTGACTTACTTCACTCAGCATAATACCCTGTCTTCATTTTTTAAAGCAAAGAATCCTTCTTATAATTTCATTACGCTTCATAACCATCTTATACATTATTTAGACATAAATATAAATTTTCTGATTTCTTTGGTCAGGACTATTTCTTTTGTCCCAAGTCTAATTGACAAGTCAGACTTAACATGCCCCTGAACCAATTCTTTTTATTTATTTACTTATTTATTTTTATTTTTTAAAATTTTTATTTATTTATGATAGTCACACACACACACACAGAGAGAGAGAGAGAGAGAGAGAGAGAGGCAAAGAGAGAAGCAGGCTCTATGCACCGGGAGCCTGACGTAGGATTCGATCCCAGGTCTCCAGGATCGTGCTCTGGGCCAAAGGCAGGTGCTAAACCGCTGCGCCACCCAGGGGTTCCCCCCTGAACCAATTCTTGTTTCCTACCTCCAATCCTGTTTGTTCAACCACAGCCATTTACCTTGGGGGAATCTTTTCTTTTAATTTAAAAAAAGTTATAGAAAGGTTGAAAAAACAGTACAGAGAGTTCACACATATCTTTCTGTTTAGCTTCATGTTAACTTACATAGTCATTTACAATGATCATTTACAATGATCAGGATACTACGCTATGCTAGTATTCACTAAAGTGAATACTTTATTTGAATGCCTTATTAAAATTTTACCCATTTTCCTTCTAATGTCTTTTTTCTGTCCAGGATTCCACATTTAATTTAGTTAATATGTATTTTAGTTCTCTCCAATCTCTAACAGTTCCTCAGTCTTCTCCTGTTTTTCATGACCTAGACACTGTTGATGAATCCTGGTCAGTTATTTTATAGAATGTTTCTCAGTTGTGGTTGATCTGATGTGCTCTCATGATCAGATTTAGATTGCCCCATGGTGGGAGAAGGGAAAAGAGGTGAAATTCAACTATAGTATGGAGTTTCTTTTTTTATAGTAGTGATATACAACATTTAGTAATATTAAGTTTTTGCAAATTCCACTCAAACTAAAAGAAACATTTTCTAAAATATGTCTAGGGAATCCCAGGTATTAGTGGTCTGTTTTATTTACTTTACCAATTACAATGCTTATCACCATCCTAGAGCTAATGATAATATTTATAAAAAGGCATCAAGCCAAGTATATTTTAAAATGTAGAATCCAAAGCATTTGACCTTATTTGTCTTCAAGCAAGATTAACCCTCTCTGTCACAACTAGCAGTTTAAATGGATATGTTAAAAAGTATTGCTTATATCTTTTTTGTGGCAATGAATTAAACTTTATCTGAATAAAATTTTTGCTGTATATTTTATGGAATATACGAGTTTATTGGAATTTCCTTTTCATGTGTCTTTTCTATTCTGATTTGTGTTCATTTACAAGATTTTTTTCTTCTCATATACACTACTCTATATAAACAGTGATTATATATTCAACACTATTTAAATTGCATGTCAAGAAAGATGATATGTAAGATTTCCAATGAAGTTAAAAACATTTTTTTATTGCAAACATTGTAATTCGAATGAAGGTTCAGGGTACATATTATGGAAGCTCAGATTCTCAAGAGTCTTAAAGGTATATAATTTACAGATATCTGGTCATTCTTACTATAGCATCAATTTTCAGATAACTGATGGTAGTTTCTTTTATTTGCTATGCTTCACATTAATTCCATAAAACAATAAAAATAAAAATCCTGGAATTACTTTGAGTTGTAGGATTTGGAGAATGAAAGATTATCCTAACCATAAAATCAATTATTACTACAAAGTGCTGTTGGCATTCTTGTTGCTCTGTCTATAATCACTTTTAGACTTGCCAATTAATATTTTAGGAAATTAGTCTGCAACTTGAGATACGGCATAACCAAATGTGTTTGTCAGCAGTGAAGTTATATGCTTTTTGTTTAGTACTTTTTTTTTTTCAAAGATTTTATTTATTTATTCTAGAGAGACACACACAGAGAGAGGTAGAGACATAGGCAGAGGGAGAAGCAGGCTCCTTGTGGGAAACCCGATTTGAGACTTGATCTCGGGACTCCAGACTCCAGGATCACGCCCTGAGCTAAGGTGGATGCTCAACCACTGAGCCACCTAGACATCCCTAGTTTAGTACTTTAAATGTAAATGTTTCCTCTAACTTAAGTGAAGATACTGATATACTTGGGATAAACTTTTTATTATTACAGTTTATAAAAATCATCAGGCAAGTTTATATAAATTTATATTACTAAAGCATAATCATATTAAGAAGGCTAATTGGATATCATCGAAGAATTAAGATAAATGGCATAGTGCCTAATTTCCTAAATTAGAATATATGCACTATCATGGTGACAGATTATGACTTAATGATTATGCTCATAAATGGATTACAAGGTCAACATCACTGGGCTGGATCTGCAGTCATCACAAACACCGAAAAGGATAAGCTACTTTGCTGACTGTTTTCTATAAGGAATATGTTCCAATAAACCTTGACAAAGCAGGACATGCTAATATTTATCCAGAGGGCAGAAAGTCATATTTGTTGTTGCACAGTGAAAATTCGATTGATTTCTGTTGACTTATAAAAGTCTATGTGAAAGACAATGTAATTATTGTGCTCCTGAAAAGGATTTTTTAGAAAAGATTTTATTTATTTATTCATGAGAGACACAGAGAGAGAGGCAGAGACGTAGGCAGAGGGAGAAGCAGGTTCCCTATGGGGAGCCTGATGTGGGATTTGATCCCAGGATCCTGGGATCATGAACTGAGCCAAAGGCAGATACTCAACCACTGAACCACCCAGTTGTTTCCATTCTGAAAAGGATTTTAAAGAGATTCCAAGTGAAGAGGTATTTCTATCACACAGATATGTTAACTAAGGCAGTGGCATTAACACTGAGAATTTACACTGAACAGCTGTCTTCCACTTAGACATGGCAGTGGTTAGATTATAGTGGATGTCCAAAATTCAAATCATGTACTTTCTAACTAATACACAGTTTTTAGTCATTTCAGGAGGACAATTATTTAACTCTCTGTATATGTTACAGAAAGAGAGCCAATTATTATATGCATACTCCAACTATTCACAAGTTTAGAAACATACCAATAAAGATGTTAATGTCACTATTCTAATTTTTGTGGTAAAAGGTTCTTCATTGAATAGAAATAATTCTTCCACCAGTGATAGACCCCTAAGTTGGGGGAGGGAAAGAGATCCTTGACTTTCACAAAACTGACTTTGTTGACAAAGTTTTCCCTGAAGCCCTTTCTTTTAAGGATGCACAATGCCAGTGAACATTGGGTAATCAGAACCAATATATAATCCCTTAAAAATCCCTTAAAAATGTGTCTTCTTTATGGTAGGTCTCAAATCATTATTAAATATATTTAAGGGGCACCTGAGTGGCTCAGTTGGTTGGGCGTCTGCCTTCGGCTCAGGTCATGATCTTGGGGTCTAGGGATCGAGCCCCACATCAGGCTCTCTGCTTAGCATGGTCTGCTTCTCCCGTCCCCTCTGCCACTCTCCCCTACTTGTGCTTGCTCTCTCTCTCTCAAATAAATCAATAATATTAAAAAAAATACTTGGGGCACCTGGGTGGCTCAGTGGTTGAGCATCTGCCTTTGGCTCAGGTCGTGATCCTGGCCAGGGTCTGAGAATGGAGTCCCACATCAGGCTCCTCATAGGGATCCTGCTTCTCCCTCTGCCTATGTCTCTGCCTCTCTCTCTAGGTCTCTCATGAATAAATAAATAAAATCCAAAAAATAAATAAATAAATAAAATTACTTAAAGATAATTTAGGCTTTTAATATATGCCTGTCCTTAATTCTGGAAACAGTAATACTTATCCAATTGCTGTATTATCTGTTACCAACGTCATTCTACAATGAATTAATAGTCTTATTTATTCATCAGCTTGGTTTGAGAAATATTTATATGAAGAACTAAACTCATAAGGAGGGCATGAGGAAAAACTTGAAAATATTTTTAAGAAAACATGCCAACAGTCTTCGTTAGATTATGTTTTACATCACCAATAAATGACTTTTCTATGTCTCTCTGAAAAACTATCTAAAAATCAGCAACCCTAATGTGTTATGCTCTTTGTATACCCTCAATTTCTTGAAAAGGCATTATTGCAGTCTTTCAATTAATACTGAGACATGCAAGTAGTTATGATCTCCTATCATTTTATTCTCATTGTCAAAGAGAGGCCACAGAGATGGGAGGTACATATAGGCTGGTCTTTCGCCCGGAACAAATGCAAACTGGACACTATAATAGAGTAGTGCCCAGGAAGGGTTAAAGTCCAGATGTGGTTATTGTGGAGAAACAAATTTAGTAAGAGACAACTGTTGCCCTATAGACGAGTAAAACAAATCATATTTGGTAATCTTTTTTAGCACTCTTCAGATTTCTCTACCATGGAAAACAAATGGGTATCATCTTTGCCATAAAACACATAGTAGGGCAGCCCCGGTGGCTCAACGGTTTAGCGCTGCCTTCAGCCCAGGGCGTGGTCCTGGAGACCTGGGATCGAGTCTCACATCAGGCTTCCTGCTTGGAGGCCTGCTTCTCCCTCTGCCTGTGTCTCTGCCCCCCCCCCATGTCTCATAAATAAATAATCTTTAAAAAACAACACATAGTAGTCTTTTTTTCTTTTTGGTCAAAAAATACCAAGTGTAAGAATGATGGGATCATAGCAATCGCAGGGCTTACAATCTTACAAAGCCTTCCCATTACACTTAGAATAAAATTTAAACTCCTTTTTGGGGCCTAAGACTTTAGAGGATCTCTCCCCTCACCTCCACCCAAATTAATGTCTTATCACTTCCACTTGTTAACTCTGCACCAGCTGTAGAACTGGCTAGCTGCCTATTACCTGCATGTTTAACTCATAATCATGTCAGGGCCTTTATACTTGCTGGCCTCTTTTTAACACTCATGTCCCAGCTCAATGACTCCTTCTCAGGTCATTTATGTACAATACTTCCACACCCTTCTTAGCTATCCTCTAGCTCATTAAGCTGCTTTATTTTCTGTATAGCACTTAACCCTTATCTGAAAGTACAGCCTTTATTTTTGTCTACTTATTTATTTTTCTCTTTTCCTCAAAGATAGAAACTTCAGGAAAAGTTGGGACGGTCTCTCTTATTAACTGTGGGTTCCTAGCAAGCACAGCAAAAGTGCTGACACACACTACATGTCAATAAATATTTGTTGAATGATGCATCAATAAACACCACCACAGTGGAGAAAAGAAGTATGAATATTCTGTTCATGCTTAGTTTTGATTACATTTTGGGTTCTTTACACTTTGGGTTTTGTTCTGGTTATTTATCACTTCACAGCAAACTACCCCAAAACTTACTACCTTAAAAGAAGAATAATTTTATTATGCTTACACTACTGTCAGAATTTAGGCAAACCTTGATTTTTTGGTGACTTTTCTGCTCTAAGAGTCTGAGTGGGGTCATTTAGTAGAATAGTAGAATTTCACCAGCAGCTGGTATGGTGGGTTTAAGATGTTTCACTGGCAAGCCTGGCAGCTTGGGTGCAGCTGGCCCCTTCTCTTGCTTCCCATGGCAGCTCGGGGGTCCAACAGAGCGAGGTAGGAACCTGCAAGTCCTCTTAAAGTTTACATCTGGAACTGTCAAATCAGACACACTAGCCCAGATGAGAGGAGGAGTATCAAAGCATATGCAGCATTTTTAATCTGGTACATTTCTGAGATAGAATATTTCCAAGTAAATGTTCCTAAAGAAAACAATCCAATAAGTCTCACTGGAACTTACAGGCTTCTGACTTAAGTCTCACCTATATTCAAGGAAGTCTTCAAATCCTGAAAGAGAAATACGAAAGTTAAAAGTAATATAATATAAAAGATGGAAAATGTTGAATATGCATCTTACTTATTCGCAACACAACAAATATTTTACATTGGTTTAGATCCTCTGAGATTATAAGCAAAAATTTCTGTGATGTGTCTGCTGTGTACATTTTTCTGGAGAATAGGTTCATAGTTTCTACTGATTTTTCAAAGGATCTAATGATCCCCACCTCCCCCATTAGGTATTTCCCTAAGAAAAATCATGGAGTGCATAAGTTCATTTTTAGAACTATCCACCCAGCCTTGCATAATAATGATAAATAGTAGACTTAAAAAAATTAGTATCTTATGTGCCAGCAACAACATCCTATAACAGCCCTATGAGGTACTATTATTATTCTGATTTTAAGGATGAAGAAACTGAGGCTTAGTAACTTGCCCATGGTCACTCAATTAGCATGTCGTACAGCTGGGATCCCCTACGATACTGGCTGCAGGAGGTCTGAGGCAATGAGGCCCTCTTCCTAATACTTTACTCCTTTGTAAATTGGGGATAATAATAGTAGCCAGGGTCACTGCGAGTATTACATGAGCTGAACTAGGATAGTCCATAGCTGCACGCCTGGCACATATTAAATTTGGTATTTAATAAATACAAGCTCTGCACGCTTTGCCTCTGTTGTAGTCCAGAAGCCTTTACTATCTTTCATTGAAGAGCTATTGGTGTGATAAAAATGCAAGACCTAAAAAGTGGAGGGAGTGTAGGTGATGAGCGAACATCTCAAAGTTTCGGACCAAAGCCAGAGACACCGCTTTTCCCCCACTAAACTCCGTAGGGTCTCCCGTTTTCTCTTAAAATTGTACGCAGATGTATCATTCTCTTCCAAGCTCGTAGCTTATCTATTAACATGGAACCTGTTTACCCCAAAGCTTTTGGGATCACTGTTTTTCTTACCGTGATACACCTTGCTTATGACTTGGCTTCACCCACCCCACTGCTCTGAGGAACTTAGTGCAGGTGTGGGGATGGAGAGGCCCAGACTCCCCGCCTGGACCCCTCAGCTTGTTGGGGCCTCCCATTCTTCACTTATAAAACGGAGTGGGTGTTGATGATGAGATGATTTCACCAAAGTCTTTCCTGGTCTGCAATTACACAACATAAAATTGTCCTTTAGCTTGGTTTTCCAACTGTGGGTCTCCACTTAGTAGGCAAAAACAAAACAAAACAACATTTCAGTGGGTCAAACAGTAAAAAAAAAAAAAAAAAAAGAAGCCTGGGTGGCTCAGTGGTTGTGCGTCTGCCTTTGGCTCAGGGCGTGACCCTGGAGACCCAGGATCGAGTCCCACATCAGGCCCCTTGCATGGAGCCTGCTTCTCCCTCTGCCTCTCTCATTAATAATAAAAAAAAAAAAATGAGGGTAACTCCTCTTCGGAGAAACTCTTGTTAAACAATAGATATTTAAATATAATGTGCGGAGAAAAAAAAAGAAACGTAGTACGTGGAGACCTCCACGTGAAGCGCGTATTTCCACCGCGGGGGGGGGGGGGTCAGAACACTTGCAAGCGGGGCGCAGGGCAGGGCACCCTCCGCATGTGTCGTGCGGGGAAACGCGCTCCGCCCGCCCTCGGGGCTCAACCTCGAGCGCCCCCGGCAAAAGCCTCCGACGCAAACGTGCGCGCGGGCCCCGCTCCCGCGGCTCCTCGCGATGGCAGCGGCCCGCGGGGCCTGCGGGGCGTCACCTGGGCCGACGTCGCACCTCCCGCCTCCCGCCCGGGCTGGAGCGGAGCTGCGCGCCTTCTGACGTCATCACCGGGCGCCGAGACCCCCCCTCCCCGCGCCTCTTTCCACTTCGCGGGAGAAGTTGTTGGCGCGAATGGATCCCGAGTCCCGGTAACGGATTCCCCAGCCGACAGGCCCGCCGGCTCGCGCCTTAGTCCGTGGGCTGCGATGGTGAGCCCCGGGGGGAGGCTGTGCGGCTCGGGGGCTCGGGGAGTTGGCAGGCCGGGTGTGGACCGGGCGGTTTTGGTGCGGAGGGTGGGGGAGGATGGCGGTGCGGGGCTGCGGAGGGAGCGAGGGCACGGAGGGGCCGCAGAGGGGGCGCTGGGCGCACGGCTTTCCGGGGGCCGCGGGGTTACAGCGCTGGGCGCCAGGCTGCGCGCAGGGCTTGTGGTGCTGCGCAGCACTTTCTTTTTTTTTTCTTCATTCTTGGGGGAAGGGAGGAAGGAAGGGAGTAAAAAGGTGATTTGGGGGCTCATCGATAAAGTTGTTTTCCTGTTTGGCGTTGCCCCAAACCTCTGTGTGCGTCCTGCCCTCAAGCATTGATTTCAAGCTTTGGTTCAAAGCGGAGAAAAACGTAACAAACTTTTCCTTTCTTAGGAGAAGTTGTCTTAGGCCTTCAACTTTCGTCATTAATAGCGCCATGAAAAGCTCATCATCACACAGCCGTTTCGAGACCGAAGGTGTAGGGAGGCTGCTTTATTTTGTTTAAAGAAGTTCAAAGAAGTTAATGGGATAACACGGCTTACTAGGAAAAAAACAACAACAACAAAAACCCAAACCCCGCAGATGTAATATGTTTGACAGCTGTCATCGCTTATCACCTGGTGTTAAAAATAATCTTAAAAAGAAAACCCCACCTCTGTGTGATTCTGCATAAAGCATGTAAATTGAGAGAGAAATGATGATGCAGCCATCAGAACAGACCTTCATAGATAGACAGGCGTGTGTTTGAAATACTGTATTTGAAGGACAATCCATTATGTCCTGTTAAGCTAGAATCTACTTCGTAATCAGACATAATTTTTTTCAACTATTTTGTAGCTTGTCACAAGGCCAGCATTCTGGAGGGAAAATTTTTATGCCAGATTGAGAAGCCTTGCAGCCCTTTGTGTTTTTTTCCTCAAAGGATGACATACTAGCCACTTTGTACCAAATGCCAATATGGGAGCTATTGGTTTTATAAACCTTTTCTCATTTAAACCTCATAGCAGGCTAGTTGTACAGATGGTAAAAGGAGGCTTTTAGAGTTTAAATAGTTTGTCATACAACTAATAAATGGTTGGATTAGAATTCTGACCACTGTATTATCCTGGCTCCCTAAAATGATTATCAATATTACTTTTTGGACTTAAGGCACTATGGTATTGTGGAAAGTTGATGGGATTTGGAGACTGGAAGGTAAGAGTGAGGTGATGATTTAGTCTTGCTCTACCATTTACTAGTTATGAGGTTGTGGGCTTTATTTGATTTAAGTAAATAGCTTAACTTAAACCTTTTTAAAGCCTGTGTTTTCCTTAACTGTTAAAAGGGGCAAAATATAGCTGCCTTAAGTGATTGTCTTGAGGATTAAACAGAATAATAAAGCTAAAGCTTCTATTGTGGAACCTGGCATGTGGAGGTATTCTGCTACTATGTGACTACCAGTGATCTATGTGACTACCAGTGATCTAATTTTCTTAGGAGGACTCTGTGGAATGTTACACTGTTTAAGGGGCATCAAAGATGCCTCTGCTGTCAGTTTCGGCGAACAGTGTCTTTTATAGTCAACTTTTGATCATTCAGATACTTTAAATTTTGGTTCTTAGTACTCTTGTTCACAATACAGGTGAAAAATAAAGCCCTTCTTGGAAAAGAAGTTGGAGTCAGAAGGAGTTTTGCTGTTTGTTAAAGGGAAAAGGGTTTATAACATAGATAGGAATTTTTGGTTATATTGGTATTTAATTTGGTCCTTCTATCTCTAGTACAAATATTAGCAAAACCTCAGACTAAAATTCTGTTTAGCATAGGTTTATTGAACATCTGTGTACATGTTATATTGTAAAACAGTAGTTCTTTGGGTTACAGTTATGTGATAATGTGATGAGTGGTATGCAAATTTTCTGCCCACAGAAATACATATGAGCATATCACAGCATTTAAGAGGATTTGCAAATCTTCTGAGCCCTTCCGTAGATGTTAATGACTTTTGCCTTGGGAGCTACATTTTTTTTTCTTGAAGTTATTAATAAAGGAATAAAATACTGTATCCACAAAATGGAATACTCTGTGAGCATTAAGAAAGAAAATTTTATACTCTGATATAAAAACAATTATCAGGATAATTCAGTGAAAAATGAAGGTGTAGGACAGTAAGTTATGTATGTGTCACTTTGTGTAGAGAAAGAGAAAAGAATATATACACATTAGCTTGAAGTCTGGAAGGTTACACAGGGAACTAACTGATAGCATTTGTTGCCTCCAAAGGTGGGAAATATGTGTCTTGAGAGGCGGGATGGGAGGGAGACTTTTTACTCTTGAATTTTGAACAATGTAAACATAATGTCTATTAAAGGAATTGTAACAAAATTAAAAATGAAAAGAGAAAAGAAGCCATGTAAACAATTTGGATTGCTATGAGAGTTTAATTATTTACTCAAAATGTGAATAAAACCTGAGCTGCCATTTTAAAGAAGTCAGCATATATAATTCATTGGCTGGTATAATTTATTGAAAATATGCATAAGATTGAATTAAACACACATGAGACCTAGAGGATAGCCTGTTTGAAGAAGCTGTCAAATCTAAATACATTTGAGCTTCTTTCTGCCCTATTCTAGGGGATACCTTTCATATTGTAGTTTACTATGTGAATGCTCTCCCTGGAGTGTGCTGTGACTCTATTATAATGTAGATTTTGCCATATATACTGGTAGTTGCCCTGTAAGGCCCCTCCCTGCCTCTCTTATCTGTCTTTTGAGTATCTTATGCTGTTCTGTCCCATCTTTTGTTCTTGCTGTTTCTTCTCCTTGTTGAGATTCTTCCTTGTATATCTGCCTTTTTCTCATCATTCAAGCCTCAGTCATCACTTCCTCAGAGCTTTTGGTGTTATATCTAAGAAACCATTGCCTAATCCAAGGTCATGAAGATTTATGCGTGTCTTCTAAGAGTTTTACTTCTTACATTTAACTTTGAAACATTTTGAGTTAATTTTTGTATGGGATGTGAAGTAGAAGTTCAAATTTATTCTTTTGCATGTGTATGTTCAGTTGTTCTGGCACCAGTTGTAGACTGTTCTTTCTCATTGAATTATCTTGTCTCCCTTGTCAAAGATCAATTGACTGTAAGTGTGAGGGTTCTTTTCTGGATTCTCTGTTCTATTTCCCCTATGTATCTATCTTAATGCCAGTAATGCATTGTATTTATTACTGTAGTTTTGTGGTAAGTTCCCCACCCCCCCTTGTGGTAAGTTTTGAAATCAGGAAGTATTATTAGTCTTTCAACTTTGTTATTTTTCAAGATTGTTTTGTGTTCTGGTCGGGGGCTGTTGAATTTCCACATGAATTTTACAATTGTTAAAGAAGCCAGCTGGGATTTTATTAGTGATCATGTTGAATCCTGTAGATCATTTTGGGAAATATTGCCATCTCAACAGTAGAAGGTCTTCTGATCTATGAACATGGACTATCTTTCCATTTGTTTAGGTCTTCAATTTCTTTAAACAGTGTTTTATAGTTTTCAGGGTATGGGCTTTACACTTTTATTTTTTCCAAGCGCTTTTTTCTTTTTGATGATATTGTAAATGAAATAGTTTTCTTTTCTTTCTTTTTTTTTTTTTAAAGATTTTATTTATTTACTCAGAGACAAAGAGAGGCAGAGACATAGGTAGAGGGAGAAATAGGCTCCCTGCAGGAAGCCCAATTTAAGACTCAATCCTGGGACTTCGGGATCATGCTCTGAGCCAAAGGCAAGATGCTCAATCACTGAGCCACCTAGGTGTCCCTGAAATAGTTTTCTTAATTTCAGTTTTAGATTGTTTATTCCAAGAGTATAGAAATACAATATACTTTTGTATATTGATCTTGTATTCTGCAACATTGCTAATCTCATTTAGTAGTTCTAATAGTTTTTTCTTTAGGATTTTTTTCTATATAAGATCATTTCATCTGTAAATAGAGATAGTTTTGCTTCATCCTGTCTAATCTAGGTGCCTTTTATCTCTTTTTTTTTTTTTTTTTTTTTGCCTAAATGCTTTTGCTGGAACTTCCACAGGATTGAATAGAAGTATTGGGAGTGGTTGTGTCTTTTTCCTGATCTCAGGGGAAAGCATTCCAACAATTTTTTGCTTTCAAAGGCCTTAATGTAGTTTTAAATACTTTAAGTTTATTTCATAATTTGTTTCTATTGTGCTGCTACCAGTTAAATCACTGGGTATATTAGTCAGATATAAAATTTTGTCTTTCAGTGTTTTTCAGGATGAAAGATTCTTACATTTGGATAGAGCTTGTGAATTTGATGATGGTAATCAGTTTCTGGTTGTGGATTTGGTGGGTGGCTTAACATTATTAATCAAATATTTATATTTCTTTGTTACTTTTAGAGTAGAGAAGTAAAGCCAAGATACAATATTTGGCAATTACAGAGCACTGTAGTACTTATTTGCATAAAACCCTGTACCCTTCAAAGAAAAGTGAACAGAGTGACATAATTTACTTTCTTTTTGCATTTTTGATAGACAAATATGACTTGTTTATTGGTTGAGCTCATCAGCAGTGGAAATAAGTAATTAGAGTTTTTTGGTTATACGTCAAAGTAAATATATAGCAGCTTTTGTACTTTGACCTTTGAAAGCTAAAGGTCATTATGAAAGCTTACTTTGTGGGTTTAGGAGTGTTTATTGCAAGAAGAATTTTTTCTTCATCTCTAACTCTACTAATATTATAACCAACCAAATTGGAAACTGCTTGGTACAGGTAAAGGGCTAAAAACACAGGAATTTTTTTATTTTTTTATTTTTTGTACTTGGCAAAGTTGGGTACTTTGTCTTGACTTCTGCATATTAAAATTGCATTTGGCTACTTGCTAGAAGATGCTTCTAATAGAGTTGTAGAATTGTTTATTACACCTTAAAGTAGAAAATGCAAGAAACCTTTTTTTTGCTTACATTTAAGCATCTTGAATTTCAAAACTTTTACTATAGAACATCTTGTTGGCATTCTCAATTTTTTTCATCTATTAATTGAAGTTAAAAAACTTCATAGGGTGGTTATGAGGATTGAATAAGTTAATTTTTTGAAGTGCTTAAATTATTGCCTGTCAGAGCAAGTCTGTTTGAGAGTTTATTAAATAAGTAAATAAATGAAGCTTTTAATCTGGGCATTGGCAATAAAAATAGAGGGAAGAGGACAGCAGTATTTGGGAGATAGGTGGGTTGAATAGGTAGAGTCAGATTGAGGAGGAAAAACAGTGCCCATTTTTCTGGTTTGGGCAAATGATGGTGATATGCGTTGAGGTGAGGAATAAAAGAGAAGCAAGTCCCAGAGGAATATGAGCTTACTTTTGGACAATATGAATTGGAGGCATCTTTGGGGCATTTGGACAGAGATGTTTCTGGCAGACTATTGGCTACAGAGCTTAGAGGAGGAGTGGAGACACAAGATTTAGAGATGATGTTGAGATGGATGTGAGTTAGCTTACACAATGTAGGTGGATCAGAACTTTAAAATTTTGGGTTCATGGGGAACCATTAATAGGTTTCATGGGAAAACCTCACTTCTTTTTATTTTTTTTAAGATTTATTTATTTATTGAGAGAGAGAGAGAGTGCGCAGGCAGAGTGATAGCAGGCAAGTGGAGGGACAGAGGAAGAGAGAGAATCCTGAAGCAGACTTCCTGCTGAGTGTGAAGCCGGATGTGGGGCTTGATCCCAGAATCTTGAGATAGTGACCTGAGCTGAAATCAAGAGTCGGCTGCTCAACTGACTGAGCCGCTGCTCAACTGACTGAGCCACCCAGGCACCCCAACTCTGCATTTTAGGTTACATGAAGTTTTGTGTGTGGGGTGTTTTCTGACACCAATTAGTTCTCTATTCTCTTGACACCAGCTGGGTGTCCTACAGTTCGGTTCAATTTGGACATTTTTTGTAGTTAGTGCAGATTGCACAGGTTAAGGGGCTCAATCCCATTGACTGCTTCCACTTCAGAAGTCAATTGAGAGTCGTGAGACAGCTGTACTTCTGCCTCTAAATTAGTTATTCAAGACCTTCTCGGGTTTGATAATTTGCTAGAATGGCTCACAGAACTTGGGGAAACACTTTACTTATATTTACTAGTTTATCATAAGGATACAACTTAGAAACAGTCAAACGGAAGGCAAAGATCCACAGTGTAAGATATGGGAGATTGGGGGATATACAGAACTTCAGGCCATCTCTGGGTACACCACCCTCTCAGCAGCTTGATATGTCCACCAACCCAGATGTTCTTCAAACATCAGACGTTGCTTGATTGAGAGTTTTTATAACTCAGTCTTGACCTTCCTCTTCTCCCTATAGCCCTAGGAGTGGGGTGGAGAGTTCCCATCCTTGGCCTTTCTAGTGACCAGTCCCCATCCTGAGTTGCCTCATTAGCATAAACTTAGATGCGATCCAAAGGGCTGATTGTAAGTAACAGGATACGCCTGTCAGTTAAGTCCAAGGGTTTTAGGATCTCTGTGCCAGGAATATAAAGGCCAAATATGTATTTGTAATATAGTGTTTTGTGGAAAATATTCATAGCTTTTGTCAGATCTACAAAAGCATAAACAAAGCCTGGTATGTTTAATGTTGTCTTGGCACACATTTTGGATGTTAATAGTCAACCTGTTATTGACAGCTTCTTATACTAGCATATAGTATGGATAGGGGCCATAAGGATAGGGGCCATAAGGATGGAGAACTGCTATACAGTGCCTGGCATGTGGTACATTTTCAATAAGTATTTGGTGAATGAAGAAGTATAAATAAACTTAATGTTTCCAATAGAAGAGAAGTCAACCAGAATAAAATTTACTGGTATGGAAACCTCTTCTCTAGTCCTTTCTACTTTATAGTTAATGTATTGAACATTTATTTTTTTATTTTTTTTATTTTTTATTTTTTGTTTTGTATTGAACATTTAATGACAGTGAATAATATAGCCTAGAGAAATACAGTATTTATTATTTGATAGGTCTATTTTCTTTCTTTTTTTTAAAATTACGTACTTTTTAAATTGAAGTATAGTCGACAATGTTACATTCATTTCAGATGTACAACATAGTGAATTGACAATTCTATAGTTTATGCTGTGCTCATGAATGTAGTAGCTATTTTTTTTTGAATGTAGTAGCTATTGTGTGTCACTGTAAAACACTGTTACAATACCATTGACTATATTCTCTATGCTGTACTTTTCGTCTCTGTGACTTACTAATTCTGTAATTGGAAGCCTGTATCTCCCATGCCCCTTCACTCTCTTTGCCTATCCCCTCCACTCTCTTTGCCTATCCCCTCCACCCTCTCCCTTCTGGCAACCACCGGTTCTCTGTATGTATGGTCTTTTCTGTGTTTTTTGTTTGTTTTATATATTCTACATATAAATGAAATCATATGGGATTTGTTTTTTTGTCTGACATATTTCACTTAGCATAATACTCCCCAGGTCTATCCATGTGGTCACAAATGGTAAGATCTCATGCTTATTCATGACCGAGTAATATTCGTGTGGTTGTGTGTACACACCACATCTTTGTGTATTCATTTGTCAGTGGACATTTAGGTTGGTAGGTCTTTTTGATTTGAACATATTTGTAATATTCATTCAAGTAGATTAAATTTTTTAGATTAGAAATCAATTGTAAGAAGTTGATTTCTGAATGAATAAAAACCATAATCAGACTACAATAACCTTGGTGAAAATGTCAAAATGTTGAAATAAACCATTATATCAGGCATAAAGAGTTTTAAATGTTTCAATTATCTCAATTATGCAGATTTGAAGAACTTATTTTTAAAAAAATCTGCATTAATTAATTTCCATTTTCTGTTTAATTTTGCTAGTGTTTGTTAGTATTTTTGGATCAGGTATACTTGAAAACTTTCTGTGATACACTGTTTCATTGAAAGAGTAGTCTAAGGCCCATATGATATACATACTGTGGCTTCAGAATTTTACACATCTTCCTCACCACAACTAAGAATAGAAATGGGTTTCTTCACTGTCTTGGAAGCAACGTCTCAGGTAGTAGACTGAGTAGATTCCAAGGCAAGGAGGAGAGGTAGATATTTCCCTTAATCATATATTCTCCATTTCTGTTCCTTTGCTGTGCTTTATTTTGTCTGTTATTTCCTGTGTTCTGCTTTTTTTCCCTGAAGACAGAAAGACCAGGAGCATAGAATGAAGTTCCACAAGAACAGACACTTTTGTCTGTTTTATTCCAAACACCAAGAATAGTTAGTGGCTTGCGACGCCTGGGTGGCTGAGCGGTTGGGTGTCTGCCTTTGGCTCAGGGCGTGATCCTGGAGTTCCGGGGTTGTCCCACATCCGGCTCCCCACGGAGAGCCTGCTTCTCCCTCTGCCTGTGTCTCTGCCTCTCTGTCTGTCTCTGTGAATAAATAAATAAAATCTTAAAAAAATAGTTCTTGGCTCATAGAAGACTCTCAGTGAATGTTTGTTGAAGGAAGGAAGGAAGCAAGCAAGTTAGTTAGTTGATGCAGGTTCTTAAAATTCTTTCTGGTTATAACCTGTTATTATTTAAAAATTTTTCAGACCACACTTTTACTCACTGGTATCTTCCTCAGAGAATTTCTTGAGTCCAGTGCTAGACTTGGCTGTATTATTAACATCAGTTATATGTAGATATATATGTAAATTTCTAAAAGCCAATTCGTGGGGATCCCTGGGTGGCTCAGCGGTTTAGCGCCTGCCTTTGGCCCGGGGCATGATCCCGCGTCGGGCTTCCGGCATGGAGCCTGCTTCTCCCTCTGCCTGTGTCTCTGCCCCCCCCTCTTTTTATGTCTATCATGAATAAATAAATAAAATCTTTAAAAAAAATAAATAAAAGGCAATTCGTTTGGTTAAAAACAGGAAATATTGTACTAAAAGTGGAAGCAATTTTTTCTTTTAAGTAGCCATAGTATTATAATGTGACAAGAGAATACCATATTGCAAGGGTCAATTATAGAAGTCACGTTATTTTTACTTTTTAAAAATATTTTATTTTTTTAAGTAATATCTGTACCCAGCGGGGGCTTGAACTCACAACACTGAGATCGAGTTCCATGCTTCACCAACAGCCAGCCAGGTGCCCCTGGAACGTTAACTTTAATAATGTACTTAAGAAATAATATACAATAGGTGTTAATTTAATATCCACTTAAAAAAAAATCCACTTAAAATTTCTTAAAGCCAAAAGCAGTAAGGTAAATTCATAGCACAAAATTAATTTCAGTTAAATATTATTTTAATACTTAATCTTTTAAAAACAAATCTACCATGAGTTTCATTTTAGGTAATGAAGAACCTCTTTTGGAGCCCAGGTGTGAAGGTCAGTGACCTTAGAAATAACTACTCATGTGTTCAACTGATTTTTTTTTTAAGGTTTTATTTTTAAGTAATCTCCACACCCAACGTGGAGCTCAAACTCAAACCTCAAGATCAAGAGCTGCATGCTTCACTAGCTGAACCAGCCAGGTGCTCCTTGCATTGAACCAGTATTAATTAAGCGTCTACAGGGTGCTGTCCCTGTACTTGAGATAGAGTGGTAAGATAAACAAGCCTGCTATGTGGAACTTACAGCCCTGCCTTCAAGCTCAGATTTCTATGACTATCAAAAGTATGTCCTACTGGGGCAGGTGGTGGCCCAGTCAGTGGAGCTTGTGACTCTCGGTCTTCGGGTTGTGAGCTTGTGTCCCACGTTGGAGCTAGAGGTTACGTTAAAAAAAAAAAAAAAGAAAAAATCTCCTCCTAATCATTTTAGGACTCAGTTCAGGTGTTGCTTCTGTTGGGAAGCTGTCCCAAAGGCTATTTGTGTTTGTGCTCCTGGTCCTCTTATAGTTTAGTGATAAGATCTATCTTAGCAGTTTTTAATCTAATTCTTTATATATTTATCTCTTAGGTAGCTGCATGAAGGCATTTTCCTGTTTGTGTTCTGAGTCCTGCCTGTAAGCACACAAATGTATCAGGAATGAGAAGGGAAAGACCATACTGCTAGTTGTAGGATATGGCTACCTTTGCATAGATCTTACAATTATAGGGAAACTCTGAAGGGACAGTCATGGTCAAGTGGAAAACTATGAAAGAGATTTGGAGTCAGACTACCGGGTTCCATAGTGGAGGTTTTGGTGTACCATCTTAATCCCCACAGGAATTTTATGAGGCATGTGGTATCAAGAGGAAACTAAAGAGCAGAGAAGTAATTCATCCCAAGTGACCTGTAGTAGTAAATGGCAAAACTGACAAAGCTTGCATTCGACTTAATTTTATTCATCTGTAAGATGGAGATGTTGTTTGCCCCTGTATACTTCATAGAGTCATCAAAAGATATATGTCCAGTAGCTATAAGTAAAAACATGAAAAACTTATTAGCTATTTGTGCTAAAATTTGTTTTAACTTTGTGATTTTTGCCTAAACTTTTGCCTCATTTGAACTGACTTTCTTGTTCAGCTAATAACTGTTGAATAAAATAAGAAGAAATAATTACTACTTTTTTTTTTTGATTTCCCCAAATAAAAATAATATTATTTTCTATTATCATTTCTTTTAGAGGTGGAATTCCTGGGACAGTGGGTATATACATTTACAATTTTGATGAGTGTTGCTGATTGTCCTCTGGAACAGTTTTTGTCTTCCATTATACTAGTTTTTACTTTAATAGCAGTATAGTGTGTGAGCATCTGTTTTTACATATCTTTGATAAATCTGGGCATTATCAATATTTTAACATTTAGAGAAAAATAATCCAGCTTCAATTTATCTGTTATTTTTGAAATTGAACATCTCATATTGTTTGTTGGTTATTTGGATCTTTTATATAATATGCTTTAGTTGCCTTTTGTTTTTTCTACTCAGCTATCTTTTATTGATTTGTAGGAACCTTTATATATAATAAATATTGTAGATATTTTGAAGTTAGTTGTTTGTATTTTAACTTTTGTTTATGGGATCTTTTATTTTTATGGAGTCAGATCTTTCTTTATGGATGGTTTTTAACCTTGATGCTCTGCTTAGTCTTTCCCTTTGCCAAGATTATAAAAGTAAATTTAAAAATCTGTTTCTTTTTTTACTCATAGACTCAACAAAAATTATTCTTTGAAGGGAAAAGTGCTGTTTAGATCTATTGTTTGGGAATATGATTAACCATTAGAGATGTCCATCATTTCACAAAATCATGAAAACTGGGAATGCTAGACAGAGAGTGTTGAGGAGGAAGGTGAAGTCATTCTGAATTGAAGCCAAATTAGTGACCTTTAGATATTTACATACATGATGGTTGCTCATGTTGGAGATAATCCTTAAAAGGTAGAGTCTATTGGCTTTCATTCTGATGAAAATTCTTTTCCAAGAGTTTAGATTTTCAGTGTATATTGAGTTAGATCATGTAATTTCTTTAACTGCTCTGTTGGTGTCAGAGTATAAGGGTGCGGGGAGTGAGAGAGTAGAGTAGAGTAAAGGAAAGGAGGGGGATGTTGGGGTGGTGCAGTGGGTTAAGCATCTGATTCTTGGTTTGGCTCAGGTTCAGGGTGGTGAGATTGAGCACCGCATGGGGCAGTGGGCTTAGCTCAGTGTGGAGTCTGTTTAGGACTCCTCCTCTCTCCTCCCATGTCTCTCTCTCTCAAATTAATCTTTAAAGAAAGATAAAGGAAAGGAAGAGAAAGGAGATACGAGTAGAAGGGATTACTTGGAAAGGAAGATTTTAACAATGCTAGGGAGTAGCAGTATGGAACAAACAGAAATCAGACAGTCTCAATATAACCGACAATTCCATTTCTTAAATTATGTTTTGTTTTCTTTGTCTTTGTGGTTTTAAGCATTTGTAGTTCTAATACAGATTGAAAACCAGCACTGACTGTAACCTCATTATTAATACTCAGTTTTGGTATTTCCATGGTGCATGTGCTGTGCCATGCTGTGGAGGGTGTGCTTGCAGTTACCACCATTTGAAGAACCATTTGGTAATTTTAAAAGTGAAACTCCAATGTGAAACTTTCATTTCCTCCAGAAACAATAAAGTAAGTGGTTGTCAACCTCAAACCCAATTTTTTGCAAGTTATACGGAAGACTGTGGCTTTCTTTATTGTCCATCTTTCTTTAGCACCTGACACAAATGTCTTAGTTTTTCATAGCTGAGGTATCCATTTCATAAATAGTATTTTTTAGACTTAGATTTTATTAGGATGGGTTTGTGACTTTTGTGAATTAAGAAATTTACAAAAGCACATAAAACCAGGAAAGTCTATAATCTTAATAAAAATTTAAGGTATCTGTGTACCTCATTTATTTGCTTTATTTTCTTAGACACACGGCTATTTGTGTTTGTGTGTGTGTGCATTACACACTTACTTGGGATTTTTGACATGTTAAGAGTATGACGTTTATTGCCAGGATTTAGGAAATAATTGTTAACTTTCTTATACTTCACAAAGTGCCTTTTTTTTTTTTTTAAAGATTTTATGTATTTATTCATGAGAGATACAGAAAGAGAGGCAGAAACATGGGCAGAGGGAGAAGCAGGCTCCCAATGGGGAGCCCTGATGTGGGACTCGATCCCAGCATCACAACCTGGCAAAGGCAGATGCTTAACCACTGAGCCACCCAGGTTCCTGCTTCACAAAGTACTTTTAACAGTCATTTCCCTCACTATAATAAAGAGAGAGGTTGAAAAAGGTAAAAAGGATTGAAAACTCAGGAGTGTGACCATTAAGGATAGAATGAGGAGAACACCTGGCTCTTGAACCCAGTTCTTAGGAATTCAGATCCTTATTTGGATCTCATTTTTTTGTGTTCCTCATATCCTTACCTGGGAGCAGAGGTAATTGTAAATAGAGATGTGTCTGTGATGTGAAAGGATAATAGTTCATAAATGAGGAGAAGGGCAGCTTTTTGCTGAACAAAAAGTAATTCTCATAAAGTGTAGACAGTATTAGTTCCATTTTACTGATGGGAAAGCAGATTCAGGTAACCTGCCCAATGTCACACATAAAAACTACAGCAGGTATTCAAACCTAGGCTTTTTGATTCTAAGGTCTATTCTTGTTCTCTACACTACACTTTCTTCAAAGCTAAAATCTAAACAAGTAGGGAAGGATATGTATGCAAAAGATAAAAGTGATTTAAATTGTAAATTACATTGTAAATTTCATTATGATTAATTTTAATTCAGTTTAACACAAGGGGATAGAGCACTTAGAATATTGTAATAAGCATCAAAATATTTTTTCAGAATTTGAAAATATAAAAAATGATTTGTAAGGCTTTTAGTTATTAAGGTCTTAAATGATCAAGGTTGAGAATTTGAAAGAATAATAATGAAGTTATAGTGGGAATATAAATCCCATGGGCAAGGATTATACTCTTCAACATTTGTCTTCTCCCTCACTGGGCCTGGATTGGTGGGATGAGTATATGTATGTATGAACAATAAATACTTGTTACTTGCCTCTTTAGTAATTGTGCTGTTGTTAAGAAATATTTCACTTGATCATTTTTGTTCTGTTTTTGGCCAAATTCTGTAAGTTAACATATTTTTCATTAGGCAAATTATTTTTAACTCAGGTAATTTTATCACTTAACTTTTGCATGTGAAAAGAATGCTGTTGCACACCTGGAACTATCTCATTATGAAGAAATTGAAGGTAAACCAGTGTGTGTGTGTAGAGCTGTCCCATTTTGTAGTTGGAATTCAAATTTTGTGCAGTTAGTATTTGTTTATGCATGTCCTTTTTTTGCTTTTAGGATATTCGGAAATTCTTTGGGGTTATACCAAGTGGAAAGAAACCTGTAACCGAAACAGTAAAGAAGAATGAGAAAACAAAGTCTGCTGAAGAAACTTTAAAATCAAAGAAAGGAATAAAGGAAATTAAGGTCAGTTTTCCAGATAAATGTTGAATTGTATAAAAAGTTAAATAAATTCAGTTCCTAGACTTGATGTAGTGGGAGCCTAAAATAAAATAGATTTCAACTCATTTTGCAGAAGAAGGTAAGTGTATTTCTAATTAATGTAGCTGACTGCATTCATTGCTTGTTTTTCTGAAATAGAGGTGGAACCCTTTTTAGTTGTTAAAATTTTGCATTTTATGACCAGAGTTTGCTCGTAGAGATGTGAGCCCCAAGTGAAAGGTGTTGGACTAATGGTGAAGGAAGGCTTTGGAGGAAAGCTTTATTCTTTTCTCTGTCTTCTTTGGGCCTCAGAAAAGTTAAGGTACAGTGTCGCCATAGAAAGCAGGCAAAGGCTACAGTAGTGTGTCTGAGTTCATATTATTCCACTTCGAGTAAAATGTAAGAATTTTGCAACTCTACAGGTCTGTTTATCACCACTTCATCTTTTATGTTTTAGTTGTCATGTATTATATCTACCTATGTTAATACTCCACATTCAGTGTAATACTTTTTTCTCTAAACACATATTTTAAAGAAATTAAAAGGAAAAAGTTGATCTTTTATATTCACCCACATATTTGCCATTTCTGGTGCTTTTCATTTCTTATTGAAGATAAGAATTTCTGAATTTCTATATCTTTAAACCTGAAGAATTTTCTTTATCATTTCTTGTAGTGTAAGATTTTGGTAACAAATTCTGGAAGCTTCTATTTAATTATCTTCATTCTTGAAAGATATTTTTGCTGCTTACAGAATTTTGGATTGATACTGTTTTCCTTTAGGATTTTTATGTGTGGTTTTTAGCTTTGACTGTGGTGTGCCTGGGTATAGTTTTTGTGTGTGTGTGTTCTGTTTATGGTTTCTGAGCTTCTTCAATCTATAAATTTATAAATCTCACCAAATTTGGGAACTCTTTGCCATTACTTCTTCAAATATATATGTCTCATTCTCTTTCTCCTCTTCTGGGATTCCAGTTATACACATATTAGAATTTTGATATTGTCTCATAGCTCATCAAAGCTTGTTCATTTTTATCCTTCCTTTCTCTGTATTTCAGATTGTATAATTTCTCGTCTTTAAGCTTGTCTTTAAGCTCCTTCCTCTCTAATATGCTATTAAACATATGTGGTGAATATTTTATTGTGAATATTGTGTTTTGCAATTCTAGAATTTTAATTAGTTTCCTTTTCATAGTTTTAATTTTTCTGCTTTATGTTCTTGAATGTAGTTAAAATAGCTACTTTATTTTTAAAGGTTTTATTTACTTTTATTTGAGAGAGAGAGAGCACAAGCAGGGAGATGAGGGAGAAGCAGGCTCCTTGAGGGGAGCTTGATGTGGGGCTCCATTCTAGGACCCTGGGATCGTGACCAAAGGCAGATGCTCAGCTGACTGAGTCACCCAGACACCCCTATAATTGCTACTTTAAACTTTTGTTTGTTAATATTAACATATGAGGATTGGTCTCTGTTAAATTCCTTTTCTCTTGAGTCTATGGCTCAAGTATTAATCAGTTTCAGCTACTGTAACAAAAATATAATAGATTGGATGGTTTAAACAACAGAAGTTTATTTTATTGCAGTTCTGGAGACGGGATTATGATTAAGGTTTTAGCTAGTTCGGTTCCTGGCAAGAGCTCTTTTTCTGGATTGTAGTGGCTACCTTCTTGCCATGTCCTCACATAACCTTTTCCTGGTGTGAGCACATGGTGGGAGAGGTTGAGACAGGGAGAGAGCTAGTGAGTGTGTGTACATATATGTATGTGAGTGAGCTCTCTAGTATCTCTTCTAAGAGTATTAAGCTTATCATAGCAGAGTTCCATCCCTATGACCTCATTTAACCTTAATTGCTTCCTTAGAAACTCCATCTCCAGATACAGCCACAATGGGGGTATAGGGACTCAGCATATGACATTGGAGGAATACAAGCATTCATTCCAAACATTTTGCCAAATGGCTCCCCAAATTCATGTGCTTCTCACAGAAGTTGGAACTCACTATAACATCAACTCTAAAGTCCAAAGTCTTATCTAAATATCATTTAAATCAGATATGGGGAAAAAAAATCAGATATGGGCGAGACTCCAGATATGATTCATCCTGAGGCAAAATTTTTCTTCACCTGTGAACCTCTGAAACCGGACAGTATGTGTTTCCAAAATAGAGTGGTGGGACAGGCACAGAATAGACATTCTCATTTCAAAAGGAAGAGATCACAAGGAAGAAAGGGGTGATGGGTTCCAAAGAAGTCCAAAAACCTCACAGGGCAAATTCTATTAGATCTTAAAGCTTGAGAAAATCTTTAGTTCGATGCCCTGCCTTCTGGATCCACTAGAACAGTGGTCCCACCCTGACAGCTCTTCAGGATGGTCCCATTCCCAAGGCTTCTTGATGGAGTCTGATCTGTTGAAAAAAGAAATAAGACAGCCCTGATGATCTCTGAATCACCTTTATGGTCTCATCTCCTTTTCTTGGAGAATAGTGCAGGTTTGCAGTTGAGTAGCCTATTGTCCTGTCCTGTAGAATCAAGAAGTCTGACAGCCTTTCCTTCATTTTTTCTTTCATTTTGAACTAGCAGTGTTTCTGCTTGTGTAATTCCACCATCTCTTTATTGAGTGATAGTCTAGCCACACTTTCAGTATTCTCTTTAGACGATTCATTCTCATTTTTTGCAATATAGACAGATTGAGTATTTTCCAAATCTTTAAGTCTTGGTTCTTTTTAACAACTCAGTTCATTTCTCTCCTCTTAGATTTTACTGTAGAGGACCTTCCAACAGCCTGTACCTTCCAACACTTTACTTAGAAATGTTCTCAGCTAAATATTCAATTTCATTATTCACAAGTTGTGTCTTTCACAAAGCACTAAAACACAATTTAGCCAGTTCTTTGCCATTTTATAACAAGGATTGTCTTTTTCTCCAATTTCCAACAATATGTTCTTCATTTCTTTCTGAATCCTTACCAGAATGGTCGTTCATGTTCATATTTTAAACATTCTGTTTATGATATGTATATTCTCAAGGTGATAGAAACTTTCACTAGCTCTTATCTTTTCTCCCTAAGACTTTGCTGGAGTTGCATTTAACATCCGTATTACCACTAACAGTCCCTTCACAGAAGCCTACATTTTACAAAATTTTTCTTTTTAATGTATTTATTTTGCTTATTGAACTATATAGTTGACAATGTTACATTAGTTTCAGGTGTACAACATTATGATTCAACAACTCTGTGTTTACTATGCTCACAAGTGTATCTACCATCCATAACTATACAACATTATTAGAATATCATTGACTGTATTCCTTATGCTGTATGTTTCATCCTCGTGCCTGATTCATTTTATAATTGGAAGCCTGTATCTGTACTTCCCTCCACCCTTATTTGCCCATGTCCCCAACCCCCTTCCGTCTGGCAACCACCAGTTAGTTCTCTGTATTTATGGATCAGTTTTTGCTTTGTTTGTTCTTTTTTTTTTTTTTTTTTAGATTTCATTTATAAGTGAAATCACATGGTACTTGTCTTTTGTTGTCTGACTTAGTGTAATACTTTCTAGTTTTTACAAATGGCAAGATCTCATTCTTTTTATGGATGAGTAATAGTGTGTGTGGGTGTGTATATGTATGTGTGTATCTCAAATCTTTATCTGTTGATGGACATTTAAGTTGTTTTCATATCTTGGCTATTATAAATAATGCAGTAAATGTAGGGGTGTATATATCTTTTTGAATTAGTGGTTTGAGATTTTTTTGGGTAAATACTCACTTGTGGAATTACCAGATTGTATGCCTTTCTATTTTTAGTGTTTTGAGGCGCCTCCACACTGTTTTCCACAGTGGCTGTACTAGTTTGCATTCCCACCAACATTACATGAGCCTTTTTTTTTTTCCTCCACATATTCACCAACCCTGTCTTTTCGAGTCTAGCCATTTTGACAGGTTATAGTGTAATATCTCATAGTGTTTTTTATTTGACCTAATGATTAGTGATGTTGAGCACCTTTTCATGTGTCTGTTGGCCATCTGAATGTGTTTTTGGGTTCTCTGCCCATTTTCTTAATTAGATTATTTGAGTTTCTGTGGTGTTGAGTTGTAAAAGTTCTTTATATACTTCGGATATTAGCCCCTTATTGGATATATCATTTGCAAATATCTTCTTCCATTCAGTAGGTTGCCTCTTCATTTTATGAAGGAACCATTTATGGTTTCCTTTGCTATGCAAAAGCCTTTATTTTGGTGTAGTTTCAATAATCTTATTTTTGCTTTTGTTTCCTTTGCTGAAGGAGGCATCTAGGAAAAATTTCCTAAAAGGCTGATATCAAAGAGATTATTACTGCCTGTATTTTCTTTAAGAAGTTTTATGGTTTCAGTTCTTAACATAAGTTCTTTCATCTATTTTGAGTTTATTTATGGTGTAAGACTGTGGTCCAGTTTCATTCTTTTGCATGTAGCTGTCCAGTTTTCCCACCACCATTTGTTGAAGAGATTTTCCCATTGTATATTTTTGCCTCCTTTGTTGTAGATTAATTCAGTGTATAAGTATGGGTTTATTTCTGGACGCTCTCTTCTGTTCCATTGATCTAAGTGTCTAGTTCGTGCCAGTATCATACTGCTTTGATTGCTGCAGCTTTATAGTATATGTTGAAATCTGGGATTGTAATACCTCCAGTTTTGTTCTTTTTCAAGATTGCTTTGGCTACTTGGGGCCTTTTTTTTTTTTTTTTTTAAGGATTTTATACATTTATTCATGAGAGACACAGAGAGAGGCAGAGACACAGGTAGAGGGAGAAGCAGGCTTCATGCAGGAAGCCCAATGTGGGACTTGATCCCAGGAACCCAGGACCATGCCCTGGGTAGAAGGCAGGCGCCAAACCGCTGAGCCACTCAGGGATTCTTGCAACCCTGCATATTCTTATTCCAAACAGAACCTTAGATACAAAGCAGTCACTGGTGACTTTGGCTGGCTAGCTGACGTTGTAGCTGGTGGTCCTGGGGCACTTTTTGCTGGGGTTTACTGGTGGGATGGCCTGAGCTGAAGTGGATGGGGGCAGGGTGATCCTAGGGCTCTCTGCATAGCAGGACTGCTGAGGCTGAAGTACATACAAGCTGGGTGGTTCTGGGGCTCTCTGTGCACACGGTGCCCTGGTAGGACAGTTGAAGCTGAAATGGAGCCAAAATTGTCTGGAGTTATCTGGAGCCAAAGGGGTATGGCCCTGGAGTGTTCTGAGGTGCCTTGCACTTGTGTCACCTTGGCGAGATAACTAGCACTATAGGGGGGAGCTAACCAGGGATGTTGTGGTGTGTGTTGCACTAGGGTCACATGGGGGGAGTGTCTGGGGCTGGTGTGGGATGGGGCCTGGGGGATACTGAGGTGATAGGTCACCAAGGGCACCAGCACCCTACTCCTGTCCATGCTGTCAGGGTGCAGAGAGAATGTAAACCATGGCCCCTTCAAGGGGTTTACCTTGGCCCACCAACCTGCAGAGTTCCAGCAGCTCCCCCACCATTTGGTGGAATCCTAGGGCTGGATATTTTTATAATCTAGTTACTCTTTTAAACCATGACCTTTTTTCTCTGCTCCAGGGAAGACAAATCTACTTATGGTCCCTCAGTACTATCCTTCCCTAATGCGGTTTGCAGTGACAGGGGTGGGGGTTCCTTTCGTTAACCATGTCTCTATTTCTCTTGCTATTCTCTATGTGGTCTCTCTATCTTTTGTAGTGCAGAAGCTGTTCAGTCAGCCCCCAGTTCTTCAGGAGGAATTGCTCTATAAATAGGTATAGATTTGGTGTGTCCTGTGGAGGTGAGTTCAAGGTCTTTCTGCATTGCCTTTGTGAATTAGAAGTCCTAGGCTTTTTTAAGCATGCACATCAAAACTTTTCCAGCCTTCACCATAACCCAGTTCCAAAGCCACTTCCATTTTTTAGGTACTGCACCACTCCATTTCATGGTAGCAAAATCTGTACTAGCATTCTCTAGAGAAGTAGAATCTAGAAAGATTCATTTGAAAGATTTCATACACATAATTACGGAGACTGACAAGTCCCTAGACCTACAGTTGGCAAGCTGGAGACTTATGATAGCTGATGGTATAGTTTAAGTGTGAATCTGAAGTCCTGTGAACCAGGAGAGCCAGTAGGGTGATTGCAGGCTCAAGCCTGCTAGCCAAGGTAGGAACAGGTGATATCCCAGGTTGAAGGCAGTCAGGAAGGAGGAATTCTCTTATATAAGATAGGGTTAGCCTTTTGTTCTCTTCAGACCTTCAACTGATTGGATCAGGTTTACTCACATTAGAGAGAACGATCTGCTTTAATCAATTTATTGGTTTAAATGTTAAAATGATCCAAAAACACCTTCATAGAAATACTTCGGATAATGTTTGATGTAATAATCTGAGCACTTTGAGGCCCAGACAAGTTCACAGGTAAAATTAAGCATCACAGGTCACATTTCCTAATTTTTTTGTGTGTGTGTCTGGTTATTTTGGACTTACGTTGGACAGTGTGAATTATATAGTATAGGAAATTTGGACTCTGTTACATTCCTCCAAAAAGTGTTAATTTCTTTTGGTTTAGCAGGCAATTAATTTGGCTGAACTCAAGCTCTCAACTCTTGTCTCCCCTGTGATGGGCAGCATATGAAATCTTTGTTCAAGTCTTTTATACTTAGCTGGGGCATTGGGAGTTGTTCCATTCATATGTAGTTCAGGAGACAGCCACAGATTTGGGCTAAGTTTATTGGCAGAATTTGAGACTCCCCTTCTGTGGCTCCCTCCCTTCTGGGAGTTAATGTAGTTGATTCTAACTCTGTCCTCTAGTCTGGTGGTGCATTTGAATTAAAATAGTTCTTTTGTCTTATTTTCTTGCAAGCTAGTTGCTTATTATATTTTTCAAGTTTCAGTTTAATGAATAGAAGCATATTTCATTTTTAAAAGATTTTATTTATTCACTTAAAAATTTGATTGATTGATTTATATAGAGAGAGTACACACGAGTAGGGGTGGGATCAGAGGGAGAAGGAGAGAGAATATTAGCGCAGAGCCTGATGTGGGGCTCAATCTCATATCTATGATATCATGACCTGAGCTGAAATCAAGAGTTGGATGCTTAACTGACTGAGCCATCCAGGTGCCCCTAAGATTTTATTAAGTAATCCCTACACCTGATGTGGGGCTTGAATTCAGTCTTGAGATCAAGAGTCACATGCTCAGACTGAGCCAGCGAGGTGTCCCTAGAAACATATTTTTATCTTATAATTGATTACTTTCTTGATGCATTTTGGGAAAATTTAAATAGTTTAGAAATGTATAACTACTAAATATAAATAATACCTTTTGCCTCGGTTATCTTTAGTTTTCTAACAGGAATTGGTTGGTGCAGGGCTCACAACTCCTTAATTTTTATTTGTCTCTATCATTTTCAGAAAGCATTTGCCTTGTAATATCTGACCTTCTTTTATACTTTGTTATATGTAAATTAGTGGTGAAAGTGGAGCTGATTAATAATACAGCTTTTTCTGCAATTCTCTTTCCCATCTGTTAAAATTATTGTCTGGATTCTTTTGTTTTCAGTTTTATTAAGAAATAATTGACATATATAGCTATATAAGTTTGGTTATATAGCATGATGGTTTGATTTACATATATTGTGAAATGATTATCACAGTGGATTTAGTTAACATCCATTATCTCATATAAACACAGAAGAAAAAAAAATTCTTCTTTAATAAGAACTTTCAAATCTACCCTCTTAATAAGTTTCCTGTGTGTCAAATAGCAGTGTTAACTATAGTCATCATGTTGTATATTACATCCCTAGTACTTATAGCTTAAAGTTTATTTTTTTATTTTTTTATTTTTTTTAATTTTTATTTATTTATGATAGTCACAGAGAGAGAGAGAGGCAGAGACACAGGCAGAGGGAGAAGCAGGCTCCATGCACCAGGAGCCCGACGTGGGATTCGATCCCGGGTCTCCAGGATCGCGCCCTGGGCCAAAGGCAGGCGCCAAACCGCTGCGCCACCCAGGGATCCCTATAGCTTAAAGTTTAAACCTTTTGTCTACTTTCCTTTAGTTGTACTCCCTGCCTCTGGTAACTGTAAGTCTAATCTCTTTTTCTATGAGTTTGGTTGTTTTTTGTTTTAGAGTCTACAAATTGATGAGATCATATAGTGTTTGTCTTTCCCTGTCTGACTTATTTCACTTAGCATAATGCCTTCAGGGTTCATCCATGTTGTTACAAGTGGTAGGATTTCCTCTTTTTTTTTTTTTTTAATGCGTGTCACAACTTTATCCTTTCCTACTTTGATGGTCACTTAGATTGTTTCCATGTCTTGGCTATTATAAGTGATTATGTGAACATGGGGTGGGGGGTGGGGTTGGTGCAGATATCTTTTTGAGTTAGTGTTGTTGTTTCCTTTGGATATATTTCCAGAAGTAGACTGGTGGGTCATATGGTAGTTAAAAAAAAAATTTTTTTTGAGGGGTGCCTGGAGAGCTCAGTGATTGAGCCTTTGGTTCAGGGCATGATCTTGGGTTCCCCACGGGGAATCTGCTTCTCTGTCTGCCTGTCTCTGCCTCTCTCTCTGTGTCTCTCATGAATAAATAAATAAAATCTTAAAAATAATTTTTTTTCTTAAGATCCTCCAGACTGTTTTCTATAGTGGCTGTTCCACTTTATGGTCCTATCAGCAGTGCAGAAGGTTCCTTTTTCTCCACATCCATGCCAGCATTTGTTATCTTTTCTCTTTTTGATGGTGGATCAGGCTTATTCTTCAGTCTAATTAGGGCATTAATGACATTTTAGGCTGTATAATTCTTTGTTGTGGAGGACTGTCTTAGGCATTGTAGGATGTTTAGAAACATCCCTGGTCTACCACCTACCCATTAGATGTCAGTAACAACCCCCTCTTCCATTATGACAAGCAAAAAATTCTCCATGAGGGCAAAATTACCGAGCTCAAGTTTAAAGAGAAAAAAACTAAGTTATATGGACTTTTTTGTATTCTAATCATACTGTACTGTTTATAGGTAAATAGTTCTTGTAAAGAAGATGACTCTAAACAGAAGCAACCAAACAAGAAAAAGAGGATCATCTATGATTCAGGTAATATTTCTTCTGAGGAGCTTTAAAGTTTTAAAATAATTTTATATCCCATAGAACAGTGTTTTCCTGGGATCCCTGGGCGGCGCAGCGGTTTAGCGCCTGCCTTTGGCCCAGGGCGCGATCCTGGAGACCTGGGATCGAATCCCGCGTCGGGCTCCTGGAGCATGGAGCCTGCTTCTCCCTCTGCCTGTGTCTCTGCCTCTCTCTCTTTCTCTCTCTCTCTGTGTGACTATCATAAATAAATAAAAATTAAAAAAGAAACAACAACAGTGTTTTCCAAACTGATGTTCTGAGACACACAGCTCTCTCTGATGTTACAATAGGTCCTGTAAGGGGAGGGCTCTATGCTCAAAAAAAGTTGTAATAGTTTTAATATCAGAACTTATCAGAGCTGAAATACGTTAATGTATTAAATATGTTCAGGGGGGTATATAGTATATATAGTATGTCTTAGACTTACTTTGAATATGGCATATTTATTAAAAAAAAGATTTTTTTTAAAGATTTTATTTATTCATCAGAGGCACAGAGAGAGAGAGAGAGAGGCAGAGACACAGGTAGAGGGAGAAGCAGGCTCCATGCAGGGAGCCTGATGTGGGACTCCATCCCAGGACTCCAGGATTACGCCTTGGGCTGAAGGCAGGTGCTAAATGGCTGAGCCACCCAGGGATCCCCATTTTTTAAAATATTCATGCTACTATTGTGACTGAGCTTAGAAACTGAATTTGGAAAATAGTGCCTTAGAATATTGCTTTAAAAACAAAGATCTTAAAATTTAATTTTTGTGTTTTTTTTTTTTTAATTTTTATTTATTTATGATAGTCACACACAGAGAGAGAGAGAGAGAGAGGCAGAGGGAGAAGCAGGCTCCATGCACCGGGAGTCCGACATGGGATTCGATCCCCGATCTCCAGGATCGCGCCCTGGGCCAAAGGCAGGCGCCAAACCACTGCACCACCCAGGGATCCCTTGTGCTTTTAATCTAGTCCTTTTTTCTTGCATTTAAAATGGAAAAGCACCATATAAAATATTTGAATATACTTTTAAAATGGAGAATGTGTATTTTTATGGATGTCTTTTATGATAGATTAAAATAATGGTGAAACTCAGTAAGTTTTAGGTTTTGCTTTTGTGGAGAAGACTCATCTGGTGTGAATTCTTAAAAAGGTAACCTAAGGAAGCATTTATAGATTGTTAGGATTTGACTATGATAGCAAAGATTCTGATTCCATCCTAAAAATATTTGAATGTTTATTGTGAGTTTTTAACTGCTGTATACTGTAAGGAATTTGAAATAAATACACATCCTCATTCCCTGGGAGTTTGTCTTTTGGGAAACTGGAAATTTAATTGTTTGATGCAGTTTAGGATTGTATGAAACAGGATTTATAAATGCATGGCAGAGGAAAAGGAAGGATACTAAAGTTTATGAAACTTCTATTTTTGTATTGCTTTGTCTTGGTTTGTATTTAAATGTCTTGGGTGATTAGGTTGTGGTAGATAGACTAGTGGCTCCCAGAGATGTCCATGTCCTAATTCCTAGAACTTGTGAATAGGTTTGGTTCGGTTACATGACAAAAGAGAAATTAAAGTTGTAGGTGGCATTGAGGTTGATAATCAGATGACCTTAAAATAGGGAGATTGTCCTGGATTCTCTGGTGGTGGGCCCATTGTATTCACAAGGAAGAGAACAGAGAACAAGAGAGAGATTAACTGTGGAAGAAAGAGAACCAGAGAGATGGCAGCATGAGAAGGATTTTGCCTGATGTTGCTGGCTTTGAAGATGGAGGAAGGGAGCCATAAACTAAGGAATGTTAGCAATCATTAGAAACTGGAAAAGACAAGGAAATGAATTTTTCCCTAGAGTAACCAGGAAAGGATCATAGCCCTGCTGACACTTTAATATTAGCCCAATGAGACCCATATGGGATTTCTAACCTTCAGATCTGTAAAATAATACATTTATGTTGTTTTAAGCCACTAAATTTGTGGTGATTTGTTATAGTAACAAAAGAAAACAAAGACAAAGACTTAATACTGGTAGGAGTAACCTGTGAGAATGCACGATACGAGTTTTATCTCAAATGAGCCTTGAAGAATTGGTTAACAGTCACTGTAAAAATGCACTGTATTTTATTGTTGAGAGTTTTGTTTGATTTTCCTTTCATGTACAGATTCAGAATCAGAGGAGACAGTGCAGATTAAAAATGCCAAAAAGCAACCAGAAAAATTGCCATTGGCCTCTAAACCTGCTAAAATTCTACGCCAGGATCCCGTTACATATATTTCAGAAACAGGTAAGGTACTGAATATGTTTATTGTTTTAGAAGAAGAGTAGTGTGCGTTATGTTCTTGAGCTTCTCATTGGTGTCTGGGTGTACCTCCTTCACTTTGAATAGAATTTCTGTTGCCTTTTTTGCTTCGTTGGTTTATATTTATCAGAATAAGTCTATAGTCATTATCCTTGGCATTTTCTGTGGGGCAATTTCAGGGCTATTGGCCTTGGAATTTTTTTAGGTGTTCTTTTTTAAAAAAATATTTATCTATTTGTTTTAGCACATGTGAGTGTGAGTAGGAGAGAGGCTGAGGGAGAAGAGAATCCCCAAGCAGACTCCCCACTGAACACATAGCCTGATGTGGGCCTGATTCCAGGACCCTATAATCATGACCCAATTCAAAACCAATAGTCAGCTACTTAACCGACTGAGCCACCCAGGCACCCCTAGGTGTTCTATATCGAATAAGTTGGAAGTTCTATCTTTAATCATATATTAAAATATTATTGGTGTGTTTTAAAACTTCTTTTTTACGTTAGTATTTTATCTTGCATTCTAAAGTCATAATCTAAGTATATAATGGTATTCATATTTGTGGTTTATAATTTAGCATGGGGTGCCTGGGTGGCTTAGTCAGTTAGGCATCTGACTTTGGCTCAGGTCGTGATCACAGAGTCCTGGGATTGAGCCCTGCATCTGGCTCTGCACTCACCAGGGAGTTTCCTTATTCCTCTGCCCCTTCCCCAGCTCGTGTGTGTTCTCTCCCTCTCCTCTCCCTTTCTCAAATAAATAAATAAATCTTTTAAAAAAATATAGTGCAGATGTGACCTGAATTCTTTGTATTCCCTTGTGACCCTAGACTTTAGCATTGACTTTTTAAAAGGTAATTGCTTTTCTACTTAAATTCATTTGTTCGATCTGTTTTGAATGGTCAAAAAGCAAAAGTCATAAATGTACACTAATCTTCAAATGGTAAAATATATAAATGATCGTGTCATTTGGTAAGGAACTCTGAATTGTCATCTGAGGAAAAACTCAGATGTGTTCATTGTAAAGTCCTTTTGATTCTGACATTATTAACTACTAGGGCAGACAATAACAGGAATAAAAATGTAAATGTATTAATCTTCAACCCTTTGAATTGGTTCCTATACAGAAATGCTTGAAGGGGCCGTGAAAGCATTTCATAGGTTACTGATTTGTTCATATTGAAGAAAACCTCTGAAACCATTATTTTTAGCACTCTGTTATTTTTATTGCTATTGAAGTGAATACACCTGGTTTGAAGAGATAGGGAAAAGCCACATAATTATTTTTGGCATAGCATAGTACAACTTATATTCAACAAACATTTATTGAGTCATTTTTACAACCCAGTTACTAGGTGCTGGGGATATAATAGATGATCAGAGACTCCCAAGTACTCTAGGAGTCTCTTGAGGCAGCAATAAGCAGTAGTCAGGCCGAGTGCTTAAAGGGTAGGATTTGATCTGGCAGTTGAAGGATGAGCAGATGATGGAGGAAAGAACATGTCCGTTTAGGCAGATGGGATTATTTAAGGCACAGCATCCAGTACAGGGGTTGGTGTGTTCATAGGACACAGAAGAGACTGCTTGCCCACATGACAAGGAGTGGTGGGAGGTAGGATGAGGGAAGACCTTGAAAGCTAGGCAGATGAATTTAGACTTAACATAGCAGGGAAAAGGGAACCATTAAAGTTTTATTTATTTATTTGAGAGAGAAAGAATGTGCAAGGGAGAAAGGGTAGAGGGAGAGGGAGAAGCAGATTTCCTGCTGAGCAGGGAGCCCCATGTGGGGCTTGATCTTGGGGTCTTAGGATCATGACCTAAGCTGAAGGCAGATCCTTAACCAGTTGAACCACCCAGGCACTCCTGAAGTTTTTTTTTTTTTTTACTCCTGAAGTTTTTGAAGAGAGTTGTGGAATGATGAAAATGGTATTTAAGGATGATTGCTAGATTGCTAGTGTTCAAGGTGGGATGGAGTATAGAAACTGTAATTAGGGAAGTTGAGGCTTTGACTAGGAGTGAAGTAATGAGAGACATAAAAAGTTTGCAGTAGTGATTTATAAACATTTTTGAGAAATGAGTTACATATTAGGTGTTTGGATTACCTATGATACTATAATTAGGATAATTGGAGAGTTAATGTCTTTAGCATGTTTAAGGGTTTTTTGTTATTTAAAAAATTTTTTTGAAAATTATTTTTTAAGTAATCTGTGCACCCAACACATGTGGGGGCTTGAACCCACAACCTTGACTCTATCCACTGAGCCAGCCAGGTGCCTCTTGATTTTTGGTTTTGTTTTTTGTTTGTTTGTTTGTTTTTCCAAAAACAGCTTTATTGATTATACATATCACCTCTAAGATTTTATTTTTAATATTTTATTTACTTATTCATGAGAGACACAGAGAGAGAAGCAGAGACATAGGCAGAGGGAGAAGCAGGGTCCCCAAGGGGAGCCTGATGTGGGACTCGATCCAGGATCCAGGATCATGCTCTGAGCCGAAGGCAGACATCCAACCACTGAGCCACCCAGGCGTCCCCACCTCTAAGAGTTTAATATTATTGGAATTTGCAGATAAAAGGTCAAGGTTTTTTGAAGATATGAGTAACTATAAGGCTTTAGTTAAATGTATGGGCTGTTACTTGAGAGTGTGCAGGTACTCATGGTAGAACCACTGGTTGATAAGTAAGGAATAAAACAGAAAAGGAAAGTCCTTCCTGTTGTAGAAGGAACCTGAGTCTGGAATGTCAGAAGCCCTGCCTGAGTGTCCTAATAGCTTGTTTGAGTCTGTCTCACTTTCTATAAAGCAGAAACACCAATTGAATAGGCTTGTTGGAGAGACTTCCCTGGATGATGCGGAGGGAAGGGCCAGACCCGGTGCCTGAGGCAAATAAAAACAAGCAGTCTGAAGGAAAAAGGAAAAGCCCACAGATGAGTTTTGTAGGTTCTCATTTATTTGATAAAGTTGTTCAAATGATCAAAAACAATGTAGGTAACATGAACGTATTTTCTGTAAGCTTTTTGGTAAGCTGAGATATTTCTTCATTATGATACAGGCCTTAACCTTTTTGTTCTATTGCTAAATATCTGTTCAGGCACATTGTGCAAATGCACTCTTCTATTCAGAGATCCCCCTCTGAGATCTGGCCACCTTTGTGAAGTTTTGAATATGTGGGAGGGATACTAGAAACAGTATGGTGATAGGTTTATTATGTAACTGAAGGTGGTGTGATCAAGCTTCCCAGTGACAGCCTGGAAACGTCAAAGTTAGTGTGCAGACAGCCGTGGCCTTCAACTGTGGTTCAGTTGGCTATCCTTATCTTGTGATTTTAGGTACACAGAAGGGTCAGACGATTTAAGCTCTGATCACAGATTTTCTCTAACACAGGATTGTTTATTTCAGACTGGGTATTTTCAAATGTTATTTTCTGAATAGATACCCAGCATTTTATCTGAAAATTTTGTGAACATTATCAGTGTTTTATGTCATTCTGCTGGTGGCATATATATGGGAAGGTGAACATCATCCCCTTGTTTTAGCTGAAAATCTTGAAATATGATGTACCCATCTAATAGGATGTTCAGTATTAATTATATAGTATTCTGTTTTTTCTTAGAATTAAGATATAGGAAAAAGCTAGTTCTTTCCTTGCCTATATTTATCTTCTCATACTTTGTTATTCCTTGAAATGACAGGTGCATGGGAAGAAAAATAAGTCCTTTTTTCCCTCTTCATAAGAGAATGAACTGTTAAAAAGCAGCCCATAATAAAATCAGAAATATAAAGAGTTTTAAGAAAGGTGTAGCTTCTTGAAATAATAAGCTGGAAAATGCTTCATCTTAAAATAATTAAAAAAATATTTTTTTAAACTAAAACTATAGTTTTTCAGTAGTGGGTCATGAAGAAATATTCACATTATAAATATAAATATTACTAGTATCAGGTTAAATAGAATATTTATGGTAATAATAGTTTAAAAATAAAAATTCTAACCTAAAATTGTACTGTTTATTTGGAGATTGGAGGTTCTTGTGGAAGAGGGTTATATGACAATGATTTGGTTTTAACAACCTATTAATAACAAAAGAAACGAGTGCCTGGGTGGCTCAGTCAGTTAAATGGCTGTCTTTGGCTCAGGTCATGATCTCAGGGTCCTGGGATGGAGCCCCACTTGGGCTCCCTGCTCAGCGGGGAGTCTACTTTTCTTTGTCCGACTGCCTCTCCCCCCTAGCTCATGCTCATTCTCTCTCTCTAATGAATAAAATCTTAAAAAAATAAAAGAAACACTTTGTGGTTCATTATTCTATAGTTTATTTTTTATAAACCAATTTTTGTTTGGTATTTTTCTTGCAGCATAGTATTTGTAGTGTTTAAGAGCATGAGCTCTTGATTCAGTCTGGGTGGGTTAACCTTCATTTACCTTCCCCGTGGCTTAGTTCCCTCATTTGTGAAATGGATTTATTACTAGCACGTATGTCAGAGGCCTTTTGATGATCAAATGAGATAATTCTTGAAAAGCATTTAAAACAGGGTCATATGGTAAATGCTCAATTATTAACTGTTAGTCTTACATTTTAATTTTGTTGTATCTCTACATCTGCCTTTAAAGACTATGCTAAAGACATTTTGTTTTGGCTTAAGTACTTAGGACTTTCTGTTGATTTTGTAACTACTTCAGAAATTTAGAAATTGTATTTGACCCACTTGTTGTGGATATGTGCTGTCCAGTATGGGAACTACTAGTTACAGCTTTTGAACACTTGAAATGTGACTAGCCCAAACTGAAACTCTTGTAAGTGAATTAGTACCAAAATGAAGTAAATTATCTTATTAATATTTTTTAGTATTGATTACATGTTGAAATGATAATAATTTGGGTATGTTGGGTTGAATAAAATATATTATTAAAATTAATTTCACTTGTTTCTTTACTTTTTAAAATTTGGTTATTTGGATTAAACCAAACATTTAAGTTAATTTTACTTGTTTCTTTTTACTTCTTTTAAATACGGTTATGAGAAAATTTAAAACTACATATGTAGCTCACATTCCTGTTGTACAGGGCTTTATAAACAATGAGAAAAATAGGAAATAACCTTAATTGAGAAAATAATGTACTTCATTCAAGTACTTTTGTACATTCAGGTACTTCATTCAGCTCTTTAGGCTTGTTAGCTTGTTTAGCTTCATGATGTATTTTTCATCATCACTTTTATTAAATCTGTTTTCTGTTGATTTTTAAAGTACGTTGATTACATTAATCTTCCAAAATACAGGGAAAGGAAAAAATAGCATATAAACATCTTCCTAGCTAACCACGGACTCTAGTAAAATGTTCTTGTAAGTTGGTAAAATCCCAAATACTTGTTTTACTGGGTAAATATATTTACTTTTAGCTGTTTAATGAAGTGAGAGACCTTGAGTTTTGTTTGGCCAAGATGACCTTTTATTAGGCAGTTTCATCAGGGGCTGGTGTTTGGTTGAAAATGATGGGGGTTTTCCCTGTCTTGAAATTTGTTTATAACGGTTATTTTTAATTTAATTTTAATTTTAATTTTAATCTGGAATTTTATAATTCCAGAGACAGTGCTCTTGAAGTTATAATTATTTTGGGGATGTTAAATGGGAAAAAAATTGAGAATGTGGTGGTCTCTATTTCACCATGTAATATTAGCAATCTGTGGCTTTGGAAAACAGTAGCAGAAAATACTGCTGAGGATGTGTGTGTGTCACATTCTCTTTTGCTGATCTTTAGAGACATACAGTTTTGCTTACCAGTCAAATAGGAATAGATTATGTATAAGATTGAGAACATTTCTTAGATGTTTTCAGGGAAACCAGAGTGATTGAGACAAAAAATTTCTCTGAAGTGAGAGGAAACTAAGAACTGTGTATTACATTTCTTTGATTATACTTGTTTATAAATTAATATTGATTTATGCACTAAGACTATAAAAGAAACTAAATTTATCATTTTGGGGGATGAGTATTTAGATTAATATTATTTTAAATTATCTAAGTAACACATTCTCATTGAAAAAAGAGACAATTCAGATGAAAATGTTTCATTCTGTCATCCATTCCTTTGCCTTACATAGCTATATAAATAATATATACACGCACCCAAATGTACATATATATCTGTATATACAGCTTTGTATTTATTAGAGTGGCATTTTATTTTGACATTTCTGTAGCTTCCTTTTTCATAACTTAATGTCTTTGACTTGCTCTTTCCCTCTCTCCCTCTTTTCCTCTCCTTGTCTCCCTCCTTGCCTCTTCCTCAGAAAGACTTTTATCTCATTCTTTTAAATTTCTGTGTGGAATTTAATAGTATGCACTTAATTTTATTCATGTTCTTATTTTGGATATTGGATTACTGATTTGTGAACATACCTGTTTATGCTTCATTACAATATATTTTACAATAAATGAGTGATTCACAGTGAAGATTATGATTACCTAAAAGAGAATAGTATTTCTTGAGGTTCATTTTAAGAATGTAGTTTACCTACTTATATTATGAAGAATAGATAGGGCTTCCACTTTCTGCTTCTAGGCATAGTGCTCCTTTGAGGGTTCTCCCCATTCCCTACCAGCAGCATTTTGTTTTTCCTTTTGACTTTATTAATCTTATGGATCAAAGCACCACTAATAATAAATTTTTTTGAACATATGCTACTATTAAGCCAAGTCTTTTCCAGTTTTCAGGTCCAGAAAAGGGAGACTTTACAGTTACCTTTATTAAATTTCTTTCTGAAAGAAATTCTTACATCTTTTTTATTTTTAAAGACATTTAAAATTTATTAGAGAGTGAGCGCATGCGTACCCATGCACACATGCTGTGGGGCTGGGGGAGGAGCAGAGGGAGAAGGAGGAAGAGAACCCCAAGCAGGCTCGGTGTCCAGTGCAGAGCCCAACTGATGCAGGCTTAATCTCACGGCCCTGAGATCATGACCTGAGCCAAAAGCAAGAGTCAGACGTTTAACCAACTTAGCCATCCAGGTGCCCTGAAGCTCTTGTATTTTTATTAGATTCCAGGCTTTTGTATCCTGATCCATTCATTTATTTAACAATATTTAACAATATTAAATCCTCACTAATTTATTTATTCAACAAATGTCATGTGTTCACTGTATGTATGTAATAGTGTACTGAATATTCTATGAAATAGATACCAGAATAAAAGCATAGTCTTGTCTTCAGGGCTTAGAGTTCATTGGGAAGATAAGTCTTATATAAAAATTATTTAAGGAAAAAATTAGCAGTGATAAAAATATCTTCCAAGGATATTGAGGCATGGGAGTGGTAACTTTTGTTTTGGAGGTTCAGGAAACATTTCCTGGAAGAGACAGAAATTTGAGATAAATGTGAAAAGTTTTGGAAGAATTTATCATGGAAACTTAGGTACTGTGTGCTAGAAAGAGAATAATGTGGAAGCATCTGCTATTTCATATGCATTATTCATTACTTTCTAACCTATTATAGAAAGAAAATCTATTTTAAAAATTCAGTGTGTAAATTTTTACAGATTTACATGATTAATACTACCTAGTATTGTAGCTCATATATATTTTTTTGATGGGGAAACATTTTTTAAAGATTTATTTATTTTAGAGAGAGCACATGCTTGAATGAATGGGGTTGGGGAGGAGAGAGCGAGAGAGAGAGAGAATCTCAAACAGACCACGTGCTGAGCATGGAGTCTGCTGTGGGGCTTGATTTCACAACCCTGAAATCATGACCTGAGCTGAAACCCAAGAGTCGGATGCATAACCGACTGAGCCACCCAGCACCCCATGGCTTATATTTTCTTAATTATGGTATCTTCTACATAGGAGTCTTTTACTTTATTTGAAACACCTGTGTCCAGAGTGAAAGAAGTCTACCACAATGATGAAATAAATTTCATCTTATATACTGTAATTTTTTTTCAAAAACACTTCTACTGACTTCATGAATGGAATCGCATTATTTATTATAAGGCTTATATTTCATATCCATCTCATTTGAACTTCAGATCTTCCTAATATTAGGGATGACTTACATTTAGAAAGCTTCCTTTAGAAACTTCTTTTTGGAAAGGAAGCAATTTTCAATCTAAAATTGCAGAGTTTTACTGTGGAAGAATGTAGTAATTCTTTGGATGTCTTTCATCTACTTGTTTTTCCATATCAGATTTTATAGCTTCTACAAATTTGTTAAATATATCTTTGTATTTCTTTCCAAGTCATTGGTAAAATTATTTAGTGTTAAGAGACAGGTAAAGGTACCTTTTCCAAAATTGACACAATCTATTAATCAGCGCCTTGGATATAGCTTTTCTATTTCTCATGAATAGTTGTTCAGTTACTTATGGATCTAATAGCCTCTGTTACTTATCTCGTATTTCATCTTGCCATGAATCAGTGCTTCTCAGTAAAGGGTGACTTGTCTCTCAGGGAACCTTTGGCAAGATCCAGAGACATTTTTGGTCATCATTAGCTGGCAGGTGTTATGGCGTCTGGTTGATAGAGGCTAGAGATGCTACTAAACATTGTACAGTGTGCAGGAGAGCTCCGTACAGAAGGAATATTTGGCTCAAAATGTTAATGTAGAGGTTGGAAACCTTGCCTTACCCTATCAGAAGAGAATTTGGTGAATGTTTTGTTGAACTCCAGATAACCCTTATTTCTAGATTCATTTCGTTTGCTAGTCCTTTAACTTACAAAAAGAAGCACTTAGGTTAGCATGGTTTATTCCTGTGATCCTTGTCTTGTTGAATATTCCATTTAATCTGCTCTTGATATTATTGCACAGAATTGTCACTAAACCTTTCCTCTTCTGTAGTTCTGTGTTTGGGGACCTGCCATTCACTTTCTGGCAATTGGGATTCCATTTCTTGTTTTTAACCTTTAGACACTTCTTCCATTTTATAGATGAGTCAAAAGTCACGGTTACTGCTTTAGCAATTTTATTCACAGATTGACATTAACTGAAACGTCTTTATAGGAGCATGATGCTTTCTTACAGTCTTTTTTGCCTAATAGTTTGTTCTTTAGGCCTCTTTTAAAAGTGCATATTATGAGACCTGAAAAAAAATTAAGTGGCATAGGGGAGCACTAGAGTATCTAATGATTTTTGAGGTTCTGAAGCATCTTTGAAAATGAGCATACTGCTGTTTGTTCTTGAGACACATGTTTTACTGTCAGGCACTTGTGAAACTTTGAGAGACACAGGATTGTATTCTAGAATGCCGAGGAAGTAGGATTATATTAGGAAAGTATAATTAAATAGTAATAAAATAATATACAAGTGATTTATACTTGGCTCTGATGCTGAGACAATTTTGTTACCTCCTCTCATATGTGGGAAAGTGGAATGTGAATGAAAGTGGGGAATGGCATTGTTGAACCACTCTCTTTACTCTTGATGGCCAATCAGGTTTCCTCCATGCTGCCTGTTTCATACCTAAGAATTGTAAGAAGCTCTGTGTGATGTACCTGTGTCCCATTGTCCAAGCCTCCCCTTGACTTCCTCCGCTACTTTCCTTTTTCTGTGAGATCCAGTGGAGAGAGAGGGAGGGAAAGTAAGTAGTAAATTGTTCCACTTTCTCCTTCTGTGTTACATTTTCTTAGTAATTGAAACTGGCAGTGACTTTCCATGGACTGTTATTCCTACTCTGGTGGGGAGTTGGGACCTATGTGGTGGATAACATCACAACGCAAGCCGGTACTTTTTTTCCTCTTATATATCATTACTCACCTCACTAGGCCTCACAAATTACGGGTTTATTTTAAAAAAAATATAATGAACTCTGTTCGATTCTAAGAGGATTTAGTGGTACTGAATCATGAGCTCTCTTTCTTGAGTAAAAATGGTCAATCTCAGAGGTTTTATTTAATTATACTAAAGTACAGAATATTTGATTCACCACATAAATGGTGTGAAGATGGATGTTTAGTTTCTCTTCCATCCACCTAATTAGCAAATACTTATTAAAGACTTGGCATATGTTTGAACCTTTCTCTACTTCCAAAACCAAAATGACAGTTTAGGTTTTTGACTCAAAGAAGTATTGAAAAGGAATTTTGTAGGAAAAGGCTCTCAGATTCCTTTTGGAAATTTTGTAGGAAAAGGGAACTCAGATTCCCTTTTTAGTTTTTGACTAGTTGTTGCAAAATAAATTATTTTTAATCTCTGTAGCCAGATCTCTCTAGCACGATCTCCATTAATTTGTTTCTTTTGTGTTCCAGACGAAAGGAATGAACGTCAGAATCCCAAACTCTAAGTAGGATGAACTCCATAATTAGATTTTTTTCCTTTTTTGCTTGTAAATAGATTTTTATATGGACCTGCACATTATTTTCTTTCTCTTTCATTTGTTATCTTTTCTAAATAAATGAATGTCTCTAACTCAGAGTGGCAAAGCAATCTTCTTTCCCAGGCAATTCCTCTGCTGTATGTTGGATAATGCTCGTTTATTTGGTGATTGTTACCACATTTGAGGTTATGTTGTGTATAAATAAAAATAAATGGTGTTTTTATAAGGAGACAGATATCCTGGAGGGAGATTCTAAGTGTTCAATTGCCCATGATTTTCAACTAGGTCTGAGAAATTGGACTTAGATCTATTTATCATTATTGTATTATAAGTTTCTGCGGAGAAGGGAACACAAGTTGCCTTTGGCTTCTGAAGGTGCAAGAACAAATTTAGGCTTATTAAAAAATAAGAACAAATGTTTAAAAAAGAGAAATAATCATAACTTTATTTGGAATGTTTCATTTCTACACTTTAGGATCGTAAAATATTTATTTTATGTGAGGATGGTGACAGCAGCTTCTGTTAAATGACTGTCTTCGGCAAGCATTGTTCTCACCTTTGGCCTCTTTTGCCTTCTTTTTCCATAACGTATTGGTATATAGCCTTTGAAATATTAAGGACTAAAGGATTTTTAAGACAGCCAGTTTAGAAGTCATAGTACAGACAGTAGGACTCTTGATTTCTTCAGGTTTTCTGGTTTTGTCAAGGCAAGATGACCAAATTCTTTCAGATATATCTGCGACTTTATAGAACACCATATTTTTCTATATTATCCTTAATGAAACCCTCTGTATTTATAAGAAATACCTTAATGCTTAGGATCATGAGTTTACTTTTTTGTTGTTAGTTTTCCCAGTCACTGTAAGGAGTATGGGGAAGTGCATAAATCATGGAATACTATGTAAGTGTCAAATCAAGGAAGCCAGTCTTTTCTCTTTTCATAGCTGTATTTCACTCAAATTGCTTCTACTTTCCAAGGGGCCTGGAGAGCTATTTATTTTGTGGTTAGCAGAGTAAAAGGCGCCTTGTATGTAGTTTTAGCTTAGTACAATATAAACACAGTTGAAATTTTATGCAGAACACTTCCATATTTTTTTGAAAATTCATGTGTAATTCCATTTTTACTTAAATTATGAAAATGCTTATAAAATTATGTCTGTGTTTGGGGTATAGTACATCTTTTGGATCTATAGCTTGAAGACATTGTTAAGTTTGAATTTGTGTATTCTAAACCAAAAATTCAGAGAAAGGCTCTATTACCCTCCACTGTTACAAAGAGATCTCTAGTAGAGATGGCTCGTGAAAAAAGACCCCACTTTTAGGGGTGACATTTATACCTATAATGGTAAGGCTAACCTAAAGGAAAAGAGTGATGCATTTTTGTTTTTTTGCCAGCTTAATTTTACTGTTCCCATAATATTTTTGAGCTTTGAAATTCGAGATTAACTTTTAATGACTACATGGATCCATTGTATGGCTAGACCACAATTTATATAGCTCTTTCCCAGTTTTGATTATTTCTGTTGCTTACATTTTTCATGTTCCTAATAGTGTGCTAAATGTTCGTGTATACAAATATTTGTCAGTACCTCTGATTATCTCCAGGAATTACTGGGCTAAAGGTTATGAACATCTTTAAGGCTCTGCATATATTTTGCCAAATTGCTTTCTGGAAATTCTTTCTGGTTTACATGTTTTCATAATCAGTGTTTATATTAGAACTAATAATACATTATAGGTGATTTTTATGGTTGGTGTACTTAAGTGGAATGGTGATAATGTCACCTCTCCTTTGCAAAACCATCAGAATCAGACAGCTTTTCCCACATCTGGCAGGGGCAAAGAAGGATCGATTATCAGGCAGGGAGAACAGATACATCAGTTACTGAACCTAATCTGCTGGCTGACTCTTGTTAACAATAGTTATACTGAAATCTGATAAGTATATCAAGCCGTGGATGTGCTTAGAAAAATTTACGAATGAATTTTTATTTTAAGCTTGAAGGTAGATTGACTGTAGTTGAAGATAAAACAAGTATGCTTTAATTAAAATCTTTTGGTTGCAGGTTAAAACCTGCTTATTGTAAAAAGCCTACTTTAAGCAAAATGGCATTTGTTAGGCCATTGTCACATCTCACTGAATGCAAGAATGAATCTTTAGTACCTTAGTTTAAACATGTTCAGCAAACTGATCAAGGGTAAGATTGGCCCCCATTGTGATCCAAGTGCCCACTCCTGGTCCAGTTGTTGGTGGCAAGGAGTATGGAGTCATCTTACAAATTTACCCATGATTATTGCAGGCCCTTGGAGGGTGGCCTAAGGTGTAAATTTCTGGGAATTTGTAGCGAACAATTCATTTGTGATGAATTTGCTTCAAGTGGTGGATTACTTTTTATATTTAGTAATCAGAAACCTGCAAGGGTTTCTAGTTTGTAGAGTTCATAGTTTCATTTTAACTTAGTAATTGGAAAGTAAGACGAAGTCCTTTTTGATTTTTACATATCTTAGGTATTTTCCTCTTTGAGATGGCAACCACATAGGAATAGCACAGTACCTGGCAAATGCTCTTGGCTGAACGGAGGACTATTTGAGAGGAAGTGACTCACTCATATGTGGCCTTGCATACCAAATTTATGAAGCGGTCCCTACCACCCCTAGTGACCCAGTCTTCACAAGTGCCTTTTAGATTTTTCTTTTTATTGGATGTCTTTTGTCATTAGGCCAACACAAAGAGCTTTTTATCTTGTGAATCACAGAGCCAAACAAAATTTTTTGAGGCCCTTTTGAGGTACACTGTTGTATCCAAGTTAGACTAGAAAGACTAGAAAGCTTAGAAAGACTTTTAAAACCAGATATTTAATGGAAACTTTTTAGAAAGATAAAATGTAACAATGTGCTTAAAGTCTTAAGTGAAGGCTTAGATATTGCTAGACAGCCCACTTCATATATAGCTAGACTCTGACAGCTTCTTGCCACCTCTGCAAATACCACCTAGTCCAAGGCGTCAGCATTTCTTCTGTAACAGCAGTAGCTTTCAACATGGTCTTCCTGCATTCGCTTTTGCCCCTTGACGGTGTGTTCTCCAAAGGACAGGACTTAAGTTTGATCACTGACTGCTGAAAATGTTTCAGTGGATTCTTATTCTAAAATAGAACCTAACATTCTTTGCATGACCTGGAAAATCCCACGTGATTTGACTCCTGCCTCTCTCACCTTAACTCCTGTGCTATAGCCCCTTTGCGCTGCAGTCACAGTAAACTCCAAGCACATTCACTTGAAGTTTTCTGCATTTGCCCTTTTCATTGCCTGAGGTTACTTCATTGCTTATCAGAGAGGCTTTCCCTGACAACCATAACTGAAAGAGCATCCCCCATTGCTCTTTAATTCTTTCATCCTGTTTTACTTTTTCTTTATAGCGGTTATAACTTGACAGCATATATTTGTTTACTACTTTTTTTTAAAATTTTTATTTTATTTTTTTAAAGATTTATTTATTTATTCATTCAGAGAGGACGAGAGAGAGGCAGAGACACAGGCAGAGGGAGAAGCAGGCTCCGTGCAGGAAGCCCGATGTGGGACTCGATCCTGGGTCTCCAGGATCACACCCCGGGCTGCAGGTGGCGCTAAACCGCTGCGCCACCGGGGCTGCCCTATTTGTTTACTTCTATATCTTTTCCTTTTCTAGACCCCAAGCTTCATGAGGTCAGGGATTTTGTCTTTTTTATTCATTGTTAAATCCTTAGTGTTGGTGCATAATGGGTGCTCTGTAAATATTTGTTGAATACATGAGTAAATAATTATATTTGTGTGCTCTGGGTGGTAATTGACGGGAATTGTTTATTACATGTGTGGCATTGGTAAAGGTGAGGATAAGTATTGAATTCAAGAGATAGGAAGAAAAGAAATCAGCATTCTTTAGCTCTGGTATGCTTTCTATAAAGCTGATGGAAGTGGTTGCTTTATAAAATTAGAATCGATATTTTATAATATTTGGTTATATTCCATTTAAGATGAAGAAGATGACTTTATGTGTAAGAAGGCAGCTTCTAAATCAAAAGAGAATGGAGGATCTACACATAGTTATCTTGGGACATCAAACATGAAAAAGAATGAAGAAAACACTAAGACCAAGAATAAACCTTTATCACCAATAAAACTTACCCCCACGTCAGTGCTTGATTATTTTGGAACTGGGAGTGTCCAAAGATCAGATAAGAAGATGGTAGCAAGCAAAAGAAAAGAGGTGAGTGTTCTACATGCAAGCAAGAATATTCAGGGTTTGTACCCATTCACTGTTTTTAATAAGAGAAATTTGGATGTTATAAATAGGTCTGTGTTTTTATTAATGATAATTGTTTTTCTGTGATAATGGATAAACCATATTGCCATCATTTTAGAGGGTGAGGAAATTAAAATATTGCACATTTAATTTTTTTATATTTGAAATTGGGAAAAGATAATTTAAATCATAAGAATAAATTGTAACTCTTACAATTTAAATACTCAGAATGCAAATTCATGGTATCATTGACCTCAGCCAGACAGAATTGGACAGTAAGCTTATTCCCAAATGAGGTCATAAATATATAACTTATAAATAGGACTCACCTGTTATATTTTTGACCTTTCTACTTTGGCTGCTGTTGGATTTATTTTTTTCTGGACATTTAAGAAACAAATACGGATAAATAAAAGTGAAAGTAATCTTCTGAATTCAGCCCTGCCAAATGGTGTGTGTATATTGATTTCATTAGTGCCTCTATCGGACAAATGTAACCATTTACACACACACATTGGTTTCCCAATGCTCTGGATTATTCTGAAGACTATATGTTTATAGGTTTTTTGCAGGGTACTTCTTTTGAACACTTCAATAGAATTAACTGAAAACCATCTGTTTATAGGATATTTGCTCATTAGGAAATTGGATATGGTTAGGGAGTAGCTGTGAACATAATCTTCTGGCTGGTGTGCAGTGAAACTATTTTATAACATAAACTTATCTCTCACTGGTGTATTTAATTAGCTACAGTAAAAAAAAAAAAACAAAAAAAACCCACCTTATTTTTACTTAAGGTTTATGCTGATCTTGCTTGATTTTCTTTGAAATAGCCTTCACAAAATGCAGATGATTCCAGATTAAATGATGAAGCCATTGCCAAGCAATTGCAACTTGATGAGGATGCAGAGGTATTGGCATTTCATTTACGTATCATTAACAACTTGATGTTGTATCTTGCTATTTAGTCTACTTAGGCAAACAGTTTGGGACTGTCCTAGTTTAATTTTGGATTGACTCTCATTGTAAGAATTATGTGTAAAATGAGTTAAAATATAATTTATAAAAATTTAATTTTATGTAAAAGATAAATAAGAGCAAGGGATGTTTATTTAAAGATTTATTATTAGATTTCTTTGAATAGAAGCTGTATTTAGTATAGTTAAAATAATTTAATTTGGTCATATCCTTTTTCTTTTCACTATGGGTAATTTCATCCACTCCTGTGGCTCTAAATACTATATATATGCTGATGATCCCTAAATCTGTTCTAGTTCAGAGTGCTCTCTTGGGCAGTACACCTGTTACATTCATTCAACAAATATTTATGAGCCCTTACTGAGTATATGGCACAGTTCTAGCTTAGGTGTTAAGGATACTACAGTAAAAACAAAAAGAAAAAGAAAAAAAAGAAAAAAAAGAAAAAAAAGTCAGGTCATTATAACTACTGTGAAGAAAAGTGAAGGTATAGATAGTTTTAGGGATGATTAGTGGGGTTATGAGTGTTCCATTTTAAATAGAGGGGTTGGAAAGGCCCCTCTGAGGAAGTGACATTGGGGAACAAAATGAAATGACAGTCTGACTGCCTGGAGGAAGATTTCCTCTAAACAGAACTGCAAGTGCTTTTCTTAAGGTAGAAACATTTGATTTGATGAATTTGGAAATCTTGTAAGTCATGACAAGTCTCTGTAACCTACCAAAAGGACTTGGAATGGTAAGGGTTTTGGATTCTAGTTTTTGTGAGATGAGAAGCCATTGGAATGGTTGAACACAGAAGTGGACACAATTTGATGGATCTTAAAATTATTCTGGCTACTGGGAGGCTAATAAACCATGGTCTGGCAAGATCAAAAGCAGATTAGTTTGGAGACTACTATGGTTGGATAAGTGAGAGAAGATGTTGCCTTGTACCTGGGTGATAATGGAAGGGGTAATGAGGAGTGGTCATAATCTGTATGTGCTTTGAAGGTGCAACCTTCCAGTTGTTGACAGATTGGGTGTGAGGTATAAGGGAAAGAGAAGATGAAAAGAGGACTCCGTGTTTTTTGGCTTGAGCAACTGGATCAATGATGATACCATTTATTAAGAGGAACACTGGTACAAAGAAGAGAATTCTGTTTTGGACATGTTAAGTTTGAGATGTCTAATAGATTTCCAGGGGAGATGTGGAGTAGGTGTTTCTATAGAGGAATCTGGAGCTGGGGAGCGGGGAGATCTAAACCAAAGATGTATGTTTGGGGATCATTAGCATTTGAATGGTATTTGAAACCTGTGTAACTGGATGAGAGTATATAAACAGAAAAGAAATCTCAGGATTGAACTCTAGGGTACTATTAATATGTAGAGGTCAGGAAGAGGAAGATGATCCAACGACGGAGATTTAAGAAAATGGCTAGTGAAGTAGGAGTTTGAGGAAAGCTTGGTATTTTCTGGAAGCCAAAAGAAGAAAGGATTTCTAAGAGCAGTGTTTGTCTCCGTCAGAGGCTCCAGACCTTGATACCTAATGCTTGAACCCCCTTGCTATTAGCTTAAGTGTCACTTTCTCATACTTCCTAAACTATATCAGAAACCCCTCTTATATACTGTGTTGTACCCCATTGTAGCTACTTTTAAACACTTCTTATAATTAGTATTTATGTGTCTTCCTATATGTAGGTTCTAAGCTCCACCCACCAGGGCTGTTTATGTTTTGCTTAACTTTTGTGACATCAGTGCTTATTTTAGTGCTTGGTGTAGAAAAGGCTCTTATTAAATACTGTGAGAGAACAGTATTCCAGTTTTATGAAATACTTTGGCAGTTTGGAGTTTGTGTTTTCAAAATCTTTTCCATCTTATTTGATTACACTGAGTTACATAAACCATAAACAGGTATCCATATGACTGAAGGTAGCACAAATGGTTTAGGTAAAACTGTGATTTTAAGGATATGACTTCTTATCTGTCCCGTATACTGGAAGTCTGTCCCACCCTTTCCTAACTTGCTGTGGTACTTCGTATCATAAAACCATATTTTCCCATTTCTGTCACATTCTTTTAGAATCTTGTTTGAGTAATTTATTACTCTGATGATGGACTTTGAGGGTCTTTAATAACTGTGATGTCTTTTTAAAAAAAAAAAAAAAACCAGTGATGTCTTTTCTAATTACCTTTCCAAGACTTTTTTTCTCTCACTTTTACCTCTTTGTTTATACATTTAATAAATTGTGTGTCTAATATCTAACAAGTTAATATGTTAAATACTACCTGTGCTAAACATTGTATTTAAAATCAGGACTTTTGATCAAAGGATGCCATAATTACCAATAATGAATTTCTAGTGGGAGTATTTACATTTCTTCTGTTCTGGCTTCTCAAATTCTCTTTACTAACGTATACTACATAGTGTGAAATTTTGGGAAAATGATACGAGTTTCAACCAGAAATCCTTGCAGGGCACTTGGAGGTTTAGAGTTTGAAGGACCTTTCAATGATGAAGATTTTTCATATATATTTTTTTTAGTACTTAGATGTGTAGTTCAGATATGGTAAGTAAATATTAGGCAACAGAGAATGTATTGATGTGCATCTGTCTGGCTTGCTTATGGTTCTGTGTAGCTCAAGATTATTTTATTAAAAAACAAGAAGAGGCTTGGTTACTGTGTTCTCATCAGGTATATGCCAATTTCCAAACCTTTTCTTTTCGATTGGGTGATTTGAACATTCTTTCCTTTGTTTGAATAATATAAGTAGGCTTTTATTTGATGTTACATTAAGCTGTTTTATCAGGGGGCATAATACCAGTGAGTTTGTAATGAGAAGTATATTCTGCTATACCTTCTTTTCTGGAAAACCTCCATTTTGCTGCAAATGAAAATACTAGAAATAATAACAAAGTAATTAGAATATCTGTGTGTTATATTAGCATGTTAGGAAAACTGTGATATGGTGGCTTAAATTCTCAAGTCAGAACAGATATATTTGAATTAGTGACTGAAAATGGAAATTTGATGATTATATTGTGTGCAAGGAAATTACATAATTTTCTTTATTTCTTAGATTTACTTTTTTTTGTGCCCTTCAGACTATTGTTTTTCTATTAGGATGAGATTCTTTTCAGAGTTCTTTGTAGAGTTCAAAATAAATAGAAATAAGAGAACTATAAGTGTTGTATTGGGACTCTTAAAAACTATAGACTTTGAACATTATAAGTGAGAAATGTGATTTAAAAATATGCACAATTTGTTTCACCTGTAAAACTAAAAATAAGTGTTCTGAAATCTAATTTGACTTAATGAAGCAATCTGTGATACTGAACTATTAAGTGGAAGAATGTCATACTTTGTGGAAAATGTTTTTTCCAGTTTCTTCTAAGTATCATGACTCAAACATTTAAAAACTTTTATTTATAAAAAGAAAAAAGCTTACTCTCTTGATACCTTTTACAGTTGGAGAGACAACTGCATGAAGATGAAGAGTTTGCCAGAACATTAGCTATGTTGGATGAAGAGCCCAAGACCAAAAAGGTGGCGTATCACCAAATTGTTTGTACTCTGAATATATATTGCAGATCAGTGTTCCCTTTCAAACCTGTGTATTCTAGGCTCTGGAGATAACAACCATGAATAACTCTTCTAGAAAGAAGCTAAATTATTGTAATTTTTAACGATGTTTTTGGGGAAGCTCATTGAGAAACTTATTCTTGCTCTAAAAGGAAGATTGATTGATCCAAAGCCAACCAGAATCTTTCTTAACAGTACAATGAATTTTAGCTTGTACTTACTCTCTGTCACAAATGAGCTCTTATGTACTTGTTTAAAGAATAACACAAAAGTTCTTAAGGAAATTTAAAGTTTAATAACTTTATTTATTATTTTTTAAAGATTTTATTTATTTATTCATGAGTCACAGAGAGAGAGAGAGAGGCAGAGACTCAGGCAGAGGGAGAAGCAGGCTCCACACAGGGAGCCTGACATGGGACTCGATCCCGGGTCTCCAGGATCACGCCCTGGGCTGAAGGTGGCGCTCAACCGCTGAGTCACCCAGGCTGCCCAAAGTTTAATAACTTTAATGCTAATTACTGGTTTCTTCTTTTTGGAACACATTTTTGCTAATTCTAATTAGCAATTTTAATATCTGTGTTAGGACAGCCTCCAATAATAATGAGTTTATTTTTGGGAGTCTTTAAAAGAATCTGTTTTTTTAAAGCACCTGATCTCCAAAAAATTAGTCTTGTTTCCATGGAACCGCATTCTGTTAATATTGTGAATATTAATACCTATTTTAAAAGATTTATAGTAGGTGGATATAAGACAATAAGGAATGGAGGGACTTTGTCGTTTGAAAACCCTTACTCCCCCTAAATGCATTCAAGTTATAATTATTTTTTTATTTTTATTTTCTTAAAATTATAATTATTAAAAAAAATACTGTGTTATGCATCCCAGTTTGTAACCTCTTTGTAAAATGGAGTTTTGAGGGAGCACTGGAGAAATTTTTTTTTTCCCTCTCTTGAGAAAGTGTCTGTCGTCTTTTGAGCTTTAGATTGTTTTTTAAATTTAGTCTTTTGGGTTTGGATTTTAGTTTTTAACTGCATAATACTAACAATTTAAGAATTGAGATGAAAGAAACAGAAGCAAGTCTTCCATTCTCACAAGTTGGGAACAACTGTGATAATTTTTATAGATGTATTTTTTATACCTTTCATCAGTTTCCTTATCTATAAAGTTAAAAGTAAGAAAAAAATGCTTCATTTTTCCCAGAAACTTTATGGATGAATGAATGAGAATTTATTATATTGTCTTCCTGCTTTGGAATGTGGCCCTTAGAATTAAAACTTAATTAAATTAAAACTTTGGTCAATCTTAACAACATACTTTGTGATAGTAGTTTTCCCATTATTTGTCACATTTGACACTTTAAATTTTCTTAGGCTTGGAAGGACCCAGAGGAGCGAGAAACGTTTTCATCTGTCCAAGCCAATTTAAGTAAAGCAGGAAAACATAAATCTCCTCATAAAGGTAATACTAACAGAGAAAAGTAAGCTAGAACATTTATTTACCTTTACAGAAGAAAATTCATGATGACCCGTTTAAACATTCTATTCAGTAATTGCCTTGTATTGTTAGGTAGACATTATTTCATAGGAATATTGAAACATGTTCTTAGATACTTTGAAAGCTATATTTGGATATTAGCTGTTGTTGAATGCCGGTCTATAATTGTTGTAAAAAATGTGTTTCATTTCTTGGTTTCATGTTAATGTTAATTTCCAAGTGCATTGCAACATGTGGGCTTCAGTATAGATGGCAAAGATGTTTCAAGCTCATAGAGTTGACTTGTAGTTGTCCATGTCATCAGAATCTTTCCTGCTGATTGTAGGTTTTATTTTTTACTGGTCCTGATAATCTAAGCATCTGCTAGTATAGATGGTCTTACTCCTATAAGTAAATTCATTTATATAGCCTTGAAATTACAGAATTTTGGGCTTTCAGATTATATTACAAACACAGACATTTTAAAGAAATATTTATTTATTGGGACGCCTGGGTGGCTCAGTGATGAAGCATTTGTCTTTGGCTCAGGGTGTGATCCTGGAGTCCTGGGATCAAGTCCCACATTGGCCTCCCTGCATGGAGCCTGCTTCTCTCTCTGCTATGTCTCTGCTCTCTCTCTCTCTGTGTGTGTCTCATGAATAAATAAATAAAATCTTCAAAAACTTATTTGAGAGAGAGAGAGAGTGTGTGTGTGTGTGTGTGTGTGTGTGTGTGTGTTTGTAGGTGGTGAGCAGGGGAAGGGAAGGGGGGTGGAGGGGTGAGGGAGAAAGTCTCAGGCTGACTCTGTGCTGAGCAGAGAGTCTGACACAAGGCTTAATTTCATGGCCCTGAGATCATGACCTGAACTAAAACCGAGAGCTGGATGCTTAACTACTGAGCCACACAGGTGCCCCTACAAACACAGAATTTTTATGTGACATTCTACTCAGTAAGTTTTCTCTGTGTAAGTTTCAGGTCATTGAAGTTTATCTGTGGAATAAAGGCCATGGCCTTAGATGTTTATGATATCATTTGAAGTAATGAGTCATTCATTCATTTATTTTATTTTGAGGAGGGAGGGGCAGAGGGAGGGATAGAATCTTAAGCAGACTCCACATCCAGTGTAGAGCCCAACACAGGGCTGGATCTTACAACCCTGAGATCCTGACCTGAGCAGAAACCAAGAGTCCAGTGCTTAACTGACTGAGCCACCCAGGTGCCCCATGAGTCCTTTATATTTAAAAAGACAGATCCTTTAATTTGAACTGGTTATACAAAAATGTACAAATGTTTAAGTTTTAAAAATAAATGTTCTGTATAAAGAACTAAAATCTTTAAGATTTTCTTTTTAAAAAATATTTTATTTATTTATTCATGAGAGATAAAGAGAAAGAGAGAGAAAGGCAGAGACACAGGCAGAGGGAGAAGCAGGCTCCGTGCAGGGAGCCCAACGCGGGACTTGATCCCGGGTCTCCAGTATCACGCCCTGGGCCGAAGGCGGCGCTAAACCGCTGAGCCACCCGGGCTGCCCAAGAACTAAAATCTTTTTTTTTTTTTTTTTTTTTTTTTTAAGAGAAGCTGAGCTGTTTAATCACCTCCTTGGCCAGACTCAAGAACTAAAATCTTAATATGAATATTAAGAGATCACCATATTGTGTGCTACTATTGAAAAAAAGGTCTTGATTTGGAGTATCATTTTTTTCCAAAACAACAGTCATATTCTTTTCTTTCTTTCTAGTAAAAACAGAACAATTTTCAGATGGCAGGAAGAACTGTAGTCCTAAGAAGCAAGCTAAATGTGAAAGTTTGATAGGATCTCAGCAACATTTGAAGTCATCACCTCACAAAATAGAAACTTCTCCAAAAGCCAGTTCCAAGTTGGCCCTTTTGAAAAAAAAAGGAGAGAGTTCTTATAAAGAAACAGAGCCTATGACTTCAAAAAGAAAAAATGCTGTTGAATTAAAAGGACAGACAAAGACTCCTAAGAAACCCAAAAGTTCTCCAGCTAAAAAAGAGGTAGAAATTTTCTAGAAGTTTATCATTTGGGGGCTATGTGTTGGCTTGGGTTTGACTGTTTTCAAGTTTACTTTTAGCTTTATAAGTCATGGTAGTACTTTTAAGCTATCTGACTTAGATGCTTTTGCAGAATATAGCTTATTAATGTAGCTAAATTAGCCAATATTTATTGAGTGTTAAACTGTATTAGATATTGCAGTAACACATACGATATCTCATTTAATCTTAACAACAACCCTGTAACGTGATAGTTTTTAATGATGAGGAAACAGGCTGATGAAAGAGTTAAGGAACTTTTCCAAGATCATCCAGCTAGTAAGTAGCAGAGCCAACTTTTAATTCAGTTCCTCTGAGGTAAAAACAAAACAAAACAGCAATATAATAACATGGTGGCTTTTGAGTATGGACTCTGGAGCCATTTTCAGATCATATAGCCCTGCCATTGAGCAGATGTATTACTTCTCTCTGCTTTGGTTTCCTCATTTGTAAAATAGGGGTAATAATAGTACCTGAGTTAGTATTGGAATTTTGGAACAGTGCCTGGTACATAATAAGTGCTATGTTTTTGTTATTATTAAAATCATTTGAATTTGTCCTGAATGTACCCCATTTTGCTCTTGTATAACAGCATTGAGATAATGAAATCATTTGGAAAGGCAAAAAACAATGAAATAATGCAGTATAGTTTTCAAAATTTTTGTTTTTATATATATTTGAGAATTGGATGATTTCTTAAGATCTCTATTTGGACCCATGTTAGATTCATAATGAGAAACCACTGTTCCTTCAAGCCTCTTAATGCACTTTGAGTTAAAAGTAGAATATTGTCCATTTTAACTGCTTATCACTTTTTTTTTTTTTTTTGTGCAGAATAGTGAAATGGTGATTTCTAGATGCTTTTATTTGTGGCCATTGCTCATAAATATGCTTGAGGGAACAATTAACATTTGGTTTCAGATTGTTTTTCACTAAATGCTTATCTGGTAGATGAATGTTTTTCTTCAGGCATACTAAACATGTTCATTTTATAGAGGCTAGTCTATTTTTATTAAAGGAGAAGAAACCTTTAAATGTTGCTTTATTCTTCACCTTATTTTTCAAAGTTAGAATAGAAATGACTTAGAACTTTTATTTTAGCATTTGGGAATATCAAAGCATTTAATAAATTCAGTCTACCCGGGTTAAATAATTTTGAATTCATAAATGGATGTGCTTCAAAGTTACTTTATAAGTGGTTTATAAATCATAATTATGTTTTTTATAGAATCAATGCTATAAATGAATAATTTTCCCATTTTGGTATGCTTTGGATTCTCCTTTGAAGCTTATTAAATATATGACTTGGTAGTCTGAATAAGTGTATTTTAATAAGCTCAGATGGATATGAATGCCCACCAGCATTTGAGAACCACTGTTAAAACAGAGTCTAGCAGCTTCTAATGGCTTACTTAGCTTATAACCAAAGCAGCTTACTTATTTTATTGATTAAAATAATTTATTTGTATAAAAGTAATATTTTTATTCTCAAAGGGATTTGAGCTGGCTTATAAGTTGAAAGAATATGAAATGGGAAGTAGAAAAAACAAGAGACCTTTCTTGTACTGGTTCTGAAATCAGAATTATTACGGTCATTTTCCCCCAAATACACATGCCCCAGCCATATCCCATATTTCTGAATCAGATACTTGGAGTAGCTTTGCGCAGTGGCAGTATCGTAGCCAATGAGGTTTATCCGAGGTGCGATTATTGCTAACGGAACCTTGGAGTGAGTCCAGGGATATATAGTTTGAAAAGTTTCCCCACGGTTTTCTGAGATAGACCCAGAGGTCTATATGAGAGAAACAGAATAGGAGACATTAAACCTAGAAAGGAGGTGGTGGCATATAGAATGTGTCTACTTTTTGGAGTAAAGCTTGCCTGTTGTTTGAACCTGCTGTGTATAGGAAGCCCTCAATCGTCAGCCTGTAGTACTCCTATACTCAGAGGTATAGGGCCATTTATGTTGCTTTAGGGGTGTGCAAGGGTATAGGATAACATGAGATATCTTCTTGTGTGATCAAGTATACCTGGGGGGGAAATTAATTTTTTTCATTAAAATACACATGGTTATATTATGGAAAAGAACTTGAAATTCACATGAATTTTTGAAATGTACTTTTTTTGTTTCTTCTCTTGGTGCTAGCAGCTTGGTTTATGTACCTAATCTGCCCTTGCATATGTGCCTTTAGAGAGTCAAAAGGCTTGAGAAGAGCTGATACAAGGATGTTTATAAGCCAGGCTTATCTATACTGGGGAGTACTGTATAGCTTAGCTAAAAATGTTAATTTCAGGACCAAACACAGAAGTGACTTAATGTGTATTTATTGATACGTATTTTGAATTTTACATGAATTTGCATGACTTTATTCAATTTCCCCCCCTCTCCCCAAAGTCTATAAGTCCTGAAGATTCTGAGAAGAGACGCACAAATTATCAAGCGTATCGAAGCTACTTAAATCGAGAAGGCCCCAAAGCCCTGGGCTCCAAAGAAATACCAAAGGTATGAGTGCTAAGAGGGCATGCTGTTTTGTTAGGGCCTCTGGTCCCTGGGTCCGTGCATGTATTCACTATGTTCATAGCAGTAGAGAATTTATAATTAAAAATGGAGGGGATCCCTGGGTGGCGCAGCGGTTTAGCACCTGCCTTTGGCCCAGGGTGCGATCCTGGAGACCCGAGATCGAATCCCACGTCAGGCTCCCGGTGCATAGAGCCTGCTTCTCTCTCTGCCTATGTCTCTGCCTCTCTCTCTCTCTCTGTGTGACTATCATAAATAAATAAAAATTTAAAAAAAAAAATGGAGAGGGGTCCCTGGTTGGCTCAGTCAGTGGACTGTGACTCTTGGTCTCAGCGTTGTGAGGTCAACCCCCACATTGAGTGTAGAGATTACTTAAAAAAATAAAATCTTAAAAAAAAAAAAAATTAACAGAAAAGCCTTAGTCACCATCTTTGTGATTAGGGATTTTTATTTATAGTATGAATTACTGCTTGATACTATTAGAAAAAATTTCCCTTAAGTAACCAATAACCCTGGAGGGGCTCAGTTTTGAGGAATATGGTAGTCATAAAACCAGAGCTTTTTGCTGATAGGTGTGGATCCACCAGAAAGGGAGATAGAAGGTATACCAGAAAGAGAAGGATAATCAAATGTAATAGAAGATTTCTGAGAAGGTAGAGAGGAGGGGATTCAGATTACAAATGGAGATTAGTAGTTCCCCTAATAAAGAAGGGATGAGGATGAACCTTATAGGGCTGCGGGGTTGTGTAGGAGGCTAGAGGAGGATGTCAGCCCTGCCTCTTGCATGTGGTATAAGAAAGACTGTAAGACTCAGCAAGCTCCCGAGAGGACTTTTTTTTTTTTTTTAAAGATTTTATTTATTTGAGAGAGAGAACATGCACAACTGGGGGAGGAGGTGAAGGAGAGGGAGAAGCAGACTCCTTGCTGAGCAGGGAGCTCAATGTGGGGCTCAATCCCAGGACCCTGAGATCATTACCTGAGCCAAAAGGCAGATGCTGAACCGACTGAGCCACCCAAGTGCTGCTGCTTGAGAGGACTTTAGGCAAAGTGAAGTTCTTAGGGGACTCAATGAAGGCAAGATGGTGGAGGAAATACTGAGTAGAGGTTGAGGATATTAGGTAGGTTGCTGGTCCCACATGTTCTAGAGTAGAAGAGTTTGGTCGAGAGGCTAATAATGCTGAGATTGGTTGTAAAATAGGTATTCAGAGCCACAATGGTTGATAGTTCAGGATAGGTGATTAGGGTGTGGGATAGAGGCTTGCATTTGGACTTTCCCAGGGTCATTTTGAATTTGTTGAGAAGAATTTAAATACCTTAGTGTTCACAAGATTATTTCAATCCTAGAATCATAGGGCTTGAAGGGACCTTGAGTCGTTAATCAAACTTTTTCTCTCCAAGCAGATTCATAGCTTTTTTCCCCCCACTAAGAAAGATTCTTTAGCAGGATGGTGAAAGATTGAACTTGTATTGGGGTAGTCTTTGATATTTGCTTAGCTTCTTCATTTCAGGCCTGTTTTAAATCTATATTGATCCCAATTCTCTGTTCAAAGGGTAATAAGTAACTTGGAATGGTTTTTACATAATTTTCATTTTCCTTGGTTATTTTATTGAACCATTGCAAAAATTTGAAAAAATCTATAACTATACATAGTTCCAATTAAGATTAAGTGTCTCCTTCATCCAGTTCTCTTTGGCTAGTATCTTTTGTATATTAAGTTATCTTTCTAATCAAGAGATAATATGATTTTGCCTTTAAGTTACTTACAGTTTGTTCGATTTACTATCACACAGAGAGAAGGGCAAGAGCTCAAACTTGCTTAGCCTTTTTAGAATCAAATCTTTCTTTTTTAACAACAAGAAATTCTATAGGTGGATTTTATCTAGTTTATTTAAAGTTTTGCAAATTAACTAGTGGTTTAAATATTAAAAAGACATGAGAGTAGTATGAATAGATTCATAAGCTTTAGTGAAGTGTAGTGGATAGATATTTTTCATTGCTGGTTTTTTAAGTTTTTTAAATGCAACCTACATGAGAATTTCTCAGGATTTAATTTCAGGTTCTACTTACTTGCTGTGAATTTCCTGCAAATTTTTCATGCTGAGATTATTTATGATGTCAAATGAGAAAAATCAACTTCCTGCAGTATTGATGCGAAATATTTCTTTGGAAGGTTACCATGTAATTTCCTCTCTGCTTGAACATTTTGGTTTTTAGGGAGCTGAAAATTGCTTGGAAGGCCTTACATTTGTAATCACAGGAGTGCTGGAGTCCATCGAACGAGATGAGGCCAAGTCTCTAATTGAGCGTTATGGGGGAAAAGTAACAGGAAATGTCAGCAAGAAAACAAACTACCTTGTCATGGGTCGTGATAGTGGACAGTCCAAGAGTGATAAGGTGGGTCCTGCTATCTTTTTGACACAGTGAGATAGTCTGCTTACCTTGGCAGGCTCTTACTGGGACTATTTGTAGTAATGCCCTCTACACAGAATTAAATGAAGAGAAAAATTAGAAAAGTAATTTCATCCCTATATTATTTCTTCTGCAGAAGTACTCTGGCTTCAACTTCAGGATTTTGGCTTTCCAGTTGAAGGCATAGTTCCTGTTCAGTTGAATTTCTCAGTGTAGTATTCTAGTTTAGATCATTTTTCAAAGATAGAAGCAAATGCAGTTTTCTTTTTCTTCTAGGCCTAAATACTTCTATATATGCTACTGTGAGACTCCATCTTAAGTTTTGTTTATTGAAAGCTCTTTTTGTGTTGGGGAAAATTATGTTTAGCCAAGTAACAGAGTATCTGATAACTGTGGTTTGGCAAATAGCTGCTTATTTTCTTACCTGACAAGAATCCCAGAGATAGGCAGTTGCAGCGGATGGCCCAGCAGCTCTGTGATGTAGCTAGGCTACTTCCATTCCCCATCTGTGACATCTTGATTGTGTTAGCTTTGGTCTCTGTGCACCTTGGTTTGTGTTACAAGGTAACTATAGCTGTAGGCATTCAGGTCCCCATTTAAGGCAGGAAAAAGGAAGCATGGCATGATGTCACACTTGTGATTGGCTTTATAAGAGTTTTCCTGGAAATACCTCTTGTAGAATTCCCCTTAAGTCTCATTGGCCAGAGCTGTCATATGGCTGCTATTCATAGCTTATAAGGGAGTTTGGGGAGGATGAGGACTTTTCTGATTTTCAATCGTAATTCTTCACTCGGAGGTGGACACATTGGAGTTATTTTAACAGAGAAGATGGTGGGGGAAGACAAAATCTTCCAGATGAGTCCATCCTGGAAGGCCTGGAGTGGCTTTGTGCCTCCTAGGGTAGAAGAAAAGATAAAGCAACCCACAGAAGTGGTAATGTGATGCCTCCATTGCCAGCTCATAACTCTTAGGGGATAGATCTCTTATTTTCTCTTTTTAATGGTACTTTTTCATGAATATGGTTTTTAAAACTTATATTCCAGTTTTTCTAATTTACAGATGTGGTGTTCACCTATGAACAGACCCTTATCATTCTTTTTTTTTTGACAAAAGGTAATGGTTAGGGTATGGTTTTAATGATTTGTATTTTTAATCAATAGGCAGCAGCCTTGGGGACAAATATTATTGATGAAGATGGCCTATTAAATCTGATTCGAACCATGCCAGGCAAGAAGTCTAAGTACGAAATAGCAGTTGAAGCTGAGGTTTGTATAAAATGAACTTGATTTATTTCAGTTGGTATATATAACAACTTTCTTATTTCATAGAGATGTTTCGTGAGTGGCTACAGGCCTGTTACCTAAAAGATTAACTTCCCTTTCCACCACAGATGAACCTACCTTATTTCCTTCTGAGCGGGTGGATTTTGATTTAGACTGTCTTCTTTGGTGTATTTTCTTACCTTTCTTAAAGGAGTATGAAGAGAGCGAGAGCACAATATAGTGCACCTACCATATCTACTTATTAAACTTTCCACATCTTGCAGTGATTTATACAAAGGTTATTGCTTTTAAGAGTTCTTTGAAGGATATGTCATAGATACCAGCATGTTATGTCCTTTTCATTTAGAATTTATTAACTTATTAGGGCTTTCTCAGGATAGAGGCCCGTATTAGTTTTAGCAAAAAGGAAAAAAAATTGTCTCATATACTCAATTGTGGGCTGGCCGCGTCTGATGTCAGAACTACTGGGTCTGGAGACCACAGACTCAGGACTCTTTCAGTTTCTGTTGCTGTTTTCTGTTTTGTCGTCCTCATTCATTTCCACTCTATTCAGGACTTTTTCCACATACAGGACACAAGGGTGCCAGTGGTCCAGCTTTAATGTCCCCAAGCTCTGTCACCCAGGTAGTGAGGTGGTCTTCCTACTTATTGCAGTTAAACAGTCTTGGGGAATTATTGGGATTGGCCCTTCACCCAGTGTCCCCTAATGTGAGCTACTTACATAACCAACCAGAAGTTATCAAAGCTGGGAAATTAACATTGATACCATACTATTAATTAAAAGTACCGGTGTTATTCAAACTTCACATTTTTCCCCAATTGTCCTTTTTCTTTTCTAGGATCCCAAACTGCGTTTAGTTGTGGTCTGTTCTTCATCTCCTTCAATCTATGACAGTTCCTCAGCCTTTCCTTGTCTTTTTATGGCCTTCAAGAGATAATTATTTTAGAGAGGGAGTGAGCATGTGCACATGAACAGGGAGAGGAGCAGAGGGAGAGGGAGAGAAGAAGACTCCCCACCGAGCACAGGACCTGTCATGGGCTCAGTCTCATGACCCTGAGATTATGAACTGAGCTTAGAAGCTTAGCTGACTAAGCCAGCCAGGCACCCTGGCCTGAGACTTTTCTTTTTTTTTTAAGATTTTATTTATTTTAGAGCTAGCGTAGGTGGGCGAAGGAACAAAGGAAGAGGGACAGGAGACTCCATGCTGAGGGCAGAGCCCAGTGTAGGGTCCTGATCCCAGGACACTGAGATCATGACCTGAGCAGAAATCAAGAGTCCAGTGCCTAACCAACTAAGCCACCCAGGCACCCTCCAGACTTGAGACTTTTGATGAGTACTAGTTAGTTCTTTTGTAGAATGTCTCATAGTTTGTGTTTTTTGATGTCTTATGATTAGATTTGAAGTTACACATTTTTGGCAGGAATTCCACAGAAGTGGTATTTTGTCCTCAATGCATTATATTATGTATGTTAATATGCCTTTTAATTTTTTTTTTTTTTTTTTTTTAGAGAGGTGGGGGCAGGCAGAGGGAGAGGAAGAGAGAATCTTAAGCAGGCTCCATGCCCAGTGCAGAGCCTGACTTGGGGCTTGATCTCATGACCCTGGGTCAGTATGTCTTCCTGTTAGTGAGGTTAACCTTGATTAAACTGGTTTCTGACTGGTTTCTCCACTAGTAAAGTGACTATTTTCCCGTTTGTAACTGATAAATATCTTGGAGACCATGTTAGTACTATGCTAATAACCTATTTCTCCTCAAACTTTCATCCACTAATTTTCAGCATCCACTCACTGGCAAAGAGGCATATTTTTTTTTTTTCTTTTTTGAGACTTTCACCCATAAAATCCAGCCTTTTAAAATGTATGTCAGAGATTTTTAGTATATTCACACAATTGTACAGCCATCACCAGTGTCTAATTTTAGAACATTTTCATCATTCCCCATACCCAGTTAGCCCTCATTCCTCATCCCCAGCCCCTGGCAACCACTGTTGTATTTTTTGTTTCTATGGATTTGCCTGTCCTGGACATTTTAAAGGGAAACATGCAATTTGTGACCTTTGTATCTGGCTTCTTTGACTTAGTATGTTTTCAAGGTTCAACTGCACTGAAATACATGTGTCAGGACTTTGCTCCCTTTCTTTTGGTGATTAAAATTCCATTGTGTATGCATACCACATTTTGTTTATTCATTCATCAGTTGGTGGCCATTTTGGGTTGTTTCTATATTTTGGTTGTAATAATAATGTAGTTTTGTAATTAATTTATAATCATAATTAAATATAATGCTGCTGTGAATACTTGGGTACAAGTTTTTGTGGAGGTGTTAACTTTTAATAAATCAGAAAGCTAGAAAAAAATTTACCTTGGATTTCAGGCTGATTATGGAATACTTATCATTTGTAAACTGATGTGTTCTCACCTAAAAAATTGCATTTGGGTGCTTTTTGGTGTGTTTATTGATAATTTTTATAAAGTTGGGAAAGTGGTGATTCCACAGCAGCAGGGTTCATTGTAAAAGTGAGACCCACGTTGGGTGGCTCATTTGGATATCCTGAGTTGCCCTAGAGAGTACAGTTAGCAGGATAGACATTTTGTGTATCTTATCAGCTTTTTATTTTCCTCACTTTTCCAATTTTAAAGATGAAGAAAGAAAAGTCCAAATTGGAAAGAACACCTCAAAAAAAAGACCAAGGAAAAAGAAAAATTAGCCCAACTAAGAAGGAATCAGAATCTAAAAGAAGTAGACTTACTCCCAAGAAGGACAGCTCTATAAAGTCCGTAAAAAAGGAAACAAGTGTGCTTTGGAGATGCCTGAACTTTGAGGAGCAGGTGGCTGAGGAGACAAATGACGACAGCCGGGCTAGGAATTTGGCCGGTGACAGCAGTGAAAACAAAGTGGAAAATTTGCTCTGGGTGGATAAATATAAGCCAACTTCTCTCAAGACCATAATTGGACAGCAAGGTGACCAGAGCTGTGCCAACAAGCTCCTACGCTGGCTCCAAAATTGGCACAGGGGTCCCTCTGAAGACAAGAAACGCGGTGATTTTACAGCTTCGTTCATTTTGTGTGTGTCTGTCACTGTGTAATTGCTCAGTTCCACATACGTAAGAAAGTAAAATAGTTGTCTCGTTCATCTCTCAGCAAACACTTGTTGAAAACCTGCTCTGAGTCCAAGTGCTGTACTAGGCCTCAGAGGTGCTGTTGTGAACAAAACCGTCTCCCTCAAGGAGCTCAGTTAGCCACAGACATAGATGAACCAGCAATTAAGATATGTTGTGCCAAGTACTGGTATAGGGGTCAGCGTAAGGTGCTAAGGGCGTGGAGTGTGTGGAGGAAGGGAGAGCTAAGCAAAGAGTTGGAAACTAAGTTTCCTAGGGGTTAGCTAGGTGAAGGGAGGGAGGAGCATTGTGTGGGAGAGAATACAGGTACCAAGGTTCGAAGATGTGTGAGTGAGCCACTGAGAGTGCCAAGGAGACTTGGGGGCTGGCAGAGTGTGCAAATTAAAAGCCAAAGCATGCTTACAGAGTAGGCTGCCTAAAAATCCTGGCAGTGTTTGCTTTTAGCAGGTCTGAGCTCTGGTTTCTGTGCTTCTTTACCGTGTATTTGTCGTGCAAAATGAACAGTACAAATCTGTATTTAATGTCCAGGGTATTATTGAAACTGAGGTTTCAGTTTCTGTGAGGTTTCATCTGTGATGTTAATAGTGTTTTCTTGAGCTTCACCAGCAGCCTTAGAGGATATTGTGTGAGAAATAAGGCAAAATTTAGTGAGCATCACATTGAATTCCTGTGGTGATGACTGGGTTGTCCATGTCCAGCTGGTCACTAGACATTGGCCAATGTTGTCATCGTGTATGTATTGAGCACCCCTGATGTGTCAGACACGCATGGGATAAGGGGAGAAGAATGCTCTAGAGTTGGGCTCTACAGGATAGTTGCAGACACACCATCTTCAATTCATTGTTTTTGTGATCATGTAGCTGATGATGCTTGCTGACATTTATTGAGGCATCTGGCTCTGCGATCAGAATGTTTATCTTTACAATATCTCTGCCAGGCACATTGCCATCGTTACCCTCATTTTACAAAGGAGGAAATAGGCCCAGGAGGTTAAATCACTTCTCCCAGTTGGTGAGCGGTGGAATTAGGATAGCTGGAGTTAGGATTGGAGCCCAGATACTCTGCTTCCTGACCTGTGCTTTTATAGAATAGGAAACTCATAAAATTATGGTTTTAAATTAGAATTTCAGAGTTAGTTGTAGTGTGTTATTATGGGTATAAGTGAGGTGGGCAGTAGAATTTCACTAAATGATCTGGAAACTCGTTTATGGTTTGTAGAAAATATTCTACAAATTTAGAAATAAACTGGAGGACTGTGCTTGATTTTCAGTGTATGCACAGTGATTCCTGCTATTCCTGCATTTCTCTTAGATAACGTAGGCTAACACTCTGGAACTTCTTTTTTCTTAGCAGCAAAGTTTGGTAAGTTTGCTGGCAAAGATGATGGCTCTAGTTTTAAAGCAGCGCTGCTCTCAGGCCCTCCAGGTGTTGGCAAGACCACCACAGCTTCTTTGGTTTGTCAGGTGAGTGTTCTGTTATAGTGCAGTTGGAAAGCTAACCCAGGAATGGGCATGTGTAGGAGATAGACACGTGTGTGTTAGTAGGTCTGTGGTATATGTATTTTAACCTTCTGTGTAGTATACTTTCTAAAGTCAAACTGTTAGAATTTACTTTGGTTATGGGGATATTTGTCATTTTCATCCTTTTTTAATATTGATAATTAAAATAATAGGTCATATTTATGTATGTGTCAGGCAATGTGCTAATAAGCCCTTGGCTGCATTATCTTTTAGGTAATATAAATGTGTCTTTATAGACTCTTATGGATATAAATATCTTATATATTCTTGTAAAAATCCTTTGTACTGAATATACGTATTCTTACCATCCTCATGTGACAAATGAAATGGGCTTAACAGAGGAAGCTGGTGGCAGAGTATGAACTCGGGTAGTCTGAGCCTGCCTTTGCTCTGGTCTCTACGGCTTCCTTATTGAGACAGAGAGAGGAGGAGTCCTTAGAGCAAACCAGAGTTCATGTATCAGAATGTGAAATAATAAAGTGGTATCAGAATGGTAAAATGAGGGATTTTTAAGCTTGTTTTAAATTTATTACTGGATTTCCCAACCCTTGTCTTATAAGCTGGTGGTTTTGTTTTGTCCCTGTTTTATATTTTGAGCATAAATGTTTAGCTGGTATAACGGCTATATATTTTCTATTCTATTATAAATATTAAAAAAAACAAAAAAAATTTTTTTTCCTGGTCTCTACAAATTGTGAACATGACTCTTTTCTCCCTTTATTATTATCATTATTTTGGAGGGGAATTGCTTTAAGGCATTTTATAATGCTTATGATCAATTTAATCAAATTTGGGAAATGAGCCAGAATAACTTGATTTTTCATAGCTTGGTAAGAAGATTGTGTATTGGGATGGTTTGATAATGAATGATTTATCTTTATCTTGAAGAGTCAAGAATTATTTTTGGTATCTTATAATTAATTCTATATCTGATATTAAAATCTTGGGATGGGTGTATTTAATTCTTTATAGGACTTTAAGAAGCAAACTTATTAGTAAAACCGCTTCTAGAGGAGTGATTTATCAGCTATGGTTTTAAGACCGAACTTATGTTTGTGTATGTGTGATATATATGTATATATTTTAAAAATCTCTTTATATTATGAAGCATATTATCATATCATCTTTGTCTTTTTTATGCCCTCTTTCTTCATTAATTGCCTTGTTTTTTGGGAGAGTTAATTTGCATTGTGATAGTAATGGTTTCCAATATTTTGTTTAGGAATTGGGATATAGCTACGTGGAACTGAATGCGAGTGATACTCGGAGTAAGAATAGTTTGAAGGAGGTTGTTGCTGAATCACTGAATAATACCAGCATCACAGGCTTTTATTCAAGTATGTGGGTATTTGAACTGTTTTTCTTTGTTTTTCAAGTTCACTTCAACATTTAGAAACCAGAATTGAACATTACTATGTGCCAAGCACCCTGCTAAATCCTGGGGCTAATGATGGAACTCTTACAGGACAATAGTCCTCCCACCTTTTTTTCAGGTCTTAGAGGTTTCTGAGAATGTGTTAAAGTACATATATGGATATGTTTATGCATTTTTGCACATTATTTTAGAGGATTCATAGTGAATTCAGGGTGATGAGTGAGGTAATAAAGGCCTGTAGATGAAGTGATTCAATTTGAAGCACTAGGGAAAGCCAGGATAATGGGTGACATTTGTTTGACAGATCTTGAAGGATGGAAGAGGATCATTTGTGGTAAAAGAGTTCATATAGGCAAAGATAGTAGCAGAGGAGAAGAAACTATGAAGGTGCTATGTTTCTGGCTATAGCTGGTGGTCTAGTATGGCCAGAGTTGATTGGAAAAATAAGATGCTCAAACTACAGACTCACTAGTGCAGGTTTAGAACCTAAAGTCGTTATTGCATGATCACCTGAATTCTTGGTATTTTCAGTGGTGTAGCAAATCATTATTAAAAGGATTTGCTCAGGAAACGTCACTCTGGTTGGTGGGAGTGTTAATTGATACTACTCTGGAGAGTAGTCTGGCCGTATTTCTCAAAAGTGACATTATACATACCCTTTAGCCCAGAAATTCTAGCCTTGGAATTTAGCAATTGATATACTTCTATATATCCAAAATTATATATATAAGGATATTCACGTAGTATGATTTATAATAGCAGATGATTGGAAGCATCTTCGTATTTTAATAGATAATGGTTAATTATGATACATGTGTAAAATGGGATATTGTTAAACAGCCTTAAAAAATGAGGTGTTCTCATTTACAGATAAGGAACAAATCACCAAAATATATTGAATGATAAAACCAAGATGTGTATTTTTACACACATATGTTTTTAATATGTATAGGGATACCTGAGAGGGCAAAGGTGGGAGGGAGAATTTATTTTCATCTGCATATGCTTGTACCTTTTGCATTTTGTACTATGGACCTATGTATTGTCAGTTTAAAATGTTTATGTGTTTTTTTAATAAAGCAGCAGTATTTGAGCAATTGCTCTTTTTTGTTGCATCCCATAGCTTCTCAACATGGGTCAGATGGAGCAGCCCATTCAGTAGGCTCAAAACATGCTCTTATCATGGATGAAGTAGATGGCATGGCAGGCAATGAGGACAGGGGAGGAATTCAGGTAAGGAAAGCACTGTAGTTTTGCAGTTTTACTGTTGATTTTTTAGTTGTAGGTTTTTTTTTTTTAATATTTAAAGAACTAATTATACTGTGATATTTACAACAATTAAAGCATTTTGCTGAAATTTTCAAAACCTAAAATACTGTGTAGTATTATTGTTTTTTTTAATTATTTTTGTGTTGCAAATTTGCCTTTCAGGAATTAATTGGCCTGATAAAACATACAAAAATTCCCATTATTTGCATGTGCAATGATAGAAATCATCCTAAGATTCGTTCTTTGGTTCATTATTGTTTTGATCTTCGTTTTCAAAGACCTCGAGTTGAACAGATTAAGGTATGATGATTGGAATTTTTTTCTCCATCACACTATCCTTTTTACTTTTTGGTCAGTTTTTAAAAGTATCTGATAAATTTTTAAAAAATACCTGATTATGTGAATTAAAAAAATTTACGATTCCCCTTTGTTAATTTCAGGGTGCTATGATGTCTATTGCATTTAAAGAGGGTTTGAAGATCCCGCCTCCGGCTATGAATGAAATAATTTTGGGTGCCAATCAAGATATCAGACAGGTAAATGGGATAGGTATTATTAACAGTTGCTGATTCTTTTGAATTAATGCCTTCGACTTTTCAGAGTTTCACCTTGACCATGTCTTATTTATGATTTCTGTTAGGTTTTACACAATCTGAGTATGTGGTGTGCACGCAGTAAGGCACTAACCTATGACCAGGCCAAGGCTGATTCTCATAGAGCCAAAAAGGATATCAGACTGGTAAAATAAATTTCCATTTACTTTCTCAAGCTAAAGCATTTCTTGTTCTGTTCATATTAACTTAATAGAAGTAGTTATTATAGTTCCTTGATAACGCCTATTGAACCTGTGGATATTTATAATAAGAAAGACAGCTGCTATAAAAGATTTTCTAGTTCAGATTAATTTTTCTTCAAGGACTGTTTGTTAGCATATATTATGTATAAATTATGAGATATAGAAGTTTTAAATTATATTCATGCTTCAGTAGTTATAAAATGGCCTTTTCAGAGTCCCTTATGTATAGATTTCATGTTTTGAAGTTTTGGAACTTTGAGAATAATCTATTTCAAATGGCTTATCATTTAATAACCTGTCTGAAACTTGAAACTAGAGGTCTAAGAGCAGTTTTAGTTTCATAGTGAGATTTAGCACACAGTACAAAGACTTCCCTTCTTATTCTCTGCCTCCAGACTCTTGCAACCTCTTCTTCTATCAGTACCCCCACCAGAGTGATACATTTGTTATAGTTGAACCTACATCATTATCACCCAAAGTCCATAGTTTACATCAGGGTTAGTTCACTCTTGATACAGCTTCCATGGGTTTTGACAAATGTATCAAGCTTTTATCTACCACTGTATATCACACAGAATACTTTCACTGCCTCCTGTTTATCCATCACTTCTTCCAACCCCTGACAATCACTAATCTTTTTAGATTTTATTTATTTATTTTAGAGAGAGAGCATGAGCCAGGAGGGAGAAGCAGAGAGAGAGGGATAAGCAGACTTTAGGTTTAGTGTGGAGCCCGACACAGGGCTTGATCTCATGACCCTGAGGTCATGAGCTGAGCCAAAATCAACTCAGCCGCCTAACTGACTGAGCCACCCAAGGCACCCCAATCACTAATCTTTTTATTGTCTCTAGTTGCATCAGTTTTCACAATGAGTCATGTAGTTGGAATCATACAGTATATAAACTTTTTAGGTTGGCTTCTTTCTTTTTTTCTTTCTTGAGAGAGTGAGCGAGTATGACTGGGGGAGGGGCAGGGGGTTAGGAGAGAAAGTCTTAAACAGGCTCTATGATGCAGGGCTTTATCTCACGACCCTGACATCATGATCTGAACCAAAATCAAGAGTTGGATGCTTAACCAACTACCACCCAGGGGCCCCCAGATTGGCTTCTTTGAATTAGTAATACTCATTTAAGGTTTCTCCATATATTTTCTATGGCCTTATTATAGCTCATTTCTTTTCTGTGCTGTATAATATTCCAGTGTCTGGATGTACCAGTTTATTCACCTTTTGAAAGACATTTGGATTGCTTCCAAGTTTTGTCAGTTACGAATAAAGCTGCTGTAAAGATCCATGTGCAGGGTTTTTGTGTAGTATGTTTTCAGTTTATTTGGATAAATACCAAGGAGGACAATTGTGGATGGAATGGTAAGAGTATAGTTTTGTAAAAAATACTGCCAATCTGTCTTCTAAATGACTATACCATTTTGCAATCCTGCTAGCAATAAATGAGAGTTCGTATTGCTCCACATCTTTGCCAGCATTTGATGTTGTCAGTATTTTGGACATTGGCCATTCTATTAGGTGTGTCCTTCCCTTTTTTTAGGGCCCGTTTGATGTTGCCCGGAAAGTGTTTGCAGCTGGAGAGGAGACCGCTCACATGTCACTTGTGGATAAGTCAGATCTCTTTTTTCATGATTATTCAATAGCACCCCTCTTCGTCCAGGAGAACTACTTACATGTGAAACCTGTAGCTGCAGGGTGAGTGTTCAGAGTTAGTGAGGGATAGAATTCATACCCTCCTGGCACAGCGAAGGCCATATACCTGGGAAAGAGGGGTATGAGATACGGACAGTGGTGTAATCCAGACTGGTTTATTTATGCAGGGGCGACATGAAAAAGCACTTGATGCTTTTAAGCAGAGCAGCAGATAGCATATGTGATGGTGACCTAGTGGACCGTCAGATCCGGAGTAAGCAAAACTGGAGTCTTCTGCCTACACAGGTAAGCACAGGGCTCTCCTTAAAATGCAGACTCTGCTTTAGTTAAAGAGAACAAAATAGCTTTTTAGTTCGTAGAGTTATTTGAAATACCAGATAAACATATGGCTCTTAGGGCAAAAATAAAGTCTTGTTCTAAATTAAATCACTCTGTGGTCACAATTGTGATTTCTTAATAAAAATTTTTTAAAAAGCCTTATTTTTCAGGGTTTCAAAATGTTTTATGTAAATTGACATAGGGAAATAGGAACATTAGATTCTTGACGTAAGTAAGATGTCAGTCAAAAGTTTTATTTGCTCTGCTTTACCTTAAGAGTCCTTTTCTTTTTTGTCATTTTTTGGCTCTCCTAGTTGAAGTAATGCAACCAGGGCAGGTCAGCAGCTGATATGTGAGTAATAATAAGCAAGGGACTTTTGGGAGGCCTCCTCCTCTCTTAATTCTACTTATACATTGTTGGAAAACAAAAAATAAAGATGCATTCTGGATGTAAAGAATCCTTTCTATTATGTTTTACAAGAGTTCACTTTTTATTTTTTTATTTTTTATTATTTTTTAAAGATTTTATTTATTTATTCATGAGAGACAGAGAGAGAGAGAGAGAGGCAGAGACACAGGCAGAGGGAGAAGCAGGCTCCATGCAGGGAGCCTGATGTGGGACTCGATCCTGGGACTCCAGGATCACGCCCTGGGCAGAAGGCAGACGCTAAACTGCTGAGCCACCTGGGGATCCCCAAGTGTTCACTTTTTAAACTAATAATTGTACCTTTAAGAATTTATCCTAAAGAAATAACTTTAAACATAGGAAAAGATTGCTGTACAAAAATACTATATTAGTTTTGATACTCTAAGACATTGGAGAAAATCTCCATGTCTAGCAATAGGAGAATGATTATGATAAATACTCTTGATGGACTATTACACAGTCCTTAAAATTATTTATAAAGATTGTCTAATATAAAAAAAAAAAGATTGTCTAATATGAAAAAATGCTTATGAGAGAATATTATTAGAATAAAGCAGGATACAAAATTTATGTGTAATTCCAACTTCAAGAAAGTATAAGCCCTGGATAAAGAAGATATTCAAGAATACCTTTTTAAAAATCTTTTCTTGGGGCACCTGGGTGGCTCAGAGGTTGAGTGTCTGCCTTTGGCTCTCAGGTTGTGATACCAGGGTCCTGGGATCGAGTCCTGCATTGGGCTCCCTATAGGGAGCCTGCTTCTCCCTCTGCCTATTTCTCTGCCCCCTCCTCATGAATAAATAAATCTTTAAAAAATAAATAAAAATCTTTTCTCAAGTGTCGGTTTACTTAATACTCTATTCAGTTTTCTATGCTTTGATCTACCTGTGCTGTTAATAGTTTATGTTAAAGACAGTCATGTTCCTCTTAAAATCCTTTGTGCATCAAGTTTCTTGGGGTCAGTTGGTGCGGAGACCTAGTTAGCAAGATCTCTCTCAGGGCCATAACGTGTTTTGGACTTATCTGTTGTTTTCTCTGGGAGTAGCTTCCCCTACCAACAGATGAGAAACAGAGGGAAGGGGTGTGATGCCCTGGAATTAGGTGCCTAGGACAGTGTGGCTTCGTTTGCCAGAAACGACTCAGAAGCCAACAGCTGTGTAGGAAGCAGCTTGGTACTGAATTCAGATTGTGGACTGCAATTGATTTTTTTTTTTTTTTAGGCCATTTATGCCAGTGTTCTTCCTGGAGAGCTAATGAGGGGGTACATGACCCAGTTTCCTACTTTCCCAAGCTGGTTAGGGAAGCACTCATCTACCGGCAAACACGATCGTATTGTACAGGATCTAGCACTGCACATGAGTCTCAGGTAAGTGGTATTAGTTCATGTCTGGCATTTTATCGGTATAGCATATTTAGCTTTTATCCAGTGAGGATAGTGTAAATTAAAAGATTTGTGTTTTAGTTGTGATTTTATTGCTAACTAGATAAATGACCCTGGATAAGTTCCTTATATATTGTGGGCCTGAGTTTTATTATCTATAATAGGTATAATACTTGTTTTATCATTTAAAAGGATACTTTGAAGATGAGCACAGTTGGTAGATGTGCCATAATTTTAAGATAAATATTGAAGCTACGTAAATCTGAGGTAGTGCTACTATTTATTATTGTGACTACACCTATTACTTGTAGGGATACATAATGTCTCAGCTTCCAAATAATTTAATAGGAAGAAAGAGACTATTTAAATAAATGAACTAGTTTTTACCTATCCTAGTAATAAACTGAACTAGTCATTTATGATCGGGGACACAGTTTAGCATATAACAACAGGAGGCAGATGTGCAGATGATTGAAAAATCAGTGTTTAATGGAGAAGTTTAATGGAGTCCAAAAATTCTTGTTATTTGGTACAATTTTGTTAAAGTTGAAAAACCAAGAAGTTTGGAGAAGTTTAATGAAGTCCAAAAATTCTTGTTATTTGGTACAATTTTGTTAAAGTTGAAAAACTTAGAAAATGTGCACACACCCAAATATTCAGTGAACTTTAGGAATTTATTTTTAACCACAAAGAACTACTTGAGTAGTCTTCTTTTTTTTTTCTGATCTCTGGAGGGAATATTCGTTAACATTGGTCCACTCTTAACTTCTGTTTGAAGCTGAACTGAAATGCTTCCTTTCTACTGTTCCTATAAAATTCTATGTTCCCTCTTCCTAGCCTATAGCATGGCGCTTTTTTTTGCCACTCTTGTATTAGTTTCCTATTGTTGCTGTAACAAATTGCTAAGAATTTAATGGTTTAGGGGTACCTGTGTGGCTCAGGCAGTTAAGAGTCTGCCTTCAGCTTAGGTCATGATCCCGGGCTCCTGGGATGGAGCCCCACATTGGGCTGCCTGCTCAGCAGGGAACCTGCTTCTCTTCTGTCTGCCACGCTCTCTTCTCTCTCTCTCTCTGTCAAATAAATAAAATCTTAAAAAAAAAACCCTTAATGGTTTAAAATAACACACATTTATTGCTGTCTTAGGATGCAAAGAATCTCCTGGATTATCTGGGCAGGCACAGTGTAATTACAAGGATCTTTACCAAAAAGAAATAAAAGAGAGACAGCAGTATCTAGTCAGAGAGGGAAAGAGATTCTAAGATGTTACATTGTTGGCTTTGAAGATGGGAAAAGAGACCATGAGCCAAGGGATGTCTATGGCCTCTATAAACTGGAAGGGGTTGCTTTCTCCACTGCTCGTGGTCAAAGTGCAAGGCCTGGCTCTAAGCTCTTTTCTACTCCCTGCCCTCTGCTTTTAAAAAAGGTGATGCATCCCTGTGCCCTGGTGGTAGGTATTCATCTTTGATGCCCCCACCGTTTTCATGTAGATCATTGGCATTGGACTTCCATCTTGTTTTGTGGCTGTGCTTTTGTATGTCTGTCCCCTTTTCCTGTTAGACCGAACATATCTGGTGATAGGAACTGAGGCCTACTCATCCAGCACATTAAATTGCTCCATGAATGTTCCTTAATGAATCATATACAGGACATTGTCATCATCAAAGGACATCTATAATGAATTCAGAATTTTTAGAATAAATTAGGACCTTCCTATTTAATTTTTAACCCTAAGTCCTTGAACTTTTATAGATCTCAGTTTATCTTTAAAAATGGAAGTACAAAATAGTACTTTTAGTATTAGTTCTAGTTAGGGTGATAGATGCCATTGAGAATCTGAAAGCTCTTTGATTTTTATTAATCCCAAAGGCAGTAAAGTACAAATAATGCTAGAGGTATTACAGATTTCTGAGGTTAAGAACCCTTGATTTAGGAACACTAGATGATACCTTTAGACTTTTCTAGAGGTATTTTCTGTGATTCTAAGTAGAAGGTAACAGTAATTAACAAAATATGAGAGAATACTTTTGAGAAAGGTTTCATGATTTTTGTAGGCACTGTGGCTTAGGGCTTGTCTTTAAGCACTAATAGTGCTTGGTTATGGAAGACTACTGAATCTAGAGGAAACGGGTGAATTTAAAATACGAGTTTTTGGATTCTTTGACAGGAGCAGGGTTCTAGATTTCTGATCAAGAGAACTCTTCATATTCAGTTACCTAAAGGCAATAGCAGGGCCCATTAATAATTTAAAAATGTTTATGGGCTCTGAAGCCCAGCAACTTTTGAGGTTTCTTGTTTCCTCATTTGATGATGGAAGCAGCTGGATTGGAAAGGTTTAGATTGGTGGCATTTTGTTCTAGTTTTGAGTGACCATATTTAAGAGCGAGTGAGAAAGTCATTTCATGATAGCATTGTTCTCAGCAGATGCGAGACTTTTTCCTGAAGCCTTCCTCTCACAAGTGTGGACCACCTTGTGATTCTGCAGGGACATTTTCGGCAGTTTTCTAAGTTTGGGGAAAGCCTTGCTCTAGAACTAAAGATTTCGGAGTAACCTCATATTAGGAAATATGAGGGAAACATTCATATATAATTTTGCGTGTTATAATCAGAGATCAAATGGTGTTACAAGCCCTCATGTAGGAAGTAGCACTGGTACTTGAGGTAGGAAATCTCACTGCCTTTTCCCGATGCTTGTAATATTTGGAACTGGGAATGAGTAATATTTGGTTATAATGAGTATGAGCACATAGAAGTCTTATTGTTGCCCAGGCCTTGAGAGTAGGTTGGAAGTAGAACCTACATTTGTGTTTTTCATTCACTGATGCAGATAAGTAGGAAATCCATTCCCTTTGAGCACACTGGTCTGTATCCATTATCCTGATGTTGTAGTGAGTGCTAGGCTTTCTCTACCAGCTGATTTATTTTTATTTTTATTTTTTTTTCTACCAGCTGATTTAAATAGTAGACATTACATTGGGCATTATTAAAGGTGGATTGAACTTGAGCATTTATGTCTTGAGCTTGGTGGTAGTTTGCCACTGACTACAGTTATGCCTCTTTTGTTTTGGTTTAAGAACTTATTCCAGCAAAAGGACTGTAAACATGGATTATCTGTCACATATAAGGGACGCACTTGTACAGCCCTTGACCTCACAAGGGGTAGAAGGAGTACAGGATGTTATTGCTCTTATGGATGCCTACTACTTGATGAAAGAAGACTTTGAGAATATCATGGAAATTAGCAGCTGGGGAGGGAAACCTAGTCCCTTCTCCAAGCTGGATCCCAAGGTAAATTACGTAACTAACCCACTGGTTCTCCATCACTTGTAATTACCAGGTTTATAGTAGGAATATTTCAGAGATGTTGTAGGTGCTTTAAAAAGATTAAAATTTTCCCTCTTAAATGCCTTTTTGCTTCTTATGGTCTATGCTTTCCATATTTGAGTGCAGTATTAAGAATGGACTTCTGCATTTGACCTTAACAATTTATAGTTCTATCATTGCTTAACATTGAGTGAAAAGGCAAGACATAAAATCTGAGAAGCAAATATAAATGTATTCCTTATAAAAGTGGGCGGATGAGCCTGGGAAAATAAATCAGATGGTGGTAATATGAAAACAAAGTTGTTTGTATTGGCTGAGGATTTGGATACTTTTTCTTAGTTTGCCTAATCTATGAATTTAGTATTTATTATAGTTGGACATTCTATTATGTAATAATGTATTCCTTACTTTCATTGTATAAAGTGACATAACATGAATTTGTAATATCCAGTACTTCATACTCTGCCTGTTTCTTTTTTCTATATTTCTAGATATATTCTCTATGGCTTGCCTTCTCTAGAATTTTGACCTGACTTTATGGTTATGGGTAAATTCTCATGAGAGACCTCCATTGTTAGTGTTCAAGGACTAAATTGTACAATTATGTTTAGAAGTTTCAAATTAAGGCTTTTCAAGTTACTTAGTATTTTGAATTAACCACTACTATTATGGTAAAGGAAATTTATGTATTTTGTGATAATTTAAGGCCAACTTTTAATTTGTACCTTACTGTAAGTCTTTTTTGATTTATTGATTCATAGGCTTCTCACTTTGTAAAACTGTGGAATGCGATTAAGCAGGCAAAAATGATGAGTTAAAGTTCTTTTTTTTTTTTTTTTCCTAATGTTCCCAAATACTAGTTCTTGTTTTTGAGTCATGGGCTTTATTAAGAATGTCATGAAAAATATAGACTTCTCCATAGAAAAATGTATGTAAATACACTTACATGTACATGCATAAATATTTTGCTAAATATTTCAAGGACCCTGCAGGAACTCATGAAACCTTTAAATGTATTGTTTGGCACTTACATTTTTAACAGACTCTTTCTGTTCCTTTTCTATAGGTGAAAGCAGCCTTCACAAGAACCTACAATAAGGAAGTCCACCTTACTCCATATTCACTTCAAGCAGTAAAGACACCCAGACACAGCACAGGCCCGGCACTGGATTCTGAATACAATGAAGAGTTAATTGAAGATGACTCTCAATCTGATGAGAAAGACCAAGACTCTATGGAAACTGATGGAATGATCAAGGTAGTATTTTAAGCTATAGACAGGAAATGCTATGATACACCCTCAGCAGTTTATCTTTTCTTGTGTAGAACTTGCCTTCTAAAATTATTCAGGGCCTATGTTTAAGCTTTTACGTTAATTACTTTCAGGGTAGAGAAGTGTAGATTTTATTTTTTTAATTTTATTTATTTATTCATGAAAGACACACAGGCAGAGACATGGGCAGAGGGAGAAGCAGGCTCCATGCAGGGAGCCCGATGTGGGACTCAATCCTGGGACTCCAGGATCACGTGCCGAGCCACCCAGGTGTCCCAGATTTTATTCTTATAGTCAGCTGCTTTTAATAGTGGAAGAGCCAGATAGCAAGAAAATAGGCCATCATATTAATGGTCATATGCTGTGTTAGAAAAAGTACCATTTTTGGCCATTGTTGTGTGCTTTACCACAGACACATATTTCTACAGTTTAAGAAAAACATTTTCAATGAAACCATTTCTCTCTTCTATAATTTGTGTTTTACTATAGCCATTGAACTGCCTATAGAAGTTTCTGAGAATAAAACAATCTTGTCTCGTGCTAGGAAAGATTAAAATCATTTATGGTGTCAGCCCACTGTTTACCATTGGCTAAGGCAAAGGAATCTAGTCTGTTCTCTTCTATCCTTAGTGTGTGTCATCCTTGTCCCTCGTTTCTGGTTTTGTATATGCAGAGGTAGGAAAAGTGGCCTTCTGCGGTGTAGCTCTGTAGTCTTATGTAGACATATGAACAGAATTCCAGGCTAAAACTAATTGAACCTGTTTAGATCTCTAATCTGAAACCGAAAGGAAAGGAAATTCACTAAAATGTTACCTTATTAGTAAATTATCTCCTACTCATTTTGTCTTTCCTAAATATACCTGTGTCCTAAATCCAAGAAACTGTATGCCTTGGAAACATATCTTAGTTCTAGATTCTAAATAGCTTTTCAGTAGTTAAAGGCTCCAGATAGCCTAGTTGTTGCTTGAAAGTAAGCTCATCAGGCCTAGTGGTAGTTGAAGATGTTTGCAACCTTTCTTTTTATTAAGTTGCAGGTAAAGATTTGCTTTATTTTAGAAATTAGTTTATTTCATTTCCTCATAAGTATAGCTATTAACTATTTTGTGCATTCTTTCCTCCCAACAGAAGAAGACAAAATCTTCAAAGCCTTCAAAATCAGAAAAAGATAAGGAGTCCAGAAAAGGAAAAGGAAAAAGTTCAAAGAAATGAAACTGTTTTTCACTACTGACAGCCACTTTTTACTCACCCTGTTGACCAGTCTAGCTTGTCTAGATAATGCCTTGTTTTTTCCAAAGGAATCATATTTTAGCATAATGGGGCAACTCAGTTATCCCATTATAAATAAGTGGTGGTACAGCTAGAGGGATGTAACCAGTAGGCTAACATACACCTCTTATAGAGGTTGATAGGACTGCTTGGGTCCTCCACTGTCCCCTGTTAATCTACTTGGATTGTGCTTCAAATTGACTGTGTATAATCCGAAACTACATGTGGGCTTTGGAGTCAGATTTTAGTTAACAATAATATGCCTGGGAGCATTGGTACTTAAGGCAACTTTTGTAGGCTTAAGCATTTATCCTAATGGCCTTTATAGGACCGGTGCTGATCTTTTTTTTAAAAGGTAGTTATTATTAATGTGGTGAAATTTTGTAAATAAATGCTAATACAAAACAGTCACCACCTAGAACTGGTATTCTTTGTATATTGTCAAATATCTTCAAAATATAAATTAGGAATAAAAATGTTCCATGTGATACATTTGCAAATTCTTAAGAATGTCAATCTTGTACAGTAAAATAATATGTTGGTATATTACATTCCTTACTAGTTTGCAAATGATTGGGTAAAAAGCTAATTATATTCCTCACTAACGAGCTATGTGATGCAGAACTATGGCGTTTGGACAGTCAGAACTCTAATGCCCAGCTTGATTACCTCTACGAGTGCCAGCCATCTCTCTCTTGTGAACATTGTGTCATGGAGAGGCCTCTGTGGTATTATCACTAGAAGGTATGAGGGCCTGGCTGTTAAAGGATTGCCGCATTTTTATCTTTCCAGAGTCTCAGCTCATCAGGTTCAGACCAGTAGAGTCTAGGCTGGCTCAGACATAATCTCTGTCTCACTCTGGCTTGGGACAAAATGAACACTGGCTTTTGTTTACTTTGTCTCTGGGAGAGCTGGTTCTGCTCTGTGACTGATTCTACAAACTGTACTGGAATTTTAGATTGTACCTGTACTTGCTGAATGGCTTTGAGGCTGTGGAACTAGCCTGGAGTTTTGTTGTCTATTTGGAAATTTTGTCAGTAAATGCTCAGAGGTATGTGCTAAAAGGAATGTAAAATTAGGATACTATTTTCTCCCTTTAAGTAATTGACAGTCTTGTTTGGGAGGTGAGACATAAAAGTTCTTGAGACATTTAAAGTGTATTTACCACTTTAGTGTGAAAAACGTCTTTCATGTAGACTAAGTTCATTATGGGAATGAAACATTGCCTTCAGCCTTGCCCCTCTCTTTGTTAAAGCCCAGCTTGAAATTTCTGCTTCAGGGAAGATCTCCTTGATTGATAACTGCCTCACCTCACTAGCGGGGTGAGCATGGCTTTCTTTTGCATATTCTTCCCTTTCTATTGGTTTTTGATATGAAAGTCATGTCTGCCTACTTGTTTGTTTTTTACTCCCTAGGAAAGGGAGTGTAATCTACTTGCAGCCAGAACAATGAATAATGTCTTTTACTGTAAATTATGATTTTGTTATTAATTCTAAATGCTCTATGATTGGCATAATCAGTGTATAACTTTTAGAATTAGAGATTATATATATGCTTTAAAATATGAGGAGGACAGCGTGGGTCTCCTGAAGCTACGTGATGCCACATGCCTTTGCAGAATAAAACTGCATTACTTCATTTGAGATCCATTGTGTCTTGGCCATTTTGGAAGCTATAACAAACTACCGTGCTTTATTGTTCATCCTGTTAAGTTTTAGCAGTCCATTATTGTAGCAACATTATTTGGCCTCTTGAAGTTATTAACAAGGAACAGTGTTGTTGTATGTACTAGGAGGAGTATCTTCCTAAATAAGTTCTGGTGTAATTATGCTTATAGTGAATATTTAAAGCCTGTCACTCCCCAAATATGATGTGCTTTATTCTCACAGATCCCAACTGCCTATGGCTCTTCTTCCTGTAACTTTACAACATCCCTCCAGTGATAGCGGGAAAACAGGATAATAGGTGGGTTTACTGGTAATGACTAATATCACTTAGTAAAGCCAAGTCCTCTGGCCTATTCTCTAGCCAGCCTTTGTGGGAGGAAGATCAGATCATAAAGTTGGAGGCATTATGTATGTGGATACTTGGATGCAATAAAACATTATTGGCACTTGGGTACTACCGTAGGCTAGCAACTACCTCTGTAATACTCAGGATGCTGGTGGCTGTACTGTAAGATCCTATCATCGGAAACATTCAAAATTAGGCTACATGACTCATTTCTGCCAGCTGCTCAGACTTTGGTAACATTGGCTTTGGACAGCAAGGAAGCATATACTGATGTAAGAAAAATATGGAGTGGTATGTGATATTGGGAAGATTCTGAATAATGTATGTCTTCAGAGGAAGTCAAGTGATTTACTTTTGTGAAAGGAATTAATGACTCAGGAGATGCAAGCTTACGATTTATAATTTCATTCTTTCAAACTGGTGTTTTTATTCTAAGACTAATTCTACTAAACTTAATATCTGTGCTGCCCAAACTTCATGATATGCTGCAGAGCTATTTTCCTTTCTTCCTTTTTCTATATCCAAATCCAAGAAAACAAACATTACTATATCTAGTCAACAATTTTATTTTAAAGGAGATATTTCAAAATATAAAAGTTATCAAAAAGTTGAATATTTACAGTTACATCATAGGCTACTATTAACAGTGCAGAGCATAGAATATATAGGACTTTGAAGAACTCCATGAAGATAATAAACAGCGAGGGTATATGTCATTGTTTTGCCATTCTACAATGGCACTTCTACAATGTCTGTGACTTGGAGAGTCTTTTTTCTGTATCCAGAAACCACAGGGGTAAAAACTTGGTTTCCTGTGGGAAAAAGGTATCTTTTCAGGAACATTATATCTTGGAGAAAAAAAAAAAAATCACATCTTAGAAGTGTTTCACGTAACTGGCATGCAATAATAAAGCAAAGCTGTATTGAAGTTTTTGCTCATTTCTGGAATGTGAAGCAGAATGACCATATTCAAGTTGGAAACTGCTGGTCTATTATCAATATTGAGTTTAAATCTTGGCCTTGACTGAAATTGTACAGGCAAGCTGTTGGACTGTTACTATAAAGTGAGGGTGGTGATAATAGCTACCTTACTGGAAAGAATGGGAAAATACAAGGTAAGTGCTCAGCAATCCGTGAAGATTTTCTTGAAATTAAATGGTCATTAATGATTCCTTGTCTAAGAGGAGTCAGTGAACAGCTGTTCCAACCAGTACTCCTTATACAGTAAGACATTTATAGTGACTTCTTCAAAAGATGGTGCATAATCATAACTTTCTGAAGCATAATCTGTAATTTATATGAATCATGGGTCTAAGCATCTACAATAATGCAGGGATACTGTTTGGAGAGAGTGTATGTAGGATTAAAAACACAAGAAAGATCCTACTTTGGCAGAATTGCATATTATCCTCATGCAGATACTGGTTACAAACTTGGGACAAAATATAAGTATTCAAAGGCATTGGAGAGCAACCAAAAGCTGGTAGAAATTGGAAAAGGTGTCAACTCTTGAAAAAAACAGAAGTCCGCTGGGTAAGATTCATCTTCATATGTGCTTGCACCTGAGGGTAAGTCTATGACTTACTAGCTCAGACTCAGAGAAGACACTTTGGATCTGCCAGAACTACTGAAATGTGAAGGAGAATATCCTGAAAAGAGCACTGCCCCCCCCCCCCAAATCTGCATATAAACTCCACGTAAACCCTTTTGAACTTCACAGGCTTATTCTGGACTAGAAGCAACGCAGTTCCATGTTGTAGGGAATGCCATGTGTTAGGAAACCGAGGGCTGTTTCTAGGATATGAAGGCCTCAGTACTCTTGACAGTAAAGAATGGAATTCCATCAACAAACAGGCTAGACAAGAACCTCACATTAGATTGCAGCTCCAACCAACTGCAGCCTTGTGAGACCTTGAACGGAAGACTGCTAAGCCACGCCTATATTGCTGATCCACAAACTGTGAGATAGGTTCTGGTTCAAGATGGCAATGTAGGAAGATCCTGAACTACCTCTTCCCGTGGATGCAGTGCATCTATAGCTACATATAGAACAAGTCTCTGAAAGAGAGCCAGAAACTAGCTGATCAACTCCTGCACGTCAGATGAACAAGAAAACACCCAAATCAAAATGGCAGGAGAGGGTGAGAAAATCTTGCTGTAAGCCCCACCCCCAGGATGATGACACCCAACCAGGAGGGAACTCAACAACTCCTAACTTCTCCCTGAGGGGTAAAGGATCTGGACCCCACATTTGGTGTCCTGACTTTTAAGACTACCACCTGAGAGATGGGCCTCCCACACCTACCTCTAGCTTTAAAAGGCAATGGGCCTTGTATCCATGAGTAGAGGACATAGCAAACTGAAAAACAGTTCAAAACGAGTTCACGTGATCCCGTGGCTAATCCCCCAAGGCCTAGCTCAGAGGCAGCAGACTGAAATGCATCCAGTCTGTGAAAAAGGCCTAATAATCTTAAAAGCTTTGACCTGAAGGGCAGGCTTCTAATTTAACACATACTTAGGGGCTAACTGCAACACACTGCAGAGTCTAGCAGGCACCATCTTTGTGTTCTCTCTCTGCCTTGTGCCAGGTGGCCAGTATCTCTCAGGAACTTGTGCACAAGTCTGGCACTCCAGTTTTTACAGCTGCCACCCAGGGGACACCCCATAATCACCTAGCTCTGGTGGCCAGTGGGGCTTATGTTTGCAAATCCAACTGGACTGTCACAAACAGTTCTTAACAAGCTAATCTGCCAGAGCTTAATGCAGAGGCAGCAGACAGAAATGCCCAGTCTTCCCACAAAAGAGGTTTATTTGCTTATCCTAATAACTGTAGGTCCAAGTTGCAGTCAGCCTGCATGTAGGTACTGACTGATTCCCCCCCCTTTAGGATGCTGACAGGTCTTGGCATACCCTCAACTACTGGGAGCAACTATGAACAAAGAAGAAAGAACCAGGATAGTGTTGAATGGCTAGGCTTACTTCCTACATGAGTCCACTCCAAGATTGGGGGAGGTGGCTGTTTTAGCTAATGCATAGAAACCAACACAATCAGTGAAAATGAGGAAACAGTTCCAAATGAACAGGTAAAACCTCAGAAAAAGACCTTAACAAAAGGGAGATAAGTGATTTACATGATAAAGAGTTTACAATGGTCATAAAACAATTCGTGAAGAAAGTACTAAACAAATCACAGAACTTGAAGAATACCACTGCTGAACTGGAAAATACAAAGAACGGTTCAGTAACACTAAAACAAAGGATCAGTGAACCTGAAGATAGGTCCATGGAACTCCTCTAATCACAGCAAAAAGATAAAAAAAAAAGAAAGTGATTACAGCTTAAGGGATTTATGGGATAACATCAAGCCAACCAATTTTCACATTATATGCGTCCTTAAAAGAGACGAGAAAGAGGGTGAAAATTTCCCGAAGGAAACAGACCACCAAATCCAGGAAACCGAGTTCCAAACAACAGGAACCCCAAAAGACCCACAGCAAGACACATTGTAATTAAATGGCCAAAAGCTAAGGGAGAGAAACAACTTGTTATATACAAGGGAACCTTGTAAGACCCTTAGTAAATTTTTCAGTTAGAAACCTTTGCAGACTGGAAGACAGTGGCATGGCTGCTGAACGAAAAGTAATGTGAACCAAGAATACTCTACCTGGCAATGGTGTCCTTCAGTATTGAAAGAGACAGTTTTCCAAACAAGGAAAAGCTAAAGGAGTTCATAATCACTAGACCAGCCTTACAGGAAATGTTAAAGGTGCTTTAAACTGTTTAGTAAGAGGAAAACCTATGAAAATATGTATCTGAATATTTAAAGGTTAATATATAAATTCAGAATAATCTTATATTGTAATGGTGGGTTAATCACCTACAAAAGTAGTAAAATAACCATAATGACAACAGTTTAATGGACCCTCAAAATGTTAAAGATATAAACTATGACATCAAAAATAGAACGGGGGTAAAAATGTAGAACCTCAGAATTTACCAGCTTACAATAGGTCTAATGTAAGCCTCATGGTATTCACAAAACAAAAATCTACAGTTGATACACAAAATATAAAAGTAATCTAAGCATATCACTATAGAAAACAAATCATAAAGAAAGCAAGAGAAAAAAGGAACAAAGGAATTACAAAATTTCCAGAAAACAATAAAAGTGGCAGTAAGTCCATATCTGTCAATAATTAAATGCAAATGGGCTAAATCCTCTGATCAATAGAGTGGCTGAATGAATGAAGAAACCATATCCATCTATCTTGCTGCTGACAGGACACAGTTTTAAGGACAGACACAGATTGAAAGTGAAGGAATGGAAAAAAATAATCCAGGCTAATGGAAGCCAAAACAAAGCTGGAATAACTATATTAGGCAAAAAAGGTTTTTGAAACGAAGACTAACCAGAGACAAAGAAGGTCACTACATAATAAAGAGGTCAACACAAAAGTGAGTATAACATTTGTGTATGCATCCAACATAGGAGTATCTAAAGATATAAAGCAGAAAGTAACAGGTCTAAAGGGAGAAAAAGCAATTATAATAGGGGCAGGGGCAGACAGTGGATAGATCATCCAAACAGAAAATCAATATAATGAAACAGTGCACTTAACAGACATTTACAGAACATTTCATCCAAAAGCAGAATACACAGTTTTAAGCACACATGAAATAATCTCCAGGACAGATTGTAGGTTAGGCCACAAAAACAAGTCAGTAAATTTAAGAAGACTGAAATCATAGCAAATATCTTTTCTAATCACAAAGATATGGAACTAGAAGTCATAAAAAGAAAACCGGAAAATTAAAAAAATAGTGGAGATTCAACAACATGCTGGAACAATCAGTGGGTCAGAGAAGAAATCAAAAGAAAAAACATACCTTGAGACAAGTGAAAATGGAAAGACAACATACCAAAACTTAAGGGATGCTGCAAAAGCAGTTCTAAGAGGGGAGCTCATAGCAATTAGTGCCTACATCCAGAAACAAGAAAGATCTCAAGTTAAACATATCTTACTTTATACTCCAAGGAAAGAGAAAGAGAACAAGCTAAGCCTAAAGTTAACAAAAGCAAGAAAATAAAGAGCAGATATAAAGGAAATAGACACTAAAAAGACAATAAAAGAGCAATAAAACTAAGAGCTAAAGAAAATAGATGAAACTTGAGCTAGACTTAAACAGAAAAGAGATGTTACAACGGATAACAAATACAAAAAGACTACTATGAACATGGACAAATGAAACAACTTAGAAATGGAGTATTCCTAGAAACGTACAACCTTACAAGACTGGATCATGAAGAAACAAAATCTGAACAGACCAATTACTAGCAAGAAGATTAAATCTGTAATCAAAAAGCCTCCCAGCAAACAAAGTCTAAGACCAGATGGCTTCACTGGTGAATTCTACCAAACACTTGAAGCATTCATATCAATCCTAAAAATAATCTTCCAAAAAACAGAAGAGGAGGGAACACTTCCAAACTCATTTTATGTGGCCAGGAATAGTCAGATACCAAAACCAGACAAGGATACCACAATAAAGAAAATTACAGGCTAATATCCCTGATGAAAATAGATGCAAAAATCCTAAGCGGTCTACTAGCAAACTGAATTCTTTTTTGTTTTTTTTTTTTAAAGATTTTATTTATTTATTCATGAGAGACACAGGCAGAGAGAGAAGCAGGCTCCATGCAGGGAGCCCGACGTGGGACTCGATCTCAGGACTCCAGGATCACGCCCTGGGCCGAAGGCAGGCGCTAAACCGCTGAGCCACCCAGGGATCCCAACAAACTGAATTCAACAATGTTAAACGGATCATCTACCATGATCAACTGAGATTTATTCCAGGGATGCACAGACAGTTTAGCATCCACAACCAATCAGTGTGATTGGTCACATTAAATGAAGAATACAAATCATATCATCTCAGTAGATACAGAAAAAAGCATTTTAACAGTATTCAACATCCACTGATAAAAGCTTAACTAAAGCGGGTACAGAGGGAACATCCTCAACATAACAAAGGGCTTGGCTTATAGGGTAAGTCCACAGCTGTCATCCTCCTCAGTGGCTAAAAGCTTTTCCTCTGAGATAAGAAGATAAGGATGCCTACTCTTGCACTTTTAATGAAACATAATACGAGTCCTAGAGCAGTTAGGCAAGAAAAAGAAAAGGCGTTCCAATTGGAAAAGAAGAAGTTAAAGTGTTACTATTTGTCGGTGACATGATATATAGAGAAAACCCTAAAGACCACTAAGAAACTGTTAGAGCCTAATTGAATTTAGTGAGTTGCAAGATTCACAATATACAAAAGTCTGTTGCATTTCTATATACTAATAACTATCAGAGGTTAATAATCCCATTTACAATTGCATAAAAAAGAATGTATAAATTTAACCAAGGAGGTGGAAGACCAGTGGAAGTTTTTGCTGAAAACTGTAAGACATTGATGAAAGAAATTAAAGGCAAATAAATAGAAAAATATTCTGTGCTCACAGATTAGAAGAATTAAAATTGTTAAAGTGTTCATACTACCCAAAACAATCCACAGATTTGATGCGGTTTCCAATGATGTTTTTCACAGAAATAAGCAATCCTAATATTTGTATGGAACCATGAAAGACCCTGAGTAGCCAAAGCAATCTTGAGAAAGGACACAACTGGAGGCACATTTCCTGAAACTATATTACACAGTTATAGTAATAAAAAATGGTATTGGCATAAAAACAGTAAGTCACAGGCAGCCCGGGTGGCTCAGTGGTTTAGCGCCGCCTTCAGCCCAGGGCCTGATCCTGGAGACCTGGGATCGAGTCCCGCGTCAGGCTCCCTGCATGGATCCTGCTTCTCCCTCTGCCATTCTCTCTGTCTCTCATGAATAAATAAAATCTTAAAAAACAACAACAACAACAATAAGTCACATAGTAGATGTGAAGATCAATGGAACAGAGAGCTCAGAAAAAAAAAACCAAAACTATATATGGTCAGTTAATTTGTGACAAAGGAGCCAAGAATATATAATGGGGAAAGGAGAGTCTCTTTAATAAATGGTGCTGGGAAAACTGGAGCACTAGGTCACACCATACATTAAAATCAACTCAAAATGAATTAAAAACTTGAACGGAAGACCTGAAAGCATTAAAACTTCTAGAAGAAAAGATAGGGGGTAAGCTCCTTGACATTAGTCTTGGTAATGATTTTTTGGATTTGGCAGCTAAGCAGATATAAACAAGTGAGACTACACTGAACTAAAAACCTATGCAACAAAGAAAACCATGAACAAAATGAAAGGGCAACATATGGATTGGGAGAAAATATTTTTAAGTCATAGATCTGATAAGGGGTTAATGTAAAAAACTCACATAGTTCAATTAAAAATGGGCACCGGATCTGAATAGAAATTTCTCCAAACAAGATACACAAATGGTCAACAGGTACATGAAAGGGTGCTGCTGCTAAATATCACCGGTTATCAGGGAAAGGCAAATTAAAACCACAATGATGTATCACCTCACACCTGGTAGATGGCTATTACCAAAATGACAAGAAATCACAAGTGTTGGCAAGGATGTGGAGGAAAGAGAACCTTTGTGCACTGTTGGTGGGGATGCAAACTGGCAGCAACGGTGGAAAACAGTACAGAGGTTCCTCAAAAAATTAAAAATAGAATTATCATATGGTCCAGCTGTTCCACTGTTGGGTATTTATCTGAAAAACAAAATCACTGTCTTGAAAAGATATCCGCACCCCCTTGTTCATTTTGGCATTATTTACCATAGCCAACATAAGAAAACAACCTAAGTGTTCATCTACACTGGATAAAGAAAATGGCACAAGTGTATGCAGTGCACGCACATAACACAGGAATGTTATTCAGCCATAAAAAAGAAGGAAATACTGCCATTTGCAAGAACATGGATGGACCTTGAGGGGAGGGCACTATGGTAAGTGAAACTAGCTAAAGACAATACTGTATAGTCTCACTTATACATACAAAAAAATTGAACTCATAGATAGATACAGAGAATGGTTTGTTGTTGCCATAGGCCTGGGGTGGGGAGTGGATGGAATGGATGAAAGTGGTCAAAAGGTACAAGGTCATAAGTCCTAGGGATGTAATGTACTGCATGGTAACTACAGTTAATCATATTGTACATTTGGAGGTTACTAAGAGATTTAAAAGTTCTCATTAAAAAAAAAATATGTACCTCTGTGTGGCGACGGATGCTAACTTATTGTGGTAAAATCATTTCTGTATAATCATTATGTCATACACACCTAAAACAACTGATGTCAATTATATATCAATAAAGTTGACATAATTAATATATATTAAGATGCTAAATTTGTGATGTTATACAGCCACAGGAAAATTAAACATTCCAATTATAATTTGAGCAAGTTTTATTTTTTTATTTTTTTATTTTTATTTTTATTTTTTTTTATAATTTGAGCAAGTTTTAAAAATAGAATTTGACAAGCTGATTCTAAAATTTTATAGGGAGATGGAAAGGATTAAGAGTAGTGAAAACAATCTTGGAAAAAATGATAACATTGTTGGATCCACAGTACCTGATTTAAAGATACACTAGAAAGTCACAGTAGCTAAGATAGCGTAGTATTGCATAGGGGACAAATACATCAAAGGAAAAGAAGAGAGGTCCAGAAATAGATCAATATTTAAAACCTCATTGATTTTCAAAAAAAAAAACCACCCAAGTAATACAATAGGCAAAGAAGACTTTTCAGCAAATGGTGTGGGAAGACTGGATATCCAGCTGGGGCAGGGGGAATCTCAATCCTCCTCTCAGAGTATAAACAAAAATAATTTCAAAATGGATCATAGACCTACAGCTTCTAGAAGAAAACATACCAGAATAAGCCTGGGACTTGTTAGAAGGCAAATACTTTTTTTGACAGGATACAATAACCATAAAACTTAAAAATGTATAGATTATAATTCATCAAAATCTCATCAAAAGACAGCATTAAGGAAAAGAGTTGGAAAGCCACAGAAAAAAAACTTGAAAAATATATCTGACAGACTTATATCTAGATACAAATAAAAGAAGTTTTACAACTCAATAACAAAAAGACAACCCAGTAACAATGGGGAAGAACAATCTTTTCAGAAAAAGATACTGGGACATGTACATGGCAAAAGAATGGGAGAAGGTATTTGCAAATCATGTATCTGATAAAACACCCATATCTAGAGTCTGTTAAGAATTCTTACACCTAAAAAAAAAAAAAAAGAAAAGAAAAAAAAAAAAGAATTCTTATAACTCGGGACGCCTGGATGGCTTAGTGGTTCAGTGTCTGCCTTTGGCCCAGGGTGTGATCCAGGAGCCCCGGGATCAAGACCCATATCAGGCTCCCTGCGTGGAGGCTGCTTCTTCCTCTGCCTGTGTCTCTGCCTCTCTCTGTGTGTCTCTCATGAATAAATAATTTTAAAAAATTATTATAACTCAACAATAAAAAGACAAACTAGCCAGTTAAAAAATGGAGAAAGGACTTGAATAGACAGTTCTCCAAAGAAGATACACAAATGGCCAACAAGTACATGAAAAGATGCTCCAAATCCTGAGCCATTAGGGATATGGAGATCAAAACCACAATGAGATACCACTTCCCACCTACTAGATGATTATAAACAACAAGGCTGACAAGTGTTGATGAGGATGTGGGGGCAACTGGAGCCTTTGTGGGGGAAATGGAAGAGTTGCAGGTGCTGTGGAAAGCAGTTTGGAATGTTCAAGGAACAGCAAAAAGGTTAGTGGGGCTGCTGCACAGTGAGCAGAGGTGGTGGCCAGCAGCCTTTGTTTTTGCACATGTGATTAAAAAATCCCGGGGGGCTTATGAAGGAACTTGCTACACTGCAGGTAGTTGAGAGGACTCACCATGGACTGGGTGACAGGGGTGAGGGTGAGGGGAGTCACACCTAACGACCGGGTTCCCACTGGAGCAGCTGCTTGAGCGGAGCTGCTCCTGACAGAGGGCCAGAGTCCCATTTTAAGCAGGCTAGACTAGATGCCGTGGCAGGGACTGAGCTCCCTGCTTCCCTTTGAAGAGTCTGCCGCATGTGGGCAGGCTTTTGGCTTCCCAGGTAGACACAACATTTCCCTGCCTCCCTTGCAGTATGTGTGGCCACGAGTAAATTCTTGCCAATGGAATGCAAATTGAAGGGGTGTGTGCAGCTCTCATGTGACAAAAAATGAGACTTGGAAAGAGGGATTTTTCAGATCTATGGATGCTAAAAGTTTTATTCAGAATATATATATTCTGAACTTTAAAAAGCTCCATTGTTATTAATTGGCTCTAGTAATGGACTGATTAAAAAGAAGCCCTTATAATTTGATAAAATACATTATAGTTGGAATCCGTGATGCTGCTTGGCCAGAAAGCCTTTGTCACCATGGAGATTGTACACTCGGCATTTTAGCATTGTTTAAGGACATTAAAGTTTTGTTGTCAAGATAATTCAAATCTGACAAGTTACACGATGCACAAAAAGGAGCCACTGCCCGTACAAACTGTAAAACTGTCTACTCTGTGGACCCTCGTGCCCTGGGGAAGTGAGTAGATGGTCTGGCACTTACCTGCACATGCCGCTCACTGCTCCACCTCTGTTCGCAGGTACTGGGTACAGTCTGAGATTTTTTTTAGTTGAGCAAAGTTTAATCTTTCTGAACACATAGGACATGTGCTTTCAGTGTTTAACAAGCTGTTTGGGGAGGGAAAGCAGAGTAGATTAAATATGTAATATTCTGTTAGCTTTGGGTTATTCTAATGAGAAAAACAACCATTCCTGTCTATACCTCCTTAGTACATATTCATCACATGATTTAAGAATTAGGAATATTCAGTCTCATGCAAGATCCTCTTTAAGGAAAATGTTCTTAAAGGTCATAGAAGGTTTGGTCTTTAGAGATCTATAGGAATACGAATAAGGAGACCTTAGAATAAAAGTGATTGAATGAAAGGCCTATTTTTGGGGAACTCTGTGTGACTGAATGAAACAATGCACACTTACATCTTAAATTCTGAGTACAGAGCAGGGAAATCGCAATGTGGACACACAGTCCAATCATCTTTCAACATATGTCGACCCTGGAAACAGTACATTTAAGAGTAAAATTCACTGAAAAAAATTCCCGCCATTATTCAATTATAATAAATGTATTAAAATTAAAAGCCAGACCTCTAAATTAGGCGAGTAATAGAGATGGCATCAAACAGACTGAAGCCAGATATCACTTATCAAATTCATGTATAAAAGAATAGTCTTGAATTTTGTGACATCATTACCTAAATTTATTTTCCTTTATAATAAAGTTTAAGATAGTCTAGTGATTAACATATAATCTGGTATTTAAAATTTCCTAATAGGGGGCACCTGGGTGGCTCAGTGGGTTGAGTGTCTGACTCTTGATTTCAGCTCAGGTCATGATCTCAGGGTCATGGGATTGAGTCCTGCAAACCCCGTGTCAGGCTCTAATGCTCAGTGTGGAGTGTGCTTGTCCCTCTCCCTCTGTCCCCACCCCCCCAATCAGTCCCTTGATTGTGCTGTCAAATAAAATAAATTCTTTAAATTTTTTTTTCTACTAGATAAAATTAATAATAAAAACCACCACTTATTCAGTATGGCCAGTAGTGTACTAAGGCTTCAGACTGTTCTGTCATCAGCCTGCAGTTTATCTCAGTAGGCAGGCATTGTTACGGTTGGACCTAGCAAAGTAAAGCAAATTGCAGGTTATATAGCCAATCAAGTGGCAGAGAAAGGATTTAAGCCCAGGACCATCTGATTGCCAAGTGTGTTTTATACACATCAGGTATTCAAGTGGTCTCCCTCCCCCCACTATGTGTGTGTGTGTGTGTGTATGTGTGTGTGTGTGTGTATTATAAACAAACTTACTGTTGCAATGCAATATGGGATGTTATTTTTACATCCAGGACAGAGGAGTTCACACTCTGGGAGAAGAAATGCACAGAATGGACATGGGGTTGTGGCTTCTTCTGTCTCAGATGTATCAGGTCTCCTGTGAGAAAGAATCCTGTGTGACATGCCTGCTTCTTCACAGTCAGAATCTGACACTAGAGATAAGCTCACTGTCAGTCTGCACTCCAGAGCTCCGGGAGGAGGAAGAGGAATTAAGATGGGTCAAACTGTAGCATTATACAGGCACTTGGGGGCTGCAGTTCTTAGCCCATTAAGTGGCAGACAACATGGGTGGGTCTTGCCGTCTCTTCTCTTCCTGTGCCACTGGCGTGGTAAGCCTGCTTCTTCCCGTCTCTCCCTTTAGTGTCCTGAAGCGGTAAAGGCTATGCGGGGCTGTGCAAGAGAACTTTCTGTGACAATGGCAGTGTTCCAATTCTGTACTCTCCAATGCGGTAACCATGAACCACATGAAGCTTTTCATATGGATAGTTTGAGGAACCAAATTTTAAATTTTTTAAAATTTTAATTAATTTAAATTTAAGTTAGGGACGCCTGAGTGGCTCAATGGTTGCGCATCTGCCTTTGGCTCAGGGTGAGATCCCGGAGTTCTGGGATCCAGTCCCAGGTCAGCCCTTCTGTAGGGAGCCTGCTCCCTCTGCTCGTGTCTCTGTCTCTCTTTCTGTGTCTCTCATGAATAAATAAAATCTTTTAAATTTAAGTAGCCACATGTGGCTAGCAGTTACCATATTAGACCTCCTAGTTGTGTAGGAATCTTATGTGGGGGGAGAATGTCTAGCATCTCTTCCAAGCTAGTGCCCAGGCCACAGTGGCACTAAATTGTCAGGGGAGACATGCTCTAGCATTTCCCACCCACCTGACAAGGGAGGAGACTTCTGTGCTCTGGAGGACAAAGCTGGAAGACACAGGGCTCTGCTTTCCTGGTATCAGGACACAGCGGCACCCACCCTGAGCCATGACACTTTGTTTAGGAATCAAATAAGTCCTTTTTCAAGTCGTTGTTGGGTTTTCTGCAGCTGGTAGCTGAATACAATTCTAATTGCTACCCCTAATCCATTCTCTTACGGAGCCAGCACATTAGCAGCCATATTGTAAAAAATACGTTTGTAAAATGTGATTAGATAGTAGAACCAGTTGTCACTGCCTACCTGACCATTGCCTCAATCTTCTTTTTGTATTTGGGGTCTATTTTGTTGCGGTACTCGGGCCTCATCAGCATAGCAGCGAAGCTGAAAGCAGAGTTCTTCAGGCCTGCTCTGTGACACTCGATCACAGTAGACGTCAGGATTGGCACAATGTCTGCAATAGAAACGGGACAGCAGAATGTACAGTGCCTCTACTGTCGTGACTCCATCCTCCTTCAGGAGGAAAACAGGATCACAGCTTTCTAAATTTGCTTTTTTCTGGCAAAAAAACAGATATGACCTGTTTGTTGAATGAGGCATAGCAGTGCAGTCACTGCTTATCACAATGTCCTTCCTGTGATGATCTTATGTTTTGCCCTGTGACACCAGGACCTGCACTCCCTTGCTGTCACCTTTTGCATGTATCCTCTGATACCACTGAGATGCATTTTTGCCTTTGACAGGGCTGCCCGTGAATGGTAAGGGAGATTACTAATTTTATGCACTGACCTCTCTACATGTGTCTGTTTCTTCAGGACAGATACCCAGAAGGTGAATTACTGGATCAAACAACATGACTTTTTAAAAAATGCTCCTAGCACAAACTGCCAAATTGCTTTTTAGAAAGGCCATACTGTTCCCCGGAGCAGTCATGAGAGTGCCTGTCCTATTACATGGTACAGAATTATTTTAAAGTCTTTTTCATGTGACAAAAAAGAATACAGCTATAGAAGAGGGGTTGCTGAATTTTGACCTGTGGCCCAAATCTGGCCCCCTGTTTTTGTATAGCTCATGAGCTAAGAATGACTTTTATGTTGTCAAATGGTTGAAAGAAATCAAAGAAGAGTATTGTGACATGTGAAGATTAGATGAGGTTTAAATGTCAGCATCCAAGAAAAATAAAGTTATGCTGGAACACAGCCATGCTCATTCACTTCCGTACGGTTTATGTAAAAATAGTAGTTGTGACCAACCGCTATGGTCCATGAAGCCCCAGACATTGACATCTGTACCTTTATAGAAAGATTTTGTTGACTCCTGTTGTAGAATGTGAGAAAGTCTATTAATTGAATGTTATAATGACGTATCTTTTAGAATAATGGGACCATATTTATAGCAGCAGTGGCCTTTCATGGTTGAGGACAGAGTCAGACTTATTAGCTAACACTGTGATCTTGGGCAAGTGGTACTTCACTTCTTTTGCCTCAGTTTGCTTCTCTGTGAAATAGGGAAAATAATAATAGTACCCATGGGTGTACTTTTGAAGCTGTTATCCTTAGAAAGATCTGCTTGATCTTGGCTGGCATCTTGGAACTTGGGTTTTGGGGAAGTTTCTGCCATTTCCAGGTAAGAGTGACTCACAGTGCCTAAACTCTTTGTACAAACAATGTGGTTTAAGCCAAACACCTGCTTTCTGGGAGTTTGGAAATTTAGTGCATGCCAAGCAGGGGATGCCTACATACCCAGCCCGCAGTACAACCCCTGGGCATCGAGTCTCTCATGAGCACCTCTGGTAGATACCATTTTATATGTGCTATCACACAACTCACTGCCAGAGGAGTCAAGAGTGTCCTAGGTGACTCCACTTGGAGGGGACTCCTGGAAACTTGCCTGTTTTCCTCCGGACTCCGCCCCGAGTGCCTTTTCCCTTTGCCAATTTGGTTTTTGTATTCTTTTGCTGAAATCAGTCTTAGCCTTCAGCACTACTACTATGTTGAGTTGTGTGAGTCCTAGTGAACTGTCAAACCTGGGGGTGTCTTGGGATCCCATTATACTACTTCCTGGGGGGGTGACTGTGAGGATTAAATAGGTTAATTTATGCAGAGAACAGTGGCTGGCTGAGTTAGTGACTGCTATTAATGCAGAAATATGGATGACAGGCTCTTCTCAACAGTACTTACGTGACGGAAACTTGCTGATGTTGTTGGCCACCCGAATAAGCATACGTGCCCCTTTCATATGATCTCCATTTTTAACGTGAATCTGAAATAAATGATGTATTTTACTAACTGTAAGATATTTTGATTAATCTTAATTCATGCTTTATTCCCTTAGATAATCAACTCCTTCATTATCACCCTGAACAGGGTCGTCCCATGATCCTCACAGCCTTTCTTGGCTTACTGGACTTGGGATTTCTCCTTTATTTCTCCTTCCAGCAGCTGCTGCCTGGCACCATGGCCTCACTGGCCTTACCCCTTCTCTGTGCTCTGCTTTTTACTTTACCCTAGACCACGTGACATGAGTTCAAATCCCTGATCTATCTTTTACTGGCCATCATTGGAGGGTTAATAATACCAACTTTGCCAAGTTATTGTGAGACCTGAAAGTGGAGTCTCTCAGGCAGAAAGGATGAGTTGTTAAGGGAAGAGGGCACTGCTGTGGTTAAGGCCAAGGGGCAGTGGTGGCTGGAAAGATTGGGTGAGTACGGAGTATGTGTGTGGTCTGTGATCATGGCCAGGCCATGATGTCACAGTATCATCCAGCAAGATGGGGTAGCCCACAGAGGTGAGGCAGGAGATAGGGGTGGGGGTAGAGAGAAGTAGACCCAGTAGGAGGCAGAACTGGTGGTATTTGGTGAGAATGTGCAGGGCGAGTTTAGAGTAACTCCCAGGCATCAGGTCTAAGCAAATGGAAGATAGTATAATTTACTGAGCTCTGCAACATAATAAATATTAACTGAATCTCAAGAAGGGATAGGGAATCCCTTGCTGCTTGTCCTCCACGGACTCTCTGGGCCTCAGAATGTTTGGTGTTTGCATAAGAGTTGAGAACTGTGGCAATAGGGAATAGTCACAGGTGCCCCTCAGTGGGAGGGGAGCAGGGTGTCTGGTTGGTCCTATGTAAGTGACAGGCCAGCTCTTGGGGCCAGAGGAAAAGACTTGAGAGCCATCCCTGTGATGAATGGTGGTAGAAAGCCCTGGTTCTGGAGGGCTTCTTAGGATTCCCTAACCCTTGCTTCCCGTCTTCTAACCCACAAAACTCCATTTTGCTGGATTCTGTGCTCCTAGCACATTGGCATCACCACTCATGCCTGCAGTTGAGAGAAGTCTCCCTTCTCCCTTTCTACTTCTTTCCATGTGAGAAGGTATGCTCCTGCTGCTCTGGAAGCAAATGTATTCTTGGGGGTTGCAAGTTGGAATTCTAGGGTTTTTTCTTACAGAACTGTGTGGCCTAATATGGTAGTCACTAGCCAGATACAGCTATTTAAATTTTAAATTTAAAATTATATAAAACAAATTTGGCTTATCAGTTGCACTAACTGTGCTTCAGGTGCTCCACAGCCAGGCCAGTGGCTGCTGTAGGGGGCAGCACAGACACAGTACACTTACAACGCTGTAGAAAGTTCTAGGGGATGGTGCTGTTAAGAGATCATATCAGGATCTAAATAATTTGTAAGAGGAGTCCTCTATCCTAGGTACCATCAAAATTAAATAAGCTCTTGTAGACTGGCCTGAAAACTAAATCAGCATTAACATGGGAAGATGTGCTTTGATATAATGAAAATATAGAAAAATACCTAAGTTGAATTCTACCTATATCTTTACAGAGATGCTGTGTGTGTGAATGTATTTATACACATAAAACATTTAAGTAAATGGTACATACGAGCATTTGAGGTCTGCATGCTATATTTTTTTAATTAAAACTTACTAATTAAAAAAACAAAATACAACTGGACATAAATATAATCCTAATGTGATTAAAAAGTAAGAGTGCACCCATGTATGTATAGAAGCATAAAGGATATTTACAGCGCAGTGATAGCAGCTGTTACGTAGGGCGATGGACTTAGAAGGTACTTTTCCATTATACATTTCTACATTCTCTAAATCTTTTCAGTGAATATGTGGTTTTATATTGAGATGAAAACTAAACTCAAAAATTGTGGGAGTGTATAAAATCTATCTTAGAATTCATAAACTAGTAAGCTCTGGTTAAATGTCTTAGGTAAATCCTTTTTTTTTTTACCAGGTGATTCCCTAATATATACACAGAGAAACCTGCTTTCCCTCTTATCCCCTTCCTGGGGATTGGTCCCATGCCTCCTCTGCCCCATGTCTCATTCCCTTTAGGAAACTACTTTTGCTAGCTAGACTTTTGAGTATATTTCTAATTTTAGTTACAGTGAATATATATTCATTCTTATGTTTTGCCCTTTTGTACACAAAAGGTAGCATACAGTGTAATTATTGTTTTTTTCACTTAACAGTATGGAGATCTAGAAAATGGCTCTAATCCGATGGAGAGGTGCCCATGAGAAATCCCTTCAGGTGATAAACTCACTTGGCAGACTACGTCCCGAGTCACTCGAAGGGCCTCACCTTCACTAGTATATAGCTGTGCAGAATCATGAGGTTGGTAGCCATCTCCGAGGGAATCTTGATCTTCTGGGATTTAAGTTCTGCATACATACTAAAGAGAACGTCGTGGGCATTCCGATAGTTTCCTTGAAAAAAGGTGGCAGAATGATATTATTGCAGAGGATGAAATCTGAGGACTTCCTGTAGTCCTTATTTTTTTGAAGTTTTTATTGAAATTCCAACATACGGTGTAATATTAGTTTCAGGTGTACAATATAGTGGCTCAAGATTTCTATGCATCACCAGGGGCTCATCATCATGTGGACCCTCACTGTACAGGCAGACTTTGTTACCAGCATTATCTTTTAAATTTCTCATCTAAAATAACTTAATAGTTTTTCCTGTGCTAACTGATGATAGTGTCCAGCCAGTCCCTCAGGGAGAGAATGTTGTCATCTGAGGTATCTCCTTCCTCAGGGCACCACCTGCTCCCAAAGCCAGGGGGTCAGCCCAGTTCTGAGTCTACCTTCTAAGCCTCCAAAGTCCAGCCCCACGGGTCGCTTTCATGCTTCTCGCCAGCACCACTCTGCAGCAGCATATTAATTGGCACTCCCCTGTGCTTGTTCTGCCTCCATTCTCATGTCAGAGTGTTCTGGAAAAATGCCAAATTCACACTCCAACAGAAAACCCTCCAAGGGCCTTGGGGATGGAGTACAAGTTCCTGAGCAGAGGGCCCGAGCCCTTCAGGATCTGCCTCTGCCTGCCTGATGGACCTGCCTCTGAGCCCTGGTAGGTGCCCCTGCACCCCCTGCTGCTGTTCTCCTTGGACACCCCCTTCTCCCTCAGCTCCTGCCTGAACCTCGGCCTTTCAAAACTCGGGGGGAACTTCTGTTGCCTTCTCTCCTCTCCATCCTCCAACTCCCTATACATCCACCCCTCAGGATGAGGTGGGTCTCTCTCATGGTGCCCTTCTAATGGGTTTTCTTTCCACTCTGGCACTTCTCAGCCTGTATAACAACTCTGAATCTACTTTCTATGTGTCCCACCTAACCAGGACTCCCTAAGGGCAGAACTGGGGCTCAGTCCTCTGAATCCTGAGCCCGCATCATGTATCCCTATAGTAAGTGTTGGATCAATGTAAAATGAATAAAGTAGTGATTTTTTAAATTCTATATTTGCCAAAGCTGTGTTCCATATTTATGAACATCTAAAAGAATCAGCTTGCAAAAATTAGTCAATAAATATTCAGAGAGCATGTGAATAAGTGAGTAGAACCATTCTGGAGGTTCTATAGATAGTCCCTGTATACTCTTAAGAGCTAGGTCAATAACCATACCACATCATCTCCCATCTTCTAACATCTTTTATGTTGTTAAAGCCCTATACATTGGATGGGAAGGAAGTGCTGCATGGTGTAGGAGAGAGGCTATGTGCTGGTTGAGGGTAGAGAGGCTGCCTTCTTGGAGATGAGAGCCTTGAGGCCATTAAGGGAGGATGAAACAGCACAAGCAAGGACACATTAATGGGGTTATTCTGTGATGGGGAATTATTTTACTTCTCTCGAACCCAGAAATGATTATTTCCTTAATCTTCTGGGTTCGGAGCAAACCCAGATCAGAAAAGAGGATGGGGTTTGATTCTACTACTTGAATATGAGAAACAGATGAATTTCCAGGGCCTACCTGCAGACTGCTCTTCTCTGGCAATGATGATGGCAGTCCGGGCAGCTTCTCGGGATTGTTTCAGGGCCATGTACAAGCGGAACAGGTACTTGGCATCCTGACATACAAACCATTAGAGAAACATCACTGTCTTCATTAGCTAAGGGGAGAAACACCTACAATTTTGCATTTCAGTTGAAATCCACTTTTGATACTGTTTTTAAAAAAATCCATTCAACAAAGAATTTGCTTTATCAAGTATTTATTTATAGTTCAGTATGTGCCAGGTCATATTCTAAGTACTTGAGAAGTATTAATGTGTTTAAATCTTCATACCTTCCCTGGGAGGAAGGTACAATTATATGCCAATTGCACTGATGAGAAACAAACATAACAGGGCCTCTTCAGAGTCTGGATCTGACCCATGGTGATTGGGCCTCAGAATCTGTTCCTAACCCTACTCCATAGAGTTACCTCCTGTGTACTTGAAATCAAGTTGGTACAATGTACTAACTTTGCAAAATTTCAAAAACTGTTACACCTATATAAATTTGGCCCATAAAAACTTTGGCCTTTGACTATTTTCTATTCCCATTCTCTTCACCTCTAGACAATTTCATATACTTGATGCTGGTTTCTGATTTTGTTAAAATAAGAGGACATAAGGTGAGCTGGTTTGGAACAGTCTAAGGGCCTGGGGCTCCACATCTCTATCTGTGAAATACTGGAAATGGACTCGGGGATCAAGTTCCCTATAATCCTCTCCAGCTATGACATTCTTGCACCTTCGCTCCAAATCAGTAAGGTGACTCCCTTCACAAGAAAATCACCTCAAACATCACAGTAAAAGGCAAGAAAAAGGCAAAATAAAACCAAACAAGGTCATTCTCATAGGGAATGAAAGAGGATCAGTGTCTGTATAAACTCCCAAGAGTCACATACTTTGAAAATATGTTCTTAATTATTTATTTCTACTTTATATTTACAGTGAGTTACTTTTACGCTAAATAGGATTTTTAAAAAAATATTTTATTTATTTATTTATTCATGAGAGACACAGAGAGAGAGGCAGAGACACAGGCAGAGGGAGAAGCAGGCTCCATGCAGGGAGCCTGATGTAGGATTTGATCCCGGGACTCTAGGATCACACTCTAGGCCAAAGGCAGGCTCCAAACCACTGAGCCACCTGGGGATCCCGCTGAATATGATTGTTATTAGTTCCCCAATATTTGAAATGTGAACAAAGTATACTGATTTTTAGGGATTAATGCTAACTCATAATTCTAATAATATTTCTTATAGTTCCCAGAATAAATAAAACTCTTTACCTTTGTTTGAGGAAAATTGCGGGTGGTAAGAATTGTTATCTTGATGATGGTTGTGCCTATTGCACAGGTGGCAATGCCAGTGTCAGAGTGAATATACCTAATATCCTCTAAAATGCAGGGTCAGTTTAGAAGACTTCAGGCTAAACTTAGAAAACTGTTTAAGTCTATGATGCAGGAGCCATAATAGGTAAAAACAGGGCAGAATAAAGTCAAATCATAACTAAAATACTTAAAAAATCCAAGTGACAACAATATTCCTGGTACCTTAGGCATGCCATCACTCTCTCCCATAAGGTGGTCTATCAGCTGATTGGTCAGCAGTTCATCTTTGGCTTGACCAACCTAGTTAGGAAGAGAAAGAAACCATAAATTCAGCATCTTAAAAAACTAGGAAGGAAGAGGAGTGGAGGAAATAAATAATCTTGTGCTAAGGAAATAGAATAAAAAAATTGTAAAAATATCTATAGTTAAGAACCTGACATGATACAAATTCAGAGTCCTTCATTCATTTATAAAGTCTCCATTAATAAAAGTCTCTCCTTAGAAGCTATAGCTTCTCTAAGTTGCTGTATCAAAAGGCTGCATTTTTTTTTCACACACAGAATACACTTCTTGAATGTTTCAGTAAAAACTTTAAGGTAAGTGACATCTAGACAATAGGGTCCTGAGTGCAGGAACTGGGCCGTCTGTGACAACATAGCACCAAGTGCTGCATCTTCAGCATTTTCAAGGGAAATGAACTTGTCCATGGCCACATGCCATCCAAAGCAGAAAAAGTATGGCTGTAGGGACCCAGAAGAGGGCAGGCAACTGGAAGTGTAGGTGGAGTTTTGGAGAGGATGCTGGCCTGGAGATCTAGATCTGAGAGTCACTTCCATGAAGGTCAGCATTAAATCACTATTGTTGCATAGTGTAGAAGAAAACTTATGTACCATATTGGAGGATGGGAATGTGTTAGTTGGAGTAACTACTGACATGAGTAGGAGGCTTAAGACTCTTGTGTCTATAAAAAAGGGGTGAGCCAAGAATACAACTGGAGGTACACTAGAGGGGAGGAATACTGGAGTATAGCACTGCCTTCACTGTATTAGTGATACAGTAAGAAAAGCCACTGGAAAATGAAGGTAATGGTCATTAGGACAAAGCAACACATGGCCTAGCTTGCTACAGGGGAAAGAATAAAAAGAAGTTTGAAAGTTCCTTGTGCAGAAGGGATTGTTGTGAATCTGTGGAGTAGAGGGGCTCTTGTGGATTTCTACACACTTGTGTGTCATCAGTGCAAGAAAGCTAAGCTTTTATAAATCTATTGCCTTTACTTTTACCATTGCCATAAGGAAAGGACGCTCGCTGTATGGAAGAGAAATCCTTTATAGTTCCTCATGTGTATGGTTTTGGGTGAATAAGCCAGTATAGAGACATGGTTAAAGCAAAGAAAGGCTCTGGAATCAGCCTGCTTGAACTCAAAAGATCACCTGAGTGATCTTCAGGTTACTCTTGGGACCTCAATGAGGATAAAGATAATACCTAACTCACAGTTTTAAGGATTAAATAAGTTAATACCCTTAAAGTGCCTGGACTGGTGCTAAGTAAATGGTGTTGCCAGATATAGCAAATAAAAATACAGGACACCAGTTAAATTTGAATTTCAGAGGCTTGAGCACACCCAAAATGTTAGGATAGATGGAAAGGGTAGCTGGTAAGGAACAGGTGTGGCCACTAAGAATTAAAATTAAAAGGAGGATGGAGACAGAAGGCTGAGGAACACTAACATTTAAGGAGCAGAAAAGTCAGTGAAGGAGGCTGAGAAAGGACCATCTGAGAACTAGAGAAACAGTGTTCTAAGGGAGTAAAAATTTCAAGAAAGGTGTAGTATAATAACATAAAATGCTGCCATAACATGGAGTAAAGACTGAGAAGAGACTCATGCATTTAGCATGTAGGAGATCATTGGGGACCTTTTAGAGAAGGTTTATAGAAAGGTGAAGGCAGAAGCTGACTGCAAAGAGGCAGGAAGGCCCGCGACATGGCTACCGGATACTGTGAAGACCCATCTTTCTCAACCATCTCCTGGGTTCACTCAGATAATGATTCTCCACTAGGCCTCTACTACACACACATCAACACACATACACACATGCCAAGAATGTATTTCAGCAACTTGAGGGGTAGAAGATGGGGGTGGGGTTGAGGTGGGTGAAGTATGAATATTTTAAAGATATTCTTAATTATAGGGTCAGCAAGTAAGAGTGGACAGACTATAAGAAAGTTCAATTCGGGGGAGGGTGTCTCAAGGTAGAAAGGAAAGAAAAGAATGGAAGATTGGAAAAAAATTTATATCATCTATATAGTGCTTCTACTGAGCTGGGAACCAACATGTGTTCAATTCAGCAAATATTTACTGAGTGCCCACAATGTGCTAAACTCTCTATGAAAAAATGAGTCCTTGACCTTGAGGAGCTATTACTCTGAAGGGGTGATAATTGTAGTGGTAAGTGATGTTCAAAAGTACTTAGACAAGATTCTAAGGAGGGTGAAATTTCAGGAAAGGCTTATGTGTGAAGTGGGTTTTCTGTGTTGTGTAGGAGCATGAAGACAAGGGTGTATTTAAAAAAAATAAAAATTAAAAAATTAAAAAAAATGTCCCTATTACCCAAAGCAATTACAGATTCAGTGTGATGCCTATCAAAATTCTAATGGCATGCTTCACAGAACTAGAACAAATAATTCTAAATTTTGTATGGAACCACAGAAGATCCCAAATAGCCAAAGCAATGTTGAGAAAGAAGAACAAAATTGCACGCAGGAATCATGCTCCCTGATTTCAAATTATACTACAAAGCTACTGTAATCAAAACAGTATGGTACTAGTACAAAAACAGACAGGTCAATGGAGAGAGCCCAGAATAAAACCCACACATATAGGGACAGTTAATCTATGATAAAGGAGCCAAAACCATACAATGAAGAAAGGACAGTCTTATTTTTTTTAAGATTTTATTTATTTATTCATGAGAGACACACAGAGAGAGGCAGAGACATAGGCAGAGGGAGAAGCAGGCTCCCTCTGGGGAGCCCAACATGAGACTTGATCCTAGGACCCCAGGATCACACCCTGAGCCAAAGGCAGACGCTCAACCACTGAGCCAGCCAGGTGCCCCAAGACAATCATTTTAATAAAAATTGGCTCAGCTGGCTAAGTTTCTGTCTTGATTTTGGCTCAGGTCATGATCTCAGGGTTGGGAAACAGAGCGCTGCATTGGTTCCATGCTGAGAGTGGAGCCTGCTTGGGATTGTCACTCCCTTTCCCTCTGCCACCTGCCCGCTCATGCTCTCTCTCTAAAAAAAAAAAATTAAGAATAAATAAAAATAAAATAAAAGTGAACAAGATAAGTGCAGCCCCTGCCCCCACTCCCACAAACTTGGGAAAAGTGGAAAGCCACATTGAAAAGAATGAAACTAGACCACTTTCTTACACCATACACAAACATTAACTCAAAATGTATTAGGCTTAAATGTGAGACCTGAAACCATGAAATTCCTAAAAGAAAACATAAGGGGGGGGGGGTAAATTCCTTGACATCACTCTTAGTGATGTCTTTATGGATCTGACTCCAAAGGCAAGGCAAACAAAAGCAAAAGTGAACAAATGGGATCACATCAAACTAACAAGTTGCACAGCAAAGGAAACCATCATCAAAAACGAAAAGGCAACCTACCAAATGGGAGAAGGTATTTGCAATCTATATATCCAATAAGGGGTTAATATCCAAAATATATATATAAAAAACTCAAAATATATATATAAAAACCTCATGCAACTCAACTCATCCAAAATATATATATAAAAAACTCATGCAACTCAACAACAAAACCAACCTGATCAAAAAATGGGCAGAGGATCTGAATAGATATTTCTCTGAAGAAGATATACAAATGGCCAACAGGCACATGAAAAACTGCTGCACATTACTAATTATTAGGAAAATGCAAATCAAAACCACAATTGAGATATCACCTAACACCTATTAGAGTGGTTATTATCAAAAAGACAAGAAATAACAAATGTTGGAAAAAATGTGGCTAAAAGGGAACCCTGGAATGCTGTTGGTGGGATTTTAAATTAGTACAGTCACTATGGAAAACAGTATGGAGATTCCTCAAAAAATTTAGAACTACCACATGCCCCAGCCATTCCATTGCTCAGTATTTATTGAAATAATATAAAAACACTAATTTAAAAAATATGTGCAGTTATGTTTGTTGCAACATTTACAATAGCCAAGATATGAAAATTTGCATCCATTCATAGGATGAATAAATATGTCATATATATATATATATATATATATATACACACACACACATACATACACACACAATGGAATACTACTCGGCCATAAAAAAGAATGAAATCTTGCCAAATGTGACAACATGGATGGTCTTTGAGGGAATTATGCTAAGTGAAATAAGACAAAGACAGATACTATAAAATTTCACTCATATGTGGAATCTAAAACAAAATAAAACCAAACAAATTCATAGATACAGAGAACAGACCAGTGGTGCAGAAAGGAAGGAGGTTGGGGGATGGGTGAAATAGGTCAACTATATGATGATGGATGGTAACTAGACCTATGATGGTGATCCTTTGTAGTGCATACAGATATCGAATTATAAAGCTGTACAATTGAACCTTATATAATTAAAAACGAAATTAAGAAATGTAATCTCTGATATCTTGTTGTACCTGAGGGCAAGGAAGCTATTAGAGATTAATTAGGATTGTGTCAAAATGCAATAATCATTAACGCAAAGAGACATTTGAGCATAAAAAAAATCAACTGCAATGGACTGAAATCAAATATGTTAAAAACCTATGATTTCACAATGATATTAAAAACAAAATTACCTCTGGAGGTCACCTACAGAGGTCATTTACAACCCCTAATGAAATAACGGATCTAGGTAATAAATATTAATGGCTGCCATTAGGCAAAAGGTTGATGGGAAACCTTATAATGGAGGGATCGGGCTGACTGCTCCAACATCCAAAAATCCATTTTAACACCATAAAAACAGAGATGACAAATTATGGGCTATTATAGGCTGAATGTTTATGTCCCCCCTACCCAGTTCATATGTGGAAGCCCTACCCCACGATGTGATTATATTTGAAGATAGGGCCTTTGGGAGTAATTACAGTTAGATGAGGTCATGAGGGTGGGGATCTTATGATGGGATTAGTGGTGTTATAAAAAGGGGAAGGGAGAGAAATTTCCTGGAAAGGTCATGTGAGGACATAGCAAGAAGGTGGCCATCTACATGTCTGGAAGAGAGCTCTCAACCAAAATGGCTGGGCCCTTGACCTTAGCCTTCTCAGCCTCCAGAACTGTGAGAAATAAATTTCTGTTTTTTAAGCCACCTAAACTCTGTGGTATTTTGTTAGGACAGCCTGAGCAAATTAAGATATTAGGAACCTACTTAAGCAAAATACATAAATCAAGAAAGACAATTATCATATGATCTCACTCATGGGGAATTTAAGAAACAAAATAGAAGATCTTATAGGAAGGCAGGGGAAAATAAAACAAGATGAAATCAGAAAGGGAGACAAACCATAAGAGACTCTTAATCATAGGAAACAAACTGAGGGTTACTGGAGGGGAGCGGGGGGCAGGATGGGGTAACTGGGTGATGGATGTTCAGGAGGGCACATGATGTCGTGAGCACTGAGTATTTTATAAGACTGATGAATCACTGGCCTCTACCTCTGAAATTGATAATACACTACATGTTAATGGAATTTAAACAAAAATTTAAAAAAATATCCAAAGTAAACCCAAGCGAAATCCTAACAACAAAAAGATATGAGCCTACTGATATGATGAAATATGAAGTACACAGTACCATCTATGAAGTCATTTATCTAAAAAGATCAAATCTGTGTCTGATCAAGTATCTAGAATTAATTACCAGTTGGTGGGAAATACAGGAGATGGAGAAATTTGCATCCTAACTAGATGCTCAATAATATCAAGAAATGACTGTTGGAGAAATTGCAAGGCAATGCTGGAAATGTAAAATGGTTTAGCTTCTTTGGGGAAACAGTTGGGCAGTTCCTCAAAATGTTAAACATAGAGTTAACTCATGTCCTACCAATTCCTAGGTATATATACCCAAGAGAAATGAAAACACATGTCCACACAAAAACTTGTACACAAAGGTTAACAGCAGCATTATTCATAAAAGCTTGAAAGTTAGAAGTAACCCAAGTGTCTACCAACTGATGAATGGATAAACACAATGTGGTAGAGTCCTACAATACAGTGTTATTCAGCCAAAAAAGGAATGAAGTATTAGTACATGCTACAACACAGTTGAACTTTGAAAACATTCTACATGAAAGATGCCAGGCACAAAGGTCACATATTGTATGGTTCCAGTTATATAAACTGTCTAGAATATGCAAATCCACAGATTATAATAAAGAATACATATAACACAACAATTAAGACAGTGTGGTAGTGGTACAGGGGAGACAAATCAATGGAAGAGAATACAGAATCCAAAACCAGACTCACACAAAAATGGTCATTTCATCTATAACAAATGCTCCATGGTAATTCAGTGGGGGGGGAAAATGGTCTTTTGATAAATGGTGCTGGATCAACCAGATACCTATATGGGAAAAAAAGATTCCTGACTCCTACCTCGCACCATACACAAAAGTTAATCCAGGATGGGGATAGGCATAAGTACGAAAGCTAAAGCAATCAAATCTCTAGAAGAAAACAAAAGAGAAATACCTTAATGACCATGGGATAGGCAATGACTTATCAAATAGGACTAAAAAACACTAACCATTAAAGAAAAGATTCATAAGTTGGACTTTATTAAAACTTAGGAATTTCTATCAAGACACCACTGAAGAATAAAAAGGCAAGCCACAGCTTGAGAAATTTTCACAATACACATTTTGATGAAAAGACTTGTATCTAGAAATTATTAAAAAAAAGTCCTACAAATCAGTAAGAATAAGGTGAGATGATATAATTAAAAATTAGAAAAAAGATTTAAAATGCACTTCAGAAAAGAGGCTATCCAAATGACCAATATACATATGAAAAGTTGCTCAGTAATCAGTCTTTAGAAAAATGAATTAAAACCATAATGAGATACACTATACATCTATCAGAATAGTTACAATGAAATAGACTGGTAGGTGTTAGTAAAGAGAGCAACTAAATTCTTTCACACTGCGGGTAGAGTGTAAATTGGTATAACTACTTTGAAAAAAATGTTTGGCAATGCCTGCTATGCTAAAATATCTGTATCTTATGACCTAATAATTCTACTCCTGGAAATATAAATACACCCAATAAGGCAAAGTGCTACGTCCATCAAAAGACATGAACAAATTTATGGCAACCTTATTCATGACATGCCCAAATTGGAGACAACCCAAATGCCTGTTAACAGAATAATGGTTAAATAAATTGTGGTATAGTCACATAGTGGAATACTACACAGCCACGAATAAGAATGAACTCTTGCTGCATGTAGTAACACACATGCATTAACAGACTGTTGATTGGAAGAAAACTGGACATAAAATAGTACAAAGTATGTATGACTCCATTTATCTGAAATACATAGACAGATAAAACCAATCTATAAGGACAGAAGTCAGAATTGTGGTTACCCTTGGCTGGGGGCACTGACTGGGAGGCAACATAAGAGAGCCTTCTGGGGAGCTGGAAATGTTCTATATCTTGATCTCAGTAGGGGTTTAACCAGTGTACATATCTGAAAAAATGAGTTATATACTTAGGATTTGTGCACTTTATTGCATCCAAGTTACACCTAAAAGAAAATCCAAAGGTTCTTATCTTTTATAGACAGATTTTGTACCCATAAATAAATGACATGGTGTCTGTGATTTGTTTTAAAATAATACTGGGAAAGAGGTGGGGGTATGAATGACATAAGATTGGTTCTATGTTGATGGCTGTTGAAGTCAGATGATGGGTACATGGGAACTTGTTACACTATTTGGTCTACTTTTGTATGTTTGGAAATTTCTTCAAAAAGTTTTAAAAATATTGGCATTCACAAAAGTCCGCATTAGAGTGTTTACTTACAGTTTCAATTGCCATTTCTATTGCCGCATTATCTTCTGAGCTTGGACATTTCAGGAAATGTTTAAGCGCCTGAAATGAGAATCGTATAGCAATTAAAAATTTTCAGGCTGCTTTCACACTGGGGAAAAACAAAGCTTTCACATACTTAAAGTAATTATAGTTTGTGAAAGTATCTTCCTCTCAGCCAGGGGCTTGCATAGTCTGGGTCTTAAAATAGACACTTAACAGGTTGAGTGCAGTTTAAACAATGGAAGGATCCAGCAAATCCTCTGAAGAATTTAGTTCTGACTTCTGGTGAGAGGAGAATAAAAAACCATCCCTCTTTCATTGTGAAGATATAATTATTTTCATTCATTTGTTCATTCAACAAATATTTGCTGCCCACCTGCTACTATGCATGAGATTGTGCTGGATGCTGCGGAGAATCCCAGGAAGGATATGATATGGCCCCTCTTGTATTATGCACAATCTAATTGGGGAGATCTATGTAACATGATACTATAAGGAACCAATTATTTTAAGTCATAACTGTCTGATTCCTGAACACTACACCACCACACCTATGAAGAAATTTAAGGTTATAAAAGTTTAAAAGACAAATGGGCAGTATGGCCCAGTTTTCATAGGTGCTCTGAGGAACAAAAGTTGATTAAACATAGGGATGACCCTAAAGGTGCCACCAAGGAAAAAGGACTTGAGATGAACAAGTCTGTGGTAGATGGGGAAGAGGACGGAGAGGAATCCAGGTGAGAACAGGGATGGGGAATGGCCAGCGGGAATACAGGTTTCTTCAGTGTAAACAGCTGGATGCCAACAGCTTGTTGGGAAGTTCAGGCTTCTTGATCAATTTGCGGGAATTCTCTTGTGTGCCAGCTAAGGAGTCTGGACTTTAAGTGCCCAGAAACAGTAAATAGGTGGCCAGAAGGCTGAGTTCACACACAGACATGTTTCTTCAGTGGCTGAGGTATTCTATGAATATCTGGGCCCGTATTTTAAAATTGGGAGACTGAGACTCCTATTTCTCATGAAAAATCCTATGATCAGGCACTAGTAGGACCAACTCCTGAAAGGTAAGAATTTTCTGGAAGCAGAAGCTATTTCCTTCAGACCAAACAAGTGCCACCCATTGGCCCCTGACCTGACATACAATGAAGGCACAGCTTCAATTAGTTACATCCCTTGCTGGAACACCATAACCCCTGCTGTAGGGGTTCTGTAGCACAGAAAGTATGTACTGTCTGGGGAACAAAATGCAGGAGGAGTTACAGGGACAGAAACTAAAAACAGGGAAAGTAGAAATAATATTGTATTAATCTAAAAATAAGTGAGGTGAGTGACCCAGGTTTGAATTAAGTTGATGATCGTTATAATGAAACGGGACAGATGTCAGAGATACTACAAGGAAAGAATGTGACCAGCTGTGGGAGAGAGAAGATGATTTAAAGTTAACTCAGATTCCAGATCTGGGTGTCTGGGAGCATAATACATTTCTGGGGCACCTGGCTGACTCAGTTAATGGAGCATGTGAGTGTTTATCTCAGGCTCATGAGTTCAGGCTCCACGTTGGGCATAGAGATGATAGATAGATAGATAGATAGATAGATAGATAGATAGAATATTTCCTATAAGAATTCTTGTGGAATTCAATGCATATTTTCTTGGGAAATACGAACTCGTGAATATTGGCCACACAGCAAGAAGAATTTTCCAGCCTGAAAATGTCTTTTTTCTCCTTCAAAATATAAGGCAATACTTTGATAGTCTTCATTAGTAGTATCTTCAGAACCTACAACAGAAATTCACTGAGTAAAATATCTGAGTAAAACTTGCTGACCTTTTATTGCTAACTTAAAAGTAAGATCTAAAAACAGGTGATTGAAAAAATTTTAACTGAATATCAGTGTTGTTTTCATCACAAAAACCATTCACCCTCATTATACCAAATATCAACTCTGTTCCACCTTCTTTTTACTCAACACAGGAATCAGGACAGGAAATGATGAGGCCTTTGAGAATCTAGGCTGTGGTTTGACATTACCCTTTGTGACTGTTATCCATCTTAAAGAGTCTCAATCTCATTTCCTGAAACAACAGGAACAATCAGGACCATAATCACTATCATGATGTGCCTAGAGCTTCAGAACAGTCAGAAGTCAAACATAATACATACAAGTGTAATCCATCTCCCTGTCTCAGCAATGCCTGGTTTAGACAACTGTCTATATTTATCACACAAGTAAGGAGATAATATTCAAGGAGCCCATAGATGCCATTTACAGATAATAACTGTTTTTCCTTTGGTTTGAAGCTTAAATATGTTAAGCACAGAAGAAGAATCTCAAATCTGCAGGAGTTCTGACTCATTGTTTACACTTACCCAGGGGAGTTGGAGGCCCATTACGATGCCAAGGTATAGTGACAGCCCTGGACTTCCAGCCCCAAGGCACACAGGGAGTTTATGAGAGAAGGGGGTAAAGAAAGGTGGAGAAAAAGGAACCATGTGTGTGATGCAGGATAAACCACATTCTTCGGAAATGGAAAAAACCTAAATGTGTTAGTGCTATGGTGATTTGTAGTGTTAAGACAGAAATGTCATCTGTCAAGTTAAACATTAATAATTCTAACGTTGCTTTTATCTCTATTTCCTTTTTTTCTTTAGCTTTTTATTTTCTCCAATTATCTGAATGGCTAAGATATTAGAAGATGCTTTCACCTGTTTGTCTGAAAGACTGAAATAAAAATTTTCTAATAAATTCTATCATCATTTCTTATGGTCATCTTGTGAATTTTTAAAACCAAATAACACAAGGGTGTCTGGGGGGATTCAGTCCATTGAGTGCCAGCTCTTGATTAGACCTCAGGTCTTGATCTCAGGGTCATGAGTTCAAGCCTCACACTGGACTCCACGCTGAGCGTGGAGCCAACTTAAAAAAAAAATAAATAAATAAATAATAAACAAAAAGAAATTTTAAAAAACCCCAAATAACACAAAGGGACAAATATTTTGTGACTCCACTTATATGATGTACCATGAATAGTCAAATTTATAGAGACAAAGTAGAATAGTGGCTACCAGGGGTTGGTGGACAGGGAAGTGGGGAGGTGCTGTTTAATGAATACAGGGTTTTAGTTCAGGATGATGAAAAAGTTCTGGAGATGAGTGATGGTGATGGTTGTACAATAATGTGAATGTATGTAATATGACTGAACTGTACATGTAAAAATGGTTAAAATGGCACATTTATGTTATATACTTTTTCTACAATAAAAACAAAACAAAACACTACCACAAATAACATTATGTATGGCCCATAAAATGAGAATCTGAAAATTATTTCAGTAGTTTCTAAGAATAATTGCAAGCAAGGGAAGAAAACCTATTAGCATGTGTTCTCAGACTATAAAATTCTCTTTTGGACTTTCTTTTGGAAAACCACATCTTGTGTATATCACTCTTCATCAAAGAATAACCATATAATCTTAATTTGTAAGTCACTTTTAAAAATTCATGAAAATATTTCTTAGAAAATTCTTTTGTGTTTTCTATCACCTTCATTTTGGAACTTTGTTTTACTACTGGTTGACAAACAGAATTTGGGAAATCTGGCCTCTTTTAGAGGTTACCCAAAAACCTTAATTTTTGAAAATGGTCTTATAATTCCATTTCACCTTTAAGACGGTAGGAATCTTGAAATCTAACAAGTAACATATAGATATGCATGTATCTACGTATAAATGGTGTGTGTGCGTGTGCTTATGGGCATGCCAATCTGATAATTAGATTCTAAGGGTCAAGTATTTCTATGTCACAAATCTTTAGGAGAAATTTGGGAAAACAATGGTATTTACCAATAATGTCTGCATAGATTTCCATTTTGTTGTGCTGCTGAGCCAGTGTGAAAGCTTCATTATTACATTTAGACATAACGAGAAACTGGATGGCAGACCCGTAGTCACCCAACTGTAGGAAAAACCTAAAACAAAGTACTTTAATCACCTTGATTCATGTAAAATAAGTTTGTCATTTACAAAATCAAATCTTTTTGCAACTATGAGAAACCACTTAAAAATAAAAATTAGGGATCCCTGGGTGGCGCAGTGGTTTGGCGCCTGCCTTTGGCCCAGGGCGCGATCCTGGAGACCCGGGATCGAGTCCCACGTCGGGCTCCCTACATGGAGCCTGCTTCTCCCTCTGCCTGTGTCTCTGCCTCTCCCTCTCTCTGTGTGTGACTATCATGAATAAATAAATAAAATCTTAAAAAAAAATAAATTAAAAAAATAAAAAATAAAAAAATAAAAATTAATCAAACTGCAGTTCTACACACTACATATGCTTATATTTGAAAAATGAACTCTTACACTCTACCAGAAACAGACTGAATTTAAACACTTAGACCTACCAAAAAAATGAAAAGGAATAAATATTCCCTTTGAATGTATTTATTTGATGAAGGGAAGGGGCACTTTCTTTTAAGGCTAGTTTTTGGAAGTCCAAAAATAATGCATTCTGTTACCTGGCTACCATTTTGGCGCCATCCAAAGACTGGGTCTCTCTGACAATACTGACAGCCTTTTCGGGATTGTTGAGGTGATCCAGATAGATGCGGATTACGCTGTTCCATTGTTTTGCATTCTCATAAGCCACAACAGCTTCTTTGTATCTATAAGAAATATTTGGTTCAGAAAAGCTTTCTTAACACTGCCACATTTGGGGGGAAAGTGTCAATAAATTGGACAGTTTTTTTTACTGATGGTGGTTGCTTATTTTTCTTGAAATATATATAAATGAAATATATATAAATATATAAAATGTGTTCTTTTTAGAGGTCTGATAAACTAACAGTAAAGTGTTAATATCAAATTGCTTTTTCTCGTCTAAACCGTATCATTTTTTACACTTTGCTTTTTTTCCTCACTGTGCTGTTGTTTTTTGAGTAGGAATGGAAATTTATTTTAAAGAAAATACAGACTATTTCACATTTATGGATACAGCTGAGGGTGACAGAGAAAATCTTTGCACGTTGACCTCTAGATGGAGCTCAAGACTTCTCTTCCAGACGAGCTCTCCAGCTCTTTCCCTTTTAACAAGATACTTAGTGTTATATCTGTTTCCTAAGGTTGCTTTTCTAAAAGTAGATGGTACTGACCTTTAAAAATCTTTTAATGTCTATTGCCAAATAATTTTCCAAAGGCTATAGAAATTATACTCCCATCAATCATGCATACAGAGTACTTTTTTTTTTTTCAGAGTATGTTTTGATGATTTGGTGATTAGTTTAAAATCTTCCATGATATTATAGGTTAAAAAATAACATACTGTCACTTTAGCTATTATTAGTGAGGTAGAACTTTTGTTGTTTGTATGAAAAGCAATTTCATAATTGTGTTTTCTACTCTGGGATTCCTTGACTTTGAATTTCTTATATCAAGTTGCAGGGAATCTTTGTATATTTAGGATATTAACTCTCCACTGCAATATCTTGACATTGTTTTGCAGCTCATACTGTGCAGTCATAGGTGTGGAGTTCATATTTCTTCACTGCTCTTGTCTTCTGCATCTGTAAGTTATTCCTCTTAATAAAATGAGGATCACTTTGTTTTAATGCCATATTATATCAAAATATCAACTTTTAGTATTTAACTCTCAAAAGAGACAGTAGCCTCTATATCTGAACACACAAAGGATCAATTGAGGGATATAAGATATGGGAGAAACTGAACAGTCTGGCACTTCAGGCCTGGCAAAGGGTAAAGATGTTTTCTTCCTCCACTCTGCCTTTCGTAGAGGTACAAAGGTGGATGGTTAATTTATCAAACTTACACAGTGCTTTCAATTTGTATGAATTTGAGACAACGTACAAACCTTCCATCTGCTTCTTTTGCTTTGGCATACTGCAGGTGAATCTTTGGGGAAGCAACACGAGGCAGAAGCTCACCAACTTTTGCCCTAAAATGTAGGTTTAGGACAATAATGTCAGCACTATATTCACTCCCAAAGTAGCTCCTTACAATCAGATGTTTTTAGGATTCAAAACACAGTTCTCATGATCTTTAAAAAAAAAAATCTTGCTTCCTACGGATAAAAGCAGACATAACTGCTTTTCCTTATGACACCCACCCCTGTCCTCCTTCTCTGTGAGAAAATGAAGGTTAGTTCATTAGCTCTTCGAGGACAATAGGGCTATTTTCTCCAGTAATGTGTCTGATCAGGGATGTCCCCACACCAAACTGACAGGATGTACTGTTTTGTTTTGTTTTTTTTGGAAAGCAAACTATGAATATGAACTCCTCTAAGAAGAAGGAGAAAAAGAGAAGAGGGAACAGGATGTACAGGCAGGAGGGCAGACCACCAGGACCCATTCATTTCCACACCTGCTCAGAACAAACTGTAGCAAATTCTTACCAATTCTTACAGCGGATGTAAACAGAGGCTGCTTTGTCAAAATAGAGACCTTTTTCATACAGTTGGGCTGCTTCTGAAAATTGCTAAAGTAATATGAGATTATTAAAACACTGAATTTGTTACATATAAGATCGCAGGAATATTTATTCAGAGAAAAGTATACCTTCATATTCTCCAAGATAGCTCCACAGTCTCTTTTCAGGACCCTGCTGGGATGCTTCAGGGCCTGGTTAACTCCTCGGCGTATGTCTCCCATTCGTATGGACATCTGGGCCACTCCAGCCAGACACAGTTCATCATGTTCCTGGAATTATCAGGCAAATAACTAACAAATCAGACCCTGAGTTATACTAATGTATTTCAGCCAAACAATTATCTTTCTCAAATGAGCCCAAATGTTACTTCCATTAATCCTTTCAGGCAAATCTCTCAAGATTATGAAATAACACTGAATCCTTTTTTTTTTTTTCCTAAATCACCTGTTACAAAGTTATATATATATTCAGAAGTCTACATCTTTTCAAATACCATATAATTTCACTCATGTGGAATTTAAGAAACAAAACTGATGAACATAGGGGAAGGGAAGGAAAAATAAGATAAAAGCAGAGGGGGAGGTAAACCATAAAGACTCAACTCTAGGACAAACTGATGGTTCAGGAGGGGAGGTGGATGAGGTAACTGATGACAGGCATTAAGGAGGGCACTTGATATAATGAACACTTGGTGTTATATAGAACTGGATTCACTAAATTCTTCCTCTGAAACTAATAATACACTATATATTAACTAACATGAATTTATATAAAATAAAAAAAACTGAGGGTCACTGGAGGCAAGGGGGGTGGAGGGACGGGGTAATTGGATGATGGACATTAAGGAGGGCACATGATATAATGAGCACTGGGTATTATATAAGACTGATCTATCTCTGAAACCAATAATACATTATATGTTAATTGAATTTAAATAAAAATTTAAAAATGTTTCAAAAAAAAAAAGTCATCACCCCCCCCAAAAAAAGTCTAGATCTTTTATGTTTAAGAACAAATTTTTACTATCCCTTGTCATAATGCCTTGTATATCTTTGTATGTCTTCTTGGTATAAAATTTTATATAACAGGTAATATACACAGCATAAATGCTATGAACAAAATTATGGAAAAACCATTTATCAAACTGAAGATTTCTCTACTAGTCATGATTAAACATTAAAAACTTTATGTAGGGACCCCTGGGTGGCGCAGCGGTTTGGCGCCTGCCTTTGGCCCAGGGCGCGATCCTGGAGATCTGGGATCGAATCCCACATCGGGCTCCCGGTGCGTGGAGCCTGCTTCTCCCTCTGCCTGTGTCTCTGCCTCTCTCTCTCTCGGTGACTATCATACATTAAAAAAAAAAAACAAAAAAACAAAAAACAAACTTTCTAAAAATAAAAACTTTATGTAAAATTAAAATTGTTTAATTCATTAAAGATAACTAAATAACTTTCAAGTAACTAATCTGGACTAGTGAAATATAATGTCAGATTGCATCTTATGTGAAGCAGCATATCTGGTGGAACACTGTGTGATGATGGAAATATTCTATATCTGTCTGGTCCAATATGGTAGCTAATAGTCACAAGTGGCTATTGAGCAGTTGAAATATGGCCAGTGGGACAGAGAAACTGGATTTTATTTTATTTTTTTAAAGATCTTATTTATTTATTCACGAGAGACACACACACAGAGAGAGAGAGGCAGAGACACTGGCAGAGGGAGAAGCAGGCTCTATGCAGGGAGCCCGATGTGGGACTCGATCCTGGGTCCCCAGGATCATGCCCTGGGCTGAAGGCAGCGCTAAACCACTGAGCCACCAGGGCTGCCCGAGAAACTGGATTTTAAATTTGATTTAATTTTCAATAATTTAAATAGCCATGCAGTAATAGTTACTGTATTCACTAACACAGATGTAAGAAAGCACATAAAATATATGTAGCCAAAGAAAATATCAAAACCCCGAGTTACATGGGCAAAGGATATGATCAGGCAATTCGTTAAAAAAACAAAAACAAAAACAAAAAACCATATGCTTGACCAATAAATAAAACATGCTCAGCTTCACTAAAAATAAAATACACACAAAATACCTTTGTTTTGGCTTATGAATTGGTAGATGAAGATAAATGATAACATTCTGTGTTGTGGGAAATGTGGGGGAAAACGAACACTGTCATATATGGCCAGGAGCTGTGTGAGTTGCTATAAATTCTTCTGGAGAGCAATTTGACAATAAAAAAAATTAAAAGCATACATTTTATGACCTAGAAATCCCATCTGTAAGAATATGTCCTTCCGAAATACTATCTCAGGTAGTTATTGATACATGCATACTCGATAGAATATTCATTGCAGTATTTTGATAGTAAAAAAGCAAAGACAATTATAATTCAATAAAAGAGTAGATTAAAAAATTGTGCTATATATTAACAACAGAATATTAGAAACTCTTAAATGATTAAAATTGATTTGTATGTATTGACTTCAGAGACCATCAAGAAAGCAGAATGCTGCTTTTCGTAGAACAGATTTCAGTTGATCTTTGCTAAATGAATAGAAACGAATGATTTCATATTTAGTAAAAACCCACATTTCATACATATTTGTATGTTTACAAGAGATTCTGAGTGGAAATATATAAAACTATTAACAGTGGTTACCGGGCAGCCCTGGTGGCCCAGCGGTTTAGCGCCACCTTCAGCCCAGGGCGTGATCCTGGAGACCTGGGAAAGAGTCCCACGTCAGGCTCCCTGCATGGAGCCTGCTTCTCCCTCTGCCTGTGTCTCTGCCTCTCTCTCTGTGTCTCTCATGAATAAATAAATAAAATCTTAAAAAACAAACAAAAAAACAGTGGTTACCACCGATTCGTGTGATAGAGGAGAGAATGGTGGATTCTCCTTTCTCATGTTACACTGTAGCGATTTTTAAAATTGACTGTAATGAAATTGTATTACTTTTGTAATAAAAATTCTAGATATAAAACAGGAAATAAAAAGATTTTCAATCTTTGCAAGACATCACGTAAAAACATCAATTTTTACTGCAAAATTTAGCTTCTTGAGCTAAAATTCTGGGATGGGAGAATGAGCTGGAATAGTGTAAAGTACATGCTTTCCAGGATCATCATAAAAGATACAGTGTGACAGATGAAATGGCAGAAAGGACTTTTATGGACTGGGAGTTCACTTTACAGTGGTTATTGAAACTTTTTAAAAGAGTGAAGGAAAAGCCTCGTGAATATCATAGTTAGCCTGTAAGTGGGAAAGGATAAAAATTTTACTTCCAACATTAATAAGCATCTCATGTTTAGCATACAAGGGACGATGTATTTTTTTCATACTGATAAAAATATTTTCATCTTTAGTTTGTAAGTGTTTTTAACTGATTTAACTATATCCTTGAAAAAGAGCTCACCTACTAGATATTGAGTAAATAAAATGCAATTCACAGCATGGCTTTTTAAATAAAACTAACAAACCTAAAGATAATTAAACATATCTTTATTCAAGGTTACCTTATGATCACCAGTTATTCCTTTCTCATAATGAGCCAAAGCATTTACATAATCACCCCTGAAAGAAAAATCAGAGTGAATTTTAATACATATTGAAATATCTCATTTCCATATACAATATTTAAAAGATAATCTTTGTCACTGAGTTGTTTGAGCTCACAAAAGATGTGATACACAACATATAAGATATTGTTTCAAGTGTAGTTCATTATTATTTTGCTACTTTAAAAATAATTATAGGAGTGCCTGAGTGGCTCAATTAAGCATCCGACTCTTGATTTCAGCTCTGGTCATGATCTCATGGGTCATGAACCTGAGCCCCATGTTGGGCTCCAGGCTAAGCACAGAGCCTGCTTAAGATTCTCTCTCTCCCTTTCCCTCTGCTCCCCCACCTCACATGCACTCTCTCTCAAAAAAATAATTATTATAAAGCTGGATTATGCTACATTGTAGGGTACTTACTTTGTAGTATGTTAGGCATTTTGGGGAGCTACATTAAATGTGATGGGCCACTTTTGGGGGGAATCCTTTGTGTTTAAAAATTATTTTTAAATTTCAAGTATAATTAACACACAGTGTTATGTTAGTTTCAGGTGTATAATAATTCAGCTATTCTATACACTCCTCGGTGCTCATTATGATAAGTGTACATTGCATTTCTCAATGTAATGACCCCTTTCCCTTCAGCACAGAAATTTTGTGCTCTAAGACTGTCACCCTCAGGACACAGATGGAGGGCCAAGGCATTTGTCCCATATGTTATACAGTAAGTTTGCAATCAGTCCTTTTTAATATATAAAATTACTTTTTTTTTAAATAAGATTTTGTTTTTAAATGATCTCTACAGCCAACCTGGGACTTGAAATCACAGCCCTGAGATCAAGAATTGCATGCTCTAAAAAAAAAAAAAAAGAATTGTATGCTCTACCAGCTGAGCCAGCCCAGGCGCCCCTACAGAGTCCCTTTTTAAGGGGCAGATATGTAAATTTAAATTTAAACTCAATTTAAATTGAAGTTGAGTACAAAAGAATTAAAATATCTAAAAAGTTTTAATTTTTAAAAAATAAAATTTCAAATAAGGTATCGTGGTTAGAAGTGAAGGACTACTTTTTGATAGAATAATTTCTAGAGCTATAATTTGGGTGTCAATATTGGCAATGAATCTAAAGTCTGCATGAAAAAAAAATAAAGTCTGCACGAAAATAAAGTGTAACTACATAAAAATATTTTAAAAAGACTATTAGAACCATATTTTCTTTGTTCAAAGATCAATACTTTTCCACATTTTATTATTTTTGAAATTGGAAGGTATAATAAACGTCAAAAGAAATTGTCCAGTTGTGATATAGTTGTTATTGTACATACCTGTGTGAACTTAATTTGCAAGTAAATTATTCAATTGAATTCTCTCTATGGGTGTTCGCATTGGTAGCACCAACCATGGCTGCACGTGAGCTTAAAAATGGATCTTAATTGCTTCTAAAATTACACCTTTATGTAACAATGAAATAAAAATCTACAGTCTGTCAATTAAGACTACTGACAATTATGACTGTGGAGCAATGAAGAGCACCAGAAAACTCTAAACTCTATTGGAATAGATTATGGAATTTCCCAAGGTAGGAGAGATTTGTAAAGCCTAGTCATGCAACATGAAGGATTAATTACTCAAGTGCTGAATAAACTTCCTGTAAAAAGCTCTGGCTTGACTTTCTTTCTTTTTTTTTTTAAAGAATTTATTTATTTATGAGAGACACACACACAGAGAGAGAGAGGCAGAGACATAGGCAGAAGGAGAAGCAGGCTCCCTATGGGGAGCCCAATGTGGGACTCAATCCCAGGACTCTTGGATCATGACCTAAGCCAAAGGCAGATGCTCAACCACTGAGCCACACAGGCGTCCCTGGCTTGACTTTCAATGCTAATTTTTATCCCCACACAATTCAGTTAAAAGAAAAACTATAACTTTAAGCAAACAGAAGATGTAGACCAAAATCTGTTTTTTTTTTTTTTCAATATGAGTTGAAATTTTACTGCAAATCCTCAAAGTGTTCAAAGAGGTCACGATCACAAACACAGGCTATGAAAAGCAGTACATCAACCCGGTGCTACATGTAACTGTTGCTCGCCCAACGTGATTCAAAACAGTATTTAGACTAAGTGTAGAAAAGGCTGACACTCAGACTTCAATTTTGATGCTGGAAATAAAAGTGCACAAAGGCCTGGACAACCCTTCATTAGTGAGAAAAGACATTTTTTGGAAGTACATATACATAGCTTTTTACCCTCCTCTTTCAAAAGATTTTATTTATTTATTTATGAGAGACACACACACAGAGAGGCAGAGACACAGGAAGCGGGAGAAGCAGGCTCCCTGCAGGGAGCCTAATGTGGGACTCGATCCCAGGACCCTGGGATCATGACCTGAGCTGAATGCAGATGCTCAACCACTGAATCCCCAGGCGTCCCTGCTTTTTACCCCTAATAAGCAATTATTAAATCAATGGAGGGCCTTCTAATTTGGAATTGGAGATACTCAGAAGTTAAATACTGACTGAAAAACAGAAAGATAAGGACTTACGTGAATTCAAGCTGAATAGCATATTCTTTTGATATAAACGGTATCTGGTCTGGGGCTAACCGCTTGGCCAGTTGCAGGGCACTGTCCCAATGCTGTAGATCCCTTCTCATCTATTGGGAGAGAGAGACCTTAATTTCAAATGAACAAATTACTTTGCATAGTCACCACACAGTGCTAGTTTTACTAGAAGCGATTAGAAAAACTTTTGTTTAAAAAGTGGAACTTGATCTTGGCAAGGATAATATATTACTAGAGCACACATTCTCAGTATACTTGAAGGGGGTAATATTGGTTCTGGGAGAGCAAAAATGTCTTACTATTACAATGGTTTGTGGTCTTCCAAAACTCAATCTTACCTAAAAAAAATTATCCTTTATTATTTAATTTCTACCATAAGAAAAAATTAAACTGAATTAAAATGAATCCAATCAATTAAGATTAATTTTTATTAGAGGGGAGCTAATAAAAAATGAGAAATACTTTACTATAGGAATTGATGTTATTTTCTGAGAAAATGTGAAGCTATATTACAACATGAATAACAGACATAAATATAAAATGTGAACGTGTCTTTCTTCCTGGTTCTTATGGTCTTTTATCTGCATCTGGCACACAATTCCGAACATAAACTAATCATTAGAGAATCTTTTACAGTTCACTCTTCACTTTATTCACCCTTTGTAAAGAATTAATAACAAGTAATATTTTTCAAGTGCTATTATTTGCCAGGTACTACTATTCAAGGGCATTAGCTTGTTTACTTTTTCCAACTGGGCCTTTTGCAAGAAACCTTCCTTGTACCCATTTTAGAGATCCAGAAACTGAGGCAAAGAGAGGCTAGTTTTATATACAAAGTTATACTGCTAGTATCTGGCAAAGCTGAGCAGCAGGGCTGTGCCTCTAATCCCTTTACGTAGCTATCTCCTCAGCCTTCAAAGTTAGGTTAAAGGAATGACACTGGGAAATCAACACCTCAAATCCTTTACAAATCCAGTAGCACACAAGTGCTCACAGCTAAATGCAGAAGAATTAAGGGGACATTTTTGCCCTCATATGACAACCATATTCCTACTTCCATGCGTACTAGTAGTCTAAGTTCTGAAAATTTCTCAGGGTGTCCCTAATTATTACAAATAATGTAAAATTATTTAATTTTTTTTTTGTTAAAACACAATTCAGTTTACTTAAAATTTAAAAATGAAAATTCGCTGTAGACCAATGTGAGAAAATGAAGTTGTAAAACTAATACCAAGTATGTTTTCAAAACACCTCCTCTAGGTAGTTGTGGAAATGCTGATTTGAGGTAAGATAACATTAATGACAAAGAGCAACCATTATGTGTCTTTACTACTGATCAGGTCTAGCCTCATTTTTAAATTTTTACAACAACCTGTGGGCCAGATATTGTTACCCCACTTTAGAGAAAGAGGACGTAGGACATAGAAAGGTTAAATAAGTTGCCCAGGGTGACAGAGCTGGGATCTGAACCCAGACATGTCTAACCCTAAAGTTCATGTTCTTAATTGCTATTCTATATAGCCACTTCACCCTACAATTGAGCTAGGTCCTTCCCTCTGTTCTAGTCCTTCCCCTGTAATGCTCACCTCTGGGAAAATAAGGTCCTTATTTCACCTCTTAACACACAAGAGAATCTCATTGCCAAGTAAAAGATATGTGTATCTCATTTTCCCCATTTCAGAAATGGAGAAAATAACTATCTCCTGGGATTATTGTAAGGGTTAAATTAGTTAAAATACATTAAGTGCTTAGAAACGTGCCTGGCACCATGTAGGCTCTCAATAAATGGTAGCTGTTTCCGTGTGTGCGTGTTTTTGTAAGTTACATAATCTGTTCTCTTTGGACAGAGTAAGACTTTAAATTATTTGGTAATGTTACAATAACATGCCTTTTATGGTTCCACAGAACACAAAATGAAAGTACTTTTGAAGTTAATGAATACTCCAGGGTTCTTAAAGCTTTCTGAAATGTCTAAATTCCAGGAGTGGGAAGGCATGTGGTTTCTGGTGCTGAGAAATTTTAAATTTTATTTTTTTTCATTCTTTTTTAAGATTTTATTTACTTATTCATGAGAGATACAGAGAGAGGCAGAGACCCAGGCAGAGGGAGAAGCAGGCTCCATGCAGGGAGCCTGATGTGGGACTCGATCCTGGGACTCCAGGATCACGCCCTGGGCCAAAGGCGGGCACTTAACCACTGAGCCACCCAGGCGTCCCAAATTTTAAATTTAATTTTAAATTTTTAAGGGGGATCCCCCCGTTGCATGTTCTTCCCATCCTTATCCACTGCCATACCTCCAGGGCAGCAACAGGACAGCTGGACGCAAGGTACAGGTCCTGAGCCAGGTTGAAGTCATTAGTAAACATGGCAAGATGTCCTGCCAAAAGATTGTAGTCTTCTATTCCCTACAAATAAAAGCAATTTTAATGAGAAGGAATACAGGGTTTCATTTCTTTTTTTTTATTTTTTTTAATTTTTTTTTAAAGCTTCTGCTTAGTAGGAAGTAGTAAGGTTTCATTGGTCAATTTGCTGATGAGTTAGGGAAGACTCACTGCAGAAACTTAAAATAATTGAATAAATACCATTTAGATCCTAATACAGTAAGTCTCATGAGATGCTGTTTACCTTTATCTGTTCCAAGGACATCACTATGCCCACATTTCCAATTGTCCGATAGACGCGAATTGCAAACTCCACTTCCATGTGATGGAGACAAGCTCTGGCCAGCTCATTCCAGGCAGTGTGATCGTTCAGAATTTTGCACATTTCCCAAGCATCTGAAAACCTAGCATTTGAATATGTTGGTTTAATTGGGGAGCTCTACTTGACCCCTAGTTGGTAATTTTCAGGTTATATATAATTTAATGTTAGGTCTTAAATTCTGCAAAACAGTTCTTCATCCTTAATCATCATTTCCAAATTATAGAAAATTGCATAAACTTTTCTTTCTTTATTGTACAGATACATGTTTTTTTTTAATTTTTTTTGAAAAAATTTTTTAAAGATTTTATTTATTTATTCATGAGAGACACAGAGAGAGAGAGAGGCAGAGACACAAGCAGAGGGAAAAGCAGGTTCCATGCAGGGATCCTGATATGGAACTTGATCCCAGGACTCCAGGATCACTCCCTGAGCCGAAGGCAGGTGCTAAACCACTGAGCCACCCAGGGATCCCCTCTTGAATTTTTTACTAATCTGAATCTACTCTGTGTAATGACCTCCATCATTAACAACTAACTCTTTTTATTTGTTTTTGGGTTTACTTCACACATAGATGAAAATATTTCTGTTCTCACATAAATCTAATGCAGTACTCTCTCTGTTCCTACATATTGGGAAGTTTAAAACAGGGGCCAGCAACTATGGCCTACACTCCAAATCCAGTCAGCTGTCTGCTTCCATGACCGAAGTCTGGGTGGAACATAGCCACTTGGCCTAAATTTTTATGGACTGTCTTGGCTGCTCTTGTGTTACAACGGCTTGAGTAGATGTGACAAATATTTCATGGCTTTTAAAGCCTGAAATGCTCACCATTTGGTCCATAACAGAAAAAGCTTGCTGATCTCTGGTTTTAAAGCACAGCCACAAATGCCAATTGAACTTTTTGTGGGACTGCTACATCAAAGAATGTATTACATCTATTCACTTATTGCATTTTCCCACCCAATGTGCATTTATTGAGCACCTTTTTTGTGCCAGAAACTGTTTGGAACCAAGATACAAAGATCAAACACACATTCACTGTCCTTTAGGTGGTCATGACTGGGGAAGGTGGAAGAGACAGATAAGTCAACAGATGACCCTGACACAGTGTGACAGAGGTTAACTGAGTGCTTCTAATATGTGAATCTGTGCCAAACACTTTGCATAGATTCTCTCACTGTGTTACCCTAACAACCCTAACCACTAAGGAATATTATAATTTCTCCTTTATAGATGAGGAAGAGTGAAGCTCAGAGGCCTCCCAAGACCAGCCCATCACATAGCAGGAGGGTGCAAAGTGCTCTAAATCACTGTGTTTACTGCCTGGAGGCCATTCACCAGGAGGGCCCGCAACCCAGGCCACCAGAGGTTAGGGGGCTCTGGGGAAGGCATCCTGGAGCAGGAGAGGCCTCAGCTGAATGTGAAAAATAGAAGTTACTGCCTACAGACACAGAGGAAGGACATTCCAGGAAAGGAAAGCTGTATGTGCCAAGGCAAAGAATCATGAAAAATATCGAATTCAAGCAGCCAGCAGAACAGAGAGGGAGTAGAGGCACAGTTGAGACTAGTAATAAAACAAGGATCTAATATGTCCTGCTGAGGTCCCTGAGGAGGAGGGATTTCTTCCTCAAGGCAATGGGAAAGATCTCCAGCAGGGGGGTAAGAGGATCAGACTGATATTTTCAAGTGTAGTGAATAAATGAGATTGTCATGAGACTATCAGTAGAGACAGCAGTCAGGGAGTGGTTCCATTATACATTACTCTGAGTGGGGGCCTGAGTTAATGGGGGAGTATGGGGTGGGGGTGGGGGAATGGAGAAAAGAGTCTGGTGTGTGGGTGTGTGTAGGTATAGGTGTGTGTGTGTTGGGACATGTACACATGGGATTAGGACTAGGGGAAGCGAGGGGGCTGGGGAAGATTAATTGTTTTTTATTTTATTTTATTTTATTTTATTTTATTTATTATTTTATTTTATTTTATTTTATTTTATTTTATTTTATTTTATTTTATTTTATTTTATTTTAGATTTTATTTATTTATTCACAAGAGAGACACAGAGAGAAAGAGAGGCAGAGACACAAGCAGAGGGAAAAGCAGGCTCCACGCAGGGAGCCGGACGTGGGACTCGATCCCAGGTCTCCAGGATCACGCCTCAGGCTGAAGGCGGCGCCAAACCGCTGAGCCATTCAGGGTTTCCCAGATGAATTGTTTTAAATAGAGCAAATCTGAGGGGTTCATGGGCTTCCGAACACACAATTGGCAGGCAGTGGTAAATATACGTTTAAGTGAAAGATGGACGTTTTGGAGTCAGCCTCTTATGAATGCTATTGAAGCCATGTAAGTAGAGGAGATTCATTCAGAAAGAATCATTAGAGAAGAGAAGAGGGGGCTCATGGGACCCTGAGGAACAGCAACATTTAAGACATGGTCAAAACCACAAAGAAGACTCAAGGTGGCTAGAATAGGTAAGATGAAAAAGCAGAAAAAGGAAATCCCAAGCAAGGCAAAACCAAAATTCTTATGTTGACATTAGGATACTGTTGAAACAATAGGTTTATTAGAATTTCACAGTAAGTATGCTATTTGGGCTTAGTACAACAGTATTTCCTTTAGGACTTACATACATTCTCACCTGGGCCTCACAATAATACTGTAAACAAGATAAATACTATCATCTCCATCTATTTTAATAGGATTTGACCTTTAAAATCACAAAAGCAAATGAGACGCTCCAGAGAAGTGTTTTGAGTCCTACCTCTTGAGCATTAAAGTCTGTGTCAGCATTTGCCTCAGCTCATTAGGCCCCACATCTTTTAAACTGTCGAGGAACCTGTGCGTGCTCAGGTACATGTTGTTGATTTTTCCACTCTGCGTCTGGCAGGTCAGCTCTCCATTATATAACAGCAAAGGTTTATGAGAGAAGGGGACTTTGGTGCCTCCAGCCAAAATGACCTTGGATCCTTAGATTTTAAAAGACATTTTAATGCTGAAAGCGGATACCGGCATATAAATCAAAAGGAAGGTTTTAATTTCACTGTCACGGAAATCTGTTTGTCAACAAATGCACAAAAAGTGATTAAATACCTTGTATCGTGTCCTTGTGAAAGACGTAAGTGTATACCTTATCATCATCGTATGCAATAAATACGCCTTTATCCATTGGCCAGTTTTCCCAAAGAACACCTTTGATGGTTGGTGAAAAGTCTGGAATCTCATAGGTAGCATCATTAACCTACAAAACAGGATTTACAGATTTGCCTCAAGACTGTACTTAAATGTCATCACTTGCCTTGGTAGGAGCCTGTTCCGCTGCCTTGGCTGGCGTAGCTTTCCCAGCAACCCAACAACACTGCAAGCACATTACCTTTTTCTATTCTTGTACTAGATCTGGCTTGAAAGAAACCCTGTGGTTTATACGGCAAATTAAGGTTTTTCTCTAAAACTTGGTGAATTTTCAGGAAAAACTACAAGTATGGACACAAAGCTTCAGCTTAGGGGGAAAAAAGTTGAATCTGCTGAAGACAAGAGATATTTAAACTATGAACACACTGTGTTCAGAAAATTTCCAATACCTGGTAGAGAAATGCTCTAGCTAGAGAAGAAGCAGATTAATTCCTACGTATTTGAAAATCAAATTCCACTGGGTCTGTTTTCTTTCAAAAACCTCTCTATAATGCATTCCAATAAACATAAAATGTGCTGTTAGTGATATAAACTATTAAAAAAAATCAATCCACATATTCCAGGGACCTTGGCAGACAGGCTTATATATTCCCTGAATGTGAAGCTGAGGGGGATCCCTGGGTGGCTCAGCGGTTTAGTGGCTGCCTTTGGCCCAGGGCGCGATCCTGGAGTCCGGGGATCGAGTTCCACATCGGGCTCCCGGCATGGAGCCTGCTTCTCCCTCCTCCTGTGTCTCTGCCTCTCTCTCTCTCTATGTCTATCATAAATAAATAAATAAATCTTTAAAAAAAAATGTGAAGCTAAGAAATCTACCTCCACCCTACCTCATCTTGTTCTCAAAATAAGAATGAAATGGAAGACTTGTGAATAATACTATAGAGCTGTGCTGTCCAACACAGTAGCCACTGTTTCACATCTATATGTGGCTATTTGAACACTGAGATGTGTCTAGTCTGACTGAGATGAAAGTTTAAACTACCCACTAGGTCTCATGGAGCTAATATAAAAAAAAGGGTAAAGCATCTCAGCATATTTTTTACATAGATGACATACTGAAGTAGCAATGTTGGGTTAAATACATTAATTTCACCTGTTTCTTTTTACCTTCTTTTAAAAAAATATGGCTAGTAGAAAATTTAAAATTATATGTAGTTCTAATTATATTTCTATTAGACAGTGCTACTTTTCAGGTATCATGCTAATTTCTCATATAAACGCAACCTCATTTAATTCTAACTCATACTATACAAGACAGGCATTCTTACTCCCATTTTGCAGATGAAGAGATTCAGCCACAAAGAAATTAGCCCAAAGATAGATAGCTAGGGGGGTGAGGACTTGAACCAGAAGGCAGTTTGGCTCTACAGTCTGCTTCTGACCACTGTGTTATAGTGACCCTTGCTTTGTGCAGATGAGACAACCAATGTCACTCGACTGGTGGCAAAAGTCTTTTTTTTTTTTTTATTAAGTTATTTTTATTTATTTATTTATTTATTTATTTATTTATTTATTTATTTATTTATTTTTTATTAAGTTATTTTTAAAAAATATTTTATTTATTCATTCATGAGAGACAGAAAAAGAGGCAGAGACACAGGCAAGGGGAAGCAGGCTCCATGCAGGGAGCCCGACGCGGGACTCGATCCCGGAACTCCAGAATCACGCCCTGGGCTGAAGGCGGCGCTAAACTGCTGAGCCACCGGGCTGCCCCAAAAGTCTTTTTAAAAAGGCAACCATTTGTGAGTGCTTATTACATGGCAGGCACTGTAGTAAAAGCTTTACGCACATCATCTTGTTTAGTTTTTACATAGCAACCTACAGAGTAGATAGAGCTGCACCCATTTTATAAATGGTGAAACTGGGAACCCAATCAAGGTGAGAGCTCTGGAGGAAGCCACCCAGGGCTCATACCACGGATACTGTTTTCTGACTGTGTGACCTTGGACAAGGTACTTACCTTTTCTAACCTTAGTTTCTTCACCTGTAAAATGGCCAATAATATGATTATTTGTTGGGGTGCCCGGTGGCTCGGTCAGTAGAACATTGTGACTCTTGATCTTGGGATTATGAGCTTGAGTCCTAGACTGGGCATAAAGTTTACTTTAAAAAAATATGAGTATTTATCTCTGGGGCTGCTTTAAGGATTAAGAGAGAATTTATACAGTTAAGGAGTACTCAGCACAAAAATATTAGTTGTAATTATTACTAATCTTAAATCCAGGTCTGTTCGCCTGTCTTCAAAGTCCACGCACTTAACTACTACACTCTACATATTATGAACTTCCTGTAATACACAGCAAATCATCCTTAATGGGCTTCTGGTGTGTGATGCAGTACAAGGCTGTTTTATTAGGGTGTTTGTAGGGAAAAAGTCATCTCTCCCAATTCTACGGTAGCCCATCAGTCACAGTGTGGGACAGCTGATTGAATAAATATACATATGAAGGGAAGTTGCAAGGACATGTAAAACTTGACAGAGGAACAGCAGCCATTGGAATAGATATACATTTTCACATATGTATGCCACAGGAGCAATGTTTCTCTCAAATTTGTTGAAATGGAGTAGTAAAGTAAGCTGCAGTAGTAACAGACTTTGACAGGGTGAGTGATCAAATCAGATCAAATGCACAGCCCTCCGGGCTGGAGTCCAGGGGCCCTCGGCGGTGGGAAAGGCTCCGCACAAGCCTGCCGTTCCCTGCCCTGCCCAGCTCGCCTTCCCTGTAGAGACTGTCTGGTGTCATTTAAAAGAGGAATTCACTCCTGTACTCCCCTCGGACATCTTGCCCACAACTGCCTAAGAGTCTAACCCAGCAGGGAGATCTTCATTTGTATAAAAGCTAACACCGCCCACGGGCTGGGTTAGGGAGAGTCAGTCTTTTGTGTGGATGTTGTTTTACCCAGACTCTTTTTTTCCTTAACATGTAACTAAGCTGCAGGTTAGAGTTGGAGATGGGAGTGGGAATGGGAGGAAACAGTGAGATAGTTCTGGAACTTAAGGGGTTTAAGGGTAGTAAAGCAAAACAGAGGCAGGGCTTTCACTAACACCTGCTAAATAGCTACCAGATGCCTGATCATGTGTTTAGAAAAACCAACTCAGGGGATCCCTGGGTGGCTCAACGGTTTAGCGCCTGCCTTCGGCCCAGAACGTGAACCTGGAGTCCTGGGATCGAGTCCCACGTCAGGCTCCCTGCATGGAGCCTGCTTCTCCCTCTGCCTGTGTCTCTGCTCACTTGCGCGCGCTCTCTCTCTCATGAATAAATAAAATCTTTAAAAATATAAAATCTTTAGAAAAACCAACTCACTGAAACCTCATGGCAACTACATGAGGAAGGTCATGTAGCCTCTTTAACAGAAATTACCTAGGAAAGGAGAACTGTAAAAGGAGAAAGAAAAATGTGTCAATTCATTTAGACTGCTCTAGCTTTTCACCCTTCCCCTAGCAGCCAGACCCCAGTTCTAACTTGGACTCCTGTCAGATCCCCGATTTCCCCACCTGCTTTCACAGGACCCTCAGCAGCAGCTTCCCTCTGTGGTGAACCCATGCAGGGAAGCCAGGCAGCTGGAATAACAGCCCTGTTACAGAAAGGGGATCTGTACAAGAGGAATTTCTGGGTCAAGAAGAAAGAACTCAGGGTTATCCTTCTCTTGAGGTCATTTTCCCTCATTTGTTTTATGACTGGGAGAGGAATGGGGTGAACAAGAACTGGCATATTGGGAATTTTGCCTAGATAATCCAGGTGCTCCTGTAGAAACCGGTTATATTTATCAAAGATAAAAAGAAGAGAAAAAAAAGAAAAAAATAAAGGAAGAAGAAGAAGAAGGACAAACAGGAAGGAAGGAAAGGAAGAGAGAGAGAAGGAAGGCAGGCAGGCAGGCAGGGAGGCTGGCTCAGTATCTTGTGAAGTGGCCAGTGAGGGGAAAGTGGTCTTCATCAAGTGGCTACTAAGGTGAGGGGAACAATTATTAGGATGCATCTCAGAGCAACTGTAGTCTCTGTGAACTGTGACCAAGAACATGCTAAATCATTAACTGGGTATCAAAAGTAAATGAAAAATTCAAGTACAGCAAATGATGTAAAAAACTATCTCCTTCTAACCTATTTTTGAAAAAGTTAAGGATCTATAAAAATAACAGTAACTGATTCTAAAAAGGGCCCATCTGTTTTTTATTATCTTATACAAAAATATCTTTTCTTTGTGTTTAGGATCATTAAGGCAAAAGGAAAATCAAGTGAGGTGGGCAGAGAGGAGTCCTTGCTTTCTCAAGCTTATTGCACACCTGGAGAGAAAAGTCATACACATCAAGATGTACTGTAATATTGTGCAGTAAATAAGGTTAAGGCAGTACAGAATATAACTATTTTTCCATTTAAAAAATCCTTCTGGGACTGACACTATGAAAAACTATAGAATAATGGAGAAAGTTTTCTTGATGTAAATAGTTGTGAAAATGGATCACAAACACTATAAAGTATTACAATCCTTGAACTGTTTAAGAAAAAATTATTTTATATATAATATATATTAAAATACTTTTGCATATCACATTTTTAAAAAAATGAATGCTTAAAAAAAATCTCCCAGACTTACTGGACAGTAGACAAATCCATCACTTTTTTCATCAATGAAAACTAATCTGGTTCCATTTGGGTCAGGAAAAATCTTTTTCACGCTGACAGGATGTCGATAATCATTAACAAATTGCCAGTCTTCAATGTAGAAATACTGAATAACACCAGTCTAAAAAAAAACCCCAGTAGTACACATATAAGGTTGTCGAGAAAATACTGTAAGCATTTAAACATACTTCCAATTTTAAGAGATAATATACTGTATTTTTCATGAAGTCTAAAATAATATTTATTACATGTAGAGGTATAGACCCAAGAAAATGAGTGAGAATGTACATCTGATTCAACAGTCAATTAGTTCTAACATTCCTAGTGATATTAAAGCATAACTGATTTTCAGATTTTCATCTTATAGGAAATATCCTTACTGTTTAAGAATAGCTTTCCAAATCATGCTATTTTTAAACATTTTTGCTGTTAAGACAAATTAGAAAATTAAACAAAACCATCTGATGCAATCAATTGTATTTCTATATATTAGCAATGAACTATAGATACCAAAATTTAGAAATATATTACCATTTATAATCATTTAAAAAATGAAATATTTAGGTATAAATATTAGCAAACCTTGCATAGCATTTGTATGCTAAAAACTATATAGCACTGATGGAAAAATCAAAGAAGATCTAAATAAATGGAGAGGTATACTGTATTCATGGATTGGAAGAATCACCACAATAAACATGTTAATTAATTCTCTCTGATATACAGGTTTAATATAATTCCAATTCAAATCTTAAAACGTTTTTGTAGATAGAAACAAGATTATTCTAAAATTTATATGAAATGGCAAAGGAACTAGAATAAAGCAATTTTGAATAAAAAAAGAATAAGGTGGGAAAATTAGTCTATTCTGTTTCAAGACTTCTTTTTTTTTTTTTTTTGTTCTGCTACAGTAATCAAAACTGTGTAGTATGGATGAAGGGACAGACACATAGATCACTGGAACAGAATAAAGAAGCCCAGAATAGACCCACCCAGATATCCCCAGAGATTATTTTCCCTTTTTAAAAAGATGTCTGCATTATAATAAAAACAAAAAAGCATATTGAAGTATAACTCACATACCATGTAATTCACCCACATAAAATGTACAACTCCATGGTTTTTTTGTATATTCACAGAGTTGCATACTTGATCACAATTCATTTAAAAATATTTTATCACTTCCAAAAGAAACCCCATTTAGTAGTCTTTCCTTAATCTCCCCAACCCCCCTCCACTCCCCTGCCACCCTGCAGTCTTAGGCAACCACTAATCTACTTTTTATCTCCATAGATTTGCCAATTCTGGACATTTCATATACATGGTATCATACAGTATGTGGCCTTTTCTGATTGTCTTCTTTTACTTAACATGATGTTTTCAAGGTTCGTCTATGTTGCAGTATATATCAGTATTTTATTCCTTTTTGCTGCCAAACAATAGTCTATTATACAGATATGCTATATATTGTTTACTTATCAGTTGATGGACATTTGGGTTGTTTCCAGCTTTTGATTATTGTAAGTAATTTTGCTATGAATACTGGTATACAAATTCTTGTGTGGACATATATCTTTATTTCTCTGACAAAAAGGGGGACTGGTATACCAAAAATTCGAAAACACTAAGAGAAATTAAAACCTAAATTAATGGAGATAAAACCTAAATTAATGGAGATATATACCTTGTTCATTGGTGAGTAGATTTTGTCAAGATGGCAACTGATCTATAAGTTCAACATGATCCCTTTAAAATTCCCAACAGGCTTTTTGTAAAAATTGACAAGCTTATCACAAGTTCAAATGGGAATGCAAAGTACTGAGAATAGCCAAAACAACTTTGAGAAAGGAGCTCAAAATTGGAGGGCTAATGCTACCTGATTTCAAGACTTATTATAAAGATACAAGTACTTAAAACAGGGTGATACTGTTATAAACACAAACACACATATCAATGGAATGAGCAATTCCAGAAAAATATCCACACATTTATGGACAATTGATTTTTGACAAAAGTACAAAGAGGACTGAGTGGAGGAAGGACAGTCTTTTCAACAAATGGTGCTAAAACAATTGGAATATCTATAAACAAAAAAATGAACTTTGATCTATAACTCACAGCATAAATAAAAATTAACTCAAAATGGATCATAGACCTAAATATAAAACATAAAGCTATAGGGGATCCCTGGGTGGCGCAGCGGTTTGGCGCCTGCCTTTGGCCCAGGGTGCAATCCTGGAGACCCGGGATCGAATCCCACATCGGGCTCCCGGTGCATGGAGCCTGCTTCTCCCTCTGCCTGTGTCTCTGCCTCTCTCTCTCTCTCTGTGACTATCATAAATAAATAAATAAAAATTAAAAAAAAAACACATAAAGCTATAAAGCTTACAGATGAAAATAAAGGAGAAAAACTTTGTGACCTTAGGTTAGATTACTTAGATATGATACCAGAAGCATGATCTGTAAAAAACAAATTAGTAAATTGACTTCATCAAAAATTTTAAAAATGTCTTCTCTTTAAAGACACTGTTAAGAGAATGAAAAGACCACTGATACACTGGGAAAAATATACTTGCAAAGCATGTATCTGATAAAGGACTTGAATCTAGAATATATAAAGAATTCTCAAAAATCAATAATAAGAAAACAATCCAATTAAGAAATGGCCAAAGAAATTTGAACAGACACTTCACCAAAGATATACAGAGAACAAACAAGCATGTGAAAAGATGCTGGTGGGGGTAGGGAAGGAAGAAAAGAAAGAAAAGATGCTTCACATGAGTCCATTAGGGATAAGCAAATTAAAATCACAGTTAAGATTTCAGTACACACTTAAGAGTGGCTGAAATTAAAAAGACTGACCATATCAAATGTTCGTGAGGATGTAGAGGAATTGGAACATCCACACAGTTGATGGGAATGTAAAATGGTACAAGCAATTTAGAGAATAGTCTGTCAGTTTCTTAAAAACTTAAACATACACATGCCATATGATGTAGTCATTCTACTTCTTAGTATTTATCCAAAAGAAAAGAAACACACCCATGCAAAGACTTGAACATGAATGTTTATAGCAGCTTTATTTGTAAATACCCCATACTGGAAACAATCCAGGATGGAAACAACCCCAAACTGAAAATAGCCCCCAGTGTCCATCCTTGGGTTCATGGTTAAGTCAATTTTAAGTGTATTCTATAAAATGCAAAAAAGAAAAAGTAATCAATAATTGATACACACAAGAGAAATAAGCCTCAAAATAATGATCCTGGATAAAAGAAGGCAAATAGAAAGAAGTACATACTCTGATTCCATTTATATAAAACTAGATAACAGAAACTCATTTATAGTGACCTCAGAGGGGGCGGGACAGGAAGGAGGAATCATAAAGGGGCATGAGAAAACTTTTGGCAATGATGAATACATTCACTATTTTGATTAAGTTGATGGTGTTTCACAGGTATATGCACATCAAAATTGTTATATAATTGTAGACTTTAAATAGTGCAGTTTGTTGTATATTAATAACTTGATAAAACTTTAAAGACATATTTTCAGAATTACTCAAGAAAGAGACTGAGATAAATGCTGACTTACTGACAGACTATCACACTTCGAGTTTTTGTTTTTTTTGTTTTTTTTTTTTAGAGAGAGAGAGAGAGAGAGAGAGACATAGGCAGAGGGAGAAGCAGGCTTCATGCAGGGAGCCCGATGTGGGACTCGATCCCGGGTCTCCAGGATCATGCCCCGGGCTGAAGGCAGCGCTAAACTGCTAAGCCACCGAGGCTGCCCTTGAGTTCTTTTTTTAAAAATTTACTTATTCATGAGAGACACAGGGAGAGAGGCAGAGACGTAGGCAGAGACAGAACCAGGCTCCTCCTAGGGAGCCTGATGTGGGTCTCGATCCCAGGACCCCAGGATCATGACCTGAGCCAAAGGTAGAGGCTCAACCACTGAGCCACCCAGTCATCCCACACTTTGAGTTCTTATTTCAAAATGCCATGTGGAATCGTGGTTCAAGTGTCACATTTGTTACAAACTTACTAACTGCTTAATCTTCACTTTTCTTCAGTCTCTAAAACTTCTCTGCTTGTTTTATAAAACTAATGAGATAAAATAAGTGAGATTAAGGCTTTACAAACTGTTACGTTATCATACAAATGTATTATATTTACTATTATTTACCATATCCCTTACCACTTAATCTGACACATGAAACCTACCCTATTGGTATATATTAGTAAAAAGATTATTATTTTATGTCGAACTTAAATTTAAAGTCTCTCTTATGGCAATAAACATGTTTTAAAACATGCTTTAAAAAAAACAGTTTAATGTGAGAAAATGAAGCATTTGAAACTGTGAATAATTGTTTTTCTAGTGCGGAAAATAGTGCCCTTCCTACCACCTATACTAAATTCTTTTAGAGACTGAACAAGATAATAGGCATGATATGCTCTGAAAACATTTACAAATGTAAGATGCTACTACTAGAATGTTCATCTAGCTAGCTTACTATGTAGAAGTATAGGGTACTGGTAACTCAAAGGACCAAAAGCCAGGGAGGGGCATCTGGGTGGGTCAGTCAGTTAAGTGTCCAACTCCTGATTTTTGCTTGCATCATGATCTCAGGGTCGTGAGACTGAGCCAAGCATTGGGCTCCACACTGAGCCTGGGGCCTCCTTAAGATTCTCTTTCTCCCTCTCCCTCTGCCCAACCTCCAACTCTCTCTTTTTCAAAACATCCCCAAAAGATCGAAGTAGGATTCTCAATATTCAATTAATTTTACTATTTATTAAATGCCTACTAAATGTAGGCCCTGGAGATCTAAAGCTGAATAAGCTATCTTATGTTCATCATCAAATTAAATTAGCATCTAGATAAGGAAAATGAGGCTTGGAAGGGGTTAAGTAGCACCTAGCAAGTAATAAAACTGGCATTTGAGCCCAGATTTTCCAAACTCCAAAGTCTGCTCTTTTTACTCTGCCATCAGAATTGCTTATAATCAAAAGCACTTGATACTAGCAAATCATGTGATCTATATGCTGGGCTGTACATAAGTGTGTACGTACTGTACATAGCAATTTAACATAATGTATACAATACACACATATATATATTACAAAGTAAAAATTAGAAATTCCCCCATGTTCTATATCAAAGAAGCCAATACCTACATCTGTACCGTAGATGAGGAAATCACCAGTTAAGGCATGGCATAAAATACGGCACTTATCATCCACTGCTGGGAAAAGCCGAGTCTCACGTTCTTCTTGAGCATCCAAGATCTCACTTTCTATCTAAAACATAAAGAATCAGAGTAGCTTATAGATTTGAGTAAAGTGGGTCCACACCATCTTGGGAGATAGGGGAAGGTCTTCTCCTGAAGTTCAATTAAACATTCAGACTCCTCAGGCTACCAGTCTAATGAGAAAGACATCAGACAGGGATCACAGCTTGCCAGTCGGGCAGCATTAAACATCCCTCTTCGGTGGGAATAATCTTTGTGGGAGGCTCTACAGTGGTCTAGTAGCTATTCTCTGGCTTCCCAGAAGCAAAGAGCCAAGAAATAGATGTAGGCGATGCCCTTGGTTAGAAGCCAATATCTTCTTTTTTAAAGTCTCTATTTTTTTTTTAACGCTAGATCCTTTTTTTAAAGTTTAAATTCAATTAATTACCATATTATTAGTTTCAGAGGTGGAGATTAGTGATTCATCAGTTTTATATAATACCCAGTGCTCACTACATCACGTGCCCTCCTTAGTTCATCACCCAGTTACCCCACCCCCCGTCCCTCTCCCCGCCTCCCATCCAACAACCTTCATTTTATTTCCTATGATTAAGAGTCTCAATGGTTTGTCTCAGGAGTCACTATCTTTTGAACAATTTAACCAGCATAGTTTCAAGGATTCCCCGTAAGTGATATGCCCAAATATATAAGTCAATTCATTTCAGGAAGCTCAGGCATAGAACTTTCCAATCAGTTTTTAATTTTCTACTAGATGCATTTTCCAACTGGGTCATTTTTACCATGGCAATATTGTGAGTAGCATAGTTGAAACTTTGTTGGCTTTCTTGGAAAAGAATAAGAAAATTAACTGAACATCTCATCCAGAAGGGCAAAGAGTTTTGTTAGTCCTTTTTTGTATATTTTTTATTGGAGTTCGATTTGCCAACATATAGCATAACACCCAGTGCTCATTCCGTCAACACACTTGATTTTCTAGCTAGTCTGTATGTGGTTGCTTCCTGACCAATGTTCTTGGTAATATGACATTAAGCTGTTCATTATCACTAAACCGGGTCATCCATCAAGAGTCCTGAGGGCTCCAGGACATCAAAATTACTTACCAAATGCAACTGGACTTTGCCTTCAAAAAGTGCAGCAGCATAGTCAGAATGAAGGCAAACACTGGCAACTGTCCCCAGATACTCCACATCTTTCAATTTTTTAACAGCTGTAGCAATAAAAAAACATACATGTAAAAATATAATTACAAAGATTTGCAAATAATTTTTAAATGAGTGCATTTTTTAAATGAGTGCATTTTTAAGGATATTCTAAATCTAAAATTTTTATTTTAGCCACTGTAAAGAAAATCTTAGTTGTTACATAAATTTGCCTTCAGGAATTCCATAATGAATCACATGAAACAAAGTAGTAGAAAATAAAATTACACGTGAAACAACCAAAAGTTTCCACTTTAGTGACAATAAGCTTAATGGTGTACTCTATCTGAGGCTAAATCTCCAGCTTGTTCTACTCCTAAGGGATATCTGACCTCCAGTGGGGAGAAGAAAAAAAAAAAATGACCACTAGCATCCCTTCAGATGCTAGTGGTCATTACCTCAAGAATAAAAGGAATAGGGAGGAACTCAATTACCTGACCAAGGAGTGCCTAAGAAGGACATTGTGCAAAAGTGGATCACATCATTTTATTTCATTTAGTTTTCCTCATGACCCCTTACGTGTAGAAGAATCCTCATATTCTGGACGAAGTCTTCTAAACCAAGGCTCAGAGAAGTAAAGAATTTATCTAGTCACCCAGCTAGCTACAAGAGGCAGCTGGGGAATTTAAACTCAGGGCCTAATTCCTAAGGTCATACTCTGCCCACTATACCATGCTGTATTCACTACAAAGGTAAAGAATAAGATCTTTCCAAAAATTATGCAAAATTTTTAGAGGATTCACAAAACTGTTTAAGCTTCTTAAGAAAGAGACAGCTGAAGGAAAAGAGTGAAAGACATGGTGCTTCCCAAACAGTAACAGAATTTAAATGCTAAGTAAGAAAGTAAGAAAACGACAGCTGGATTGAGACTTGCCATTCTCTCCGAGGACATAAAACCAAGCCCGATTATTCATTCCCACGGCCAGATGATAAAGCCCTACTGCTACAAAATTGGGTTCCACGTCAACAGAAACTGTGATTGGCAGCTCCTATAATACAGAAAAAGCACAGTAGCAAATCAACTGCTACAACTTTTTTGATTTTCCTAATAAATCAAATCAAAATAACACCATGATCATACTCCTTCAACAGGGTTGGCTACGGTGACTTCAAGGAGGGAGGTGAGGTACGCGATCCTTGTGCTGCAGGCATCCCCGAGTATGGGAAGCTTGGTCAGGAAAACATGCAGAGAGCCCCTTTGGGTAGACAATGCCAGCAACTGGCCATCATCTGTCCAGGACAACGTGCCCAAACCTGAAATATTTGACAGAATCAAGGATTAATAAAAAACAAGTTATATTGGTGCAAACAAGCACGTATTTTCATGTAAGCTGCAGACATAAAAATCTTCAAGTGCTATCTTTAATAGTTTTGTCTATACAAAGTAAAAATTCACCACGGACAGGTATGCATGTGAACAGGAGCACTGATTCATTCAGTAGTGGAACAAAGGGAAAGAGTGTAAGAATTTAGGTTTTATAACTGAAATTGAGATTAAATTCACTATAAATCTTTGGATCAAAGTGGACTTACAGTCTTCTATAATTACTAAAATAAGTAAGTTATTTTAGGGAACTCTAATGAAGGGTGTTAGTTTTATTCCTCCTATGATTAATGCAAATCAAATAATAATAAACACATTACTCTGTCACCGCAGTGATAAAATGTCACTCTGCTTCAGAAAAATCGGTACCTTTATTTTCATCGTCCAGGTTGATTATAGCATACATGTCTTTCAGTTCTGCCAAGTCATGAATTTTAATACTGAAAAATGAAAAAATATGTATATTGTAAATACAGGTGTTAAATAAAATAGTTTTCATTCACAAAAAATTGTACGCTACAGAACAAGTCAGTGTTCTCCAAAAAGGGATATATGTAGGATAGAAAATCTATTGGGTTGAGGTAAGACAATAACAGAATTTCTGTAATTTATTTTATCTTTAAAAGAAATCTCTTAGGGGTATGGTGGATGTGCCTGGTTAAATTCTCTGATCTGTAGTTTCAGGAACAAAGAGGCTGAAGTTGCCCTGAAGAAAAGTATGAGTAGGAAAACATTCTCCCTAGCTGTTAGAGGAAAAAGGTTTCTTTTTGCAACGTGCTCCCCCCATCACCCTGACTTTCTTCATACAAAAAGTAATGAGGTATAGCAGAAAGAGCATTCGATTTGGAATCACAAGACATAGGTCAAAAACTCTGAAAAATTGGGGGCATTTTACTGCATAGGGTCACAGGGAAGATAGGTTGGCCAAAGAAAGCTGTGTAGCAGCACAATGTTGGCACCTAATGGCTATATCTTTCTTCCTGGTCTTAACACCCTCCTCCCTTCTGCCCTCCCAGAGCTTTTCCCCTTTATATTTTCTCTCATTGTTATCATTTAACTTTTTATTTTGATATAATTATGAATCTGTATGCAACTATAAGAAATAATACAGAGATCATACATACCCTCCACCTTTCCCTCAAATGGTAACATCTTGAAAAACTATAGAATAATATTATAATGGAAATACTGACATTGATATGATCCACTGACCTTTTTCAGCTGTCCCAAGTTTTACCTGTATTCACCGTGTGTGTGTGTGTGTGTGTGTGTGTGTGTGTTTAGTAGTTCTATGCAATTTTATCACATGCAAGATTCCTGAGATCCACACCACAGGATATAGAATAGTTCCATCACCACAAGGATCCCTTGTGTTGTCCTTTTATAAACACACTTAACCTCCTGCCTACCTACCCTAGCCCCGTCCTTAACCCCTAGCCACCACTAATCCATTCTCCTTTTCTATAACTTTATCATTTCAGCAATATTACATAAACAGAATCATACAGTATGCAGCATTTTGTGACTGGCATTTTTCACTCAGCACCCTTGTTGTATCAGTAGTTTGTTCCTTTTAAATTTTATTTATTTATTTATTTATGAGCAACAGAGAAAGAGAGAGGCAGAGACACAGGCAGAGGGAGAAACAGGCTCCATGCAGGGAGCCCAACATGGGACTCAATCCCAGGTCTCCAGGATTAGGCCCTGGGCTGAAGGTGGTGCTAAACCGCTGAGCCACCTGGGCTGCCCTAGTTTGTTCCTTTTAATGGTTGAGTAGTATTCCATCATATAGATATACCAGTTGAACCACTCACCCACTGAAGGGCATCTGGATTGTTCCTAGTTTTTGACTGTTACAAATAAGGCTGCTGTAAACATTCATATTCAGGTTCTTCTGGAAATAGAAGCTTTTATGTTTCTGAGAAAAATGGCTAGGAGTGAAATTGCTGGGTCATATGATAATTGCATGTTCAGTTTGTTTAAGAAATTGCCAAACTATTTGAGTGATCTAGGTTCTCCTCATCCTTCCCAGCATTTGATGTTATCACTGTTTTTAATATACTAATACTGTGTGTTTCTCTGTTTATTTCTTTTTAAATTTCATTCAGCAGCATTTTGGAATTTTCAGCACACAGATATGTTAAGTGTATATCTAAATATTTCATTTTCTTTGGAGTGATTAAAAATGGTGTATTTTTTATTTGGTTTCCACATACTTGTTAACATATAGAAATGTGACTGATTTTTGTATGTTGACCTTACATCCTGAGATCTTGCTGCACTCTCTCTCGTTTTAGTTCTAGATGTTTCTTGTTTGTAGATTCCTTGAGATTTTCTACACAAGCAACCAGGTCATCTGCAAATAGAGATGGTTTTACTTTTCTTTTTCCAATCTGGATGTGGCTTATTTCTTTTTCCTGTCTTACTGCAGTGGCTAGAACTTCTAATATTAGGTTGCATTAGAGTAGTGAGAGTAGGTATCCTTGTCTTGTTCCCAATCTTAGGGGGCAAGCACTCAGTCTTTTTCACTATTAAGTTTGATGTTGGCTATAGGTTTTTTATAGACATTCTTTATCAAGTTGAGGTAATTCCCCTCCATCCCTTACTGAGAATTTTTATCATGAATGGGTGTTGGATTTTTTGAGACTGTTTCTGTATGTCATCTGATATATTCAGATGGTACTTCAGCTGTTGATAGAGTAACTTCATTGATTTTTGAATGTAAATAAGCCTGTGTACTTGGAATAAATCCCACTTGGTCATGAGGTATAATTCTTTTCGCATACTGCTGAATTCAGTGCATGAAATTCTGTTGAGGATTTTGTGTACAAGTTCATGAGAGAGATTGATCTTTCTTTCTTTTTTTTTTTAAAAGATTTATTTTTTCAGAGAGAGCGCGAGAGAGGCAGAGACACAGGCAGAGGGAGAAGCAGGCATCATACAGAGAGCCTGATGTGGGACTTGATCCAGGGTCTCCAGGATCACACCCCGGGCTGCAGGCGGCGCTAAACCGCTGCGCCACCAGGGCTGCCCCTTTCTTTTTTTTATACTTTGATTTTGGTGTAAGGGTAATACTAGTCCTTATAAAATAAGTTGAGAAATGTTTCTTCCAGTTTTATTTTTTGAAGAGGTTTTATAAAATTGCTGTAAATTCTTTTTTTAAATGTTTGGTAGAATTCTCCAGTAAAACCATCTGAGCCTGGAAATTTTTCAGGAGCTTTAAAATTATTCAATTTCTTTAAGAGTTACGGGGCTAGTTAGGATAGATTATCTGTTTCACCTGGGTTGAGTTTTGGTAGTCAGTGATTTTTGAAGAATTTTTCCAATCTTCTAAGTTGTCAAATTTCTAAGTTGTTTGTAGTATTCCTTTGTAATTCTAAACCTGTAGTATTCCTTTATTATCCTTTTAGTTGCTTCCATATCTGTAGTGATATTCCTGCTTCATTCCTGATATTGGGCATTTGTGTCTTCTTGTCATTCTTACTAGAGGTTTATCAACTTTTTTTCAAAAAAATCCAGCTGTTAGATTTCTTTTCCTATTCTATTTTCAATGTCATCAGTTTCTGCTCTTTATTATTTTATTCCTTCTGCCTTACCCTTAGTTTGCTTTTTTTGAGTTTCTTGAGGTAGAAACTTAGATTATCAATTTGAGATTTTTTTTTCTTTTGTGTGTAAGCACTTAATACTATAAGTTTTCTTCTCAGTACTGTTTTAGCTGTATCTCATATTTTAATATATTGCATTTTCATTTTTATTTAGTTGTATGTATTTTTAAATTTGCTTTGAGATATACTCATGAATTATTTGGAAGTGTGTTAATTTCCAAGTGTTCATTGAATTTCCTGTTGTTTTCCTGTTATTCATTTCATGTGTGATTACATTATGGTCAAGGAACACATTTTGCATGACTTCAACTTAAATCTGTGGAGGTTTCATGGCCCAGAATATGGACTATCTGGGTGCATGTTCCATGGATCCATAGAAAAAACATGTATTCTCTTGTTGGGTGGAATGTTCTATAGATGTCTATTAGGTCTAGTTGGTTTATAGTGCTGTCCAAGTCTGTTCAGAGTTTACCTAGGCTACTCCATGGTATTACTACCTTAGCATCCATTCTGTTTGGCCAAGTGGCCTGCAATGACCTTAATCCTACACTAGTCCCTCCTGCAAATGCACACCCACAGAGTCACAAACAAGTGTTAATTTCCTAATGTGACTTCCTTAAAAGCCCTTTTGATCAACAGTCTTCCCTGCCTCCCAACACCATATGCCTTATGTGCCCCTTGGATAAGATCACTGGAGCCTTCCAAACACTTACTCTTTTGGTTAGAATTGACCAATCTGGCCTTAGCCTGGAAACCCTAAAGCAGTCTATTCACGAAGCCTGTTTTTCTTCTATGAACTCTCTTAAAAGCACATGCCCTTGGTTCTGTCTCTTTCTGTCTGCACTGTGCCTTGATCTCTCTGTGAGGCCCCTCAAGACAAGCCAGTTACTTTGTCTGGAACCTTTTCTATTTTGATTTGTCTTGTGTGTGTTGAACTACAGCTCATGATCTGGCAGCCTGTGTTCCACTTAGTCTCAATTTGACACTTTTATTTCCTTTTTGATCTCCTATCTAGTTGTCCCATATATTATTGAAAACAGGGTTCTGAAGACTTCAACTATTATTGTTGTCTATTTATTTCTCCCTTTAATTCTGCCAGTTTTTACTTCATCTATTGTGGGGCTCTGTTGTTAGGTGCATACTCATTTAGCAGTATGCTATCTAGTCAGTATGCAATATGCCTCTTCATCCCTGGTAATTTTCTTTGTTCTTAGTCTGATATGAACATAGCCACCCAGCTCTCTTCGGGTTAGTGTTTGGATGATCTTTTTCCATCCTTTTACTTTTTAATCTAGTTATTTCATTATATCATTACATTGAAGTGAGTTTCAGCAAATAATAGGGTCATTTAAAAATTCTATTCTAAAAAAAATTCTAATAGTCTAATAGCATTGTCATTTACACATTTAACATAGTTAATTGATCTGTATGAACTTAAATCTATTGTTTTATTGTTTTGTTTCTCCCTTTTGTTTCCATTTCTCCTCCTTTCTTGCCACCTTTTAGATTTGAACATTTCCCGTATTCCCTTTTAATTTACCTATTGGGGTTTTGTGTATAAATCTGTGTATTTTTTAGTGATTGCTATAGATTATAACATACATATTTAATTTCTCATAGGCTCTTTAGAATAAGTATTTTACCACTTCAAATATTATAGAAATCACATATAATAACTTTAGCCTCTCTTTTTTTAAACATTTTATTTTTTAAAGATTTTATTTATTTATTTATTTGAGAGAGAGAAAGAGTGCATGCAGGAGTGAGCAGAAGGGGCAGAGGGAAATGGAGAAGCAGACTCCCCACTGAGCAGGGGCCCTGACATGGGGCTCAATCCCAAGACCCTGAGGTCATGACCTGAGCTGAAGGCAAACATTTTACTAACTGAGCCACCCAGGAGCCCCTACCCTCTCCCCTTTCTGTTGTGGTTGTCTTATGTAATGTATCTTAAATACTGAAAACACTATCAAACAATATCATAATTTTTACTTTAAACAGCAACATATATGTTTAAAAAAATCTCAAAAGAAAAAAAAATGAGCTGCTATATTTACCATTTCTGCTGCTCTTCCTTAATTCTTGATGTCCCAAATTTCCTTCTGTCATCTGTTCTCTTCCATTTGAAGAACTTCTTTCAGCAATTCTACAGCAGGTCTGCTAGCAATAAATTCTCTTCATTTTTCTTCATCTGAGAAGAAACCACTGATGGGTATTTCACTGCGTAATGAAACTGACAGTTCTTTTCTTTCAGCACTTAAGTCATGATGCTTCCTTGGAACTGGCCTCAATGGCTTATGGTGAGAAATCCACTGTCATTTAAAATGTTGCTCGTTAGCTGCTTTCAAGTTTTTTCTTCGTCTTTAGTTTTAGGAGTTTGATACTGATGTGTCTGAGCTAGGTTTTTTTTGGACTTATCCTTTTAGGGACTTGCTGAGCTTCTACAATATATAGGTTTATGTCTTTTGGAAGATGTGAGCAGTTTCTAGCCATTATTTCTGAAACTCTTGTGACGTAAACGTTAGATTTTTTTGGTATTGTTTCACAGGCCGCTGAGACTGACTGTTTATTTTCTTCCAATCTTTTCTTTCTCTGTGTTCGCTGGGATATTTCTATTGGTCTATTTTTAAGTTCACTGACTCTTTGTGATTTCCATTTTGCTATTAAGTATACTGTATTAATTATACTTTTCAGGTCTAAAAACTTCCATTTAGTTATTCTTTAGAGATTCTATTTCTTTTTTGAGACTACATTTTCATCTGTTTTGAAAATGCTAGCCCTTGTCTCTTGGAGCATTTTTGTAATAGCTGCTACCTGCATCATCTTGGCATTGGCATCTTTCAATTGCCTTTTCCCAAGTAGGTTGAAATTTTTCTGATTCTTCATATATCAGATAACTTTGGGTTATATTTTGGACATGCTGAACATTATGTTTGAGACTCTTGTATCTTGTTTTAAATCCCATGGAGAAGGTTAACTTTTTTTTTTTAAGCAGGCAATCAACTCTGTTGGGTTGAGTATCAACCAGCCTTCTGCGGGTTGTGGTTTCAATGTCAGTTCCAATTTGAAAGGCTTTGCAGTTGTATTCAGATATGTCCCTATTCAGCCCAGTTTGTGATCTATAGGACTTGTATTATGATCTATCCCTCAGTTCAGTTCTCAGAGTCTTTGGTTTATTTAGGATGAGATATACATATATCGTTAAGAAGTGAAACTGGGAGTTCATAAATATCTTCAGAGGGTTGCTTTCCAGAACTTCTTCCTCTTCAGGATCTTCCTAGTATGTTCTGATTTCCTGGGGCTCCCATTTTTTATCTTCCTCCAGGAAAGCTGGGGCTCTAGTTACCTATAGTGCCTTGTCCTTCCCACAACTGCACCCATGCCTGTGGCCACGCAGTATGAGGGCAGAGAGAAAAATAAGCAACAGAGTTTGCCCCCATTCCTGGGGCCATAGATCCTTTAAGGAAGGTTACTCTGTGTCAGAGTAGGTGTCTGTAGGTCCTTCCTGCCATTGCTGTTGCTGCCACTGCCATGATGAGGTTGCTTGGTGGCTGGGGCATGAAAGAACAAAGAAAGAAAAAGAAAGGAAACTGGGAGATTTCCCCAACTAAGTGTTAGGAGTTCTCTTTCCTGCAACTTGAGCCAGAACTACAGGGTTTCTCTCAGAGCTCTCTCATTTATGCTTTGGTGTTCACTTCCAGATTTTGGCTGTCTTGAATCTTGAGAGAGTAGAAGACAAGTAGGAGACTCCTCACTGGTTCAGTGATACTTCAAATTCTGCTCTTCTTCTTCTTTATTCTGCCTACTATTCACTTTTCAGAGTCCTTAAATAACTGCTCCATACATTCTGCCCAGGTTTTATCATTGTATTCAGTGAGAGAGACGGGGTGGAGTGTGCTGACACCATATTATTTGGAAGTACCTATTTTAAGATTGTTTTTCAAGCATTCTCCATTTTAGGTTTTGTAGTTAGTATACATTTAGCATTTTAGGTTTTGCCCTATGTGTTACAGCAGGAGTCTTAGGAATTTTCAATTGCAAAAATGTTTTAAAAGTGCAGGAGAGTATCGCTGACAGATTCATACTAGCTATCAAAGTCTTGTTGAATCTCTTAAATATTCCTTACATAACATTTTCTGAGATTTTTGAATATAACTTACCAATTATCACCACATGTAGCAGCTTTACTAAGGGTCTGTGATACTGCAATACTGGTTAGACGATCTTTGTGGTCACGAGCCTGAAATACCTCTTGGCCAATCTCTCGAATATAAGTGGAGAGGACCACAAAAATTCCACGTGAAAAACCAATCATGATGTAGCCATCACCATACCTATAGCAGCAAAGGCAATAATATGGTAAATGGATGGTTAACTATCATTGGCAATACAATAAGTTAGCAAGTACATTAAAACTAAGGAACTATAGAATACAATTTGTTGAGGGCCAGATAATATGTTAGGTAGTTTCACATATTAAATCATAGTCTATGATCCAGAAAATGTTACATAGAGAAGTGAAAATGCTATGGGCAAAAATTAGATATAATTAGTAAGGAAAAACACATGGATATCTTTTGGTAATGAGCTTCTTGCACATACCAGCTATAGGAGACAATGTTCCCATAATGCTGCTGAAATTCCAGATCAATTGGGTTATCTGGTTCATTCAGATTATAAAGAAACAAAGTTTTCTTGCCAACCACTACACTGATCTGCCAGAAAAGATTAAGAGATTGTGAAATGAATTATTCAGTACTTCATGAAGACCAATAAGCAAATTCAAATAGCTGAACCTCATTTATGAAAACAGTAAGCCAAGTTTACATTAAACATTATAATTAATAAGATAACAATGTGACTTTAAAAAATATATTGTACTAATATACAGTCTGAGAAGGGTCCTTGGCTTTACACGTATCCAACACAGCCTTTGAGAAGACACTAAAATAGCTAGATGGATTAACTTTTTAAAATCCTCTATACCTCTCATTAGAGTACTGTGCAGTACTGGGCTGGAAATCTGACATAATTCCACTGAAATTGAATTCATAGAGTACAAAGGGTCTTCCCTCTTAAGAAGTCATTCTGATTTTGAACCATTGGGGATTACAGTCCATACTGTGTGGATAAATGAGCTTGGTTTTTTGGATCATTATTTCCATCATCTGCAGATCATTGGTCAACGTGGCTAGATAGTGTCCCTCTATTACTCATGCAAGCCAATACTTAACTGTAGTTCTCAGTGGAAGGTATAACCATGTGAGGGAGAGAAAAGAGTATATTACTTATTTGAGCTCATTAAGAAGGATGGATTTATATAAGAGAAATACTTTGATATATTTCCTTGACTCTTTCAATTAAGTCACTATATCAAGTTAATAACAGCTTTTTAAGAAATAGAAACATTATTTCATTTCATATTTGTATTAATTATAAAAATCATCTGGATTTTAGAACAATAAAATGTGGCAGGTAAAATGCATCTAAGGTATTAAGAAAATAAAAGCTACAATTTCTAGAGCTCTGGTTACCACCTCCAATTGAGTGAAAATAAAAAATCATATACAAATCAAAATTTCTGTTTATAAAGGGACCCTCACTGTTTTTAGTACCACAAGAATGAGAAGAACAATACCAAATGTAATAGGAAGGTTTCCTCATTTGCTGTGATACCAGGTAGCTAGCTGCTGCCAGAGCAGCAAAAGTAACATATGCCTGAGACACTGGAGTCTAATACTAATTTAATAAATGACAGATAATAATTTATCACTATACATTCTGAACCATCCTAGAAAAGGAGAAAGTATAATCTACAAAATTATCAAAATAACGAATATGGATTTGACTTAGAATTCTTACTGTGCTTTCAGCAGCAGACATTCGATCATCAGTCTTCATCATGGAAAACTGCATGTTACTAGGCTCTGATCTCACTGCTGTCTGTAGGGATAGAAATATTATCATTATGAACAAGCACAACACTTAAATTCATTCCTAATATTAATAAAACCAGTAACTTGCTTTCACTTGTTATACCTAAAAATCCCACTGTTACAAACATCTAGAAATTCTGGATGAAACAGAACACATGTCTTATTAAATAGATAAGATTGAAAAAAGGTAAGGAAAATTTCCAGGGACAATAAACAAAGATTAAACCATAACCAAAGTATGTGTAGAAACTGATGCTGTGTAATCCAGAGCAGTTGGTAAGGAGACAATAAAGAAGCTCATTTGAGTCTGGCTGAGCTTTGGGTCAGAAAAAAAAAAAAAGCTGAAAAAGTTCTTTTCAAATAAAAGACTCTCCCATCCTCTCTTGCTTAGGCTCTGAAGTCCAAATTTATACTTTGAGTGGTCTAGAAACTCCTTGGAATGTTTATCAAAAACAGATCCAAAGCCTTTTCCAAAGCTCCAAAAAATTTCCACATACAAGCCCTGCTGAAAGATGAGCTCACAATTCAAAATCAGAAATGTCACAAGAAATAATGCATCAAGAACAAAAGTTAGTGGATCTAAAAATAACAGAATTATCACCGAGATCATAATAAAACTTTAAAAATGACTGAAAACACAAAAGGACTCATAAGTATGACAATAGACTTAAAAAAAAAGTCCAGGCAGATTTTTTAGGAAACTACAAAGTACTTTTCTTTATTCATTTAAAGACAGATGACGCTTGAACGATGTGTGGGTTAGGGGACCTAAGCCACTGCACAGTTGAAAATTCAAATATAATGTTGACTCCCCCCATATTTAACTACTAATAGCCTACTGTTGACTGGAAGCCTTACTAATAACGAACACTCAACTCATACATGTTTTGTATGTTATGTATATCAAATACTGTATTCTTACAGTAATCTAGAGAAAATATTATTAAGCAAATCTTAAGAGAAAATATATTTACAGTGCTGTATTTACCAAAATATATCTGCATGTGAGTAAATCTACACAGTTGAAACCAATGTTGTTGAGGGATAAACTGTATACTTGACATACGATATCCTATTAGCTCTAGGGGTACATCATACTGATTCAGTATTTATATACATCACAAAATGATCCCCATGGTAAGTCTAGTTACTATCTCACTATACAAAATTATTATAATGTTACTGACTATATTCCTTATCCTGTATATTATACCCTCAATACTTATTTATTTCATAATTGGACTTTTTAACCCTGTTTGCCTATTTTGCCCTAAAATACTTCCTAAAAACAAAAAGTAGAATCATCAAAATAAAAAAAAAACTCAAAAAGATAGAAGACCAGACAAATTTGTAGAAAGAGTAAATACATTGATTAGGTAAATTATCCACAAGGTTGCACAGTGTAACAAAAAGATAGATATTATGAAAGAGAGGAAAGAGAGACAAAGAGAGGTGCTTGGGTGGCTCAGTTGGTAAAACATCTGACTCTTGGTTTTGGCTCAAGTCATGATCTCAGAGTCATAATCTCAGGGTCATGAGATTGAGCCCCATGTTGGGCTCCCCACTCAGTGCAGTCTGCTTGTCCCTCTCTCTCTGATCCTCCCCCTGCTCTCTCTCAAATAAATAAATAAAATCTTAGAGAGAGAGAAAGAGAGAGAGAAGGTCCAATGTATGTCTAACAGATACTCCAGGACAGAATAGAAAGGGCAAGAGACTAATACTGAAAGAGATGACAGAATTTTCCAGTATCGATAAAAGAAAGCAATCTTCAGATTTAAGAAATAAGACAATTCCTTAGTAGAATCAAAATAAATTCACACAAGTAACAATGGAGTGATCTGTAGAATAGTAAAGTCAAAGCAGTTCAGAGACAACACCAAATAAAGCAATACTTTTAACGTATGCTTTGCTTACTGCATGACAACTTAAATAGTATGTCTAATTCTAGAAGCATACTTCTTAGAGATCAAAAAAGGTAAATAGCTATCTTGTATGTAAATAATAGCTGAATGTAGTGATTTCCTGGGATGTTATATAGCAAAATATTGTAAGGCCATGTCTTGAGGAGGAAAAAAAATGCCAACATCTACTGATGATGTCTGATATGGATATATAAGAATGAATGGGGACCTAAAGCATTTGGACTTGTATATCTACCATTCTAATTCAAAATGGCACCAAAATAGAATGATCAAAATTTTAGGTTTCCAGAAAATTTTAGGTTTCTACATTAATTAATCTTAGAAACCAGTTTAATTGTGCTATGGTTCTACTCAACACGGTTGAGTTACTTCTGCCTCACTTTTGGAGCTTTCCAAGTACAGGAAACAACCAACCAGCCTTATTTTCTATAAATGCTGAAAGCCCCTATCTTCAGTCAAGCCAATCTTGAACAAGCCATGAACAAGGTAGAAGTTTCTCCTCATATCTCTGTCCATGCTCTTTTGTTTGGGTTAAATGACAGGCTGTTAAATGTGTTATGGTTTCCACTAAAACAAGTTCCAGCACAGCACATGATTACCTACAGAGACTAAATTTGCAGCTTCACTGGCAGCAGTGGGGTGTGACTATATGAGTAGGTTCTAGTGATATGAATGGAAATAATAAAATGCATCTTCCAGACTAGGTCCTTTAAATATTTCCTGCACTCCACTTCTCTTTCTCCCTTCTCTGGAGCGGAAATGCAGATGTGGTGTGGGTAATTATGCAGATGAAGACAAAACATCATTGCAAATGGCAGAGCAATAAGAAGATGGAGGAAAACCTGGGACTGTGTATAGCGCCCTGTGAAAGCAAAGATGCACAGATGATTTGCCTACCTGTCTCTGTTACCTAAGAAAGAGAAAGAGGGAAAAAACACCCAAACTACCATTCTTAGATCCCCTGTAAGTCTGGAACTGTTACAATTTATCCTATACCTTGACTAATTCAGATCATCTGTCTTTTAAAGATTCACAATCCAACTTTCATTGATCTCCTCCATCTCAAATATTATAGAACTTGTAAACTATACCACAAAATATGGCAATCATATAAGACTGTGTGTGTTTTAGCATGATTTGTTTGTATCTTCTTAGAGTAAGGGCCTATGGTCAGCAGCTTCTAAGATGATCCGCAGTGATCCTGGTTTCTTTCTATAATCCCCATCTCTACACCTCTCTGAGTGTGGGCTGGACCTAGGGACTCACCTCTACATAACAAAATATAGCAAAAATAATTTTGAGATCAAGTTATTTGTTAAGAGATTGTGGCTTAAGTTTTAAATAGCTGCTCTCATTCTCTTACCACCTGCTATATTGTGAGACACTCTATGGAGAGATCCATGTGGCATGGAAATTAGGCAGGCTTCTAATCAATGGCCAGAGAGGAACTGAGACCTTAAACCATAACCTGTAAGGAATTGAACTCTTGTCAATGACCATGTGATTGAGCTTGGAAACGGATTTTTTTTCCCAGTCAAGCCTTCAGATGAGACTCCAACCTTGACCAATAAAATGCAGCCTTGAGATTTTTTTTTTTAATTTTTTTTTTTAATTTTTATTTATTTATGATAGTCACAGAGAGAGAGAGACAGGCACAGAGACACAGGCAGAGGGAGAAGCAGGCTCCATGCACCGGGAGCCCGACGTGGGATTCGATCCCGGGTCTCCAGGATCGCGCCCTGGGCCAAAGGCAGGCGCCAAACCGCTGCGCCACCCAGGGATCCCAGCCTTGAGATCTTAATGCAGCTAGGAATGCACCTGCATTCCTCATCCACAAAAACTATAAAACAATAAATGTATATTGTTTGGAAACTGCTACGTTTGGGGGTAATTTGTTACGAACCAATAGAGAACTAATATAGGACCATATTTCATATTTCTTCTAAAATGCATAGCACAGTGCCATATACCTAGAGGGTATTCAAAGAACTTGCTAGTTAATATTGCCCCAGAAATACTAAATCATAAGCCAGGTAGTCCAAAGTAAAATTTACCCACTGGTGAGATTATGTAGTAACTATAAGTAATACAAATTTCCTTAAGGAGGAGCCACTGAAGATCTAATCAATTGGGAAATTTGAACAGTAGTAAACTTCATCCTAAAATTAAATTATGGTTAGTTTGGAAGCAATTTAACATATCAGTTAAATGTATGGGCTTTAGAATCAGGCAGATCATGGGAAATATGAGTGGCTCAGCAGTTGAGCGTCTGCTTTCAGCTCAGGGCATGATCCTGGTCTGGGATCAAGTCCCACGTTGGGCTCCCTGCACGGAGCCTGCTTCTTCCTCTGCCTATGTCTCTGCCTCTCTGTGTCTCTCATGAATAAATATATATATAAAAAAAAAGAATCAGGCAGACCAGACTGAGTCCAGTTATTAACATTTATATTATATATATAAAATAAAAGCTATCTCACAAACATACAGCCTATAACCATAGAGCTGGTAGTCCATGTTAATTCTAGGTAACAGAAAATGTACAAAGGAAGATATTTGGGGAAAGGACTCCAATGAAAGAAAAGTGTTCTAATACATAAAAAAGAACAGCTTTTGTTGTTTAGAATATGAAGTTATTGCATATGTATCTCACATAGGGATTTTAAAATTTCATAGATTGTTAGACAAACTTTATTTCAGGAAAAATTTTGAATATATCATACCAAAGATGTTATTGTATTACCTGTCTTATCGTGTCACCTTCCTGATTGCTAACTGTAATCATTTTATCTTCACCACCTAAAGCAAGCAGATTTTCTGCATTCCAACATCCACATGTGATTCTCTTAGTATGTTTTCCTGAAAAAGAGATGATTTGTGTATAGACACATGGGTTTCTCAAAAAATAAATAAATAAATAAAAGATCTGTGATATCAATCTGAAAGTCTAAGTAATATGTCTTGGATATTAAACAGACAAGGAATATTAAATCTCATCAAAGCAGTCGATGTCTAAGTAACCTTATATAAAAGTTTATTACCAAATTCTAAATCAAATTCTAACTCTATTTAAGAGCAATACTGCTTTTCAATATTATGTGGATAGGAGCATAGGCCCTAACACGAAAAGATACTCCTCCACTCCTTGACAAGTTTATTTACCATACAACCAAACCTATAACAATAATGTCTCAAGAGAAGTAAATCCCAAGGCACTTGAGTTATCTTTACTATATTCAGCTTCACAGTATGGTAGACCCTTGGTATAAACAGATTCAACATTCAAAGTTTTGGATATTCATGTAAAACTAGAGCACATATGACTTCTGATAATGCTGGGCTCCAAATCTGAATGTATCCTAGTGAGACTTGTGTTGAGAACTGAGTCACTTAACCAGTCAATGATATTAGATGGAACCAGTGAGTGTCAGGAAACTTTTTCATTGAGGAACCTAGCCAGTGCAAAAACTGAATTTTTTGGGTGGGGGAAATCATATACTGTGTACATTTGTTGAAGGTCCTAGGATAGATAAATCCTTGAGTCTCAAGATTAATTCTACAATGAGATGTAGAATGGTTAAGTATACATATTCTGGAGCCGGACTGCCTGGATTTGAATCTTGGCTCCACCACTTACTGTAAAACACTGGGTAAGCTACCTAACATTTCTATTCCTTAGTCACATATCCATAAATTGGGGATAATACTTAGGGCCTGTCTCATAGAGTTGAAGGTCAAATGAGTTCAAGCACTTAGAAGAGTGCCAGGCATATATAAAGTACTATAAGAGTTTAGCTATTTTAGCTACTTTTGAGAGCAGAGACCACACTCATTTTATTCTTCCTACCCCTGACAGAACTTAATACAGTACCTATGCAGGAAGGAGGTTCTAAATAAGTAGTTATTAAGTGAGTAGAGCCTGAGGCAGGAGAGTGTCTGGTGTGTTAGAGGCTCAGCAAAAAGGATAGTGTAACTGGAGCAGAGGAAGTAAAAAGAGAGGAATATGAGATGAAATCAGGGAGTTTGCAAGGGCCAAATCATGCAGGTGTTGGATGGCCATTGTAAAACCTCTGGCTTATGGAGAGCCATTGGAAACTTCTGAGCAGAAAGCTCACTGGTACCTAGGCTGAGAATATTGTATAATGTGGAAAGAGCTGAAGCAGGGAAACCAGTTCAGAGATTGCAGAAATTCACGTGGAAGATGTCTGAGGCTCACACATAGTGGTAACATGAGAGGTGTTGAGAACAGGCTGGATTCCAGAAATATTTGAAGAGCCTACAAGATTTTCTGGCAAATTAGATGCAGAAGGTATGAGAAAGAGGAGAGTCAAGGATGATGTTAAGGTTTTAGCCTGAAGATCTAAAAGGATGGGATGTCATCAGTGGTGAGGGGGGACAGCTGTGGGTCAAAAGGGTTTTAGAGATATTAAATTATTAAATTTAAAGTGTTTACTAGACATCTCATCAGAGATGTTGAATAAGCAGTTGGATACATGAGCCTAGGGATAGGAAGAGACAAATATAAGACTGGTCAGGATATAAATGGCATTTCAAATCAGGAGATGAGGGCACAAAAGAGAAGGGATCATTCAGAGAAGACACTGAGATATAGGAGAGTTTAATGATCATAGATTAAGGGACTTGTGTGGTACATTGCAATTGGGCCCAAAGAGATGGGCATCAGGAAAGAAAAAGAATGCATGAAGAGAGGTGGGAAATGTCAAAGACAGACTTCTTTCTATACCCCAGAAAGGGAGAAGAAAAGCTCTTCTTTCTTCCTCCTGTACAGATGATGGCCTCTTGGCTTCCAGAGCTCAGAACTCAGGTTAAACTTAACATCAAGAACAGTTAACCTGTTTTGTATGCCTCCTTACAGTGTTCTGGGCACTTCACATGTACTGACTTATTGACATAATATTAATTCACAATTAATATATTCTGGTAACTGAAGTTTGAATCATGTTACTGGGAGGCTGGCAATATTTAATTAAACCACAGTAAATGAATTTCATGTATACAAGAACCATGCAACATGAGAACTGCCTGTATCTGGTCTAGCTGAAGGAAATAAATGAGTACAAGATGTAACAAGATTAACAGATTTTAGTTATTGTGAAATGCTGGCAGACCATGCTACCATGTAGTGGCTATCTAGAGTGGAAAAGCTTGGATCTAGGAAAGTGAGTTATTTAAAAGCGAAAAAAAGTAGAGCCACAAATCATAACCAACTCCAAGAGAGGCAGTATGTATTTAGCCAAAGGACCTAAGATACATAATCAGCCTGAATCTCCTCAGGCCCATTTTACACAATAAATGACCGAGAACAGACTCAATATTTATATTAAATACAAAGATCACATATAAAATCACATATATGTAATAAATACCTGACATGAAATAATCATGCTTTGACAACTTATTTTCTCATATGTCAAGTGTCAAAATTTCTGGGGCCTTAAGTTAGCTGGTAGGGTATTCTTACAGATGAAGTGGGATACAAAAAATTGCCTAACTGAAGTCAAATGGTCAATTTACATTGATTTTTGTAACTCAAAATATCTTTAGTTTTATAGGATCAATGGCATTACCTTTCAGCTGGAGCACCAAAACCACTGATATTAAAGATAGACATAAATGTGAGAAAAACGGAAATAATTAAGTGTCCTTAGTTGATAGACACTTTCTCAAGTATTCTGTGGGCACTCTTCTCTGCAGAGTTTAATTCCTTCCTTAGCAATAAATGATAATTTTTCTGGCCACCTGGGTATAATTAAGCCTACTAGTTTTACCATTCACCAGCATGATGTTCTAATCATTGAGAAGAATTCATCTGCTTCTTCTTGGGTATTCATTCAGAGGACAGATGCTAAGTGACCAGAGATTGGGGGAATCAAAGAACCTGAACCAAGATCAAACAAGGAACAAAACCTTCTCTAGTCATATACTCTGAGGCAAATGTAACTCACAGTGCACACTGTGACTAAATTGGTGTCAAATTAAATTGACTAAATTGGTGTTTGGAGAGAGTAAGAGGTCAGAATTAAGAATCTAATATATTTGGACCAAACAGTCACAAATGTTTCAGTCCATCTACTAAGGTATTGATAAACACCAAGCTATTCCATGTCCACAGGTACAATCTAGGTGAGAAAGGGACAAATGGAAGCCATGCTATTAATGTCCTGGTGTCCAAAGGCACAAGCTGCCATTAGAGCAGCCATTCTATGTAGCCTGGATAATTCTTAGTAGACAGTGAAGAGGGATCTTGTAGGTTAGCTAGATATATGGCTTGACCAGGGGAGCTTTATTACAACATAATTTCCCTTGCAGTGTCTGAAATATCTGGGATGCCAGGGTGGCTCAGTGGTTTAGCACCTGCCTTCATGCTCAGGGCATGATCCCGGGGTTCTGGGATCGAGTCCCACATCAGGCTCCCTGCATGGAGCCTGCTTCTCCCTCTCCCTGTGTCTCTGCCTCTCTCTGTCTGTCTCTCTCATGAATAAATAAATAAAGTCTTTAAAAAAAAAAAAAAAAAGGAAGTGCGAAGGGGCTTCTGACTTCCAGGACACAAATGCAAATATCGCCTTCCTTAAAAAAAAAAATCTGAGGCAGTAAAACATGACATCTATCTAAAGCATCTTAAGTATTTAGCAGTGTTTCCAGGTATAACCTACCCAGCACAGGAATCTTTCGAGATGTCTGACGATTATAAATAAGCAAATTTCCTTTAACAGTTCCAACAGCCAGGACACTTCCAATTTTTGACCAAAGAAGAAAAGACATTTGATCCCTGTAACATTAAGATATAAATCACTAAAAGATTCACAATCATAATATCCAAAGAGTTCTTTAAAAAAGCATTTCATGAATAATTTTAATATCTACTTAGAAGTTATAGAACAAAATAACAACTTAATGCTTTAAGCAAAGACTAAGTGCTAAAGACATTCTGGAGATGCTTTAAGATGATCTTATGGTCAGTTAGACCTAAGATACATATATAATGAATACAAGCTCCGCTTCAGTCATGATGGAACCTCAAATTTCATAAAATGACTCATGATGAGGTAGTTTAGTCTAATGACAGTTGTAAATGTGGAAAAATGTTAATGGATGATTAACATCACATGCTTTATTTTTTTATTTTTTAACATCACGTGCTTTAAAAAAAAAAAAGTGGAGTCTGGGTGCCTGGGTGGCTTAAATGGCTAAGCATCTGACTCTTGATTCTGGCTCAGGTCATGATCTCAGGGTTGTGAGATTGAGCCCTGCATCAGGCTCCACAGTGGGTATGGAACCTCTTAAGATTCTCTTCCTCAGCCTCCTTCCCTTAAAAAAATTTGAAAAAATTTAAAAGTAGGGTCCTATAACATATTAAATTGTAAAAATCATTGGGAATTCACCACCTTAAGTAGGACATATCTTTTCCAACTCTGTCACTTTTTAAAATTCTTATTTAAATCCCAATTAGTTAACATACAGTATAATATTAGTCTTAGGTGTGCAATATAGTGATTCAACACTTCTATACAATACTCGGTGCTCATCACAGCAACTGCACTCCATAATCCCCATCACCTATCTCACCTAACCTCCACCGCCACTGCCATCACCTCCCCTCTGGTAACCATCTGTTTATTCTCTATAGTTAGGAGTCTGTTTCTTGGTTTGTCTCTTTTTCTTCCTTTGCTTGTCTTGTTTCTTAAATTCCACATAAGACTAAAATCATGTCTTTCACTGGCTGACTTATTTCATTTATAAAATTTATAATCTGTCTTTCACTGGCTTATTTCCCTTATGCAATTTAGAATTGTTACACCTTCTTGTCTCCTTTATTATATAGTGTCCTTCTTTGTCTTGTTTCAGTCTTTGTATTAAAGTCTAAAAGTCTAGTTTGTCCCATATAAATATTGCTACTCTAGCTTCCTTTCAACATCCATTTGCATGTTGTTTCTCTATCCCCCTCATTTTCAATCTGCAGGTGTCTTCAGATCTAAAATGAATCTCCTTTAGGCGGCATATAGACAGGTCTTGCTTTTTTAATCCATTCTAACGGTCTATTCTTTTGATTTAGTCCATTTACATTCAAAGTAATTACTGATAGATATGTATATATTGCCATTTTATTACTTGTTTTGTGGTTGTTCCTGGAGATTTTCTCTGACCCTTTCTTGTCTTTCTCTCTTTCATGGTTTGATTTTCTTTAGTGATAAATTTGGATTTCTTTCTCTTTATTTGTTGCATGTTTATTAGTGTTGTTTGATATATTGTTCCCCTTAAGTTTGTATATAACCTCTTTAGCAAATAGCAGTCTATACTAAGTTGATGGTTGATTAATTTTGAACTCATTCTTTTCTCCTCTCCTTCCCATGTTTTAGATACATGTTATATTTTATATCCATTTTTTGTATAAGTTCCTTGACTGAATTTTTTTACAGAAATATTCTGTAAAATTGTGCTTCCTGCCTTTATATTGTCATTTTTGGTTTCTCTTTTGCATTCAAAGAGTCCTTTTTAATATTTCTTGCAGCGCTCTTTTAGTGGTCATGAACTCCTTTAGTTTTGTTTGGGAAATTTTTTTCTCTTTCTATTCTGAATGCTAGCCTTGCTAGATAGAATATTCTTGACTGCAGAGTTTTCCTATTCAGTACTTTGAAGATATCATGCCACTCCCTTCTGGCTTGCCAAATTTCTGTTGAAAAAAATCTCCTGCTAGCCTTATGGGTTCTCCCTTGTAAGTTAGTGACTACTTCTGTCTTACTGCTTTGAAAATTTTTTCTTTACTACTGTATTTTGCAAGCATAATTACAATATATCTTGGCGTGGGTCTGTTTTGTTGATTTTGTTAGGAGTTCTTTGTGCCTCCTGGATCTAGATATCTGTTTCCTTCTCCAGGTTAAGAAAGTTTTTAGCTACTATTTCCTCAAATAAATTTTCTGCCCCCTTTTCTTTCTTTTCTTCTTCTGGGATTTCTATAATGGGAATATTATTACATTTGACTGAGTTCCCTATGTTTATTCTCATGTTGCAGAATTCATCTTTTTTTTTGGTTCAGCTTTATTGCTTTCCATTACTTTGTCTTCTAGGTCATTAATTTGTTCCTCTGGGTCTTCCAGCCTGCTGTTCATTGCATCAAGTGTGTTTCTGACCTCATTTATTGCACTCTTCATCTCTGGTTCTTTTTTAACTCTTTTATCTTTGTGGTAGTGTCTCACTGGTGTCCTCCCAAGCACAGTGAGTATCCTTATAATTGTTGCTTAAAATCTCCATCAGGCATGTCACTTATATCTACTTCACTTAGATCTCTGGGTGTGGTCTTATTTTGTTCTTTTATTTGGGATAAATTCCTCTGTCTTCTCATTTTTTTCTAAGTCTCTGCTTTCTTTTTTTGTGTTAGAAAATCCAGTTATATCTCCTGCTCCTGAACATAATGACTTTATAAAATAGATGTAGTGCCCAGGGCCTGGAGCTTTAGGGAATGCCCTCAATGTACATTCTGTACCCTCTGCTATTGTGTTTTGGCTACTCTATCCCTCAGGCCAGTCATCTGCAGAGGCTCTTCTTGTCTGCTGTATACAGTGTTGGTCACTGACCTGAATGTGGTCAGTTTTAACTAAATGTGCTTTGGTTTGCTTGTGATATGAGACCTGTCATAGAACCACTAGAACTGAGGCTCTGCAGCACTCTCTGGTTGGGAGACATGGTGTGGGCAGGGGTCTGTGCTGGTCTGGAGGAGGAGCTGGGCACACCGGGACTGAGGTAAGCATGACTGAGCAAAGCAGTTCTGCTAAAGCCAGGGAGTGCTTAGTATAAGCAAATTAGGCAGCCAGTAGCCACACTGCACTGCTTCTATAGATGGCTCTGTGTTTATGCTGAAGGGTGGGAGAGGGAAATGGCTCACAGAGAGGTGTCTCTCTGAGTACTATCTTTCAGGAACATGCTCTAAGAAGAGCAAATAATCTCCCCACTTTCTGCCCTGGGCTCTCTTCAGATGTTGTTTTCATTCTGTATGTCCCAGGGTTGTTTCCCTGCCTTCTTCCCAGGAGTAGAGCAGTGCCTTCCAGGATTGATCCTAGCCAAGGCCACGGACATTGAAAACTCCAAGCTTTAAGCACCAATGGTCATGAGAATTCATGAAATTCAGCCCCATTTTCCAAACCAAAGGCTTGCTTGCTGCTCTTCTCCATGATGACGACTCCTTCCCCTCCACAGCAGTCAGGATCTGTTTCTCCACTAGACCACGCCTCCACACTTACCTTCTTCAGTGTGGCTTCTTCTCTCCCTTTAGTTGTAGAGTTTGTTCTGTTATTCTTCTGGTTGATTACTGGGCTATTTAGGATGATTTGATGGTTATCTAGTTGTATTTATGGGATGAGATGAACCTAGGGTTCTTCTACTCCATTGACATCTTCTTGTTTTTCCCATCTCTGCCACTATTAAGATTATCTCACGGGGGATCCCTGGGTGGCTCAGCGGGGCGTCACTGGGTGGCTCAGTGGTTTAGTGCCTGCCTTCAGCCCAGGGCTTAATCCCAGTCCTGGGATCGAGTCCCACATCGGGCTCCCTGCATGGAGCTTGTTTCTTCCTCTGCCTATCTCTCTCTCTGTGTGTGTGTGTCTCTCATGAGTAAATAAAATCTTAAAAAAAAAAAAAAAAAAAAAAAAGATTAGCTCACTTGGAAAGAGGTAGAAAGCACATTTGCCTACCATCAGTTCTTAAGTACATTCTAAGACCTACTGGCTAAACTTTTATGTAATTCCCTACTAAATGGAATCAGGACTCCTGAGAGAGTAGCTCATTTTATATATCAAGGAAAGAAATCACAGTGGGTATAGAAAAGTGGTTCTGAAAATGCCATCCCAGGACCAACAGCATCACTTGGGAACTTCAGAAATGCCAGTTCTCTGATCCCACCCCAGGCCTACTGAATGAGAAACTCTGGGGGTGGCATTCAGCTATCTGTGTTTTAATAGGCACTCTGATGCAGCTAAAGTTTGAGAACCACTGACAGATCATTCACTGTTTACATAAAGCAATACTGCTTTCAAGAATGCTCATACCTAAAAGACAAAAATTCATGTAAAGTATACAAAAAGTTCATTGTAACAATAGGTGAATGTAATAAAATATTTAGTTAGAAAAATTATTTCTAATAAGTACTAATATCCCAGGCTGCTGGGTTTCATCTATTAAATATATGTTTTTAGAAGAACAATATGCTTGTTTTTCTGTCTGCTTAAGTAGGCGTGACAGCTATGAGAATATGCCTCTCAGATCTCTAGCTACGGAAAGTGTAACTGATGAAGGCCCCCACTGGAATCTATTACTTTGATGTGCTGGGGCCATACCTTCCCACAGCTTCCCAGACTGTAACTGAGTGGGCAAGGATACTGTTGAGGCCCATTCCTGAGAGACAGAATTCCACTGATGGGTAACATTGGCTGAAAGTCTCCTCAGAGGCCTACCTGAACTTTCTTAGAATTGGGCTCCAGTATAAGATGTTTCTACCCAACGTTTCTTCCTTCCCTCTCCCCTTTACAAGGGTCAGATATGCACTGTGGTCTGATGGCTCTTCTAACCTGCTCCTTCTATGTTTCCTTACAGGTATTTCCTGTAATAAATCTCACACACTCAATCCTGTTTGGGAGTCTGCTTTTCAGAAAACACAAATAGAAAGACTTGTGAGCCAGCTAAATAGCACCAGAGAAAGGAGGAACTGCATGAGAAGCCCAAAGTGTGATCAGCAATAGTGGTTACATTTAGTAAGAATAGTGTAACAATAGTTCATTCAATAGTTTATCATTACCAACAGTCACATAACAACCAACTAGAAAAAGAGTTAAACAGTATGTTCCAAGAAGATCAAGTAACCAAATATCCTCAAAAGAAGAGCCAGCTGAACAGACCCCATCTTCTTTTCTTCAGAGATAAGGCCTCTAGAAGGCTCTACAAATTACAATAAGATATTGTGACACACATAAGTTCCCAATAATGCTAGCGGATGAGAACAATATATAGTGATTACATGTATTTTTGGCCAAGTTAAAGAATATATTATTCTAGGAAAATGCATGTGGCTACAAAAAAAAAAAAAAATGCAACCTATGTGAAAGGCACAGACTTAAAAAAGTCTTGCTGATATAAAAACTGAAGATCAATTAGAAAAGAGACTGAGTAGGATGACTAGTACTTAGGTCTGAATGGCCTTTGGAAGAAGCAACCATGTCCAATGATCCAACCAGAAATCAACTGGTTCACAAATGAGATGTTGTATTTAGTTCTCTGGAAAGATTGCTGTACCCCAGGGACATAATTGCTATAAGCCTAGGTAAGATCAGGGGATGTACCACTATAATTCTAAGAAGTTATAAAAATACACTTAGTAAAAACTAATAAATTCAATCTGTTGTGTTAACATAATAATTTAAGATAGTTAAGTGACACTGTAGTAAGTTTTGCAATGATTATATTTGAATGTTTTGTGTACTAAGATATCTGAAGTGCTCAAAAGAATAAATTCCAACTAAATTTGCAAATGGAATTTAAATTTTTTAAGGATATTTGTTTGCAAAATTAATATACTTAAAAAAACTGATATTAAAAATTATGTTTAAGTATCTTAGTGTAATAGATTGACCTTTAAATAAGAGACAAATAATAGTAGCTGTACCTATGTATATACAAAAGTCTTTTAGACATTAAATATTAATATCAACAAATATTTAATTTGTTCTACCTTGATAATTACAGTAACATCTATACTATTCATTCAGTTCCTGATTTTATGCCTGGCCATGACATGCAATTAAACATCACAACAACTCTGAGATGATGTAAGGAAATGGATCTGTGGGAAGATAGACAGCAGAGGCAGACATATACCAGTCTGAAACACCTCAGATTAATTATGCATTTTTCTCTGCATGAGAATGCATTCTCACTGATGCTTAATTTGGTTCAAGAACCACTAATTGATATTTATAAATATTCTCTTGAATGGAAGAACAGATAGTATGTAAAATCTTTCTAAAAAGTGATATATACCCAAAGTATAAAAGGACAGAGCAAGAAATGAAGGCTCTCAAATCTAGCAAGACTTTATGATGGGTGGACAATATCATCTGTGAATTGCATACCTCATGTGTCAATTTGGAGGGTTAGAGTTACCTCTGGTCCTGTTCTTCATGGCCACCTTACTTCCTTCGGGTTGTTATTCCTCAGTAAACTGGAAATATACAGTCTAATCTTGCAGTATGTGTGTGGCCTACCTGCATGTCATATGACACTACGTGGGAGTTATTATTCACATTCCATATAGTTGAAGAAATTGAAGTTTAGAAAGAAGTAAAGCAAGCAACTTGTTCAACGTTGAACTGCCAAGTTTCAGTTGTGAATAAATTTTTCTATTCCATATGGTATAATAGTTTCTATTTTAGCAGAAATCTGTCATTTCTTTTATTACCCAGTATATTTTCCATTTGGGAAGTGTCTCAACTTTTATCCCACTCTTCACCTACAGGAATTTTCAATCCCATGGCCCTGCCTACTACTCTACTCAGAGACCTTTTGAGTAACGGAGTGGATGTGATGGGGACATGCTCTTCTCTTTGGCATAACTTGCTGTGAAGAATGATATAACCCAATAGCTGGCAGCAGCCATGGGGAGAGTCTGACTTAGAATAAAGTCAATAGAGAGAAAGGAAGACCTAAGAGATGGAGAAAGTCTTGACTGCATCACTAGAAGCAGTGGACCCAGCAATGCCTGAGGCCAATCCTATTTGCAGATTTTTCCAGATGTTTTGTCTCATCTTTGAACATTTTAGTCTGTTCTGCCAAAAGCAAATTTTCAAGAAGCTATTTATATTTTACAATTTTAACAATTTTATTCTAATTCATTTGGCAAAATCAATAGGATTATATGCAATAAAAAAATAAACTTTCATAGGAAAATAACTCACAAACGCATCTTTATAATGAGAGCAGTAAGTATTATTAGCATCAAACCTACAAACAATCTTATTTCTAAGTGAAGATTTAAAATAAAAAAGTTATTCTTACCTCATACCACTGTCTAATTGGCTGGTTTTATTTGTGTTGGCATCCCACAGATAAATGCAACTAGATTTCTCAGCAATCACTGCTAGGATATCTCCATCTTTATCCCAATCCATAGCAACACAGTTACTTTAAAAAAAAGAAAGCAAAATATAACTATACGTTTTCTTAAAGTAGGAGAAAGAAATTTAAGTATGTATTTGTGATTTTTATCTATAACAAGACCATTCAATCTATTTTGAATAGGTCATAAACTTTCTAAAGCGGAAAATACAACTCACTATTCACTGCTTAGATAATACAAATTTTTTTTTTTTTGAGAGAGAGAGCATGTAAGCAGGAAGGGGGAGGGGCAAAGAGAGAGAGAGAGAATCTTTAGACTCTGCACTGAGTGTGGAGCCCAATGCGAGGCTTGATCCCATGACTCTGAGATCATGACCTGAGCTGAAGCCAAGAGTTGGACACTTACCTGAGTTAGCCATCCAGGTACCTCACTAAGTTAAATTTTTTATTATCATTGAGGGGATGGGAAAATTTTAAATTCTATTTTAAATATTTTTTATATATATTACATTAAATAAAATCACACCTTGTAAGCACATTTTCTTACATCCTATAAAGAACCTGGCCTTCTGGTAAAACAAACTCATCAAGTACCCCTACAAAGCAATCAATTCTGGAATCAAGAGGTAATTTGTATGACCAAGTGTTAAAGGTTATATCAGATTTACAGAGAGAGGGATCCCTGGGTGGCTCAGCGGTTTAGCGCCTGTCTTCAGCCCAGGGCGTGATCCTGGGGTCCTAGGAGTCCCATGTCGGGCTCCCTGCATGAAGCCTGCTTCTCCCTCTGCCTCTCTCTCTCTGTCTCTCATATGTAAATAAATAAAATATTAAAAAAAAAAAAGATTTACAGAGAGAAAAAGGTTTCAGCTCGTGATTTCAGGGTCACGGGATTAAGCCCCATGTTGGTGCAGTCTACTTGAGACTCTTCCTCCCCCTCTAACCCTGTGCTCACACACACACTCTCTCTAAAATAAATAATCTTTTTTAAAAATGCTTATGTTTTGTGTAATCTAAAATGATTTACTGAAAACTGATAGGCCTTGTCCTTTAAAAAGTTATGTCAAGTGCTCGCTTCGGCAGCACATATACTAAAAAGGTATGTCAAGGGGCACCTCGGTAGCTCAGTCAATTAAGCATCAGACGGTTGATTTCACCTCAGATCATGATCTCAGGGTCATGAGATTAAACCCCACATTGGGGCTCACTCAGTGTGGAGTCTGCTTAAGATTCTTGCCCTGCCCCACGTCCCCTGCCACCCTGCTTGCAGGCATGCACACTCTTTAAAAAAAAAAAAAAAAAAAAAAAAGGTTTAAAAAGTATGTTGAAAGTAATTATTTTCCAACAATTTATGAGAGGAAATATTACAGTGATATGGGCTTATCTTCTCTGCTTATACACAAAATAAGGCTTGTTTATAATTAAATAAGAATCTTTCATTTGGATTCATTTGTAATTGTACATTAAAGCTTCCCTGTGAACGTATGGAGGTTATAAATATCAACTCTAACTCATATGCTATATGTCTACACACTTCACTAACAACTTATGTGTTAAAAAAATCAAATCCCTGGGGTGCCTGGGTGGTGCAGTCAATGGTCTTTGTTCAGGTTGTGATGTCGGGGTCCTGAGATGCAACCCCAGATTGGGCTCTGTGCTGAGCACAGAGTCTTGGATTCTCTCTCCTGTTCCTTTTGCCTCTCCCACTTATGCTCTTTCTCTAAAAATAAGTAAATAAATGTTTAAAAAAAAAAACAGAAAAACAAATTGCTTTGCAATTGAAGAAAGCAAAAGAGGACATACAGATTCTATATAAGTTGTAAAATTCTATTTGATTATAGTTTTAAGGTAATACTTTTTTATCTTTTAGGAAAGAAAGCTTGAAAAAGTTTCTGATCCACCTCTGTACTTACCCAGGTAAGTTAATTTCACTTCTTTTTTGACCATGGCGATCAAAGATTTTCACAATATGATCAGCTCTAAAAGCAAAGAGAGCACAAAATTAAAATTTAAGTGTTTCTTTTTATAAATGTATATCAAAAATATTTAAGCTGCCATCCAAATGATTTCAGCGCTCTCTCGGGACAGTTTCCTAATTTATATCTACAAAGTTAGTACCAGGGAAAAGATTTTATGAACTGTGATGTTCATGCAGGTGAATGTATTATTCTTCCCACTATACAAGCATCACACAAGAACCGCTACTAAATAAATTGTGTGGTTATGCAGGCATATAACCATTTGAAGTCAGGATAATTTACTTAAAACATTCACTGATTTCTTACCCTGTTACTGCAAGGTAGTTTCCTGATGTTTTTTGCCAGGTGAACTGTATTGGTGTGCCAGGCCCACTCTTTTCTAGCAGTGAGAAAACACGCTAAAAAGATAAATATTTTTATATTTTCAAAACATACAATTAAGGGTTGGTCAAAGATATCAAACATGATCATGAAAACAGTAAGATTCAGATGTTAAAGGCTTACTGTTAGAGCTTATCCAGAAAAAGTCAACAATGTAACAGACAAAATAATCAGATCAACCAACCAACCAACGAACTTCTACAATCTGGTTGTTAAAGTATGGACCTCAACACATAGGCAAGCATTTATTATAAAGTTTTGGTTTAAAATGTTTTTGAGGGACACCTGGGTGGCTCAGCGGTTGAGCATCTGCCTTTGATTCAGGGCATGATCCTGGGGTCCTGGGATGAAGTCCCACATCGGGCTTCCTGTGTGGAGCCTACTTCTCCCTTTCCATCTACCTGTGTCTCTGCCTCTCTGTGTGTGTCTCTCATGAATAAACAAATAAAATCTCAAAAAAAAAAAAAAACTTAACCATGATAAAAATACAAACTGTCCTTCATTCAAAATTATTTTCTACCTTTACCCACTAGTTATATTTACTTAATCATTAAGTGCTCACTTTGACTACTGGGTGGTGGTTGACTGGTGGTCAACTCAAAAGCCTTTCTTTTCACTCATACAGTCAAGAACTGGGGTACCCAATATAAAAGCCACAAAACACAGGTGGACTTGATTTTATTGAGGGCTTGAAATGTAGGTAGTCCAAATTAGAAGTGTTGTAAATATAGAATACATACCCATTTCAAGGACTATGAAAAATGTAAACTATCTTATTGATAATTTTTTGTTGATTACATATTGAGATAATATTTTTAATATACTGGATAAAATAAAATATATTATTTAAATTAATCTTACCTGTTTATTTATTTATTTTTAAAGATTTTATGTATTTATTCATGAGAGACAGGCAAGAAATAGGCAGGAGAAGCAGGCTCCCTGCCAGGAGGAGCCTGATGGGGGACTCAAGCCCAAGATCCTGGGATCTGCCCTGAGCCACCTATGCATCCCTGTTTGTTTTTAAAACATTTTAAGATGGCCACTAAAAATTTTAAATTACATTCGCTCACAGTACATTTATATCAAACAATACTGATCCAAAACAATTACGAATATAGAGCTTGAATAAGAGAATTTAATTTTAATATTAGGTTAAATTATAAACAATTAGGTTAAATCATAGACCACAGCTAGGCATATGAAGTTCACATACTACTACAGGTGGCTTGACAATCAGAGTGGCCATACAAAACTCATTCAATGCTTAAAATTAAATACCAAGGGTCACCTGGGTGGCGCAGTTGGCCAAGTGTCAGGCTCTTGATTTCTGCTCAGATCATGGTCTGAGGGTCCTGAAATTGAGCCCTGCACTCGGCTGGGAAAGTGCTTGAGATTCTCTCCTCCTCTCCCTTTGCACCCATGTTCTCACTCTCTGTCTTAAAAAATATAAATAAATGTATATATATAATTTTAAAATTAAATACCAATCATTAGTCGTTTGGTATGTTAAGGAGATGAAATCCACCTCTATTGGAAACAGAAGTGTATTATAATTACAAGTCCATCCACGTTTCGTGGAGCTTGAAAACACCTTGGGAAAAAAAAGTGTGACCTTTGTGACCAAGTGACCCTGGAACCCCTTCCTGCAAGTGAGGGATCCTTAAACTTCAATTTGACTAGCTCCCGGGTAGACCTCTTCTGGCTGTGATCGTACATCTTAGTTTTCTTCATATACAGTATAGTGCTCCATATACAGTAGACTGAAAAAGCGCTAGCTTCAACACCAGAAAACCAAGGTCTGAATTGTACTTTTTAACTTATGATCAGCTGTAGGGCTTAAAACAAGTCGCTTAAGTTGCCTCAAGCACAAAATTTTCAGTTGCGAACCAAGAGGAATGCCTCCTCCGTGCTGACAACTTCAGAAATCGTGAAAGGCTTTAGAAATGTGAAGTTATGATCGATTACCAGCCTGTCAATTCCAATTTCCACGCTAAGAGCCACAAGGAATCTTCAATTTAAAATTGAACTATCCATTTCTTTGCCAGATCGGGGCGGAGGGCTAAGGCAGTGGTAAAGCAGGGGGGCGAGGGCGCTGTAGCCCAGGGGCCGGGGATGGGGTTCGCCCGAAGCCCAAGCGCAGGAACTGTGCGTGCAGAGGATGATGCTCTCCAGCAGGACCCGCGTGTGCAGGCGCAGATTTCCCCGCGAATTACATCCACGAGCCACTGCGTGATTTGTACATTAGTCACCGGCGATACACTCTGACATTCTTCTTTCGGAAGCTCTTCACTCTTTTTAAACGCTGAGCGGTTGCGCGGCTTGCCAGGGGTTCAGCTGCTTGCGGGGGCCGAGCCTCCCAGCATACGGTCTCCCCGCCGTGGGTAGTTCGGGGTCTTTTCCGACCCGGTCTGCTCCTTTCGGGCCGTGCCCGGGTTCCCTCCGCCCGCCCCGCTTCAACTCCGTTCGCGGTCCCAGAAATGAGGCCTCCCCTCTCCGCGTTCCCCTCCTCCTTCCTTCAACTTCGCCCCCCCCCCGCCCCAGGTCACCCAGCTCTCTTCGCCATTCCTAGCCCCCCTCGGGAGGAGGGAGGGGGACACAGGCCCCCTCTCCTCAAAGTGACGCTCAGCGGGCCCAGCGCCTGTGGTCGCGTTTCCCCGCCGCGCCGGCCCCGGGGTTTGTAAGTTATTTACCTTCATCTCAAGGCTAGAGCGGCCGCGCGATCCGGAAAGTGCGCAGGCGCGGAGAGTCAGCTCCAGGAGGGCTAACGCGTTCCCGTCACCCAGGAGACCGCGCGAGCAGTGACCAATCATGGAGCTCTACCCGGGGGGGCGGAGCCTCGTGGGGCCTCCGCAGGGGCGGACGGGAGGCGTGGACTGGAGTCACGTGACACGCGCGGAGGCGGGCCCCGAATGGTTGTGCGTCAGGAGCTCCGGCCCACCCTCCCTTCCTTCTTGGGCTCTGATTGGACGAGGCCGGGGACGCCCTTAGGACGTCCTGCGTCAACTTCTGCTCCCGGTGCCGAAGATGTCGATGGCGGCGGGCGGGGGCGCCCGGATTCCAGGCAACGAAAAGGCCCTGAATGTTGCAAGAACCGAGAACGGGGATTTGCTCTTGGGCCAGATACTCGTGCAGAGTACGCGCAGGGAGGACTTGGGCGGGCCTGCGCGTCATCTCTCTCTCTCTTTTCCTTCCCAGGCTTCTGGGCTAGAAGACACAGGATGTGAGAAGTAGTCTTTTTCAAGGCGTTAATAGGCCAACTAAATTGGGCAAGAAAAATGAGCACTGATTGCTTCTCTGTTTAGACTTCGGACCTGGCAGCTTTTCCCCAAATATTATGCCCTGCCATAGATTTGTGCTTCGTTCGTTATGAAAGTACTTCTTTTGCCCAAGTGCCCACCCTTTTTTCTTATCAGCATTAGGTAGGAATCGTATTTGCTTCAAGAAAATGGTTTCAAGGAACTAATGATGGATGTTACCGTTCTTAAGGAGGATACTGTTCCCTTGGCGTCGGGTTTTGTTTAGTTTAGTTTCAGGTGCAAGACCTGCCCATTATTATTATTATTATTATTAAGACCTGCCCATTAAAATGAAAATATCATTACTAGGGGATTGAGTGAAAGAGAAAAAGGTTAGAGAAGTAGAAATTCAGAAATTGGCCATCCACTATTTAAAGGAGTGAATGGGACTTTCTAGCTTTAGGGAATGTAAGGGAGACAAAATTTTACCCTCTTAGGGTTTTTCAGCTCGGCCTGAGAATTAGACTAACCTAAGACAGATTAAGGAAGAAAAGCCTACAAATACGTGTTCCTTTTCCTAAGGAAAAGACCCAAAGAAATGACACCTGCGTGCATGCATGCTTTTATATTTGGCTGAACAAAGAGACGCGACTGTGGGAAAGCAACTATAAACTATGGTGAGGAGAAAAAAAAATAATTATGTCAATAAGTTCCGTTTGTATAGACTCTGCAATTTCAGCGTCTCCTTGATGGTAAGAATGCCATTTCTTATGGTACAGGGAGGGTATCTTTCACATGGGAGTTTTTAATCCCCGTTTTCAGGAAGAAGAGAAGATTAGTCTTTTGCATCTGCTATTTTTTAGGTACCGTTAGCTCAAAATAATCCTTATGTCAAAGTAGCTTATTTTGGAGTGGGATATTTTGCCACTCTTCAAGGGAAGTCTACAGAACAGAGATAAAATTAGGCCAGAAAAATGAAAATCAGGAGAGTGCAGACTTTGCCCTGCAAACCAGGGCAGAGCATTTCAAGAGACTCAAAGCAGATATTATTTAATAGACTATTGGGTTTGTCTCAGAAAAGGTAGTTAAGGTAAAATGATAGAGTAAGGATATGAAGAATTGAAAGAAGTGGGATTATCTGGATAGAGTAGATAATTAGTCTTACTAGGCTTTGTGTGTGTGTGAACTTGTTTTTTAGTTAGAAATTCCATGTCTTGTTACAGGTCTAATCAGATTTTCGACTTCTTTTTGAGTCAGTTTTGATAATTTGTGTCTTTCTAGGAATTTATGCTTTTCATCTAGGTTATCCAGTTTTTTGGCATCCTGTTGTTCGCAGTATTCCTTTATACTTTATTTCTATAGGGTTAATAGTGATGTTTCCTCTTTTATTCCTGATTTTAATAATTTGAATGTTTTCTCATTTTTTCCTGTCTAGCTAAATATGTCAATTTTGTTGACCTTTTCAAGAAACAGTTTTGGTTTTGTTGATGTGATAAGTTTGTGTCCCCCAAAAATATATGTGGAAGTCCTAAGCCCTGGTATTTGTGAATACAGGTTTATTTGGAAATAGGATATTTGCAGGTATAATTAAGATATCATTAACATAGCCATAATTTAATATGACTTATGTACTTACAAGAACAGGGAAATTTGAACACAGACACAGAGGGAGAAAGCCATGTGATGATAGAGGCAGAGATTGATAGATGTAGCTGCACCCAAAGAATGCCAAGGATTGATGCTCACGTCAGACCTAGGAAGAGGCAAGTAATAATTCTCCCCCATGTTTCAAGGGGTACATGGTCCTGTCAAACACCTTGAAATTGGACTTCTAGCTTCCAGAACTGTGAGACAACAAATTTCCTCTGTTTTAAGTTGCATGGTTTGAGGTATTTTGTTATAGTAGCCCTGGGAAACTAATATAGATTTTGGTACCAGGTAGTGGTGTGCTGCTGTAACAAATACCTACAAGATAGAAATGGCTTATGGACAGAGGCTGGTAGAATTTTGAGGTACTTGGTAGTAAGCTTAAATTGCTTTAAAGACATTGTTGGCTGAAATGTGGACATTAAAGGTGTTTCTGATGAGAGCACAGACAGGAGAGCTATAGAGGAAGTTCCTGAATTTTTAGAGAATAAATTGTCATAACAGAATGTTGCTGAATGTTCACAGTGCTTCCGGTGAGGTCTCAGATGGAAATAAGGGACATGTTATTGGATACTGGAGGAAAGGTGATCCTTGTTATAAAGTGGTAGAGGGCAGCCCCGGTGGCGCAGCGGTTTAGCGCTGCCTGCAGCCCAGGGTGTGATCCTGGAGACCAGGGATCGAGTCCCACATCGGGCTTCCTGCAGGGAGCCTGCTTCTTCTCCTCTGCCTGTGTCTCTGCCTCTCTCTTCGCTCTCTCTGAATGAATAAATAAATAAATCTTTAAAAAAAAAAAAAAGTGGTAGAGAAGTGGGCTGAATTATATTGTGTTGGGTGGAAAGCAGAATTTGTAAGTGATAAATTTGCATATTTAACTAAGGAGATTTTCAACTAAGGTGTTAGAAGGCACAGCCTAGCTTCTCCTTGCTTCTTATAGTAAAATGTGAGAGGATAGAGGTAGGTTGAGAATGAGCTGCTAAGCACAAAAGAACAAGCACTTGCTTATTTGGAAAATTCTCAGCCTATCCAGATAGCATGTTCTGGAAATGGGGTCATGGGTATGGACAACCATTTACTAAAGAGATTAGGCATGTGACTCATGAATCCAAACAACCATCAGCAAAAACAAAAGATGAGTGAACTTCGAGATACGGCAACATAAACATCCCCTTGTGCCCTCCTGTACTCACCCCCCCCCCCAAAAAAAACCAACAGCCAATCACTGAGAGATGTATAGCGCATTACAGAGTTGGGAAACAACATCATGAGCCTAATTTATGTGTAATTGGAGTCCCAGAAGGAGCTGGGAGTGAAGGAATAGAATATTTGAAAAAGTAAAGGTTGAAAAAAATTTCCGAATTTGATGAAAATGCTAACCCTACAGATCCCAAAACTCAATGGACACTAAGCATAAGAAACATGAAAGGGATCCCTGGGTGGCGCAGCGGTTTGGCGCCTGCCTTTGGCCCAGGGCGTGATCCCGGAGACCCGGGATCGAATCCCACATCGGGCTCCCGGTGCATGGAGCCTGCTTCTCCCTCTGCCTGTGTCTCTGCCTCTCTCTCTCTCTCTGTGACTATCATAAATAAATAAAAATTTTAAAAAAATTAAAAAAAAAGAAACATGAAAAAAACTAAAAAGTTATTTAAAACCTGTGATGACAGAAAATCTTAGAAGCCAGGTTAAGAAAAATGCATAGAGGAACAAAGATTAGAAAATGAGTAGACTTCTTGTTGGAAACCACGCAAGCCAGAAGACAGTGAAGCAACATATTAAAGTACTGAAAGAAAAAAGCTGTCCACATAGATTCTATACTCAGAAAAAGATCTTTCAATAATGAAAGTGGCTAGCAAACTAACTCCAGTAATGTATATAAAAAAAGAATGTACAACATGACCAAGTGAAATTTATCCAAGGAATGTAAGCAAAGGCCCGTAACTGAAAATCAATTAATACAATATGCAATACTAATAAAGGACCAAAAAAATCTATGATCACAGTAATAGACACAGAAAAACACTTGACAAAATCCCAACCCTTAAAACTCAACATTCATTCATGATAAAAATACTCAATAAACTAGGGGTGAAAAGCAATTTCCTCAAACTGAGAAAGATCATCTACCAAAAAACCATGTAACTAATGTTATACTTAATGGTGAAAGACTGAATGCTTTCTCCCTAAGCTTAGGCAGGGGGAAGGGATATCCACTCTTGCCACTTCTGCTTACCATTGTACTGGAGGTTCTAGCCAGGGGAATTACTGACAAAAAGGAAATATAGACTATCTAGATTAGACAGGAAGAAGTAAAACTATGCAGATGTCATCATCTTGTACATAGAAAATTCCAAGGAATCTGCTAAAAACCATTATAATAAACAAGTTGAGCAAGTTTGCAGGATATAAGATCAATACACAAAAATCAATTGCATTTTTCTATACTAGAAATGAATAATCCAAAAATGAAAATTAAAAAATCTATAATAGCATTAAAATAAAATACATAAATTTAATGAAAGTACAAAATTTGTACTCTAAAAACTACAAAATTTGTTTTAAAGAAATTAAAAAAGAAAATGTGAATATATACCACATTCATGGATCAGAGACTTAATATACTTAAGATGGCAATACTCCCCAAACAAATGGACAGATTCAATAAAATCTCTATTAAAATACCAGCTGTCTTTTTTTGATCCTAAAATTCATAAGGAATATCAAGGGACTCAGAATATACAAAATAATCATGAAAAAGAAGAACAAAGTTGAAGGGCTCACATTTTTCTATTTTAAATCTTATGCAAAGCTACAGTAACCAAAACAGTGTGTTATTAGCATAAGGGTAGTTATATAGATCAATGAGATAGAATTGAAAGTCCAGAAATAAAACTATGCATTTGTGGGCAATTGATTTTCAACAAGGTTATCAAGACAATTCAATGGAGGAAAAGAATTAAATTTAACAAATTGTGTTGGGACAACTGGATATCCATACAAAAAATAAAGTTGGACCCCTACCTTACAGAATATATAAAAATTAACTCAAATAAGTTAAAGAGATAAAATGCAATAGTTATAATATTCTATAGAAGAAATACAATTATTTCTTATATAGAACTATAATATAACTATAATATTCTTAGAAGAAAATGTAGGAATTCATTACTTTGGTTTAAGCAATTATTTCTTGGATATGATACCAAAACCACAAATGACAAAAGAAAAGAATAAATTGTGGACTTCATAGAAATAAAAACCTTTGTCCCTCAAAGGACATGACCATGAAAGTGAAAAGACAGCCCACAGACTGGGAGAAAATATTTGCAGATAATGTTGATAAGAGGGATCCCTGGGTGGCTCAGTGGTTTAGTGCCCGCCTTCCGCCCAGGGTGTGACCCTGGAGTCCCAGGATCGAGTCCCAGGATTGAGCCCCACATCGGGCTTCCCGCATGGAGCATGTTTCTCCCTCTGCCGGTGTCTCTGCCTCTCTCTCTCTCTCTGTCTCATGAATGAATAAATAAAATCTTTGTAAAAAAATAAAATAATAAAATAAAATTTGTAAAGAAGGGGGATCCCTGGGTGGATCAGTGGTTTAGCGCCTGCCTTCAGCCCAGGGCATGATCCTGGGATTGAGGCCTGCATTGGGCTCCCTGCATGGAGTCTGCTTCTCCCTCTGCCTGTGTCTCTGCCTCTCTCTCTCTCTCTCTCTCTCTGTCTCTCATGAACAAATAAATAGAATCTTTTAAAAAAATAAAACTTGTAAAGAAATTTTAAAACTCAATAATAAAAAGACAACTCCACCAAAAATGGGTAAATAATTTGAACAGACATTTCTCAAAAAAAGGTATATGCATGACTAATAAACTCATGCAAAATTGCTCAACAGCATTAGGCATCAGGGAAATGTAAATGAAAGCTACAATAAGATATGACTTTACATGGCATTCATTGTCAGTTTACTTTGTATTTCTCTGGGTGCTAATGAATGTGAACACTTTTCCGTTGGTCATTTGTATTCTTCTGTACATTATTTAACAGTATTCACTAATTTTATGGGGCTGTCTTTTTAAAAATCAATTTGTAAGAGATCTTTTGCATGATCTGTGGTTAAATAAGTATTTTTAAAACAGCTACTTGGTTCTACTTTTGGTTTTGAAGTTTTCCCTTGCTTATAGACTTTCTGGAATGATTTTTTTATTCTAATTTTTTACATTTAAGTCTTTAATATATAGTATTTATTTTTGTATATGGTATCAAATTGGGGTATTCTTTTACACTAAACATGGCCCAAACTCTTTGCCAGACATTCACTCAGGTAGAGCTTGTTATACCACATGTATTTTTATTATGCCCAAGAAAAGAGTCTTCTGGCCAGGGCAACTTACAGTTACTCAATTTAGTTTCAGAAAAAAAAAAAATCATTTTTATCAAACTGCTGCTGTATACTTTTGGCTCACCATTCCAGTGTTGGCAAGAATGCAGATATTCTACATTAGTCTCCTTGTTTTGTCTTTTTTTCTTCTCCCCTACTAGATCTTGGTAACTTGCATAATTACTCTAGTTTCACTGACTTGACTTATTCTATTTTCATTACCTAACCTTATCATTCTGTACTCCAAACCATTTCCTTATGATCAATATTGCCCATTCAACAATTCTTAGTTCAATCAAGGACTTTATTTCAAGCCTTTTAGGAATGATAGAACTTCATGATATAGTGTACCCATTTTATCTTTTCTTTGCTATATTATAAAATTGTATTGTTATCTTAGCTTTTCATGTTTATTTTTAAATCTTTTTAGCTTTTCATTTTTAATATTCACTTTTATCTCAAATGTGATGCAAAAAACATAACTGTGGTCAATTTTAGTATGTTTTCAAGAAGTTGGCTGAGAACATTCTTAGGCTTGTGAACTTAATTTTTCTAACATTGCATTAACTTAGTAACTAAACAAAGTTGGTAAGTAATGGCCATTGCATATTTAACTTTATGAATACTAAACATATTTGGATTTTTCAAAATTTTAATTTTTGTGCATTGGCTCATAATATGTGTTTATATTTTTAAATGCTTTTCAATTTTAAAATGATACGACTCTTTTAAGGACTGCATAATGTAATAGCGAATTGAACTTGGTCATAAATGTCTAGTTTAAACCCAGTTCATGACATTAGTTTGTTTTAAAGATTTTATTTATCTGAGAGAGAGAGATACCGAGAGAGAACACGAATCGGGTGGAGGGGTACAGGGAGATGGAGAAGCAGGATCCCTGATGAGCAAGGAGCCTGATGTGGGACTGGATCCTAGGACCCTGGCATCATGACCTGAGCCCAAGGCAGACACTTAACAACTGAGCCACTCAGGTGCCTTGTTTTGTTTTGTATTGTTGTAAGATTTTATTCTTCAGTAATCACTACACCCAACGTGGGGCTCAAACTCACAACCCTGAAATCAAAGGTCACACACCCACCTACTGAGCCAGCCAGGCACTCTAGTTTTTTGACCTTGAGCAAATTACCTCCTCCGAAATTGTGCTCTGAAGTTTAGAATGGGGATAACAATACCTACCTTCATTTGATTTTAGAGAAAGTTAAATTAGTTAATAAGAGGGGGAAAAAAGAAAACAACTTCCACTATCAATATATATTAATTTTTTGTGTATATTTCCTTTTGGGTTTTGTTTCTATGTATACCTATTTTACTATGCATTTATAATTAAGCTGGGTGTGCATTTTTAACACATTTATGTAGGTCAAGTAATAAATATAACATTAGGCTGCTCAGTACTGAAAATAGAAAAGCATACAATCCTAATAAAATGGATTTTTAGTTTTCCCATACCTGGTTAAGTCAATTCTTTCTTCTTCAATTCCCTTCTGCTGTTTTAGAGGCTGAATCATTTAAATCATTGATTCTCTAACTTTTCTGTGTATCTGATAAATTCAGTGTGTATTAGAACCACCTGGTAAAGGGGGCCTGGTGAAATAAGATTGCTTGGCCCCACCCCAGAGTCTCTGATGTAGTAGGTCTGGGGAGCATCTGGAGAATTTGCTTTTTTTTTTTTTTTTTTTTTGCATTTCTTACCTTATTGTAAGGTTGTGTGTGTGTGTGTGTGTGTGTGTGTGTGTGTAAGAGTTTATGTATGTATGTATGTATGTATGTATGTATGTGAGAGGATGGGGAAGGGCAGAGGGAAAGACTCCATGCTGAGTGCAGAGCCTGACGCAGAGCTGGATCCCATGACCCAGATGAGCCGAAATCAAGAGTTAAATGTTCAAGTGATGAGTCACCCAGGCACCCCTGGAGAATTTGTGTTTCTAACATGTTCCCAGATGATGCTGATTATGCCCATCTGTGGATTGCCCTCAGAGGCTACTGATCTCTCCAGATAGTTTCCTAAGTCCCCTTAATTTTTTGTCATATATTACACTAAAACAGCCTGTATTATATTTGATGTTAATTAAGTTTATGAAGCAACAATACTTTTCTTTGTATATGCCTTCTGAAAATTTTCAATTTATTGTTTTTAAGTTGCAAGGAGCATTTAGTATTATTTTATATAAATTGGGGACCCTAATTAATGCCTGGTTTTCTATTTTTTGTTATTCGTATTTTTCTCATCAGGCTGACAGGCTAGGTATGATTTCAGTAGGGGGATAAGGAAAGATATTGAAAGGTAATGAGGTACAGTGGAGGATGCAAGCAAGGTGATTTGAACTCAAGAACAAACGCTTATAATTTAGATAATATACTTCCTCGGCTACACTTTTTTTATTGAAATATATTTGGCATACAACATTGTGTGATATTTAAGGTATATATGTTAATTTGATGCATTTATAAATGTATGATTGCCATTGCAACAATAATTATCAGCTTTACTTTTCTTATCTATAATGAGTTTAAAAATTAATAAAAATATTTTTGTTGTATTCTTCTGGAAATATTTATATCCTTTGCAAATTCTTGAATCCTTTCCTGAATGCAAAATCTTTTGTTGTAGGATATTTGGGAAAGAAGGGAAATCCAGCTCCCCATTCTAAAATTTAAGAGCCAGGAACATGATTAAACCTGTTCATCTGGGAAATGATCTGGTGTCCACTTATTTGGGAGAGAGAGATTCATTGAAGAGTTAGTCAAGCCATTTACACAACCTGTGGGAGGAGTAATTCTAGAATGCACAGAGCTATTTTTGTTTAAGCTATACAATTTAAAATTGATTGCTTATTTAAGTGTAAATAAACAGCTGTTATTATAGCAATCTTTGGAAACCCCTAATTTATTTGGAAAAGCATGGCATTATGAAAAAGTAGTATTTTCAGAATCTGCTATAAAAATTGGTATAGATTGCAGGAAGCTTGTCAAAAGGACACTGAAAAATGAATATAATTTGCTATATCAGAAAAATGTTTTTCCAAAAGAGAAAGTGAGAGAGACAAACAAAAGGGAGAATTTCCAGGATGAAGAGAGAGATGGCATGGGATTGGGGATGAAAAATAATGATGTTGATACTAAATACAGATAAAGGAATAGGAAATTTAGGTAGAATTCAGATTTTAAAAATAAATAAACATATAGAGTTTGTTATTGCACATTACATTTACAGTAAATGCCAGTATTTTGATCATCTTATGTTTTTGGCTCCAATTTATCTTTTAGATTTCTGGCCTTTAAAATGGCCACTTGAAATAATTTTTTACCAATATTCTATAGAAAGGAAGTCTAATAAGCATACCAACTAGGGAAAGACAGTCTATTCAAAAATAATATCTGGCTGAGTGAAGTAAGTCAATCGGAGAAGGACAAACATTATATGTTCTCATTCATTTGGAGAATATAAATAATAGTGAAAGGGAATATAGGGGAAGGTAGAAGAAATGTGTGGGAAATATCAGAAAGGGAGACAGAACGTAAAGACTGCTAACTCTGGGAAACGAACTAGGGGTGGTAGAAGGGGAGGGGGGCGGGGGGTGGGAGTGATAGGGTGACGGGCACTGGGGGTTATTCTGTACGTTGGCAAATTGAACACCAATAAAAAATAAATTAAAAAAAAACTAATAAAAAAAATAATATCTGGCTGGAGATCCTAAATTGAACATTTCCTTTTGGTTTCCTAATTAATATCAGTAGCTAAAAAATTAATGTCATTTAAAAGTATTAACTGCTATATGATTAATTTTAAGCTTAAGATAAAATTGGATGTTCCACGTTAAGCCAGGTATTTCTGTCCAGTTGCACGATTCAAGGTACAGATACACGGCTATGAATCAAATAGCCAATGAAATTAAGAAATTAAAATTAGTTCTGGATCCATGACAATTTAATGATTCCTATTCTTCAGGGGAAATTTTTTGCATTACTTCCCCAGGATTCATATAGAGTAGTAGTTCTCAATGTTGGCTGCCATTAGAATTACTTGGGATGGCTCAGGCTCTATCCAGATTTATTGAAACAGAATTTCTAGAGATGGAGCCTGGATGGAGCATTCTTGCTTGATTTCCCTGTGGTTGTTATTGTTGTTTTAAACTCTTTGTGGTATACAGCCAGAATTGGGAACAACTGATTTATTCTACAGTATGCTAAATCCAAGGAAGCAGATGGAAATCCTGTTTTGTTTCTGAAGGCAAATAGCTTCGTCTCTTAACAAACCTATGCTCAGAAATGTAAAGGGACTCTGTCACTTTGGAAACCAGTTTGATGGTTCCTCAAGAAGTTAAACATAAAAAAAAAAAAAAAAGTTAAACATAGAATAACCAGAAGACCCAGTAATTTCACTCCTAGGTACATACTCCAAACAATTGAAAACAGGGACTCAAACAAATACTTGTACACATATGTTCAGAGCAGCACTATTCATGTTTGCCAAAAAGTGGAAACAACCCAAATGGATAAACAAATTTTAATAGTTCACCCATACAGTGGAATATTACTCTGCCATTAAAAGGAAGGAAGTGTTGGTACATTTCACACTACGATATGGATAAATCTTGAAAATATGTTAAGTGAAAGAAGCCTGACATAAAGAGTGGGCTTCATAGGATTCCATACGAAATATCCAGAATAAGTAAATCCATACAGATAGATTGCAAATTGTTGGTTGCCAGGAGCTGGAGAAGAGGGAAGGGGGAGTACTGCTTGATAGCTATGGAGTTTTCTTTTGGGATTATGAGAATGTGCTGAACTAGAGAGCAGTGGTGGTTGAACAACATTATGAATGTAGTATCTGCTACTAAATTAATTGTTCACTTTAAAGTGGTTAATTTCATGTTATATAAATTTTGCTTTAATTAAAAAAAAAGCTATGCACAAACATCAGATCTTTACATTTAATAATGTGATCTTCAACCCTGCACACCTTGGTTGTGGAGCAACCTATGGGGGTCTCCTCTGCAAATGGGCTCCTAGTGTCTCTGTCCCCGCCACCTGTAATTGTGTGCTGATGCCTGGGAGACATCACCCTCAAGGTTTCCATCAGCCCACAAGTGACAGCATGACAACCTTCCCTTCCAGTGGTAGGCTCATGGCCCCTTATAACTATCACCAGGCCTGCCTGGGTTCCAGTTCCAGTAACAGCTCCTGCAGAAGTGCAGAGCATCCTGGGGAAGCCATCCTTCACCACCCTGGTCTCCCCACAGCAACCCACACCCCACGGCCTGGTGAGCAAGCTTCTTTTTCCAGAAATCCACTCTGCCATACAGTCTTGGAGTCCCCAGAATGCTTGGACTCTTCCCAGGCCTCCAATAACATGATCACCTACCTGAGACTTGGCTCTGGAAGCCATGAGGGAGCAGCCTAGTGGCCAGCCTGGCAAAGCCAACACCAGACCCCAATCTAGAGTGGCCACACCAGGCTTAAGGAGGCACTAAACCCTCCTCTTTTGTCCCTTCTGCCCCTCCCTGTAGATTAGGCAGGCTGCAGCAAGCAGAAGCAATTGGGCTCTTTTTTTTTTTTTTTTTTAAGATTTTATTTATTCATGAGAGACACAGAGAGAGAGAGAGGTAGAGACATAGGCAGAGGGAGAAGCAGGCTTCATGCAGGGAGCCCGACGTGGGACTCGATCCCGGGTCTCCAGGATCAGGCCCTGGGCCGAAGGTGGCGCTAAACCACTGAGCCACCCAGGCTGCCCCACAATTGGGTTCTTTTATATCAAAACAGCAAAACAAAACAAAACACACACACACACGCAAAACAGCAAAACATCACAAAGTGAGTTGAGAGATCCTGTAATTATGTGCCTTGCACCAAGTGGAAAATAAACTCCAAGCAGCCAGTAAATAAATAAAATAAAAAAAAATAAAAAAAAAAAAAAATAAAATAAAATAAAATAAATAAAATAAAATAAAAAAGTGATTTTCCTGTTAAAATTAGCTCTTCCAAAAATTAGATTAAAGCCTGTCATTAAACACAACTAATGAACCTAATTAATCATGTGATCTCATAGATAGCCTTAGGTAGAAGCTGTGACCTACCTGTTACTCAGAATATATTCTGAATATATCTAAGAATATACTGTATCGGTATCTGGAGATTTGAATTTCCTTATAACTGGGTGTTTAGGCCTTCAATGAGGAGCATGCAGGGACCAAAGGGTATTACTTGTCCCAATAATTAGTGATTTCAAAATTTCTGGCCCTGTCCTCAAAGAGTAAATGATTAATGATACTGTTTTCTCTAAAGGGCAGAGAAGAAGCAAAGCAAAGAGAGAAAAGGAAATTAAGGAAAATAAGGAGAGAATAGGAAAAGTCAGAGCAGTAGGGTTGAGAGATGTGAATATTGTCTTAAGTAACTGCAGACTTAGAGGGTGGTTTTGTTTTTTTTTTTTTAAACACACCAGAAATGTGAATTTTTCTTAAAAAAAAAAAAGATATAAAGATGTTCTTATGATATTTTAAAATGCCAGGCAATGGGATATATTTGGAACCTAGGAAAAAGTTGCTGTTTGAGAAACAATCTTATGAAAGAGTGAATATTGTGGGTAATGTAACTATTCTACTGCAAGATTCAGTGATCAACACACAGGATCACACACATAGGGCAGAAGTGGTCAGAGGCCTGGCACCTGCCCTTGGATTCTTTCTAGCTGAACCCCCCAATCCTCAGGAAGATGGTAGGTATAACATGGAGCTGAGGCCTTAACATACCCTGGTTACATCAGCCCTTTTAAACTCTAAGTCTAGGGAACCCTGGGTGGCGCAGCGGTTTAGCGCCTGCCTTTGGCCCAGGGCGTGATCCTGGAGACACGGAGTTGAATCCCACGTCGGGCTCCCGGTGCATGGAGCCTGCTTCTCCCTCTGCCTATGCCTCTGCCTCTCTCTCTCTCTGTATGACTATTATAAATAAATAAAAATTTAAAAATAAAATAAAAATAAACCCTAAGTCTAGTCCTGAAGATAGAACACATTTTGACCTTCCCAGTTAATGTGTAAAAAATATGCTATTTGTAGGAAATCCTGCTATATTGCCATTTTGATTCATAAAAAGTGAATTGCCATGCATACCTAATAACCAGCAATTCCCTCCCCTGTTCTCCTGCTAGTCTTTGTCTTTTCAAGAAAATCATATTAAATGTAAAGATTTTGTAACATAAGCTTCTTTTCCTTCAAAATAATTACAGATTTATGGGAGAGTGCAAAGAAATGTGCAGGGAATTCCCATGTACTCTTCTCCTGGCCTCCCCACAACACTAACATCTTACACAACTATGGTATAATATCAATGCCAAGAAATCAATATTGGTACAATCCACACAGTTTATTCAGATTTTCAGATTTCAAATTTTTTTTTTTAATTTTTATTTATTTATGATAGTCACAGAGAGAGAAATAGAGAGAGGCAGAGACATAGGCAGAGGGAGAAGCAGGCTCCATGCACAGGGAGCCCGATGTGGGATTCGATCCTGGGTCTCCAGGATCGCGCCCTGGGCCAAAGGCAGGCGCCAAACCACTGCGCCACCCAGGGATCCCAGATTTTCAGATTTCACCTGTTACAGAGATACTTGTGTGTATGTGTGTGTGTGTGTGTGTGAGTAGAGCTGTAAGCAATTCTATCAGACTTAGCCTTGCATAACAACCACTGCAATCAAGATACTCAACCATTTCATCCCAAGACTCTTGTAACATTCCCTTATAGCCACATTCATCCTCTCCTTCACCATCTCTAACCTTTGGCAACCACTAATCTGTTCTTCATCTCTATAATGATGTTATTTCTTGAATCTTAAGTTAATGGAACCATGTAGTATGTAACCTTTCAGCACTAGCTTTTTTTACTCAGCATAATTCCTTTTAGGAGTTTCATCCATGTTGTTGCATGTGGCAATAGCTTGTTCCTTTTTATTGCCGAGTAGCATTCCATGGTATGGATGTACCACAATTTGTTTAACCATCCCCAAGGGCGGGACATTTAGGTGGTTTCCAGTTTAGGGTTATTAAGAATAAAGCTTCTGGGGCATATGGGTGGCTCAGTGGTTGAGCGGCTGCCTTTGGCTCAGGTCATGATCCCGGCGTCCTAGGATTGAGTCTTGCATCAGGCTCCTCATGGGGAGCCTGCTTCTCTCTCTGCCTATGTCTCTGCTTCTGTCTCTCCTGAATAAATAAATAAAATCTTTTAAAAAAAAGAATAAAGGTTCTATGAACATTCATATACAAGTTCCTGTGTGAAAATCACTCTTCATTTCTCTAGGATAAATACCTAAGGGTGCCACTGGTACATAGTATGTAAGCCTATTTGTAGTTTAAAAAGAATGGCCAAATATTTTCTAGTATATGCATAGGCTTTTAAGATGGGAAAATAATCACTTTTAGAAATAATGAATTTCCCAAATGAAGTCTCCCATATTTCCGTAAATAAGAGAGATTTTTAAGGAAGAAGAGAAAGGAAATTTGTTCTTAAAATATAGGGGTGTCTGAGTGGCTCAGTCAGTCAAGTGTCCGACTCTTGGTTTTGGATGAGGCCATGATCTCATGAGATCAAACCCAGCAGTAGGCTCCTCACTCAGCAGGGAGTCTGCTTGAAGATTCTCTCCCTGCTCCTCCCCCTACTATCTCTCTCAAATAAATAAATGTTTTTTTTTAAAGATTTTATTTATTTATTCATGAGAGACACAGAGAGAGGGAGGCAGAGAGAGACATAGGCAGAGGGAGAAGCAGGCTCCATGCAGGGAGCCTGATGTGGGACTCGATCCTGAGTCTCCAGGATCACATCCTGGGCCGAAGGCAGCGCTAAACCGCTGAGCCACCCCAGCTGCCCCTCAAATAAATAAATCTTTAAAAAAAAAAAAACAGATATAGTGCTTGGATTAATTGTATGTTAAGTTTCGTGATTTGAACATTTTATTTTTGTACTTCCTCTGTAATGATTCAGATGTTGCTGAAAGCAGTTGATCCTGTGTGAGTTATGGTCTTACAGCATGTGAACATAGCACAACAGCAGAGATGGTTGTCAGTGAGTCAGCGATAAAAATAAATTTTTGTCTTTGGTTACAATAATCATGAAAACAATATTTTCAAAGAAAGATTTATGAAAGAAGAGAATAATAGTTACTATTTGCCCACTGACTTGTAAATAAAGAATCTCTCCTAGTTCAGGATTATAAAACTTCATATAATCAAACTGTGGCAGCCGCTAGCCTTCTTAAATAATGAAGGAGGGAATGAAGGACATGGAGCATTTAGTAGTTAGTATATTAGACCAGGGGGATATGGCATATTTAGAACGGGACACAGTAGATGACAGGCTAGAGAAATAAGGTATTCAGCATAAATTAACCTGTTCCTGAATCTTGTGATTTTTAAGTTTAAACTTAAAAAAATTTCTGTGCATCTTTTCACCTTCTTCGTTCCTGTCTCCTCGTCCTTTTCTCTGCCCTGGAAATCATAACCATCTGAAAAATAAGCTTTTCCCTTGGCTCATCACTAACAAAACGTTTTAAAACGCAAATATCACCTTAAACTCATAAAAATGTTAATTCCAGAGGTTTTGGCATTTCTTTCCATGCCTTCAGTCACTTTCTCTTATCTCTTCCACAGGAAGGAGGATCAATTTTCTCCAAAGAATTTCTTGAAAGGAACAGAAAACTAAATTTTGTGTGCTTCATTTGTTCTATCACAAACATGGTCATTTTCATAAACTCTATCTCATAGGGATGGAGCTATATGCAGAGAAGCTGTCCTTGGCAATTCTGAAATTAGATGTGCAGTTTTCAAAAATCAATTATTTGCAGATGATTTGCAGTTCCACTCATGTTTCCTACGCATCTAAGGAAGGCAAGAAATTGACTTTGTGGAAAACTGAAAGGAGGAGGCCTAAAATACAGAGAACATATGTCGAGGTGAAAACAGCCTTTTAAAAAAATATATTTCACTAATTGTGAAACAATTGGAGAGTTACAGAAACACGACTTTTTTTCTGAAGTGTATGAGAGTACGTCGCTAGCATAATGGTCCATCACCCCAGAATACTCTGTATTTCCTACAAACATACTTCAGTATAAAACCACAATACAACCATAAGACATCAGGAAGTTCACACGATACATTTCTGTCACCTAATTGTCTCTAAAATGTCTTTTATGGTGAAAGCATTCAATCCAGTTTCATGCATTTCATTTAGTTGTCCTGTTTCTTTAAGTCTTCAAGCTGGTATAGCTGCTCAATCTTGACTTTCAAGCCTCATCACATTTGAAGATTCCAGGCTGGTTATTTTGTAGAATGACCCTCAATTTTACTTTGTCTAACATTTTGTCATGATTAGATTCAGGCTATGCATCTTTGTCAGGAATATCACAGGAGGGATGGTGTGTTCTTCTCATCCCATCCTCTTACGTGGCATAAGATTTTGATTTGTCCCATTACTGATGATAATCACTTTGATTACTTGATTAAAGTGGTGTCTGCCGGGCTTCTCAAATTAAAATTACTCTTTGCCCTTTGTAATAAATGAATATTTTGGAGGGAGATACTTCAAAACTATGTAAATGTCTTGTTCCTCATCAAGCCTTCAGTTTATGTGTTTTAATATCTGTAGGGGTTCATATTTTATTCAAAGGGCTATAGTTCATTACTGTCATTTATTTTTTTAATTTCTCTTTTAAAAGATTTTATTTATTTATTCATGAGAGACACAGAGAGGGGGTTGTGGGCAGAGACACAGGCAGAGGGAGAAGCAGGATCCATGCAGGGAGCCCGATGTGGGACTCGATTCCAGGAGCCCAGGATCACGCCCTGGGCTGAAGGCAGGAGCCAAACCGCTGAGCTACCCAGGTGTCCCCATTACTGTCATTTATTTGTACGCTTAAATCGGCTCCAGTTTGTTTAGTGGAAGCCCCTCCAAGCTGGCTTCCATGTCCTTTTGCCATGTCCCTAACATTTTTTGAGCACAACATTGTTTACTGACACAATAAGATGTTTTAGGCTTGCCTTGTATTTCTCCTGCCCCAATTCTGGAACCAGGCATTTTGCCAAGAATCTTTCATTTCCTGTTAGAAAATGGTATTTAGAAGCCAAGATCTGGGCACAAGGTGTGATCACTGCTATTCTCAGGCTCTGTGGAGAGTGCTAGGGAATATTTGTCCATTTGTCTATCTATCTAGCTAAAATAAACTAGCTTGAACTGTGAGTTCACACAGATGCATCCAATCCCAGTTCAATACCAGGATTCATTCTAGTTTTTACCTTTTCTGTATTTATAACTCCCTTTTTGGGATGCCTGGGTGGCTCAGTGATTGTCTACCTTCAGCTCAGGTTGTGATCCCAGAGTTCTGGGATGGAGTCCAGCATCAGGCTCCCTACAGGGAGCCTGCTTCTCCCTCTGCCTGTCTCTGCTTCTTTCTTTGTGTCTCTCATGAACAAATAAATCCATATATATATATATATATATATATATATATATATATATATACATATATTCTCCAACAATGAGAATCTGATGCTTCATTATCCTTCATGTAATTACTATTTGATTAATCCTCTTTAACCATTTTGGGACCAATCTCAATGTCTGTGGGGTTTTTTTCCACACCATCAAGTAATTCTCAGACACCAGCTAAGTATCCTACAATTCAACTCAATTCTGACACTATCTGGAGCTAGTGTCAGATCCCACAGGTTAAGGGCTCAGTCCCACAAGATTGTGGCTCCCATTCCCCCAATTCAGACACTAATCATAAGTCCAAGTTGCCACCTGTGCTTCTGACCAACTTGGCTGTAGATTGGAGTTTCCAACAACCCCTCCTAGAGTGGCTCACAGAAACATTTTACTTAACAGTTGGTTAGAAAAGGATAGAACTCAGGAAGAGCCAGGTGGAAAAGATGCATAGAGTAGGAGAGCTTACCTCAAGGTGTGGAACTCCTAATACACTCTCCAAGCTGCCATTTTCCTCAATTCTCCACCAACCCAGAAACTCTCCAAACGCCATTCTTTCTGGTTTTTTGGGGACTCGTGACTTCTTAGGCAAGATTGATTACATCATTGGCTTCTAGTGATTGAATTCAATCTAGGTCAAGGGATGGGGCTGAAAGTCCCAATCATCTATTCATCTGGTAGGTGCCCCTGGCAACCAGCCCCCAGCCTTCGGGTTTTCCAAAAGTCACCTCATTAACATAACAAAAGACACCTTCAGTGCCCTCTTGTAATTGGGAAATTAGAAGTGTTTTAGGAGCTCTGTACCAGAAACTGGAAGGAAGACAAAAAGCTGTACGTTTCTTATAAATTACAATATCTCACCCTTGTAAGCACACACTTTCCAATCCCTGTCCCAACTCTCTCTGTGCCTGGATCCCTGCAGCTCCCTGCTGGGCTCTGACTCCCGTTTCTAGGCTGTCCCCCTGGGATAACTTTCTCACTCTGCTCTGTCTCCGTCTTGCCAAACCAGGCTGCCCCACGGTGAGGTTACCCTCCTGCTTGGACCCCAGCACCTGGGCCACACTGGGCCACCCTGTCTTCCTTCAACACCACTGCTCATACTATCCTTGTCATGTTCCACTTAATAGCTTTAGATTGCATTATTAGGGAAAGAAAATGCTTTTTTTTAATTAAAATATTTATTTATTTATTTATTTATTTATTTATTTATTTATTTATTTATTTATTTATTTGATAGAGCAAGAGAGCAAAGGCAGGAGGAGTAGCAGAGGGAGAGGGAGAAGCAGGCTCCTTGCCGAGTAGGAAGTCCGGTGTATGTGGGGCTCAGTCCCAGACCCTGGGATCATGACCTAAGCTGAAGGCAGCCGCTTAACCCACTGAACCACACAGGCATCTCGGAAAATGCTTTTTTAAAAAATGAGTTTTAAATTACTTAAATACTATCTCTGTTTGTGTTTGAATAGATTCACTCTCCAGTCATTCTGGGTCTCTTACCTAGTTTTAAATTGGCTCGGCAACAAAATCAGATGGTACTTTAGGCTGACATTACTAGTGAGCAATGTGCATTTTTCAAGGGCTGTTGTTTTTACTTTCAGAAGCCATATAAAGCTTGATATTTTGTTCCCTGCTCTTTATTTTCCCCTTTTCTGTTCAACTCCATGATGTCCCCTGTAAACTTTTTCTTTTCCTTTGTCATCTCATCTTCTTTCATTTCTTTCTCTTTTCTTCCATTATTTAGTGAGCTCATTTCTTCCTGTTTCTCCAGGGAAGGGCCCAGAGGTTGCTATGACAGTCGAGATTGCCAGAATGGGTTTTGCTGTTATTTTTAGTTCCCACGGAAAAGGAAAAGGAAGAGAACATCTCTTTCCCCTTCCCCACTGACCTGTGGTAGGGAACATGAGATTTATCTCCATGTCTGTGTTGAATTTCTAAGTCTGAGGTTTAATTGGGGATGGGCGAGGGAATCAGATCATGGAAGAAGAGAAATAGATGCTACACATTTGTTTGTTAAACTGAGATATAGCTTAATCCAGTGCCCCACAAAAGTATACATGTTTACATATTTATACACCTATCTAACCATTACCAGATCAAGATGTCAAACATCCCATCACCTCAAAAGTTACTGTCTTGCCCACTTATATTAATTACTCCTTCAAAGCTAAGAACTATTCTGATGCTACATCTATGAGATTCACCCATGTTATATGAATTAGTTGGTTCTTTTTTATTGGTGAGTAATTGTTCATTGTGTCAATAAACCACTTCATCCATTTTCTGTTTTAGGACATTGGGGTCATTTCTAGCTTTGGACTATTATACATTAAGCTGCTATGAACATTCTCTTTCATGTATTTTGATAGAGATAAGCACTCATTTCTGTTTAGTATATATTCTGGAGTGGAATTGCAGGAAGGTAGGGTTTATTTGTACTTAAGATTAGTAGGTACTGAAAAACATTTTTACAAAGTGGTTATATTAATTTAGACTCCCACCAACAATATGTAAGAGTTTTAACTGTTCTGTCCTTAAACCAACATGCAGTATGGCCAGTTTTTTAAAACCGTATTTATTTTAGTGTGGTGTACAGTGAATGCTATGCCAGTTTTAACTTGCATTTATCTAATGACTAATGATGTTGAGCACCTTTGCGTGTATTTATTAGATACTTTGATATTCTTTTTTGTGAATTGCCTTCATGTCTTTTGCTTAAGTTTTAATTGAGTTAACCCCACAACTTTAAATCCTGCAGAGGTTCTTTCTTGTGCACAGAAGCATGGCACTGTTGCATCAGATCAAGCACTTTCTGCTGCAGGCAGTCATGAACTCAGTTTGGATAGTATGAGAGGCAGGACAGAAACTTCTAGCACTTTCTGGAAATGTGAGGGAAGTGATCAAGCCCAGCATGTTTCCATCCTAAGTTCTGCAACTATCAGAACACTGCTGTATGTCTTGAAGGAGAAAAGAAACAATTTTCAGCAGACCTTTTTTTTTTTTTTTTTTAAAGATTTCTATTTATTTATTCATGAGAGACACACAGAGAGAGAAAGGCAGAGACACAGGCAGAGAGAGAAGCAGGCTCCATGCAGGGAGCCGGACGTGGGACTTGATCCCGGGTCCCCAGGATCAGGCCCTGGGCTGAAGCGGCGCTAAACCGCTGAGCCACCTGGGCTGCCCCATTTTTTTTTTTCTTTGTTGACAACATCCATGACTCAATTTAACAGGAAAAATTAAATTCCTTTCCAGATGCTTTTTTTTTTTTCCAGATGCTTTATAAAAATAAGATAAAGTTATTTTTGGGGGGATGTGAATCAATGAAATTACAGTCCCATCAGACCTCACTTAGATTCCTATTTTTTCTCTGGGGGATGAATCACACACTTCTCCATTATCTACACAACCTGGCTCAGTGTGGCTCTTGGACCCTCTTCTTGATGGTGCACTGGTGCCCACAGCACCAGCGCCTGAGACTTGCTTGTGCATCTCTTTCCAACTTTGCATTTCATGACATCAAGTTGGTAGCTTGAAATTGTTACCTGGTGGGAGTATTGATACCACTAAAATTGGCAAATGCACAAATCAGAGAATGTTTTTCCCCCCCACTGAGATTCATTGTTAAACATTTCCCAAGACACAGCTGCTTCTTCTTCATGCAAACTGGTCATTGCCAAAGCAGTGGTCAATTTTAAATTCCCCACTTTCCCGTATATTCAGGTTTTTAAAATCTTATTTTATTTTTATTTATTCATGAGAGACAGAGAGAGAGAGGCAGAGACACAGGCAGAGAGAGAAGCAGGCTCCCTGAGGAGAGCCCGATGTGGGACTAGATCCCAGGACCATGGGATCATGATCTGAGCCAAAGGCAGATGCTCAACCACGGAGCCACCTAGGTGCTCCCTGTATATTTAAGTTTTGTAGCTGTCCTGGCTTAGGTCAGGTCATGAGGGTGCAGGGTGAGGGCTTGTATTATGATGGCAATATGCCCCAAAGTAGGGAAAATGCAGAAGTATAAGAAAGTAGAGGAGAAGTAGCTCATATATGAAAGAAACTTAGTGCGAATCTTCCCCAAACCTAAATATTTACACAATATGACCAATAATGAGTTGCGAAGCTGGATGGAGTGTTTATAAACTATGAGCAATAAACAACAAATTATGATCAACTATGCTAGAGGAAAGTGAAGTATCTTACTACCTTTCTACACTTTCTATAGAAAATATTAGAAAATTATTGCCATACGAAGAGGTGATCAGTAAGTAGGCAACCAAAAACTCTAGGAGAAATGTATTCTAGAGGTATGTCAGGCAGTTCATAAAATTATTTCCTTCCATAACTCAGATCTTGTATATATTTAACAAATGTTTACCTAATTTCTGCAAGTGTTTGCTTGTCTACAATCTGTTTATGTGGGGGTCTTTAAATTTTAATATATTATTTGGGGTGCACTGACCATGGAAGGAACTCTTGTGCTTCTTATTTTAGGAATCATACTTTTTCCTCTGAATTCTTCTGAAGTTTATAATCTATCCCAGTTGTTACTTCTTGTACTGGGATTATCCATCAATATGCTTCTTTTCTACTAAAATGTTTCCCTCCTTTGCTTCCTTTTGTATTACAGGGAATCACATATGTGAAGGACTGCCAGGGACACCATAATGGCTAGTCGTCTGTGCCCCACCAGCTTGTGAGCTCCTTAAGGTCATTGAAGGGTTAGAGCTATGTCCTTTGGTTTCTTCAGCACTCAGCACACAGTGGAGATCATGCACACACACACACACACACTTGTTAAAATGGGTTGAATGATCCTCTTTCTTTTATTCTATATTTTCAGACTATATCTTGATTCACCTGCCCCTTGTACTACTCATAGTCATATATGCCAGTTTTCAATTTATGGCTTCTCACTTCTCGTCTCTAATCTTCATTACCTGCTCTGTGAAAATGGAGATGGGTCTTTTTCTTCTTTTTCCAGCTGGCACAATGTTAAATGCTGGAGACATCGAAGGAGGAAGGGGCTAGGCAATCTACTGCAGCCCCTGAGTGTCCCTATTCACCACTATTAACCCGGGGCATTTCTCAGGGTTGTGTGGGTAGGAGTAACCTCGAGGACAAAGAGTAGGGTTGTCTACTATTTACTATAAAATCAGTGAATTCCCCAAGCTCGGTGGATTCCCCATCTGCTCCTGTGACTTTTGGGGGCAAGAGGAATTAACCCAAACTAGAATAGTCACACTTGTTTTTTTACTTTGGGTGAAAAGGCCATTTTCTCTGCCCCAGTTAAGTGTTCTCTGCTAGCATCCACGAAACAGTAACAGGCTAATTTACTAGCCTGCAAGTAGGGCAGTCAAATCCCAGACCATGATAACCAGCCAATCCTGCGTGAGTCTAACCGTCTGTAATGGTACATAATTCTCTATACCAAACCTCTGTTCCAGTGATAGTGCGGTTTCTGTCTCCCTGACTGATACAGTACCGCTACAGATCCTCCTCCTCACATCCTTAGAATTTTAAAGCACTTGTCTCTCTTAAATTATATTAAATTGTAAACAATGGATTTATGACTTTCTCCTAATGGCTCATTCTGTCATTTCCATTCATTACTGCTCCACCCAGCATCCCTGCTCTTTGCTCTATTGACAGTAACAGTTCTCTGCACCTGGGTCATTAAATATGCCATCCTCACTAAAATGCCCTTCTTTTGTCCTCTCATAACAGAGCGGCACTTATTAAGGGCCTGTTTGTGTGCGTGTGCATATGCACTCATGCACATAATAGGAAGAATTACATATCCTGTTCCTACTCATTAAAAGCGAACATTTAAAATATGGCACAGATGTGATGAGGACACTATCACAACATCTGACCTTGGCATCCAGTTTGTGGTCATCCTATGTAATAAGACAGCTGAAGCTCACCTCCATGTGGCAGTCTTGCATAGGTTTTTAAAAAACCTCTAAGGTCAGACGGATCTGGTATTTATTTATTTATTTATTTATTTATTTATTTATTTATTTTCTTTTTAAGATTTTTATTTATTCATTCATGAGAGACACACAGAGAGAGAGTTGCATAGACACAGGCAGAGGGAGAAGCAGGCTCCGTGCAGGGAGCCCGACTCGATCCCGGGTCCCCAGGATCACACTCCCGGCTGCAGGCAGCGCTAAATCGCTGTGCCACCGGGGCTGCCCTCTGGTTGGTTTTTAAATTTGCCTGTGCCATTTACTAGCTAATTTCCACACCATTAAGTGGGAATAGTCATATCTACTTCATAGGGTTACTGTAAAAACCTTAAAAATTATCATGTATATGAAGTGCTTAGCACAGTAACTGCCACAAAATTAACTCAAACTCTCTATATTTCAGTAAACAAATGACCAAGTCTGAGGCAATTTAATAAAAAAAAAAAAAAAAAAGCTTTTAACCCAATTTCACTTGGCTGCCTCACAGCTAAGAGAGTCTCTAATCATCCTCAGGCCCACAGAAGACTTCCCCAGAGACTCAGTGGGGAGGCCAGACATTCCTCAGACTTTCCTCCTCTGTCTTCTTCCAATCATTCTTGCTATTGAAAGCTCCCTCTTGGTTTACCAGCTTCTTTGTTATGTATTTTTCTCATTTCCACCCTCTCAGAGGTCTTATCTCCTAAGTGATTGAAAAATGATTCTTTATGCACAGGTTGGCAAACTTTTTCTGTAAATGTCAAGAAAAAGATATGGTTTCTGTCACAATGACTCAATTTGCTGTCATGCACTAAAGCAGCCATAGACAATATGTAAACAGGCCCATCTGTGTTCCAATAACACTTCACTTATACCGTAAATGGCAGACAGATTTGCCCTCTGGGTTATAGTCTGTTGACCTTCAATCTGTAGTTTCTCTGCCTTTTAGCCTTTGGACCTAGAGATCTGAAGTATCATTTTGAGTTGGCCATTTTTCTCTGTGTTTGCTGGTCAAAAGAGGAACTCATTTATGGAACTTCGCCTCGCCACAGGTAAAATATTCATTTTAAAAATATTCCCGGGATCCCTGGGTGGCGCAGCGGTTTGGCGCCTGCCTTTGGCCCAGGGCGCGATCCTGGAGACCCGGGATCGAATCCCACGTCGGGCTCCCGGTGCATGGAGCCTGCTTCTCCCTCTGCCTGTGTCTCTGCCTCTCTCTCTCTCTCTCTCTCTCTCTCTCTGTGACTATCATAAATAAATAAAAATCAAAAAAATAAAAATAAAAATATTCCCTATTCCAGTAGTACTTCTTATATTTTATCATGGACCTTCATTGAATGGTTCTCCCTGGTTACCTGAAATTCTATAGTCACAGGTTATTATATGGATGTAGGTGATTAGATAAAAATACCTTTGGCTCAAATCTTTTTATTTTAAGATTTTTATTTATTTATTTATTCATGAGAGACACACAGAGAGAGGCAGAGACATAGGCAAAGGAAGAAGTAGGCTCCCTGTGGGGAGCCTGATGTGGGACTTGATCCCAGGATCCAGGGATCACACCCTGAGCTGAAGGCAGATGCTCAATCACTGAGTCACCCAGGCCCCCCATTAGCTCAAATCTTAAAACACTATGCAATTAATGAAAAAAAATGGCAATGTACTGAACAGCATTAACTATATAGTATCAATGAACAACTCAGAATCGGCACAATTTTAATACTTTGATGGAATATTAGGAAGTCCACAATCTAAAATTTCTCCTGCATTAAGACAAAGACTGAATGATTTTTATCAGTAAGAGAGAATGATTTCAAAATAATGACTATTAAAATGTTTAATATTAAGTCTTTTTTTTTTTTTTTTTTTTGGTCAAAGAACTTGTCACCATTATGCAGTCATGGATATATTGGGATTTGGGTTCTCTTAACTAGCCTGTCGATATTTTGTAGGTTTTACAATTCTTTCTGAATGCTCAAACATTATATAACATGATTATACTAATGGCAGTCATTGTAGTGAACCATATAGAAGACTAGATAGAATTTGAGAATTATCTTTCACCGTATTTTGAGTAATTACAGAATTAGTTTAATAAAATTAATAAAGTTTGGTATTGTTGAAAGTCATATGAATGAGAGAAATATTTTATCAAAATTGTGTAGATAGGACATTTCTTTGACCATTTTTCTGAAAATAATTTCCTGAGCACATATTACTATGTTTAAATACATTTCAGAAAGACAGTCTTCCTTGACTGCTAGAAATTGCCAATGAAAATATGGCCTGGAGTTTTCTTTGTGAGATTTTCTTTAAATGATTATAGAACTGTTCAGACTCCCTAGGTCTCCTGTAAAGTAAATCTGGGCTACAGCTTTATGGTAGGTGTGTGTGTGTGTGTGTGTGTGTGTGTGTGTGTGGCTTGTGGTCACCTGTTCTTAGAGATCTCAAGGCATTTTTTTTTCTCCTTTTCTCTTTCTCTTCCTTTTTCCTGTATTTTTTTTCTTTCTTTCTTCTTTCTCCTTCCTTCCTTCCTTCCTTCCTTCCTTCCTTCCTTCCTTCCTTCCTTCCTTCCTCTTCTTTCCCTCCCTTCCTCCCTCCCTCCCTCCTTCCTTCCTTCCTTCCTTCCTTCCTTCCTTCCTTCCTTCCTTCCTTCCTTCCTTCCTCTTTCTTTTTCAATCTCCTAATAATGGAGAATGAGGTAGGTATTATCTTGGTTTGCCATTTCCCTTTCCCTTGAGCTGTAGCATGTTGAGGTCTCAGCTTTATAGAATAGAGTCTTTCTACCTTGGGCATATCTTGGGTTTTGACTTTCCTGGCCCATACCCTAGGAGGCCAACAAAATCAAAGGAAAAGTCCCGGAGTTTGGGGAATGCTCTTAGGGTAAAAGAGGTTCAGTGCTCAGCTCATCTTTCTGGGTCTTTCCTTTCACTTAGCTTTTTGTCTTCATAATCTTTAATATTTTGTTTGTTCTTCAATGCATTAAGGAGAATGTATTTTATTCAGAATTTTTGGTTGTTTTAAGCAGGATGATTCATCTAAATAGTCTACTCAACCATATTACCAGAAACAGAAGTCTGCTCTGAGTTGGTCATGTTTTTTCAAAGCTGTTCTTCATTTTAGACCATCAAAAATATCTTCTTAAATAACTTTGTTAAAAATATTCCATTTCTTCTACAAAAATACTATATAGCCTCACTGATTTGGTATAATTTGGGAAAAGCTCATGTAAATTGCGAAAACCTCTAAATGGTATGTTATTTTAAAATAAATTGTGTACTTTGCACATGCTAAATAAAGCTAGCAAAATATCTCGTAGTGGTCCTTGGGGGAACTTGAGCAGATAAAAATGATTTGCAATCTCATAATTATGTGACTAAATGGCTCTCCTAGAAGTGTTTGAGGGTGCTTGAAAAGTTTGTTCTTGGTATAGCACTGTGGTAGTCTGTTCCAGCTACTATAAAGAGAGTATCACAGACCAGATGATTTATAAACAACAGAAATTTATTGCTTATACTTCTGGAGGCTAGAAGTTCAAGATCAGGGGCCACATGGTGAGTGAGGACCCTCTTCTGGTTGCAGACTTCTGGGGATATCCTCACAAGGCAGAAGGATCTAGGGATCTCTTTGGAGCCTTTATTTAAGACACTAATCCCATCCAGGAGGTTTTATTCCCTCATGACTTATAAGCACTTCCCAAAGGCTCTACCTACTAATACCATAGCTTTTGGGGAATAGGATCTTAACACACGACTACTGAGGGGACAAAACCACTCTGACTATAGCAAGCACAAGGGCCTTGGTGTGAAGAAGTTGGCAAGCAGTGACATAGTCTGAAGGGAGTGAAGCCACAGCATGTGACATTGACTTAGGTAATGGTTCTCTATTGTGGCTACACATTAGGATCACTTCTGGCTGCGACTGACATCCTGAGATGGCACCAGGAGTCTTTTTAAAATTCATCAAGTAATCCTGATGTGATGCCATGACTGAGAATCACTGGACTAGACAGTGCTAGCAATGGGGTGATCACTTCATAGCATTCTGGTTCTGGCTGGTATAGTATCCCCAACTATCATATCTGGTGGATGGGAGTGCTGAGAGATAGTCAGATGATATTCAACAAACATTTTAAAATTTTTTTTATTTATTTGACAGAGAGAGCACATCGGGGGGAGTGGCAGGCTAGAGGGAGCAGCAGTTCTCTCGCGGAGTGGGGAGCTTGACACAGGGCCTTGATCTCAGGACCCTGAGATTGTGACCTGAACCAAAGGCAGACCCTACTGAGTCACCCAGGCACTCCTGGGTGACTCCAGCTCCATTAACTTACGTTAATGAATACTGGAGCTGGAAGGGACCTGGGCAGTCATCTAGTACAATCTTTGCAAAGACTATTTCTTACACAAGATTTATCTAACAGGGAAAATACAAAATTTCCCTACCACCCAAATATTGAGTTAAATGTCCATGATATTTGAAAATTGTAATTGTTGGGGCTTCCGGGAGGCTCAATCGGTTATGCATTGGCCTTTGGCTCAGGTCATGATCTCAACAATATATAACCTAGCTTCAGGCTCCCTGCTTAATGAGAAGGCCTGCTTCTCCCTCTCCCCTCCATAAACCCCACCCCCACACCACAGCTCATGCTCTCTTGCTCTCTCTCACTCTCTTAAATAAATAAATAAAATCTTAAAAAAAAAAGAAAATTGTAATTGTTGTAATATTGCTGGGAGAAGAGAAAACAGACCATTTAGTTGATACATTTTAGCTGAAAGTGGTCCATATGGCTACTTAAACAAGGTCAGAGGGCAAGAGCAGGTCGACAGAGTATAATGGAGGCCTACCTGGAGACTGCATCCCTAGCAGTTAGTTATAACCATCTGGAGCTTCTTCATATTATTTTAGAGATCGTGTGCAGATAGAAATGATGTCTGTCATTCTTAATTTGAATAAAACAACAAATTAGCCAACATTTCTCTCCATCGCCTGCATGTATCTCATGCAGCAGTCAGCTTGGGTTTATCCTTCCTTCCTGTACATATTCTAGTTTTCTCACTCCCAGGCTCATGCTTTCTACCCCTCTCCTAATGTCATAACCCTCTTTCAAAATGTGAACAAGGATGGGATCCTTGGGTGGCGCAGCGGTTTGGCGCCTGCCTTTGGCCCAGGGCGCGATCCTGGAGACCCGGGATCGAATCCCACATTGGGCTCCCGGTGCATGGAGCCTGCTTCTCCCTGTGTCTCTGCCTCTCTCTCTCTCTCTGTGACTATCATAAATAAATAAAAAATTAAAAAACAAAAACAAAAAAAAACAAAATGTGAACAAGGAAATCTCATAAATTCTTTTTATTCTCTTTCAGAATCTGTTACTATAAACCCATAATTCAATACCCCCGTAGTGATTGATCTCAAAGACCAAGTCTATTCCATATTTACATCAACCAATAATTAGCAAGAGCCTATTATGTGAAGGTGCAACAGTGGGTAAAATGCTAAGTGCTGCAGTAGATACAGAAATACACCCCAGTATGTGCCTTTAAGGAACTCACATTCTTTCCATCCTTTGTGTCATAATCAATGATTATATAAGATTTTAGTCTCCCTACTGCTCTGCTCAATGCCTTATTGATCAGAAAGTTTATGAGATAAATGAATTCTCAACTGGATTAGCTCCCCCCACCCCCAGTCCTTTTCTGCAGCTTTGCTACTGAGTTTGTAATACAGAGACAGGTAAGTAGGTCAGCTTTTGCCAAACTTACTACCTAGCATTTTCTTTCTTTGAAGTTCTCACACAGCCCAGCTATTCTTGTCACTGACACAGACAGCTCTTTCAATGACAGCTTCTCTCTAACCTCATTGCTCCCGCTACGACTAAGCAAGGACCTCTTTCCTTCTACAAACTTTACTCCATCTAAGTCTCTTTTGAACTGCTCAGTTTATCATATATTTAGATTTGTAAAGATGCATAACTTTAAAGAAAACTGTTTGAAAAATTTAGTTGATTCTACTTCTCAATTTCAATGGAGTGTTTGTACTCTCTTAAAAAGTGACCATAGATTTTCCAAGTAGAATTCACTCAGAAAAATAGAAATAAACAATCTGACTAGTTTTGAAAACTAGTGTAGTCACGATAATTTTAATACCTTGAGCATGCCACCACTCCTGGTATAACCAAATGGTCACTGAGTCATTGTTTGCCTTCCCAGTCTCTATTATTTTTTAGGCAGAAACATATTATATAAGTAGCATTCATTCAACAATATAGAACTATTTAAAAATATATCAATTAAATATATGTGTACTATCCACAAAGAAATGTCACCGAATTGAACCAATTTCAGCTTGGGCAAAGATGGAATGCACTGAACATGGTTCTCATGCTTCCTTGGCTTCACCCCTTAGATATGTCTCATTAGCCAAAGGAAATAATTACCCAGGGCTGGGGGAAAATAGGGTAGAGTAAATGCTAGTCATGATGTTCATACCTACATCAATCAATACTGCATTTCTTCAAGAGATTCACAAAATGCCAGAGTTGCTCAGGCCCAGGAGAAGATACAAAACAAACATGGTATATTCTTAAGTTTCAGAGTCTCTGATAGGGGAATTGGTCCATTTTTATAAATCATGGAAGGTATCTGAGATTGAGAAGGATGAAAATGCCAAAAGTAGGCTTTAATTTTTCATGGCATTTGATTTTTTTACTCCAATTAAAAAATGAAATAGAATGAAAATATTACAGGGAAATTTATAATCCAGAGTAAAATGTCATTTTACTGAATATTTGTTCCTCAATAACAGTTAAGATAGCATAACAATTTTTTTTAAAGATTTATTATTTTATTTATTCATAGAGACACACAGAGAGAGGCAGAGACACAGGCAGAGGGAGAAGCAGGCTCCATGCAGGGAGCCCGACTTGGGACTCGATCCCTAGTCTCCAGGATCACACCCCGGGCTGCAGGTGACACTAAACTGCTGTACCACCGGGGCTGCCCACAATTTCAAGCATTATACAGTTTATGAAAAGATACTTACTTGTACTTTTAACATTAATGGAATGCCTGTTGTATACCAGGCATTGCTAAAGAGCTTCCAATCAAAATTTCCTCTTTGTCATCATTTCTCACTCTTAGACTAGAATTACAATCTAAAGAGATTTTCTCTCAGACTTTAAAAAAATCCATTTACTTGTAGATTACATTTAGAAAAAATCTCTTTTGGGATGAATATAAATGCAGAGTTTCAATCCTAGTAATACAGAGAGAATGCCCATTGTTATGCATTGAAATAACAATTTTAAATGTACCTATTAAGGTTTTTATTGTTGTAAAATATACATAAAATTTGTCATAAGTGGCAGTCAGTACCTTCCCATGTTGTGTAATCATCTCTAGTTCCAGAACATTTTTATCACCCTGAAAGGAAACTCCTTACTCATTAAGCAGTCATCCCCCACTCCCTCTTCCTTTCACATTTTGCCTGGTTCCACAAATTTGCCTATCTTGTATATTTCATATAAATGGAAGATACAATAAGTGGTCTTTCATGTCTGGCTTATTTTACTTAGCATAATGTTTTCAAGGTTCAGTGTTGTCGTATGTATCCGTACTTCTTTTTATGGCTGAAAAATATTATGTTATGCACCACAATTTGTTTATTCATCAGCTGATGGACATTTAGGTTGTTTCTACCTTTTGGCTACTATAAATAATGTTGCTATGAATATTTTTGTGGAAATTTTTGTTTGAACATCTGTTTTCAGGGTTTCTTATTTTAGTGGGAGTATATATATATACCCAAGGGTGGAATTGCTTGGTCACATGGCAATTCTATGTTTAATTTATTGAGGATCCACCAAATTGTTTTCCACTATACCTATACCATTTAACCATCCCACAAGCAATGTACAAAAGTTCCAATTTCTCCACATTCTCTCCAACACTTATTTTCTGTTTTAAAAATTATAGTCACCCTAGTGGATTTTAAATGGTATCAAAGTATGGTTTTGATTGCACTTCCCTAATGAGTAATTATGTTGAGCATCTGTTCATGTGCTTGTTGACCACTTACCTTCATTGGAGAAATGTCTATTCAAGTACTTTGCTCATTTTTAAATGGGTTGTTTAGCTGTTTGTTGTTGAGTGTAGGGTTTTTTTTACTTATTTTGGATAGAATCTTACATGATTTGCAAATGTTTTCTCATTCTGTGGGCTGTCTTTTCATTTTTTTTTGTCTTTTCACTTTCTTGATAGTGTTCTGTGATGCACAGAAGCTTTTAATTTTGATGAAGTCCAACTTATCTATTTTTTGTTGCCTTATGTTTTTAGTATAAAATATGTGAAACCATTGCCAAATCCAAGGTCATGAGGATTTATGCCTATATTTTCTCTTCAGAGTTTTATGGTTTTATCTCTTATATGTAGATCTTTGATTTATTTTGGGTTAAAATTTATACATTTGTGAATTAAGTGTCCAATTTCATTCTTTTCCACATGAATAATGTTGTTTCAGCACCATTCGGTGAAGAGACTATTCTTTTTTTTTTTTTTTGAGACCATTCTTTATTGAACAGTCTTGGTACCCTTGTTGAAAATCAGTTGCTCATAGTGTATTGACCATAGTTTATTTCTGGACTTTGTATTTCATAATACTGGTCTATGTATTTATCCTCATACCAGTTTTTAATCACTGTAGCTTTGTAATACATTTTGAAGTCAGGAAATGGGAGTCCTTTAACTTTGTTTTTTTAAAGATTATTTTAGCTCTTTGGGTCACTTGCAGTCTCATATGAATTTTAGGATTAGCTTTTCCATTTCTTTTTTTTTTTTTTTTAGCTTTTCCATTTCTGCAAAAAAAGGGCCATTGGATTTTTGATAGGGATTGCACTGAATCTGTAGACTACTTTGGAGACTAAAGTCATCTAAACAATAAGTCTTCTAATCCATGAACGTGGGATGTCTTTCCATTTATTTAGATCTTTATCTCAGCAATGCTTTGCACTTTTCATTGTGTAAGCCTTGCACTTCCTCAGTTAAATTTATTACCAAGTACTTTATTCTTTGTGATGCTAATATAAATGGGCTTGTTTTTTAAAATTTCCTTCTTGGATTTTTTAAAATTTCCTTCTTGTCTTGTATAGACATTTGTTGTTGTTTTTTTTTTTGTATAGACATTTGTGTGTTGATCTTGTATCTTGTAACATTACTGAATTTATTAGCTCTCAAGTTTTGTTGTGTGTGTGTGTGTGAATTCTTTAGAATTTTTAATATATAGGATCATGTCAGCTACAGTCTTACTTCTCCCTAATTGAGATTCCTTTTATTTCTTTTTCTTGCCTAACTGCTCTTGCTAGAACTTCTGGTGCAATGTTGACTAGCAGTGGTTAAGAGGGCTTTTTCCTGATCTTAAAGAGTTAGTTTTCAATCTTTCACCATTTAGTATGTTGTTAACTGTGGGTTTTTCACGAATGCCTTTCAATAGTTTGAGGAAATTCCATTTCTCCCTAGTTGTGGAATGTTTTTTTTAACATGAAAGGGTGTTGGATTTTGTCAAATTATTTTTCTTATCAATTGAGATGATCATGTTGTTCATATCTCCCTTCATTCTTCTTATAATAAAGAGCTTTGTTTTCAAGTCATTGTCCTAGTTTCTTCTAGCTGTTGATTCCTTCATGCTACTAATGTGATATATTACATTGATTGATTTTCATATGGTGAAACATCCTTGTATTCCTACAATAAATATTACTTTGTCATAGTGTATACTCTTTGTCTGGCTTGGTATCAAAGTAATGCTAGTCTTATTGAATAAATTAGGAAGTGTTCCTCCTATTTTTTTTTTTTTTGGACGAGTTTAAGAAGAATTGCTGTTAACTTCTCTTTAAATGTTTGGTAGAATTCACTAGTGAATCCACCTGCTGCTGTACCTTCTTTGTTGGGAGATTTTGATTATTGATTCAATCACTTTACTTGTTTTAGGTCTGTTCAGACTTTTTATTTCTTTTTGAGTCAGTTTTGGTATTTTGTGTTTCTAGGAATTTGCCCATTTCATCTAGGTTATCTAATTTTTTTGGCAATAAAGCCTTTTTGATAAGTAAATTTGTTTATGGTTCAGTCATCCAAAATGCCATGCAATTTATCTAATATTTATAAAATGTGAAGTATATACATGTTTTCTTACATTTACCTTTCTAAAGCAAATTGTATGTAAAATTCCATGAGATTTAAACAAAATTTCCCCACGAGGCTAAAGAACCAAAATTTTCTGAGAGGAGTATGACCAGTATAAATTTTACTTCTAAAAAGCATAAACTTTTTTCATTTTCTTTTTGTTAAAATAAATGATTGTTCATTTATTAAAATGAAACCTCTCTTTTTCTACCTAGAGAAAGAAATGAGTATGGACTCTCATGCAGAGTGCCTGCATTCAAATTCCTGTCCTACCACTTACTTGCTATTTGTGAGCATAGGGTAACTTCTCTGTGCCTCGGTCTCCTCACCTGTAAGAATGAGAATAATAATAGAACCTACCTCATAAGGCTGTTGTGATGATTAAGTGCATTAATGCGTGCAAAAAACTTAGTTCTTAATTCATAATAAGCATTCAGTATTAACAAACATTATTTTTATAAGGTATCAGTAATTGAGGTTAAAATAAAGAACATCTAGACATAATCATCAATGAAAAAGCAAGTAAAAGGCAGCAATGTTGGATGATGGGTACAAAAAAGAGTCATATTTTCCTCTAGATTTATAAGACCCCAGACTAGGAGAAGAATGAATGTTTTGGCAAGTGTTCTGTCACTAGAAAAGAAATGGTTCTCTTAATTGGTATTCAGGAAAGCAGGTCCTCTTGACTATAGTTGACCTTTGAGCAACATGGGTTTGAATGGTACGGGTCCACTTATATGAGGATTTTTTTGATCAATATAGTACTGTACATGTATTTTTCTCTTCCTTATGATTTTTTATATAACATTTTCTTTTCTGTAGCATTCTTTAAGAATACAGTATATAATACATGCAATATACAAAATGTGTGTTAGCCATCCGTTTGTATTATTAAGGCTGCTTGGTCAACGGTAAGCTATCAGTAGTTAAGTTTTGAGGGAGTCAAAGTTGTATGCAGATTTTTTGCTGTGCAGGGAGTTGGCACCCCTAAACCCTGTGTTGTTCAAGGGTCAACTGTACAAAACTGTATTAAAAAGGCTCTCTCTCAGGGTAGAAAAATCAAAGGCACTATTCATGAATCCCATAAAGGAAAGGAAGGTCCTCAGAGAGGAGAATCAGTTCTTTTAAAATGAGTCTGGCCTCCACCATGGGCCACAGGTAATCAGAGAGTGGATGGTGAGTGTTCAAAGGAATAATCACAACTGTAAGTACTTCCTTTCAAATTGCAGGCCTATGCCTCTTAGGAAAGCGATGATGTACTAACACAGTTCTGCTTTTGATTGTTTTGTTTTGTTTCTTAGATCTTTTGCTTTCTCTTCTCCTAGGTACATAAATATACTCTAAGGCTGATCCCTCCTTGTCATGAATACAATTGAATTTATATCCATAATATAATGAATAGATAAAACATTAACTATTGAATTATTTTCACTATCACTATTATTTTCTTTGTGGCCACACCAATAAAACGACCACAAGGTTTGTTTTGGGAATGGAAGTACTCAGTTTCTTGGTTTCCAAGGAAGAAACATTTTAAGAGCATTCAAAATCGGCTCCCTCTGCACCCCCAAAAAGAGCTTGGTTTAATTTTTTAGAGAAATCAACTAAAATGAGTCTACCTTGATATAAAATGTAAATCACATCAACCACAGCAGTGTATTTTAAAAGATGGGAATTTAGTTTATGCTCATTTTTATAGTAAGACATAAGTTAATGACTTTAATATCTTAAAGGATTTATCATAAAATGTTACTGCCCAATGAGTTTTTTGCAGACAATAAACAATTCACTGAGAGTATTAACATTCACATGTGTAATTGGCGTTTACAAATGTACAAAACTTTGGGTAATAAACACTTTAAACTTATTTTTCAAAATTCAATAAACCCATTCCCCTCAAACTGTTTGATTACAAAGAAGCACAAAAGGTTACTAACAGCAGCAAAATGTGAGAAACAAAGCAAGGGAGGCAAATCCAGACAAGAGAACATAAGAGTATCTGAAGAGTTTTGTTAATATCAAACGACAAAATCAAGACATCTTTTATAATATAAAGGAAAACAAATCCATATAATTATTACTTAGGCAAAAGAACATTATAGGGTATATAACATTTATTTACTCTACATAAATTTGCATATCTTAAATTTAATGCAAAACACCATGTTTCTTTTTTTTTTTCTTCCATGTTTCAATTCTAATTTGAGAATATCATAACACGTAGCTCTTAGGAATCCTAAATATAACTGGGTGAATATTTTAAAAGACCTCAAAGATCATTTTGTTTTCAATTGGTCATTATTGTTTTAACTCTCATTTTTCTTCATTCATTAGACTAAGTCAATTTAGAAATAAAATCCACAAAGTGTATATAATGCAGCTATTCCTGAAAAAACTAAATATTAGCATAGTGTTTAGTATGTCATTAAAGTTGTAGTTGCAGTTAAACAAACGAATAAAAATTACTGCAACTAATGTATGATAAAGTTACAAAGCAAACATTAAAAGTGTCATCTGGTGTATGTGCACTGTAGTAAAAGAAATCTGGATAACGTGAGTAAAATGTGGTTGATTATTAATAAATGAAATTCCCAGCTAATACCACATTGCATTTAGGAGCAACGCATTTGTCCTCATATGTTACATCAGGAACATATGTTCACAATCCACCAGCTGTAGTTTTGATTTGCTGAGAAATGAATTCCTAAGAAATGGAGGATTTAATCCTGGTTCATCCACTTGTTCCTCCCTTGTTTTACCATCTTCACTTTGAGATTGGGCACCCTGTGCCCAGGAATGTGGCATTGCAAATTTACTAAAAATGTATCCATTGGTAGTAGAATAATTTTACTAAATTCATAAGGAAGACAATATCTTCATTTAGAAAACAAAGCATTATGTTATAATTTGACAGTTACAACGCAAGCCCCAGCTCTTCCTAGGCACAGTGGAGCAACCTAAAACAAAAACAAAAACAAAAAAGACATATTTGTTGGGTTTATAGGTACAGATGTTGATAAAACCATACCAGTAGGTCAAATACTGAAAGAGTATGTACTTGTCAAAGAGCTGCTGACAAACTGCTCCCCCACCCTTACTGTGGGCTGGGCCAGGGCCCTTCTTCCAAGCCCCCTGCTGATGTTAAAGTTCCACAGACTAAATTGTTCGGGTATATCACATTATTATGCAGTATTCCCTTTTCTTTAAAGGTAATTGTAAAAGAAAATTGCTCAGGACTTATTCTACCTGAAACACTTTATTTGGCCAAAATGATGCAGGATATGGATAATGAGGAAATGCTGAACACTTTAACTTTGTAACCAATGTGGTGAGAACATCAAGTATTATCTAGAGAGGCCCTGGAACAGATATCTCAGAACACACCAGATATGCTGCATGCCTGGCTGCTTATTCCAGGGGAACCAGTAATTTCACATTTACTGACTGCCTTCTCTGTGCATGGCTGGAAAGTCTAAACCCATTTTACTATTTTTTAGCACAGTAAATAAATAATAAATACTACTCCAACTCCCTAGGAGTAAAAACAAACTTGGTGAATGAACTCTATGACGATGAGACAGAAGTGCAGGGTGCTAGGGAAAGGAATATAATCTTAGTTTATGGATAAGGAATAATCTTTCACCTACTTTTTTTTTTTTTTTTTTTGAGTACCCTAGACACTGGAAACTAAAAGTGTGGACAAGGATAGCTTTTAAAGGATTACTTCTTTGAGCACAGTAAGACCCAAGAATTAAAACAATAGTATTTAGGGAAGAAGTGACTAATCCAAAGCACTGAGAAAATTTCTTTTGTACTTTTATATGTGGGGGCATGTAATAAAGTGTTTTTGTCAAATACGGGATACTGAAATGCCTCCCTAATCAGTTTGGCCTCTCTCCCAACCTTTCTAGACCAGCAAGTGGATTTTAAGAACACACCTGATGTCAGCTGTCAGAATATACTCAGTTGTTCTCTATCTGAATCAGGTGTTTTGATCACTGTTCTATCTCCTTGAACAATCAAATCACCTACTTTAAAACCGTACCTATTTACAGTATTCCAGGAGTAACCTCTAAGTCATTTCAATCAAAATGTCTGTCTGTAATTAGCAGCTTTTCTTAAAACACTGAAGACCTGAAGTCTTTATACTGTAAAGAGTTGATGTTGCCATGACAACCAGCTAGAAAGTTCAGCTTAGCATATTTACTAAATACAATGCAGTCACCTCTGCTTTGGGTCAAGGTAGCAGGGTGGGTGATTGCTTTGGACTTTATAATCTCATTCCCTGAACAAACGTCCTCCTGTCCATTTGTTAGAACACTAAATGGAAAACATTCGTTTTCCAGATTCTACAGTTATAAGTTCAAATTTAAGTGCTTACAAATAGTAATAGAGGTGGCATGCAAACAAAATGGATATGTGGTCACAGATCATTAATTTTGATAAGAGAGTGATTCAGCATAAAGCATCTGTTACCTATAATAACAAGTCTCAAAAACAGGCCAAAAGATTTCCTTAAAACTAGGCTAAGAGCATATGTATGTCAAATACAGCTTAGGAAAAGAGATTCTTACATCTCTTTTTGGGCTCCTTGGTTATCATTCACATTGCCATGGTGAGAGGCTGATGGTAGAAAATCACATCATTTCTTTTTTTTAAATTGATTTATTTATATTAGGGAGGGGGTGCAGAGGGAGAGGAGGACAGAAAATCTCAAGCAGACTTCCTGCTGAGGGCAGAGTCTGACGTTGGGCTCCTTCTCACGACCCTGAGATCATGACCTGAGCTGAAACCAAGAGTCAGCTACTTAACCTAGTGAGTCACCTGGGTGCCCCAATCACACAATTTCTAATGAAATTCTGTAGCTCTGATTTAAAATCTCAAATGATCTCTTCTGATCCCAGTGACCCCACTTAAACTTAAGAAACAGGATCAAGGGTCACATAAAGTCCCTTTTTCTATCCTCCTCATTTAAAAATACCCTGTCCCTTCTATAAGTAAATACACAATACACTCATATTCTCATCTTTTCCTCCAGCCTTGGAAGAGATCTTTCCTCCAGCTTGAGGAAAACCAGAATTTGCTCTCAATTTGGTTTCCTGCTTTTCTTTCAGGAAAGAACCCTTCATTGTTGCTCTCTTTTTAGCATCTGAAATCTCTACTCTCTTTTCACCTCTATTGTGAAAAAGACCTATGGCTCAAATTTCTAACTTCAACATTGACTGACTGTGTGACTTGGGTCAACTATTTAACCTCTCTGCATCTCAGATTCCTCATCCAATAGAGCCTGGTCCATAAAATGTGTTCAACAGATGTTAACTTTCTATTATCATCATTATTTGAAAATTGTATGCCCCTCTAGCTCATGCATTTACTTATTTTTCTCTTTATTTTTCACCCTATATAGTGGCTTCTTCTAGCACATCCTCAAAGGTTCTTATAACTTCATGAATGGCAACTTAGTTTCATTCATCCTTATACTGTTGAAACCTTGTCTCCTCTCTCTAAATGCTCTATTCCATTATTTTATCTAAGCCACTCTCTGGTCTTTTATTTGCTATTTTCTTCAGAAGTTGAACCTTCAATCCTACCCAGTAAGTGTAGAAAGAATAGATAGGACTTGGTAATATCTCTTGAATCCACCTATAGAGTTGATACTCAAGCCCTACAAGTGCTTCTTCTAAATGTTTTATTTTTATCCAGTCTTTGCTTCCCCTGCCCCTAACCCAATTTATCCTGTTTCCAACTGCCACGTGAACTTTCTATTAGTACATCACTCTCCTGGTTAAAAGTCTCGACCGCTTCCCACTATCAAATTCTTGAAGCATGGCCTTCAAAGATTTCCAACCTGACCCCAAACTTGTTCTCCAATAAGAACTTCTGCTCTTATTAAGCAAGTATCCCTATAACCAGCCATCCTTCTTAAACATATCTTGCATATTTCTGCTTCAGTGACATTTCTTTTGTGTTTTCTCACACAATTTCCCACCTCTTTCTGCCCTTTTGAATTGGATTTTGAATTCATTAAGGATTAGCTTAAATTCAACTTCTTCTCCATTGTATTTTTTTCTCCTTGATTTCCTACACCACTCAATGCCTATACAATAGCGTACTTCCTACCAACTGTTCTACATTGTGGGTTCTACCCTTACACATGCAGATTATACCTACCTAAGTAGCTAAATTCTGTGGTAGCGGGGATTCTTTTAAGTTTCACTTTCTTGATAGTACTTACCATTTCTCCTTGTATGTAGGAAAACCTTGGCTCAATTAAACATCTGAGTGTCTTTCAGGTGCCAGATACCGAATTGGCATGCAAAATTCATAATTCTTTTCTTGGTAATGATGGAAACAAAGATCTCAAAAGATCATTCTTAGAAGTGCTAAGCCCTCTGGAAATAGACACAGCTGAATGTCTTCTGTTTATAAGCTTACCAGGTCAAGTTTCTTACTTCTTTTTTTTTTGTTTGTTTTTTTTTTTTTTTTTTTTTTTTTTTTTTTTTTAAGTTTCTTACTTCTTAATGAAATTTAAAGTTGCCATCTTTGTTAGGTGATGACCAGACACTTGGTCTGCTCCCATATATCACTGGCTTGAATATTTCAAACATTATTGCTCATGTATGCGTAAGTGATTCACATTTTTCTGATTTCTATCTTTGTTTCTTATTTTCCACAATCTGCCCTCCCTTTGCCATAGTTCTCTTGTGGTCCTATCTACTCTATCTATACTAGAACATCTCATCAATTCCCAGCAAATGGTGGCAGATCAAAACTATTAATAATTCCTCTGAGCAGTAATTTATACTTTAAAGATAATTTTGGATTTTAATTATGTTATAAAATTAAACATTCCTTGTTTCCATATGTTTATCAAGAGGTGATTTTATCATGCTTATGTTGATATTGGACAAAATTAAGAGGATCTTTTTACCAAATGAATTGTTTTAATAAAAACAGAGAAGTGTAATAATGAAAAATGAAATGCCATACCTGGGTCCACTCATTTGTCTGGGGATCATAAGCCTCCACTGTATTAAGATAAGTTTGTCCATCATAGCCTCCAACAGCATATAATTTATCACCAAGTAAACAGACCCCTACTGCATCTCTGCTGATGCTCATAGATGCCACTGCAGTCCACATATCTGTTTTGGGATCATATCTGAAAGAAAATTTTAGAACTGGAGCTGACATTGTCCTCACAATATTTTTATGTAAAAATAGTTTATGAATGAAAGATTTGCATGTAAGACCTATATCATAAAACTCCTAGAAGAAAACATAGGGGGTAAACTTCTTGACACTGGTCTTGGCAATGATTTTTTGGATTTGACGCCAAAAAGTAAATGCAATAAAAGTAAAAATAAACAAATGGGACGTCAAACTAAAAATCTTCTGCATAGTAAAGGAAATCATCAACAAAATGAAATGGCAACCTATGGAATGGGAAAAAAACATTCTCGAATCCTGTATTTGATAAGGGGTTAATATCTAGAAGATATAAAGAATTATACAACTCAATGACCCCCTCCAAACCCTCATATAAACCAATTAAAAACTGGGCAGAGGGTCTCAATAGACGTTTTTCCAAAGAAGACATATAGATAGCCAATAAGTACACGAAAACATCACTAATCATCAAGAAAATGTAAATCAAAACCACAATGGCTGTTATCAGAAAGATAATAAGTGTTGGTGAAGATGTGAAGAAAAGGGAACCCTCGTGTACTGTTGGTAATGTGAATTACTGCAACTGCTATAGAAAACAGTATGGAGAGGTACCTGGGTGGCTCAGTCCATTAAGCATCTGCCTTCAGCTCAGGTCATGATCTCAGGGTCCTGGATCAAGCCCCATATAGGGCTCCCTGCTTAGCAGGGAGTCTGCTTCCCCTCTCCCTCTGCCCTTCCCTCCAGCTCGTGCTCACTCTCCTCTTTCAAATAAATAAATAAAATCTTAAAGAAAAAAAAAACAGTATGGAGATTCGTGAAAAAATTAAAAATAGAAATACTATATGATCCAGTAATTCTATTTCTGGGTATTTATATAAAGAAAATGAAAATGAAAACACTAATTCGAAAAGATATACTTACCCCCATTTTCACTGTAGCATTATTTACAGTAGCCAAGACATGGAAACCTAAGTGTTCATCAATGGCTGAATGGGTAAAGAAAATGTGGTACATATAGAACACACACACACACACACACAACCAGAATATTATTTGCCCATAAAAACGAATGAAATCTTGCCACTTCAACAACATGGATGGATCTTGAGGGTATTATGCTAAGTGAAATAAGCCAAAGAAAACAAATACCTATGATCTCACTTATATGTGGATTCTAAGACAAAAAAAACCCTAAGCTCATAGATTGGTGGTTGCCAGAGGTGGGGTGAAATGGGGGATGGGCATCAAAAGGGACAAATTTCTAGTTATAAAATACATTAGTTATGAGGATGTAATGTATAGCATTGTGATATAGTTAATAATACTGTACTGTATATTTGAAAGTTGCTAAGAAAGTAGAACTTAAAAGCTCTCATCACACACAAAAATTGTAACTATATATGGTGATGGATGTTAACTAGACTTACTGTACTCATTTTTCAATATATACAAATGTCAAATCATTGTTATACACTTAGATGAATATAATGTTATATGTCAATTACACCTCAATAAAAGAATACCTACATATTCAGAAACACCTGGGAGAGGCAGTATGCAAAATGGTTAGAGAATGGGTTTAGATTTGAGCTGAAGAATCTTGAGTCCTTATTCTTCCAGTTACTCACTCTGTGGTATTGGAAAGTTACTTAAAATTGTTACATCTTAATTTCTTTATTGGTGAAAATACTACTCACCACCTAGCAAATGCACGGTAAGCACTCAATAAATGTCATCTTAAAGATGGGTTCATTTATTACAATTTTTTCCTATTGGCAAAGAATGCGTTCCTTTAACAAAAGTTCAAAGATTACAAAAATATATAAAAAATGCAATAGCTAGCCTCATTTCCTTCCAACTTTAATTACAGAGTCAAGTGGTAACCACTATTAACAATTTGGTTTGTATTTGATCTTCTAAATATTTCACTTTTTATTCTCAGGGCTTGAGAGGCTATTTCAGGACATGTTTTTTTTATTTAACTTAACGTTTTCTTTCCATGTAAACATTAATATTTTTTTCTTTCAGCAAATACAAATAGTTTCATTTTTTAAGCCTACCTTTTATCTTATTACTGCTATCTAAAGTACATTTGAATGTATTTTAGAAAAAATATCAATATTTTCCTGCACACTTTTAACTTACAATATTAATAGATTCACTTAATAAATCCATAACACTTAACGTATTCTAAAGAGCTAAAGTAAATATTGAAAACTGCTTTAAGATTTTTCAATTGCCTACTGAAAATCTGAGGAAATCAATACGTGAAACTTACGTAAGATGGCTCACAGACACAATCATTACAGCTGTCCACTTTTGAACCTTGTTCCTCTCATGAAATATATTAACTAGAACAGCCCAAAATTGTCTATGAGCAGATACTTCATGCTAAAGTGACCTATATTGCTTCTAATAGTTCTTTTTTTTTAATTTTTTAAAATTTATTTATGATAGTCACACAGAGAGAGAGAGAGAGGCAGAGACACAGGCAGAGGGAGAAGCAGGCTCCATGCACCGGGAGCCCAACGTGGGATTCGATCCCAGGTCTCCAGGATCGCGCCCTGGGCCAAAGGCAGGCGCCAAACCGCTGCGCCACCCAGGGATCCCTGTTTCTAATAGTTCTTGTACAATGAACAATTTTTCATTGGGTGTACTACTGCAGTGGACCTGTAATTTACAGGATAAAGTATACAAAGACATTCATATTCCTTTCCTGGAATATAACATGCAGCAAGTATAGACTGGATTACTTTCTCCCTAACACAGATGAAATGCTGGTATAACTTTCCAGCTTTTTCAAAAGACAACAAACTAACCCTCCTTATAATTTTGCAGAAAGCACTCATTGTCATCAAACTTAGATTTCACTTTTTACCTCTCTTCCAATCATGTATAATTAAACAACACGCACACACGTGAATGCTTACTAACTTCCCATTGCTCTTTAAAATCCAGAATCCTTAGGACTCTTCGTGATTTGTCCCCATCTCTACTCTAGTCCGCCTCCTTTCCTGCCACTGTTTCCCTCACTCTGTTCTCCAGACACACTAGCTGCCTTTTGGTTTTCTGAATGAACCATTTCCTTCCTGCTTTGGAGGGTTTGTACATGCTCTCGTTGACTCTATATCCTAACTCCATTCAATTTTCTCCATTCTTTGAACTGGACTAAAGATAACAGATGGGAGCCTGAACTATTATCCAAATTGTCCATTGATGTTAGGCTCTTTACCTGGCCCCCGACTTGAGTTTCATGAAGCCAGTTTGGATGACTTGTATAACCTTTTAAGCCATATTAGTTTTTTATTTTATTTTAGTATTTCATAGTATTTCGTTTTATCAAAACGTGTTAGAAATGTTCTCCTTTTCACTTCTTATTTAGCCTCCAGCACCTATGCCTTCTCTCTGAAATTCATCAAGCTCCTTTCCTTTTCTTGTCAGGTACAGTATCCAGTATAAAATATGCACACAACAAATATTTGTCATATGACTCAATTAATAAATTATATAATCAATTGTAAGGTAATATTCTAGGCAGTATTATGAGAGAGAATCTGAGTAGACTGTTAGGAGATAGACCAAGAGATGGCCAGAGCAGACAACCCAGTGTTTACCAAGCTGTGAAGAACTGCCTTGCATGTGGAAGATGTTCATTAAGAAGTCATTAATCTGTCTAGAAGTGTCAGGCAAAGTTTCCCTTCACAGGAAATTACCTCTCCACACAGTCTGAGAGTCTGGAAGTCAAGTTGGATGCAGGAGCATCGTGTCCTCCAATAGCATACAGCAATCCATTCCAGGTAGTTACTCCTACTCCCCCTCTCCTTTTGGACATTTGTGCACAGAGCGTCCATTTATTAGTATGAGGATCAAAACATTCTACTGATTTGAGGCAAGAACTTCCATCACGACCACCAACTGCATAAAGTCTATAAGAATAAATAAAATAATAAAAAAAATAGTGCCATTATTAAGATTAAGGCAGAGATTATTCTCAGAGTATTTCATCGAATTCGAGGTGCCACAGATTATAAAACACACTGTCAATTTACGTGCCATCAAGACAGAAGATATGCTACCAAAGTTATATGACATATGTATATGTCTATATATATATCATATGTATATGTCATATGTATATATCATATACATATCACTCTTATCACTCTGTCTATACATAAAAGAGAACAAACTCACATGAAAGCAATGACAACTATTTCTGACAAGTCACCACTGATTAAAAACATGCATCACAATTTTAGAGGTATAAAATGTGTCTTGGAATAGGGAAAATGTGGTATCTAAATATACCATGACTTATTTCTTAAATAACTAAAATAGGACTAGGTTATAAAGGAAAGAAACTAGCCTTCCCTGCACATACCATAGGCTAGACATTTTACCTGTATTAATTTAATCACCTCAATGATGCTATGAGAAGTGATTTATATTCCTGTTTCATGGGTGAAGAAACAGGCTCGTGGAGATTAAGAGGCTTATACAGGGTCAGAAGCAGAACCAGGACGCAGTTAGAGTAATGAACAGTTGTACTGTACTGTGAGCAGTCACCTGAGATGTTCTTGCAGTAGTGAAATATGAGAATAAAAGAATTGCTTGAAACAGTGGTATATAAATTAATATTTATTACAACTGAATAGTGATTCTTCATTAATTTAAATTACTGCAGAGAAGGATACTGTAAGTTATCTAAAATGAATACAGCATGTTAATGTCCTAAGTGTTGCCTAGTAGATAAATTTTAATTCATTACTAATCAATATACTGCATTAATTTAAGTCCTTTACTCAACTTGAAATATATAAAATACTATATTTTTCTAATAGTTTTTTCAAAAGAATAATAAATTCAGATCATTGCTTATTTAAAAGTCCTCACATTCTGAACTTACATATACATTAATTAATATTTAACTATATTTTTTACCTTAAGAAATAAAATTTGAACTATACCAAATGTCTGCCAATTAAAACTCTCAGTATTTACATTTACATATTTATATATATATGGTATCTTTAAGACATTTGTTAATTTTAATTCATAATGTAAAGTATACTATGCTACTTAAATTGGTTCTTAAGTGAGAAGATGACCATATCTTAGACAGCAACATATGGCTGTAGCAATATCTTATTCTAAACGTTGTATTAATAGTATGGAAACTGAAATTTATTTGCAACTTTGTTAAAATTATTTATCCATCAAAAACTACTTGCTTGTGTTAACTAACACTTGGTAGATTAATTGTCTGAATATGGATCACAGAATTTCAGAAGACATCAGCAATTAGAAAATATAACTAAAAAACCATGTACACACATGTGCACACACACACACACTAGGATTCAAGGCACCACCTCCTCTTCACAGTGAACACATGAGTCTTGACTGTGTAAAGTGGTGTATAACAGGGGTTAAGGGGTGGAGCCACAGTCTCAGGATTTGAATTTTGGTTCTCACACTTACTAATCCTGACTGTGGACAAGTTATTTAATCTCCGCCCGCTTGAATTTTATCATCCAAAACATCTCTAAGCTCTGCTTCATAGGATTGTTGATGACCAAATTTAAAATAGTCTGAACAGTGCCTTCTACGTGGTAAACATGGTGTTAAATGTTTAAGAGAAAAAAATGAATTCTGTCTCTGTATTCTTTTAGAAAATGGCATTTTTAGATCTTAAAGTTGTACAAACAACATGCATATTGAGCTAATGTTAAGGGGTAAAATGTATCAATAACATTTTCTAAAGAAATACTATCTCAAGCAATGGTTTTCAAATTTCTTTTTTTTCTTAAGAATTTATTTATTTGACAGAGAAAGAGCACAAGCAGCGGGAGTGGTAGGCAGAGAGAGGGGAGGAAGCAGGCTCTCCATTGAGCAGGGAGCCTGACAGATGTGGGGCTTGATCCCAGGACCTTGGAATCCTGACTTGAGATGATGGCAGATGCTTAACCCACTGAGCCATCCAGGCATCCCTCAAATTGTTTTCTAATAATAGGATTCTGTGGATTATTTGAGGAGGTCCCAAAAATGGTGTATTTGAAATTCAAGTTGGCGGGGGGTTAGAGAGAGAAAGTGCATGTTACGCTCACACGTAAGTGAGGGGGGAGTGGCAGAGGGAGATGGGAGAAAGAGAATCTCAAGCAGGCTCCACACTCAACCCAGGGTCCATTATGGGGCTCGATCCCATGCCCCTGAGATCACAACGTGAGTGGAAATCAAGAGTCCAATGTCTAAATGACTAAGCTACCCAGGTTCCTCTGAAATTCAAGTTTTAATAAGTTTCAAAATAATTTTCACCTAGCTCAATTAAATGCCATGCAAAATTCAGAACTCATCTTTTTTCTCCATGACAGTATCTATTACAGTAAAAAGAAAAATATTATGTCAAATTGGAGATTGCATCAAATTGTATTGTATGATGTGCTTTAAAATAAGATTTAGTCTTGCCTGACTTAAAATTATGATCAAGGATGCAGGCGTTGGTGATATTGAGATTTAACTTAGAAAAAAATTTCTACTACTTTCAAACTACCTCAACAATTTAACTGAAAAGTTTCCCAAGATTCCAATTAAATTGCTCTAGTAGTTAAAGCAACTGTTCTCATTTCCAGCTACTTAGCTGTGAATCAGGATTTTCTTTATACTGAACAAGAAAAACAAGACATAGAAATAAGATGTTCTTTAAAACAGATGTGTTCTTCTACATTGATTTTTATAATAAATCCATGCTACAAACTTGAACTTACAATGAATTTAAGATAGGTTCAGAATAAACTTGAATTTCCATTTGCATTAAGTATTGAGGTTTTTGCAAGGTTTCATTTGAAAGAAAGATTCTTTCTTGGCCAAAAAATGGCCAAAAATGTTTGCCAACAAGTGGCTTAAAAGTAGCCTGAGCAACTGGAATTCTAAATAAAGCTTTTTCTCTCAAGCATGGTAGAAAGAAAATTTTAACTCTTTGAAATTTTCAAGATACAAGATGTAACTCATAAAACATTCAAACAGTTCCTCCCTAAAGAAACAATTATATTTTGCATCAGGAAGTATTATAAAATAAGTTAAAATAACAAAAACAGTAGTTAATCTAGGCTTTATCATTCTGTAGATTAAAAGATTGAGGCACAGGGAAATGATTTGTTCTAAATCATAAAGGAGTAGTAAAGAGGCATAATTTTTTTTTCAATCAGCTGCATATTTTTATAGAAAACAACATGATCTCTGTTTTTCCAGATTCTGGATATGTACCTAAAAATGGAAACCAACAAAATATTTTAAAATATTGCTGCTTTGTTTTAAACCAACTTTAGAAAAATGCTAGTTGATAGATTAACACATCCTCTTCTTGCGGGCGATTAAAATACCATTGCATCTAAGTGGTACCATAACATTCTTTTTTTTTTTAATTTTTATTTATTTATGATAGTCACAGAGAGAGAGAGAGAGAGAGAGGCAGAGACATAGGCAGAGGGAGAAGCAGGCTCCATGCACCGGGAGCCCGATGTGGGATTCGATCCCGGGTCTCCAGGATCGCACCCCAGGCCAAAGGCAGGCACCAAACCGCTGCGCCACCCAGGGATCCCCCCCATAACATTCTTCAATAAGATTACACACTTCAGGTTATGTTCCAGGTACCATGCTAGGTATAAGGAACAAAATGTCAGACCAGATTATTCAAGACTGTAATCTACTATAGGAGATGGATGAGTAAATAACAATAACAATAGAGTGCTTCATGCTCTAATACAATCATACACAAATTATGCACAGTAAAGATGCCGAGAATGGAATGGACAGTTAGAAGGTGGGGGGGGGGGGCGAGGGAGGGAGGGAAAGGCGGCTAGGAGATGGGAATGGAAATGGGAAAGTTTTCCAGAGATGACTTTTGAGTAAGTTTCAGGGATGCTGAATTTGCCAGGTTCAAAACTGGGGAGACAATACTCTAAGACAGATGGAATGGGTTAAAAGATAATGGTAGTGTGAAACAAAATGTATTTTTCACAAATAGGTTAGTTCTGCTGGAGTGTAATATGCAAGGGTAGAGAGGAATGGACAGAAGTGGACAGAAGCAAGACCATAAAGGAGCCTTGGTCACATAAGCTACTGAAACCTTTTAAGCAGGAAAATGATGTGGTCCTATTTGTATTTTAGGTAGAGTATTAGGTTAAGTCTTTAAAGTACGAAAGTGAGAGAGTTAAGATTTGGGGCAAAGTGACCAAAGGACACCATCCCCTCACTCTAGGAGTTTTAACTGAAGGGTCAAGACTGAAATGACACTGCTAGTTTTCTCTCTTTTTTCAGATTAATGAGCTTCTTTGGTGGCTGACTGCTACCAAAGAATGAGGAAAGATACCTAGTGATAAATTCTGAAGTTCTTTCTTTAGCTAAAACAAAGGAAGGGAGGGGTGTGGAGATCAGATTTATTTTATTTTATTTTAAGATTTTATTTATTTATTCACGAGAAACACATACAGAGAGAGGCAGAGACACAGGCAGAGGGAAAAGCAGGCTCCATGCAGGGAGTCTGATGCGGAACTTGATCCCAGGTATCCAGGATCAGGCCCTGAGCTGAAAGCAGCGCTAAGCCGCTGAGCCATGCAGGCTGCCCAATCAGGTCCATTTTAAAAAGTGGGTTTCTATTTCTCTAGCTCATCTCTTGTGATAGTGCTAAAAATGAATATAAATAAAATCTAAAAAGTGGAACATAATAGATCCCCAGGAACCAAAGCCTTTGGTCATAAAATATAAAAATTCTGCTAATATTTTCTCATTTTTCTTTTACCAATCAATCAATAACACAATTCTATATCTAGTTTTAAGTCCCTTTCTGGAAATGAAAATAAAGCATTTTAAGTGAGGAAGGGTATGCAACAAACAGCTTTTATATAATAACCCTGTAGGGTTTCATTTAATGGAAGAAGGGCCTTTCATATGTAGTTAGTCCCTGACTTACCAAGAGCTGTATTGGTAATGGCTCTGTCCACATCTGTTAACTCTAGTTAGAGGAGCCAAGAGCCAAGAGAGCACCTTTCTAAATCTATTTCAGTTTTCAGATGTTTACCAAGATAAGAAAGGAGAAGTAAAGATAAGTCAGTAGAAGAGAGGGAAGGAATTATTTAGGAGAACACTGAGAGGGTCAATACTACATTTAAAACACTTTACGCGGGGATCCCTCAGTGGCTCAGCGGTTTGGCACCTGCCTTTGGCCTAGGGCGTGGTCCTGGAGTCCCGGGATCGAGTCCCACATCGGGCTCCCTGCATGGAGCCTGCTTCTTCCTGCTTCTCTACCTGTTTCTCTGCCTCTCTCTCTGTGTCTCTCATGAATAAACAAAATCTTAAAAAAAAAACATTATATGCCTTTTTCCTTAAAATTTTTTAAATTTAAATTCAATTAATTAACACAGAATGTATTATTGGTTTTATTGGTATTATTATATATTATATAATATGTTATATTATATAAAATATGTTATATGTTATATAATATATAGTAAGTATATATTATAAAATAATATAAGTATTATCGGTATTATTGGTTTCAGAGGTAGAGATCAGTGATCCATCACTTGTAGATAACACCCCATGCTCATCACATCATGTGCCCTCCTTACTGCCCATCACCCACTTAACCCCATCCCCTCCAGCAACCCTCAGTTTGTTTTCTACAGTTAAGAGTCTCTTATGGTTTGTCTCCCTCTCTGATTTCATTTTAAAACACTATATACTTTCAAAGCTATATAAACTACTGGATTTGTACTAAGTTGAATATGTATATAAAACTTCTTCACTCAAAATAACTTGAAATTTATAATATCTGCACATTAGAATAAAAACCTAACATGACTGAGTTATTTAAATTTAGTACTATGATAAAAAGAGACTATTTTAAAAGTTTGCATCACTCCAAGTTTTTTTTTGTGATTTATTTATGTACTTTTTAATGTATATTTTTAAGTTAGAGCTCAATAAATTTGGTTTACTGTGTTTTAAATGGAATTTTAAATATTTCCTTACTTTCCACTTAGAACTGCTACACCTACTGTGCTTCTGGGGGTAGACATAGTGGCAACAAAATTCCACTGGCGAGCCTGAGGGTCCCATCTTTCCACTGTATTCAGGTAGCTCCAGCCATCGTGTCCACCTACTGCATACATGGGACCTTCCAATACAGCCACACCTACAAGGTGACAGGAAAGAAGCAAGGCCTTGAGATTTGCTGCCAAGTCTTAAAAATCACATTTTAATTGAAATATACAGTTTACCACTTAGCGTTTTCATCTGAGATTTATGGTTCCAAGTCTTATGGTCAAGTCTTTAATCCATCTTGAGTTTATATTTGTGTTTGCTGTAAGATAATGGTCCACTTTCATTCTTTTGCACTTGACTATCCAGTTTTCCCAGTACCATTTATTGATGACTGTCCTTTCCCCATTGCTTATTCTTGGCTCCTTTGTTCTAAGCTAGTTGCCCACATAGGCATGGGGGTTATTTCTGGACTCTATTCTGTTCCATTGATCTATGTGTCTGGTTTTAAGCCAACTATCATAATGTCTTAATTCCTACAGCTTTGTAGTATAGTTTGAAATCAGGGAGTTTGGTGCCTCCAACTTTGTCCTTCTTTCTCAAGTTTACTTTGCTATTGTTTTTTTCATTTTTTTTTTTTGTGGCTTTGTACAAATTTTAGGATTATTTGTTCTATGTCTTTGAAAAATGTCATTGGAATTTTGATAGGGATTGCACTGAATTGGTAAATTGCTTTGGGTAGCACAATGAACCTTAAACATGCTAATTTAATTAAGGAAACATTTACGGTAAAGATAACTGGGTTTCCAGGGGATCCCTGGGTGGCTCAGTAGTTTAGCGCCTGCCTTTGGCCCTGGGCCTGATCCTGGAGTCCCGGGATCGAGTCCCACATCAGGCTCCCTGCATGGAGCCTGCTTCTCCCTCTGCCTGTGTCTCTGCCTCTCTTTCTCTCTCTCATGAATAAATAAAATCTTAAAAAAAAAAAAAAGGTAACTGGTTCCCTTACAGCTCTTCCTGGTTGGTAGGTGGATAGGTGAGAGGGGGAAGCAGCACTACAGCTCTGCTCTATAAGTTTTAGAGGCAGGATCTTGAGGTCCAACAGTGGAAAGTTACTTAAAACTACACAAGATGCACACACTGCTATATTTAAAAGATTTTTCAATAATTCAGATTTAAGATATATTTGAAAAATCACTTTTATTCCTTTCCCCCTATTTATTCAAATTCGTGAGATTTTATAGTAGTTAAATTTGATACCACAATCTATTGGTATGATTCATCACCAGGGAATCAAGCCAGATTCATTTGTTCCCTTATTCAACTAATATCTGTTTAGTTTTTATTAAGCACTTAATAGAAGATAACAGAAAGGGCCCTGCCATCATAACTATTCTAGTTAGTAAACAAGCAAAATATATTTCAGGTATTCATCAAGGCTAACAAGAAAAATGGAATGGAGGAAAAGGGTAGAAAGGGTTAGGGGACACCTCTTGGGTAAAGAGACATTGGAACAGAAACATGAATAAAGAAATCAGACATAGAGATATCAGAGAAGAGGTGAGGTAAAGGGAACAGTATATACAGACTACACACACACACACACATGCAATCCAAGTATATATATATATATATATATATATATATATATATATATACCCAATTATATGTGTATATGTATGTGTCTATAATTAATTAAAGAGCTGGAAGAAAAATTAATGAGTCCATCTAGTTCAACTCCTCAAACAATATTTTTGAAAATAAATTTTAGCAGAACTACTTCAAGATGAAATCTTTATTTAATTCTCACATGTAAAAGAGATAAAAGGAGTGTTTCCTATATAAAAGTTTCTGTTATAAGTTCAAATTATAACACTGATTTATTATAAGGTAAATTAGTAAAAACGAAAATGACAGAAAGAGGGCAGCCCCGGTGGCTCAGCGGTTTAGCGCCACTTTCAGTCCAGGATGTGATCCTGGAGACCTGGGATCGAGTCCCATGTCGGGCTCCCTGCATGGAACCTGCTTCTCCCTCTGCCTCTCTCTCTCTCTCTGTGTCTCTCATGAATAAATAAATAAAATCTTAAAAAAAAAAAGAATGACAGAAAGATTTGGGAAAAAGCTTAAAGAAGACATTTGAACTATATGATTATTCTCCTTTGAACTTGCTTCAATAAAACAGTTTGTATGGTACTTAGAATTAATGATAATACTCTATGCACAATCTAATCTGCACAAAACATAGCTGGATCATGGGCATTCTCATTCTCTGTACTAGAAGAATTTGCCTTAAGTTAAAATTAAATTTCTTTTCTCCATAGTGGGGGAAGTATGCAGGTGCATCACATTATTGACCTTGGATTTTATGGTCAACTCAAGTTTCATTCATGCTGCTTTTAAGATACATTCCCATTTTGTGCCTATGTAAGAGGTTGATTTTATGAACTCAAGATTAATATTTTATCATTTTGTTAAATTTAATATAGTTAATTTTACGCTCTCCTCTCAGTACTTTACCCCAATCCTCTGGTTTTACTTCATTAGCGAACTTGAAACTTGATCACCTTGATCACCTTGAACTGAAAACTAATTGCAAATAGTAGAATTACTTGTTTCTTTGATTTTTTTGCTATACCCATGATCAGACCAATTGTAATGTCTAGATAATTTTCATTACTGGCTATTGGCTTTTTTCTGGCAGCCTCTAGTCTGGTGCTCGACATTAATAAATTGACTGTAGTACAAAGCTATGCTATCTAAACTGAGCTAGAACTTCATTGCTACCTCATCCATCTTTTAATTCATCTTTTTGATGATTTATCAAATTTCTTATTGTACCTAATTTAAACCTTTTTCAGACTGTGATACACTGACAATATGACCATAAATTCTTCCTATCACTGAATGCATACCTATTTTCATGGTGACTCTACAGCTCCTCCCACCAAGAAGAGTAGTGTCCATTAATAGATGAATGGATAAGAAAGATGTTTTGTCTTTCACACACACACACACACACACACACACACACACAGAGGAATATCACACTGGAATATTATAAAATGATGAGATCATGCCATTTAAGACAACATGAATGGACCTAGGGGGTATTATGCTAAGTGAAACAAGTCAGACTGAGAAAGACAAATACCATATGATTCTACTCATTAATGGAATCTAAGAAATGAATAAACAAAGGACAGAATCAGAACTATGAATATAGAAACAAATTGATGATTGAAGGAGGGGAGGGAGATGGAAGGCTGGGCAAAACAGGTGGAGAGGGAGACATAGGCTTCCAGTTATGGAATGTGTAGGTCACAGAATTAAGAGAGCAAAAGGAATACAGTCAATGATAATGATACAGGGATGTGTAATGGGACAGATGGTAGCTATACCTGTGGTGAACACAGAATAACATATAAACTTATCAAATCACTTAGTTGTATACCTGAAACCAATGTAACATTGTGTATCAACTAGACTCAAATAAATGATTATAAATAAAAATAAAAATATATATACATATATATACATATACTATTATATATATAGTATATACTATTACATATATATACTATATATATATATATAGTCTTTTTCTCTAGTCTTTGAATCTGGGCTTGCCCATGTGACTTGTTTTGGCCAGGGCAACATTAGCAAACATGATGCAAGCAGAAGTTTGAAAAGTTTGTGCACTGTGGCTTGCCTTATGCTGCTTTTGAAACCTTGTGACTGCTACCATGTGAAGAAGCCAGGTTAACCTGCTGAATGATTAGAGGCATGTGGCCCAGGTGTCTCGGTTGCCCAGGCCAACAACCTGCCTACCACTACACATGTGAATGAGGCCATTCTAGATCACCTAACTGACCTACCAGTCCACCGGAGATCCATGAGAAATCCCAGCAGAAATACTCCAAGGTAGCCTAAACCAGAAGAATGGCTCAGCTGACCCACAGATCCATGAGCTAAATATATCATTGTTGTTTTAAACCTCTATTTTGCTATGTAATGCAGGAAAAGTTGGGTGATACAGATACATGTCAAGCCCCATCAAATTTTATTCCCACCTGTTTCACTTTCATCAAACAGTTCTATTTCACCTATTCTTTCTCCTATCAAAAAAAAAAAATAGATCATGTGCTACAAGATCCTAAATTATCTTCTGTCATCTCAGAGTGAGCCATCAGTTCCTTTAGAGTAAAGACAGTGTCTTCGTCATCTTTGTATACCTACTGAGCAAAGAGCATGGCACATAGTACATGCTAATCAATGTCAGTTCTGTGAAATGCTGAATGAAAGAACAAAAAGTCTTTATCATATTCTCTGTGCCACCTTATGATTTCTCTGGGTTTTTACTCATTTCTGCTGAAAAACCAAGGATATAGATGGGAACAATAATGCTAAAGATTTTAAATCACCATTTCACTCAGTTTAGATTAATACTGATTGTCAAAACAAAGCACATATTTAAAAAGGTGGCCTATCACTCCATCATGCTACAATCAAATCCTTAAATATCCATGTTTTTATTTGTGCTGGTTGCTGTTATATTTTTGTATATTCTTGTCTTCTCTGATGCTGTTTCTCAGTTCAGGAGCACATAAAGGAATGCTTGGTGACTAACTGTGCTCACAATGGTCTACTTCTGCCTGGTATGGAATGGAAAAATGTAATGGATGCCTAATATATGATATCATGAATGAACCTGCATAATTATACTCACCAAGGCCATGCCTATGGGTGGACATAGGAGGCATCACACTCCAGGTTTTTGTTTTGGGGTTGTAGCATTCTACAGTGTTCAAAGTCTTCAGTCCATCTCTTCCTCCAACCACATACAGTTTGTCATCTAAGACTGCAACACCAAACTGTAGCCTCCTCCCATTCATATTTGCTACAGGAGTCCACATATTTGTACGAAGATCATACTTTTCAATGCTTGTTGCTCCTTTAACAGTAATATATGGAAATTATGGAAATAAAAATCTCACCATGTTTGAGTATTTTATGAATTCATACATATAAAACAAATCATGATTTTCTAGCATTGACAATAATAATTTTATTGTATTTCAATGAGCTTCTGCGTGGTCAGGATTCTGCTTATATCTCTGACCCCATCTCCTCCTATTCTCTAGGCCATACACAAGGCTCTGTATTAAAAGGTCAAGTGAGAAAGGATTATTTGTAACAGCTAGAAGTTGGGGGAAAATGAAGGTAGATTAGTGTCATGGAAGCCAACGTAAAAAAAAAAAATTGTAGCAGATAGTTTTGAAGGAAGATGGAGGCAGAGTAAGAGGACCCTAGGCTCCCCAACTCCCACGAATACAACTAGATAAACAGCAAATCCTAAATAGGAAAGAATCTGAAGACTGACAGAACAAACTCCACAACTAAAGGTAGGGAAGAGGCCACAATGAAGATGGCAGGACGTGTGGAGGCACGGCTTGGGAGAGAAATGGATTGTGGCTAATGCAGTGAGGAGGGAGCCATGGTCTCAGATAACGGTAGGAGGCAAACTAGCACACAGGGGGTACATGGGAAAATAAATCCCCTTGGCAACTGGTTTGGCAAGTGAGAGGGCCTGAATTTCATGAGTTCTTGCAACCAGTGGGGCTTAAAGTCTGGAGTTTTAACAGTTAGCATGCTTGGCTCTGGGAGAGGTTGGAGGACACTGGGGCTGCCCCTGAAGAAGAGGCAAGGGAAACAGAATGCAGACGTACAGCATGGAAACAGCGATCTGAAGAGCACCTGGGGCACACAGTGAGCATGTCCCAGGGAGGCAGCATTCATGGAGGCCTCTCCAGGAACAAAGGAATTGGTAGATGCCATGTCCTTCCTCTTGCTCCTCAGCAGAAGCATGGGGCTACCTACAGGAACCAGTGCAGTGCCAACACTTACCACCTACCTTATTTACACCAAGTTCTGTTCCCCCAAACTCCAGCAGAACTGCCCTTCCCGGTCACACTTGCCTCAGTCCCAGCACAGCAGGCCCCTTCCTCAGAAGACTAGCCCAAACCCCTGCCAACCAAGGAGTTTTGTGAGGCCTCAGTTCCAGTGGTGGTGGTGATAGGTCTCATTTCACAAGCAGACCAGAGCATGCCTAGTTCAAATGCACAACACTCAGGCCAGGCACCAAATGCTGCCTGTAACAAGCAAAGACAGCCTCTGCAGACAACTGGTCTGAAGGATAAAGTGACCAGGCCACAATAGCAGAGTACACACAGCACACTGGAGACATTCCCAGAAGCACAAGGCCCTGGAAACTATTCTGCCGGGCACTATAAGATCTCTTATTCAGGAGATGCAGCTGACTTTTCTAACATAGAGAAATAGGCACGGAGACTTAGACAAAATAAGAAGACAGGAATTGGATCCAAATGAAAGAATAGGACAAGATCACAGCTGGAGATCTAAGCAAAACAGATTTAAGTAACATGCCTGATGGAGAATTTAAAGCAATGATCATAAGGATACTCACTGGTCTTGAGAAAGGAGTGGAGGACATCAGTGAGACTGAGAATAAACTTAGAGAATTCAGTGACTCCATCAAAGATAATTAAGATTCATATTATAGGAGTCCCAGAAGAAGAAGGGACAGAAAAAAGGGCAGAGACTTATTTAAAGAAATAATAGCTGAAAACTTCCCTAACTTGGGGAAGGAAACACATATCCAGATCCAGGAGGCACAGGATCCCCCAACAAAGTCAGTAAAAGCAGACCTACACCAAGGCTCTGTAACCCACACCAAAATAACTTGTAATTAAAATGGTAAAATATAATGATAAAAAATATTCAAGGCAGCAAGACAAAAGAACATAATTACATACAAAGAAACCCTATAATGCCAGCAGCAGATTTTTCAGCAGAAACTGTCTATGCCAGAAACTTACCAGGCCAGAAAAGAATGGCATAATATATTCAAAGTACCAAGTGGGGAATATTTGCAACTAAGAATACTCTATCCAACAAGGCTATCATACAGAATAGAAGGAGAGATAAAGAGTTTCTCAGACAAACAAAAAATAAAGAAGTTCATGACCACTAAACCAGCCCTGTGAGAGATATAAAAGGGACTTTTTGATGGAAAGGAATGACAAAACAAAAAAACAAAAAACAACAACAACAAAACAGTATGAAGGTAGGACACACAAAAGCAGTAAAAAGAATATTTCTTTTAAAAGTTGGTTAAGAAACTCACAAATAAAAGGTTGTAAAATAGGATACCATATATCCAAAATGTAGGGAGGACAGAAGAATGAATGGGTTCAAACTTAAATGACCATCAACTTAATATAGACTGCTATATACAAACCTAATGGTAACCACAAATCAAAAAACATTAATAAATATGCAAAGAATAAAGAGAAAGAAATCCAAATATATCACTAAAGAAAACAAGCAAACCATGAAAGAAAAAGAATCAGAGAAAAATCTCCAGAAACAACCACAAAGCAAGTAATAAAATGGCAATAAATACATATCAATAATTACTTTGAATGTAAATGGACAAATCAAAAGATAATCAAAAGATATAGTATGACAGAACGAATAAAAAAACAACAACCCATCTGTCTGCTGCCTAGAAGAAACTCATTTTTGACCTAAAGACATTTGCAGGTTGAAAGTGAGGGGGTAGAGAAACATTTATCCTGCAAATGGATGTCAAATAAAGCTGGAGTAGCAATACTTATATCAGAAAAAAACAGACTTTAAAACAAAGATTGTAACAAGAGACAAAGAAGGACACTACTTAATAATAAAAAAGACAATCAAACAAGAAAATATAACAATGTAAATATTTATGCATGCAACACAGGAGAACCCAAATACATAAAACAATTAACAAACATAAAGGACCCAATTGATAACAATACAATAATAGCAGGGGGACTTTAACACCCCACTTATATCAATGGATAGATAATCTAAACATAAAATGAACAAGGAAACAATGGATTTAGATGACACAGTGGACCAGATGGATTTAGCAGTTATACACAGAACATTTCACCCTAAAACAATATGATATACATTCTTTTCAAGTACACATGGAACATTCTCCAGAACAGATCACATATGAGGCCACAAAACAAGTCTCGAAAAATTTAAAAAGACTGAAGTCATACCATAAATCTTTTCTGACTACAATATTTTGAAACTAGAAGTCAACCACAAGAAAATCTGGAAAGACCACAAATATATGAAGGTTAAATAACATGTTAACTAAACAATGAATGGGTCAACCAGGAAATAAAAGAAGAAATTTAAAAATACATGGAAACAAATGAAAATGAAAATATAATGTTTTAAAACCTTTGGGATATAGCAAAAGTGGTTCTAAGAGGGTAGTATATAGTAATATAGGCCTATAAGAAAAATCTCAAATAAACACCTAGCTTTACACCTAAAGAATAAACAAAACCTAAAATCAGCAGAAGGAAGGAAATAAGAGAGATCAGAGCAGAAAGAAATGATATAGAAAATAAAAAAACAGATCAATGAAACCAGGAGATGGTTCTTTGAAAAAAAAATCAATAAAATTGATAAATCTCTAGCCAGACTTATCAAGAAGAAAAGAGAAAGGATCCAAATAAATAAAATCACAAATGAGAATGTAGAAATAACAACCAATACCATAAAAATACAAGCAATTATAAGAGAATATTATGAAAAACTATATGCCCACAAATTGGACAACCTAGAAGAAATGGATAAATTCCTAGAAACATAAAACCTACCAAAACTGAAACAGGAAAAAGTGGGAAATTTGAACAGACTAATAATCAGCAAAAAACTGAATCAGCAATCAAAAAACTCCTAGCAAACTAAAGTCCAGGACCAGATGGCTTCATGAGAAAAATCTACCAAACATTTAAAGAAGAGTTAATACCAATTTTTCTCAAACTATTCAAAAAAAGAGAAAAAGAAGGACAATTTCCAAATTCATTCTATGAGGCCAGTATTCCCCTGATACCAAAACCAGATAAAGCCACCACACACAAAAAAGAATGACAGGACGATATCCCTGATGAACACAGATACAAAAATTCTCAACAAAATACTAGCAAATTGAATACAACAAATACATTTAAAAAATCAATCACCACGATCAAGTGGGATCTATTCCTGGGTTGCAAGGATGGTTCAATATTCACAAATCAACCAACATCACATCAATAAGAGAAAGGATACGAACCATATGATCATTTCTTTTCTTTCTTTCTTTTTTTTTAGAGAGAGAGAGCAAGAGCGTGAGCATGTGAGTGAGTTAGAGGAGGGGGCGCATAGGGAGAATGAGCAAGAGAATCTCAAGCAGCCTCCATGCCCAGGGTGGAGGCTGATGTAGAGCTCAATCTCATGACCCTGAGACCATGACCTGAGCTAAAATCAAGAGTCAGACACATTTAACTGACTGAGCAACCCAGGTGCCCCATTATCATTTCAATAGATGTAGAAAAAGCTTTATCAAGAAAAAAGGATTTTCTGGATAAAAATCCTCAACAAAGTAGCTTTAGAGGGAACATACCTCAACATAATAAAGGCCATGGCTAACATCATCCTCAATAGAGGAAAACTTAGGGAACAAGACAAGGATGAATACTCTTACCACTTTTATTCAACATAATACTAGAAGTCCTAGCTACAGCAGTCAGACAACAAAAAGAAAAAGGCATCCAAATTGGTAAAGAAGAAGCAAAAGTTCCACTATTTGCAGATGACATGATAATATATATAGAAAATCCAAAAGATAGAAAATCCAAAAGACTCCACCAAAAAACTGTTAGAAGTGATAAACGAATTCAGTAACAGGGTAAAAAATCAATTCTACAGAAATCTATTGCATTTTTATATGCCAATAATGAAGCAGAGAAAGAGAAATTAAGAAAACAATCCTATATACAATAACACCAAAAATAATAAGATATCTAGGAATAATCCTAACCAAAGAGATGAAAGACTTGTACTCTGAAAACTATAAAACATTTCTTTCTAATGAAAGAAATTGAAAATGACACAAAGAAATGGAAATACATTCCATGCTTATGGACTGGAAGACCAAATGTTGTAAAATGTCCACACTACCCAAAGCAGCTACTTTATAGCCTGCTATAAAGCAAGCTACTCTATCTATCTATCTATCCATCCATCCATCCATCCATCCATCCATCTATCTATCCATCTGTTTTTTTAAGTGGGCTCCATACCCAGCATGGAGCCCAACATGGGGCTTGAACTCACAACCCTGAGATCAAGGGCTCAGAGCAGAAGTTGGATACTTAACTGACTGAGCCACCGAGGTGCCTCTATCTATCTATCTATCTATCTATCTATCTATCTATCTATCTATCTATCTTTAAATAATCTCTATGCCCAATGCCCAATGTGGGGCTTGAACTCACAATCCCAGATCAAGAGTCACATGCTCTACTGTCTGAGCCAGCCAGACACCCCTGCAATCTATTCATTTAATGAAATTCCTCTCAAAATGCCAACAGCATTTTTCACAGAACTAGAACAACCCACCCTAAAATTTGTATGGAACCAGAAAAGACCCCAAATAGCCAAAGAAACCTTGAAAAAGAAGAGCAAAACTGGAGGCATCACAATTCCAGACCTCAAGTTATATTACAAAACTGTAGTGATCAAAATAGCATGTTACCGGCACAAAAATAACACATGTACATCAGCAGAATGGAATAAAAAATCCAGGGAAAAAACCCCACAGTTACATGGTCAATTAATCTTTGACAAAACAGGCAAGAATATCCAATGGGAAATATGCAGACTCTTCAAAAAATTGTATTGGGAAAACCCGACAGCAACATGCAAAAGAATGAAACTGGACCACTTTCTTACGCTATATACAAAAACAAATTCAAAATGGATGAAAGCCCTAAATGTGAGACCTGAAACCATAAAAATCTAGAAGAGAGCACAGGCAGTAATTTCTTTGACATTGGTTACAGCAACTTTTTTCTAGATAGATTCCCTGAGGGAAGGGAAAAAGCAAAAATAAACTATTGAGCCTATACCAAAATGAAAAGTTTCTGCACAGCAAAGGAAACAATCAACAAAACTAAAAGGCAACCTATGGAATGGGAGAAGATATTTGTAAATGACATATCTGATAAGGGGGGAGTATCCAAAATATATAAAAAAAAACTTATATAACTCAACATCCAGAAAACAAATAATCCAATTAAAAAATGGGTAGAAGATGCGAACAGATGTTTCTTCAAAGAAGACAAACAGATGGCCAATGACACATGAAAAGACGCTCATCATCACTCACCATCAGGGAAATGCAAATCAAAACAATGAGATATCACTGCCCACCTGTCAGAATGGCTAAACTAAACAACACAAGAAACAACAGGTGTTGGTGAAGATGTGGAGAAAGAAGGACCCTCTTGCACGGTTGGTGGGAATGCAAACTGGTGTGGCCACCGTGGAAAGCAGTATGAAGGTTCCTCAAAAGGTTAAAAACAGAACTACCTTACAATCTAACAATTGCAGTATGGGGTATTTACCCAAAGAATACAAAAGCACTAATTCAGAGGTGCCTGGGTGGCTCAGTCAATTAAGCAATCGACTCTTGATCTCAGCTCAGGTCTCAATCTCAGGGTCATGTGTTCAAGCCCCACATTGGGCTCCATGCTAGGCATAGAGCCTACTTTAAAAAAATTAATTCAAAGGGATACATGTACCCCTATATTTATAACAGCATTATTTATGATAGCCAAGATATGGAAGAAGCCAGAATATCCACAAATTGATGAATGGATAAAGAAGCTGTGGTATATACGTACAATGAAATATTACTCAGCCATAAAAAATAATGAAATTTTGCCATTTGCAATGGCATGGATGGAGCCAGAGAGTATAATGGTAATGCTAAATGAAATAAGTCAGAGAAAGACAAATACCATGTGATTTCACTCATATCGGAATTTAATGAAAACAAAACAAACGAACATGGGGGAAAAGAAAAGAGGTAAACCAAGAAGCAGACTCTTAACTATAGAGAACAAAATGATGTTACCAGAGGAGAGGTGGGGGGGATGGGTGAAATAGGTGATGGGGATTAAGGAATGCAATCATGATGAGTACCAGGTGATTAAAATAAAAACTTAAAAAAATTTTTTGTAGCAAGTAAAAACTACTAACAGTATTAAATGCTACCTAGGGGAGCAAGTAAGATTAAGACTACAAAGTATTATTGGATTTAGCTTCATGGAAGTCATTGACAACTTTATGGAGAGTCCCTTGTCTGACTGGCTAAGACATGATGGGGAGGTGAGAGGATGATAGATAATGAGCATAGATGATTCTATGAGAAGTTCAGCTATAAAAGGGAGGAGAGAGATGGGAGTTACTAGGTAGATTGAGAGAGGTTTTGTTTTGTTTTTAAAACTTGATAAATTTGAGTTTGCTTGAATGCTAATGGGAAGGATCTAGTTGGGAGGAAAGAAGCTGAAAATACAAATGGAAGGCATCCACTTAAGAAGAAGGTTCCTGAAAAAAAAAAAAAAAGAAAGAAAGAAAGAAAAAAGAAAAAAAAAAAAAAGAAGGTTCCTGGGCAGCTCGGGTGGCTCAGCGGTTTAGCGCCGCCTTCAGCCCAGGGTGTGATCCTGGAGACCCAGGATTGAGTCCCACGTCATTGAGTTCCACGTCGGGCTCCCTGCATGGAGCCTGCTTCTCCCTCTGCCTGTGTCTCTGCCTCTCTCTCTCTCTGTGTCTCTCATAAATAATTTTTTTTTTTTAAAAGAAGAAGGTTCCTGAGGAGGCAGGAAAGGGCAGTGTCAGAACACAGGTGTGGGGCTGGCTTTCCTAGGAGGAGGGAGGGGATACACATTCTGTTGCAACATGGAAGGACAAGAGTGTAAGTGCAAATCATGAACTTTGGAAACTAAGAATGTGGGAAGTCCAGGAGTAACTGTCTGTTCCTATCTACATTTTTTTAAGAATTAAAGTATTCCAGTCCATTAAGTGTCATCTGACTTTTGATTTCAGCTCAGGTCATTATCTCATGGTTGTGGGATCGATCCCCGCATCAGGCTCTGCACTCAGCATGGAGTCTGCTTCAGACTATCTCTCCCTCTCCCTCCCACTCACTCATTCACTCTCTCTCTCTCTCTTTCTCTCTCTGAAAATAATAAAGAAAATCTTAAGAAAAAAAGAATTAGAAGATTCCAATAACTCTTTTGTTTTATGAGGTGAGAAAGTTAAAAGCCTCACCCCTCTAAAATAATCCAACCTCCATTTATGAAGAGTTCAATTAGATTCTATTTTACTTCTCTCTAAGTGTCTAATACAACATGCAATCAGAGCTATTTTTAGAGAATTAGAATCAGGACAAATATTTATTCCAAAGTATTTGTTATAATTGGTTCATCAGAGCACCAATACTATTGATAGTCATATATATATAGATAGATATAGATACACATACACATACACAGAATATTCTATTTTCTGATGTTATGTTTTTTTTTGATATACCCTACAAAATTCATAAGCTACTTGAAATATGTTCCAAATCTTTTTCCATCTCTGTATTCTTTTTTTTTTTTTTTTTTTTTTTAAGATTTTAAGTAATCTCTACACCCAGCATGAGCTTGAACTCACAGCCCTGAGATCAAGAGCCACACATTCCACAGACCAAGCCAGCCAGGTGCCCCTATTTGTTTTCACAGCAACAAACAGAGTTCCTTATATATAGTAGCTGTTCAAAAATAATTTTTGAGCTTGAATAATCTATAATTTTTAGCTATAATGAGATTTTATTCATACACTCAGATTATTTTATGTAATAGGATAGTTTATACATCACTCTAAATTTGATGTTTAAAATTATCTTCATTCTGTCATACAAAAAATCCAGTTCACTAAGCAGCATCATGGTTCTACGAATTGGTAACTAAAATTTCCTTTGCTAACACCAAACAGAATTCTTTTTTTTTTTTTGACATTCATCTTCCAAATTTTATTCATAACTGTTGAATATGTGTGTAAGAATGCAAATACATCATTACTAGAAAGATAATTTAAATAGCTAAATAGACATGGTATAAATAACTGCAACACAATGATACTACTGAATAAGTCAAAGCATGATCTTTTATGACATTTTTGCAAAAAAAAAAGGGATATTTTTATGGGGTACTTTATATAATATTTATTTTTTTAAAATATTTATTTATTTTAGGTGGGGGGTGCAGAGGGAGAGAGAAAATCTCAAGAAGACTTCCAGCTGAGCCCCACTTGGGGCTTAATCTCACCACCTGAGATCATGACCTGAGCTGAAATCAAGAGTTGGATACTTAACTGACTGAGGCACCCAGGTACCCCTATAATATTTCATTTAAAAAGAGGTAATATTGTTATCAGGGCTGTTGAACAGTGTTCTCCCCCCAAATCCATGTTTATCCAGAACCTCAGAATATAAACTATTTTGAAAATGTGGCTTTTTTTTTTTTTGATATAATTAGTTAAGATGGCAACATGTCATGGAAAAGTATGTTTGTGTGAGCAAACATAATTCTTAAAAAAAAAAAACAAAACCCAAATATCTTCAAGTAACAAATTCCTAATAATTACAAAATTCTATATAAAAGGTTAAAACTTCCTTATACTAAAAGATTAACCTTTAAAAAAGTAAGCAGAAAAAAAAATTAAAAAGTAAGCAGAAATATATTCTAACTTTTTCTTAATGGCTATTTAGAAACATTTCCAGCTTATTTGTTGGGCCCTGTACTAAGGTATATGAAAGGACCAAGAACCCAATGATCCAGACTGGATGCAAATTGCTCTTCATTATAAAGACTTTGGGTATAAAATAAGTTATGGCCAGGGAAGATAGCTTGCATTGGATAGAAGGTGAGAACAACTGGCATCTAGGAAAGACTCAGAAATAAAGCTGGTCAAGTAATAATGGCCAGATTACAGAAAATCTTGGAAACTAGAAAGAGGATTTTACATCTTATGTGGTAAGAAATGAAGATCACTGTAGTCGTTGAGCAGAGAAATGTTATGTAAACAGAAGAATTAATGAAGCAGAGGGTGTAGTCTCCAGAGTCCTTGCCTTATTTGAATCCTGATTCCATCACTCGTTAGCTGTGTACTCCTGGGAAAGACAGTTAACTTTTCTAGGGACAGGTATCCTAGGGCAATAACAACATTCAGCTCTTAGAATTATTATGAATATGAGATTAAAAATGATAGGTGAGGCACTTAGCATAATTCCGGGCACATAGTAACAACACAATGAATGAATGCTATTCACACTAAATGAACATGATTAAAAGATGTAGGCTGATAGGAGGCTACCAGGAACTGGAAAGTAGCAATGGAAATTTAGAAGGATAAGACCCATTTGAAAGAAGACTTGGTGATTGTCAGAAGGTAAGATCTGGAAGGAAGGGAGGGAGGGAGGGAGGGAGGGAGGGAAGTGTATTATTTACTTTGGTACTTAGTAGCTGAGCTCCCCTGCTTATGCATGGGAACTTTTCCACTGTACAAAAGAGGTTTGATGAGAGGCAGGAACTGAATCTCCCATAAACCTGGAAAGACAGATATTTATTCTCACCATCCTTAGAAGTTTAGGGTTCAGGACTACCCTAAAGCTAGTAACCTACCTTACTTGAACCTAGGATTTAAAATCCAAGGCAGGCATGATAAGTAAGGTACAGTGGATATAGTTCTTCACCATTTTGAACAGCCTTCTTTATCTGCTTAAATGAGCCAGGGATGATGTCCATTGATGCCATTGAAAAACAATGAATTATAGTTCCAAGTCCTCAAGTCTGGGACACATGGTCAGAGAAGACTTGAATACACATAGTTTGAGATGAAAGCTGAGCAGTGAACAAGTATTTTATGCAAGTTGAAAATATAATAAAAGCAACACAAGAGTACAAGCAATAGAGAAATAACAAAGCCTTGAAAAAGAGAGGAAAAGATAGAAAGGAAGAAGTGCTAGTAAGGACTACAAGGCTGAGCACCAGTTCCAGGCATACAGTAAACCATAAGTATTTGCAAGTTGATTACCTGGACTGCGGCACTCTCTAAAAATTTCAAATATTTATACAATAACTCTCACCAGTTTTCTAACTTTACATATTTCTGTACCATTCAGTGATCAAGCCTTATTTAGACCTTAAGCATCTACAAATATAAAGCACCATATTATATGAGATAATATCTACATCCATATCTTTGTTACCATAAAGCTAAAAGTTAAATTACAGTAAAACTCTTCCAATTAGAGCTCCTATTTTTATATTCATTAAAGATGTCACATGGAAATCTTTAGATGTGAATAATGCATCGAGGGCTTCAGTCATACAAATAATTCAAGAAATGGGGAAGGACAACCTTCATTTATATGGCAAATATTTATTGATGCTGCCTATGTGCAAGGAACTGTTCTAGGTGCTATGGGATATATTGTTGAGAAAAACAAAACAAAACAAGTTTCTTGCTTCCCAGAGCTTACTTGGGGGGAAGAAGTAGACAGATCAGGTGTTATGAAGAAATATAAGCAGAAGAATGAGATAGAAGGAGGTAGGCAAAAGATTAGAAAGTGATGGACAGGTGATGATTGGCCATGAAAGTCTTTTTTTTTTTTTTTTTTGTAAATTGATGTTTGGAGATGAGTGAATAATTTCTGCTAGGCATTCCAGGAGAGGGAACAGCTAATGGAGTAGCCCAGATGTGGGAGAATGTTTGACTTGTTCCATGAAGGAAGCGGAAGCCAGCAGGGCTAGAACTGGAAGAGTGAGGGGAGAAGTAGAATGAAGTGAGTTCAGAGATGTATTCCCAAGTCAGAGAGGTGCTGTCAGGGGATTGCAGGCTATCAGTGCTAGGAATTCAGAGGAAAGGAAGATCAATGTACTGAGAGATAATACACAGAAAGCTTCTAGCACACCACCTGGCAGAGGAGGCACTATACATGATGTTTGTTACTATTATTGTTGCTGTAACAACTGTTGCAAAAACAGTACAAAGAATTCCCAAATACCTTAACCCCAGATTTCCCAAATGTTGTTTTACATTTGCTTTTGCTGTATACGCGTGTGTATAATTTTTTTTTTCCTGAACTGTTTTAAGATCAAGTTGTAGAGATGATGCCCTTGTACTCTAAATATTTCAGTGTATCTTTCTCAAAGCAAGAAACCCTGTTACGGAACAATACAATCATCGAAATCTGGAACTTAACATTTACACAACGCTGTTATCTGACCAACAGACTTTATTTGGATGTTATCACCTGCTCCAGTTATGTCCTTTAGAGCAAAAGAAATTCAAGGTGATGCAGTATAATAGCTGTCATATCTCTTCAGTCTCCTGAAATGTGGCACGAATTCCTGAGTCTTTTCTGTATTTTGCGACATTAACATTTTGGAAAACTACAGACACAGAAGTCATTTTGGAGAACGTCTCTCAACTTGGATTTGTTTGTTTTTTCCTCACGATTAAATTTGAGTTGTTCACTTCTGGCGAGGATACCACAGATGTACAGCTGAGTTGTCCTTTGTATACTCCTAAGAGGCACATGCTGCTGATTAGTCTCATTACTGGCCATAGGATAATAGCTCATTCGGTTGATGTGCTGTCTGCCCCGTTTCTCCACTGTAAAGATACTAGTTTACCCTTTGTCACTAATAAGCAAGTGGTTGGAAGATACATTGAGTTGAAGCTAATTATCTGTTCTCAAACTTTCACCTACTGGTGGTAGCATCTATTGATAATTTTTGACTGAATTAGTTATCATGATAAATTATAATTTTTTTAGTCCTTTCTTTCTGTAATTATTAGTTGGCCTTCTAATAATAATTCTAAAGCTGTCCCTCCCCTCGTCTTTATTTGTACCAGTGTGGACTCATGAATACATACTGATTTAATAAATGATAATCTTTTATCATCATTATCTATTTTGGTGTTGAAATTATCCCAGATTTGGACAGTGGTGGTCCCTACAAACTGTCTCTTCTGTCCCTTGTACTGTCTTCAGTAGTTGTTGAGCACTTCTTTACTTTCTGGGACTATAAGATGTTCTGGGTTTACCTTGTATTTTTCCAGTCCTGGAACCAGCTGTTTCTCTAAAGAGCTCTTTGGTCATGTGTTGTTACTAACTAAAACTTCTTTTTTTTCCCCCTTGTTCCCCCAAATAAAAGATTATTTAATACCTTTTGTTGAATCCATTCCTCCAACTGCAAATAATGTTCCAACTGTTGACTTTCTAGGTTTTGTCCGAGGGCTTTGTAACATGGGTCGTCTCTCTGGTAATAAATGGTACTTCATTGCTTCCATAATAAGTTTCTGACATTCTATATCATCCCGAAAAAGTGCATTATTTTCCATGTCTGCCAGGAACTAGAAAAGAGTGGTGAGGATGTATACTAAATGAGCAAGAAAATAGTAATTAAAAGAACATATAGTTCACAAATGGAAATGATCTCACTAGGAAAAAAAAATCCAAGCCTGGACACTTTTTTTTTTTAAAGATTTTATTTATTTATTCATGAGACACACACACACAGAGGCAGAGACACAGACAGAGGGAGAAGCAGGTTCCATGCAGGGAGCCCAATGCAAGACTTGATCCCTGGACTCGGAATCACACCCTGAGCGAAAGGCAGATGCTCAACCGCTGAGCCACCCAGGTCTCCCCTGGACACCTATTTTTAACTAATATATTCAATATTTACAAGATCGGCATTTTAAGTTTCATTGAAAAATATAAATTGAAGAAGATAGGTGGTATGCTCTGAAACCTGAATAGTGCTTTTCTCTGGATAGTGGAGAAATTGGTGCTTTTTAATAATCTTTTTTACTGCTTTTCTAAAAAAAATCACTTTATTTTTAAAATTAGAAATAATTTTAACTGAAGAAGAGTAATTATAAATAGAAATTGACTAATTAGACTGCATTTACCTGACCTCTCTAAACAGTGCTCAAAGAACAGCAGGGGTGCCTGGGTAACTCAATGGGTCAGCATCCAACTCTTGATTTTGGCCCAGGTCATGATCTCAGGGTCCTGAGATCTAACCCTTAGAAGGGCTCTATGCTAGGCAGGGAGTCTGCTTGAGATTCTTTCTCTTCCTCTCCCTGTGCCCCTCCCCCTTCTAAAAAAAAAACAACAGCAAAAACACCTTACAGTTTCTTAAGGGCAAAGAACTCTAAATGGTGATTACCCTAAAAAAATTTAAATCCCTTCTGCTTCATTGAATCCAAGTTTTAAACTTTATGTAATTTTATGCAAATGTATAGAAATGATTTCATCCTGACTTTTAAAAAATGCATTTCTTTTCCTTTTGTGTTTATTTCTCCAACTACCTCCCACCCCTCTTTTTGCTGTATTTCTTTTATTTACTATTGATTCATGTGAAATTAATTTTTAAATAGAGTATGAGCTGAAGAATATTTTAATTTCCTTCAAGGTAGATGGCCAGTTCTGTACCACCACCATTTATTAAATAATCTTCATTTTCAAGTGAATTGAACTTTGTTTATATATTATATTCTTATAAATATATCTCAGGATATATGAGACCTGTTTTCCGATTCTTTATTCTTTTCCATTGATCTATTTGTCTATTCCTACTCTAATATCAAATTTTTTAGTGTCTTTATAGCACACTCTGGTTTTCTGATATAAATCTATCCTTACTGTTCATTTTCATAGTTTTCTTGGCTATTTTTGAGTTTTTAACTTTCCATATAAGCTAAAGATAAATTTATCTAATTCCCCTTCACCATCTTGACCCTGTTGGAATTCTAATATGAACTGCATTAAATTATTTATTAATTGTGGAAGAATTTACATTTTTATGATATTGTCTTTCCATTCAGGAAGCCTTTCCATTTGCTGTATACCTTTCTTCATATAGGTCTTATGCCTTTCTTGTATTAAATATACATATTTAATATACATATTACAGATTTTATTATTTTTATTGCTATTGGGAATGGATTCTTAAATTTACATTCTGCAAATATTTTGCTGGAGAGAAAAATCTTTTGATTATTTTATCCTTATATTATAATCTATTATTTTACCACATTCCCTTATAAAACTGTAGTTATTAGGCATACAATCATAATCACCACCCTACAGGGATAGTTGACATCTCTTTCTAATGTGTATGCCAATTACTTCATTTGTATTTTATTATTACAATTGCTAAAACATAAAGCAATGTTAAATAATTAGTGATACAGAGTACCCCTTTTCTGGTTTGAATTGATATGGTTTTAGTGTTTGACTATTTAGGATGAAAGTTGCTATAGCATTTAGTAATCCATCTTTATTCTATTTAGGCTATTTTCTTCTCTCTCTATTTTACTTCAGAGTTTTAAAACTGAGAATGGTTCCCACATTTTTCCCAAATGCCTTTTACAAATTTATTGATATGATCATATGGCTTTTTCTCCTTTAACTTATTGATATAATTTTCTTGACAGATTTACTTATAATCACTGGAAAAAGGAAAAAGGCTTGCCTGGTCATAGTGTATCATTCTTTTGATACACTGCAGGACAGTATTTGATAATATAAGACACATTTTACATATCACATGATTCACTATTTCAAGTATATAATTCAGTGGTTTTTTAGCAAATCTGCCAAGTTGTACAACCATGACCATAAACAGTTTTGGAACATTTTCATCACCCCAGTTAGAGCTCACATGCTGTTTGCTGTTTAAACTGTTTCCCATCTCCTGTCTCATGGGCTTATGTGTCTCTATAGATTTGCCTTTTTGGGGGGATGTTTTATATAAAGCCATACAATATGCTGACTTGCTTTTTAAAATTATGTTTTTAAGGTTTACCCATGTGTAGCATGTATCAGTACTTCATTTCTTTCATAAAAAAATTTTTTTATTGTAGTTGGTACACAGTGTACAACATTGTTTCAGGTGTACAACATAGTGATTCAACAACTCTATACATTATGCCCACCACAAGTGTATGCTTACCCACCATTGGTCACTGTTCAACACTGTTACAATACCACTGGCTATATTCCCTATGCTGTCTTTTTTACCCATGACTTATTTATTCCATATGCAGAACCCTATATCTCCCACTCCCCTTTACCCATTTTGTTCATCCCCCAACCTCTACTGCTCTGGCAACCATCAGTTTGTACTTATGGCTCTGATTCTTTTTGTTTTTAGATTCCACATAGAAGTTAAATCAATGGTATTTGTCTTTCTCTGTCTGACTTCTTTCACTCAGTGTAACACCTTCTAGGCCTATCTATATTGTCACAGATGGCAAGATCTCATCCATTTTTATGGCTGAATAATATTCTGGTGTGTGTGTGTGTGTGTGTGTGTGTGTGTGTGTATACCACATATTCTTTATCCACTCATCTATTGATGGAATCATGGGTTGCTTCCATATCTTAGCTATTTTAAGTAATGCTGCAATAAACACAGGATTGTGTATAATTTTTTGAATGAGTGTTGTTTTCTTTGGATAAATACTCAGTAGTGGAATTACTGGATCATATGGTATTTCTATTTTTAATGTTCTGAAGAACCTCCATACTGTCTTCCACAGTGGTGAGGCCAATTTAAATTTCCACCAACAGTGCATGAGTGTTCCTTAGTACTTCTTTTTATTGCTAAATGATATTCCATTTACGGATATACCACATTTTGTCTATCTGTTCACAGTTGATGGACACAGATTATTTCCAGTTTTTGGCTGTTATGAATAAAACTGCTACGAGCATTTGCATGCAAGTCTTTATGTAGATAAATGTTTTCATTTCTCTTGGGTAGATAACTAGAAATAGAATTGCTGGGTTATATGGTAAATACATGTTAACTTTTTAAGAAACTGCCAAACAATTTTCCAAGTAGCTACATCATTTTATGTTCCCACCAGCAATATATGAGGGTTCCTGTTCCTCCACATTTCTACTAACAGTTGTTACTATCTCCTTTTATTTTAGCCATTTGAGTGGGTGGGGAATGCAGTTTTACTTTGCAAATGCAAATGAGTAATAATGTTGAGAATATGTTCATATCTTGATAATGGAAGAGTCTCTAACAAAAGTCACTGTAAAAAAAAGTTCATGGTTTTTGGAAACTGAGAACAGCATGCTAACAGTAAAAAAGCCAAATTAAGACATAAGTCTCAGGACCTGTGCCAGAGTATATATTATGATATTAATTATTCCATATTTTTTCTACACACACAAAATATAGTTATATTTGCTATAGAAACCGTTGCTGAATATGCACTGAGTTGGCTCATTTTGACTGATCTTAATGTTTATATTACTTTTGCTATATGTAATTAGTCCTTTCTAAATAAAAATAAATGTGAAAAAATTATAGAAAGTAAAGTCTTGGGAGACTTAATAGTTACTGCAATTTGAAGTAAAAAAAAATATATATATATTTTTAAATTTTTATTTATTTATGATAGTCACACAGAGAGAGAGAGAGAGAGAGAGAGAGAGGCAGAGACATAGGCAGAGAGAGAAGCAGGCTCCATGCACCGGGAGCGCGACGTGGGACTCGATCCCAGATCTCCAGGATCGCGCCCTGGGCCAAAGGCAGGCGCTAAACTGCTGCGCCACCCAGGGATCCCTAAAATATATTTTTAATCATGCTAACAGTCTCTATACTTAATGAATAATGGGATTAATCATATTTAAGTAGGAGATAAGAGTAACAGAAGGGAATGTAAAATCATTAACCCACATATCAGATTAATCAAATGGAAGGTACCAGAAATCATTTGGAAAATCATTCAGAAGGCACTGAAAGAGAAAAAAATACAGACTTGTATTCTCTGCATTTTAGGTGAACACTATGTGTCTTATCCACTATTAGAGAATGACAAATAACTTAAATGAAAATATGTAGAAAAAAGAAACATTTTCAATGTGTAAATTTTTATCCTTACTCACATACCTAATCTCCATATGATTATTTCTCTACAACTGTCCCAGTACTACTTAGTGTATAAAATAGAATGTGAATATTTCTGAATTCTACAGATTTTAAAAATGTTTCGGCATCAAAAACAGGTAAATTAAAAGAATGGTAAAGGTAAATACTGGCTCATTTTATATTTTTGACTTTCAGTAAAAAACAGTAATGAGAATTGAGAACAGAATAGTGAAGACCAAGATACTTATAATGCAAGCTAACCATTGGGAACTTTAAGAATTTAGGTGTCAAAATATTTTAAATAATGTACACTTCTCCTAGTATTCCTATCCACATTGTTTGAAGCTTGATCAAATAGAAAAACTTGTGATGCATTCAAAGGTAAACAAAAATCCACAAACATGTATCTTCTGGATTATTCAGAGTTAAAAAAAAAAACACATCACAACAAACCACACTAAATGATCATTTGGTAGAGGATGACAATTACATATATATTTCTTAGGTCATTTTAAGGATCTACTACGGGAGACACTATAAAAAATTACTATATATGTAAGTTACATCCTTTCTAGCTAGACTCAATAGTGTTTCATATTAACAAAGTAGGGTAAAAGCTCATTGGGAAAGAAACTATTTCACAAAAGTAAATTCTTTTTAAAAATTTTATTTATTGTTTTTAAATTTCATTTATTTTGTTTAATTCCACTATAATTAACATATAGTGTTATATTAGCTTCAGGTGTATAATATAATGATTTGGCAACTCTACATTACTCAGTGCTCATCATGATAAGTGTATTCTTAATCTGCTTCACCTATTTACAAAGTAAATTCTTTAGGTAAGTGGACTTGGTAGCAATTTTTAAATATTAGTCACTTATTATTTGATACCCACTGGACAGTTTAAATAATTGTCATATGTTTCTATCTTTTACAATAAAACATACAGAATATAATCCAATGTTTTCTTCATGAGAATAACTGGGTTAATCCAGTGGATCTTCTGTCCTTATCATGTCTCCTGTGTAATATCAGATTATGTTAAAATTTCCTCCTCCTTGACCTTAGAATCTATTTTATTTTATTTTATTTTATTTTATTTTATTTTATTTTATTTTATTTTATATTTTAATTTAATTTTAAAATCTCTTTTTAATGGCCCTCCAGTTATTTAGGCAAATTTAGGAATTACTACTAAACACTACTGTTTCTGAGGGTTCCATCTCTAGTGCCCTTGCTTTTGCTTTGGCCAAGTCATTCTCTTCCTTTTGGCTGCAACAACCTAAATAAGAAGTTTTCAAAACTTCTTCCTAGACTCCAAGAGGATGAAAGGTACCAAGAAACTCTGGGAACACAATTCTTCCATCTTCTTTCCACTGTAAAATCAGCACTCCATTTTGTATTCTTTGCCTTAAATGACAGCACTTCCCTTAACTTAGTTGCACAAATCAGAATCATTCTGGATCCCCTTTTTTTTGTACCCCACACCTTTAAGTTGTACCAATTCTACATCCTAAACAGCTCTTGAGCCTGGTAATTTCTCTACCTGCACTGCCAGCAAGCACCTAATTCACTTGTCTGAATACAATAGTCTTCCTAATGGATTTCTACTTTGACTGCTCTAATTCAATTTCCGCAATACAGTTAGAGAGGATCCTCCTTCCTAAGCAAGATGGTACTTATATCATTCCCTGCTTAAAATCCTTTAGTGCTTCCCCACTGCTTTGGGGATAAAATGCAAACTCCTTGGCATAGCCAGAGATTCTTTGTCTTCCCACTCTGCCCTTTTATGTCTGCACTTGAGCCATTAAAGCTCTCTTGCTTGATGTATTTGCTCACGACTCCATAACTAGGTCCAGTCTCCTATCTCTCCTGGGCTATCATGCCCCAGTCTTCTGGGTAGCTACTCAGTATGCCGACCAAGTGACACTTCAGAAAGTTCTCCCAGCTTCCCCACCATCAGCCTGGGTGGGCTACTCCAATTATTTTTATAATGCCATATTCATATATTCATCACAGCCTTCCTCTCATTATATCATAATCACACATTTATTTTTTAACTTACTTCTTCCTCCACTTGATATACCTCCCCAACCCAGAAATTTTACACACAATATGTTCAAGGGGCAGAATGGTTCAGTGAAAAAGGCACAGAACTTAACTCTGTCTCTTATTAGCTCTATGTTAGCCAAGTAGCAAAGGCAAATAAAACTACAATGCAGAAGGACAGAAATTTATGCAATCACTTTAGGATTGTGAGCATATGGTTTTACTTTTTTGGCTGGTTACTTCATTTGTACAACAGGTGTTAGGCTAAATGAGTGCCTTTCCACTCTAAGATCTTGTGGTTATGATTATCAGCAGTATCCTGGATAACAGAAACGTGAAATGTCTCTAGGAATCATGCAAATATAGTATCATAAATATTTGAAACTGCAGGACTTAAGTCAATTGTCAGGTTATGGAATCACACAGATTCTTTTCAAAGTCTACTAGGATTTTTTAGATTTAATTTTCTTTAACCTAGAAAATGATAAGGAAAAAACTTCAGCTTGGTACCAGTAAAACAGAACTCTCTTTTTGAAATCTGATTTCAAGGGAAACGTTTTAGAATGTTAGTTTTCTTGAATTGTCAACATTTCATATGGTTTCACTTCTACGAATTCATATGATAGTTTACCTCTGAAAAGGAAGTCTTTCTTATTAAGGATTGGTAGTACTTTTTGTTTTTATAAGGTAGAGAGCAAACAGTGACTTCTGCTAACAACTGCTAGATGAAATACATAATCCTCAAGATAAATACAAATAAGATAAAATTTATGGCACTCGAACAACAAAAATCTGAGCTTGAGTAGTCACAGCTCATTCTTCTTGTACTTTCAAGGCCTCTTTCTCTAATTCAAGCCTTCAGGATAAGCAGTAAAGGAGGTAGAAGAAATTATAGTACAGTGGTCTCCCTTAACCATGGAGGATATGTTCCAAGAACCTCAGGGGATGCCTGAAACCACAAATAGTACTGAACCCCATATATATTTTTTTCCTATACATACATACCTATGATAAAGTTTAATTTAAAAGTCAGGCACAGTAAGAGAATAACAGATAATAAAATAGAACAATGAAACTGTAATAAAAGTTATGTGAATGTGGTCTAAGTATCTTATGCACCTTCCTTCCTCTCGTGATGACACGAGATGATAAAATGCCTATGTGATGAGATGAAGTGAAGTGAGTGACACAGGCTCTGTGATGTGTAGTTGGCTACCGCTGACCTTCCAACAAGAGGTCAGAAGGAGGATCACCTGCTTCCTGACCATGGCTGACCACGGGTAACTGACACCATGGGAACGTGAAACTGCAGATAAGGGGGGGACCACAGTATATTCCGGTTAAAACTGTACAAAGGGGAAAGTATGCATGCAAATGTGTTCTGACTGATTGCCTTGAATACACTAACTAGATATCTCTCAATTCTAAAATAATGCTAATAATTCTACCATGATTATTTGTAGCACATTTGATCTCACCGAGCACTTTTATCATCTTTACAATAATCCTGAGAGATAGTCAAAGAGGATGTTATCTCCACTTAACAGATATAAGAGAATGGGGTGTGTGACTATGCCAAGACACAGAGTTTTAAAATGTCAGAGCTGGAGGGCAGTCCCGGTGGCCCAGCGGTTTAGCGCCACCTTCAGCCCGGAGTGTGATCCTAGAGACCCAGGATCGAGTCCCACGTCAGGATCCCTGCACGGAGCCTGCTTCTCCCTCTGCCTGTTTCTCTCTCTCTCTCTCTCTCTGTCATGAATAAATAAATAAAATCTAAAAAAAAAATGCCAGAGCTGGAACTCTTACCATGTCTCAGTTAATACATCACCAGAATCTGGCATTTAACGGATACTTAATAGATGTGTAGCAAATGAATTAATTTACATTTTCTGGCTCCTGGCATCTACTGCAAATTTAACCCGCAGCTTTACTAATTCTCCAATTGCTAGGATAGGTTTGTAAGCTGAGTCAAATAAAATTACTAACCCCCTTAGGGACAATGTTATTTAATTGACGTAATTTAGGCAGCCAGACCTTCTGGGTCAAAAACACAAGCAGAAGTTTTTTTAGCTAAGTATCTTTTCACCTACACATTTCATAGGAGTATAGGTAAAATAGCCTTATTGAATAGAATAGCCAAAGGAAAAAACCTACAGACATGTACGTATTAATATGATTAACATAAAATCAATACCCAAATATTGTTGAAATTAGGATACTGATTTTAAATAATCAAAAATAGTTTACCTGGGGTGCAAGAAGAGGTAGCCTAATATAAGCCAAAAGTTTACTGAGATCTTTCCGTCTCTGTTCCAAATCATGACGAACCCAAGTAAGAAGTGCATTCAGTATTGTCTCCTCATTAGGAATGTTCATGTCATCACTCGCCAAAAGCTTTGCAATTTCACTGGCTGGTAATAATACAAATTCCTGGTTTCGAATTACTTCCATGAAATGCTCCTAGAAGGGAAAAGTAGCATATCAACAATGTCGTTTCTTCTATCCATCAGTTTATTTAAGAGTAAATACAAATTTTTGAATCAGGTGCTAAAACATATTTATACGTTCATTAGACCTTCCTTACAATAGCATTACTGTTTCCTAGAAAGAAACACAGTATAAAATAACATTAAACTGCAAATTATGTTGTTACACTGTAAGTGTCTCCATATCAATAGAATTAAATTTTACCTCTTGGTACATTTTATATTTTTTAAGATTTATTTATGAGGGGGGGAGGAGAGAAAGAGAGATAGCACTTGAGCAGGGGGAGGGGCAAAAGGAGAGGGACAGAAAGAATCCTCAAGCAGACTCCCCGATGAGTATGGAGACTGATGTGGGGCTTGATCCAAGGACTCTGAGATCATGACCTGAGTCAAAATCGAGAACCAGCCACTTATCTGACTAAGCCACCCAGGCGCCCTTACCATTTGGGACACTTTAAAAATGGAGCCGGGATTTTTAGGTTTTGCTTTGCTCAAGTTAGAGAATAGTTTTGGCAAGTCTTTCAGGAGGTGGAGGGTAGAAAAAAATGAATTAGACTCTGAGATGTAGGATAGTCTGACATCAAAGTCTAGTTACATTTGTGGTTGCTGAAGAATTTGGTTTATAGTGCAGCCAGTTACCTGGGTGAGTCATGAAGATTTCTCTTACCCAGAAATGGCTGCCAGGCAGGCTGGATTTCCCAGGACCATCCTGTACCACAAAAATCTTCTCCGACTGCCCAGAGAAGACTATATATACTTAGGGCTATCCTGGCTCTGATTGGCCTTGGCCTGAAGAGTGTTTTAATGTAGTTCACAAAGCATTTTAGGTCAGTTTTAAAAATTTCTAAACTGATTTACGTCTGAAGTTCTTTTCATCTCAGAGAAAAAGAGCCAAAGCAAAAGTGTTAACATACAATGTACTGGGATTCCAGGACCCTGGACTGAAGATAATTCAGTTGCAGATACTACTAGAATTAGGCTCCTTATAATTTGAAATGGGGGACAGAAATGACTTTAGCTGTGCGATAATGACTTTTACTAGGTTGTTATGCTAAACAATCCAAAGATATGGGAAATTTACTCTCTGGAGTACAGGTTACAAGTCTTAATGCATGGATTGTTTACTTAGCTATAATATAAATGCAAATGCTACACAAATTGCCCCTTGATGTTTTTCTTATACTTCCTAGTGTGCTGTGGCTGTCTCAGCATACATGGTTTTAGTGAAATAGCTAAGGCCACTTAAATTAGAGCTAGAGATAAGGATTACCAGTAACTATCTTCTATATTAAAATGAGAATTATATGTCCCATATACCTTGCAGTAACCCAAATTAGGTACTGATCTAAAATATATCTTGGGTTGAAATTCCTTTATTAGAAATTCTTAACAGGAAGCCATACATGAATAATTAACTAAATTCAATTGCTTCAATTCATCACGATTTGTTAAAAATGCCCAAATGTATCTATTTTAAATGACTATCATTTTCAGAAATATATTTTAATAAAACCTCAATGTTGGCTTCAAGCAAACTGTTCTACTCAACTGTGTACTGACATTATAAAATAATCTGGTAACACATTGCAAGAGCTATAAAAATGCTGAAGCTCTCAACCAGTTATCCTACTAGCAGTTTAATCCTTAATAAATAATTCACAAGAGGAAAAAAAAAGCTGATGCTTCCCTAATGATGCTTCTCTGTATTATTATTTATAATAGTATAAAATGGGAATTAGCCCAAAGGTCCAGCTATAGGGGGTTGTAACTCAATGGGCTATTAAGCAGGCATTAAACATTTCAAAAACAAAGATCACATAGATACATGGAAACACATTTATTATATAATGTTAAGTAAGATTCTCAAGAAATCAAAATAATCTACATTTCTAATTGCTCAATGGTAGTGTACAATATAATAAATATTTATAACATTTACACCATTCTGACCGTACTGATACAACTATTGCTTTGCATTCGAATGGTATTAATGGCATTACCAATGCAATGGTATTAATTCAAGCAGAAAAGAACTATTATATATATTATTATTTATTTGTTGATTTTCTATTTCAGAACTGTGCCCATTCTGACCTAGTACAATTCATTTTAAGTGAAAATTGAGTCTCTCAACAACTGAACTCAAGGTTAAATACAGAGTGTTTTTCAAAAGTATTACTTGGTGTTACACCAGGTATTTTAGCAGAATTCAGTCTTTTCTTCTAGGTTGAGAACCAAAATTCAAAAATTCAAAATTAAATGCTTATATTTATTTCACAAATCCATAATGCCATTAATTATTTGTAATGATATACCCAGTGTTAGACTTTTGGCAGAGGTTAAAGGACTCATGCCAGGTCACATTCAATGGCAGTCAGAGTAAGAACAAGCTCCTAGATTTCAGGATTATAAGAAGGAACTCCTCATTCTTTCCTACCTGTATTCATAGAGGATGAGTGAATGTCCCAAGTACGTGCAACATTTACTGATTGTGACAACTGAATTCACTATGTGGCATTATGCTTACTTCAGATTTTAAATCTTTTTTTGTGTTGTTGTATGAGCACAGGGTGATATATGGAATTACTGAATCACTAAATTGTACACCTGAAACTAATATAACACTGTATGTTAACTAACTGGAATTAAAATTAAAACTTAAAAAAATCTATTTTGTGATATAAATAGCTATCATGCTACCAAACACTTGCTAGCATTATGCCCTTTCTTCATTTGGAATTAGTTTTTAAGCAAATGAAATTACTGAGGGATTTATTTAAATTGAAGATTGAATTTTGGTATACATTTTCATTGGGTTCCCATAGCAACAATTCAAATCAGACAATCTGCCACTAAATGACTTATTGTTATTAGAATTAAATTTCACCTCTGTTGAAACTGAATAATGTCAGATAATAGCCTTGAGACAAAAAAACACTCAACTAATTGGCTATGAAAATAGCTTTAAAAACATTGAGCTAAATCAATAATAATGTAAAAACTCTGTATGGTTACAGAACATAACTACACTTATCATGGTAAGCCTTGTATAATGTATCGAATTGTTGAATCACTATGTTGTACACCTGAAACTAAAATAACACTGCATGTGAACTTTAATAATAAAAAGAAAGAGCCAAGGGCAGCCTGGGTGGCTCAGTGGTTTAGTGCCTGCCTTTGGCCCAGGGCATGATCCTGGAGACCCGGGATCGAGTCCCATGTCGGGGTCCCTGCATGGAGCCTGCTTCTCTCTCTGCCTGTGTCTCTGCCTCTCTCTTTCTCTCTCTCTCTGTGTCTCTCATGAATAAATAAAATCTTTAAAAAAAATAGCCAATTTAAACTTATATCTAAGCCTTTCTATCTATCAGCCACTGTGCCTCTACTGTAAACAACAGGAGTGACCAAAATGCATACAAATGTTTTCATGTGAATAAAACTCTTTTTTAGGAAAGAGATATTACTTAAATGATAAACTGATTCTGAAGAAAAGAAACCCAGCTTTATTTTAGTCATCTTACTCCTAAAATTATTTGAACCTAAAGTTTAAGGTCAAAATGAGATATCTGCAAGGAAAGATACAGACGTAGGTGGGGAAAAATCTTCCATGAGACTGAATTTAGAAGATGCTAGGTCTATCTGGTATTGCTTTTTGTATGAGGGCTTTTGTTCACTCACATCGAATTCTATGTATTGAATAGAGTAAATTTGTACAATGATGGTAACAGCAATGAGGATATCATTTATTGACTGGGGATACTGTGTGTCAATCACCATTTTAAGTGCGACACTTCTATTAACTCATTTAATCCTCATTTTGAGCTTATGAAGGAGGTAGAATTATCCTTCCCAAGAGTTGTAAACATCTGTTCTTATCATTTTTCACATCTCTATTTCTGTAGTGAAAAATTCCTAAAGTATTTGTCAGTCTCTTCACAGACAAACCAACTTAATGGAAGAATGGAGGAAAAGGTAGACAAAAGCATCTTCTTAATTTTGATACAATCAATAATATGGATAACTGGTATGTTTGTGAGAATGTTCACATTCTTTCTTAAGAGCTATATTGCCCTAATTTCAGGATTTAAAGCAATAGTCTTCGATTTTTGCCCAGCTGGGAAGACCTAACTGCCATAGTGTAACAAGATGGTCATTCCTTAAAAATCCAGATATCCCCACTTCCCCATGTCCCTGTACTATGAAGATTATGGGGCCTGGTCCTAACAATATGCCCTCAATATGCCCTTCTTTTCTTGCTATCCTAGATCAATCTATATCCATTATCCTCCTGAGTCTGAATGAGAACCTCCTCCGCGATTTATTTTGAGCACATAATTTGCTTCAATTCATAAGAACATCTTTCTACATAGCTAAAAAACACTTCTTACATATAATCTTACAATTGTCTTCTTACAATTATCTTACATATAATCTTACATATAATCACTTCTTACATATAATTTTTTAATAAAAAGCCTCCCTTTGATCCTATTGTCTGTACCTCACCAATACCCCACAATCACTGTCACCAATTTCCATCTGTAAATATGTGGGCCATTCTGAAATTCATCCAGTGCTACAAAGTAAAACGTAGGGGAAATCCTGCTCTGCAATGCAGTAGATCTGAAAAATCTTGAATAGGACAGTCCTTGACCACTGTTCTGCCTTTTAGCAACTGTAACAACTCAGGCTGGACTCATAGATCCAGGAGAAATATTACTTGGTGTTCTCTCCTTATAACTCAATGAAAATGTTCTGCAATAGACAGTGAACCTGAACCTCAAGACGTGTGGCAGAGCCATGGGAAAACAGCAGCACGTAGATAAACCTGCAGCATTAAGGAATGAGGTAAAGAGCATATGACTTTCTGCTTCTCAGAGAATACATACCATAGTATAATTGTGAGCCACTTTATGCAAATCTGTACAACCTTGGGCATCAGCAAAAGAACGGATTCCAAGACAGTTGGATGGGTGAAGCTGTTTCATCAAAAACTTACAGCAAGCTTCCACAACCTGTGAAAGCTGAAGGAGGCAAGCTGTAGACAGCAGGCACTCAATATTATCTTCTTTTAATTCAAGGCGGCCTTAATGACAAAAAGACATTCCATGAACCATAGAACTGTATTAACGTTGATGTATAAAATAATCAGTGTTAACAGTAATAATTCTACACAAGAGCTCCTTATATGAATTCTAGACCTAGATGATTTCAGATTGAAAAGACAAAGTACAAAATGTGAAAAAACATGATTAGTTCTGTGACTTCTATTAAAATAAAAAACTAATGGTTTATTTTCAGAATTTTTAAATGATGCTTTAATTAAGTAGCATATCTATTATATATAACTCTCAAATTTTAGGTGCAATAATTTAAAAACATTATATGTCATCTAATTATTATATTAACATTTAAAAATACCAATCATAAGGCTAAGTATGACAATCATTTTATTTCATTTTTAAAATATTGTATTTATCCATTTGACAGAGAGCACAAGTGGGGGTACGGGAGTGGTAGGCAGAGGGAGAGGGAGAAGCAGATTCCCTGCCAACCAGGAAGCCTGATGGGGGGCTCCATCCCGGGACTCTGGGACCATGGGCTGAGCTGAAGGCAAACATTTAACCTAGTGAGCCACCCTTAACAACAGTTTTAAAGATTCTAATATAGAGATTTTAACTTTTATAAAGGTATCACCAGGAGTGATGATTACAATAGCAGAATTCACTGTTAGCTATGTATGGCAGGCTTTACTAAAAGCAGGAAACTGAAATCGAATTATACAACATAATTTTAAGAGGTTTTAGATTTATGTTTTCAGATTTATTACCTGTATATGCATACTGAATCAAAGACCAGAGTGAATTTGGTTCAACACCTTCCATTTTTATTTCTTCTTGTCTTGCTTCCCTGACATCATTAGTAAACATGGCAGCAAAATAATCCGAGACAGAGGAGAGCACCAATCTGAGAACGTACCAGAAGAAAAAAAAAATCAGTGACCACATTAAAGTTGATGTTCATTAATAAATACTGCTTCTTCTCTCTCTCCCTCTCTTTTTAAAATTTGTTACCCACAGAAAGTGCATGGTACTGGGAAATGCATTTTAAGTTTGACAAATTGCTTTATGCTCTAGTTCCTTCCATGGAGTAATAAATTACCATTACTGAAAATTTTCTGCTGAGGTAAATGATTTACCCATTCATTACTCAAATACCATTTTATAACATCCAGAAGAAAAGCTAAAGCCCACAGTGTTAAACTGACTATATAAAAAAAGAAAAAAATCATAAAGGTTATTTTCTGTTTATCCCTTTTGGAAATAACCTAAGGTTTATTTGGTTTTTGTTTTTATTCAATTTAATTGTAGAAGTAGTAGACATATGGGAGAAACTTGAGAATGGTTTTAGCAGGTTGTTTTTAATTTTTGTGATTTATTATTATTATTATAATGTTCACATTTTGTCATCAAATGATAATACTTTTGTTATAACACTACAAAACTATAATATTTTTATAATAGTACATTATTATATATTAGGTACATCTCTGACCAGATTTTTGATAGCCCTATATGAACAAAAATAGGTTATAAATATACATTTTGAAACGTAGATTTTATTTGATGTCTTGGAGATATTTCTATGTTGGCACATTTATATAGATTTACTTTATGTATGTATGTATTTATTTATTTATTTTTAAAGAAATATGAACAGTGAACAGTTGAAGCTCCCTTGCGTTCCCCTCTACTTCCATTCTCCTCCGTCCCAGGAGTACACTGCGGGGTGGTTTGCCAGATTGCTCTCCAAGGTGCTGTGCCAATTTAGATCCCCAGCAGCATTGTACGAGAGAGAACACTTTCCCACAACATTGTCAGATGTTAAAATTTTTGGCCATCTGCAATGTGTTAAATGGTGTCTCGTTGTCATTTTAATCTTCATTCCTCCGATTGCTAGTGAGACTACAGATCTTTTCAAATGGATATTGATTGTTCAGGTTTCTTCTGAGAATTGCCTATTTATTCATCAACTCACTAAAGAAATTCACACCTAATAAGTACTGGGCACTGCTCTAGGTCCTTGGACACATGCGGTTCAAACAGAGTGCGCAAGGACAGAATGTCAGAGGGCAATGGCCATCACACAGGCCACTGGGCTCTCACAGTAATGTGAGGAGTCATTGGAAAGTTCGATCATAAGAGTGACCAGATCTGAGTTCTATTTTAAAGGATCACTCAGATAGCTGCAGAAAACAGAATGTAGGGGAAGAGAGTAAAAACAGGGAGACCAGTTTGCAGTTTCTGCCACTGGTAACCAGAATGAGATGGTAAGAGTTCACACATATGTGGTAGTGAAGTAATGAACTCTGTTGTAGAAACAAAGAATTTGAGATGTCTCTGAAATGCAGGTTGAGGCATCTTCATCTTTTCTAATAAAATGCAGGTTGAGGCATCTTCATCTTTTCTAATAAACCCACGCTCATAACACAAACTTTTTGTCATGTTCTAATAGCATCTCAATAAATGTATGCCCACTGAATCACTGGGAACTAAGACCAAGCCCATTTTTTCCTAATGATTTCACTTCCACTTTGGAAAGTTTAAGAAAATCTTTGGGACAGAATGTAATTAGTTTTTAAAAGCATTTAAAAAAAACCCTTAGGGGTCATAACAGTGATTAATACAGAACAATTCAATATGGAATTATCAAAAGAAACATAATGAATTGTTCTTTATTAAACATCTCTTTCCTTATTTAAAAAAAGATAGTACTTTATTTGTGTTAAAGGCTTTTGTTCCCTAACATCACTGCTTTTCTTACTTCTTGGAGATCAGGAAATAGAAGTTGGGATAGATGTTGCTATTTTAAAACTGCAGTTTTTGCCATTTCATTCCACTAGGTTTTCTGCTTCTAAATATTCAGCTCAAATTTCCATTGAGTTTGCTTATTTAATTGGTAGAATTTAAGAGAAAAACTGCTCATAGAAGCTGAAATCTATACCAAGTAATACTAACTGATCTGAGGTCAGTGTGTTTTGTTTTTGTGTTTCTACAAAGGAAAGTGACTCTTTTGGGGTCATTTAATATATAATAATTTCATGTGCACTGTTTTCTTCGTAGAAATCCCATGAAAGATATCCCTTTCCAAAAGCGTATGGAATAGTTAGTTGGAGCAATATCTCAATGTACATATAAGTAAATTAGTATGGAAATATTTCTCACATATAGAGATTTAGAAAACAATTACCTATGCGCTGGAATTCTGCGATCACCAGCAACTAGAATTACATCACACAACTGTTTATGCCTCAAATAGTTTTCCATCTTTTTAAATGTTTGTTCAGCATGATTAAGGGCTTGGAAAAATTCATCTGATGAACATGGCTCCATAGTATGGCAGGATGATAATGTCTGACTACTATTGGAAGTCCTGAAAAGAAAGACAACACATCTTTTGAAATATTGCTATCACATTGAAAAGATCTTTTCTATCAAGTCCTTTAAAAACCTTTAAATGTACTAGAAGTCATCAATGCTGCCAGTCAATAGTAACATGTAATCATTCATCATTTTTGGCTTTTAAATTCAATGATGGCTCAAATTCTAGGTGTGTCTTGTAAAAATTGTGAGTGAATGTGACATGTTAGTTAATTACTACATATATTCTTTGTGGTGTCTATTTTTGAGATTTTTTTGCTGGTCAAAATAATTTCTCTGTTGAAAAAGAGCCAAGCTATATTCATAATGATAGTATATCTCCTAACATTATATTTAAGGGTATAAGAGATCATTCTTTGGAAGCAGAAAGGCAATGAAACTATTTTAGAAACATAAGTCCAAGCCATCCTTAACTTAAAAATGGGTTATAGTCCACAGTTCATTTATAGGATAACTGTTAGAACATAAAACACAGTTGACCTTGGACCAATATGGGCTTAAATTGTCTGGGTCCACTTATACATGGATTTTTTCCAATAAACATAGTGCAGTACTAAAAATGTATTTTTCTTCCTTATATTAGTCTTAATAACATTTTTATTCTAGTTTACTTTATTGTAAGAATATAGTATATAATACGTAAAACACAAAAATTTTATGGACTCTTCATAATATTTGTAAGGTTTCCAGTCAAGAGCAGGCTATTACTAGTTAAGTTTTCAGGGAGTAAAAAGTTCTATGTGGATTTTTTACTGTATGGGTGTTGGTGTCCCTAATTCCCACATTGTTCAAGGGTCAACGTATACTGTAATAAAAACAATGTTACAAATAATTCATTTGACTCTCTAGCCTGTCTTCAAAAGCCCAGATAACCTGTAACTTATATTATAGGTAAAAGAAATCTGATGGCCTAACTTAGGTATCTAAACATTATATGAAATTTCCAAATCATTAATTTGAAAGTAGGAGTTCTATGGTTTCATTTGATTTACTGATGGAAATGGTGAAAAAGTAAAAGGGTTACTATTAGGAACTAAGTCCTAGGTCTACCCCTCCCTGCACCGTCCCCCACCAGATCACTTGAATCATGTAATCAACATCCATTGGCTATGCAATTAACTACCAATAACACCATAACTTAATTCTCATTTCTTGTCAGATCCACTTTTAGGGATATTATGATTCTGACAAATGCTTTGTCGATTCAATCCTCACTGTATCTTGAGATTATTCTTAATATAAACATTTAATAATCTTATCAAAAAAGAAAAAGTCACTGGATCTTTCACTTTTAAAGTAGAGAAGGGAAGTCATGGAGATTAAGTGCTTTGCCAGGAGTCACGCAGTTTGTTCATGACAGAGACAGGGCTGTCACAGAGACCACTATGTGTTCACTTTTAAAGCCCTTTTTCTTTTTCTTTGGAGAATATAACTAGACCGCATTACCAGCCTCTCTAAGACAGGTGTGGTCTTATAATGGAAACAAACTGCATCACGTCCAGGGTACCGTGGCTAAGAGCAGGTGTTCCTTTCTCGTGCTTTCTTTCTCTTTACAGGAGCTGAGTGAAGAGGAGGGCTTAGAGGAAGGAACAGATAAACATACACATGGAAGGTCACCCAGGTAAGAACATTCACATAAGTTACACTCACAAGAATTCTCGCATTGTATGGAGATTTATCCATTTCAGCAGAAACTCTACCTAAATTCTCCCACCCAACACATTTTTAATGCATACAAATATGTAATGCATACAAAAATGTTCTTGGAAAATAATTGTCAATAACAATAATACAAGCAAAATATATATTATCTGGAATGCATGTGTTTATACACTATGAATATTATTGGTGTAAGGACTTGGAAAACCCAGGATAAGATACTCAACATGTAAGAGAATTATTATAAAACTATATTGAGTAATGTGTAATTATAGGTTGCTTACAGAAATGAATGAGAATTAAAAATCATTTTAAAATCTAGGAGAAGGGATCCCTGGGTGGTGCAGCGGTTTAGCGCCTGCTTTTGGCCCAGGGCGCGATCCTGGAGACCCGGGATCGAATCCCACATCGGGCTCCCGGTGCATGGAGCCTGCTTCTCCCTCTGCCTATGTCTCTGCCTCTCTCTCTCTCTCTCTCTCTCTGACTATCATAAATAAATAAAAATTTAAAAAAAATAAAATAAAATCTAGGAGAAAACATAATATGAGCAATGACAGATGATGGTAATTTTGGTGAAGAACAATTTGAAGATTTAAAACATATTGCAATAAAATGAAGTTTTATATTGTCAAAATACTGACAAATGATTAGAAGAGTTTTACTAATCTAATAATGAAAGAAAATTAGAATTTTTAATTTTCATAAACCACAAATTCTTTCAAGAACAAGATTAAGTAAGGAAATCAAGTACTTCTTTCTTAGGGTTCCTATATTTTGTATTACATTTCTTATATTAAATTCTTATTGGTGGCAAGACAGTTGAATGTTTTTGAGTTAGCTGAATGTTTTTGAGTGATGAATTGCCATCATCCAAACATAAATGCTAATCAGTGTTAACTTTTGAAAGACCAATAGAATTTTATAATAGGATTACAAGGCTAGTTTTGATGTTGGTATATAAGCCTAACTAATAAATCAGCAATACCTTTTCCTATCAAGAACTTTCAGGATGCTTGGCTCTTTAACTTCTGGAATGAGTAAGAACAGCCTGAGGACACTTTCAGCATCTGTGTTCAGAGCCTCATTCCCTAAGACTAATTCACTACGTCTGAGATGGAACCCGAACTTACATTTTTTGAAAGCCCTACAGATGATCTGAACACACATCACAGGCTGAAAAGCAGTGGTGTATACTTGAGGAAGAGATTACACAAATTAGCATGTGATGAACTTACAGGTTCAAAGCACCACTTTATACCATAGATACTTTATTTCAAACATGTGTAAACTGAATTTTTTTGACTTAAATATTTTAAATGAACTAGTTGAACTTAATGGAATATTTGTTATTTTTAAAATGAGCATAAAGGTAAAACATCAAAAATCATTTATATCTAAACATGTTAACAAACGGTAACATTTTTCTAAAATAACATTTCAAACTTTGTTATTTGCTTTCAAGACTTCTACTGCCATCATATGTTAAATAAGCATATTATTTCATTGTGACAATTAATTCACTGAGATTTCTGGGTACAGAAATCACTTCCATCCACTGCTACAAAAGGAATGCAGGCTTCTGATTTGTATCCTATGGAAAAGTGAAGCCACCCATTCACAAAAGGAGCATGAAAAAGTAAGAAACAGAGCTATTAAAAAGACTTGAAGTGGGGCAGCCCAGGTGGCTCAGTGGTTTAGTGCCGCCTTCAGCCCAGGGCCTGATCCTGGAGACCTGGGGATCAAGTCCCATGTCAGGCTCCCTGCATGGAGCCTGCTTCTCCCTCTGCCTGTGTCTCTGCCTCTCTCTGTGTCTCTCATGAATAAATAAAATCTTAAAAAAAAAAAAAAAAAAAGACTTAAAGAGCTGCACAGCTTTCTGGCATTTCTTGTTTTGTTTTTAAGAAACTTGGGAGTTTATATATATAATTTTAATAATACAAGAATTTACTAAAAAAAATTACTGCATCACTATACAATTACAGGATCTTGGCCATTAAAAAATTATATACAGAATTTTTACATCTAGGAGGAACCTATGCATTTAATTCAATTCCCTTATTTTGAGATGAGAAAATCTGAAGCCTAAAATGGACAAAGTAATCCACTAAAGACACATAGGCAGCCAGTTACAAAGCTAGGATCAGGAAGCCTTCAGAGTGTTGCCCAAACCACTCACAAATAAATGGAAATTCTTAGGCCTTTACCCTTAAGGTATCAGTGAGCTCAAGGGCTAAGGGTACGAAAGGAGAATGATAGTACAATATGAATGAAGGTAATCTCACAGAAAGAAAAGAGAATTAAGAATTTTAGACAAAATACCGCTATGTGGCTGCCCCTTTGTTGGGTATGAGAACAAGATGTCTTTTAGGTTTCCAAGGAACAGAGGTCACATCTATATCCCTGACTAATCAGACTGCTTTTAATACTATGGCTCCGTGTAATTTACAATATTAATATTTCCTTATTACTTCTTTTCCTATTATGTGCTTTGGTTTGGAGATTTGAATTGGAGAGGTGTAGTGTAGTGGTTAAGAACATTTTAGGAAAATTCTAGAGCTGTGCCATCTAATACAATTACCACTAGCCTCATTGTGCTATTTTAATTTAATTACAATTATGTTAAAAACTCAGTTCTTTAGTTAGACGAGTCATATTTCAAATACTCAATCTCAGGAGGATAATGGCTGCCAAAATGAATAGTGCAGATATAGGACATTTCTGTCAATGCAGAAAGTTCTATTAACTTTTTCCAATAGCAAAACGGGAATAAGTAACACATGGTACTTTCTTTAGTGGATACCTCATGGGGGAATCATTAAATGAAATGATGAATGCACCGCTCTAGCACACAATAAATACATAGTCAAGGTAAACTACTGTTGGTAGAACCTAGGTTTTCAATGGCAAATGGAAATGCCTATCTTTTGTCTTTACATAATGCTGTTTGGCTGGTTGGTTGGTTGGTTGGTTGTCTTTTAAAAAAATGATCCCCAGCATTATCAATTTTATAATTAATTCTCATACTTCCTAATTAAAGTGGTCTTTTAGTAAACCTGACAGACATCACAACACACAATACAAATATTTGGGAATAGGCCATTTATGGAGCATTTAATATATACTTCTTTCAATATATTCTACTCCATCTTTTACATGATTATAGAGGGAATACATCTAACCTCTCTGCTTCATTTTATTTATATGATGTTACTAGGATGGTAAATCATTAAAATCTTTCATAGGAGATGTTCACTGTAGAGAACTATGCATTGCTGAATATTTGCAGGCTATAACGAAACATTTAATTTTTAGCCTATTGTCCCTCTGCAGTAGGCAATGAACTTGTAAGTCAGAAAAACACCTAAACATAGAAAAGAGGCAAGTATCAAACAGAATCAAGTTATCAACGATTTACAGAGCAACTCCTATTATGCGATATTGCACCAGTTGTTAGAAACTGTGGAGATGCAAAGAAAGAGAGGATTCTTTAGTGAAGAAATCTGAAGAGTCAAGTTTCATGAACTGGAAAAAAAAAATTAAATAGCAACATTGCCTAGCCCTTCAGATTTCATACATGTGCACACTTGCATATACACATACAAAGTATGTTCCAGGACTAATATTACCTTTTAGTAAAAACGACTTAGAGCTCTTCACTTTTGTCATCAGAATTTGCATTAGGCTTTCTTCATGGAGTAATTTTTCAAAATAAGTTTTAAAAATCACTTCATAAGAATTACATTGTATGTAGATTTGAGTAGAAAACAAAGCTGCATTGAGATTCTAACTGGTCTGTTTGGCTCACTCCCTCGGTAAGTGATTTACTCCCAGCTATCTGCCTCATAGCTTTTGGTATTCAGAATTCATGCTTTTGCAAAAGTGCAAACTACCGTATCATGAATCTTTTGGCATTCTCTACAAATATTCAAAACCACAAATGTAAAATAAGAATGTAAATTGCTTTGTATAGGCTAACAGTTTCTAAATCTTTTTTATGCATATCCTTTCCTGTATACTTTTAAGCATGTGCCCAAATATATGGATGTTTATCAGTTTATAAAAGATAGATACCACTGTACAATTATTGTTTGTATTCTAAAACATAGAAAAAATAGAGCTTTAAAGGGATAAAGGGATGCAGTTAATAATATTGTAACAACTTTGTATGGTGACAGATGGTAGCTAGATTTATCATAGTGATCACTTCATAATGTATATAAATGATCACTGTTGTACACCTGAAACTAAAATTGCATGTCAACTACATTTGAATAAAAAAGGCATCAAATGAAATGTAAATAGAAGCTCTATTTTTACCATCTCTCCAGCTGATCATTTTGTACATCCCCAATTGGAGTATAATTGCTATTAGAATACAGAGAAGGGAAAGATCAATATGAGCTAGTGTTTGGAAAGGCAACACGTACGAAGTGAGATCTGAAATGTGCCTTGGAATTAAGTGGGTAAGGTAAAAGAGGATTCAGGGTGTCTCCTTTAAGGGGAGGACAGAGCAGGTATATACGGAGAAACGACAAGAGGGAAGGAAAAAAGAATACGTTCACCTCTTCCCTTCTCAAGACAAAGATTTTTGATTTTGGAATTTAAAGGCATTTTTCCTGGTACTATGGCCAGAATATCTACAGTGAAGGGAATTAAATGTTTGTAAGAATCAAATTTTCTTAAATAATAGCCAGTGTGAAGGGGAAGGGCTATTTTATACAGGGGACAATTTTATACAACGCTCCTGAGAATGAAAATAATAGTAATGTTCCTGAAATAACTTTGAGAATATAAATCAAACATCCTAAAAATGCGCACATCCTTGGGACTTTATCAAAAGGAAACAATCATGTTTGTATACAGATCTCACTATATGGAGGGTTTATCACAGGTTGTTTCTTTTCTTTTTTTTTTTTAAGATTTTATTTATTTATTCATGAGAGACAGAGAGAGAGAGGGAGTGACACAGGCAGAGGGAGAAGCAGGCTCCCTGCAGGGGGACCTGACATGGGACTTGATCCCTGGTCTCCAGGATCATGCCCTGGGCTGAAGGTGGCCCTAAACCACTGAGCCACCAGGGCTGCCCTCACAGGTTGTTTCTAACAGGAAAATATTGGAAACAATCTAAATCCCAAAAAGAAACAGAACATTGGTTAAACAAGAGATGTATCTGTGCATAGGAGGATGATGCAGCCATTTAAAAAGTGGATGACATGGAGAACTGTTTTAGTGGACATTGTTTTTGCCTCTCCAGGATTCTTTCTTATGGTGAGAGACTCATTTCTACCTTTTGGGAAACCATACATTCCCCAAGTCAGTCCACATGACATGGGGAGAGATGAATCTTCCCCTGGACAAAAATGAACAAGGGACTGGGACCTGGCTAGTAAAAGTATTGTATCTCCTGGCAGTTATGATTGTTTGACAGAACTCATGATTCAAATAAGGCCAATCAGAGTCAATTTTAAGATGTTGGTTGGCACTCTAGAAGAGTCACTCTCTTTCCACCGAGGTTGCTAATAAAAAGTAAACTTGCAGTTGCAAGTGGTTTTTGCTACCACACTGAGAGCCTGCGTGAGAAAATCCCATCACAAAGGAAAACAGAGTCTAGACAGGGAGAATAATCGATTTCTAGTGTTATTTGAGTATCTGAATTCAGCCATGAATAAAGCTAAGATCTATCCTTGGATTTTTTATTTACTTACATCAATCAAAAATTTCTAGTTTTTGCTTAAATCAGTTTGAGTTGGGTTTCTGTCTTGTGTGACAAGAGTCCTAATTTTAATATTTACATTAGAGTAAAAAAGTCGGTTACAAAATAGTAGGGACGCTAGGGTGGTTCAGTAGTTAAGCGTCTGCCTTCGGCTCAGGGCATGATCCTGGAGTTCCAGGATCGAGTCCCACATTGGGCTCCCTGCATGGAGCCTGCTTCTCCCTCTTCCTGTGTCTCTGCCTCTGTGTGTGTGTGTCTCTCATGAATAAATAAATAAAATCTTTTAAAAAAAATAGTATCTACAGTAAGGCTCAGATTTTCACTCTAAAGATACATATTTTTATTATACACGTACAGAAAATATACTGGAAGGACACTTCCCCAGATTGTCAGTGGCTGTTATTTTGGGGTGGCAGGGTTATTAGCGGTTGTTCTGTTTTTTTTAAAAAAATATTTATTTATTCATGAGAGACAGAGAGAGAGAGAGAGAGAGAGAGAGAGAGAGGCAGAGACGCAGACAGAGGAGAAGCAGGCTCCATGCAGGAAGCCTGATGTGGGACTCGATCCCGGGACTCCAGGATCACGCCGTGGGCCAAAGGCAGGCGCCAAACTGCTGAGCCACCCAGGGATCCCCTCTGTTTTTACCTATTTCTACTCTCCAATGTCTCTATGGTCAAAATATTACATAATGGGGGGGGGGGAGTTTAAAAATCCGTTCTGAAGAATTCTGTTCAGCTATCTTCACCTCTTGCACCTGTTGATTATAACTCCTAGATCATTCTTTCCTTCTACCACAGTAATGAGTTTTGCTGGACACTTGGCTACGCAGATAAAGATTACAGTAGTTCTGAGTCTTCCTTGCAGCTAATTGTGACCACATGTCTAGGTCTCACCAATAGGATGTCAACAGAGCTGATACATGCAACTTGTATTATTGGCCTAACGTCCTCCCTTTCCTTTTGCTGGGCTTTCCCACAGGCTGGAATGCAGAGAGGGAGTTGAGAGTAAGCTAGCTTTGAACATAAAGAAAGGATAATACCCTACAGGATGGAGAAACAGTATGGAAAGCATCTTGGTCTCTGAGTGAACTTGTGAAGCAGAGCTCCTTATCTGCCCTGAGCCACTTGCCCATCTGTTAGGAAATAGTGAAATAAACCTGTTTTATTTGAGTCACTGTATTTCTGAATCTCTTCTCATCTTAGCCTATTCTCTACTAATAGGCTCCCTAAAGTTAAATGACCAAATTACATGGCTATGCACATATGGGTGTATATGTAGGGTGTGTGTGTGTGATTGTTTTCATGCCTAATATACCTAATATTAAAAAATGTAAAACCTCACTATCTAGTTCCAAATGGATAAAAATGAAATATAAGCAGTAAGCGGCATAAAGGCAGTTTCTTCTGCCTGGAAAATCTGAAGTTAAAAGGGCCAGTTGTGTAACTGAACTGCCTATTCTTTGTCCTAGGCCGATTCTTCAGCTTTCCCAGCAGTTCTGGGAACTAATACAATTCCAGTAAATCCCCATTTTGTTTAAATCACCCAGTGAACTTCAGTGGCTTAAAGCTGAGAAGTAAGGGCAGCCTGGGTGGCTCAGCGGTTTAAGTGCCTGCCTTTGGCCCAGGGCGTGATCCTGGAGTCCCAGGATCGAGTCCCACGTCAGGCTCCCTGCATGGAGCCTGCATCTCCCTCTGCCTGTGTCTCTGCCTCTCTCTCTCTGTCTATCATGAATAAATAAATAAAAATCTTTAAAAAAACCTGATAAGTAAGAGTGATAAGAGCAGACAGAGATGCTTCAGAAGGTACATGAGCTCCTTGAACTGTAGAGAAAATATTTAACACTCACATGTGCACACACAGGCCTGCATATACCTGCAAATGCACACACAGTGTCTTGTGAGAAGATGTTCCAAGGTTTATGTCAAAGGAATTCCAGCTATGGCTTGGACATTTACATGTGAGGGAGGACATGCAATATAGTCTTCCCAGGTACTAGCGCATTATAGTTGAGCTTCTTTGCCAATTCTGGGAACAGAATTCGCTTCATGTGGAAATGTTGAGGATTTCATTTCAAACTGTACCAGAATTAGGGCAGCCCCAGTGGCTCAGTGGTTTAGCGCCGCCTTCAGCCCAGGGCCTGATCCTGGAGACTCAGGATTGAGTCCCACGTCGAGCTCCCTGCACAGAGCCTGCTTCTCCCTCTGCCTGTGTCTCTGCCTCTCTCTCTCATTAATAAATAAATAAAATCTTAAAAAAAAAAAAAAGATGTGATTCTTCACATCTCAACAAACTATACCAGAATTAATACATTGGTTCAAACAAGAAGATGCAGAGATAACATAAAGAAGGTCAAGAAAAAGAAGGTAGCACTTGAGAAAAGGTAAAGATCACTCCTTGTTGGGAGATGAGGAAGCCCTAAATGCCTTCAAGAGGCATCAAAGAAGAGTGTTGTGCATCTGCAGTTGAAATATGGGGGGAATAAGCCACCAAGTAACACGAGTCAGATAGATGGCTGTGGTTGAAGAGTTGTGGCCCCATTAAAAGACTATACCTGGGGCAGCTCCAGTGGCCCGGGGGTTTGGCGCCGCCTTCTGCCCAGGGCGTGATCCAGGGGAATCGGGATCGAGTCCCACGTCAGGCTCCCTGCATGGGGCCTGCTTCTCCCTCTGCCTGTGTCTCTGCCTCTCTCTCTCTGTCTGTCATGAATAAATAAATAAAATCTTTAAAAAAAAAAAAAGACTATACTTGTAAGCAAGCTAGGCTTGGCATTTTCAAGAACAGGCTGAGAAAATTAGCTGAGGAGAGAAGGTGAAAGTGGTTAGAGTGAATCATCAACTATTATGTTAATCCAAGTTGAACTTGGTGATGAAACAGTCATAGACAGCTGCCTACTGGTGTGTGAACATGAAATCGACATCTTAATTCTTTGGGTTCAAAATGCAGCTACTTCCAAATAATCAAGGTCAATATCAACAGCGATAAGTCAGGCTGATGGTATGCATCCTTGATGTGATGTGATGAAAATGCACTTTACACCTTTGTGGCCTTCCTCTGCAAACTCATAACCTCAGTTTAATCACAAAGAAAACATCATATAAATCTCAATTGAGAAAACATTCTACAAAACACTTGACCCCACTCCCCAAACTGCCAAGGTCATCAGAAACAATGGAAGTCTGAGAAACTATCGCAGCCCAGAGAAGCCTAAGGAGACATGATAACTAAATGTAACGTGGTATTCTGGATGGGATCTTACAACAGAAAAAGGACATTAGGTAGAAATTCAGAAAATGTGAATAAAGTATGGACTTTTGTTAATAATAATTTATCAATATTGGTTTATTAAGTAACACATGTGCCATACTAATATATTACACATAGGAGAAACTGGGTGTGGGGTATAAAGGAATTCACTATACTGTTTTTCAATTTTCCTATAAATCTAAAACAGTTGTAAAGATATAAAGTTTTTTTTTAAGGCAGTTTTATTTCACTTACTGACCTTGAGCAAGTTATTTAGCTTTTCTGTTCCTCATTGGCTCATCTATAAAATTAGAATAACTGGCTAATTCTGGCTATCTCAGAAATTTGTTGTGAAGATTAAATGAATTAAATGAAATGCTTAAAACAGTGCTTTGCAGATACTAAGCACCCAGCTAGTATTAGCTATTGCTGTTTTTGAGTATTTATAAAGCACAGTAATATTTTACACATAGACTAAATATGTGACATACAGATCTGACATATAAAATATTAAATTCTATGAACAAAGCTTGAAATAGTGTAATTTCTCTCAGGATGTCAAAAATTCCATAACTTCAAAGCTGGCTCGTCAAGTGAAGTGTAAACTGTGTTTGTACTGTATGTGCTCACACAGTGGGTCACAATGTAAACTTTTCTGGCCCTGGAAAAAATTCATCCTGAATTAAGGTATTAGAAACCTACTGCACAGTGATAATCCCCCTTAGTGTCTAAAATTCCTCATAGTTTGAAAAATAAGGATTGTATTTCACTATCAAAGTAATGACTTAGATGATTCCCATGGAGAAACTGCTGGCTAGGCTACAGGCCTAAGATCTAAGCTAAAATACGAAAACTTCTGGGCACCTGTGTGGCTTAGTAGGTGAGCACCTGCTTTCAGCTCAGATTGTGATCCCAGGGTTCTGGGATCAAGTCCCGCATCCAGCTCCCTGCAGGAAGCCTGCTTCTTCCTTTGCGTATGTCTCTGCCTCTCTTCTGTGTCTCTCATGAATAAATAAATACAATCTTTTAAAAAATATGAAAACTTTTAAAGATTTTATTTATTTAGAGAGCAAGAGCAGAGAGGGGCAGAGGGAGCAGGAGAGAGAGAGAGAATCACAAGCAGACTCTATGTTCAGCATAGGACTGAATGTGAGGCTCCATCTCAAGACCTGAGCTGAAATCAAGAGGTGGACTCTCAACCAACCAAGCCACCCAGGTGCCTCCAAAAGATGAAAACTTTAAAATCACTTAGATGTGTGGCAGGAGAAATTAGCAGAAGTCAAAGGGCTTAGGTTGACATTTCTCCTAGTTAGAATGCAACTAATCAAACATATAAACAACATATGATGCCTTGAACATCTGTCTTAAATTGTGCAGATCCACTGTGGGTACTAAGATTTTGTGTAGGTAAAACCGCTCAGCTGTTTTCCCTTTTTTCTAATAATTCAAAATTTCAGTCTAAGTTCTGAGCTCTACCTAATTATTATGAATGCTTAAATTAGAAATTCTCCATATATCATGTTATATATTTCCTCGTTAGGTCTTTAATATTTTAAGATACCAATCTCTAACATACTCGCATGTTTACTATGTTTCATCTTTTGTAAATATTACATAAAAAAAAGTATTGTTCCCAAGTTCTATACAAAAATTTGATGTCAGTGTAGCTTCCTTTGACATTAACAGTGACAGCCTTTGATTTGTTTACAGTGGAAGGGCAACCACCTAAAGAGACTGCTCACTTAATCAAAAAGCTAGGGGCAAATAAATGTATCCTTACGACAAAGAGCTGAAGGACTGAAGGAAGATGAGAGAATCAGATATATTTAATCTAGAAAAAAACAGAAGAGGAGTAGTGTACACACAAATGACATTTCTAAATCTAGAATGGTTTGTCTTTTGGTTTTTTGCAGTAAGAAATTAGTATAGAAATTTCAAATCTTTGCGAATATCGAGTTGCTTTGAAACATTTCTCCTCTTCTATCTAAAATTCAGAGACCTTTTAAAAGTACATTTTATTTTTGAAATAATATTTTAGGAATAGTTTGGCCACTGCAGATGTACACTATTTATTCCCAACTTATTATTTACTTTCTCAAGCTTCTTGATTAGCATTTTAAAAACAATTACATTTAGATTTTTTTAAATATCGTTGTCTTTCTTTTATATATCCTGTAAGTAAAAATGTCAATTTTAAGTCCTTGAAGTACACATATAGCAATCTCTCACTAAAAAAAAAAAAAAAAAAAAAAAAAAAAAAAGGTAGTCTTTTTCTTTCATACTGAATACCTCACTAAGATGGTATTTCGATATGGATACTAAGGAATACAATAACTTAATGTCAATAATCATTAGCTATGCATACTACCTTTGTTGTAAGGAAGTAAATTATAGCAACCAATGTGTGTATAACCTTTCCAACTTCATACATTGTATATAAATTTTATACTCGCATATGTATAACTCTCCAGGTAGTAGATGTATGTTAAGATTTTTATAATTTATGGTGATGAACGAATGTTTTGTTTTTCTGATTTTGTTAAAATAGTTTTGATACACTGCATTTATTTTCAAATGGAAAGATGGTTACTTTTTGGTTTTCCACAAAAATGATAAACCCTGAACCTTTTACTATATATATTATTATTCTCTTTATGGCAACAAGTCTCTAAAGAAAATACAAAGCAATCATACCATACTAACTCAAACTGATCTCCATATTAAAATTATTTGTGGCTCTTATTCATCTAATGCCAAGTCACGAACTAATTAAAAACATTTTAAATTAAATACACTAGTTACCTATGTAAAGATATGCCCCTCTTTCCATTATACAAATGATTATAGATGGCTGGTCTATATTTATTATTATTCCAACACCACAGTTCAGAATTCCATGTTCTGAAGGTTAGAAAAGGAGAAGGCAATAAATATCCCCAAGTAAGAGATACGTGAATATATGAACTCATTTTGTCTCCATCTCTTATGATGTCTATAATTAAGAACCAACATACAAATTCCAAATGTTATCAAAACCTGCAGAGAAATTTTTTAAAAAGAATCCAGGAATCAAATTAGACAAATAGCCTTTAAATATTTAGAAATATTTTTGCATGAAAATGAACCAGAAAGATGATTTTCATGCTGTCACTTGTTACATAATATGCTACAGAAGTTTAAACTGATTGACAAGAAAATTCATTTCAAAGATAAAGCCAGGTTTCAAAGGGGAAGATGAATAAAGTCATTGAGAAATCAACCAATTTTTTTCCTTACGTTCTCTCCTCAAACTCACTCTCCCTTCTCCTCTCCCTGTTTCAGCAGCTGACCATATCTAGCCCCTGTGTTTCCTTAAACTCTCGTAAAGAATGTCCTTCACTTCCCTAAATAGCACAATTTTCAGTGAAGTGAAGGTAACGGGAATTAGAAGCTGTCATCTCAGAAAGAGACATGCTACTGTATTTTCTGCATTAGTCTGGAGGGCTGCAACATAGGACAAAGAGAAATAACCGTAAGAAAAATATTATTGTAACTACAATGGTGTAAAAAAATTTACTGACAACTACAACGTGCATCTCCTTGTAAAACCTTCCATTTTCATTAAAATTAAAAAATGACTCCATAATCTGTTGCAAAGTAAAATGTCATGTCTTCTATAGTTTTGCTATAACTATAGAAGGTAAATGAATGAAGCAAACTGCAAGGCAATGATGCATAAAATTGCTACTATGTATTATTTTCAAGGTAGAGCCATATCTATATATGGAACACAAGATATTTCAAAATGAATGCAACTTGTTGTCTTTACAATTTTAAAGAATTAAAATTAATATTAGAACATTTTAGTAAACCCTAGCAAAAGTACCATATATGCATACCAGGATGTTATATATGTATATGTACATAGAGGTATGTATATTATCATAGATAAATAAATAATAATACTAAATTATTAACACTATAGAGAATATACCCCCACACCCCATTTCTAACGGTAAGAAAATAATCAACCTGCATGAACTGGAATCAGATTCATTTTCTTCTTCACTAGTGCCATCATCCACTTCTGGTCTATCCAGCCAATGTGCACCGCCACAATCTTCAGCTGTAAACTCAAATGCAGGGACTTCAGAGGTGGATGCCATTGGCCAAGAAGGTGAATTCTGAAAATCCAGTTGGCTGGACCTTCGGTAACCAATTGAAGCCAAAGGCAATTGTAGGCTACATGGATCTAAAAACTTTCTCCCACCGTTTGCTCCAGTCTGTCCTCGATTCCAAAATTCTCCCTGCTGGCTGTCAACTGTAGAATTAGATGATGCTTGATGGCTAAACCACCTCCATCTGATTTTCAAAATCTGCTTCACATCAAACTCTTTACGAGAACCAGACATCCTCAGAGAAACCAAGTGATCGTCTAGGCAACGGGCAAAAAGCACTGCACACAGATTTGTGCATCCAACCAAGACAAGAGAAGTATATGCCCTGCTGTACACAATAAACAGATTGAAAGGAAATAAATCACGTTCACATATATATCTACATTAACTTTTATACCAATATAGCAGATTATAAAGAACAAAGGAGAATGAATAGCGATGAAACACGGTGGAACATTCCGTTCAATCAGAGCAAACTCTCATCCACCTATCCTGAAGCAGCTAGACCACTTTCCCCCCTCTTTTCCCATACTGACCATTAGCTCCCACGAACACTGACAGCATTCATTAAAGTCCTTTCAAATGCAGAACACCACCCTCTTTTCTTAAACCGCAAATGACAGAAACAGAAAGCACTATCCCATTGCAATATCTCAGTCTCTGCTGCTTAGTATATTAACTCTTTCACTGCTGAAACCAGGAATTTATTCCAGAACATTTTCCTTTGTACATAAAAATCACCGTCAAACTAAAATGTTTCCATTTTGATACTAAATTCCTAAATGACATATCACAAAATAAGCATTTTTTTAAAAAAGCATGTTTTAATTAGATGAGTTATCGTGACTTTCAAGCTGTGCTCTTTAGATGGCAGGGGAGGGAGGAATACAAAGGTGGGGCTCCAGTTTGTTGCTTTCCGCTTCTATCTTCTTCCTTCGGGAAAGGAGTGTATTTAATTAACATGGTAAGATCTGGGGTAAGGTTTCATTTGATCAAAGGATAAGAACAAGGAGAAAGAAAAAGTCTGAAAACTACAAAGGATCAAAATATGACAGTACTTACTCTCTTGTCAAATAAATAACTTGAAGCCAACATTGCTCTATAGTTAGGACTGGGTGGCTTTGATTTAGTATAATTTCCAAATTTGTGTGACACCATTTAGAAAGAGGAGAGTGTGGCTCAAGAAAGCTACCAAGGACTGGGACAGGATTATTTCTTGGGTGTACGAGTACCCTAATGGTGCCCTCTGTCGTTAGCAAAACAAAACAATGGTCTGAACATGGTTACAGTTAGGGCAAACTGAGGAAGAAAATTTTTAAAAAATCAAAATTTAAAATGCTGAGTAGTTATTGTGAGCAAGACACTCTGCTAGGCATTGTGGGGGACACAGTTACATAATATCTTACTTCCTCCCTTCAAAAAGACTTAAACCGAGTTACTGAAACAAAAAGTACTTGACCATTTAAATAGAAGACACATGATAATCCTGCAATATTAATATACTGTGATCTACAAATACAGAATTAAGTTTTTGGGGTGCTCAATATCTAATGTTATTTCAATCAAAAGACAATGCTTATTATCAATCGACTAAAAAAAAGAGGCTGCTTCGGAGGCTTACAAAATGATTGGGAGGCATAGATCTTAACTTCACACAGCTCTTTAGAAGAATAAAAATTATTCAGGGAAATAAGAATGAGAGTCATGAAAAGCTCTCTATAATTTTGTCCCCAGTAGGTAGAACAAATAATAAATACAGTAAGAAAAAGAGATATTGGGATGGTGTGGAGTGGTACGGGCCAGTTTCATTAGGGAGAAGGCCTCTGGGAATAGGAAGTTGTATAGAAAGAATGAAGATAGATTTCATAAAGGAAGAAACATATTAATAAAAGCATGCAGTGAGCATACTGACAAAGAAAGAGGGGGAAAAATGGCAGTTTGATCAACCAGCCAGACATACCTAATTAATTTTAAGGACTAATAAGACATAAACTGGAATGAATACGATGAGATAAAATACCTTGAACATAAAGCAAAGGTATAAAGACTCACAGGCAATATTAAGTGGACCGTTGAACAGGGCAATGTTTTAGAAAATTAATTTGGCAGTGGTATGCAGGATGCATTCGAGAGTAAAACGATGCTGTTCCTGTCTGTTCACCTCCATCCCACTCCTTCATATCAACCATTCCAACTCCACTCTACCTAGCCAACTTTATTTCTATTTTCCAACAAGAACATACTGCTTCATCAGGTAAGACAGAGTCTACATTATGTTGCTCTCTCTTTTATATACTGTATGTGTCCCAAGGTCTCTGGTTTTAAGGTCTTACTCATCCTCAGAGGTTAGCCCAGGTGGCACTGCCCAGAGAGAAGCTGCTCCAATCACTCTAGCCTTGTGGGTCTCAACAAGCATGGCACCAAGCCTCTGCTCCTACCCCCAAAAAAGGCTTCTGGAAGTCGTATAGTTGTTGGATGACCAGAGAGTGCCACAGGTAAACATACAAGCATCAAAATACATTCTGTAGCTCAGACATTTTAGTTGTTTCTAGAGACTCTTGCAAGTAATGCTGCTATGCACGTTCTTGTCTGTGTTATATGATGCACATACATACGCATTCCTATGAAGTATATACGTACAGAATCAAAACTGCTAGATTAGAAGGTATGCATATGTTCAACTTTAATTGCTATTACTGATTTATACTCCTGCAACCATATGAGAATTCTAGTTACTCCACAGGCAGCCCACACTGGTGTTGTCAATCTTTAATTTTAGTCATCCTGATGAGTGCGTAGTGGAATCCCATTTGATTTTACCTTGCATTTCTTTGGTTATTAATAGTCGTTGGATAACTTTTCATGTTTAGTAGGCATTTGGATATCCTCTTTGTGAAAGGGCTTTTGCTTAGTCTTCTTCGTCTTTTTTTCAATTTAGCTATCTGTACCTTTTTGATTTGTTGGAGCCCTTTTTATTTCTAATAGGAGACCTCTACTATCAATTTTAATGTAAACCACTCTTTCCACTGAATGAGGTATTGTTATTAATTAGCATCTCATATATGCAGAGATCAATTTTGGGGTGCTAATTCTGTTCTACTATTTACCTATTTTTATGCCAAAAGTACAGTATTTTAATTATAATCTATCTGTAAGATATTTAATATTTGTTAAAGCAAGTTCCTACTTCCACATATATCCTTTTAAAATAATTTTTAAAGCTGGGTGCCTGGATGGCTCAGTCAGTTAAGCATCTGACTCTTGATTTAGGCTCAGGTCATGATCTCAGGGATGCAGGATTGAGCTCCCTGTTGGCTCTGTGTTCAGCAGGGAGACTGCCTGGGATTCTTGTTCTCCCTCTCTGCTGCTCCCTGCCTAAAATAAAGAAATGAATCTCAAAAAATAAATTTATTTTTAAAGCTAATTTTAGATATTTACCCTTCTGTATATATGTTAAAGTAACATTACCCAATCTTCTCCTCAACAAAAAGCTCTGACCCTAATAAGATTCTAAATGGAATTGCATTAAACCTGCATATTAATTGAGATGATTGGCATTTTATGAGATTAAGGCTTCACTTCTAAGCATATATGTTGTTTAGTTTATTCAGATTTCATATTCACCGATAAGATTTTAAAATCTTTTAACTATAGGTTCTATGCTTTTCTTACTAAATTTTTTAAGTCCTTTCAACTTTCTTTTTTTGTCACCATAGTAAATGCAATAATTTTTTCTAGTTTCATTTCCACATGGTTATTACTATTATAATAAAAGTATTGAAGGGCGCATGTGTGGCTCAGTCCATTAAGCGTCTGCCTTTGGCTCAGGTCATGATCTCAGGGTCCTGGAATGGAGTCCCGCATCAGACTCCCCACTGAGCTCTCCCTCTGACTCTCCTCCCCACTTGTGTTCTCTCTCCCCCTCTCTGTCTCAAATAAATAAGATCTTTAACAAAAAGTATTGAGTATATTTACCTTATATCCATTTTATTACATTTCCTCATTAGTTATATTTTTTAAATTGGTGTTCATTTCTCATTATGTTAAGTTACATGTACCTTTGAGACATCTAAGTGGAGATGTCAGATAGTTGGATAAATGTTCCCAGAACTTAGATCTAAGCTCCAAAAAACTCTAAGAGAAGTCTAATAGTGGAGAAGCCACCAAAGGAGACTGGAAAGGAATAACCAATAAAGTAGAGGAAAATCCTCAGGATCTGGTGTCAGGTAAGTCAAAGGATAAAGGTGTTTCACAACAAAAGGCATAGTCACAATATCAAATAAGAGGCTTGGAACCACATGCAAAGAAAAATGTCCGCTGGAATTGTCACTATAAAGATTTTGCCAAATCAGATAGGAGCAGTTTCAGTAAAAGGGGTGCAGACAAAGCCAGACTGTGGTGGGATTAAGAACTAATGGAATATGAGAGGAATAAGAGAGGAAGTGTATACACAACTTGTTCAGAAAATCTGAATGGTGAGGCTGCAGAATGGGATTGGAGCTGGAAGAGGTGAGGAACTGAGGTAATGGATTTGCTTATTTGCTGATTTTTTAAAATATGGAACATATTAGAATGATGAAAACAGTCCAGCAGGAAGATGAGATTGATGATTGTAGGGAGAAGCAGTGAAGCAAAAAACAGTGAAGACTTTGATAGAAGGGGAGGAAGGCACCTGAGCACAGTGGATGGTTTAGATAATCACAGGAGGAGGGATACTCCTTCTGTTGTAAGATTTATAACTTTCTAAATGCATCGATTATTTAAAAGGAAAGGCATGCATTAAGCAGTCTGCTCAAGATGAAAATCAAATCAGCCCTCTAAAAGGAGTCATGAAATAATAAAGATTAGAGGAGAAACTAAAGAATTAAGAAATAAAGTGACAGAGTTAATAAAGATCCAGCTGTTAAAAAATTTGCCAGTATATTCTCTTACGTTCTAGCAATTATAATCAAAGAAAAAAACAAATAAAAACCTAGAAAAGAGGGGGCACCTTGGTGGCTCAGCGGTTGAGCATTTGCTTTTGGCTCAAGTCATGATCCTGGGGTCCTGGGATCGAGTCCTGCATTGGTCTCCCCCCAGGGAGACTACTTCTCCCTCTGCCTATGTCTCTACCTCTCTGTGTGTGTCTCTCATGAGTAAATAAATAAAATATTTAAAAAGTTAAAACAATTTTAAAAAAGGACCTAGAGGGATCCCTGGGTGGCGCAGTGGTTTAGTGCCTGCCTTTGGCCCAGGGCGTGATCCTGGAGATCCAGGATCGAATCCCACGTTGGGCTCCCGGTGCATGGAGACTGCTTCTCCCTCTGCCTGTGTCTCTGCCTCTCTCTCTCTCTCACTGTGTGCCTATCATAAATAAATAAAAAAATTTTAAAAAAGGACCTAGAAAGAGGATAAAATAACAGTTATAGTAAAGTAGAACATTTTAATAAGAGTTAAAAAATAAAAGACTAATATGGCCACAAAAATTCTAAATGTCAAATTGAATGAGGGAAATGCTGGCAAGTGGAGAGAATTTAGGCAAGCGAAGTTGGAAAGTAGTCTTCAAGGACAGAATTTGCTCAAAATCCCTTACAGCTAAATCTCTATTTAATAGTTTTGCCTAAGGTTAAGCTTGTCTAAGCATGGGTACTTTGGGGAAAAATCTTCATTCTGGCAAAAAAGTCAAAAAATTATCTATTGATACAGTAGCTTATTAACCCCATGTTAGAAAGAGCTTTATGGAAATTATTTCCCAGCTTTAACTCAATTCTTGGGCCACACTTTATGAAAAAATATGTAGTAAGCTTAAGAATGAACACTTTCATGGCATGAAATACACCATTTAAAAAAAAATTTATTTATTTATAAGAGAGAGAGTATGGGGAGCAACAGAGAGAGAGGGACAAGCAGACCCATGCTAAGCACAGAGCCGGCTTGGGGATCGATCCCAGGATCCTGAGATCATGACCTGAGCCAAAGGCAGACGCTTAACCAACTGAGCCACCAGGAGTCTCTTAGCATTTATTTAACTTAAACTTTTCCTTCTTTCTCATCAACTTTTGCCAAACAATAAAAAATTGTTTTGCTCAAAAACTATTCAGCTCTGATGAGAAGTACTTCTTACAGTAACTATTTTATACAAGATCAATACATATTAAAAGTCATTATACTGAGCACCTGGGTGGCTCAGTCGGCTGAGCCTCTGCTTTCAGTTTGTGTCACAATCACAGAGTCCTGAGATCGAGCCCCAAGTGGGGCTCCTCACTCAGCCAGGAATCTGCTTCTCCCTCTGCCCCTCCCTCTGCTGGTGCTCTCTCTCTCTCTCTCAAAATAAATAAAATCAAAAAGAAAAAAAATAAAAGTCAGTATATTGTTATATTATCAAAGTGGCCTGCATGGACTACTCCTTATAAATTAGATCCCTCCCTGTTCTCTATCCCCTGACTCTTGAACTTCCTTTCATAGCACTTATCATTGCCTGGCATACTAGATGTTTATTCCTTTAGTTACCGTCTTTATCATTACTACAAAGTAAGCTCCAGTAGGGCTTTGGTTACTCATTATAGCCTTTGTACTTAAGCATGGTATCTGGCAGACAGTAGGTGCTCAATAAATAGTTCTCTAATGAATGAATATATCCAACAATTATGAGAAATAATAAAAATATACACATTTTTGAAATTATTAAAGACTAATTTTTAAAATATTAAAAAAAACACATTTACTTCTGATGACAAAACCTTCCCAGTATTTATTTTTTCAGCTTAAGAGAAAAATCACAACATGTTACTCTAACAATTTCCTTCTTCTATTTCATTCTTTAGGCATGAAGTTTTTTTATCACTTTGAAATCTAATGGCTAAATAGCCAATGTTTTTTCAGGGTGACCAATATTTTCTTCAAACTGATTATCAAATTATACTTTGTACCTCTCTTTTAGTTTAATAAGTTGGCTTTCCTGAAACTTGAGGTAGAGCTCAAACTACTTAAAATGGGAAAGTGTTGATTATGAATACATTTTTCAAAATGTAATTAAAGAGTCCACATGCAATTTCTGCTTCAACTCTGCTCAAATGTTAGCTTATGAATTTATGAGCTGACTCTATTCAGTATTGTAACAGCAACACTGAAATGTCATTAAGATAAACTGTAGATGAGCTCACTTTAACAGGGTGACTTCTAAAGGCACAGCTTTACTCCACAATAAAAATCAAAGCTACTGAATAACTGGGTTATATGGGTAATTGTTATTATACAAACCTTTCTTCACATAGAGTTTTTAAGACAACAATATTTGTTTTATGAGTAATCAACTATAATGAATCTATTCCTGTAGTTTTATGTGTAATATAGATTGCATAAACACTTCAATAATTTTGTTTTCCTTCAACTATGAGAAGGAGTTACAACACATGATTTCAAAGAATCTTTTAAAGTCTGATGTTCCAGGATACTTTTAAAACTTAGTCAAAATAGGTCTTTTATCAGAATTTGGCTTAAACATTTGAAAACTAATATAATTCCATGAACTCTTAAATTCCAAACATTTCAAAATGCTGGCAGAAAATAATTTACACAGATTAGAAAATATGTAAAATTTAAGCTTTAATTTCAGAAATATATCAGATATTCTGTACCTCTCCTCCAACTCCATAAAAAGCGAATGTTATAAATGTGGGAAAAAAAAAAACCTGTTTATGTAAATTCAACACATCTTTGTGCTGTATGCAGAAAGAACTTAAAAAAGAAAACAGACAATAATATCTATCAGGGTGCGGACCACTATATCCCTAACACCTGATATAGTGCATAGCATTCAAATATCTACTAAATTTAAATCAAAGAATAAATAAATAAATTAACGACACAGATCTTGATTTCAAAGGTCTTAAAATCTAGTAGAAGAGGGTTTTGAATGATGCTCTTACTGAATTATCAAGGAGGAATTATCTCCTTTATCTGTGAGATGATGAGGTTCTTGAGTCAAATGAGGTATGCTTCAAAAAAATTTGGCAACAGTGAAGAACAGATTTGTGAGGGAAGAGGCTGCCAGTAGGGAAACCAGTTAGAAAACTTTTCAAGGTGAGAGGTATAGTTTAACCTTGGCTGGAGGCAATGAGATCTGACAGGGAGATGGGCATTAAAGATATTACAGAGACAGAAGTTAGAAGATGTCTGTTGCAAATGAACAGGAAGCACTCAAAGATGACAGCATTTTCAAACTTGGGTGCTTGGAAGAATGGTAACATCAACCTGAAGAAAGAAGTAAGAAAGTTACAGATTTCAGGAGGATTGAGTGTAGTTTAGGTAAATTTGGTTTTAATTAAGTATCTAGCAACCAAATAGAGGAACAGAGTTCTGGAGTCTTTCTATTTTACAGTTAAATATCAATCTCTTTAAGAAATCAGAAATTTAAAGTGTGCATAGATGGGCCCTGGGCTGTTAACACTGGTTATTTTTCCATTCTTTTCACTAGTTACAACACATGGCATCAAAAATTTCTTTTGTAATTAAAAAAAAACAAAAAACCTTAGAATACAATATGAAATTCAAAATAAGGATTCTAGCACAATGTTAAATCTTTTACTTTGTTAAAAAACAATTGGGAAATAGTTCTGGTTTAATCCATAATTGAAAATTAAAAATAAATATTGAATTTAAATTCAGTTGTAATATCGTAAGAGATTCAGCTTTGTAAACTATGCAGAGGATTAAAAGCTCAGCAGTTGAGAACTCTGAAATACACTGAAAATTGAAGTTGTTTCATGGTAAAAGCTATCTAATATAGGAATTTTATTTCTTTGTGTACCCTCAAAGCACTGTGTCACGTACTTACATAAGATCAAGGTGAAAAAAATGACTAAGGTAAATTTTAACCTTCGAACTCAATTATGTCTCCTTGTTACATGATCAGACTGCATCCAAAACTACTTGTGTAGATAATTCAATAATCCCACAGAAATTACTTACTTAATGTCTGCCTTCTTCCCTAGACTAGAAACTCTATGAAGGTAATAGAAAGAACCATGGCTTTTGAGACACTTACAATGTAGGAATTGACATTCAATTTAAACATTACAATACAGCATGGTAAAGATACACAGAGGCATGCATAGGATGGAAGGTCAAAGAATATATTTTCAGTCTAGCTGGATGTCTGTAAAAGCCCTTTGTCAGATGGAAACTCATAGTTAGTCCATTAAATGGAAACGTCAGTAGCTGTAAAAATTATATTCACATATCTTTATTTTATTTTTTAAAATATATTTATTTATTTATTCATGAGAGCCACAGAGAGAGAAAGAGAAAGGCAGAGACACAGGCAGAGGGAGAAGCAGGCTCCATGCAGAGAGCCCGATGTGGGACTCGATCCCTGGTCTCCAGGATCACGCCCTGGATTGAAGGCGGCGCTAAACCGCTGAGCCACCCGGGCTGCCCTATTCACATATCTTTAAAGATTTTAACCGAAACACATACATATACATTCATTCACGGATCTTTTCATATAGGGTCAATGCCACATATTTGATGTGGGCCCCCTACTGAGTCCGGGTCCTTTCTTGTAGAAGCCATGCCCACAATGACCCAACATCCATGATTTCCATTTAGGGTTTCTATTAATGGAGAGAGAACTTAAAAGCACTTCAAAAATAATATGAATACAGAATCTATTAGACTACTGGTCTGTCTACCATGAGATAAAAAGCTTGTGCCAGAATGTAAATTAATGCACTTCTTTGAAGGAGAAAGTGTTACCATGAAAAAAAAAAGTCAGCTGAACAAAACAGTGTGCTTAGTGATGTGGCTTATTTACATTTCAGGGTGAGTTCACTTCCTTGAGACTACTAATGGTCTAAAACCATTTAGATGGCCCATGAACTTTAACACTCACTGCTTTAGACTTTGATGATCTCCAACATACACCCACCCCCAAACTCACCCCCACCCCCCCAACCTTCATCAAATTTGATAACAAATTTGTTAAGAACTTTTATACTAAGATGTCCCAGAGTATTCAACTTCATTTTCAAAAAATGACTTCTCTTTTCTTCATCCTCATTAACACACTTATACGTAATTATTTATTATTATAAGCAAACTGTTAAAAACATAATTTTCATGATTATTATAATAAGCATAACTGTTAAAACATAACATTCATAATTATTATAATAAGCATTACTGTTAAAAACAGGTTTGTGAATAAACACAAGCAACTTTTGGTGAGTACTCATCAGGTAAGCACACAGTTTGTGCACAGTTGTGCCCTACTACAGGGCATCCTATTTAGCCATATTTAGTTGGCCCTGGGGACCAGTAAGTACAATTTATAGAGAGAAGGGAGTGCATTAGGTTAAAACTATGAGTCAACTCAGAGGAAGCTATTTGAGGGTGCTTCTGCTATTATTTTCTCACATTATTACTTATTAATGGTAGCCTAAGTGATATAGCAGAAAGCTTGAGTCAATAACTAATACACCAGCTAGCTGTATAATTTGGGCAAATCACCTCTTCGGCCTTCAGTTTTCTTTTGAGTTCAATGGGATTAAGTAAATAGTATGTGCAAATATTAAGGATTTGGATTTCTAATGGCAGCTACTATTTCCTAAGTGCGCAAATGTGAATGGTAATATATGAAGTATTCTACATTGAGTGGGTCTTTAGTTGTCTCACTCTAGCAAACAGGTGTCATTCCTCTCTCCCCTGACATATGAAGACACTGAAGTCAAGTGAGGTTACAGATATCTGCTGAGTATCAGGGTTCAATGTGAATCCAGGACTGACTCTAAAGACTATATACTTTCAAGTATACCACATTGCTTCTTGCATAAAAAGTATTCTCATTTGGAACTCAAAACTACATTGTGAGAAGGTAGAGTAGATATTTACCCCCATTGTCCGAATGGGTAGCAGATTCAGACTATTGTTGATTTGTACAAGGTTAGATATCAAGGAGTTGTAGAGCAGACTTAAATTCTTTACCAATAAGATCTGACTAAAATAAAAGCAAATAAGGCACTAAAAGTAAAAAAAGAAACCAACCAACCAAAACAAAACAAAACAAAACAAAACAAAACAAAACAAAGACAACCCTTAAAGCACACATCACTCCCAATATAACAAAATACTAAATTCATGACAATTACAACTAAATGCTAAAGTGGCCTTTATTCCTAAAGTACAAGAGTCTCCCAGATTTCCTCCCCCTTGACTCCTTCCCAACTTCTGTCACTAATTCTTATAGGGTAAAGGGCTGACCTATATTAATATATATCAAAAGTACCTTTTCATCTCCCAGCTATTTATTGGTACTAATATCTGGTAGTAAAGCAAACAACACTTAAAACATCAGTTAAATATTATATGGTCTTTTAATCCCTGAACTCATCTATAAAAGTTATCACAGTTGATACTATGAAGACCACAACATAATTATAACAAAATGTTTACTTTTTAAAAAAGCCCTTTAACTTGATGATAGGTTAAAAAAAAAGAGATATTTCCTTGCCACCCACTCTTAGATTTTGTGAATTTCTGTATATATTCACTGTGGCACAAGGATGAAGACTGTAATACCATAAAGATAATGGCAAACCACAAAGTCCTGCTTGATCCTTTATGGTTGGCATGTGCTGAGACACCCAACTGTCTTATGTGCCATAAAAAGTAATAATCTGGATAACCATCATTTTGTCTTTTACTGACCTGAACCGAATCCAGTATTTCTATCTTCTGTGTAGCCTTATGGTGATGGAGGAGAATAAAGTAATCAATCAGTACTCTCTAGACACAAATATAATCAAGCAAAATTAGCTGGGTTCTCTGTACATGTAATAAGCCAATCACAGATCAAGTTGATTCTGCTGCAGAACCAATCAGATTTTATAAACTGTTTATTAGATGGAATAGTGAAAGCTGGGTCAGGGTAGTAAAGGACAATGTAAGCAATAGAGAAAAATGTGGAGCATTCTCTCAGCTGCTTGTAATTAGAAACAGTTAATACAAATGTTACACCGGTTAACCATTATAAAGAAACTCTCTGGCTTGCCCTATAACTAAACCTTTAAAAAATAAAAAAGGCACCAGTTCATTCTGTAATTCAACTCTGGCAAAAAGCAAAATGAGTGATGTCAGTGAGTCAAAGGGCAATCAGTGGAGGCAGTTCAGAGCAGTCCCCCCAAACTCCTCATTGCCAGTGGGGGTGGGAGGAGTGACAAATTTAGGACAAACTGGTCAGGCCCCTCCAAAGCACCATGCTGAATCTGCCCACCAATATCCTCCTGTGGAGCAGGAGAATTGAGTAGTCCCCTTTCTGCTGATCAGAGAAATATCTCCCCAAAGAAAGGCAAATATTAACTAAAAGTGAACCAGCCTCAAGTCTAATCTCCTTTCATTCACTCTCCACACTACAGCCAAAGTAACCTCCCCAAATCCAATTCTTCTTTTTTTTTTTCCAAATCCAATTCTTGACCATACTACTTAAAACTTTTGTTTTCTATCACCCACAAACTAATTAAAAGCCAAGATCTTTAGTATGGAAATCAGTGTTTCTAACAATCTAGTAGTTCTTGCTAACTTTCCAACCTTACTTTCTTTTCAACCTTTCTTCCTATTTCACACTCTGTCATAAAAAGAGTTAAAACACACTACATCAAATGAAGCAAAATGGCTATTAATGAATACTTTCCAAAAGAAAAGGGCTATGGAAGACACTATGGGGAATACAACTGTGAGTGAAGTTAAACCTTTTTCTCTTCTGCATTTAACCTTCAGTTAACTCTCTTAGCTCTGTTCCCTGGCGATCTGATAAAAGTTAGGTATGCCAACTATGTTACTAGGCAACATTGCTTATAGTAAGAATGATTAGTAAATTTGCATCTGGACCCAGGGGAACTATAAATAAACTATAAATACCTCATAGGAAACCATAATTTTGACTTCCCCGAGTGTGATAGCTCTTACAATTGTTATATCCCTTATGGGGTCCCTGGAAGCTAAGTCTGTGGAGCTGTATGGCATAGTCTTCTGTGACACACAAGATTTTTTTCAAACCAAGGCAGCTCCTGCATCTACCTTTTGTGAGCTTTCTCTCCTTCAGCTGAGCTTTCACTTGAAGCAAGGACTCCCAGATGGCTACAGGAACTGCTTACATGGACTGCTGTGAGGATCACAGCCACTGATGAGGAACATTTGATGCTGCCTCGCTGGCAAGCTGTGGTTCCTGTCTGATATCCTTCTAAGTAAACAAGCCTATGGTGGTTTTCTGTTTAGTTGAACCTAAAAAGACTCGTCCATTTGCACAGCAAGAAAAGTAAAAGAACACTTTAGAATGACATTCCAGGTGTTCTATAATCTGGACCCAAACCCCTCCCCACCATCTGCTCTTTTAGATTAATATATATCCCTGACAAATCAAATACACAGCTCTTTACTCACCACTCCCTGTTGTTATTCCTTTTCTGGGGAGAACATCTTCCAGGTAACATATACTACGTCCCCTTAGTCCATTCCTTCAGTCATCTGTTGAGATGAAGCTATGGATATTTGCAACCAGAAAGAAAAGAGATATTGCCTAGGTAAAGAATGCAAGGAAAATTTGCTAAGAGAAGCGAAGTGTACACACTTAACAGAAAAAGAATGGAAATTCATTGAGAATAAAAAATAGGTTGAAGCTGATGGAGAGGTATGGCAATAGCAAGTTAAAGTATAAAATGTCCAGATAGAGTACCTACACCAATTGTAGAAAAGTGCAGAGCAAGGCTGTATATCGAATGCTCCCTTTTTTCCACATTATTAGCCATGGAGGGAGAAGCCAAGGAGCCCTGTATCAGTATCAAAAGCAGGTGACTTGTAAGAGTTAGACAATTCAGTAATACCTACCTTAGGAGAGAGAGAAGGGATGGAGGAAAGGATTACAAAGGAGATGGAGTTTACCAGTGGTTCAGTGAAGGAACAGTGTTGTTACAAGTCAGTTCTAACTCTACCTCCTTACCCCAATTATCCTAATCAGCCTGCCCTGATAGAATGTGCAAGTTGATGTTAATTGTGTAGTGGAACTTTCAATGGCATCATCAGCTTTCTTTAATTCCAAACTATTAGAACTGCCTCCTTTTCTATTACAAAGTTGCCAACTACCCTAACTTGTTATTCTTTAGGGTCAACTCTATTATTTCCAAATTCTGATAGTGGTTAACTTAAAAACTAACCAAGATGTGGCACTGAGGAAAAAAAAAAAAAAAACTTAGTTCTTCTGGACTTGCTCATGGCTCTAGTTAGTTTCCCTTAAGTGTGTGAATTCTTAGGTTAAAACACCCATTTAAAAGCAAAATAATCAGTCAACAGAGAAAAAGGAATGAAGTATACATGCAGAGAGACACTAGCAAGATTATCAAGGAAACGTGGAGAGGAAGAGCAGCCCCAAGCTCCTAACTTCCTGTTACTGGTGTCAGTTGCCTCTGAGACTGAGCTGCCCTCCCTGCTCTTGGACTCTGTGACATAGAGCTATATCCTTTTTTTCATGAAACATTCCTTTTGCTTAAGCTAGTTTAATTTGTCACCAAAAAAAAATCCCTACCCCAAAACAGTGATTGGGGTAAAGTGTATACATAATCAGGTTTTACCATATTGAAAAATTGTTAATGTTGCTTTGAAGAGAGAGAGAGAGAGAGAGAACTCAATTACAGCTATTTTATTTGGGGTTGTAAACTCCCATTCATCTTTTTATTCTCACAGGATCTAACAGTGCTTTATACACACATTTAACACATTTAAATGTTTACTGAATGAACATATAATTAGAAAAGAAGGAAATCTACTTGGTCAAAACAGTATGTCTAATTATGGAGTTTTCAAAAGCATTTCATTTCTAATTAATAAAAAATATTCTTTGCAATTCTCATTAGCATAATTCTATGAATAAACACACATACATACACAAAAGATGCTGTATTCTGTGCTCTAAGTACTAAAGGCATAATTTGGATTTCATTTATTCAGATTTTGTGTTCACTCATGGGACTACACCGTCCCCTTACTAGTGTCATTAAGACTGTCTGCAGACTGTTTCAGTTCTCCTCCTTCTGGGCACATGATAGAATTGCATTTCTCAATCTCCTGGAAGTTGGGTGTAGCCACATGACTTGTTTGGCCAAATAAAAGGGCAGGGGAAGTTAACAGGAGTCATATCCAGGGAGAAGCCTTTAAAAGACAATGTGTAATTCAATACCCCCAGGCCTAAAATTGTGGAAGCAAGTGTTAAGATAGAGCCTCTGATAAACTGAAGCTCCAGATGACTACCTGGAACAGAATTCTCCTGTTGACTCTAATTGAACATGTCCTGTGACTAAGAAATAAACCTTTTTCTAAACCACTAAAATGTGAGGGTCTTCTGTTACAATAGCATAATTTACCCTACCTGATATATTCATCAAACACTTCTCTCATACATGGCGTGTAAAAATGAATAGCTCTGGTTTTCAATTCATCTTCAGATTAGTAACATTTTGTATAGCACTGCATCATTTATAGACTACTTTCTTCTAGAAGTGCACCTCATCATCCAGACTCTCAAAACCCAAACACAGGAGCTGATGGAGTCAGATACATTTTTGGACCAATCCCTCATTCTCTCAACTCCCACCACCTGCTGTCTGAAATTCAGGAACCAAACACATTTGGATGAGGTGATACTCCTTGCCTTCCAAAACTCTTGCCATCTGAACTCGGGAATGGAAAAAAAAAAAAAAAAAAAAGTAAAGGATTCGTGACACATTTTGAACATATTTTATTTGTTCCCTTAAAACTGTTTTTCTACCACAATACCTATTAGACCCTCAACCTCTATTGAATGAACTATACGCTGTTATCATTCAAATTTTACAAACAAGGAAAAAGATTCAGGAAGGTTCATAAACTTACTGGGAACAACTTTACACATTAGTAGCACAATCCCAGATTTTTCTGGCTTCAGATTCCTTGCTCTTTCCACTATGTACCATGCTTTCTAAAGTCTCATAGCTACAGAATTCCAGGATTTGATACTAATAGTTGCAATAGTGTTTGTGATTTTAAAAAACCAAACAAACATGTTAATCACATAGTTACAGCCAAGAATAATTAAAGTCATTCTTTAAGCAATTCTACTTGCCTGAACATAGTCTAATTCAGGACCCTGAGTGCCTGACAGGACAAAACAGGAAGAAGTCCTAGACATCACTTGGTCAAACAGGCAACTTGCAGAACAGTGAGGAACTATGAAAGAATTCAGGGGAGAGATAGCTTTTTCCATACATATACATACAGTATACTTAAAATCCTGACTTATAGATGATCTTCACTTTGGTTCTTACCAAATTGGCTAACCTCAAACTCTTTGCTCTCCCAATTTTTATCAGACCTTAGTTTAGGAACTACTTGTGAAGGATTGCCTGTCCATCCATTTCTATAGGTTCAGTGGTTCTCAATAGTCAAATTTGGAAAAGGTCAGCAAACATATCCTCCTTTAAAAGAGTAATCTTTGGGGCACCTGGGTGGCTCAGCGGTTGAGCATCTGCCTTCCACCCAGGGCGTGATCCTGAGGTCCCGGGATCAAGTCCCACATCGGGCTCCCTGCATGGAGCCTCCTTCTCCCTCTGCCTCTCTGTCTCTCATGAGTAAATAAATAAAAAAATAAAATCTTAAAAAAAAATAAAAGAGTAATCTTTCACTTTAGCCAAGAAATTGAGCTAAAAGCTATTGAAATTTGTCTAACCCAGCTATTTCAAAGTTATAGGAGTTCAGACTCTTATTTCAAGAAATAAACTATTGATTGCTCATTTCTTAGAAAACAGTTTGGGAAATACTGTTCTAGGTAATTCTAAATGTTATGAATGGATCAAGTTGAGCCTTCAGGGAACTTTATCTTGAGTTTTATTACTGCCCTACATTGAAGAACACTGTCTAAAATTCATTACTTTCTGTAAGAATTTTTTTAAAGATGTTGCCAACTGCATCATACAATCTAATCTTTTTTTTTATCAGGGCCCATGAGAGAATGCTCTTCTCAAGCCTTATCAAGAGAAAATGCCCTGCTTGTTTCTATCTTGTAAGTAGAAACACACTGAAGCTTACTTCTCCCTCCTCCACTTTTTTTTTTTTTTTTTTGCTGGCTGCTATGAAGCCCAAGGCCAAAACTGTGACTCACTTTTAGTACAGGATCTTACAGTATGAACTTGGTATTTTCTTTTCCCTTGACTTTCTTTTTTTTTTTCCTGCTGTGCCTCGGTTTTCTCTTTTAGTTTTATCCTTTTGTACCATATGGACACTAAGGTGGCTTCAAATCACTTTTGGAACTCTACGTTGCATATATTAAGTCCTACCTTAAAAAAAAAAAAGATTTTATCTATTTATTCATGAGACACAGAGAGAAAGGCAGAGACACAGGCAGAGGGAGAAGCAGGCTCCCTCTGGAGAGCCCTGTGTGGGACTTGATCCCAGGACACAAGGATCAAGACCTGAGCCAAAGGCAGACGCTCAACCACTGAGCCATTCAGGGATCCCAAGTCCTATCTTAACTACTTTCATATTGATTTTTCCCTACATGCTCCATTACCCAAAAATATCTGTGTTCACCTTTTTGTAAAAGCATTCATAGTTATGACACCAATAGAACAACACATTCACAATACAGTCAAATCTACAAATGCCTAAAACTACAAAAAAGTCATTATTGTTGTTTTAGCGGTCTAATAACCAAAACGACGTATTCAACGGTGCTCTTAACGGAAGGAAAAGTATCACTTATTGGGGATCAGTAAGTGCCAGGCACATAACAGACAAGTTTCACTTTTTAAAAAATGAAACTAGGGCATTTGCAAATTACACCATCTCTGAAAAGATGAATTAGAAACTGGTAATATTGGGGGGAAAAAAGAAACTGGTAATATTAGTTGCCTGGGGGTGCACGAGTGGGCGGGGAGAGACTTCGTATATCCGTTTTGTACCTTTTGAATTTTTGTGCATGTATCCACTATTCCAAAATATTTTTAAAAATCGAATGAGAGACAGTAATAAAGATGGCAGTAACGCTTTTACTCTTTGCTACCGCCAACTTTTTCCATCAGCTTTGGATCTCCGAGTATGCACTGAAATGCCCCAAGGAGTTTCAAGCAGGCTCGCCGGGTTTTATTGAAATAGTCCCTTTCTGATTCTCCATACTTCGGGACGCGGCAATCACTTAAAATAGGAACTGTGATTGTGCTAGCCTGAGGATAACGATAAAAAAAAAAAAAAAAAAAAAAATCCGAAATGGTTTCCAGTCGGTTTTATTAGTGGAAAAGTGCGGGCAGGAGGCGCCGCAGGGCACGCTCGGCCGGCGCCGCTCCACCGCGTGCGGAACTTTGCCCAAGTCGGAGCGCGGCCCACTCGCGGGTCCCGGGCCCGGCTGCGCGGCGGGGAGGCCGGGCCGGGGCTCGAACCCCAGACGCCGCCGGGGCCCAGCTCGGCCTGGCCCGAGGGGCGCGTGGGGGCGGGGAGCGTGCCTGGTCGCGCGGCCCGCCCGCCGCAGCCCCCTCCCCGCCGCCGAGGAGGGCGCACTTACCGCGTCGGGCTCCGGAGGCGGCCGGGGGTCACGGCGGGGCGGGGCGGCCGGGCGGCGGGCGGCGGGCAGGCGGGGGGCGGGGGCCACCGGGCCGGGGACGGGGATGCTCGGCCCCACGGGCGCCCCCAACCCCTCCCCGGCAGCCTCACCCCGGGCGCCGGCCGGCGCGGAGCCGGCCACTCCCCCTCCTTCAGGCTGCACCGGGCCGAGGGGACGCGAACTCGGCGGGCAGCCCTGGAGGGGGCGGGCGAGCTGGCGGGGGTCCGGCCGGCTCGCCCGTCAGTCCCGGCGCGGCGCGCGCGGCTGCCCGCCCCGCCCCCGCCCGCAGGCCCCGCCCCGCCCGCAGGCCCCGCCCCGCCCCCGCCCGCAGGCCCCGCCCCGCCCCCGCCCGCAGGCCCCGCCCCGCCCCCGCCCGCAGGCCCCGCCCCTCCCTCAGGCCCCGCCCCCTCCGCGTCGGGCCGCGTGCCCTGGGAGACCGGAGACGGCCGCCGCCGCCGCCGCCGGTTGGCGCTTTCTCTTCGTCGCCCTCCCACAGCGCGGCGCGCGCGGACGGCCTGGGTCGGGGAGGGAGAAGGTGGGGACGAGGGAGGCGGCGGGGTGGAGGGGATGGGGAGGAGAGGCGAGGCGCCGGCCGCGGCTGGGGGCGCCCGGGGGGGGGAGGAAGCCCCGTGGGGGAGGGGCGGCGGAGGCCGGGGGCGGGGCTCCGGGAGGGGGCGGGGCGCGGGGCGGCGGACCTGACCCATATCCCGGTTGTGCCCGCCCCTTGGAGCGGGGTTAGGGGGCCCTGGGGCTGCTCTTGGCCGCTGGGAGAACGCGGGCCTGGGCGTCTCGGTTGCTTAGACTCAGGGCTGTATTGTCCTCGAGCTTTGAGACTCCCCAGGAGTTGCGTCTCTTCTCCATCCCTTGCAACAGTCTGAAAATTACCGTGTACCAGGTAGTGGGTTTGTGCCATAGCAATTAGGATCCTTAACTGCTTGTTTTCAGATGGGCGGGGCGGGGGGAGGCGGAGAATAATAGGAATTAGACAGAAGTAGGTTCCTTCTTCATTCCTGGAGCCAGCGTGTATTAAGCAACAAACTATATGCTAGGTGCTGAGAATAACGAGAACTAAATTTATTTAGCGCTGAGAATAATGAGAACTAAATTTATTTAGTGCCTGTATGCCAAACACAAATTTAAAGGGCTTTACATTTGTTAGTTCGTTATCAGTCTTGGGCGAAACAGTTAAGGTCTCTGCCTCCGTGGAGCTCATGGTGCAAAAAGAAGGGAAGAATTTTCCTTAGTGGGTCTCGGTGACGTGTAAAAGAAATGTCCACCTGCTTTCGGTTCTCAAAAAGTAATGCATATTTTTTTTTTTTTTTTTTTTTTGCAGATTCAGTTTATGCTACTTTGAACTACCTGTATGCTGTCCTTGAGGATTGAATGTGGTCAATCTCCTTCACAAAATGACATTTGCTTAGTAGATCTTCAGTATGTCTCCACAATAAATAAAAAAAAAAAAATCCAGTGCTAGCATGTGGTCCAGAAAACTGATAAGTCGTCAACACAAAAACAGGGCAATTATAGAAGCGGCCTGGGATGGTTGGGAGATCTCTAGGGATCCGTTTTGTACGGTCCCGCTTGAGGAAGTGGTAAAGGAAAAGCAACATAATATAAAACAATGAAGCATTGACAAGACCGCTAGCTCAAAGGGAAGTGGATGGGCCTTCTCAAAACTTAGAATCAGGAAAGACATCACAAAATCGACCACTGAGGGCTCTGATTACAAAGCACAGGATATATTTTTTATCAGAGCTCTGTGGTTGTGACTTCCACCCCACCCAAACCCATACTTTTTGCAACCATACCTATACGCACAAGCAAAAATTACTTCAGTGGCATTGTTTTTAAGTACAGAAGGTAGTTGTGTAAACCTTTGACCAGAATTTTTGGGATTTGGTACTACTTTTCAGCCCTTGGTTGATTTTTTTCAGTGTTAACATTTGTGCACAGTGACAGCAAATAACATTCTTCTAGTTTCCCCCCACCCCCATTTGTTGTTTAGTTTTAGAATTTTAATTCAGCCTTTCTCTTTTGGGTCTGTAGTAAGAAAGATTGGAAAAACATTGTAGTTGGGGCACTTGTGTGGCTCAGTGTTTGATCCTCTGCCTTTGGCTCAGGGCGTGGTCCCCGGGTCCTGGGACTGAGTCCCTCCCTCTGCTTATGTCTCTGCCTCTCTCTGTGTGTTTCTCATGAATGAATAAATAAAATCTTAAAAAAAAAAAAAATTGCAGTCAGATTACAATTGCAGTAAAAAATGAATCCTACTTTAAGACAGGAATTCCTCTAAACCCTTTCCTTTTATTCATGTCAAACAGATTGTCACAAAATCTGTTTTCTTTGATTTCTTTGATTTACTTATTTGTATTTGTATTTTCAGTTTAATTGCTCTATCCCCTTGATAATTAAATAAAACATTCCTCATGATCTCGTACCCTGCTGCTGGCCTCAGCTCCTACCTTGCTTGTTCTCAGGCTGTTCCCCACATTGGACTCCTTCTGCCAACACACCAAGCACTTGCCAGCAAAGCCTTTGCTTGTCCCTCTGTCTGGAAGGCTTTCAGCTTAATCTCGTGACTGTCTCCCTTTTCCTTCATGTCTCCTGTCCTGACTAGCCTGTGTAAACCTGCAAACTGTGCCTCCCCTCACTCTCTAGCTCCTCATTTATCAGCACTTAGCACCACCTGACATATATACTACCTGTCTCTGTTCCCACTAGAATGTGAACCCCATGAGAACAGAATTTTGCCTGTTTGGCTCAATGTTACACCTCAGTGTCTATTATTTATCAAGTCTGTCACATAGTAGATACTCAACAAATACTTTTGAATGAGTGAATGGCTTCACATAGGAAAGATGGCGGGTATTCCTTTTTGTAATAGTCAAAGGGCTTTCGTGCAATTCATCTTATAACTGAGTCTTAGGACTTAGATGTATTGATAAGGTCTAAAATAAAGCCCACTTTCACCCTACTTAATATTTGAAATAACTGTTTTTAATCTCCTTTTCTGGCAATATACTTTGGAACAGGGTTTGAAAAAGTGTTTACAGCTAAAAATTTATGCTGAGATTTTACAACTTGGCCCATAAATGGATCCATGGGATCAGAGAGTAATGATAGACCAGTAAATCCTGTCAAAGGCTTAATATTTTTCCCTGAGATGAAACAATATAGCAGTGATCAGAAGTGGAATAATTGAGCTTAAATGTGATGACTGATAACTTGATAGATAGTATTAATGCTCTTTTGTTAGTTACTCTAATAATTTTAATTGATACTTGTGTTGGTGAAGTTAGCGATGTTTTAATCTGGTTAAAGTGCAGTTCTGATAGAGAGCAAACATAACTTAATCCTAGTGTGTAGAAACTTTTAATAAAGAAATGGTATGACTTTATTACATTTTCTGCCTTTCTGCCCTCATTACGTTTGTGTGGGTGGGGAAGGAGGATTAGAGCCTTAAATATAATTATATACAGAGTCTACATTCAAAATCTGGATCCCAGAGATGGGATGTCTTTTAGAGGATTTAGGATTTCTTTCAAAAGTACTGCTGACGTCCATGTTTTGGCATGAAACAGCCTCCTATTAAAACATGGAGCTTTGTTTTATTTTTTTATTTTTTGTTAAGATTTTATTTTTATTTATTCATGAGAGACACAGGCAGAAGGAGAAGCAGGTTCCATCCAGGGAACCCAATATAGGACTCGATCCCAGGACTCCAGGTTCACACCCTGGGCTGAGGGCAGCTGCTTTAACTGCTGAGCCACCCAGGCATCCCAATATGGAGCTTTAAAAGGCCGGAGTAGATCATACCCTTGGAAGGACAATCTCCATGTTGACAGAGACAGCTGGCCAAGTAAACTCAACTCAAACTTTGTCTCCTGGAAGTTCACCTCAGATTTTCACTCAGGTTTCTCTTGGTTCTCCAGGGTAATTCATTCATAGTTTAAATACAAAAAAGTGAGGGGGAGGTGGGTAGGGGAGCAGTGGGGGTGAAGAATGAAAGAAAGAAAAAGGAAAAAAAAAAAAAAAAAAAAGCTTCCTTGGCTTCTTTTTACCAAAGCCAAGCCAATCTGGAATTTTCACAATGAACTTTATTAAAATCTAAAGGAGAAGAAAAATGGAATTGTTATGAAAAATGTAAGCAACTCACAGAAGTCCATTCATTTGTTAAGTGGCTCTTTTACAGTTTCCATTCTTCTAGGAACAAATAATCTGTCCTGAAAGGGCAGGTATAAATTTGCAGGATTCTCCTAGCTTCTTCCCCTCTTGACTCCCTTTCTCCACATATTAGATCACTCTTCTGTCTTTCACATGAGAGCCATCAAGCCTGTCCTGATCACAGTCAAGGCTAAAAGCCTCACTTGTACTGTTCAGTTCTTACCTGTGGTTCACAGCAATATAGGATGGTCCCAGGCTTGGGGGCTGACGCTATATGTGAGCTCCTTCCTCAGGTGGAAGTCTCTTTCCGCACCTAGAAAAGGTCATCCCAGCCCACCATCTGGCCACTCCCTTCATTCCCCAGAACTGCTCTAGTGCTGGGGCCTTTGGGAAGGAATGCACATTCTCTCATGCACATATTTCCATCCACCCATAGTAAGTAGCCTCCTACAATCAATCAGGTCACATTCTCTGACTGAGAAAAAAAATAAAAAGGTTTTTGTAAAATAACTTTAAGTACTTCCTGCCAGTCCCCTCAACCTTTCTGAAAATCACAAACCTGATTCTGTTTATTTCCCAGGACTCTGCTTAACACACTTCAGTGACTCTTCACTGTCTTCAAAGTAAAGATCAAACAGCACAGTTTTAAGACCCTTCATAATCTAACTCTTCTCTGTCTCCCCAGGCCTGTGCCCATTGCAGTGTCCAGCATGTATCATTTCTCCCACAATTATATCATTAAATAGGTTTCCTCCATCTGGACTGCCCTGCCTTTCCAATCCCTGCTTCCCTAAGTCCCTTAAGACTCAATTTAAGGGGGACACCTGGGTGGCTCTGTGGTTGAGCATCTGCCTTTAGCTCAGGTCGTGATCCTGGGGTCGTGGGATCGAGTCTCTCATTGGGCTTCCCCATGGGGAAGCCCTGCTTCTCCTTCTGCCTGTGTCTCTGCCTCTCTCCCTGTGTCTCTCATGAATAAATAAATAACATCTTAAAAAAAAAAAAGACCTAACTTAAGGCTTACCTCCTTTGGCAGTCTTTACCCTGATCTCTCTAGGCTGAGTGTGTTTCTCCTCTGTATTCACGTAATACTGCAGGGGAGGAAGAATAATTTTCCCTCTACTCTTCTAAAGTTCTTGGCTGAGACACTCCCTGTAACCTAAGGTTAATAGAAAAACAAACAAAAGTTTAATAATATATATACCTCCTGTATCCATGGGAAATATCAGGAAAACTGAGTAACTCCCCTACATAGTCCAAGCCACAACCTTAAATACCATCTCCAGTAAAGACAAGAGATGTTAGGGTGGGTGGGAGACCCGTTATGGGACATTACCAGGCAAAGCACAGTAAACAACGGTATAGTTGTTTAAGATTTAAAACAGTTGCTTTTTCCATAGAAGTTTCTACAGATTTAGTCATCCTTCTCTCCTGGTACAGAGGAGACACCCTTAAAAATGGAGATTTGCTGGGTGCCAGGGTGGCATAGTCTGTTAAGCATCAGTTATGATCTCAGGGTCCTGATCTCAGGGTCCTGAGATAGAGCCCTGTCCACGCTTAGTACAGAGTCTGCTTATGAGTCTTTCTCCCTCCACCTCTGCCCCTCCCCACTGTGTGTTCTCTCTCTTTAAAATAAATCTTTTTTAAAAATGGAGATTTGGGGACGCCTGGGTGGCTCAGTGGTTGAGCCTCTGCCTTCAGCTCAGGGCGTGATCCTGAGGTCCAGGATCGAGTCCCACATTGGCTCCTTGAGGGAGCCTGGTTCTCCCTCTGACTGTGTCTTTGCCTCTCTGTGTCTCTCATAAATAAATAAAATCTTTAAAAAAAAAATGGAGATTTGCCTTATGAATGTAAATGTCGCTTACAAAACGGTAACTTCTGGGATCCCTGGGTGGCACAGCGGTTTGGCGCCTGCCTTTGGCCCAGGGCGCGATCCTGGAGACCCGGAATCAAATCCCACGTCAGGCTCCCGGTGCATGGAGCCTGCTTCTCCCTCTGCCTCTCTCTCTCTTTCTCTCTCTCTCTCTGTGACTATCATAAATAAATAAAAATTAAAAAAAAAAAGAAAGAAAAAAAAAAACGGTGACTTCTACTTGGTTTTCAGTGTCTTTGTTGTTTCTTAAAAATAATCAGCCTAAAATAATCCGTATGCCAAAGGGGCATATTTTGGGGTGATATATTTTACTCCTCTCCAAAATTCTGTGTGCCCCTCTATTGTAGCAATTACTTGATGTACTGTGGACATTGGCTAACTTGTTTCTCTTCCTGACTAGCTAAGAGGTCTATGACCACAAGTACTCATAAAGATTTGTTGAATGAATGAATGAATGAATGAATGAAAAAAATACCCCTTGCCTATGAAGCCTTGAAAAATAATTTATTAGAGATGGCCATTTTTTTCCTCTGAGCGCTATAACATGTACAAACAGGCCCTTTTTCACTAATTTATTGCATCAGACTACCAGTTTCATGAAACTTTAGAAATCCTTAATTTAGGATTCTGTAAGCTTCAAGGCAAAGGAATGAATGCAAAGTACTTATATTTATTTTTATGCATTAAAAAAATTCTTTCAGCATTTCTGTATACTTTTAAAACAAGCAGCTTTACTGATTTTACTTTTAAAAAATAACAGTTGTAAGGCTACAAATCAATGTCGATTTCTTATGAGTTAAAAAAAAGTTCCAGATGTATCTTCATATTTGATATATGACTTCCTGATTCACCAACAGACAGGAACCACTCAACCTGGCTTCCATTCTAATGTTCTCAGAGCACAAGTTCATAACCACTGGACAAGGTCTGTCACTGTGCTGATGGTTTACTTAAAGAACATTCATTCAGCAACACTCACCAGCTATGATGAAGAGGCCCACAGCATAGGAGACGCTGTGTTGCTTGTTATACGGAAGAGAATCGATGAAGATGAAATCAGATGTGTAAACTGAAAAGTCCTTATCAATCATTATGCTTCTTCTTCCTCCTCCATTTTGTTCATCTTTTTCAAAGCACCCATGCCTTTGTGTTCTATATTCAGTGACTATACTTAGCACAGAATTCTCGGGGAGTGATTCTGGCTGAGTAACAAGCAGCTGACCTGAGACCAGAACAGAGTAGGTGAGAAGAAGGTGGCACGCACTACAGACATTCGAAGCCATTCAGAGTCAGCGGTCTAAGCAATACAAAGAGGGAAGAAAATAAGCATTTCATTCTCCTCTCCTAAAAAAAAAAAATCAAGAAATAGTATTACTTACAGAGTCCACATGGAAAAGAGACAGAAGAGCACAATCAAAATATTCTTCATGATGCTAGAATAAAACAACTTTGACTCTTTACAAAATAGAGTCATAGTAATTGCTCTATCAGTATGAAGTCTAATTGATCCAGTCTGAGATGAAAAGAACTGGCTGCAACAAGAGGGCTCTTCTGAATCTAAGTAATACTATTTATTGATTTTCTTGATGGGTGGAGGGGAAAAGAATGAAATGCATTCATAATTTGACATTGAAATGCCCTCTTGGGGATCCTTGGGTGGCTCAGCGGTTTGGCGCCTGCCTTTGGCCCAGGGCATGATCCTGGAGTCCCAGGATCAAGTCCCACATAGAACTCCTTGCATGGAGCCTGCTTCTCCCTCTGCCTGTGTCTCTGCCTCTCTGTGCTCTCATGAATAAATAAATAAAAATCTTAAAAAAAAAAAAAAAAGAAAAAGAAATGCCCTCTTGTTACAGCTTGTTCTTTTTTTTACCACGGACTGGACCTCTTAGACCTGATACTTTTAGACTCTGAACAATTGATTTTACTCTATTTCCTGGAGAATCAAAGATTGTTATATTCTAGCGTCATGAAGAATGTTTTGATTTGTATTTTCCTGTTTCTTTATACATGTAATTAATAAGAGTGCATTTCAATGTCAAATTAGTTGCCAGAAACTTTGTTCCCAAAGGCTAAAATATTGTAGCAGTACTAGGGATCCATTCCAGGGTGATTTTCCCTTCTTTTTCTTCTTCTTCTTTTTTTTTTTCCTTTCTTTTTTTTTTTTTTTTTTTTAAGAATTATTTATTTACTTGAGAGAGAGAGACAGAGAGTATGTAAGTGGTGAGGGGGGGGAGAGGGAAAAGAAGAGACTCTCAAGCAGACTCCCTGCTGAGCACAGCACCTGCTGGCAGTCATAGGGCTGGATCTCCGGACCTGAGATTATGACCCTGAGGTCATGACCTGAGCCAAAGATCAAGAGTCAGATGCTTAACTGACTGAGCCATCCAGATGCTCTGGTTTTCCCTTCTTGTTTCCCTTCTCTGAGTATACTTGCCGGGCAGACAAGCCTGCTTCATATTCCTTTTAAGGATAGTGACCCCACCAGGTTCTGTCCTCCATAGGATGATAACTTGGTGCAGGGGGTTTTGTTACAACAGACTCCATTTTCCCTGCGACAAGTGATCAGAGGTGGGGACAGCGTAGGCAAACAGCCATACGTGGGCTGGCCATGAGAAGGCCAGACACCTCTGCGGTGGCCTGTGTGTGAAGGCCTCAGGTAAACTCTGCCCAACCTCCAGAATAGGGGCAGATCAAACCAGATATTCCCCAGAGGGGAGGTGAACAGAGAGAAGGCAGTGCAGTGAACCACAGCCTATAGTCTGAGCCATGCTGAGCACCTGTTCTGGCTCTCTGAGGGGCTGGCTGTACTTTCCAGGTTAGCCTGGCTACCTGGTCACTGGGTTTCTTTGCAACAGCCTCACCACAGCTACTGAAAGCAAGCAGGGAACAGAATTCTGGTCTCCTCTGGCCTGAGCTGAGGCTTTCTCTGAATTTCTATTCAATTAAGTTCAAGCTCTGGCCCTGGCTCCCAGCCCCTTTCTCAGTAATCTCCATTTCTAAAACAGCCAAAAAGCCTCTGTGGAGTGGAGCAGAGGAAAACTTTTCTTTTCTTTCTTTCTGGATTCTTTGGCTGGCCTCATAATTAAATTGACGTAAGACAGATTAATGGGAGAAAAACAAACAAAATTTCATATATACCAGAGTTCATAGAAATATAAGGTTCACAGAAGTAACCAAATCTGGCAGTTTTTATATCTTTTAGACAAACAATTATTTGTGAAGATTTGACAAGGGGTTTGAGGTTGGGGTAACGAATTAATAAGTAAATAACAAGGTTTGTGTATATAGTCTTCTTGGACATAGGATGCCTTCTACCCTCGAGATGCAAAGAACGTACTCTTCATGTGGAGAATTTATTTCACGCTTTCAGCTGAGTAAAGGAGGGTCAGAGTGTCCTTCTTACACTGTTTCTTAAGTAATTTAAATTGAAGATAATAATATATCAAAGTGGCATGTTTGGGGGTGGCCTTCCTTGAACCCCATCAGGAGAGAAAGAGAGAGAAAATGTTTATTGGGTTATAATTTACATATAGTAAAATCCATCCCTGTTGGTGTACAGTTCTAGAGTTTTGACTAACACAAATAATTGTAAAGCACCACATCATCAAGATGTAATTCCCATATAGAACATTTCTATCAGCCTAAAAATTTCCTCAGGCACCTTTGTAGTCAACCCTTCCTCTACCTCCAGTCTCTGGCAAACACTGATGTATTTTCTGTTCCTGTAGATTTGCCTTTTCGCTAGAGTCATTTAAATGGATCCTACAAGATTTTCTTTAACATTCTTATTTAAAGCAACATGTGCCCCATCCACCTCTCTGTTAGGACATCATATTTTGTCTTTTTTTTTTTTTCAGAATATTTAACATTATCTGGAAATAAACTGTTGTCATTATTTGATTATTGTCTGTCACTGGAATGTACACTCCTACTAGAATGTGAGTGTAAAGGCTGCTTCATTTGCTACTTCATCTCCAGGGTTCAGAACACTGCCTGACCTTCTGTAGGTGTTTAGTAAACATTCGTAGAATGAGGATGATGGAACTTCCCCAAACCCTCTCCATACTCAGGCAGACTTCGTTAATAAGAGGCTATCTCTTCCAACAAAATGTGTTAATCCAAGCATTGCCATGTTGCCAAAGTAGTTTGTCAGCAAGCAATACAATAAGAAGTAATTTGGCTGATCCAGATTATGAGTTGTCTTTTAAATTCACTTTCTGGATGATTAGATTACCTGGAATAGAACTGTCTGAAATGAGTAAAATGGAAGTAATGATAGTAACTATTTCATAGGTTTGTAAGGAGGATTAAATGACTTCATGTAAATGAAGTGTTAGGCACAGTGGTTCTCAAGTGGAAGCTTGCTATTATCATTATTATTTTATAAGTAACCCTTGAAAAATGTTGTCATAGTCTGAGCGTGGAGAGATAGCACAGTGGTTGAAAGCTTTAAGTCTGCAGTGAGAATCTCAGGGTTTGAAGCCAAAGCTTTACTTTGTGTTAACAATGTGATTTTGAGCACTTTCTTGACTTTTCAATACCTAATATTCTTTGCTTGTAAAATTAGAATAACAGTAGTAACTCCCTCAGAGATTTGCTGGTGGATTGAATAAAATAATCCATATAAAACACTCAATACTGCGCAGGAGCACAAGATAAATGTTCAATAAATGTCACTGATCATTGCTACTGTTTTCATTGACCCCAAAAAATCTCTCTACGTAATATAGTGAAGGGATTAAGGATCATTTTAGTGAGAAGAGAAATAGAAAATATATAGCTCAAAGTATATTCAAGTGTGTATCTCACATAATAATAGAAGACTACATAGAAGTTAATCCAAGCCATCCTCTTTAAGGTTATTAGTTATTATTTTTTAGAAGTATGTTGCTCTTGCTTCCTTGGATAGAGCAGCTCCTGGAAATAAAGAACTCTGTCATTTAAAAAATTTGTGTCCAGGAGTGCCTGGGTAGCAAAGTCAGTTAAGTGTCTGACTTTTTTTCAGCTCAGGTCGTGATCTCAGGATTGTGACTGAGTCCTTCCCCTCTCCTGCTTTCTCTCTCAAATAAATAAATAAATCTTTAAAAAGATTTGTATCTAGAACACAATGTGCAATTTTAATTAAGTCTTTCAGTCTTGATTAAAAGTATAAACACTTTAAAGTAGTTTGAGAGCCTGAGTCTATGATATGAAGTATAAGACTTAGGAAACTTAAACACTAATTTAGCAACACTCTCTTGAGTTTTAGATTTATTAATTTCTTACTCCTTCATTGAGGTAGGAGAGAGAAGCCCACTGTGGATGGATAATAGCAGATTTGTACTTGTGTTGCTAGCTTCTTCCTTCATAATCTACTATCTGTGAAGGTGCTTTGGAAATTGTAAAATAAAATTATACAGCTGTGGTCCACCACATTATTATCAAATCTCTAACAATTTATTACAGGGGGATGTTTCTATTGTTAAAAAGATGACCAGGGTTTTTAGTTTGTTATTAGGCTTTCCAGGCAGCCAAAATCAGGCTGCAAGTATATTTTGTATTGAAGAGTAAACGACTTGATAAGCTATAAATTGTTTGGTTTAGTATTACAAATATAATGAGAAAGGATTGTGTTTCTTAGCATAAAACTTTTAAGTCCATAATATATCATATTTTACACTCTGTCATAAATAGGGGAGAAAAAACCCACCCATCGAAGGAAATGAACATGACAACCTGGGAAAATGTTTGCAATGTATATGGCAAGAGATACATATTCCCAGCAGAGAAAAAGGTCTGTAAAACAACAACAAGGATATGAATGGTCCAGTAAAAGTCATGAACAGGCAATTCATAAGAAATTCAAATTGCCAGCAAATATCAAAAATGTTTAGACCTTCCAGCAATCAAAGAAATGAAAATTAAAATAAATTTTTTTTCTTCCCTTTCAAATTGACAAACATTAAGAGAATAAAATAGCCAATATTGAAGTTTGGTGACATATGGGCACTCTCATATACTGTTGGTTGAATATATATTGATTCACTTCTTCTGGGAGACAGTTGCCTATATGAATTAAGAACTTCAAAAATCTTTACACTGTCTGTTTTAGTAATTCCACTCCATAATCAGACAACACAAAGATTTATGCATGTGAATATTCACACTGTAGTGCTACATAAACAAATATATTTAAATGATATAATTGGAGGGCCATTAAATGAATAGTTTGTCCAAAGACCATTAAAAATCTGGGGTGCCTGGGTGGCTCAGTGGTTGAGCATCTACCTTTGGCTCAAGTCATGATCCTGGAGTCCTGGGATTGAGTGCTCCTGGTGGGGAGCCTGCTTTGCCCCCTGCCTGTGTCTCTGCTACTCTGTGTGTCTCTCATGAATAAACAAATAAAACATTAAAAAAACTCTAATGAAGTCTTTAGAAATAAGTTATTTTGCAGAGTTTTCATGTTTGGTTGATTGAGAGGTTATGGTACAGTTAAAAGAAGTATGAAAGGAAGGAGAACACAGATGTAAGAGGAGGACATCACAAGAAGAGTGCCAGGCAGCAAGGAAGACCCTCATTCACTTCTAAAGCTCTGGGAGCTGCCTTTGCTTCTCACAGTTCCTCAAGGTAAATAACCAAATTAAATTCTAACAATAACCCAGGGTCATGCATATAAAGGTTTAGACCTTGCCATTCCTCTGTTCCTTCATAGTATATAAATAGAAGTCACAAGTAACATCGTTAAAGAAAGCTTTTTTTTACACACCACTTGATGCTTGTCTATTACATGTTTGCTCCTTCCCTCTTTCCCTTCCTTTCTCCCTCCCTTCCTTTCTTTTTAAAAGATTTTATTTTTAAGTAATCTCTACATCCAATGTGGGGCTTGAACTCACAACCCCAAGATCAAGAGTCGCATGCTCCACCAACAGAGCCAGCCAGGTGCCCTGTTTTGCTCATTTCTGACTTTTCTGTTACTTGAGTTCTATTTTCAGAATAAAATTAAAAGTTAAATAATTAAATACATACCCTTACGTTTACTGCTACCCCTATGTTTATTTACAAAAGCCAAGATATGGAAGCAACCCAAGTGTCCATTAATAGATGATCAGATAAAGCAGATGTGGTATATATAATGGAATATTACTCAAGCTTAAAAAAAGATGAAATCTTGTCATTCAGAAACCATGGATGGACCTAGAGGGTATAATGCTAAGTGAGATAAGTCAGAGAAAGACATACCACATCATTTTACTTACATGTGAAATCCAAAAAATAAAACAAATTAAGAAACAACAAAGTAATAGAAACAGACTCATAAATACAGAGAGCAAATTTGTGGTTGCCAAAGGGGCAGAAGGTGGGGGGTGGGGTAGGCAAAATAGGTGAACGGAATTAAGAGGTAAAAAATTTTGGTTATAAAATAAGTCACAGGGATGAAAAGCATAGTATAGGGCACAGAGTCAATAATACTATAATAAGTACTTCAATCAAAAATAAAAAGTTAAATCAAAAGTGAGTGCGAACTCTGTTTTTTTTTTAATTTATTTGAGAGAAAATGAGCAGGAGTTGGGGGGCAGGGAGAGCAGAAGAGAGAGAGAAACAGACTTTCCACTAAGCAGGGAACCAATGCAGAGCTCTATCCCAGGCCCCAGGATTATGACCTGAGCTGAAGGCAGACCCTTAACCGACTGAGCTACCCAGGTGACCCTATTTGTTTATCTCTAAGAAACTATCATTTAAAGTTGGATTACCTATACGAAACTGCATCTTAATTCTTAAATTTTAGTGATTGCTGATATTTAAAATGCAAACATTTAATACTGTAATTTATGTAACAATTTCAGTTATAAAATATTTTAGTGGATAAATTTTGACAGTCAGAAAGAGCAAGATATTTTGACTCTTTAATTTTAACCCTTGACATTGAATCTTGGAGGATTTCACCCAGGGGATATTTGAAACTTGCCATTGGTCATTGTTCTGCTAACATTTTATGCAGAGGGCAGAATGATTGAAAGTGTTTATATAAAACTTAGATTCAGATATAGTCGAAAAATCATGGACAATAAAGATTCTTGAAATATCTGAGGGTGTATTATATTTCTCATAATCTGCTGCTAAATCAGAGATGACACACTGGTGTCCAGCAAGTGGATTACAGGCCAGGTGTGAGATACTGACTCCCCCATATCGTCAGAGCAGTGAGACAGTGGCCTGGGTTTTAGGAACCCTGGTTGGTCTCCTGACATCCACTATCTGAGGAGCACCAGAGAAGCCAGCTGCAGAGAACATGGGTCAGCACATTATGTACAAAGAGCCCATGGAGCTTACTAGGGAAATTTGTCTTTCAGGTGCTCAAGAATAAAATAACCAGTCTGAGGCCATATCAGGGGTAGGGGTAGGTAAGGAAGGAGGAGGTCTGCAAGAATGCTACCACAAAGACAACTCACAAATCAATAAAATTTGATGTGGACAAGAGAATTCATCAATGAACCAACATGTTGTTCATAAAAAAAAAAAAAAATAGATACTAACAAAAGTAGTTTCAGTAAAATCAGAGTAGAAGAATAAAGAAGTGGTTTACTTGCCCTTTTAAAGAAAATTAATCAAGGAATTAGACTAACTTGATAGTGTAACATCAGGTTAATATTTTCTTTTTTTTAAAGATTTTATTTATTTATTCATGAGAGACACAGAGAGAGAGAGAGAAAGAGAGAGAGGCAGAGACACAGTCAGAGGGAGAAACAGACTTCATGCAGGGAGCCCGATGCAGGACTCAATCCCGGGACTCCAGGATCACACTCTGCGCCAAAGGCAGGTGCCAAACTGTTGAGCCACCCAGGGATCCCCCAGATTAATATATATAATTTTAAATTTTATTTATTTATTTATTTATTTATTTATTTATTGGTTAATATTTTCTTGATCAATTTCTTCTCTAGTAGGAAAATTATGGTTGGAATGTGTGTATTCATAAATAAAAATTAGGAATCAAAACAAGGTCAAATGGGGAGTAGAAAGTCCACTGTCACTTAGTGCCACCTGTAGGATGGGAAAGAATTAAGGGACAGAGTCTCTTACCCCTTTCCACCAGCATCTTTACTGAAGACGCTGCCGGACTCGTAACACAATATATCTCAGTTCAGTAAGCTGTGTAGGCATTGACTCTCATCAACTCCTCTCTTCCTTAGAATGACCCTGATGCTATTCATAAAATAAGTCTAACGTTTGAAGTTCTAGTCCCATTTTGACTGTCCTTAGATTCAGTTTTTAAGGTCTCTTAACCCACTATTCCCATCTGTCTATCAAATCCCCACACCCAATCAGAAGATGAGTCAGTTCATTTGTATTCACAATCTATCCACAGCACAACCTCTGTTTCCTGCCTCCTGCTCCTCACTCACCCATAAAGCCCAGAGTTGCACGGGTAAGAGCAGATAGGGTGAATGGAAACAGATGGGGTGATGGAGGTACCAGAGGGAACCAGCAAGCAGAAATTGATTGGAGATACCCCCTACCATTTTTTTTAAAAACCAGAAGGCAATGGAATAAAAGTGTTTGCACATATTCTTTTTTAACCATGGACTTTTCTTACTCTTCATTTGTATTCTAAAACAAAGTATTTTACTTCACTGAGATTACAATGAAAGATCATTTTTTTGAAACGAGAACTGACAGTGTAGATTCGGTAACAGTTGTCACAATGTTTATAGGCATCATGATAATGAGTCCCATTCCACTGCCTTATACAGGGTAGTAAAGTAGAATTGAGATTTTGGTTTATCCTTACATTCATCCTCACATTTATACTGTTTTCTGTCTTACAGACACACTCTTTTCCGAACACCAGGATGCAGTTCAGCCTGGTACATATAAGGGGTCATCAATCATTTAATAAGCAAATGAGGAAATGGACATGACTGACCATCATTTTATTTTGGGTGTCAATATTGTGGGTTTATATTTACTCATACAGATTGGTAAATATGGGAAAATAGCTTCAAATCCAGATGAGAACAAGACCCCTTAGCCTCTTGAGATTTTTTTTTTTTTTTTTTTTACTCTTTCTTTTTTTAGAAGATAGTTTGAAAGTGTCTTCCTTATTAGATGGTAGTTTTCACTATGGTAAGTGACTCAAAATGAAGTCTCAGTTCAAGCCCTCTTTTTTTTTTTTTTTTTTAAGTCTTACCCAAAAGGAAGTGAGTATGAAGTAAATTGCATAAACTTAAAGCACCACAGAGATGAAGCCCGAAGCAGGAAGAAACATGCTACCGATGTCCCAGAAGGGAACACATTGTATCATGTGAAGAGACATGACAAAAACAGCCCTCTTTAAATTACTTTTGGCAATAGTGGTCACATTCATTTTAATTTTGCCAGAATATTTTAAGACATCAAAAGGTGAGTATGTAATTTATCTTTTCTTTTTCTAATTTTTAAAAATTATGATAGCTAATGGTTACAGGAAAGGTCTTTTTGGACACATGCTGCATGAGCTGAAGCTCTATGTCTGAAAAGTTAGGAAAATGAGATTGTAATTTTAGCTGTTAGAGAGCACAGTAACCTTATTCACAGTACTTAATTATTGTGGCACACAATAATGAGATAAAAAATGAAGAGAACTATTTAAACTCTATAGTCTAGATTTTAAACATTAATTTACATTAATTTTATCACATGATTTTGCTCTTTGAAAAGGAGTTTCCTTCAAAACAGTTTTAAGTATACTTTTACATTCTGGAGTTATTTTATAAAGCAAGTAATATTTATTATGTTAAAATGCTTGATTTCCCTCCATCACAGCTATTTCACACAAATAACTCACTGTTGCCTTTTGACAAGTAAGATTATTGAAAAATACAATTAAAATAAGATGAGTGAAAATTTCAGCAGGTGTGTGTACGTGGATTCGTAACTGATGAAAAAAATGAACTCTATGGGTAATTCAGGGACTTGTGATCTGATTGCTGAAGCCTAGGATAAGAAAATAAGTAAATGTAAACTATTTTTACATCGTTTTGAAAATATATTAATGTGACTGTTTAGATGATCATTGTGCTCCTCAGCATTTAATAAGAAAAAAGGATAAAAAGAAAGTGCTGTATTCTATCATTAAAGTTACATGAATTTGCTTAAAATCAGGGAAAAGCTTATTTTTGAGACTTGCTGGGATGATTATGGTTGCATATACATGGCATTAAGTGGCCAGAGAACAATATTTTACTAAATAAACACTATGTGCAATTTTGTGAATGACTGTATTTTTCAAAATTTTCTTGGTTTTCTGGTATTCTGTTGCTTAGATTAAACAATCATAACATGTATTTTAAATTTTTGATTCCACTCAGGTGAAAATATAAAGAGAATAATTAGAATTGGAATAGAGACAACATATTTCAATTTTTAAGCTTTTTGTGGTGGAGAGTAAGCTCATTTAATAGTATCTAAGGTAGGCCATAAAGGTGCACCTTGTACTTCCAAAAAGGCAGGTTCATCTAATGAAAACCAGGTAATCAGCCTTTCATAAACTGTTTGCTAACTGTCGGTTAGTGTTTTATAAGACCTGGTGATTGCTAGAGCATGCTAGAAGTTTTTCTTTTGGGGGCAGATGCCTTGACAGTAATCAACCATCAATGATTTTTGTTTTCTTACTTTCATAACTGATTAGATCAGCTTTCAATACTCCCTGTATTGCCTCCCCAAACTGAAAATGGCCATTTCTCTTTTCCTAGACCAAGAATAGTATAGATATTTCCTTGGACATTTTGGGGGGGATGGATTTACTTGGGAATTTTGTTTCAAAGGGACCCTCCCTGGGGCCAACAAACAAAAATGTTTGAAAATCATCATCTTAATCCTGATGTCATGTTGTGGTAGAAGGAATTTTGCACAGAGCCACCATCAATGAAAGGTCGATGGTTGAGCAAAATATTTTACACATGCAATAGTGCAAAATAATACTTTATATTTCACAATGGCTTATGGATCACCAGGAACAAGTTCATATAGCCTCACCTTATATAGTTTAATATAGATTCAACTAAGGGCACATATTGTTTCACTTTTTCTCAGTACTTTTTTTTTTAAGATTTTATTTATTTATTCATGACAGAGAGAGAGAGAGAGAGAGAGAGAGGCAGAGACACAGGCAGAGGGAGAAGCAGTTTCCATGCAGAGAGCCTGACGTGGGACTCGATCCCGGGTCTCCAGGATCACACCCCAGGCTGAAGGCACCGCTAAACCGCTGGGCCACTGGGGCTGCCCCTCTCAGTACTTTTTAAATCACAATAATAGTTGCCTCACGAAGTGAGTTGACTTATCAACTAGTATATTTTATAAAATAAAATATATGGTAAAATTATTTATATGATAAGCTAAGAGTGTTCAAGAAGTGCTAAAATTAACTTTGAGACTCTCCCTATTACTTGGGTTACTTGGGTTCTTTTTTTCAGTTTTTTCTTATATTCTATTCACTTTAATTTCTAAGATAAATATTATAAAATGATTTTTACTTATAAATTATTCACAGATACTGTGTCGTTAAGATATCAAATTAATTCAGAAGGAATCTTAATGAGGAATAATGTATTCACGAAGTTTAATAGATTTGATTTCAAAATAATAAACCCTCTGAAGGCCTAAGTTAAAAATAGAGAACCGTGTTTGATCATTTTTCATCAAGAATGTATCTGAGACCCTGAATAATCATTACTCGGAATATTCAATTATCATAATTACACAGTATAAGCTATCTAGTCTAACTTCGCCAAAGAAGAGAAACTTCTTCAATGGTGTTTTGGACTTTTAATGAGTTTGCATTGAGCATGCACTGGCAAGAAAAACCACTTTAGTACTTTCAGTTTATTTGAAAGGCAGCTTATCCTAAGATACGGTAGTTAATATAATGATTTGATACACGCATATTGCATATAGATAATAGAGATAGAAAAGGGAATGCATATATTTTGATTCAGAACTGCTTGCAATTAAGGGAGCCTGGGTAGCCCCAAACAAGAGACTTCACCAACCTTTTATTGAATTTACAGTGTTTGGGAGAGAACTGGTTAACTCCTATAAATCTCAGTGATCTTTTATTTATTTATTGATACTTCCACTTATGAATAGTGCCTACCTGTGGTCGCTTTGGCCCATATACTGATATTGAAATGAATAGTGTCTACCTGTACCAGGAACCCAGGGCCACAGAAACAAAAGGCAATTCTTCTTTCAAGGAGTTTTCAGTTAGGGGGATGCCTGACTGATAAATAATTAAATATAATACTATAATTACTAAAATAGCAATGTAAAAAGTGTGATGGGAACATAAAAGTTGCTTCCATTCCTGTCTGGGGTAGATGTTCCTTCCATTTTTGTTGCAAAGAAAAACCACTGTCACAGTTCTAATGATCAGCTAATATTTCTCCTTACCTACTTGCAGAAGCACTCTCTAAGAGCAGTAATTATTGTTGATTTTCAAATAAAATGTACTCATCTAAATATCTCAGAAGTTCTGGAAACCAGAAACTGTAGTGAGTTATAAAAGTGCCTTACTGATACTGAGGCAAGGCAAGACAGGAATAGCAGAGATGAAAATACCTGAAACCTAATTTTATCTAGCTGTCTGACTTCCTCACTTACATTTAAGAAACAAACTGACATGAACCATGTTTACCAGCTTTCATTTCCCCCTTGCATTTCATACTTTTTGATGGAAATGGTAGTATAATGGTCAGTGAACTTTAAGAAAAAAATGGATAGGGATCCCTGGGTGGCGCAGCAGTTTGGCGCCTGCCTTTGGCCCAGGGCGCGGTTCTGGAGACCCGGGATCGAATCCCACGTCGGGCTCCCGGAGCATGGAGCCTGCTTCTCCCTCTGCCTGTGTCTCTGCCTCTCTCTCTCTCTCTCACTGTGTGCCTATCATAAATAAATAAATAAATAAATAAATAAATAAATAAAAGTTAAAAAAAAAAAAAAAGAAAACAATGGATAAAAGAACTTTACTCATGAACTATAGGATAAACCCTGAAGTATATGAGCTTATGTACACTTTACTCAGGTCTGTATAATAAAGAAGAGTGTTATCAAGGGTAACTGCAACTAATTTGCCTGAAAGGATTATTTTAGTTCTTAGAGATGGGCACTTTATTTCCCTCCTATTGACTGGCTCATTAAAAAGTTAATCAGTAATTCCCAGTAAGGTCTGGGAAAGAGACTAGAGACTTAAAAAAAAAAAGATTTTTTTATTTATTTGAGAGAGTAGAGAGAGAGAGAGAGAGAGGGAGAGAGAGAGAGAGTGGCGTTTACGACCAAACATGGGTGGGGGGAGGGACAGAAGGAGAGAGAGAATCTCAAGTAGACTCCTTGCCTACCTCAGAGCTTGTTGGGGGGCTTGATCTTACTACCCTGAGATCATGAGCTGAGCAGAGATCATGACCTGGGCCAAAATCAAGAGTTGAAGAGCCGAAATCAAAAGTTGGATGCTTAACCAACGAGCTACCCAAGCACCCCTAAAAAAGTTTTAAAAATGTAATACTTACACATGTACCAGGTACCATACCAAGTACTTTTACATATAAAATTTTTTTAAAAAAGATTTTATTTATTTATTCATGAGAAACACACACGGAGAGAGAGGCAGAGACAAAGGCGAAGGGAGAAGCAGGTTCCCCATGGGGAACCCAATGCGGGACTCCATCCCAGGACCCCAGGATCATGACCTGAGCCAAGGGCAGTTGCTCAACCACTGAGCCATTCAGGCATCCCATGTCTCATTACAACACATTAAGTATTTCAAATCATTCATGGTGAAGCATCATTCTGAAGAGTGACTTTTCTTGAAATATTCAGAGAGAAGGAATAAAATTAGATGGATAGATTTACTTCGTTGTAACATTTTTTTTCTAAAAAAAAAAACAAAAAAAACACATTTTTTTTCTTATGGAATTTTCTGAATCTTTGTAGCATGGAAATGGATAATAATCAATACAATATGTTTACTTATATTTTTAGACAATAGGTGCTGGTTAAAAAAAAAGGATATTGATGAATATAATGCTTTCCACTGCTTTCACAGAACTGTTTTATTCTCTCCTCTCTTATATTATATACCAGCAACCCTTGCTTGGGATGCTTTTGCTATCAGCTTGTCTTATTGCATTGGTAGATAAATGCTCTCTCTGTATATCTTTTTTGTTTTTATAGAAAAAACAACTTTCTTTAAAACAGCATATGGTGATATATCTTACCCCTATACTGCTCTGTTTCTTTTCTCCATAGCACTTATACCCTATATAACTGACTTATTTATTATATATACTTCTTGTCTTATTTCTCCAAATAGAATGTAAGCTCAATGGAAATGCGATTTTTGTCTGTTTGGTCATATTTTAAGCACTTAGGACAGTACACGTCACATTAGGAGGAACTCACTGAGTATTTGTTGATTGAGTGAATTTTCTGAGTCATCTTGTAAAGGAGATAAAAGGGAAACATATTTAAAGGAAGCATTTCTTGGCTGATCCTCACAACCACCTTCTGATTCAGGCAGACCAGGCATTATTATCTTCATGTTACACTTTTGAAACAAAATTTTTCTGCACACCTAGAATTTTTAGGGTCCTAGGATTGAGCCGTGCCTCTAGCTTCTAGTTCAGTGGAGTGGAGTCGGCTTATCCCTCTGCCCCTCCCCCCAATTGTGCACACACTCTCTCTCTCTCCCTTCCTCTCAAATAAATAAATAAAATCTTAAAAAAATAAATTGTCTTTCCCAAATGTTCTATGAATAAATCCATTCGTAGGGATGCCTGCATTCAGCTCAGGTCATGATCCTGGGGTCCTGGGATGGAGCCCCACATCGGGCTTCCTGCTCAGTGGGGAGTCTGCTTTTCCTCTACCCCTACCTCCTGCTTGTGCTCTCTCTCTCTGTTAAATAAATAAAGTCTTTAAAAAAAATTTAAAAGCAAAACTAAAAAAATATCTTTATCATATCCAGACTCCCCCATTCCTTATCTGGTAACACCATGGGTATATTATTCATTTGCAACATGATATATTTTTACCCTTTCCCACTCAATATTACTAGAGAAGCTTCAATTACTGAGCCCCAAATAGAAATAAAATGATTTGAGCTTTTGCTATTGAAATTGGTACTCTGTGAGTCGTTGCCAGTTGTTAAAGAGGCTGACCTGTGACCAAAGGACAACAATGTACATTAACTAGTATCTCTGTAAATGAGGCTGCTAAGCCATAAGCTTTTTTCTCTCCTGGCAGCTAATATTTTTAAATTGCTGAATTATGATACATAATCTCCAATAACGATGAAAGATACTTAGAAACCATTGTCTGTGTTTTGTTTAGTTTCGTTGTTTTTAAAGGCACAACTTACAATAAAATACAAAGATCTTAAATGTTTGGTTTTATAAATTTTGACAATTGTATGTGCCTCTGTAACTACAGCCCCATACAAAATACAGATTTTCATCAGTACCAGAAAGATTCCTTTTGCTCTTTCCTGTCAAATCTCCTCCTCTCCCCAAGGCAACTTTCCGACCTATGTCATCATAGCTTAGCTTTATCCCTTCTTATACTTTATATAGATGGAATCATCACATAGTGCCTACTTTTGGTCTGTTTTTTTTAGCTCAGCATAATGTTTTTGAGATTCATTTGTGATGAAGTACATCAGTGCCTCATTTCTATTTATTGCTAAATATTCCATTGTAAGAATAACATCACATCTGTCCTTTTGGCCGTCACATTTGTCCTTTTTGGTTGTTTCCAGCCTTTGGCCATTATAAATATGCTGCTATGAACCTTCTTGTACAACTCTTTGTATGAAAATATGTTTTTGTTTCTATCAGGTAAATAGTAGTAAAATAGCTTACTTTTATAAAAAAAAAAACTGCGTGCATCTTCAAAGTGGCTGTTTCTAGTGGTAAAAATTTCTTATTTTCTTCAGCTTGCATTTCATATATTGAAGAAATAACACCTAAAATACGTACTGTCTGAAATAATCCATGCTTCCTCCAAAGTTTCTTGACAACTCATTAAAAGAGAAATAGCTTAGGTATTGAGAAAATATGACTTGACATACAGTAGTTTCTGGAGCTCCTATTGTCTGTCAAACAATGAAGGTTTTCCTGTAAATTCTCACTTTTTTTGAAGGTCAACAGAGAGTTGAGACTTTTGTTCTTGCAGTTGTAACTTGGAAAATACACTTGGCACAAAATATCTAAAAATGTGAGATTAAAACATTGAAGACAACTACCAAAAAACACATAGTTGAAGTAGTAAGAAAATAAGAAAACTCCTTAAAGGTGGAAAAGGATTAGAAATTACGAATCCAGGGCCGCCCAGGTGGCTCAGTGGTTTAGCGCCGCCTTCAGCCCAAGGCGTGATCCTGGAAACTTGGGATCCAGTCCCACATCCGGCTCCCTGCATGGAGCCTGCTTCTCCTTCTGCCTGTGTCTCTGCCTCTCTCATGAATAAATAAATAATATCTTAAAAAAAAAAAAAGAAATTACGAATCGAGATAGGTAAGCAAGAGTGAACAGATTGGTGTGATCTGAGGAACATCTACAAATTCCTGGTGGCCTAGAGTCTTGGTTTCCTGGGTCACACATGGAGGAACAGAAGCCAAAGCTTAACATTGGGATGCAAAGGTAACATGCTCTGTGAGGGAGTAAGGAGTAGTCTAGGAAAAGTCTTGCTTGGCTGTGAGGAAATTTGTCTATCTCCATCTAGGCCGTAGAGAGAGCAAGGAAAAAATTTCCCTGGAGAGTTTGTGAATATGTACTAGCCATAACTTGGATATTAATACTCATTGCCTATGAGGTGTGAAAAGCCCAATCCAATTGGGCTTTAATTTAATTAATTAAATTAATTTTTGCTTTTGTTTTTTTTTTCTTGGATAAATTTGACATATGAGTTTGTATAAATTTAAGGGGTATAGCCTGTTACTTTGATACATTTATATATTTGTAATATGGTTGCCATCATAACAATAATTATCATATCACATACTTAAAGTAAAATGTTACTATGATCAATATACTGCACATTAGGTATCTATGACTTATTTAGTACTTATTTAATTACAAATGTGTACCTTTAAATACCATCAATCTTGTCCCCCCAGGGGCACCTGGGTTGAGTGTCTGTTTTTGGCTCAGATCATGATTCCAGGGTCCTGGGATTGAGTCTCACATTAGACTCCCTGCAGGGAGCCTGCTTCTCCCTCTGCCTATGTCTCTGCCTCTCTCTGTGTGTCTCTCATGAATAAATAAATAAAATCTTTTTTTTTAAGATTTTATTTATTTACTCATGAGAGACGGAGAGAGAGAGCTTGGCAGAGACACAAGCAGAGGGAGAAGCAGGCTCCACACAGGGAGCCCGACGTGGGACTCAATCCCGGGTCCCCAGGATCACACCCTGGGCCAAGACGGCGCTAAACCGCTGAGCCACCCGGGCTGCCCCTAAATAAATAAAATCTTAAAAAAAAAAATCTTGCCCCTCTATCCTCATCCCTTGGTTTGTTTTACTCTCTCTTTTTAAATGCATTTTAAAAATATTTTTAAGTTTTTATTTAAATTCCAGTTAACATACAGTGTAATATTAGTTTCATGTGTACAATATAGTGATTGAACACTTCCATACAATACTCTGTGCTCATGACAAGTGTCCTCCTTAATCCCCATCACCTATTTAACCCATATTTCCAGAATGGCTGCACCAGTTTGCATTCCCACCAACAGTGCAAGAGGGTTGCCCTTTCTCCACATCCTTGCCAACATCTGTTGTTTCACGTGTCGATCTTAGTCATTCTGACAGGTGTAAGATATTTCGTTGTAGTTTTGATTTGCATTTCCCTGATGATCACTTATATTGAGCATCTTTTCATGTGTCTGTTGGCCATCTGTACATCTTCTTTGGAAAAATGTCTATTCATGTCTTCTGCCCACTTTTTCATTGGATTATTCATTTTTGGAATGTTGAGTTTTAGTTTTGTTAAATGTTTCCTTCACACTGGAGAAGCTTTTTATTTTGATGAAGTCCAATAATTTCTTTTTGTGTTTGTTTCCCTTGCCTCAGGAGACATATTTAGAAAGAAGTTGCTATAGCTGATTTCAAAGAGGTTACTGCCTCTAGGACTTTTATGGTCTCATGTCTCACATTTAGGTCTCTAATCCATTTTGAATTTATTTTTGTGTATGGTATAAGAAAGTGATCCAATTTCATGCTTTTGCTTTTTGCTGCCCAGTTTTCCCAACACTATTTGTTGAAAAGCCTGTTTTTTCCCCATTGGATATTCCTTCCTGCTTTGTCAAAGATTAATAGACTGTATAGTTGTGGGTTCATTTCTAGGTTTTCTATTCTGTTCTACTGATCTGTCTATTTTTGTTGCCAGTACCATACTGTTTTGATCATTACAGTTTTGTAATATAACTTGAAGTTTGGAATAGTGATGCCTCCAGCTGTTCTTTTTCAAGGTTTCTTTGGCTAGTTAGGGTCTTTTGTGGTTCAACACAAATTTTAGGATTATTCCAGCCCTGTGAAAAACCCCGTTGGTATTTTATTAGGAATTGCATTACATATATAGATTACTTTGGATAGTATAGACATTCTTGCAATATTTGTTCTTCTAATCCATAAGTATGGAATGTCTTGTGTGTCATTTCCTTGTGTCATCTTCAATTTCTTTCATCAGTATTTTATAGTTAGAGTACAGGTTTTTCACCTCTTTGGTTAGGTTTATTCTTAGGTATTATAGAATGAATATGGAAGTTTTCCTTTCTTTTCTATTTTTTTGAATAGTTTGAGAAGAATAGACATTAACTCTTCTTTAAATGTTTGGTAGAATTCACCTGTTAAGACTTCTGGCCCTGAAATTTTGTTTTTTGGGAATTTTTTGACTCTTGATTCAATTTCTTTGCTAATTATCAATCTGTTCAAGTTTTCTATTTCTTCCTGTTTCAGGTAATTTATATGTTTTTAGGAATTTATAAATTTCTTCCAGGCTGTCTCATTTGTTGGCATATACTTTTTCATAATATTCTCTTATAATTGTATTTCTATGGTATTGGTTGTTTTTTCTCCTCTCTCATTTGTGATTTTTTTTTTAAATTAGGTTCTTTTCTTTTCTTTTTGATAAGTCTGGATTCTTTTTGATAAGTCTGCCATTGATAAGAACAGAACAACAATTTGTTCTATTGTTTGTTTAGTTTCTATATCATTTATCTCCGCCCTAATCTTTAGTATTTCCCCTCCTTCTTCTGGCTTTAGGCTTTGTTTGCTGTTCTTTTTTGAGCTCCTTTAGGTGTAAGGTTAAGTCATTTTTTGAGATTTTTTTTTTTCCTGAAGTAGGCCTGCATTGCTGTATACTTCCCTCTTAAGACTGCTTGTGCTGCATCCCAAAGGTTCTGAACCATTGTATTTTCATTTTTATTTATTTTCATGTATTTAAAAAATTTCTTCCTTTTTGATTTAAATTTTGTTTATTTAACATATAGTAGAACATTAGTTTCTGGAGTAGAATTCAGTGATTCATTACTTACATACAATACCTAGTGATCATCATTAATTTCTTCTTGGATTTTCTGGTTGACCCATTCATTAGTTAGTAGAATGTTTTGTAACCTCCATGTATTTGTGGTCTTCCCTATTTTTTTCTTTCGGTTGACTTCTAGTTTCAAAGTATTGTGGACAAAAAACGGTACATGGTGCGATTTCAATCTTTTTGTATCCGTTGAGCCCTGTTTTATGACCTAATACATGATCTATTCTGGAGAATATTCTATGTGCACTTGAAAAGAATGTGTATTCTGCTGTTTTACAATGAAATGTTCTGAATATATCTGTTAAATCCATCTTGTCCAGTGTGTCACTGAAAGCCATTATTTCCCTGTTCATTTTCAGTTTAGATGATCTGTTCATTGATGTAAGTGGGATGTTAAGGTCCCCTAATATTATTGTATTATTATTTATTATTCCTTTATGTTTGTCATTAACTGTTTTATATATTTGGGTGCTTCCATGTTTTGTGCATATTTATAATTGTTAGACCTTTTTGTTGGATTGTCCCTTTCATTATGATATAGTGCCCTTCTTTACTCTTGTTACAAGTCTTTGTTTTAAAATCTAGTTTGTCCAATATAAGTATTATTACTCCAGCTTTCTTTTTTTTTTCCAGCTTTCTGGAATTTGCATGATAAATATTTGCATGATAAATATTTCTCCATTCCCCTCACTTTCAATTTTCAGGCGTCCTTAGGTCTAAAACAAATCTCTTGTAGGCAGCAGATAGATGGGTCTTGTTTTTTGTTTTAATTTATTCTGATACCCTATGTCTTTTAGTCCCCTTATATTCAAAGCAATTATTGATAGATATATATTTATTTCCGTTTTATTTCTTGTTTTGTGGTTGATTCTGGAGATTTTCTCTAATCCTTTCTTGTCATTTTGGTCTTTCCTTTTCACTCAAGGAGTCTCTTTAATATTTCTTGTAGACCTATTTAGTGGTCACAAAATTATTTAGTTTTTTTCTATCTCAGAAACTCTTTGCCTATCCTTTTTATTCTGAATGATAGTTTTGCTGGACAGAGTATTCTTGGCTGTAGGTTTTTCCCATTTAGCACTTTAAATATATCATGCCAATCTCTTCTGGCTTGCCAAGTTTCTGTTGAGAAATCTTCAGCTAGCCTTATGGGTCTTCTCTTGTAAATTAAAGACTTCTGTCTTGCTGCTTTTTTTTTTTTTAAGATTTTTTATTAATTCATGAGAGACAGAGAGAGAAAGAGGCAGAGACATAGGCAGAGGGAGAAGCAGGCTTCCTGCAGGGAGCCTGATGTGGGACTCAATTCCAGGACCTTGGGATCATGCCCTGAGCCAAAGGCAGATATTTGTTTTGGTTGCTCTATCCTTCAGCCTAGTCATCTGCAGAGGCTCTCCTTGCCTGCTATGGGCAGTGTTTGGTCCTTGGCCAATTTTAACTAGGTGTGCTCTATCTGCTTGTGAGATGAGACCTGATATCACTTCCACCAGAACTGGGACCCTACAGAACTCTCAGGTCAGGAGATGTGCTGTAGGTAGGAGTTTGTGCTGGCCTTTCCAATGAGGGGCTCACCAAGCTGAGACTGAGGCAGGCTTGCCCAAGAAGGGCAGTCTAGTCAGAGAGCAGGTGTGGGGGGCTTGGCGTAAGCAACACTAGCTAGTGTTGGTGCTGCCCTGCCTCCTGCCAGTGGCTCTGGGTCTATGCTGAGGGTCAAGAGAGGGAAATGGCACCAGCCAGCTCCTTTGTTCCCAGAGAGGAGTCTCCATGAGCACTTCCTCTCAGGGACATGCTCTGAGAAGAGCAAATAATCTCCCCACTGTGTGCCTCAGGCACTCTTCAGACTGTTGTTTTCATGCCATCTGCCTTCCACCCCCGGGTTGTTTGCCTGTCTTCTCTCCAGGAGCAGAACAGTGTCCTCTAGGCTCTATTTCAACCAAGCCTACTGACCTTTCAAACTCCAGGCTTTAAGCCCTGCTGGTTGCAAGAACTCACAAAATTCAGCCCCTCTCATTTTCCAAGTCCATCACATCGGGGAATCATTCTCCTTGTGCATTCCCCTGTGTGCTCCTCTCTCTCTCTTTGCCTTTCTGCATGACCATGGCTTCCTCCCCTCATAGCACCTGTGATCCCATTTCTCCCCTAAACCATATCTCCACATTTCCTACCTTCTTTTATGTGACCTCTTCTCTCTCTTTAGTTGTAGAGTTTGTTCTGTCAGTCTTCAGGTGATTTCTGGGGTGATAGGATGATTTGATAGTTATCTAGCTGTGTTCATGGGATGAGATGAGCCTACGGTCCTCCTACTCTGACATCATCCTCCCTCTCTCCCATTTGACCTTTTTAGATTTTACATATATATTATATCATATAGTAATTGTCTTTCTCTGTCTTATCTCAGAATAATGTGCTCAAGTGCATCCATGTTGTTACAAGTAACAGGATATTCTTCTTTCCCGTAAGTGAATAATATTCCATTGTATATGTAACATATCTTCTTTATTCGTTCACCCATTGATGGGCATTTGGGTTGTTTCCATATCTTGGCTATTATGAATAATACTGTGATAAACATGGGAATACTGTGAACCTGTTTTCATTTCCTTTGGGTATCTACCCAGAAGTGGAATTTTTGGATGATATGGTCTGTTTTTAATTTTTTGATGATCCTCCATATTGTTTTCCATAGTGGATGAACTAATTTACATAACAACAGTATATAAGGGTTCCTTTTTTTTTCCACCACGCCCAGAAATTTAATTTAAAGTAGTTTTGAGATAATGTGTTATTAGACACCAAGCAGAGGTAAACACCAATCCTCTCTGGAGGAAAATATCTTCAAACCAGATCTCAAATATTTCACAAACAAAATTCTAAGGAACATGAGCTACTACTAAAAATCATAAAACACATGAAGACATAATAGACAAGAGTCAACAGAGACTAAAAGGGAGAATCAGATTAATAAGGAATTCAGATATTGGAGTTATGAGATATATAACACAAAGTAAGTATTTGGTTTGTTTCAATAAAAATGATATAAAAAAGTATGAGTAGGAAACAAGACTATTAAAAATAATCAGGCAGATTTTTGAATCACTATATTGTACACCTGAAACCAATATAACACTGTATGTTAACAATACTGGAATCTCAAATTAAATTTAATTTAAAAATATAATCAGGTAGATTTGAAAGAGTCAACTGAAAATTCTAATTATAAAAATATAATAACATGATGTAGAAACACAAGGAGTGAGTAAATGGATCAGACACAACTGAATAGTGAATTAATGACTGGGAATATAGATCTGAATAAATTATTGAGAACATATCACAGAGAGCCAGAGAAAGAGAAAATATGAAACAGAGGTTAAGAGACACAGAGAACAGAGGGAGCGATCTCTAATTGAAGTTACCAAAGGAGAGAAGAGACAAAATGGGGAAAAGACAATGTTTGAAGAGAGTGGCTGAGAATTTTACAAAAGTGATGAAAGACACAAATCCTCAGATTCAGGAAACCCAACATGTCCCAAACAAAATAAATTTAAAAATTCCATGGAACATGAAAACTAAAGAGATAAACCAGAGATTAAGACTGATGGTCTTCACAGGAATAATAATTAGCCTGGCAGCTCATTTCTTGAAAGCAACAATGAAATTCAGAGGCCAGTGGAATAATGTCTGCAAAGTGTTGAGGTAAAATTAATGTCAAACTGGAATTGGTGAGATACATTTTCACATGAGCAAAAACAGACAGTTTATGACCAGCAGATCTTTAGTGAAGGAATTTGTAGAGAATTAACTTCAGGAGAAAAACCATAATCCTAGAAGGGAGGCCAGAGATGTAAGAAATGGCAGGGAAAAGACTCTCAATAATTATAAGCATGTGGATATCTAAGTAAATCTTGAAAATATTAGCTGCGTAAAACAAAAATAACTACTAATTTGTATATCAATGAAAAAGTAAGAGAACTAAAATGCGTACAAAAATAGCATTCCTTTCAGAAGCTGTAGGTGAGAATCAATTTTGTTTACTTTTCCAGTTTCTGGAAGCTGCCTGTATGCCCCAGTTTGTGTCTTCCTTCCACCTTCAAAGCCAGCAATGGCCTGTTGAGTCTTTGTCACATTGTGTTATCTGACACAGACTCTTTTTTTTTTTTTTTTTTTTAAATTTTTATTTATCTATGATAGTCACAGAGAGAGAAAGAGAGAGAAGCAGAGACATAGGCAGAGGGAGAAGCAGGCTCCATGCACCGGGAGCCCGACGTGGGATTCGATCCCGGGTCTCCAGGATCACGCCCTGGGCCAAAGGCAGGCGCCAAACCGCTGCACCACCCAGGGATCCCCTGACACAGACTCTTTTGCCTCTCCCTTCCACATTTGTGATTATATTAGGCCCTTGGATAATCTAGAATAATTTCCCAGTTAAAACTTTTTTAAAAAAGATTTATTTATTTATTTATTTTAGAGAGAGAAAGAAGGGGTAGAGGGAGAGGTAGAAAGAGAATCCTTGAGCGCACTCCCCACTGAGCATGGAGCTTGATGTGGGGCTGGAGCTGATGTGGACTCTGGGAACATGACCTGAGCCAAAATCAAGGGTGGGACACTTAACCGACTGAGCTACCCAGGCACCCCAATAATTTCCCTATTTTAAGATAAATGTACAAGATACCTTCATTCCTTCTTCTGCCTTAATTTCTCTTTAGCATGTACCATAAACACATTTATAGGTTCTGGGAATTAGGATGTGGACATTCTTAGGAGGCCATTACTCTGTCTATTAGAATTGAATAATCAAAAAACAAGCAAGAACAAGTAAGAAATGTTAGGACTGGAAATGGACATAGTAGAAATTTAAAATGTAGTAAGAGTATTATGAATAACTTTAAGTCAATAAATTTAAAACATTAAGGACATATTTATGGAAAAATATAATGTACCCAAACCTACTTTGGAAGAAATGGAAAACTGAAGAGTTGTAGAACTCAATTAAAGAAATTGAGCCAATAGGTTATATTCCCTGAAGGAAACACTAGGTTTCAATAATTTTACATGGTTTTCTGCCAAACTTTCAAGAAATAGATTCAATAGATAAATGCAATTTTACAATAAACCTTTCCAGAAGATAGAAACAGGGGAATATTTTCCAATTTAATTTTAAGTCTAATTTACCTTGGTACCCACGCCTAACAAAGATAAAACAAAAAAGAAAAACTTATAGGCAAATCTCATTTATAAACAGACAAATTTGAAAAGGGGTTGGCTGGTTGGTTGGCTCAGTTGGTTAAGCATCTAACTCTTGATTTCAGCTCAGTTCTTGATTTCAGTGTTGTGAGTTCAAGCCCGGGTTGGGCTTTATGCTGGGCATGGAGCCTACATTAAAACATTAAGAATCTACTTGGATAAAAATGATCAAATATGTATAAAAATGTGTAAAATTATCAAATTAGATTTATGCTTGGAATTCATGATGAGTCAGCATTAGAAAATCTAATAATATAATTTGCTGTATTAATGATTATTTATGAGAGACTACATAATCATCTCAAAGTTGTTGAATGAACATTCAATTATATTCAGCAGCCCTTATAATGAAAAACTGTTCCTTCTATAAGGAACAGAAGAGAACTTCCTCCAAAAATGATTATGTAAAATATTATTCTCAGTGATGAGACATTGTAAGTATTCTTCTTAAGATTAAGAGCAAGCAAGGATGACCTCTCCCCACATGCCTGTTCATTGTGGTACTGGGGGTCATGACAGGGCAATAAGAAAAGTAAAAGAAATAGGACACCTGGGTTGCTCAGTTAGTTGGGTGTCTAACTCTTGGTTTTGGCTCGGGTCATGATTTCAGCGTTGTGAGATCAAACCCCACTTCAGGCTCTGTGCTCAGTGGGGAGTCTGCTCCAGATTCTTTCCTCTACCACACCCTCCCTCTCTGTTCCTCCCTCTGCTTGTACACATATGTACTCTTTCTTGCTCTCAAATAAATAAATAAAATCTTTTTAAAAAATTAAAAGAAATAAATGTATGGAGATTGGAAATCCAGATATAAAGCTGTCATTATGTATAATTGATATGCGTATCTGCATAGAAAGCCCAAAAGATTTAATTTGTAAGAAACAGAAGTTAATAAGGAAGTTTGTAAAGTGGCAAAAATAAAATTGATATTCAAAAGTTAATTGTGTTTCCATATACCACTAACAAACTGAAAACATATTCCTTAGAAGATAGCGTTGGCACTGGAAACAGAAAGAACAGTACCTAGGAGGAAATGTAATAAAAGATAAATGAGACCATCATGGAGAGAATTTGGAAATTTCACTGAACAATATCAAAGAAAACTCATACAAATAGAGAAAGAAAGTAAGAAAAAAGTGATAGGAGGAACTCAGATTTTATCTTCTCCAGTGGATTTCAAGATTCAAGTCAGAATTGCAACTAGGTTCTTCACTGAACTTAAGCTGATTCTAAAATTTATTGCAAAGAGCAAAGGGCCAAGGATAGGTAAGACACTCTTAAAGGAGATGAACGAGGGGACTTTTCCTATCAGATATAAAAGCTTTTACAAAGAAAACGTAATTAAATAAGTATAATATCTTTGCCAAGATAGAACAATGGAATATAGAACAAAATTCAGACCCCAGAAACACACCCATATGTCTATGGATACTTGTTATATGGTAGAGGCACTTTATAGGTAGTGAGGAAAAGATAGACAATCTAATAAATGCTAGTGCAATTGCTTATCACATGTGGAAAAACTAATGTGGCTTTCCACACTGAACCAATTTCAGATAGATGAGGAACATACATGGGGACATCTGGGTGGCTCAGTCAGTTAAGTGTCTGACTCTTGATTTCAGCTTGGGTCACAGTCTCAGGGTCATGAGATAGAGCCCTGAGTTGGGCTGCAGGCTGGGTGTGGAGCCTGATTAAGATTCTCTCTCTCAGGGCACCTGGGTGGCTCAATGATTGAGCGTCTGTCTTTGGCTCAGGGCGTGATTCCGGGGTCCTGGGATTGAGTCCCACATTGAGCTCCTCTGCGTCAGCCTCTGTGCTCAGCATGGAGCCTGCATGAGATTCTCTCCTTTTCCGTCTCCCTCCCCTTCTACCTCTCCCCCTTCTTGCACACACACGGTGTACTGTCTCTGTCAAATAAATGAAGAAATAAAAAAATTTAAAATATTAAATAAAAAACTTAAAATTTTAAACAAAAAACTTAAGGAACTCCTAAATAGTAATAAGAAAAAGACAAACAGGGGCACCTGGGTGGTTCAGTAGGTTAAGCCGCTGCCTTCCCCTCAGGTCATGATCTTGGGTCCTGTGATCAAGCCCCGCATTGGCTTTTCTGCTCAGCAGGGAGTTTGCTTCTCCCTCTACCTCTGTGCTCTCTCTCCCTCTGTCACTCTCTCTCAAATAAATAAAATCTTAAAAAAAAAAAAAAAGAAAAAACAAAAACAGAAAAAAAATGGAGAAGTAGAAAAAATGAAAGAAAGTACACTTTTAAACCATCATAAGATTCTATTTAACACTGACTAAATTGGCAAAACTTGAAAAGCCTTGACCAAGATGTATGTCAGGTGGAGCTTTTATACATTGCATGTAAGAGTATTAATTGGTACAATCACTTCATATAATGAATTGACATTTTCTAGAAAAATCAAAGATGTGCATACTGAATACCCAGCAATTTTACTCAGTATGTATACTAGAGGAACTTCTGTATTTTTGTACCAGCAGATACATTCATGAATATTCATAGCAGTATTATTCAAAAATAAAATTTGAGATAAAATATACATATAATAAAATGTTCTCATTTTAAGTGTATAAAGTTTGACAAATGTTTACATCAATGTAACTAGCACTACTATCAAGATAAAAACTTTCCAATATCCCCCAAAGATCCCTCTTTCTCCTCTGCAGAAAAACCCTTCTCCCACTGTCAATATACTTTTTCATTTCCCAGGATATCATATAAATGGAATAATGAACTATGTAATCACTTGTCTTGCTTCTTTTTCTTGGCATAATACACTTCAGATTCGTTGTGTACACGTTGTTGTTTGGATCAGTATTTTCTTGCTTTTTGTTGCTGAGTAGTATTCTATTGTATAGATATGTCAGGAATCGCTTTAATAATTCACTAGTTGTTGGGCTTTTAGATTGTTTCCAGTTCTTGGCTATTACAAATAAAAGAGCTGCCATGAAAATTCATGTACAGGTATTTTTATTTTTCTTGTGTAAATTCCTAGGAGTAGAATTATTGGGTCAAAAAATAAGTATATATTTAACATATAAGAGATATAATTCTGTTTTCCAAAGTGGTTGCACTATTTTACGTTCCCACTAGCAATATATGAGGGCTATGGTTCATAGCAGCGTTATTCATAACAGCAAAAATAGAAACAACCCAAATGTTTACTGTCAGAAGAATGAATAAATTATGGTATATTCATTCAAAAGAACACAACAGACAATTAAATTAACCATAGCTATATGGAGCAACATGACTAAAACTTATTTAAAAAGGCAAGTCATAGATGAATACATAAAGTCTATTCCATATATATATATATATATATATATATATATATATATACACACACACACATGTCTAAAATATGCTAAATGAAACAATGTTATTTAGGAATATATACATTTTGGAAAGGCTCTAAGATAAAGCAAAGGAGTGATAAACACAAAATTCATGATAGTGGTTAACCTCTGTGAAAGGATTATGTAGGGATGGGAATGGATAGTGTTTTTCAAAGATATTGGTAATATTGATATCCTTAATCTTCATGATAGATAGATGCATGGCATTTATCTTTGTTATTCTTTAACTGGCACCAACATTTTACATATGCTTATATATGATAAAGTTTTATAACAAAAAATTAAAAGGAAACATATTTGATATTTCTTTAGCCTTACTGTCAGGTTTCCTTAAGGAAAAAAAGATTGACTTGAGCATTTGTCCTATACTGTAATATATTTTCCTAATTCTATTTAGTATTCTGTATACTATGCTTAGAGATTGTAGTCATAGTACTGGAATAATTCTGGAATGCATTTCTTTCTATGGGAGTAAGAAGCTAGATGTCTGACTCCCAGCAATATTAATGGCAGTAATTAAATTCATATATCCTTGTTTATGGAGATGAGAATATAGTCCACCTGATAACAACAATGATTGAATAGAATTCATTATTTCTTAAAATTATGCCAGGGAAGGATATATATCTTCTATTTATTTCCTTTCCAACTGAATAATTTAAAACTAGGGTTTAAAAACCATCATAAAATGACCTCAAAGTCAAAAATATGTCATTAATTCTAGAAAGCCTGGGTGGTCACTTATTGGGTAAGAGGACTATAATATAGACAGTAGAAATTTCTCTATTTTGGTTGTATCTTAGGCATACAAGTTCAAGAAGTGGAAAATTTTGTAAGATGAAAAATCCCAGTGAGTAAAATAGAAACATGCAAGAAATGTTTTTATGTATTTTGTTAGTATAAAAAACCCCATAGGTTATAGAGTTCCATCAGATGGTACATTTCTGTCTCTTTCCTGGGATATTATTACTGAAGACAATTGTTTAAAAAATTAGTTACAATTTGATCTTTATCTACTTTGTTTATAAATATATTAAGACATAAAATTGTGAATTTGAGTAAAATACCATCTTCTCCCCCCAAAAAACCTTTACAGCAACTCAAGTATGAAACGTGTTTGTAGCTGGAAATCACATGTGAATTATTACAGAAACAACTTCAAATGTAGAGGGCTGGTAATGAGCTTCTCATTTTATTAAATAATAAAAATATAATAATCGTAAGGAGATACTTAAGGAATTACTATTAGAGTACAAATTCCACAAATAAAAAATTCCTTAATACCAATCAATAGCCTGGTTTACTCTTAAGATTGAACCAAGTTGTATGACTAGCAGTAATCATTTTAAGAACTAATGTGATACTTTCATTGTGCTCCACATTACTTAGAAAAAATTTAAAAAATTATTTTGCCCTATATGATTAGACAAGAAATGGTAAAGAAAGGCACATAAAGGTACAATTGAGCATGTGAGTTATTTTCTCATACTAGCAAATGATTGTCAGACTAGGAATACCTGAGAGAGAGGTTTCCTATTCCTTAAATGATCATCACTGACAAATAGGGATTCTGGATTTTTATACAGTGAGCTTTAATTACTTGTGTGAATTGGATCACAGATAATCCTACTCTAAATGAAGGTTGAATTTTCAATTTTCACTTTGGAATATAAGTTTGAATTTTTTAAAAAAGACTTATTTACTGGTGCACCTGGGTGGCTCAGTGGTTGAGCATCTGCCTTCTGCTCAGGTGGTAATGCAGGGGTCCTGGGATCAAGACCCACATCAGGCTCCCTTCATGGAGCCTTCTTCTCCCTTTGCCTATGTCTCTTCCTCTCTTTGTGTGTCTCTCATGAATAAATACATAAAATCTTTTGTAAAAAGATTTACTCATTTTAGAGAGAGAGTGTACATACATGAGTGGGGGGAGGGCAGAGGGAGAGAATCTTCAAGCAGACTCTACACTCAGCATGGAGCCCAATGTGGGGCTGGAGCCCAAGGTTGGGCTCGATCCCATGACCATGAGATCATGACCTGAGCCAAAATCAAGAGTCAGTTGCTTAACCAACTGACTATAGAGATAGGTTTGAATTTTAAATAATATACATTTGTGCAAATTTCAAAAATGTTTTCATATGTACCATACACTTGAAGCTACTATAATCCTATGACGTTAGTGGGATCTATAGTTACTTTTCTCTATTTTGCTGATGAGAAAACAAGACTTATGGAGATTAATTGTCCAAGTATCTTGCCTAATGACTGGAGTCCTTGTATTATATTTTGAATACAGTGCTCTTTCTTCTGTATCATCATTTCCATATCTGATGTTTGTCTTCAGACAAAAATAAAAATTATGATGTCATCTTGTTACATTTCATCTTTGTAGGTTCAGGTAGGTTGAGTAATGGCTACCCAAAGGTATCATGTGCTAATGCCTGGGACTTGTACATGTTACCTTATGAGGAAAAAAGATTTCCACAGATGTGATTAACTTCAGGATCTTGAGATAGGGAGATAATCCTGCATTATCCAGATGAAACTATATCCCATCAGAAGTGTCCCATATAAGATGCTTATAAGAGAGAAGCAGAGGGATATGACACAGAAGAGTAGAAACAGAGACACAGAGGAAAAGGCAACGTGACCAGAAAGTCAGAGACTGGAGGGATGTGGCCACAAGCCAAGGAATGCCAACATCCAGCAAAAGTTGGAAGAGGAACAAAGAACAGAGCCTTCCCTGGAGCTTTAAAAAGGAATGGTGGTCAATGCAAACACTGAGATTTCAGACCAGTTAAATTAATGTTGAACTTTTGGCCTCTAGAGCTTTCCTAGGAGAGAATGGTTAAAATGTTAGGGTTTATAAGAATATCTCTAGTTCTCATCTCTGAAAATTAATAGGGAATATTTACATATTTTAAAAGGAAATATTTAAGTGAAGTAGATATTGTTAATTCATGTAAAAACAAAGTCATATCACTGACAAACTGAAATATACTGTATCCATCTAAGAAAAACTGGGAGCTTATTGTGTATTTACTTGAATGACAAAACCTCAGTATTTCATTTCATAGTAAACAATTTTTTTTCTTTTATAGGAAATATATTGGAGCTATCATGTCTGGAAGTATGTTTACAACCTAATTTCAATTATTCACTCCCCTCTTTAAATTTTTCTTTTGTGACTTTTCTGAAACCAGTAAGAGAAACTCAGACTATTATGGGAATCTTTCTAAATCACTCCAACTTTCAAAACTTCACCAGAATTTGCCAAGGCATCACAGGTGAATTCAAAATGTGCTCTCCGTGTTTGGCTTGTAAGTCCAAAAAGAGCATGGATTTTATTTCTCAGGAACGAACATCAAAAGGTAAAATGATAATAGAATTTATCAAGAATAAATTACCTTAGTCTGTTAAAAAAATAATGATATATTACAATTTTAAATCCAATAGTATCAGAACACTCAGCAGTGTGGCTTTTGATGAGTGACTTGCAGGGCTTTGGGATATTACTTGTTCTTGGTTTAGTTTATCTAAAACAAAATATCTACTTTTAAAAGATATCAAAATGCCACCATAATTTATGTATGTTTGATGGTTAAAAGATTATTTAGCATGCTCTCTTCAGAGGTATTGCAATTTTTTAATTGAAAAAAAAATTCTAAGTAAATCTGTAGGCTCTCAAGTAAAATCAAACTTTGATTTCCTAAGAGGTCATTGAATCCTTGATACATTTGTACCTTCCCCTGCCTAACATTTATTCACTGTGTATGAATTATCTTTTTACTTGTCTAACTGTCCAGTGAGCCACTTGATGTTAGGGACTTTGTCTTTATTCATGATATTTCTAGATCTTAGAATAATGCCTGCCATTAGGCACTCAATAAATATTTCTTTAATGAATAAACAAACGAAAGAATAACCATGTATTATGTGTAATGTCTAACTGAATCTTGCATCTATTTTGAGATCAATATATGTTATTTAATTAAATTAAATCAGCTTTCATCATTGAGAAATTAAATGACTCATTTGTAGTCATAAAATATACTTGTGGCCTCAGGCCCAAGCATCAAATTTATTATTTATACCCTATTCAGTGAAATTGCCCTCTGTATCACTCCATATTGGCATCTTTCCCATTCTTTCAGGATGGGAATGAGATTTCTTGGCATGGAATTTGGATAAAAGACAAAAGATCTTTTTCTGAGTTCTTGCTCATGTAGTGCTGTAACTATTGCACTGTTCTGGGTCAAATTCACCAGAGAGTAAGCTGAGGTGATAAACCTTTATGCTGAGAGAGAACTAGGAAGTGTTTTGAGGGTTGCTAACTCACAGATGCTACTTCTCTGCCTCCTTGAAATGTGAGACACTGCATTGATAAGTTATGCCTGTTGCTATGGCTGTATAACATACCACCTGGAAACTCAGTGGCTTACACAATGGCAATCATTTTATTCTTTCTCTTCCTTTCCTTGTCTTCCTTTTCTTTCCCTCTGTCTCCCTTCTCCTTCTTCTCTGGTTGGCCAGGGATTCAGAATGGGCATAATGGGGACATTTCTGGCTTGGAACATTATAATCTGTCCCACAAGTCCTCAGAGAAAGGTCTCTATTTTGTTGAGATACTCCAATTCTATTTCAACCCTACCGTGACCTGGTTTTCACAATTAAAAAAAAATGTAAACACTACTTTATCTGTAGAGGAAAGACGGTGTTTAGTTCTGAGTGGTGTGTGTCTTCTTAATATGTATTACTATTTTGCAAATAATATTTTCTTAATCTCTTTCTAGTTCTTACCATGAAAGGATCAACAGAAGTGAAGGCAAATGATTTTCATTCACCCTGTCGACATTTTAACTTCACTGCAGCTCCTACATTTGATCCCTTGGAAGAATATAACATTACTTGTAATCTAAAAACCCACACGAGAAGGTTAGCAATCATGGAGGAAAATCCACCCAAGGAAAAGTCTAGGAACTATACTTGTAGGACTATGGAAATCCTGAACAATTGTACATACATTTCTCTGTACCTAGAAATGGATGTCAAAAGTAAGTACTTAAGGAAGTTAGAGGGAAAAGAGAATTGGATACAAAATCAAATAAAGGTTAACTAACACATTAACTTCATTAAAAGTTAAATAGTTGAAGACTTTGTTGATGAATATGACTAGAAAGAAGCTAGTCCTTTTACCTGTTTATATTTTTTCTTTCAAAATTTGCTTTTCCTGAGTACAGCTAGACCTGTACTGAGAAACAGAGAAGGCATCTGTGGGTTGTGATTTGAGGGGCACTAGCAAGACCTCAGAGTAAACTTTGGACATGCCTATTAGCTGTACTTGAAGTAACACTATGACACCTTCATAGTGTCACAGAGTATTAAAGGGTGAAATTTATTTATTTATTTTTGGTGAAATTTATTTTTAAATGCAAATATCCATGTACCTTGGGATGGGCTATTAAAATCTTACTTTGGATAGACTTATGTCTTCTAGAGTTGAGAACCAGGACTAAATAAAGATTTTTGATGTAAAGCCATAGAGATAGGCAGTGTGCAGATGAGGCATTTTGGGTCACTGGATAGCTCTGAGGCAAAGGGAGTAGCCCAAAAGATAAACATCACACATATCTTATTAGCTTATTAGCTTCCTAGGCACCCTATTCGCAATTACCACAATTGATCCTTTCCACTAAGCAGTATGCCCCACTTTACCTATAAAATCTATTTTTGAAGAGTATTTTATGATATAACCATTTAATAAGTGCCTACTGTATGGCAAGCAATATGCTAGCATTAGGGACACAAAAGTAGATGAATGTCAAACAATTCAGGAAGTGTGTCCAGTGTAACAGAAGCTATGGTAGAGTAAGTTGCTGAGCTTTTTGATACTCCAGACATATGGAAGCCTTTCGTATTGCCTTAGAGTGCTTTTTTAAAAGCTTTAATTTTTTAGAAGTAATTCTTTTATTTTTAAAAATATTTTATTTAAATTCAATTTGCCAACGTATAGTGCCCTCCTATAGAGGTAATTATTTTAAAAATATTATATATATTTTCAAGCAAATAAACTATGTAATATGTATGCATTTTTAAAGTAAAATATAAGGCTTCAAAGGAATTTCTTTTGTGAGTTAGTCTGCAGGGCCGTACAGCATCTGCAATTAGGGGTTATTTCAAGGTGTGTGTATGTGTGTAAGATACGGGGAGGATCTGAGATGATCTGAACAGAGGTCAATTCTCTTGGGTTTAGGAGTGAGGTTAGAAGGTAGGGTTTGGAAGGACTGCATAGAGATGGTGACAATGATGGAATGTGAAAGATAAAGAGGTTTAGATTACAAATATTAAAAATCATATTTATTTCCATGTATCCATCAAATTGCTTTTTTGTTTTCTAAAACATGAAGTAAAAATAAGCATTTCTATAATTATGATTTCAAGAGAATTTTCTGTGTTAATGAAAAAATCCATAAATGCTAGTCAAAGTGAAATAGTAGTTAACATAATTCAGAAAGATACAGTCTAAACATATAGTCTTGTATTCTGGAAAAAGTATATCTATTTGCCACATGTAGAAGATATAACATTTATGTGTATTTTACTCTGCTGTGCAGAGACTAATTTGATCTCCCTTAAAAGCCCTATCCCCCAGCAGGTGAAAGTAAATTTAGTCCAATTTGGTAAATTTACTCTGAAACAATAATTTAAATTCTCTCTTCAGATTTTTTTTTTCAGATTCCTGTCTGTTCCCCCTTGCTTCTCTCCAAGATGACTGCTGGGATGGGGGATAGGTAGGCAGCATGGGATGTGGGAGAGACACTCTTCTGCATTTGCATCAGGGCTTTGGTGGCTGTACAGGCTGGCCTGGCCCCAGTTGCACACATTCTGCTATTGCTAGATAAAGTTGGTGAATGTGTCATTCTTTTTTCATAGATTGATCAGTGCTCAACAACTCTTTGAGCATTGGCCCACTGTGGCTCTTGCTGGCACTGTAAGGCTTCTATTCCAATTAACTGCTGAGCAAGGAATGCAAATTTGCAGCTGAATAGCATGGGATGATTTGGGGGACACTGAGAGATGCCATCCCAGTCAACGTTTACCCTTTTAGCATTTAGCCTCTTTTCTGAATAAATGTTGGATGGCTATATAATGTACATCTGCTCATGGGGGTAGGTCCTGTGAAAGGGGTACCCAAATAGTGAACCCCACAAGGACAATCATCCAAGGGGATAAACAAGTTATATATCCTGCTAACTTTGAGCAAGTGTTGTGTTTTGTGTTCAAGAAAGAGGGTATATAGGGTGGCTTGGGAAGACAGTAGGCAGTTATATCTTGGACATGGCGAGGTCACCTTTCATTATGTCACTGATTCCTAGGTCCACTGGCCAGTGTATCTTTATGAGACCAAAGGAGATGGTGCTAAGCTATTGTTGGATGGGGACTATCCTTCCCGTGTGCCTCACTGTCATTTGAATGAACAAGTTTTTACTTAGGGTAACGGCATGTTTAATTAATGTGTGCACCTGCTCTGATCATTGCAGAGAGTCCATGCAGACGGGGGGTTCTGATTATTCATCTGCCTTGGCTTCTCATATGCTCAGTCCAACCTTTTCTCTGTATTTTTCTTTCCTCTACATCTTTCTTACACTCACTATATCTTTGTCGATTTGAGGGCCATAATTACAAATGGCCTTGACTTTGGGACTCAGCTTGTTGTAGTCTTAGCTTTGAGATAGTAACCCCAAGGAAACTATCACCAACATAAATAATCTGTAACTGAAATTAATCCCACAATTTCGGAATTAGAGGGATCCCTGGAAGCTCTCTGGTCAAATTTCTTCACTTAATACAATCATTTGACATATCAGAGAAGAAATAAAGATAGCAAATGACCCTATAACAGAGATGATCATATATTCAGTGTTTCAGTTAAGGCCAGAATATGTAGTAGAACACAACTACTCCACCATAAGGCCTCTCTCTGTTGCATCATTTTATTGTATTTTTTGTGTGTGTGCACGTGTGTTTTTATTGTATTTTAATAGTACTTTTTTTCTTTGTAGATTTCACTTGTTCCATGAAGATGACTTGGTATGTTTTAGTTCTAGTCGTTATTATATTTTTTCTCATCCTCACTATCCATAAAATACTTGAAAGCCACAGAAGAATGTGGAAATGGCAGAGTAAGTATTGAGGGATAAATCCATTGTTTGGGACAATCCATTTAGGGTCTTACTTATAGATTTACATTTTTTTAAGGTTCAATTTATCACTTATTGAGCACCTACTATAAGTGGCAGTTCTAGGTAACCCAAGGAATATAAGCATAAGTAAGACACAGTATTGGCACTCAAGGAGCTTTGTGCGTCTTTCTCTACTTAGACAAGCAAATAGGGAGGCTGAGCAGACGCTTAATGAACGTGAAGACAGAAGACAGGTAGAAGAATAAGGAGTGGTGATAAAGAATTTCAGAGTTGGAGATCTTAAACAGAGTGGTTCTAGGTGATGAGGGTGAATGGGAATGAATCTTTAATAAGTATAAGGGTGTCAGTAGAGTTTTGGTTGGGCAGAGGTATAATGTGTCATTGGAATCAGGCAATAGGGATGATACTAAAATTTTTAACTAGCATGACACAGGCATCCACCTATCAGGATGGACACTGACTGTAAACTACTCAGGTCACCCTAGTGGTCTGTACCCACACACATATACCAACCCTTCTCGTGTGTACCTATGCATGTACTGACACTACTAGTAAGTACCCATGCATATACTGCCTGAATATCAGGCCTGAGGGATGGGGGAGAGGGAGAGAAAGAGAGAGAATCCTAAGCAGGCTCCATACCCAGCACAGAGCCCCACATGGGGCTCGATCTCACGACCCCGAAATCATGACCTGAGCCCAAATCAAGAGTCAGATGTGTAATTGACTGAGCCACCTAGGTGCCCCTGTTGCAGATATTTCTGAGAGCAGTTTCAAATCATTGTCCTTGATACCTTAGTGCATAGTTTTGAGTTTCTTGATCTATTTTGCCACATAACTGCATATCAGGAAAGAGAGAGAAGCCAGATAGAGAAAATGTCTGGAAAGGAACCAATAGTGAGGAGTGAACATCCCTATAAACATCCACCCAAATGACGGGCTTAGCGGCTTTTGAAGGCTTGCCTCACAAATCCAAGTGTATGAAGTAATGAAACATGTCTCGCCATTTAGGGCATTAAAATCATTAAATATTAAATATGCATTAAATATTCTGTAAATATCTATGTATATATAATAATGTAAATAATATAATATTCTGTACATAAGACCTGGTGCTTTTCATTAGAGGCAATGGCATGATGGCACTGGCGGTCGTGGAGAAACCACTTGTTTTAGAAAGAACCTGTGTTTGCTCATGGAAAACCACTTAATGAGGAAAGCCCTTAATGTCTTGTTACTCCTGGCTCTATTGTAAATGGCCCATTTTCCTCAGTAACCTTTTGAATCAACATGGGGAATGTATATTAAGAATGTGCTTGTTTTTCATTTAAATATTTAATTTCTTTTCTTGGACTAGATCATAAATACAAACCTACATCTGCTCTCTTACGAGGACAAGATTCTGAGAAACTGCGAACACTGCACGTGCAGGTTATTTCAGGTGAGTTTTGTGGCCCGCAGCAGAGCATGGCTTTGAAAATCCCAGCGCTTCACCATTTTACTATAGACCCATGATCGAATGATCTGAGCTCCTTTAAATTAGCCTTGTATCTGGAAGAAAGGAGCTGCGGGCAAATGAAATCTAGTTTAATATGTCTCATTATCAGGGGACAGTTATGATCAAAACTAGCTCCTTAAATAATGGAAAGTTTGCCTAATTGGCAAGAAGAAATTCATGTGAGTGGGCAGAGGAGAGAAAGCAATAAGGAAGAAGCCTCAGATTTATTTTTAAATGAGACAAGATACCATTATTCCTCAGAATTGCAAGAGGTAATTGCAGAGTGGGCATGGCTTTTGCTGGAGCTTTCACTTAGCAAAGGGTGTCATTGTGTAAAGAGAACTTCTAATAGCCCCAATTAAAAAGTCCCCTGTCCTCTCCCGAGAAAGAGGAATGGAAGGGGGAACCCTAATTAGAGCAGTGAAGGGAGCTGTTAGCACAGACGCTGTGGTTCGATCTCCTAATTGCGAAGCCTCCTTCGGAATTCAAGCTGTCACATCCTATTAAAAAGGGAGAGAGGGAGAATGTGACGCGAGCAAAGTCCTCTTCATCAGGGAGACATCATATCCTCAGCTCTTTGAAAAACCGCAGCATGATGAGTGATAATTTCTCCAGCTCCTTGTGTACAGCCGGTGAGCGAGCAGTCGTCTTCACACTTTGAGAAGTCAGATAAGGAGGCTTCAGGTTGGGTGTATGAACGGTTTCCAAAAATGAAAGGAAAGTGAACAAAGCCCAGTCCCCCACCCCCCACGCCCCACAGCTGCATCTGCAGCCACATGCACATCTGCACAGCATTTCACTGGAAACTCTGCTCCAGAGGCTTTTCTCACCTATTTAAATTAGCAGCGACTCAGCAACCCTGAGCTGGAGGAAAAATCAGATGGAATGTACCTAGAGAACTCAATTAAAAAAAAAAAAAATCAGGCTTTCTGTTCTCGGCATTAGCAGTAAGTATTCGCCTGTGGCTGATAATAGGCAGTAGCTAAGTAGTCATTTGATACCAGCTAAATGTGGGGACCATTGATGGAAGTGTTGTGTGCTCAATGACAGTTCTGTTTGATTAATGAAATGAAAATCAGCAGGTTGTTTCAAATGCCCAAATTCACCTTTATAGGGGAAAAAAAAATGCCATTCCTCTTGTTCTCCCCTCTGTGGCTGGACCCAGGCCTTGACATTCACGCACCGTTATAACCTTGTTCTGTTGAGCTTTTTCCGTGGCCTCAGGAATCCTGGTCCTGCCTCTTTTTTGAATCATAATTTTGAGCACTGCAGCTTCGTCTGAGAAAAAGGCAATAGTCCCCCTGTCAATTCACATCATCAGGGGGATCACAAATTTAAAGTACTAGCTAACCACAAGGCTAACCTCACAAGTTGTTTTTATGAGCCTTTGATTTTAATTCAGCAGAGGAAACGGTCTTGGCCATCCGCTCCCTTTAACAGCTCTCACTAAAAATCCTCGAGCTTTATCACCAGGTATATAATATTAATGTTTCGAGCAAGCCAAGAGGGGAAAGACTTTAAAAAAAAAAATCAAGAGTCCTTTTGAGGCTTAGCATCTTAAGGGGGGGTGGGGCAGGAAGAAGCAGATTCTTTCTTGTTATTTATAATCCTTTAACCTGAATGCCATTTTTCCCCCTCCTATTATAAGTTGCTCTTTCTGAGAGAGAAACGGGAAGGAAATAATGTCTCCCTCGAGTGCCGTTTTTAAGGCCTCTCTTTGTAATGATGGATTACAGGCAGCAGTGAGAATGGAAGGAAAAAACGTGCCAGCCTGGTTTTCTGGCGAAGCAGTAACGCGAGTGCAAAAAAACCAGTTCAAAGGGAGTTGACTACTGTCACATCCAGTGGAGCAGCTTGCTGCTGTCTCAGGCTGTATGTTCCAGAATGTCTCTCCAGTTGTTCATGTATTACAAAGGAAGTGTTGTCACTCAGAGATAGATGGGCTCACACCCTCGAAAGACGGGAGAGAAATAAAGGGAGATGACCTTGACCTTGGCGCTGCGCGGTGCCTGGCGCCGCCCGGAGCCCAGTGACCACTGGCAGAAGACGTGCGTCTCCTGGCTGCAGAAAGCCGTGTCCCAAAGAATCAAATCCCAAGCTTTTATATGCCTCTGATGTTCTGAGAAGCGTGATGGCTTCTGTTGCCTGCCTTGGCATTTATCTACATTTTATTCAGCCGAGTGTTACCTTCACACAGGTGCTGACTCTCTTTTTTCAGCTTTGGATCCTTGTCTCCAGCATAATATCTGGCACTGTAGTTAGTGTGTGCACCAGAAAAGCTTATTAAGTCACATAAAGCCTAACAGGAAAGGAGTATAGAGTGAAAAAGAGCAGATGAGCAAGGAATGAATCTTGGGGTTTGAGAAAGGTGAAAAGAGAGAGTGATCAGAAGAGACATAATTCAACTTCATCAAAGAATATGTAACTTGGGGCATCTGTGTGGCTCAGTGGTTGAGCATCTGCCTTCGGCTCAGGTCGTGATCCTGGGGTCCTGGGATCGAGTCCCGCATGGGGTTCCCCGTGAGGAGCCTGCTTCTCCCTCTGCCTATGTCTCTGCCTCTCTCTGTGTCTCTCATGAATAAATAAAATCTTAAAAAAGAAAAGACTATGTAACCCTATAGAATTGCCAAGGATATTAAAGAATCACGGAATATATCAACTGTCTAGAAGAAGAGATTTTGAGAACTATGCAAAAGTAAATTTGAAATATATCCCTAGAAACAGTGTTTAAAGGTTGATCACATTGGGAGACCAGAGTCAAGAGCAGGAGCAGGGGACTAGGACCCCAATAACTGGATACAAACAATAGCAATCAACTTGGCTGGCTTGGCAGAAAGGAAACGTGTTGGAATACCAGCAGGTAACCCATAGAAACAACGGGAATGTTAGGCATTCAGAGATTGAAGATGAACAGGAGCTAAGGGAGGACAGGCAGCCAAAAGTACAATGAAAGTCATGATGGGAATGGTCCTGTGAGAATGCCTCTCTGTTGGTATCACCACCACTAGACATTCCCTCGGAGCTTCCAGACCTATCCTTTGATCATTCAGCTTTGCATCACTGTCCAGGATTGTAAGCCCTGACTGAGTGCAGGCCATGGATTGGTACTCTGGGTGCCAGGAAGCAGGGAGAAGGACTATCTGCCCCTCTGGCTTCCTGCATCTTTGAGAGCACCCCAGAGATGTCCCCATTCTTGGATTGCCAATAACTAAGTTTCTACTACACCAGGTTTCTAGGATTAGAGCCTCCACAGACTTGCTGCATGGGTTGGTGAAGGGGCTCACTTCATCTCTCCACTCTATGTCCACTGAAAATGGTGAAATCTTTAAAACTTGAAATTCTTCACCTTCAACTATTCAACCAAAATCTGTTGGACACTAAGGGCCAGGCATTACGCTAAGCACTGATGATACAGTGGCACAGCCCAGCACGGTCTCCGCTTTCACAGAGCTGATGTCAAGGTTAAGGAGATTCTATGCCCCCCACCCCCACCCCTCCACCTACCCTGTGGCCTTAGGAGAAGGGAAATCTGGTTAAACTATAAACATTCACTAAGCAACTTTCATAGACCACATTTTATTTCACAAGAATCTTACTTTTTTCCTGATGAGAAAAACTGGAACTAAGAGAGCTTTAGTAACTGACCCACAGCCAGTTCCTGGCACAGTCAGGGTTCAAACTCAGTTTTGTCCAGCGGGCTTTTCGGCACAGCACTTACCGGCTTTGGTGCACTGGGGAGTTTACCCCTGCTGGTTCAAGTCACAGATCAAAACTCACCTTGTTCTTTTACATTTAACATTGGAAACTGAGATGAAACATTTTTCCCTATGCTGTATAAGGTTGTGGGAGCTTGTGTGTGACAGTGTGAGTCACCCTCAAAGTAACACTTCAGCTTTAGTGAAATGTTTTTTGCAGTTAATGTGGGTGGGTTCTTAGGGACCATGAAGCAAACAAAATGGAATTTTACTGTGAAAGAGAATTACTAAATGCCAAAAGTAAGTGGATGACCCTATAATTTGTATTACCCCAAAATATAACTAATGGCAACGTAAAATCATAATTTGCAACATGTTTACGGCCAGCATAATAAAGACTAAATCCGTTTCGATTTCCAGCAGAGGAGAAGATAAATTACCCATGCCAGATGTCCAACAACCAAGCAAAATAACATGGAAATTTAATTTTTACTTGCTTAACTATAATATTTATGACTCTTAGAGTACAGATTTGGGTTCATAAAACAGTAAAGGTTGAAGCCATCTGCTTGATAACAGAGCAGACTGCGGAGAGTGACTCTTTATGCTGAAAGAATTTCTTAAGTGTGGAGAATCTACAGGCCAAATAGAATGATTTATTCTGTTCATTCATTGGATGCCTTTATGTGATGGCCTTTTGTGCAAGGTCTGGAAGACCTGATGATAAAACATATACAGACCAACCTCTTCTCCATCTTTGCGCAGATTCTCCTCGCCAGGACCATCCTGCCTCCCTTGCCCCTCCTTGCAGATCTCCCTTCCTCTTACCCTGCCTTTGTCTAGCTCATGCCAGCCCTCACTTCTGATCTCAGCTCCACAAACACTTCCTCAAAGAAATTATACTGGGCCTCCGAGTCTAGGTCAGTTCCCCTTCTTACCCTCATAACACCACACATCTCTCCCTGTGCCGGCTGTCACTACTGTTATTTTATTTGTGTTATTTTAAAAGAGACTTTTATTTATTTATTCATGAGAGATACAGAGAGAGAGAGGCAGAGACATAGGCAAAGGGAGGCAGGCCCCTGTAGGAAGCCTGATGTGGGACTCGATCCCAGGACCCTGGGACCCAGGACCCTAGGGTTCACGCCTTGAGCCAAAGGCAGATGCTCAACCACTGAGCCACCCAGGCATCCGTATATTTGTGTTATTTGATTGATATGGTTCCCATGAGCCACCTAGCTCCTTGAGATCAGGAACTCTACCTAATAATATTCATCACTGCATCCCCAGCTCATAGCATAGTGCATATGGGGGCACAGAGTAGGTACCAATAAATATGTGTGAGATAAATACAGTTCTACATTGACTATGTGGAAAGTACAGCTGCTGTGGTGTCTTACGAAGACCCTTCAAAAACTCTTCCCCCCTAAATTATAACTGAGATCAGAAGTGAGGGCTGGCATGAGCTAGACGAAGGCACTTTATCAGCTTCATTCCTTGAAGTGCCAAGGATATCCACAGTGTGAATGAACTAGGAGTTGAGACAATAGCTCAGAATATTGGCAGCTGTCTGTTCTCTTTAGTCGTTAATTCTAGGTAATTTTGCAATCATGTACTTTCCCATCCTCATTTGATTTTCACACTGGCCAGATTTGGAACAGCTGAGTGGTTTTAGGATCACTGTTAACAGATGGAGCTTTGAATGTAGTAGAAAGTTGGCTCCTTGAATAATGGAAGTCTATTTCAAGCTGCCATAATTGGTTCTATTAGCCCTAAAAAGCAAGTAGCTATCTTGGGCTTGCACAAAAGTGCCCAGGTTTTTATGTGCTAAAAAGGTCAGAATGATGCATAGCAACGCTGAAGTTTTGGGTTCCTGGGGCAGTAAGAAGAAATAAGACTGGAAGGTTTTTTTGGAGCCAGATTAGAGAACTGATTAAGAATCACCAAACCATCTGAAAATGTCCACATCCATCTTGACTACGGTCATCTGGGAGGGTTAATGTGAATTCCTTCTTTTCTGGGGAAGCTCTTAAAAGGAAAGCCGGTACTTTGTGGGTACCAGGGTAGACATTATTGCCATTGGCACCACAGAGTCATAGCTGAATCTCCCAAAGTACGAGGAGAGGAAGGAAGCGCTAAGGTCCCCATTTCCAAGGTCAGCCATCCTGCTGAGCACCTATGCGGTCCCACCCAATTCCAAAAATACCCCTCGAGTGGGCTTAAAACGATGCTTGAAAAAATACTCTGTTTTACAGTTGGTAGTGCTTTCTATTTTTCAAAGTACATCAAAATACACCTTAATTACCTCAATTACCCTTACCTTTAGTTTCTTCCATGTAGCTTCAAGGCAGCCACACTAGCTTTGCTGACGTCACAAGGAAGTTCAGGTGTTGTATCCACTGCTGAACCTTTAAAGAGAACCTGTGGGGAGAGGCCAGCGGGGACTGCCTCACTGCTCCACCCACCAGGCAACACGAGTGCCTCATGTAGGTGACTACTTGGTCCAGGGCCTTCCTTCAGGCTTGTAGGCTCAGCCTTCTGCAATAGCGGCCTACCAAAAAAGATCCATTGTGTGATCCAGCCCACAAAACAGGTTAATAAGAGCAGAAGGCCAATGCATTAATTCACAATGAGCAACACAATCGAGAGAAAATATGGACCAAAACACTTCAGACAGCTAACACGTGTGTCCTCTCTCCGTAGACAAAACCACGTGGGAAGTCAAATCACGGCTAAGGCTTGTTTGGTAGGTCTTAAAAGTAGATTCCTTTGCCAACACAGCTTGACAGGCCTTCTCCCCAACTTTAGGGGTAGCCTGACTGGCTCACTTAACATAGCACTTTTAACACATAATAGGCTTTAACTTTGTTTGGAGTGATTTCTGAAGACGACTTTGCATGTTTCTGTGTAATCATGAGTTGATTTTACAGGCCAGCTCTCAGAGGACAATCTTATTTTCTTATCCCCAAATTCCTAGGTGGCACCTCAGAGTTGACTTCTTGTACTGCTTGGACCCCCACACTTTTATTAAGAAAAATGAAACTCAAAGAAGTTAGGTGTCATTCTTTCAGTCATTCAACATATTTTTTTTTTTACCTGTTATGGGTCATGCCCCAAGGTTGGTTTTGGGGAAAATGGGTTGCATAAAATACAGTCTTTGTACACAAGGAGGCAGGCAAATAAGCAGTTGCAACAAAATCGGATAAATTCACTATCAGGAAATAGAAGTCACAAGATTATAGTCTGGATCCCTAGCTCTGTCTACTACTCCTTGTTTTGTTGGTTGTTATTTTATTTCGACTTTCCAATTTCATACCCAAGTAGAGCTGAACAAGTAGTTTTGTAAATACAAATATAAAAAATTGATGGATCGATGGGGCAAAACTCTCTAAGCAGCCAAGAGATTCCCAGCTAGGACGAGGAGGTTTTAGATGTACCATCACCATGGGGGATGCGCCTTGTCTTTGACATGAAAATCATCAAGAAGCAAAGTGAAGAAAAGACCTTGCAAGTTTCCAGTACTCAGTGGGAATCAAAAATTACTTTGGAAGGGTGTATTAAGGTTAGATACCAGATGTTATAGACATAAAGCACTTTTGAAAAGTGACAGAGATCTAAAAAAAAAAGAAGAAGAAGAAGAAAGGAAATATCAGAGGGCCATCTGGACATTGTCATGGCCAATGTGACAGGGGCTTATTCAAGAATATAAGGCATGGAATTTTAATTCAAGTTTCTACTGCTGGAAATTCATTTTGTGTACTAGATTCAGGCAGGTCAAAACTTATACTAAGGTTCTTTTTAATTTTTAAGGCTCTTCCAAGGTTCCTGAAAAAAAAAAGTCAAAGAAGTATTTGGTTCAGACCTTTGACAAATTCATGAATAGACTTCTGTGAAGATTTAAAATATTCCTGACAGCTTCTGCTGCCTTAATTAGTCCTGGTGAATTAATATTATTTGAAAGAAATTCTATTTCCCAGTGTAGAATCAGAATAATATCCCACTCATCTTAGCTATTCTGAAGAAGGCCTACCTTTTTGCCTTTTTATCAATTTTTCAGAAATTTTTCTATTAGCATATAAGTTACATTTCCTTGGATATGAGGAGAAACAGAATATAATGCACTACTAGAAAATTATTTTGGACTAGCCACATTTTGACAGATAATAGCTTTATATAGTAAATTATGGTTACACCATATTATCCAACATCAGCAAACCAAATAACTCACAAATGATGAACAGTTTGGCTTTCCAACCAAAAGAGCTCTGCTAATTTTCTTTGATAATTATTTAATGTCATGAATAGGTTCTTTTGATATTTTATCCATAGAAAGAACTGCCTCCAAATCTCAAATTCTGTATATAAGATACTTTGTCAAAGATTACCTAAGCAATTATCTGCATTCTGAAGCCTTAATGTGTATCAGAATCAACTTGGATGTCTGTAAAATTTCAGGCCCTTGGACCATTTTGAAGAGAGATTATAATTCAGTAGATTTGGGACAGGGTTCTAGAACCTGCATTCTAAACTCAACTTCTTGTGGTTTGCAGGCCAAGGGTCCGTTGATCACTTTATTTGTTTTCTATTGTTGTGTGAAAAATTACCACAAATTTGAAGCCTTAAAATAACACTCTTTTGTTATTTCAGTTTCTGTGGGTCAGAAATCTGGCCATAGTTTTGCTGGATCTTGGGGTCTGACAAGGCTAAAATAAAGATGAGAGCTGGCCTCTATTCTCATCTGGAGGCTCTACTTTTATTTTATTTTATTTTATTTTATTTTATTTTATTTTATTTTATTTTATTTTATTTTATATTTTATTTTATTTATTCATGAGAGAGGCAGAGACATAGGCAGAGGGAGAAGCAGGATCCCCATGGGGTGCCAGATGTGGGATTTGATCCCAGGACCCCAGGATCATGACCTGAGCTGAAGGCAGATGCTCAGCCGCTGAGCCACTCAGGGGTCCCCTGGAGGCTCTACTTCTAATCTCATTTAGATTGTTGGCAGGATGCATTTCTTTGAGGTTCTATACTAAGGGCCCTGGCTTCTTACCACCTGTCTGCCTGAAGTACCTCAGCATCCAGAGGCCACCTGCAGACTCCCACTAACTGACCTTTCCATAGACAGTTCACAGCATGGCAGTTTGCTTCCTGGAGCCCCACAAGAGATCCTCTCCAATTTCAGGTTAGGCCCAGTCTCTTTTGTAAGGGCTTTTACCCCATGAGGTCAGGCACACCCAGAATAATCTCCCTTTTCAGTAACTCAACATCAACTGATTTGGAGTGTTAAATACACCTGCAAAAATCTCATCTTTGCCATATAATGTAACCAAATCACAAGAGGGAAATCCCATTCATGGTCCTGCACACACTCTAGGGAAAGGAATTAGAAGAGGCATTGTGCCAGGGGATGGGAATCTCAGGAGCTGTCTTAGAGTTCTGCCTACAACACTCACCCGTGGAGAAGGTGAGATTTAGAAAGACAAAAATCACAGATTCCTAGGAACTTTCAGTGTGAGACAAATAGGGCTTATAGAATTATCCCCATAGATGTGGTTGTCCTTATAGACAATAAGGTAAAAATAAAGGATGCTAAGGTAATCAAATGCGATGGGTCTGTGAGGAAGAGAGCAAGGAGATGAGAGCTTGGTGTCCACATAAAAACTGGTCTCATTTTCTCACCTTTGTCCCAGCCAGTCAGGAAAGCTTTGTCAATCACTTTTTAGAAGGCTAAATATTGTGTAAGAAGAAATTCTGGCTTTGGTGGTTATTTTAGCATTTTCATAGGAATGGAAGGGTCCTCAATGTCTGTTGAAATGGCCCCTAAAAGGCATCATTCCTGCCCCTTAAAGAGTAGTTGCTACTTTTTAACATCTCTAATTAACATTGATAATTTTCTGGAAAATTTTACAAAACCTGATACCAGAGGAGATAGAAAATCTAGACAAAACCATTATCATAGAAGAAATAGAAAATTTGTCAGTTACCCCTCAGAAAGTAACAGAGCAGTTCATGGGGGAATTTTTACCAATCACCAAAGAATAGATTTTCTTTCTTTTTTTTTTTTTTAAGATTTTATTTATTTATTTACTCATGATAGACACAGAGAGAGAGAGAGAGAGAGAGAGGCAGAGACACAGGCAGAGGGAGGAGCAGGCTCCATGCCAGGAGCCGGACACAGGACTCGATCCCGGGACTTGAGGATCGTGTCCTGGGCCAAAGGCAGGCGCCAAACCGCTGGGCCACCCAGGGATCCCCGAGAATAGATATTTTCAATGTATTTATTATTGGCCATAGAAAAGAAGGCTGCTTCCAAATTCTATTGTAAAGTAAACATTAATAATATTTTAAACTAAGAAAGATTGTGCCTAAAATGAAATCATTGAGCAATATTGCTTATGTATATAGATGCAAAAACCCTAAACAAATATTATCAAAAGAACCCAGTAGTAGCACAGTTTAAAAAATATATGTATCTGGGCAGCCCGGGTGGCTCAGTGGTTTAGCACCGCCTTCAGCCCAGGGCCTGATCCTGGAGACCTGGGATCGAGTCCCACGTCAGGCTCCCTGCAGAGAGCCTGCTTCTGCCTCTGCCTGTGTCTCTGCCTCTCTCTCTCTCTCTCTCTCTCTCTCTCATAAATAAGTAAATAAAATGTTTAAAAATATATATATATGTATCTATACATACATATATCCACTCCTACTTATTCCAAGACTATAGGAACAGTTTGCCATTAGGAGATATCTACTAACATCACTCATTAATAGATCTAAGGGAAAATTTGTTTGGTTATCTTTCTACATCCTAAAAATGCATTTGACAAACTCTAATGTCCATCCTTCATAAAACTCCCAACCAATAAAAATAAGATAAACAGGTACTTCCTTAACATGATAAAATATATCTATCTCAAACAAAAACCCAGAATTATATTTACTAGGGAAACACTAAAAGCATGTCTATAAAGCCAGCAATTTTCAAGACTGTCCACTGTTGCCACTTTACCTACCATCATCCTGGAAGTACTGGTCAACATAATTAGGTAAGAGACAGAAATCGGAAAGGTAAAATGATCACTTTATGTACTGGAAAATTTAAGAGAATTCTCTAGAAAAATTTAAAAGTAAAATTCAATAAGGGGCAAGGTATGAAATTAATACAAAAAATCAATACCATTCATATATTTAAACAACTAGTTAAAAGATATGCTGCATTTAAAACAACCATAAAAAGATAAAATAACTAGGAATAAAATTAATATAAAGAAATGAGTAAGAGCTTTCTGAAGAAACCCAGAAAAATGCTCCTGAGAGACATAAAAATGACTTGAAGAACAACAAAAAGGTATATCATGTTCTTGAATAAAAAGATGAATATGTAAAGTTGCCAGTTCTTCCTAAATCATAAACAAGGTCATTTTAGCATCCTGATGAAAAATAAGCTGTCAGTAATAGCCAGATAAAAATTGACAGAGAAGACTAAAGAAGAGAAGGATCTGTTCCACCATGGTACAGGCACATAAGTAGATAAATATATTTAATGAGGGGCACCTGGGTGGCTCAGTCAGTTAACTGTCCAACACTTGGCTTTGGCTCAGGTTGTGATCTGAGGGTTGTGAGGCTGAGCCCTGTGTCCAGCTCCCCTGCTCAGCATGGAGTCTGCTTAAGATTCTCTCTCCCTCTTCCCTTCCTGCTTCTGCTCTCTCAAATAAATAAATAAATCTTTAAAAAATATATATCTAATGAAATATGAGAAAGTTTAAGACTTGAGTAAATGATGAGAGTCGCATATCTAATTGGTAGGAAAGAGAAGGATTACTGAATGAATGGTATTGGGACAACTGAATAACCACCAAAAACATTTCCTTTTTTTTTTTTTTAAGATTTTATTTATTTATGGCAGAGAGGGAGAGAGAGAGGCAGAGACACAGGCAGAGGGAGAAGCAGGCTCCATGCAGGGAGCCTGATGTGGGACTCGATCCTGGGACTCTGGGACCACGCTCTGGGCCAAAGGCAGGTGCTAAACCGCTGAGCCACCCAGGGTTCCCTGGAAAAAAATTTTCTTACTCCAGAGTTCACACTAGTATGAGGGTAAATTTCAAATGGATCAATAATTTTAATGTAAACATGAAACCATAAAAGTAATAGAAACAATGGTAGAATTAATTTATAATCACAAAGTAGGGCTTTCTATCCATGACACAAAATTCAGTTAAAAGACTGATAAATATGACTATGTGAAAAAGAATGTACATAGCAAAACCCATTAGGAAAAAATTATTTGCAGTTCGTCACATATGATAAGCAAACTTTCCTGGTAAAAAAGGAAGTTCTAATAATTGATAGAGAGAAGATCATAACCCAATAGACAAATGGATAAGGATATAAATGGACTGTTTACAGAAAAGAAACTACAAATGGCTCTTAAATATATGAAAGGTTGTTCAGTCTCATTAACAATAAATTCTTTCAAAAGAAACTTTTCTTTTGATGTCTACTATGTGCCAAATAATATTGGCCTTCTGGGAGTAGGACACACAGCAATGAGCCAAATAAAGATCTCTGTTTTGTTGAGCTTACATTCAGGTGGCAATGAAAATTAAAGTTACATGGAAATGCCATTTTCATCTACCAGATTGGTAAAAATCCAGAAGTTAGATATATTCTGTAGCAAGGGGCAATAGGCGTTCTGCATTCCCATACTTGGCTAAGGTAAACCGAGAGGCTAAAATGAGTAACAACTTCTATGATATGTAATTTCAAAGTTACAAATATACAAGCCCTTTGAGCCAGCAATTCTATTTCTAGGAATTTTTCCCATGGATTGCTTATATATGACAGAAATGACAAAAGTACAATGTTTATTGCTAGTGTGTTTGCAGTATGAGACTGGACACAATCTAATAGGATGTGTTTGAAGACAGGATGACATCCATACTATGGAGTACCAGGAAATTGTAAAAAAGAATGAGGAAGCATTTATGGAAAGATCTTAGCCATACCGTTAAATATACATATATATGTATAGTATGCTACCAGCTGTGTAAATAAAGACAAAAATAACATATATGTACATATGAAAGTGTAAATCTATCTACCTATTATCTATATATCTATCCCTCCATATCTAAAAGCCTTGGTTGCCTGTGGCAAAGAAAGGAAAGAAGGAAGAGAATTATCTGGTGTGGTAGAAAGTGATTGTCTATAGCAAATGGAGTAAGAGGGAGACATTTTGCTGAATATTCCTTTATAGTTTGTAAAATTTTAATCATGTTTATGTGTCCCTTATTCAGAAAATTAAATCCCCAAAATAAGTCTTTCTTATTAAATGTTTTTCTAATTAAAAGTAAATAATTCCAAAAAAAATTTTTTTTAAAGTATATAATTCCAAGAGATGGTTTGACAGTATTTCTATTTTGGTAACCTATTCCAGTGTTTAATCACCTTCATGAATAAGAAACATGATATTCTTTTTTTATGCATATGGAAATTTCTTTAAAATTTAAAAGCGTTTTTGATAAGCATCATATTCTTGATTACACTTAAGTCTTTTTGATTTGTCTTCTTCAGAAGCAGCTACTCAAACTTCTCTTTAAATTATAGGTCACCTCATTTCCATTCATGTCCATGGCTTTGTATAAAAAGTAGAGACATCTGTGAAGCAAAAACCACATGTATTATGTAAAACTCTAGTTTCAGTATAAAAACTAGAAAAGCAAGGCCCTAGATCCCAGTGGAATGAAAGAGATACCATATGCCATGGGCCTGAAATTTCATCTCCTACCTTGAAGTCAGCTGCAGATAATATTAGAAGGATTTGATGCCACATAGTCTTTGAAAAGGAGGACAGACTAGAATTCATCTGATTTGTAACTTGGTTTCTTGGTAAAATTGTCCCTGAAATCAAAGATGTTGTTAATAAAAATTCTTAGGGACCTATTTTAACGAAATGCAGAGATGGAAATGTTTGCAGTCAATTTCCATACTAAAGTTCTATTCTTTCTACTTGGCATTGTATGGAAAAAATGGTTTTCTCTGCTTTGCTCCTCCTTTAACAGTGCTTCGGGGCTTGTACTCAGGAAGTGGGGAGAGAGGAGAAATGAAAAAAACAGAGTTAAGAGAAATGGGTAAAAGGTATCACAGTTGTAGGCAGGAAATTCAGTGAGTGAGGGAAACTGCCAGTATCCTTGCCAGATGGAGGGCATGATTCTCTTAGTACGTTGGAAAATGTTGGATCTGTTTTTGCATTTGCTATTAACTAAACACAGACTGGAACAGCTCTCTTTCTTAAAAACTAGAGACCAAGCAAAGGCTGCCCTTGAATCAGGTCAAGAAAGTGCTTCCTCCAATACCAGAACTAGAAGTTACTTCCACGGTGCATCCGCAAGATCAATATACACGGTGAGTGATGATTTGGCCTTCTTAATGATTTGCCTTTATCCAATTAAAAACATAAAAAAACATGAAAAGACCTGAGGAGGTACAGTTTACCCCAGCCTCCCAACCTTCTTTTCTATCTGCGTGTAGGATACAAAAAGTGATGAACTTGCAAAAGCAGTTTATATGAATTAGATGACATGAAATAAAATCACTATTTCTTCCAAGGTCTAGGAAGTACGAATAAACTAATCTTTGTCTGTTAAACAGCATCTGCCCCTGAAATGTCAGCTCATCCCTTGGCTGTTTCCGGGGTTGAGTTATAGATGATTCTAGCAGGCCAATCGTTGTTTCAGTCAGAACATGAGAGAAGAGAGAATGCAAATTTATAAGCCGAGCTACCCACTGACCCTCAATTACTGAAATTAAAAAAACTTTCCTCGACATAACATCTGATGACCTAATTAACATGCACCGATTTTCAGGTGCTGGAATCCAGACTGTGGTCAGAAGTGTCTTAGAAATTGTTTTTCATTCATTCAACAAATATTTATTAAGTAGCTATTATGTTAAGGCACTATTGATAGCTATTGTAGAGGCTATAAAAATTATAAGGAAGAGGGGCGACACTAGCATTTACTAGTATCCTTCTCTTGTGCTTGGTAGCGATAGGCTACATCGTTTACTCTTTTTTATTTTTTTCAGTTTCAGGCGTAGACTTTAGTAATTCAAAACTTATGTACAACACCTGGTGCTCATCACAACTGCCCTCCTTAATCCCCATCACCTATTTCAACCATCCACCCCCACCCCTCCACCAACCTCACCTCTGGCAACCATGTTAAGAGTCTGTTTCTTGGTTCTCCCTTTTCTTCCCCCCCTATATTTGTTTGTTCTGTTTCTTAAATTCCACATGAGTAAAATCATATGGTATTTGTCTTTCTCTGACTTATTTCACTTAGCATAATACTCTCTAATTCCATCCACATCATTGCAAATGGCACGATTTCATTCTTTTTTAAAAAAAATTTTTTTTTCTTTTTAAATTTATTTATTCATGATAGTCACACGGAGAGAGAGAGAGAGGCAGAGACACAGGCAGAGGGAGAAGCAGGCTCCAAGCACCGGGAGCCCGATGTGGGATTCGATCCTGGGTCTCCAGGATCGCGCCCTGGGCCAAAGGCAGGCACCAAACCGCTGCGCCACCCAGGGATCCCGATTTCATTCTTTTTTATGAAGTGGTATACCTATATCTCCCTATTTACTCTTCATGATACTTGAGTAGTTACCAGTCAAGATTCTAGCAGGAAACTAATAGTATACTCAAATTGGATCATTTGAGGTGAATTTAATAAAGGGTCTATTAACTCAGGATGTGGGAAAATCCAAAAGGAGAGCACAGCACTGAAAACTAGTAGTAGTGGGGCACTGCCACTGTCCCTAAGACTAAAGTGGCAAGGAACCCAGAGAGACAGAGGCACACACACACACAAACACACACACACACACACACTCTCTCTCTGATGGACTACGTGGGGAGGGCTACTGATAGGAACTGTGATTTTTAGTCAAGTGACACAACAGCCTGTGATTGCCCTGAAGAGAGAGAATACTTCAATTTGGCTGTCCTGTTCTCTTTCCCCCATGTGATAGTACTTCCCATTGGTCAAACCCAACCAAAGCCAGAAGACACTGAAGCTGGACTGAAGCAGTTCATATAGATTGGCCTCCCAGGGTACCAAACAGGGTGGCAAAAAATGGAATGCAGATCTAGAGAAGCAACCAAAGGGATCGAGTGTAGGTGGCTCAATATGTCAAACTGGAAACTAAGGGCTAAGGAGATACTTGTGTTCAGGCTTAGAGAGAAGCAGGTCTTAGTGGAATCAGAGTCTGCTATTGGTTCAGAAATCGTTAGGTAGACTAATGTAATCATACAGTTGTTTTAATGAAATAGGATGTTTGATACCTCTCATTCCAGTCCTTATTCTGGGATGATTAGCCTTGCCTATGAGGAGATTCTCTTTGTTCATTCACCTAATGCTTTTTGAGAACTACTGTATTTCCAGAGTTCTGCTATTCATTGGCAAAATAACATGCAGTCAGTGGGGAAATCAGATTGAGGAATCCCAATTCCAACAGAATGCCAATAATGTGATAGAAGTATCACAGGGAACTCACAGAGCACAACGGAGAGACCCCTCATTCTGAGGAAATCCTGCCTAGCATTTAGTAGATGTCCAATAAGTATATGTTGAATGCATGATTAAGTTCCAACTTTTATGTCTCTTTAAAAGAACTTGTGTGTAGGGGGCCCCTGGGTGGCTCAGCGGTTTGGTGTCTGCCTTTGGCCCAAGGTGTGATCCTGGAGTCCTGGGATCAAGTCCCACATTGGGCTCCCTGCATGGGGCCTGCTCTCTCTCTGCCTGTCTCTGCCTCTCTCTCTGTGTCTCTCATGAATAAAAAAATAAAATCTTAAAAAAAAAAAAAAAGAAACTTGTGTGAACACTTACACTTTCATTCTATAGAAGAGGAAAATAACCCAAACATACTGTGGTGACAAAAGCTCAAGGAGACCCTAGGTTTCCTGGGTCCTAGGCTGAGGAGTTGTTACCACTAACCACACTGTCTTCCTAGGCTTATTATGGAGGTTCCATTGCCTAACACAGGATTGGAAAGAGATGTTAATTAGTGATATTGGGAAGGTTTTTGGTATTCTTATAAGACACAGTTTTAATAAATGGCTTAAAAATTATTATCCACTAATCTTTTCATCTTTGTGTAAATAATATTTGTCTTTTTTCCCTTTCAATCTTCAGAATATCCTTATGAATTCCTCTGGACCGTTTGGACTGAATCCTTTTGAAGAATACTCATAATTTTACTTTGGGAATGAGTTAACTAGTGAATATATGGGTTCAGCTGAGAATTCACAATAGAAAACAGTAGGAATGCTGACTGGTTGATGAAAACTGGCTCAAGAGCATTCATTTGCCCCACGAGATCAAAGAAATGAGTTTTTTTTCCAGGAAGGCATCATGAGTCATGGAAAACAAGCTGATGAAACCCATGGAAACAACAAGGGAATGCTCACTGTCCTTGCATATCTGTCATCCTACAGCTTACAATGGACCCAAGATTTAGATTTTGAAAGGAACCAAAACCAGGATCAAGGAAGAAAATCTTTTCTCTCATTAGCCCACATTGCAGATTCTCATGTGATAGGTTTTCTTATATAAATGGATTCTATTTGGTAAATTACTTAACAGTGCCTGGGTTGTTTGTTTATACATTTGTTTGGATTTATAAATTTTGCCTCCTTTCAGCACTGAGGATGTTTTAAAAAAAACAAAGATATCAAAATAAAATGAATTTAAATGAAATACTAAGTGAAACTTGAATATTTAAATCTAATAGCAAAATGTTTCCTCTGATTCTTTTTGGTGTCATATTTTTCATAGCTGTTACTGATGTCAAGAAAAATGATAGTTATTAATTACAATAAAAGCACATATAGACAAAAGGGCATCTCTTAACATTGAAAAATAGAAAAATATCTTTCCAGAGTTAGGGTAGAATTTAATCAGTTGGCATCGATATATGGTTACAATTGCTTCTCTGAGCAGATTTCTAGAGTTTAACTTCAGGGTCAGATTTAATGTTAAGCGACCTAACAGGCATGGATGATTCAGCACACAGAGGTTTTCCCTTGTACTCTTTTCTTTCTTTCTTTTTGCTAGACCACAAACTGAGATTCTAATCATAACATTTAGGGGTTGAAGATTTGGCAAATGGAATTCTAGTAGCCTCACTTTTTATTGTCTCTGTAAACTTGATTAATAGGTGAGTCAGGCTCAGGTCTGGCATTATTCAGCAGGAGTTTAGGGGTATCACACTCCATGAAGGATGGATATTATACAATTTCTGAGAGGCCAAATTATTGTTTCCTCGCACACTGCCTATTATGTTCAGACAAATGACTTGAAAATCAATGGGAACTTGGCTTACAAAAGGCATAAATTAAGCTTCAAATTCTGTTAAATTGTGGCAGCTTTCTGGAAGCTAATTTTGCTTATTTATTGAAATAATAGACTCTAATAGATATTATGAAGCGTTCGAACATGTAGATGGCCTGCTGTCTGCCTACAAAGAGTCCAAAATCTGGTAGAGGAGACGGGGCATGCATACTACTAGTTATAATGCTAGACACAATAGGGTAAGATAAATGTCATTTATAGGCTCCACGCTTCCCGCTGAGAATTCACAGGCCAGTAGAATCATTTCCTGTTGGAGGTAAGCAGGGTAGGCTTTTCAAGAAAGTGGGTTTAGGCAGCACTGAAAATGGTTTCTCTTGGTCTTTTAGAAGAGGTCAAATTTCTCAAGGATACACTTTCTCAGCCCCCATAGCCCTTTTCATATCTGTTATTTACATTTATTTTCATGGTTACTAATTTATTCTGTTGCCCTTTCTAGACTGATTCTGCTCACCATAATATCCCTGGCAGCTGGTATGATGCTTGGTTCACAGAAGGTTCTTAATACATATTTATTGGATAAGAGACTATTAACCCCCCTGTATATCAGGCACATGTCCTCTATAGTCTCACTTCTTCCCTCCAATGACTCCAGGAGACAGATGTCATCGTCCCTAAGGAACCTCAGCCTGAGAAGCTCACCAATTTGCCTATGGTCTCAGGATTAATATGTAGTTTCCGTCCTAGATTGAAGTATATAAAATACATACACTTTTTGTATCTATATTTAATAAACCTAAATTTTACAAAAGACAAGTATCATATGAATTGCGTTTTCCTTTCTCCCTCTGTCAGTAGATAGCTTCTGTCTGTCTACCTTCTCTCTTTTGCTCTCCCAACTTATTTCTTTCTGTTCATGTAAAACATGATAGAATAAAGACTTGAACACAATTTTCTGACAATTTATTCTCATAATTTGACTTTGATTGCTTCCTTCTCTGTTTCTTTTTTACTCTACTTCTCTTTTCTGTCTACATCTTTCATAACCATCTCTAACTATTCTGATGGATGCTATTCTGATGGATGGTGATCTTAGGACAACGAGGGGGAGGAAGTTCTTACATTTTTAAAATCTAAGTAGGATATGTTATCAATTAACCTAGAGGTATGACAACACAAGGTGCATTAAAAACCCCTCTGTGAACTGGAAATCGTGTACTTTAGTGAAAGCAAAAGAGTCTAGAAGTTTCTGTGATTTGAAGGACAAGGTGAAGTGTACATGCCTAGCTAGGAAGGGGGAAATCAGAACATCCTGGTAAAAATATACTTCATAAAATCCTCTGGATAAGTCATTTTCCTTCCTGAGATCTAAGGCTGTTCCAGAGGGAAATATGGATCTACCATGGCTATTTACTGGAAGAAAATCATTTTACGGGCTATCAGTTGAGATATTTTCATTTGTAAATAATAACAGGCCCAAGTCAAAATGCCTTAAATGATAAAATGTATTGTCTTACCTAACAGGAATTCTGAAAGGAACACTTCCAGAATTGGTGAATTCAAGAACTCCCACCGAAATACAACCAGGTTTCCCCCCACTTTCCTTTCTGCCCTCATCAACTTGCTCGCTTTTGTCTTCAGGTGCTTTGTCTCACGGTTCCAAGAAGAGATGAGATGGTGGTACCACAGTGCCAGCAACCATCACATCCACAATGCCACTTTTAAGAGTAAAGAAACCTTTATAAGAAGCCTCCCCCCGCCCCCCCAAAAAAAGAAGCCTCCCCAGATTTCTCCTCATGTCAGAGCATCTAGAATTGGATTATAGATGTGCTCTTACACCAACCAATGGTGAGGGAATGGGGCCATTGTTATAAATTCAGGAGGATCAAGATTTGCCCGGTTCTTAAGGTGGGGAAAGGAATTGACAGTTAGAATCAAAACAGGACTCTGCAAATATGGAAGACAGAAGACTGGCAGGTGCCTCTGTGCACATGTTTCCTCAATTCCAGGGAGATGTGAGGAGAGAAACTGACTAAAAATAAAACCCAGGCTTGGTTTTCCCCAGAACAATCCCTTGAAGCATGTTAAGGCTACTCTTCAAGTATGTGCTGTTGCCCAAACTTTCATGATGGGTGTCCACAAAGTTGTCATGGCATCATAATCTCGCTCCAAAGTTCTGTTTATTTTCAGATGGGCTGTAAAAATAGCCCATCTCTTTGCACATAGAAGAGTGATATCAGTGTGCAATATTACAAAAGCAGGCACAACATCCATAGTGAAGAGCCACATAGTAGGCATTATCTTTCTTTCATAGCCTTATACCAGTTTCCTCTTAGGGAATTACCTCTCACCCATGGAATGATGTCTTGACAGGACAGTAAATCAAGGTTTCTTGTCAATCAGCCAAGGGGTGACATGTGGCCAGAGCTAGACCACTTTGATCCTCTATGTCAGGACTTGGATTTATGGGTGTAATGATGTACGTGTGGAAAAAAAGACTTGGGTTTGTTCATTCCAGCAGCAGAGTTGAGTCATTTCTGCTTTTGGATGCCCCAGTACACCCCGAACTCCCACCCAACTGCTTTGGTTCTGAGCTTGCTTCTCCAGCCTTCCCTTTGATTCTGTGAGCTACCAATAATATCCTTGCAGAAAGATCCTTTTCCTGCTTAAGTTTCCAGACTTGGCTTCTGTTGCCTGCTGAATATAACATCTAACATCTATTTTATTTCATAAAGTCAGGATGTCTGAACTGTAGGAAATCTTAGAGATCATCCGGTTAACTCCCTCGTTTTACAGCTGAAGAAACTGAAGTCTCCCAGGCTGAGGCTTTCACCCAAGTTCACATCACAGACTTCATCTGTGACAGAATTGAGATGAAGGCAAGGTCTTCTTTGCCCAGGGTCCTAGAGTCTGCTTTTTATTTTAATTCCTTTTTAGTACAAACCACAGCCTCCTTCTCTGTCTCTCTTCTCTCTCTCTCTCTTTCTCCCTGCAATGCTTAATAGAAAATAGTGGCCTAAAAATCACCCCCCCCCCCCCAACTGACAACTTGCTTTGTATAGTTTAAAAACTTGTTTCAGAGATAGTCCTTTCTGGGATTTGGCATCTGGTAAGGACAGGCATCAGTTTATATCCTTATATGGAGCCTTGATTCTTCCCAGCTATCTTTAAATGTTTATTTTCCTCTTACATGAAAATAATGTTGGGAAAGGAAGTGGTTCGCTCTAGGGAAATGTATGGGCTGAGGTTCTCAAAGTGATTACTTACCACTTCCAAGTCTGTCTGACTTTTAGCTGTGTGTATTTGGAGAGAGCCTTTCTTCTTGCACACTAACAGATAATATATCTGCTGTATTTTTTTTTCAGTTGTTTTAGGGCAGTCATAGCTCATGCAATCACTGCCAAAAGGGCCAAATGTTGGGGTAGGAGTTGGGTAGGGGATTAATAATGATAAGTACTCTTCCCTTATCTGTGGGGGATATGTTCCAAGATCCTCAGTGGATGCCTGAAACCATGGATAGTGCCAAGCCCTATGTATACAATGTTCTTTCCTACACATACATACCTCGAGTTTAATTTATAAACTAGGCACAGTAGAAGATTAACAGCAATAACTAATCATAGAGAAAAATTATAACAATACACTATAATAAAAGTTATGAGAATGTGGTCTCTCTCTTGAAATATCTTACCGTACAGCACTCACCTTTCTTCTTGTAATGGGGTGAGATGAGAAAATGCCTCCTTGATAAGATGAAATGACAAGAACCACTTAGGCCTTACAATGTAGTGTTGGGCTACTTTTGACCTTCTGCTGATTCCTTGGGAGGATCACCTGCCTCCAGACCACCAGTAACTGATCCCAAGGAAAGTGAAACCCTGGATAAGGGGGCAGGACTGTAGCACTAATTATGTGCCAGCTACTACTATAGGCACCTAGCAGGGATTGGTTAATTGGTTTTGTCTCATAACACTCACAGCTATACCTTCCATCCCCCTTTTGGAGAGTTAAAATGCACAGTAACGACCTAAAACGTTTGCTGTGTCCTTGTAGTTAAATTTTTTTTTTTAAAAGGTTTACTAGTGGTTAAAGATAGTTCTCAGGAAAATCCTTTTCTTTTTCTTCCCAATTATCCCTAAATACCAGTACTGAAGCAGGAGGTAAGGACTATTATCAATCACCCCAATTTACAGGTGGAAAAATGAAGGCAAAGAGAGGTTATGTAACTTACTCAAGATCACACAGCTATTAAGTGGCAGAGTTGAGGGGAACCTGGGTGGTACAGTCTGTTAAGCCTCTGACTCTTTGTTTTGGCTCAGTTTTTGAGCTCAGGATCCTGGGATGGAGCACCTCATTGGGCTCCGTGCTCAGTTTGAGTCTGCTTGACATTCTCCCTTCCTCTCCCTCCCACTCCTGTCTCTCTCTCTCTCTCTTTCAAAAATAAATAAATAAATAAATCTTAAAAAAATAAGTGGCAGGGTTGAGAATCGAACCCAGAGAGTCTAGGTTTAAACTCCATGCTTTTAACCCTCTACTCTGTTGCATCATAATCATGGACTCTCTCTTTATGTAGGGAAGATTGGTTTATTTTTCTTAGGAAAAAAAATATCGTCCAATACAGACAAATGCCTTCTGTAAACACTTCCAACGGGGGTTCTGTATCATGAATTTCTGTGTTTCAACAATGCTTGGAGGGTACACTACAAACAATACTCTACCACAAGTATTCTTACGCCGCAAATGCTTCTATCTACCCGTGTATCAAAGTACCTTCATAGAACTGAATCATTTGGTGACTGTGAGAAGAATTGCACAGAATGAAGCTTTTGGCTCTAGATACTCATAAAATAACAAATCATTGTTTCATCATTGTTTCATTGATTACTTGAAAGAGTTAAAATCTTTTCATTCATTTCAAGATCCCCTGTGGTGGAAGATAATAATGACAATGCAAAAACAGCCAAATATTGATGAAGAAAGGCTGTGAATTGAGTACCTGAAAGTCTCTTTCTACTCACTAGGTTCAAAACATATTTTTTGACTTGAAATTTGCTACACAGAGACAGGAAATCATCTCTAGTCCCCTCCCTATTTTGGCAAACGGACAATATAGGTTTTATTTTTAAACAATGTAGCATAACAAAGTTCCACTGTGTCAAAACAAACAACAGTGCTTAATAATTACATCATAGCAAGATTTTTTTTCTTATTTTATTCTTTATTCAGAGTGAAAAATTCAGTAGGAAAAAAAAGTGTTTTAAAAACTTGTCTATTTTATTCTATCTAAATAACAGACAAATACCAGAAGAAAAGTTTTCCATTATTCAGTAATTGTTACTTTTTTTACAGAACAATTAGATTAATGTGAGCAAAAACGATCTTTTTCAATGGCATGTTTTAGTGCCAGAAATTCCATCAGAGACAGAAATCACATAGGCCATATTCTAGACAATGTTCTCATTTGGAATGGATAATGGTGGAGGAGCAAGAGTGAGGTCAGAAAAGGAGAGAGGACATTATCCTGCCTCTCTTGAGAACCAGTGGTATGAGCCCTGCAACTCAGGTTGGCCTACCTGTGCTCCAAACAAGCCAGTGTTTGAAAGTCCATCTTTCCTTCCCATTTAATTAATTCCACCACAATATTTGAGCAGTGTAGAACCTTCCCTACCATCTCAGTACCCAGACTTAATTTTTATTAGCAGTTTTTTTTCAGTGAAATTTAATTAAAGCTTTAGATGGGCTCCCTTTTAACATATTGCTGAAGTGCAGTCTTTTAGTTATTCATCCACTCGTTAATATATCAGCTACTTTATTTATTCTATTCTTTATTTTACCTGTCCCATAACCAAGACAGGTAATCCAGACAGTTATAATGCAGTCTGAAAAGAGCTGGGCTGGGGCTTACGTCCTTGAGGAACTGATTTCATCCGTCTTTGAATTCCTAGTACCAAACCAGATGCCTGATATGGAAATAACCCAATAAATGTTTGTGGACTTAATGAATGGAGTGCGATGGTACCCAGACAAGGGGCACCTAAATGGAGGAGGAAGACAGAACTGAGGGAAGACTTCCTGGAGGAGGGGACACAATCTCTTCCAGGAAGGAACACATATATAAAGACACCTGTGTGATGATGTACAGGAAAGGAGGCCCTACATCAAGATCTATGTGTTCTTCAAACACACACACACACACACACACACACACACACACACACACAGGGGCTGACATGCAGGAGACAGAAATATGCTCTCTATCAAATAGTAATAACTATGCTATTCTCTATTTCAAGGACATCACAGTAATTAATATGTGACAGAGATGGCCTTTGTTAAACTTGAGAATGCCAGAGTTCTGCAGGAGAAATTGACAATACTGTGATCTATTGTGATATTTTTCACACTATATAATTTGAGCTTGTAACTGCTTACCCAATTAAAGATTAAGCAGGCAGGCCTTAAATGCTACTGCACAACTGAAAGAATGATTTATTACAGCAAAGGATATTGGAATAGAGGGAAGGCAGATTGCAATCAGTGGAGCACCATTGCAGGGTGCTGCACTGGTGCTCTGGAACCAGGCTTTCCTATTCAACCTGGAGAAAAGCTGTCCCTTAAATCCACCTTCTAGAGAGTTCCGGTGAACAATAACTAACTAAAAGTCCCTATAGTTTAAAAAAGGCACGTGTGTGTGTGTGAAGGGGGGATCTCATTAATGGTTAAACACACTTTTTAGGAAAATCCTTTTTTCCCCCCCAAATTATTCCTAAATACCAGCTTTGAATCATTGCAGTAAGAGAAGACTGAGACACTGGAGGATTTATGGAATTTCATCCCACCTTTGGGGTTATACTATAGCCAAATTTTAAAAATCCAGTCAAAAATAAATTCCATTAAATACAGTTTCAGTTGTGCTAATGATGTTATACTGATTTTGGAATGCATTGTTCTATGATGTCATCAGTATTGTTCAATACTTCAATCCATGAGGGCCCTTCATGAGCTCCAGCTATGCATGGTGGCAGTTATATATGTTCAATTGCCACTACATAGAGATGAGAGGGGGCATGGTGCCAGGGACAGTCCGCAAGAATCTCTGTGAGTTTGACCCTTGAGTTGGTAAGGAATTGATGAAAGTGCTAGAAAATGTAGAACCAAAGTGTAAGGACTTGTTTGGGTATTTTCCAGAATACTGAGGCTAGTCAGTGAAGGTTTTAGTCAAGGGATTTCTCAGAGTCCGTCCCAATCCACTTCCATGGAGGAGTACTAGGACCTGTGTTGACATCAAGTTGGTGTTGAGGAGGAAAAATAATTTCCCCCCCACCTTTCTGAGTTCTTAGCTGAGACCCTTGTAATAAAAGTCAGAATAACAAGAGAAAAACAAAAACAAGTTTATTACCTTGTAACCTCATGTAACATTAGTGATACCCAGGGGAAAATGAGTAACTCAAAGAGGTGGCTTAGTTCAGGCTTATACACCATTACTAGGGAAAGAGGAGGAAGATACAGACCTCTTAGGAGAAAGCAAATGATTTTTAGGAAAGATGAGTCCGCCCTGAAAAGAACAGATGGGAGGTATGATGGGTTGTGATGAAATCTGCCTTGGTGTGGTGTCACTTCTAGTCTCCTCTCCTGTAGTTAGAGTTTACCACCTCTGGTTTGATGAATCTCCAGAGGAAAGGATTTGTGACAACTAAGTTCCTCTTTGGGAATTTTAGGCAGATAAAGGGAGCGCAGAGGAAGCCTTTCCCTGCATTTGCGGTTTTTCAAGTGCCTACAGCTCAAAGTAATCAACATACCGAAGCACCATATTTTGAGGTGTACATCCTAAGCCCCACAGTCACATACTGGAGTGCCATATCCTGCTATCCTTCAATATCTTTTACACCAGTTCATAGAACAGAAAAGAAGAAAGTGAAACAAGACTGAGGCAATGGGATAACGGAAGATACAAAGAGAAGTGATAGAACTTGGCAACTGAATGAATGTTGAAGGTGAAGAGAAGCAGCAGCCTAGGGTGGCAGCTAGGCTTCTGACAGAAGTAACACCATGTATCCAACATAGGATGTAGGAGGAGAAAGAAAGATGATGGATTCAATTTGGACACATTCAGATTAAGTTTAGTGGGATATCGAAATACTGATGTACAGGTGTCTGGTAGGAAGACAATTCCGGTTAAAATTTAGGAGTGATGTTAGGGTTCCAGGTAGAAATTTGAGTGTCATTAGCATAGTGGGTGTTTGTAGAACCATGGATATACCTACTGGATTTCTTGGCTCAAACTAATTTACCTAATTTTGGATGAGAGAAAGGCAAAGTGAATTTCAAATTGAACCCTATGTTGAGACCTACTGGATAGATATATGAATGGATAAGTGATTGAAGAAAGAGTATAGGTTCATGAACATCAATAAATGTTCTCTTTATCTCATGATTTACTTCAGCTTTAGCTCTGGTTAAGAAAAAAAATGACTACTTCAAAAGGCAAAAGGGCAACATTTGTGTGCAAAATATGGAGGACTTTATTCCTGCTTTTAAAAATCCTTTCCTAGCCTTTCATTTTTCAAGCTAACTAATTTGAGACCATTTGATGTGTTATTCTCATTAGGTATCAATGACCTAGCAATGACTGACCAACTACTGCCATTGCAGCAAATCCTGATGGAGATGACCAGTCAAGTGACAGACTGGGTACTGGTCAGCAAGCAAACATGTTATTTTGCACCTGACTTCACTTAAGTAAATGTGAGTCTTCATGTTCCTTGCCAAAGACCAGGTGGTTTTAAAAGAAAGAGAGATGTGGGATACCAGGCATTGGTTTGTAACATCCACATCTTAGATAAATGGTCATATATGGTCCCAGGAGCTGCAGGACAAACAAGACTCCTTAGTAATCAATCACAACACTCCTCGCAACTCCCTTCCATCAAGGTAATGTACAGGGCAGGATGGAAACAAGTCTTTCATTACCACTGATGAATCATTTTTACCTTGCCAGGGAAAGGTAGTTCTGACCCTTCATGAATCGTTGAGGAAATGCTTAAAACATACAGTTGTGGCCCAAAATGGCCAAAATGTTTTCACACCTCACTACAGCCACCAAATAGTTTGGGCAATGCCAAATAAATTGCAAATCCATTTTGTAGTTCAGGAAGGTCATTAGGACTCAGATTCGTTTTCTACTGAGACTTTGCTTTGCTTTCCATTTATTACTCTCCTTTGAGTGAAATGGAGCCGTAGGAGGAGAGCAGAGACCTCAGTTCATTCAACCCTGACACATTATTCGTGTCTACGATTTCGCCATAAATTTGGAGGGGAGACAGAAATTGCAAATGCAGGGATTTAAATCCCCTTGTGCTACATTTGTCAAGAAGAGCAGATTGTAAACTGCTTCTTGCAAATATGATATGCATTTGGGCATCAAGCTAATAACTCTGAACCACAGACTCATTTATTTGTGTGGTGTTTCCCTCCAGAAGTTTCTGAAATTGCTTCTGTTGCCATTACGTATCTCAGAGCTGTTTGGATTTAGCAGGAAGATTACAGAGACTATCTGGCTAAGAAAGAAAGAGTCCTTCTCCAGTGAGATGAAAATGACAAATTTTTCTGTTTACATCATCACAGTCTTTACAAACTATGCTTTTGGAATACCTGGTTTGGGCTTCTCTGAAGAAAGCAAAAGAGATTTGTATAGTCATCAAACTTGTCTGACAACCTTATAGAAATATTGATGATGAAGAAATCCAAATCATGAACATGCCCCCACTCACACTTCTGGCTCTTCTATTGAGAAATAATTTGTCTTTTACTTTTTAAATCACTGGTAGGGCCCTATCTTCTTGTCTTCCCAATCAGAAGCAATTTTCTTTTGCTTCTTGTTTTGATTTTTCTTGAGGGAGGGGGCGAAGAGGGAGAGAGAGACGATCTCAAGCAGGTTCCACACCCAACACAGAGCCTCATGTGGGGCTTGATCTCACAACCCTGAGATCCTGACTTGAGCTGAAATTGAGAGTCAGATGCTTAACCAACTAAGCCACCCAGGCACCCAGCTTCTTGTTTTGATTTTTTAAAATTTTGTTACATGTCATCTATTAATACATTTTCATTGTAAAAACAATTATTACAAATAACAACGGAGTTCCCTTTGATTACTATGCCAAATTCTGAAGTTCTCCTCTACCTTATCACAACACTTCCCACTCCTGGTAACAGCATTGTTGGTGGTTATATGTGTATCTTTCTAGATCTTCTTCTAGGGATGTGTGTCTGTGTGTAGTCTATCTTTGTGTGTGTGTCTGTGCGTGCGTTGTTTTAGATAATATTATACAAGTACCACCATACTGTGAATTTCTTTTTTTCAGTCAATAATACACCTTGGGGATCTGTTAGTACAGAGATCTATTCCATCCTGCCATGGACTGAATATTTGTGTTCCCCAAAATTCAGCATAATCCCCAGTATACTGATATTTGGAGAGATGGAACTTTGGGAGGTAATTGGGTCATAAGAGGGGAACCCTCATGAATGAGATTAATGCTCTTATAAGAAGAGACACAATAGAGCTTGCTTCCTGTTTCTCTGCTCTCTGCCACAGGAGGATACAGTGAGAAGACAGTCATCTGCAAACCAGGATACTAGATTTCACCAGACACTGGGTCTGCCAGCACCTTGACCTTGGACTTCTCAGTCTCCAGAACTGCAGAAATAAATGTTTGTTCTTTAAGCCCCCCAGTCTATGCTGTATTTGTTGCACCAATCCCAAATGACTAAGACATTCTTTTTTATTTCTTGTAATGGTTGCATACTATTCCACAGTATTGGTATACCATAGTTATGCAGGTGGTTTTAATTTTTCACCATAGGCTACCTCTGCTTGATAAGAGTCTTGAAAAATCTCTCAGGGAGTGAATTCCCCTAAGTTAAAAATGCAAACTCCATTCACTTTAATGGAAAAATGTTTATATATTTCTAAGCCTCCAAATCATATCTATTTGTCCCATGACATCAAATACCATTATAACGGACACAACTACTTCTATAGTTAACATTTCATAATCTAATTCAACCATTTTCTCATTAATTGCCCTATAATATGGCTGTTTCCAACCTCTCATTCAGTATTCACAGATTGTACATTTAAGACTTTGATGGATTTGTTCAAATAATTACTGAGCACCCACTATGTGCGAAGCACCAGCTTTGGGTATAGAGAATATGGTAACAGACAAAAAAAAAAATCTCTGTCTTGTGGAATTTATATCCTAGTGCAAGAGGCAGATAATAGACAAGTAAGATACAAAGGATGTTAGCTAGTGATACATCTGAAGGAGAAAAAGACAAAGCCAGGAAAGGGAATATGAAATATTGGGAAGGTTGCAATTTGACCTGGAGAGACCTCACTGACAAGGTGGCTTTTGAATGAAGACCCAGGAGAAGTGAGGGAGGGAGCTGTGAGTCTGCCAGGAACAAAACTATCCCACACACCGGTGACAGAGGTGCCCTCTAGGACTAAATCATTCTTTCTGACAGAAATGGCCAAAGTCTTTCAGCCCTGCAGTTCATCATTTGGTTTCTTGTCCTTTATCACATTTCCTAGCCATGGGATTTTTTTTGCAAAGATGGCGGACTAGAGTTTTCCTGCAGAGGTGTCAAAAAAGGCAATCAGTGTTTTCAGTGAGAAATGGATCATCCAATGTGAGGTTTATAACATGAGGGAGAATGGGATGTATAGGTTGCCCACCTTCTCTTGGGATTGGAGGTGTCTGCAGGAAAAATGTGGTTAGACTTCTGACAAGGAGATTTGTGGAACAATTTCTCTCTGCCTGAAGCCACAGGATAGGAAGAGGAGAACCCAGGTATTAGCTGGAGGAGGACTCAACCCAAATGAAAATGTCCTTTTTAGGACCAGGTCTTTGCTTGTCTGTGGGCTCTATTATTTTACTGCCTGGACATAAATCCTAGCTCTTCCAATTATTAGTTGGATAAACATAGAGATTATTCGATCTGAGCTTCATTTTTCACCTGTAAAATGGGTATAATAAAAGCTATCTCATAAAATTGACATTGGGGATTAAATGAGATCCTGGAGATAAAGAGTCTGGAACATAGTAAGTACTCAATAACTAAGAATGCCGCCGCCACCACCACCACTACCACCACCATCATTTCTTGGGCTTCCTAGGGAACAGCACCAAGGCCAAGACAAGAAGGTATGATGTAGCACATCTTTAAAACATTTATGAGGATCTCACAGCACCTGGTACTGAAGATCCAGCTAAACGGCTGCCTAGATAAACCAATAATCTTCAAGACAACAGGAAAACATCCTGGTGCTCCAGGCAGGCAGGAGAGGGTTAAGGATTTTCAGGAAGGTGGTGATTTACAAATGGGTTTCCCTGGCACCTGGGAAGGGGGTTGGTGAGGAGAAGGAAATGAAGCCATTTTAGGCATTTCAAAGGCACCCGTGAGACAGGATGCTGTGTTGATGGCCAGGAAGCTGCTTGACGTAAATGTCTGTGAAGCAGTGTTGTGGCCAGCCTGGAGTGAGAATAATCCAGGGGTGACCTTGCATGGCTTCATTTTGTGTCTCTTTAGTCCCCAGTTTGTTCTCAGTTGCATGGAAACAACCAAAGCTGACAACAGAGTCTTTCAGCTACAAATCCACCTCATGGTGTAAAAGAGAGCTAAACATATAAGGTTCAGATGTCTCTAAAAATAGCATTACGTTTCTTTTTGTTTGGAGGCTGTGTATGGTGCGTTAAAATGCTAGCTTGTCTGGTCAAACTGCCCTGGGTTTGAATCCTGGCTCTGTTTTACTAGTTGTGTAATGTTGGATGAATTATATAATTTCTCTGGGTCTCGGTGTTCTCATTTGGGCAGTGGAGATTGTAATAATAATTATCCAATAGAGTAATTACGGAGATGAGATGGGACAATGCTTATAAAACACTCAGCCCGGTGTCCGGCACATAGTAAACACGTATTAATTATTATTATTATTGAAATCTTTTGGATGGATTGTTTTCTGATGAGATCAACAGGGAAAGGGTCATATAATCTTAAAGAAAGGGGAAGGAGTGATGCGGAACACAGAAGCAGGACTGTACAAGCTGATCCCGGGAAGGAGGCACTTACTGTCAAAAAAAAGGAAAAAAATCCTGAGAGAGAAAAAGGATAAAGATGGCAGAGGCTCAAAGGCAGAGGCTTAGCTTTGCTTTTTGCCAAGGTTCCATCCATCTGGCCTTGGCTTCAACGCGGGCTTTTTGCTCCAAATGACAGCTCTAGAAGCCCAGTGGTGAAACCCAGGGCAGGGAGATAGATCATCTCGGAAGCACCCTAAATTCTGTAGTCAGGAAAGGCATATAAAAATGTACATATTATTCTTTTGAAGTATAGAAGTCCCCTGAGACCAATAGGAGAGACAGGCCTGTCAAGTGAGTCAGCAGTGACCACAGGCAGACATAATCCCATTGCTTTCTGGTTGACAGCTCATGCAGAGGAAAATATTCTCTGATCCACACAAAGGTAAATGTGGCTTCAATCCCAACACAAAATTCTAACTGTAATCATCTTCTATGCCCAGTCGATGATGAATGAACCCAGATGCCAGAAATATCAGGACCACCACCAATACATTTCTTACCATTGGGTTGTAATAGCTTAATCATCGCTAATGGTAAGATGCTCAAAGGGCAGGATAACTCAGGTTACCTTCAGATCTAAGCAAAACAAAACAAAACAACAGAATGACATCTTTCCTCACATTTGTTTAATAGTGGATATTGCAGCAGAGCATCTATTATGGGTGAACATACAGAAAATGAGAACCAACCCGAATAAGTCATAAGAGATCTAGAAAAATAAAACACATGGTGAGCCACATGATTTTTTCTTCTTTAATGTGAAAGAAGGGTGGCTGGTCTGAACCCACTCCTCTAGCTTTTTGAATTCTAATCAACTGTAAAAACAAGGAAAAGCTGCAGCTCTAAAACGGATTTTCGGTATGATCTCTTCTGATGTGTCTTCACAAACACAATAATTTAAGAAACCGAGTTGAAGCCTGGATCTGAGTTTTCAGAATGTGGGGCATGCTTCAGAGGAAGATCAAAGGGCAATTTTTACATTACAAAAATTAGCTTGATGCAGAAGAATAACTGCTCTTATAAAATGAAACATGGATTGAAAACATGTATTATGATCCTCACCATCTGTTCAGCATATACTTTATCATCTGTCTGTCTATCTATCATCTTTCTCTCTATATATGTATATTTTTTAAGGAGAGAAATCTGTTTATTTTACTTTTTTGCTAAATTACTTCTCTAAGCCATTATTCCTAGACCTCTGGGATGGCTTTGATTGAAATCTGCCTGCTTTCATTTCTGATTTAAGTGCAGCATGGCCAGTCTACGCAGAAGGTGACTTTCCAGACAGGTGAGCTCCTGGGTCAGCTGATTTCTACAAAGCACAGGAAATGCTCTCATTTCTGTGTTCAGACTTCCACCCTATAGTTAGCACTTTCCTTTAGCCCACCCGAGGCCAGCGCTTCTCCAGCCCCTTGGAGCCCTGCTGCCAGAGGTCCATGGCTCCTTAGCTGGTGTTGCTGAGGCTCCTGCATCCTGCACCCCCACCCCCACTCCTGCCACCACCTCAGCTCATCCCACTATTCATTTAATCATGAGCTTGATGTGCAGCCCAGTGTGAGACCCAGAGAGAAGATGGAATTCTGTTCTCGGTGGGATAGAATATTTAAGCCTAGGCCTCTGCTTTAAGATTTGGGACTCAATTTTACCCTTTAGAGCTGTATGTATCAATACCCCAAAGCAATTTTTCTTGGATGCATTTTGCTTTGAATTGGAAATATGCTTTTGATGTTTTTATATTTAATAAGGCACAGGCATAGGACTACATTCATTATTTAGACTAGAACTTATTTTGCACTTGATGTAAGAGAAAAAGCTGGTACACTTGTTCAGGGTAATTGCATAGAGTGAAATGAACCCAATTTATGTAAAGGATTATTGAAGGGATACAAAACATCCCAAGTAAGCCTGCTAAATCATTCATTCAGAAACTGATTGACGTTTGCCCAGACCTGGATCCCGCACTTTGCTAGGTTTTAAAGCAAAGCAAAGAAGCAATTATTTAAAAGTGATGATGAGAAACAGCATTCTTGAAAGAGCAGTCCTGGAGGGTGGATATATTTTAAGTGATTATTCTCTCTTAAATAATGTAATTCATAGACCATTGAGGAAGGCCCCTGGAATCAGCTCTCAGCCTGTGTTTCTACCTGGCAACCTTTGATATTCTATCATTGAAAGATATGTAAGTGCAATGTAAATAATGTCAACTACGTTTTTAAAGGATAATTATCTCTTTTATTCTGCAGATTCCTGTTTCATTTTGTGATTTAAAATGTTGCTATAAACTAAATGGGTGCAGTTGGGCTTAAAGTCTATTTCTGGGATTCTAGCTCCTTTGAAACTACTTGGTCCTATTACATTTCCAGTTAACATCTATAAATTCGTCTGATGCTAAAAAATCTCATGTGAAGAAACTGTAAATCTAAGTTCTTTCGTCTGCTCTATACACGTTACGTCCAAAATTTACAGAGGTAAAATCAACATTTTCATTAGTTAATTGTTCTCTCGACTTACTATCAGAAACATTTCAGGCAATCAGGAAGCAAGAGGGGGGAAGAAAGAATCTTTAATTGATTCCTCAGAGAATTCTTTTCCAAATTGTAAATAATTGTTTTTATGTTTTCTATTTGGCTGGTTCAGGAGATACACAAACAAATGCAGACAAATAAAATGCTAATAAGACACAGGAAAATATTAAAATAGTCCCACCTTGCCTATATGGGAAAAAGGCTGTCCACTCCATCAGGAGAATTAAAGCAAATGTGAATGAAGGATTTTTACCCTTCTAAGAGTACAAGCTTCCTCTGCCTTGGAGAGAGCCATGGAGCAAAACATCTTGTGATGATTGATTCCTGTAGGGTTGCTGATGGGGCTCTGAAATAGGAGGAGTATATGAACCCCCACTGGCAATGAACTTAGGGAGCTCAGGAGAAGTGGCCACTGACAGTCAATGCCTCCCCTGGCTGCAGGGTCTTCTGGGCAGCCTTTCATGGATCAATACACCAGTCAGTCAGTCCATGCATTGGTATTTTCTGCCCTTTAGAAACAATGATGGTATTTACCATTGGTGAGTGTGATCTGTGTATTTATAGAATATCTTGCCTCAGATTTAAAAAATGCAGTCTAAGGGTCTCCTGTGTTGAAATCTCTTTAATTTTCTATTTGGATATTTCCAAGCTTTGTAATTATGCTATCATGCACTTATGCTCATAAAAAGTCAAGTTTAAATGGAATACTCTTTAGTACCCCTTTTTTCAGATATATTTTCACCCCAAATCTAAAGTTTGGGATCAAAAAGTCAAGGCAATGTGGAAAAATTCAATAATACGCTGAAAGAACATTAAAAAAAAAAAACCACTAGTTTACCTTGTTCTTCAAATTTTTTTAAGGTTTAGAATATACATTAGTATTTTTAAGCATTTTAAGAATTATTAAAAACCCTCTTTTAGAGCATCTATCTAGAGGTCCCTGGCTGGCTCAGTCTGTAGAGCATGCAACTCTTGATCTCAGAGTTGTAAGTCTGAGCCCCAGGTTCGGTGTAGAGATACTTACAGTGTTTGTCTCTACTGGGTTGAGATCATGATCCTCTATTATGAGCACACAGTAGGAGCTCAAAGAAAGCTTGTTTTCAGAATGAGTTACTATAAAGAGATACTTACTGTTTTTCTTTTACCATAATAGGTAATATCTATAAGTAGTGTTATCTTTGCCTATGATATTTATGTGACAAAACTAGGTTCAGTATAATTGATTTAAAATAATACTATCAGAATGGGAAATTGAGAGGCGGGTATTTAAAGGATTAAAAAAAAAGTCTAAGATCTGCTCACGAATTTCAAAACATAGCATGCTTGACCAGGAAAATGGAAATGAATACTGGCGACCGAACTCCAAATCAAAGGAAATTATTAAGATAAAGCCATGTACATTTAAATTAATATAAAGAAAACACAATTATTTGTGAAAACCGCCATATACATTAAGAGAAATGATATTCCCTCTATTGCATTCTTCATACTGTCCGTGCAAAAATTGCGTGTAGAGTCCTCAATGGGGCGTGTGGGGCCAGAGGTGTCGAAAACATCCCCTGAAATGGTATGTATCAAAGCACTGTGACCTGCCTGCTTTTTTAACTAGACGGAGTCTAGGCCAGGTTACGGCTGTGCTTCTGAACAACTGGTCTGGATGTGTGACACCTGCAGGACAGGCAGCAGCAGCTGGAAGGCGTCCTGTATGTACGTGGTGCTGTTGCAGCCCTGGGGAGAGGGAGAAAGGTGGTTGAAGGGTTGTTTCACAGGTCAGTCTTGACAGTTCTTCCAATTTGATAACGGCCCCTCTCTTCAAACTTCACAACATCTCGCCCTTAATGCTGGTGCTTAAACCAAATGTAAACCCGCTCCTTTGGATGGACTGATTGCACTTAGCTCTTAATTATCTATATTAACGAGGGGAAGAATGCACTCAACACGAGGCAAGTCCTTCCCATAGACACAGGGGCCACATCGATAGGCGTATTTTCATGACCCAATAGGTCTGGTCTTCCCCATCCTTCTCCCAGACCAAACCCACTGTCCTGAAATAACATGCAAGCCCAGGGTGAAGGCAACTCTAGTGTGTCCCAGCCTAGAGATGAGTAAACAAGAATGTGCCACATAAAGGTAACTGGAGGTATCATTCATTGTGCAGTTATCCGTGGCAAATCCTTGGGTGCTGTCATCCTCCTGTGCACACGTGTTGCTACCCTCTACTTGGTTTGGATATTTGATGTTGCCATTTGTGTTCTCGGGCAGAGAGAACAGTGGGCAGAGAGGCCATTTGATGTTCAGGTCACTAAATCATAAGAACCCCCCCATCCTGGGGAAATGAATAAACATTTGACCTCATATTCTTCATGACTGACATAGTAAATTAATCTGCTGATGCCTCCTGGGTGGCCAGGGAGACATTTTCTTATTCCACGTTCTGTCCTGACTACCTGGCTTTCTTTGTAGCTGTGGCCTCCAGACCTTACCCCTACTGCTCCTCACCCCTTCCAGGTGACTTCATCCCACCGTGCGGCTGTGTCCTAAACAGTAACCCTTGATGCCAACACTGTGTTACTTTCGTACCTTCATAGTTTTCCGTAACAGCAAGGCAAATTTCCCACAAACATATATATATGAATGAATTTGGTAAAATTTCCAAACCCTGCACTCAGCAGCTACTTTAGACAGCAAAAAACTACGGTGGATGTGTTGCCCATGTTCAAAACTTAACCTGTGGCTTCAGCTGCATGCCCCGGGGCTACAGATGTGCCAGTTCCTTATAGTTAGGCCCCCCATGGAAAGTTTTCCTCCACTGGCCACAGATAGAACACAGCAAGAATGAAGCCTCTCAGGCTTATTTTCTTCTCTCTTATGGCCCTGCTTCTGGCAAAATCACAGCAATAGGGGGAGGCTTCAAGCAGTGTTACAGAGTCCTGGTGAGCTAGCAGGCCAGAGAGTGAGTGGTCTCTGAGGACAGAGCCTCTGGTCATTGACCTGGCCGAGGCTAAACAGACAGCTTGTCACCATTGCTAGTCCTAAACTTAGACCCAGCAGAACCAAAGGTTATCGGGAATGGAGAGAAGCACCCATTTTTACAAAAATCACCACGGAGCAAGAATCCCTCATTGCAGCCAATAATCACAGTGTTAAATCTGGTGTCAAACTTGGCAGCAGAAATGTGCTTCTGCCGGAGGAAACAGCAACAGAAATAACGTGCAAGCTTAGCATTTCTCTTTATAATCAGGGATTCTTGAAAATTAGGTATTGTTGCTTCACGCAAGGGTTTACAGCTGGTTGGGCTATACAACTGTACTCAAAAAACACTGTTGATGATAAGATTTAGAATTGCAACAACACTTGCTGCCTGGGAAAGATACAAAAAAAAAAAAAAAGTAGCTCTAAGATTTGCTTTGATTCAGAAGCACTTTCTCCCTTGGGGGCTACTTACCTCTAACAATACACTGTTGATCATGGGGTTAAGGACCTCAGCCTTCTTGTTGCTCTGTGGAATCAAAAGGATGAGATTGACTGATTAGGTGCTCATACTATAAGGCTTGTCACATAAAATGTCATGCTGGCTTTGAAAGAGGAGGGAGAGGAGTGGAGTGCTTATTATAGACCAGGTTTCACATTTGGTGCTTCTTCTATATAGTCTTATTTAATTTTGACAGCAATCCTGGTAGGTAGGTACCATGATAACCTTAATTTAAAGATGAGAAACTAGGAATCAGGAAGGTGGAGTAACTTGTTTAAGGTCACACAGCTAGACATTTAAACACAGACGTTTTTAACTTTTGACAGCTTGTAGCATGTCTGGGATTATGGGGGCGGGGGAGTGTGAGGCTGAGTTGTACAAGTACAGGATTGAGTCCTGTCTCTACTTGAAATGTTGATGTTTTGTTCATCATGATCTTTTTGCGTTCATTTTCATTTTTAAAATTTTTACATTAAAATATCTATCTAGATGACTGATGTTTCTTTGTCTTTTTGGGGAGCCTGGGAGCAGCGTAAACTCTTAAATTTTGTGGGTGAGTTAAGTCCCTTACTTGCCCACCCTAGTTAGACCCAGCCCTGGTCAGTAGCCTTATTTTCTTTCTTGTTTTAAATGCAAATATAGGTACTTGGTTATAGGGCATGTCTTCTAGATTAGCAGCAGAAATAACACAGTCTTTTTTTTAAAGACCTTTTTAAATTCTTTTTTAAAGATTTAATTATTTATTTTAGAGACAGAGGGAGAGAAGCATGTGCTTTCTCTTGCATGCCAGGGGCAGGGAGGGGCAGAGGGAGTGGGAGAAAGAAAATCCTCAAACTGACTCCCTGCTGAGTGCAGAGCCAGTGTAGGGCTTAATCCCAGGACCCTGAGATCATGACCTGAGCCGAAATCAAGAGTCTGATGCCTAACCAAATGAATCAACCAGGTGTCCCCAAATCAACACATTCTTAAATAGAACTTATAGTCAGATCTGCAGATTCCAGTTTGTAACACATGAATATACGTAAAGCACAGAAATACAGAGCCTGATATTAAGTAGGTCTTCAAAAAGTGAGAGTTAGTGTTAGTATCATTATTATTATTTCCACTACTAGTCTATCAATCAACACTCTTCTCCAAGTGTTCACTTTACTCTTAGACAATAAATAATTAAAGGGACTGGAAAGAGAGAGGGCAAGTTTAATGGGCTGGTTTTCTTTACTGTACCCAGAAGACTTTATGGTAAACAGAAGTATATAGATGAAATACATCTTTCCCGAGCGGCACACTTTCAATGACACCACTCTACTGAGGGCAGAGTAATGTCTTATGAGGGAAACCATAATGGAGTCTTGGGGAAAAACTCTTTAAAAACCCAGTCATTTTAGTAACTAACCAGAAAATCCATTATGGTATTTGCTTTCATGTTTATTTGATTATCAAAAAACCTCTAAAATATAATCAATATGAGGGCAATAAAATGACATTGGTTTTCAGAATCAATGAGATGTGCAAGCAATTTAAATGGAGTCTGGAGAGTAATATGCACTCATTAACTTCAAGTTATGAATAATGGCTGTTTTAGAGAACAGCAACTCAACATAAATGATTCATCCTAGCACAGGATCAGGGGTATTGTTGTGATGGGACGGCATTTCAGTAAACTCTGTTCAGCTTTAGCTCTTTCTTTCTCCAACGTGGTAACTTGTGTCTTTTGGATTTTGTGTACACAAACATTTGCACACAATACAATATATATGTGTGTACGCAAGTGTAAGTCCAAGTGTACACCCAATTGCTAGAACCTTGCTACTCAGAATGTACACCGTGGATCAGGAACATTGTTCTCATCTGGGAGCTTATTAGATATACAGAATCTCAGTCCTCATCTCCAGCCTACAGACTCAGAACCTGCCTTTAACAAGGTCTCCAGGAGATGTGCCTTCACATTGAGATTTGAGAAGCACTGCGCCAGAAGACAATATGTCAAAAGAAATGGGAAGCAATACTGTGAATATTACCCATGAATATAAATAAATGAATGTTCAACATGAATCATATATAACATATGACACACACACATCCTCATCACTAGATAGCCGTAGAGAAACAAAAAGTTGGCCATCTGTCTTCTGGGCAGCTGCCTGGGAGATGAGAGATCAATGGAGAGGCCTGGGGGAGTCGGTCGCCCCTCTAGGTCTCAGTTTCCCACGTAGTGAACTGGGGAAAGAATGAGAAGAGGGTCCAGAGAGCCTTGGGCAGCTGGGTGGCTGAGGCTGTCTCATCCTGATTAAAATCTCACACCTCTCTGTAAACCTGGCAGTTACACCAAAGTCCACAGGGGTGGGTTACCCAGACAACACTGAGCACATAAATGTATTTTATCAAGCCTATCATATCAATGAACTTCTATCTCCCCCTTCACTCTGCCTACATATAGTGAAGCTCTTATTGCTGAAGCCCCCAAATTATACAAGTATGAAAGCTCATGCTTTACAAAATAGGAGAAGCAAACTAGATTCCTTGACAACAGAAGGAGTAAGTGGTATGTAGTTCATCCCTAATTAATTGAGTCGCTTATCTGCTGACAGGCAGGTCTGCAATCATTTCCACTTCTTTTGAGAACTGCCCTTAGCGAGTGGGGGCGGGGGAAGTGCAGCCTCACAGTCAGGTAGGTCTGTATGATATGATCCTGTCCCCAGGTCACTACAGGTGACCCACACTGATGAGCCTTTCAACCTTCTCACCCAGGAACCCAGAATCTGAATGGAAAGACATGGGGTCCGGGAACTGCTACAACTGAGTCACATTAACGGTAACACTTTGGCGAGAGAGGGTATATGTATTCTGGTGCTGGGTCCCACAGCTTCTCCCATTCCTCCACTGCCTTTAGTAAAGTCCCTTTTCTGCATAGATTACATAGATTTCTCCATAGATTATGGGCTGAATGGTGTCATCCCAGAGAGATACACTGCAGTTCTCACCTCCATGACACCAGAATGTGACCTTACTTGGAGATAGGGTCAGTCATTGCACATGTGATTATAAGATGAGGTCACACTGGTCAGACCTGAATCCAATACAAATGGTGTCCTCAGAAGAGAAATATGGACACACACAGGCCTAGAGGGAGGATGATGTGAAGACCGATAAAGAGATTACAGTTAGGCTGCCACGAGCCAAAGAATGCCTGGAGCTCCAGCGGCCAGAAGAGGCGAGAAATGATCCTCTTCTAGAGGCTCCTTGAGAGAGTGTTGGCCTGCCCACGCCCTGACTTCAGACTTCCAGCTTCTAGAAGTTACTGTTTCTGCTGTCAGTTCATGAGACCTGTCATGGCAGCCCCAGCAAACTAACACATTCGCAACCCCCAAAGGCCAGAACTCAAACAGGAAATAAAACCTGCTGTTCCTCATGGCAAGGATCATCTCTACCTGCCCTTGCATTGAGGGCCTTAAAAGAAAAAGTAGAAAGGTTAAAAAGGAATATTTTCCACTTGTCTTCCCGATCCCACTAAAGGGGACTTTCTGAAGAAACTGTGACTGGTTTCTGAAGAAAATAATAATCAGAAGTCACACCTCCAAACCAACGCGAAACCTTTCAAAGTTGTTCCCTTGAGAAGAGAGCCGCTTACGCTAATTGGTAAATTTTTTTCTTTTCGTTAAAGCTGAAGTGTAATAATCAAGGAAAGAAACCTCTCACCTCGGGGAGCCCACAGGACAGGCTCTGAGGGCAATAGTGAATGTGAATATTCAAAATTATTTTAATAGGGATTCTTGAATTATGTATCACAGATATTAAGTAACGAAAGGAACTTCTATTTGACTTTTTAAAATCACTTATTCAATATTTTGTAAAAGATTTTATTTATTTATTTTTGTGGGGGAGAAAAGGGGTAAAGAGCTGAGGGGAGAGGGAGAAGCAGATTCCTCTGCTGAGCAGAGCAGGGAGCCAGAGGGCAGGGCTCAATCCCAGGACCCTGGGATCACCACCTGCCCTGAAGGCAGACGCTTAACTGGCTGAGCCACCCAGGTATCCTTTACTTCTTTTTAAACAAATAAAATGAGGCCCAGAAATGTTCCAAAACCCACCTAATATCTTGTAAGTCAGAGATGGCAGTGTCAGAACTAGAACCCTCGGCTGTCCATCCTGACACAAAGCTCCTGGCCTGCTTTTAGTGGACATCATGGCACAGCTTCTGTTTATGGAGCCATCAAAGAAGGCATTGCATCCTGCCCTGCTCCTCACAGTTCCTCACAGACCCATCTTCCATAAAAGAATCAGTATTATAAACTTACCCCAACAGTGGTTAAAGAATTCATAAACTTCTTTGATAAGGAGGCCACTTCTTTACACATCGCAGTAGTTAATCTGAAAGGAAAAAAAAGGGGTTGGGAATTTTCCATCAGATCAAATAATTGAACCATCAAGACAATTACTGATATTGATACCATATTCCATTTAAAAGAACACACACAAGTTTTAGGATGCTCTGTAGAAATGTGTTCCTCAACAATCTTCCAAGATTCACAATCACAGTTGAATTGAATCCTCGTTTTCTCGGCATGTATAATTAACGAATAATCACCTAATTCACCCTACTTCCTTTTAGAATCAAAAGTGTATGCAGGAAAATTTGAGCCTTGAGCTCCATACATTTAGAGGTATAAGCCTCTTGCCAAGTAGCTTTTCTCTAGCTTTTGGTCATTTTGAAATAATAAGGAGCATTCACTGGGGTACTATGTTAAGTACTTTTATATGCACAATCATATATAATCCTCATAGTGACTTTATGGATTACATTAATATCTCCATTTTATAGATGATAAAACTGGCATTTAAGAAAGTTAGGTAACTTTTTTTTTTTTTTTAAGTAGGCCCCACACCCAACATGGGGCTTGAACTCATGACCATGAGATAGAGCCACATGTTTACTGACTGAACCATCCAGGCACCTTAAGAAGGTTAAGTAACTTGCTTAGGACACCCTGGGACAGAGCTGGGATTTAAACTCAGATGTCTCTTGATTTCTTGATTATGTTTTTATTAGATGCCTCGTAATAAAGATCCTGTAAAATCTGTTTGAAGACTTAAATCAAAACTTCAAGTTTATTCTAGCCATTTGACTTGTAGGACTTTACCCCAAGAAAAGAATGCAAGACTGGCACAAATATTTAACAAAGCAGTGTCTGTTATGACATCACAGGTGATGACAAAAACCAAAAACAACCCAGTTAATGTAACAATGTATTGTTTTCTTTTATAGTTAGTATATATGACTTTTATGAATAGTGGTTAAAATGCTACTAGAAAAACAGTAACTCCTAATCAAGAAAAAGATCTAGTAAAATCAGTAGAAGTAAGCTTTCTTTTGATAAATAGGGGTTCTAAGTTATGTATTTAGATTTATTGAGTTCTATCTGTCCACCATTCATCCATCCATCCAATCATGCACCTAAAACTTAGCTGTAGAAAGAGTCAGGAGTAAGGTCCAGGGATAGCCCAGAGCCATTTTTGTCTATGTCCTTGGGCAGGTGGGTGGAAAGGCACTTATACAGACAAATGTGAGGTCTTGTTACCTTTTGCTCGTGGCAACTTGGTAAGGTTGAGACAATCTGGACTGGAAATCAGAGGTGCTAAGAGTAAGGTCCTGCTATATACATGCTTAGAGACTTCTTAACATTCTCCCTTTACAAACAAGTGCCACATACATAAAAGAGCACTTAGATGTTTTCCTCAATACTTTAAACTTTTCCTTCTTTTCTTCTTCCTTTTATACACTGAAGTAAGTACATATTCTTCCTAAGTCCATTAAGTGCAGGATTGTACGGTTTTTATAATACCTTTCATTTTGGGGATGCCTGGGTGGCTCAGCGATTGAGCACCTGCCTTTGGCTCAGGTCGTGATCCTGGGGTCCTGGGATCTAGTCTCACACCAGGCTCCCTGCAGGGAGCCTGCTTCTCTCTCTGTCTGTGTCTCTGCTTCACTCTCTGTCTCTCATGAATACATAAAATCTTTAAAAAAATATCTTTCATCTTCACATAGGGAAATCTAGACTTGTAAGACATCCTTACAAGTGAGGAGAAGTGCTACCAGTAGGACAAAGATGCTAACATTGACTTTTTGGAAGGTTCTTTGACTAAACATTTGCTCCCCAATCTACAAGGCCAAATGCAGTAATAAGCAAAGACTAGTTAGCTAGCAAAGCAAATGGGTGTATTGAGATGTGTGTGCCTGTACTCATATATTTTTAGGAGGCTCTATTTTGACTTCTGTGTCTGTGTAGTAACGAGAAGGTACTTGGATCTGTGCTAATTTTCTATACCACGGCATACAGTCATGTGCGTAAAGTTAACAGCTTGTTTTTCAGCTCCATACCAACTATTTTAATATATGCTTCATACCAACTATTTTCATGTATATAAGGTTACACTGATACACATGACTATTTCACTAGATAAACTAATAATAATGGCTACTATTTGTTGAAGAATATAACATATGACAGCACATATGCACACACACGCAATCCACAGGGAACTGGCTTACATCAACAACTATCACTGCCAGAATTCAGAATACGCAAAGCGGTATAAGTCGCATCCAGGTGTTCTTTCTCTATTCTTGTAGTACGTTAAAAATGCGATTTCCCTTAAAGGTCCGTGCTTCTAAGACTTCGATCTACGAAAATAAACACCTTTGAATGATGTAGTGTGTCTTTCCTTAAATCTCTTCATAAATCCTAGTTAATTATTATTATTCTTGCTAACATGATTCAGCTAAGAATCTTATGACTCCTAAGAGACTCTATTTCCTAAGATGACCACAGAACAACGTTATGCAAATTCAGAACTTGTAATTTAAATCTTTAGTAGCCCCAGGTGTGTGGGTGCATGGGTGTGCTTGTGTGTGTGTGTGCATTTGAATGGCTTGTGTACATAAAACTGGAAAAATAAGAATTAAAAGTAACATTTACTTTATCAGCACTCTTGCTTGGTCCTGCGCTGGTTTTTCCTCTTCTTGTCCGTGAAGAATCAATTCTGCTACTTTATGAAGCTGCTCGATACAGCGTGCTGTTACTTCTGCCAGACTTTCGATGGATAGCATATATACTTCCTGAAATAGATAAATGCAAGTAAGACAATTATTCACCGAGCAGAAGCTTTTTTTTTAAAGAAGATAAACCTGTGACGCAAGGCACCTGGCTGGTTCGGTCGGTAGAGCATGTGACTCTTGACCTCTGAGTTGTGAGTTCAAGTTCCACATTGGGGATAGAGTTTACTTAACAACAACAACAACAACAACAACAACAACAACAACAACAACAACAACCCTATAATGTCAAAAAAAAAAAAAAAGATGTAATTCTTGAAAAAAATGTCCTGAAAAGTTTACCCAAAGATTAACTGAGTGTATCTGAGACTCTTCTAAGTAAAAATGCTGCCATCAAATGCCAGTGCTTCCAGGTCCCAGGTGACATGCAAGCCTTACAGCTGTGTCCCTACTTCTCAGAGCAGTTCTGCACACACTACAGGGAGGTGCTCAGAAGGGCAACCGAATAAATAAACCTCAATGGCCATTTGTCTTTAAAGTGACAGGATTTAAAAAGTTACTTTCATGGGGCACCGGGTGGCTCAGTCGGTTTAGCATCTGACTCCTAGTTTTGGCTCAGGTCATGATCTCACAGTTGTGGGACTGAACCCCTCATTGGGCTCTACGCTCAGCGCAGGGTCTCCTTCAGATTCTCTATCCCTCTCCCTCCACTCACTCTCTCTCACAAATACATAAATAAAATCTTAAAGAAAAAAAATAAAAAGTTACTTTCTCTAAAATGGAAATTCAATGTAGAGATGAAGTTATTGCAAACTCATTTGTGAACACAGGCAGGCTATAAATTATGCACACATAAATTTATTAAATTACAGATTAAAAACTACGGCCGTGAAATTTTTTGGAAAAAAGCTTCAATTACCTCATTAGTTTATGGGGCATAAAGACATTTTATAGTTACACATTTGCATATCAGATGGAATTTTATCCTAATGATAAATCAACTATGTTCTTAAAGATCTTTTTTTTTTTCCTTTCAATTATCATCGTGAAGCTCTGGAGAAAAACTACAATATCTATGCTAAGTCCCGAATTGTCTTGGCACTGAGAAATTTTAGTGTTTATCACGTTAATCCTCATATTTCTATACTGTTTGAAACAGGGTACAAACGAAAATGAAATGGTTTCTGCTCACTTGAAATTCAGCTAACAAAACTAAAGTAATATTACCGCTCTTTAGGGGCACCTTGGTGGCTCAGTGGTTGAGCGTCTACCTTTGGCTCTGGTCATGATCCCGGGGTCCTGGGATCAAGACCCACGTCGGGCTCCCCATAGGGAGCCTGCTTCTCCCTCTGCCTGTGTCTCTGCCTCTCTCTGTGTCTCTCAGGAGTAAATAAATAAAATCTTTAAAAAACATATTAGTGCTCTTTAGGTGGCTAATCTCCAATAAATTTACCTCAACTGTCTTAGTTTTCGTTTCTTCTTTTTTATCTTCTTTGGGATTTTCTGGTCTCTCTTCCTTTTCTTCCTCTTTAGTGTTCTCCTCCGACTCTTCCATCATATCTACTGACACTGTAGCTTGATTTTCTTCCACCCAGTCATGAGCCTTCTTCATGGCCTGTGAAGCACCCCCAACCAAAGCAACTCATTTGTTATGCAAATTTGGAGACTAAGAAATTCCAATTCCCAGACTAGAATCCAGTTGCCCTACACCTTCCACAGTGGTTCTCTGTACATTCAAAAAGCGATGGGGCATTTCCCTAGGCTCCTTAAAAACACCATGTTGGTGCCTTCTGGTGAATCTAAAGTAAGGAAGGGGGACAGAAAAGAAAGGAAGTATGGAGAGAACCTTGCAGGACCTGTTTAAGGAGCACTGTAAAATGCTACACAGATAGGCATAAAAAATGACTGTCACCTTGAAAGAGCAATAGTATATTTTTCACTTTTCATGACCAACTATAAAAGAATAACAGTACTTTTTTTATATATATGGGTTAAAGATTTAGCCAGGGTCATTGCTAAAGCAAATTTCCTCATTTGATATGTCTCATGAAGCCCTTAATGTATCATGAACCTAATAATGTATCAAGCAGGGAAGATGAAGGATGGCTCTGCTCTTCCCCAGTCATGTCAGGGGAGGAGAGAGGCTGTTGGAAAGACCTGGAGCTGCTCTGTGACTAGTTTAATCTCACACAAGTGCCGCTGGAGACACCTGTAGCCGAAAAAATTACGGCTAACTTGAACAGGCATAGCAGCTTCTCTGTTATTCCCTGAATTTACAAAGGGCAGACTCCTCCAGCTTTGATCCTTGGAGTTTAAAGCTGTTTGCTTAAGTGCAAGTCGTATCTGAGCTTATGTTAGACTTTCTTCTCATCTTAGAGCTCACCTATATCAACAGGCCCATGGGATGTTGGAGGCACCACACACACACACACACACACACACACACACACACACACACACACATTCTCTCGCTCTCTCTCTCTCCGCCCTGGAGCAGGGGCAGGTGCTGCACAGAGATGAATGAGGCAATTTCCCACTGTGTTCAAGTCACTGACCTGTCAGAATCAGTGACCTCTATCTGAGATAAAGAAATTACTCATGTCTCCCCCTCACTGCCTCATCCTGCCCTTTTCTCACCCACCTTGATAAGTGAGGGCCTGCGTCACCTACTGCTTGCTAAAGAGGAGGAGGAAAAAAGAGAGAGAGAATAGGGAAAAAAAATACACAGTTTTAAGTAATTAATAATGAGTGTCCTTATTAAGAATCTCCACCGCAAGACCATATACTAACTTGCAGAACATACAATTAGAAGCAGCCAGACCAACAGCTGGATCGTGCTTGGGCACCACGTGGCACCAGCATTGGGGTAGGGGTAGGGCTGGGATACGGGGCGTGTGGCTGACCTGCCCGATGGGCTTCTCTCTGCCGTATTCTCACATGGCACCCCAGGCAGGGAGTGGAGGTGGAATCTGAAAAAGCTCTTACAGTGATTCTGCACCCCTCTTCCTTCCCCTGCGCTGAAGATACCTACTGCTCTGATATACAGTCCTACTTCGAGGAGAAGTGACTTGTCCAAGGTCACAGAGTAATTACGAGGGGGCTGCAACTAAAATGCCTGGTTTGTGGCACAGTCTTGCACGTTCTCTCCTGTCACACCTCATTATGTTGCCTCCTGGGATCTTAATTACAGACCTCAGACTCTCCTCCCCTCCTGTGCCATTTGGGGTTTGGGGTTTTTCCATTTTGGGTGGATCACTTGAATTTTATAAGCAATACCTTTAAAAAGAACACCAACAAATAAAAACTCAGACTTGGACAGCGCTGACCTTATTGAGTTTGTCAGGTGTGGCTGCAACATGTAATTCAAAGAGAAGTTCTGTGAGCCTGCTAGCAAATTCTTCTCCCTTTTCTTCTAAGGCTGGAAATAGAAAATGACAGAAGTAAGAAGCATGATTTATTTTTCATCCTTCAAAATGTGGCAGCTGACCTGACCTGATGGCCTGCAGTCAGAGTAGAAGTGGGGGCTGCAGCGGCCTGCCCCCTAACCCCCATCCCCACCCCGGCTGCAGAGGGCAGCTTAGGAGCTGCCCACTTACAAGCGTGACAGTCAAGCAGGCAGCTGCTGCAGTGTGAGGGGCTGCCCTAGCCCTGTTGCTCGATGTTCTAGCTGGGGTGTCCCAGGCTGGCCTGAAGGCAGCATGAGGATGGGGAGGGGACTTATCTGTCTTATTTACAGCTATAGGTGATCAGCAGCTATTTGTTGAAGGAATGACTGAATGAACAAATGAATGCTGTATCTCGGGTCTAGAAGACCTGGACCACACTGTATTTACACCCTGGAGGATTGCTATGCTGAGCACTGCAACCCTAATAATACCCAGGGCACCCTTTTATGTCCACAGAGCCCCAGTGCTGGGCAAGCAGAACCAGTCTCCATGGGCCATACACTATCTGATGTAACTACACTGTGTCTCTGGAGAAATAAGGTTTCCGAGGACACCTGTTGGTCCTATAATATTTCTTAATAGCCTTCCCTCCAGAATGGGAGCTATCTAAGGATGGACATGGTATTTGTTTCTGCTTATTCTTGAATCCAGAGCATCTAACACAGTGCCTGGAACATAGTGGGTACTAACATGAGTATTTATTAAATAAATTGTTGATAAATTATAGAGAATAACATACAGACCCCATATATCATGTTATGCATAATATGTCATCAAATAAAAATAAGTTGATGTCATTGGTGGGCCGGAAAGAGGGATTTTTAAGTTACAATCTTACTTCTTTTCCTCATTTATATCTATGGGTTGAAGCCATTTTTAGAGTTTCAAAGTGCTAAAGAGTTGTTTCCACAATGGGTTAACCACCAGTTTGGGGGGAAATAAAAGCATCATTAATCTGCCCTGATTACACGATCTCAAAACACTCTGGCTCACATCAGTGGGTGAAGGCAGTAGCTTCAGCGAAAGCTAAGCCACGTGAGAAAAACTGTATCTAACACTTGTGTGCATGTGCTCTTTCCTGTTTTACAGACAAAAGGCTAATTAGCAGCCCGTGAAGATAGCCAGGGTAACTTGTAGGTCTTTGTTCAAAACATTTGGCTTAATCCGTTTATTATCACCTTGAATCCATATAACCTCAGGGGGGGAGGCAGATTAATAAATAGAATAGAGAAGTAAGACATATATGTCAGGTGATACGTTTTGTGGAGAAGCATAAGCCAAGGAAGAGGAACAGGGACGGGTTTGGAAAGCAAGTGGGCAACTGACAAGGTGCCATTTGAGTAATGACCTGATGAAGGAGAGGGGTGAGCAACACCGGATGGGGTGCAGGAAGAGATTTCCAGCCAGAGGCTTCACCAGTGCAAAGTCCAGGAGGCTGTGTTCCTGGGCTTGCTCAGGGGGGCAGTGGGGGGGAGAGAGGTGTGTGCCTTGGGGGTGGAGGGAGAGAGATGGCTGTCTTTGTTCAGGATGAAGGGGACACTAGCAAATCATTATAATCCAAAGAGGTAAGTGCACTGATTGAGGAGGCTTTTCCAGTATTGAATCTTGTCCTCAGAGGGGTGTTAAGAAGGCTTCCTGGAGACGATGATACCTGAACCTAGTCTTCAAGAATGAGAAGGCATTAGCTACTTGTAAAAGAAGTAGAGATGGAGGACTAGAGAGAGAGACACACACAAAGCTGAGACACTCTCTCTGCTGGGCAGAGGTCTTAGTCTCTTCCTCTCTAAGCAGGCAAAGTAAGAGGGGGCAGGGACATATCTGGGCAGCATGGCCTAGGTCTCATTCCCAAACTGCTTGGTCCTTCTCATTCTGTATGAGGCAACACTGCAGGGCAGAAAGAGCCCTGGCTTAGGTGTGGGTTTTAACCCCAGCTCCTGTATTCAGAGACTCTGTGGCCTGGAGGGGCTACTCATGGGTCTTCGCAGCTTCCACACCCTCCTGTAAATTTAGGCTAATAAAACCCACCCATCTCAGCTGTAGCACTGTTGTAAGGATCAAATCATACAACAAATGTGAAAGTATTTTGTCAACACTAGTTTTATCTAACTATATTGTTATGTGCTACAAAGATATAAACACTGAGAGATTAAAAATATTGGGGAATCATCACCAATAAATTAGGATGCCAGGACTCTGTATAGCTCCAGCTTTTGAATGTGCGTTTGGGGGCACCTGGATGGCTCAATGGTTGAGTGTCTGCTTTCAGCGCAGACTGTGATCCCGGGGTCCTGGGATCGAATCTTGCATCGGGCTCGCCGCAGGGAGCCTGCTTCCCCCTCTGTCTATGTCTCTGCCTCGCTGTGTGTCTCTCATGAATAAATAAATATTTTAAAAATGTACATTCTATAAAACAGAAAGGTTTTAACTTTTAGCAAACTTTTAGCAAAGATTTTAGGGAAAAAAGTCACAGGAAAAAAATGGAAGTGGATAAGAACAGATGATAAATAAAGGTGCAATAAAGAATACCTATTACTACAGCTCTTGGTTCGTACATATGGTCCAGATCTTCACCAAGGCAATAAAAATAGAAAATAGCCTCTTAAAATCTCTTCACAACAGTGGTAAACCAAATTAGAGACCCATGGCAGTGTGATAAAATTACATGCTGCTGGAAAGACAAACCTGCAGATCATTAGCTAACGCTATCAAATGCAGAGGAGCCCGATATGGAGTTTATCTAAAAATGACAGTTTGTTGCATTTTTCCAACACTTGCAAATGAATTATTAAGGTGTTAAGAGGCTTTTAGAAAGGTAAATGCTTACAAGAAAAAACAATGGATGAAAATGCTCTGGTTTCTCCCCGAGTTTTCCTCCTGGCTTGTCTGCTCACCCCCACTGATGAGATTCCTCTTTATAGCTTTTAGATAATCCCTCCACCTCTGGAGTTGTCACACTATCCTAATTGGATTGATTTAATGACAACCCTGCTATTCTTCCCTCCCAGTTTTTCTTTACGTGTTTGACATTTATTTATTAAACTAAGCTAATTAAAATTAATAGTGTTTTGATAATCTGGAGATGCCCTTTGGGAAAATGGAAATGTTCTGGGAGATAACAGGGTACTGTCACTTAAGAAAAGACCAGTCTACCATTTAAGCATGCTGTTCACAACTTCAATTTTTTTTTTTTTTTGTCATATGAAAAAAAAAATCCCAATTTACTGAGGCTCTATATTAAGACTGGAACACATCAGATGTAGTAACATTTTCTATTTAGAAGTATTGAATCAAGGTTCCTCTCTAAGAAATTGTGCTAGCTGGGGATGACTTGCACTGGCAACACTATTGCTTGGATGTTAGGAGAAATCTGGGATCTTTTTACCCTTTCTGAATGACACACCCTATAGGATCAAGGTCTCCCTTAAAAATCAGGAAACCAAAGAAAAATTACCTGGATCTTTTTGGGTGATCATTACTCTGGAAAACAGGCAGCTCTACTGGTTCACCATGGGCCCATCATAATACCTGTATGAACTCTGGTGGCTGGCGTCTTAGTTTCTCATTATTAAAACAGAGGCTGTCATCCGTTGTGACTCTTGTGAAACACACAAATGCCCCAAAACATTATTCTCCAACAGCCTCTTTGCTATTGGCCTCTGTCTATTCTTCAGTATAATTGAGTCTTCTATTTTGATGCAATGAGCATAAATCTCATTAAACTGAAGGCACATAAGGTCAGTATGGGAGACTAAAGCCGGAGATGGTATTTAAATAACAGTTTGCAAATACTTAGAATAATTTTGCCCTGAGCGTTGAGGCTGAAGCACTTGGCTCTCCAGGTTGAGCTTCGATTAAAGGGATGCAACACACCTGGACACAAAGACACTTCCAGCTACTCAACTGGGATGAATGAGCATGATCGGTACTCTGCGTGAGGGTAACAGCAAGTACAATCGTAAATAAAAGCTATGGTTTATCGTACTTTTGCTATTTTCCCCACCTTGTTTTAGCACTTGAAATAACAATACCAGCTCACATTTTTGAGCAGTTCTGTGTGCCAAGCTCTGTACAATATACCTTTACATACGTTATCCAATCTGAGCCCCACAATAGCCTTGGGGAATATGCATCAGTGTCTCTGTTTTATAGGTGCAGATAATGAGTTTCGGAAAGGTTATATAACTTGCTCTAGGCCAATGCATCCAATTAGTGGTGAAAATGTTTCAAATGGACCTTTGAGACAGTCCTAGGAGAAGCCAGCCTTGTGTGTCCATGGTTGACCTGTGTGTCAGCATGATTCAAACAATTGTGGTTGCAGGGGTAGGTGATAATACCAGTAAGAAATCACTCTCCTTGTACACAGCAAAGGTTTTGCTATCTTCTGTTCCTAAATGGGCAACCTCAAATAACTCTTTTTTTGTAAAAATTTATTTATTCATAAGAGACAGAGAGAGAAGCATAGAGATAGGCAGAGGGAGAAGCAGGCTCCCTATAGGGAGCCTGATGCGGACCTCGATCCCAGGACCCCAGGATCATGATCTGCACTGAAGGCAGATGCTCAACCACTGAGCCAGCTAGGTGCCCAACCTCAAGTAAGTCTTAAGCATGTCTAACTTTGAAAACTCTTTTTCCCCTCTCAGGGAAGACAAAACAGGTCCTGGTCTCCTTGGGGTCCGGCCATTGGGTGGCTGGAGGATTCTCAGGGGCATGCACCTGGCTCAATGCAGTGTTTGACAATCTGACACATCACACCCCAAGGCCCTGGGTGCCATTGTCAGAACCCCACTTTCTAGGTGGACAGCAGGCCACTTACAAATACACCTTAATTCCTACGCATATAAGTGAAACATAGTAAGAAGAATGTAACAAGAAATCCATTGAGAGGGACGCCTGGGTGGCTCAGCGGTTGAGCAATGCCTTGGCCCGGGGTGTGATCCTGGAGTCCCAAGATCGAGTCCCGCATTGGGTTCCCTGCATGGAGCCTGCTTCTCCCTCTCCCTGTGTCCCTGCCTCTCTGTGTGTGTGTGTGTGTGTCTCTCATGAGTAAGTAAATAACATCTTTAAAAAAAAAAAAACATAAAAAGAAATCCATTGAGAGACTTGCTCACCGCATGCAGATAAAAAACTTAGATCTCAGAGCATAAGCTCTAGTCATCAGGGCCTGGCTCGGCCCACCGCAATCTCGGTTCGTTCGACCCTCTGTGTGTACCGCACGCCTGTGATGTGCCAGGAACTGTGCCACCCACCACAGCAATAAAGATGCTTCTGTCAGGAGAGAGGATGATAGATCTACGTGGCCTGCTCCTGTCATGAGAGCAGGTGCACAGAGTGTGGGGAGGAGAGGAGGAGGAGCACTTGAATGAAATCCTGCCCTGTTCAGAGGGCGATCTTTATTAACAGCTTGTTTGGCTGTTTCACTGCTTATTTTCCTTTACCTTGTTCTTGAGTGTCTTCATTCTCTAATTCTTTGGCTGCAAAGATGTCTTTAATGGAAATTAGGTCAGTTTTTAAGAGTTCCAGCTTCTCTCCATCGAGTGATGCTAAAAATGACTGAACCTGAAAAAAGAAATAGGTCAGCATCACTGTCATCATTTCTTCCTGTTAATCATGTTTACGTCCAGCTGTCCCCGGTTCTCCCAGGACTGAGGCGATCGGTGGGGGACGGGGGGGTTGGGGCGAGGCCGAGTTGAATGGGCTGAGTTCCATAAGCTCCCTGGGCCTCAGTTTTTAAAATTTTCAAGTGCGATCTACTCTTCGTTGTGATCCTCTGTGAGGAAAATCAAACAGCGAACATGAGACACATTCCACAGGTGCACACAGCAGCGGCTGAATAAATAGTGGTGGTGGCCCTTCTGGCCTCGTGGTTAAAAACACGCGGGCTGTCAACTCTGAATTCAAATAGGAGCCCCTCACTTGTGACTTGTGTGCCCTCGGGTAATTTATTGACCTTTCCTTCCTTATCTGTAAAATGAGGACTAACAGCATAGCATCTACCCTGTAAGGTTATTTTGAGGGTTAAATGAAATAATGTACTTAAAAGTACTTGTAGGCATGCCTGGCCGGCTCAAGGGGAAGAGCATGCAACTCTTGATCTCGGGGTGGTGAGTTCAAGCCCCACGTTGGCTGCAGAGATTACTAAGAAAAAAATAAACTTAAAGAAAAGTGCTTGTAGTGAAGGTCAAGAAATTACATACATATTATGTATATATATAATAATGTGAACATATGCGTATATATAATACATATACGTGTAAACAAACACATAAAGAAATGTTTTATGTATACAGATACGCATACATATACACTTGCTACATGTGGGTTCTGGAACCGGGGTCACAAAAACACACGAGACACATTTTTCTCCTCAGAGATCTTGCAGGCGGGAGGTGGGAGGCCCAGGGTAGCTGCTAACCGCCGTGTCAGGGGTGAGTGGAGTGGTAACAGGGCACCAGGAGGGAACCTCAGTTCTCCTTAGGGGGGCGACAGGGCGGGCAGGGAGAGTCCTCAGAGGGTAAGGTGTGAACTGACATCCTTGCTGCTTATGGTCTTCAGAGCCCTTCTCTGGAAACTGTCCTCTGTAAACACTTAAAAATTACTTGCACGCCTGGCCAGTCATCCTCTGTGAATCTAAAGACTGATATGAATTTCCAAGGTGGCCAGAGCACATGGAGAACCATATAAAAAGTGAAGTTGGACTCTACATAGGAGTGCCAGGGTGGTTCACTCGGTTAAGCAGCTGCCTTTCGGCTCAGGTCATGATCCCCGGGTCCTGGGATCAAGTCCCGCCATTGGGCTCCCTGCTCAGCGGAGAGCCTGCTTCTCCCTCTCCCTCTGCCTGCCACTCCCTCTGCTTGTGCTCTCATGTCAAATAAATAAATAAACTCTTTAAAAAAATCCGTAAAGTAGTAAGGTTTTTATGTTTTCATTCTGCAGGTCAAACACCTGCTCTGGAGGGAGAGCCAGCAGAGGAGCCGCATGCTCTTTGGAATATGTTTTAATATTCATGATGGTACTAGATTCACACATCAGGACAAGGAGAGAGTCAGAGAGGGAATCAGGGATGCCAGGCACCATTTTCCTAAAAATTGTAATGAATATCACCAGGGCATAATGCAATCGGCAAGGAGGCTCAGGAGAAGCTTGGCAGGAAGTCATCAACACAAAACCCATTAGTTATAGAGTTCAGCAGGTGCAAGCTAATGCTCTCAGCCTGATGGCTGCCACCGTGCCTTTTTGCTCTGACCCTTCCAGAACCTTCTTTTCAGCTCATATACTCATGATTAGGTCTCAGTGTCCTAGATAGGCCCACAGCAGAGTCCTACACTTTATTACTATTTTTAAACATTCATAATGACTAGTTTTTAAGATTTTATTTGACAGAGAGAGAACACAAGCAGGGGGAACAGCAGGCAGAGGGAGAGGGAGAAGCAGACTCCTCACCGAGCAGGGAGCCCAATGTGGGCTCAATCCCAGGACCTCGGGATCATGACTTGAACTAAAAGCAGATGCTTAGGAATACCTGGGTGGCTCAGTGGTTGAGCGTCTGCCTTTGGCTCAGGGTGTGATCCTGGGGTCCTGGGATCCAGTCCCGCAGTGGGCTCCCCACGGAGAGCCTGCTTCTCCCTCTGCCTGTGTCTGTGTCTCTCATGAATAAATAAAATCTTTAAAAAAAAAGAACTTTTTAAAAAAAGACTTAACTGACTGAGCCACCCAGGTGCTCAGATTCCAATACTTCAGATATATTTTCTAAACATTAGTTTTCTAAGAGTAAAATTAAAAGGTAATTATTGAACACATGCTTGAGCACAAAACTAGTGAAAATGTATATACACATGTGGGATATTATGATTTCCCCATGTCTTCTGGAGGGTAGCCACCCTCTGGGAGGGAATGCACTGGGGTTTTATGCTTTGGGCATCCACTGGGTGGGGTTCTTTTTAGCACAGGACTCTATTGTCAGCATCTTTCTGCCACAGTATCTCTTTTGCTTCCTTCTAGATCACTGCATTAATGCCAAGGTAATGAGCAATGAGTCTTTACTTCATCCAATAATAAATAATCATGCACTCCTCAATAAATATTCATAGAATGCTGACTAGATGCTTGGCACAGTGCTAAGTGTTGCCGGGAACACAAGGATAGACAGTCTGCCTTGTCAATCTTTTCCCTGAAATGGAGCATGGGGCGCCATTTTGAAGACTCTTGTTTACTTTTTTTGTTAGCTATTGAGTATAATAGCAATAAAAATTATCAGGTGTTTTCTTAAGAGTTATAGTGTACCACATTGCCATGCCTGTTCCTAGAATCAATCTCCTAGAATAGCAATGATAGTAATTCCTTATATTTCCATACAGTGTGTCAGTTTTAGCCAATGAAATGTCAACAGAGGTGATGTGTATCATTTTTGGGCCAAAGCTCTTAAAAACTGGGACTGAGCCCACATCGGGCTCCCTGCATGGAGCCTGCTTCTCTCTCTGCCTGTGTCTCTGCCTCTCTCTCTCTCTCTGTGTATCTCATGAATAAATAAATAAAAATTTAAAAAATGGGACTGAGGAGCACCTAGGTGGTGCATTGATTGAGTGTCCAACTCTTGGTAGGTCATGATCTCAAGGTTGTGAGATCGGGCCCCGCAACAGGCTTCACACTAGGTGGGGCATCTGCTTGGGATTCTCTCTCCCTCTCCCTTTGCCCCTCCTGCTCATGCTCTATTTCTTTCTAAAACTAAACAAATATTTTTAAAAAATGGGAGTGTACCCTCTACACTTTCTGTCCTTACGCTGGTAGGATAAAGATGAATAAAGATGACAAGGAGGCTCTAGAGGATGGTGACCCAGACATACGGGAGGCCACAGGCCCAAAGGGATGTGCCCAGTACTAATGTTACTAAAGTTACCCTTCCATAGCCTGTATGGATCTCTTGCCAGGCTGTGCTCCTTGTGTTGGGACCATCCACTGGAGGGTGCATCCCTAGGTCTAAAGGATGGCTAAGAGGTGGCTGTTTGCAGGGCTGCAGGTACAGCTTAAACCAGGGCATCCTCACATGTGCACATAAAGCTCCTTGAAGTGAGAGACAGCTGGAAATAAAGGGATAAGAGCAGGAGGAGGGTGGCATGGAAACGTGAGGAGTTTGAGAATTCTAGATGGGAATCTGATTTTCAAAGTCATTATAATATATTCTTTAACAGCTTGTTTCAAAAGTCCTCTTAACTTTTTTAAAAAAGATTTTTATTTAGTTATTTAACAGAGAGATTGAGAGAGAGAGAGAGAGAGAGCATGTGAGCACAAGCAGGGGGAGTGCCAGAGGGAGAGGGAGAAGCAGCAGACTCTTCCCTGAGCAGGGATCCAATGCAGGGTTTGATCCCAGGACCCCGGGATCATGACCTGAGCCGAAGGGACACTTAACTGAGTCACCCAGGTACCCCAAAAGTCCTTTAACTTGAAAGTATTTGGTATGTATAGGAGGTCTAGTTAAATTTTAATTCTAGATAAACAATTCTAGATAAAAAAATGAATATTATCTTAGTATGAGAGTGTGTCCCAAATATTGCACAGGACATATTTACACTAAAAAAGTATCTAATGTTTATAAATAGTTGAAGTTTCACTTGGCATCCTGTGTTTTTATTTGCTAAATCTGACAACCCCAGCAGGAGTCTCCATTTGTATTCTGGCCAGGAGCCTGTGAACATCTGGATGAGTCGAGGGGAGACATAAAATGGACAGAGCCTGGCCCCTGAATCCCTAAGGCAAGAAAGCCTCCTGATGACCAGGCAATCCCATCTTGGACTGTTACAGAACTGAGGATAACTCCTACTGGTTTTGACCCATACATTTTTAGGACTTGTTTATTATAGCACCCGGTAACTATCGTTACTAATCCAAGAAAACATTCTGCATTCCTTACCATGAATACTACAAAAATCTCCAGGCTGGGGGAAAGGAAGCAAAGCTTGCAGGAGCAGTGTGCAGACAGAGGGGAATGCATCCCTCCAGGGACCCAACCCCCTTCCTAGCAACATCAGTCCTTTGGGGCTCTTTTCCAGGAACCTGGAACTCTCCCAGCTGAGACCTGTAACAGACCCCACCAGAGTGGAATCGCTCTACCAGCATGATAACTTCAAGGCACCATGCACGCCTGTCATGTTTTTAATAATAACAACACACACACACACATATAAAACATAAGGATGCATGTAAAAATAAGATGTCATCGACATTATTCATTGCATATACATATATGTATAAAAAGGTAGCTAACATTTGTTGAGAATTTATGTACTAAGCAAGCTGCAACTGGCTTCACATGGATTACCTCATTGAATTCTTTTAATATTCCTACGAGACAGGTTTTATTATTATTCCCATTTCCTGGATAAGGAGATTGAAGTGAGAGGAGTCCAAAATCATGTAGCTATGATTTTGGATATTACTACTATTACTGAGTAATATTTGATCACATAATGTCTGACTCAAAACCCAGCTTTTGGAGGAACAATTTACGCTTCCGTGGAAAACTGCATTTTTTAGAGCATACGTTACCGATTATCTGAGTCTATGGGAGCAATTTCACAACTCTTTAGATTGTAGCTAGCTGATAGCAGTGCAAAATAATTCTTGTCCACAGACATGTGAATAGATTCCGGAGGCAGAGGGGCAACCTCACCTCCTGTGGAAAAACGAGGTTTATGCCCATTTGCACATGCACTGCAAAATTGCACTACTCCATACAAATGTGCGCATTGGCTTTTTCCCTTGAACCACTTGTAACATCTGCTTGGTTCCTTCATTTAATGAAGGGGCTAAACAAATTCTTTAATTCATGTGCATTTTGTATCTGTATATGAGGTATGATTTTGTTTTTTAAAAAATTACCCTTTAACAGTTTAACTGGAAGACTGTCACTGATGACTCCAGGATAACACAAGGAAATAAACACAGATAGTAACTCAGTAATCTGGAGGGAGGGGGATTTCCATCCTGTTTGGTTCTTAGTTGCCTGTTGCATGGCAGATGCCATTTTATCCTGCCTAGGTGGGCATCAAGAATGTCTCAACCCTTTAAAGTCCAAACTTAGAGGATGTGGCCGAGAGAGAGTAAAAAATCACTTCTCTGTTCTAAAGCTCACTTCCAATTTCCTCTTCTCACCGGAGGGCTTGCTTCCCTCCAGCGATGTCACCAAGATGACCCAGAGCCTCTCCCAGAAGGCTCAGAGGGTGCTGGCCTGTGGTTTCTACTGGAAAAATACCCCAGAGTATAGTCAGCCTGACATTCACACAGAAGAGCTGTATATACAGGAATAATAGTTTTAAACTGCTTACAAGAGTGACTATATAAGTACCATGTGAGTATTTGCTAAATAACCCTCCCTCCCACATAGATACTTGAAAAAAAAAAATCTCCAAACTCTGCTGATTTCTGTTATTTCTGTTCTGCTTCTTGAGATCCCAATGGGGGAATGTGAATGGTCAGGGCTGTTAGGAAATTCCCAGGTTTCTGTTTAGGAACAGTCTCAAAAAGAACTTTAACTCCCAGTAAGATGATCCTGCTCTTTGTGCAGGCAATTTAACAAACAGGTGAATAAATCATTACCTAGCCCATAAAACCCCAAAACTTTGCAGTCTGGAAGAAACCTCGATGCTTTGTTTTCACTGGGTGGAAGTGGTGACCTGGCCTGGGGGTAAGGATCACTCTTATTTTGCTGGCCCTCTTCGGGGCTGGGGCGGGGTCATAGCACAGGACAGAGAGGAAATAATATGGAGCATGTGGGAGTCATCAGGCTTTATAATATTTGTGACCCTAGCACAATACTCATGAGGTCCTAAAAATGAGACATTTTAATGGCAGATTTTCTTGTTTCTTTTGTGTGTAAGAAAACACATTGGTGAACATGGTATTTCAAGTGACCATACCTTGCTTTCACTTTCATTGGATAGAATTTCCAGGGCTTCCAGGTGTGACAAACCTTGATACTCATCAAACAGCATCCCATAGTGTGCAGTCCTCTCGGCCGTGAGCTGCTGGGCCAGTCTCTGTTTCTCTTTCTCTTTGGCTTCCCTTAACATCTGCAGAAATACACACAATGTTTGTGCACTAGATCGTGCTCGTAATGAGCGCTTACTCATTTCCTGTGTAAGACGTAGGAGGAGATGAGGGCTGGCTTTGTATTTGTGAAGAGTAGGTTTTAGTCGCTTGGGAATTTCTAACAAAATGATTCTTTCATTGACTCTACCGACAATTTTTACATAATATTCCACTTCAAATTTTACATGTTCATCATGTATGCAACAAAACAAAGCAAAAATTCTCTGCCTGGGAACAGGATTGGAAAGAAGCAAGACAGAAGCTGAGCGAACAATGCTTTCCGCCAAAGTGTTTTCCATGTGTGTGATTTTCTTATCTTCTAAAATACCCAAATTTTCCATAATGAGCAAATTGATGTGCACCGGGAAAGTTTCATCTATTGTGACAGGGTTCATTGCAACTTCTGCACCCAGGACGACCTCAGAGCAGCCACATGCTGGTCTGCTTTGATCTGAGTTAACATTATTTTGAAAATTTTATGTGCGTGGTTATTAACCATCTTTGATGAAAAAAATTAATAAAATATAAACTCATCATGTATTCCTCATCAGGTACTGAGTATAAACAAGAATAGGAGCTTATCAGTTCTTGAGAAGGATGACTGTGAACGGCATCCTCTCCATGCTGATCAAAATTTTTCTCCAGTTTTCTTTTTTGTTGATGACATAAAGAGAACAAAATGAACACGAGTCCCTCAGTCAATCCCAATTTCCTGCCTTTGCTTTCTGTGATTCTAAGCATCTTTTATTTGGTTCCTCATTAAGTTTACTGGGCATTGTGTTTATAGGGTTCTTTAGTATCTAAGGAGAACGCCATAAACACAGTGGCCGCCACAAGTTCACAAGGGAAAGATCAATGGGAGAACAGACTGTGGTTTTTACTGTGGGTCAATAAAACAATCAAGCTCCTTCTCCTTTTGGGTTCCTGAGGCTGGTAGCCAAAAACTCCCTGGACTGCAGAAAGAATTCTCCCCTCTGTCGGTCTTTAAGACTAAATACGCACAAGCTCTGAATTTTAAAGTTTTCAAAACAACCTCGTCAAATTACCACTGGGGTTTTTTAACACTTAGCAATAAAACCCCACTGTTCCCACTGATCTTTCTGGCTCCGCGATGGTGGTAAAAACGAGACAACTGGACACTGAAATCGCTTCCTTTCCCTACGACAACTCCCATCTCTAAACCTGGGCTTTGGGACTGAGGGGAAGGGATGAAGCGAAGGGGGAAGAAAGGTCACTCTGCAGGGATTCTGATGCCCTTGAAAAAGCTGCAGGGAAATTAAGGTTGCCTGGAGAAGAACCGGCTTTCCAGGGGAGATGGGCTGAGCACAGGAGCGGCTCTGGCGTGGGAGTCTTCCCGCCTCTGGGCAGCTCTGCAGACTTGCACCTGTGGGCCCCTCCGGGGGGGGCGGGGACCCTGTGCCACGGGGACAGGACAAGGGGCCAGTTCCGGGAGCTGGTGTAGGAACACCTCGGGTGCCCCTGGTTATGTCATGTGGATGCGGAAAATCCCAGCAGAGCTCCCGAAAGTCAGGGGTGACAGCTTCGTCCCGCCAGGGCTCGGGCTGATGACCCAGGAGGCGCTCTTGCTGCCTCCGTATGTCACACCCCGCGTTCCCTCCATTGGGCAGTCTGGGGGGACCTTCCAGAATCTCCCCGGAATTTGCATTCGCCACGGCTTCCTCCTGCTCAGGTAATAGCCCTGGCCCCGAGGATGCGGGGGGATGCCCGGGGCCTGGATGCTCCACCAGCACCAGGGCGCGCTCCCTGATCCAGTCCCAGGGCAGCGGGGACACTGCGGGGAGCCGTCCTGGCAGATGGGGACCCCTCTGTCAGCGCCTTCAGCTCACGGACTGTCCCAGGGCTCTGCTGGGCCTTCCTGAGGACACGGGCGCCTAGGGCGCTTCCATCTCATCTCCTGCCCTCTGCCCCTCTCTGGGGCCAGGCTAGCATCTTGATCTGAGGGACCCCCCGACCTTCTTACCCCCCACCTCCATTTCCTTTCTTTGCATTTCCCCTAATGAAATCCTCACGCGTTAAGGCCACCTTGGCCTCTACTTCTGGGAGAGCCTGGGCTGGGACACCCTCTCTCCACCTGGTCTCCTTGCCCTGGGCCCTTCCCACACCCAGTCTGTCCTCAACACAGTAACTAGAATGATCCTGTTACAGTCAGAGCTCATCACTCCTCTTTCGGAAATGCTGTAACGTGTTCCCCATTTCATTAACAGCAAAACCCAAAGTCCCTACAAATGCCCTCCAGGATCTGCCATGACCTGTTCTCCATTACCACTCTAGCCTCATCTGTAACAGCTCTCCTCCCGGCTCACTCCTCTCCCACCATGTAGCGTCCTTGTTCCTTGTCCACACTAGACAGTCTTGCCTCAGGGCCTTTGCACAAGCTGTTCTCACGGCATGGAATGTGCATCACTCAGATTTCAGCATGGTCAAGCCCCCGATCTCCTTCAATTATTTGCTCAAATGTTATCTCCATGACATCCTCTCACAATCCAATTTAATACTTAACCTGCCTCCTCACTCCCACATTCCTGCTCTACTTTTTCTTTTTTTTCCCCACAGCACTCAATCATGTTTTAAAATACTAGATAATGTTGATGGTCTGTTTGTCTCTCCTCGCTGTAATGAAAACTCCTTAAGGACAGGGATTTTAATCTATTTTGGCTCCTGATGTATCTCAAGTGTTTGGAACAGTGCCTGGCACGGAGTGGACATTCGAAATGCATCTGTGGAATGAATGAATGAATAAATGAATGAAAACTTACTGTTTGGAAGGAGAATGGAGTCAGTAGTATTGTGGTGATCCAGTTTCAGCAAGGCAGGGGAATTAGAGATGCCATGCTCAAGTGTGCCCCAGAATGTATATCATACTCATTGCACTTTTCCAATGTGTGATGGGAACAAACACTGCAGATGGCTAGTGTGGATTCTCAGGTGACGTATTTACATGAGTGTTGCTACTTAGTTTTTAGCAATAGCCTGATAAAAATTGTGAAAGTGGCCCCAAACCTACAGTTATCTGGGAAGCTGACCACATCCAATTCTCCATTTTACAGGTGTATAGATTGAAACCAAAGAAGAGTACAGTTAGCCAGTCTCTGGACTAGGTCACATTTTTCCCATACAGCTTCTCAACTAGAATCAAATTTATACATATTCACATATACTTATTTATGTATACATATGAATGCTTATATGTTCATACATGTGATATATAATATATCGTATATACGTATATATAAATTTTATGTAAATATAAAGTCTGTGACAAAAAATATTCCTACAAGCTCACCAAATACCCTCTTCCTCCTAGACACATGGCTAAACTATATTTCTCAGCCCGCCTGAGTTGAATTAGGTAGATCATGTGATAAGTTTTGGCCAAAGGAATGAGGGTAAAGTCCTCCATTGTCCCATCTAGCCCTCTCCATCCTACCTTCCCCTCTCTGTGAGAGTAGAAGTAAAAAATTTTAGGATGGAGGAGCCACAGGATAGGAGTTCAGAAAAAAGGCTGCCTAGAGAGTCCCTGAATAGGAACACTCACATCGTAGGAGCAAAAGATAGACTTTTTTTTGGTCTCAGTCACACTGATCCTCGGGGGTTAGTTTTTTTGTTTTGCTTTTGGTTTTTTGCAACATCTACTATTAATGATCTGATTCATATAAATCTGTTTTCTTTTTAAGGATCAGTAGGGTAGTGGTTTAGATGATCCCGCCAAGTTCTGACCTGAGCTATAATATTAGAGTGGTTATGTGAGTGTTTTTCCGGAAGAGACAAGAGGAAACAGTTTAAGACCAAACCCTTTCAGGAACTGCCACTAACATGATGTCAGTGATAGCTCCTTAGTGGCTTCTTGGGACTGAGCCGTGAGAAGATGTGTTTGTCCGGCCTGTAAAATTTACAAAATCCAGGGCCATATCAGCTGCTCTTGATTTTAGGAAGGCAAGGACTGAGGTGTATCTGACCGCTAGGGAGGAAGGGGATGGGTGGTGTGCTTGTACTCTGGAATATGAACAGGGCATGTGCCGTCTATAAAAGTAAGTTCAGTATTAGGGTTTTATACTTAAAAAATAAGAGAAATACTATTTTTAATTTACTTGACTACTATAAGTAAGGAAAACACAGATTAAATCCTTTTCTATTTTTTTAAGTAAGCCCTACATTTGATGTAGGGCTTCAACTCATGACCCCAAGATCAAGAATCGCATGCTCTACTGACTGAGCCAGCCAGGCGCCCCATAGATTCAATTCCTCATATCATATTTCTCAAGGAGGGCTGGAAAACTTTAAAGCTGGACGTGTGAGAACCTCATCCTTGCACATAGTAAGAGGACTATGAATTAAAATTCCAATGAGATACCATTTCCAACTATTATATTGACGTGTAATGACAATAACAATAACAAGCACTCCTGAGTGTTTGCTAAGAGTCAGGTACTATGTGAACTTATTTAATCCTTACCTCAAAGCTATCAGTAGGTATTGATGTTATAACCACTGTATAGATGAACAAACTAGGACACAGAAGGGTTAAGTAACCAGCGCAAGGTCATGTAACTAGAAAGTGGTAGAGTGGGAATACACACAATAGTGTTTTATATATATATGTGTGTGTGTGTGTGTGTGTGTGTGTGTATTTAAGATTTAATTTATTTATTCATGATAGACAGAGAGAGAGAGTCCGAAACATAGGCAGAGGAAGAAGCAGGTCCCCACAAGAAGCCCAATGCAGGACTTGATCTCAGGACCTGGGGATCATGACCTGAGCCAAAGGCAGATGCTCAACCATTTAGCCACCCAGGTGTTCCTACAATAGTGTTATAAACTGAAGGCTTGTGTCTCCCCCGAAGTCTTATGTTGAGATCTAACCGCCATGATGGTATTTGGAGGTGGGGTCTTTGGGAGGGGATTAGGTCGAGAGTGAAGCCCTCATGAATGGGATTAGTGTCCTGATAAAAGAAACCCCCGCAGAGCTCCTTGCCCCTTCTACCATGTGAGGACATAGCAAGAAGACAGCTGTCTATGAACCAGAATGGGCCACCACCAGACACGGAATCGGCCAGTACCTTGATTTTGGGTTTCCCAGCCTCCAGAACTGTGAGAAATCAGTGTTTGTTGCTTGTAAGACACCCAGTCTATAGTACTCTGTTAAAGCAGCCTGGGTGGACTGAGACAAATGGCAAAAACGTAATAATCTTCAAGAAATCATTAAATAAATAAAGCAAGGTACAAAAGAGTGTGGTTAGTATGCTACCGTTTGTCTGAAAAGGTAGATATGTGTGTATCTGTACCTCTATTGCATGAACACACGTACGCATGCCCGTATCTATAGTTTTATGATAATTTCAACAGAATCCATAAGAAGCTCTTAACAGTGTTTATCTCCCATGAGAAACCAAGTGGCTGGGGAAAGAGGTGTATTAGAAACTCAATTTTCATTCTCTACTATCCTATGTTATTTGAATTTAAGTCATGTGCTTTAAAATACCTATTTAAAAAGATGAATAAAATATATTTATTTTACAGACTGAAAGAAAACGTTGCAAAAGTATATAATCCCACCTGTGATAAGGAAACGGTTCTCTCCATGAGTGTCTTGGTCCGCTTAAAGCCTGGGTCACTCTCCGCAAGGACATTCATGGTTTTCTTACCAATAAATTCCAAAGCGTCAAGACCGCCTGTTAAGACACTTTTACCCTGCAGATGAGATAATTGCAGGAGATTAGTTTTTGCCTTTTGCTATTCCACAGCAGTCAGCAACTCCTAAATGGCACCGTCTTCAAATATTAAAATCAATATAAAGTCACAATTTTTTCTTATCAGGGATTTAATATTCACTTAATCCTATTTTCTTTTACTTGGAAAAGCATAAATCATATAATTTCTAGGATATATGATATTATTTAAAAAGGATGCTTAGGAAAAGCCAAAGCAAATTTGGGATTAATTTTGCTGGCTCTGTGTGTATGAGTAGATATGTATCCAAGACAAAAAATTAATAGGTGATCCCATTACTGTTTTTGTTTGAAAAAATGTTAACCCAAGTAACAGAATTATTTGGAGCAGTCTATTAAAATGTCAGATACTCTTGCCAATTACTGAATTCTTTAATCTAGGGCCTCGGAGTGTAAGACCCTTAGGCTGTTTCAGATGGCTCTTGCATACTTTCAGAAAATAGTAATAACCGCCCATAATTAGTATATTCATGAAATAAGACAGGTTGATTTCCATATACCACTGGCTTTGGAAACTGTTCTATCATACAGTTATCCTGTTGCAAATCCTCTTGTCAGTCATTGTTTTTCTTAAAAAAGAAAGATTAAAACAACCAAGGTTTACTCACATAAACTGTTCATATAAATAGAACTGCTTACATTTCTTTGCAACTTCTGTCCAGATACTCCCACTGGACAACTACAATTATAGTATGTGTACATCTGTGTTTTTTCCACCTTACATGAATTGATATACATTATTATATCATTGCCTATATATATTTCTAATCTTCTTAATTAATGCTTCATTAGCAATATTAGACTTCACTGAATATGCTTTAGTAGTCATTTCCATCTCAGACACTTAGCCTTTGTTTTCAGATTTGGGAGCCAATCAATTAGTCACACTATAAAACAGATTTTAACACACACATATTGTAGAAGGACTATGGGATACATCAGCAATTTATATTTTTGCCTAATTTGGTTTATTTTAACATCCTATGAGGGAGTACGCTGGTAAAGCATAAAATGGGAGAAGGAAGGACATAGGGACTTTGATTAAGGGACTTTGGTGGGAGCGTCTGGAGCTTTGGAAAAGGAAGTATCGGAAGGTAGAAGGAAACACAGAAAGGAAATGAGGTACTAAAGACAAACTCAGAGGGCCCTGCCTTGTTGCTCAGGGAGACGATGAATGCATGTCTCACAACCAGGGATAAGGAAGGTGCTCCTCCCCATCCCTGACCATATCCACCCCACACTGTAGACATGTACTCCTGAAACATATTTGCTGCTTTTCATTCACCCTACTTAGTCTAGAGGACCTCAAGTTTCAAGAAGAGCAGGTATTTTCTAATTGTGGGTAAGATACCCTCACATGTGTGTCCACATCCTTCTCTTCTTCCTGCATTGCACTGTACTTGCCTGTTGAGTTGTCTCTGTCTTCCAGAATGTTATGCCGTCTTATTTGTCAACATATGCCCAGCATCTAGCATAGCTCCTGGTACACAGTGACAGCTGACCACTTTTCTTTTTAAATGAATGAATGAATAAGTTGGACATCAACTATATTTCTAGAAAAACTAGTTGGTTGGTCTTACACAGCAGAAAATAAACCTTTTCTTCTTGGCACTGAAGACCAGCTAGTTGTGTCATCTCAGTTGGAGTGACTCCCCCTTTCTGCATTATTCATCAGTGTGCTGTTTTTTTTAAAGATTTATTCATTCATTCATTCATGAGAGATACAGAGAGAGAGGTAGAGACATAGGCAGAGGGAGAAGCAGACTCCATGCTGGGAGCCAGATGCAGGACTTGATCCCAGGACCCCAGGATCACACCCTGAGCTGAAGGCAGATGCTCAACCGCTGAGCCACCCAGGCATCTCTGTTCATCAGTGTTATGTTGCTTCTTCAGGATGCAGGCAAGGGTCTGGGGTGGGGGATAAATTCAGGCTTACCTAAGGTAGGGGGAGAGTAGGAATTGGGAGGTAGGGGTGGGGTAAGAATGTTGGTCTTAGTTATCTGGAAACACTTCAGAAACATCTCAGGATGTTGTTCCCAATTCCCTACCAGCATTTTTTAAAAAAATTTGAATGGCTTTATCATTTTCAAATTGTTAAGAGACACAGACCACCTAGGAAAAACAGCTGTCTCAGCTCTAAGAAAGAGGCCTCCCTACTCCCCGAGCCGGGGGCTGTCCTTGCAGCTGTTGGAAAGGACACCGTCACATCAGACAGAAAACATTCCTTCTAAGCAGCTCTTTGCTTTGAAACATAAAATATTTTTTTTTGCCCTTATTCTTTTAGTGCCAAGGTTACGCCCACTCTGTAGGAGAAAGCAAAACAAAACCCTAATCCAAAGTTATGAGCAAGGCCATCTTCTCTCTGATGTTTCTAGGTCACTGGTAAATACAGATATCAAAAGGAGGCGCTGGGAGACGCAGGGCAAACAGAGAAGCAGCTAACAACTCACTGTGTTTTGAACCACGTTGGTGATGGTTGACAGCACACCCCGAGACCCGGAGGCAGAAGCGGGTGGGCTTTCTGCAGGGCTCTGATCTGCGGCCACATCTGCTGGTAAGGAGAAAAACATCCTCTTAGAGCTCATCCTGCTGGTCTGAACTCAGAAATCTCCCATTTGTGCACATAACACACTACAGCCCAAGCCCAACATGCCCCCAAATAAATGCACCACTCACTCCGAGGGCCTCCACTTCCAGCATCAGATTGGGCCCCTTCGGAAGAGCTGGAGTTTCCGCTATGAATCCGCAGGGTGGCCCCTGCTTTTTCCTTGACTGCTGTCAATCCGTGACCTGTCAGGAAACAAAAATATGGTTCACGAATACTCTAGAAATCTGCACTCTGCCAATTCAATAGCTCATGTTCCAGAGCTGTTGCAGGCTATAGGTGTACACCCCGGTTGTAAGAGTGTGGCGGTGAACAGCGTGGCCTTCTCCTCTTTCCTAAACTCCTCAAAACCCGGGCATGCATTATCCATTCTTGGATTCCTTGCAGGCCCAGCCTGTCACAGACACTCAGTTAATGTTTGTTGAATTGAAATCAGAGGCTCAATACACTCTCTCAAACTGTTGGGTGCTCTTTTGGTGCAGAGGGTGCAAGGTCTGGAGCTGACAGGTCAAAATTAAAAGGCAGATCAATGAGAAGACCCGGAAGGGCACCCACTGGCTCTGACAGTCATCGGAAGCAGTCACAGTGGGGACACGAGCTCTAACTGGTCAGCCAGGATGAGGGACACTGGCTTTACCCCATCTGAGCAGGGCCAGTATACCCATATTCTCCACAGCCCAGCACAGTGGGTGTTTGATAACTATTTGGTAAACACAGAGCTGCCCTCCTCATCCCAGCACCCCCTGCCACTCACACAAGCAACCCCTGGCCTGACAGATAAATACTCTTGTCTGCATTTTATTCTGGAGCAATTCTTTTTTTCTCCTTAGAGTCCCCCATGATGAGCTGTAGCTTTTCTCAAGTTCCCAAACAGAACAGCAAAATTAATAGTCTACTGACAGTGCTAGGTGGCTGTGTGAGTTCTTGAAGGAGAAATAGCCCGGCATGCCATTGTCCCCTTAGCCTGCAGGGAGAAAGGAAAAGATTTCCTCGGGAACCCAGGCAACATCAGGTTGTTAAAACCCAAGACGGCAGCAATATTAATACATGGGGTGGGGGGAACCCCAAGTCATGGCAGGGTTTGAGAGCCAAAGAGAACCACCTACTCTTAGAAAGCACTGCTAAAATGACCAATTATTCATCTCCTAAATAAGAGAAATGGATGAATCCCAAACCTAAATAGTAGTATTTTACCAGTTGTAACTTTATTTATCAGAGTGATCTTAATATAATAAGGGCACTGATATTTACCAAACAGAGGGCTAATTATATCCAGTGGAAATCACCTGTCATTACACACAATCTAGGAAAGAGGGAAATTTAAGAAACAGTATTTACAATGTTTACAACATTAATTTCATAGAGACGTAGGTCTATATTCATGTGTAGCTCATTAGATACAGTTCAAATTATTACTGAGTTACTTGGAAAAAAACATGCCCTGTAACTGCTAAAACTGAGCCTTGAATTCATGTGCCCTACCTTCCAATAAATTCCAAGCATTTCAATGGAAACTTCCTGGAGTTTCAGTAACACACTGAAGTTATAGGATATCATCGCACTTATTTACACACCGAGTCCATACTACTTGCCATATTTTAAAAACACATATATTTTTTAATTAAAAATTTTTTTTGACATTTTTTGTGACATTTATTTTCCAAAAGGAAATAATGTATGTCCAAGCCACAACCCTGATTCTCATTGAGATTTCTGTGGGCTAAAATAAGGGAATAAATGAGTTTGAGAAGGCTGGGAGGTGTCTGCTACACTTTCTTTGTGAAAGCCATGCAGGAAAGATGGTTCCACATCCTTCCTTGAGAACAGGCAGGGTTTAGCAAAGTTCACTGCCGTCATTGTCTCCTCCTTCATCTTCTATATCCTTCTCATGTGAGGGCCACGTCTGATTCATTAACGAGGGAAAACCAGCTTCTCACCATCTCAGAACACAAATGATTAGAGTATGTCTGCATTCACTGCCTCTAGAAGTTACTTTGTTTTTGGAGGGAAATACTACCTCTGTGTTCATATAAATGGGATGTGCCTGTTTATTACACATGATACTATGTTGAAACTCCAGACACACAGACACGCACACACACTCACGGTTTTAGTGAGGCATAACTGAGATTTAAACATTTTTGAAAAAAAGATAAATAAAAATAAAAAAATTTGTACATGTTTAAGTTTGCTCCACTTGGATCTTCTGATGAACAATTCTCTTTTCTGAATTCTTTTGCTAGTTAAAGTACATCTTCACTGCATTCTGCTAGAAAGAGAAAGCTAAAACCTTCACAGAGAAGGTTTAGAGGATACCACACCCTACTTTGAAGAATAACTTCTAAAACTTTACTAAGTGTGACATCTAGTGCCCAGAACAAGGAAGTAATAATATGGAGTCTGTTGCCTTTTGATTGTGATTCATGCTCAGAGATATTGATCAGATTTTACCAATAATAGGAAAAAAACCCAACCAACAAATACAAATAATGCTATAGTGTAGTATAGCATGGATTCTTCACATGTTATCCTGAACTCTTCCTCAAAGAAATGAAACTCCTCCAAATTCTATGGAGGAGTTTCAATATAGAATATCCTCTCTGCCTTGACTTACTGCAGCAAAAATTGGTGAATATTGCAAAGAAGATAAGGATGTTGTGCAAATGCTGTGATACTGTATCATTTTAAAGCAAACGTTCAATGACTGGCTGGCGTTTCTCACCTATACTCTAGTGGAAAGCATCCTAAACTTTGGAGTCAGGAGACTCGTGGAGGAATTTGGTTTCCATCACATACTAGGTGTGTGGTCTTCGGGAGTTACTTAACCTCTCTGAGTATCTACTGTTGTGTCTTCCCTGAAAGGAGGATGATAACATCTATTTCCCAGGGTTCTACAAGGTCGGGAAGGAGAAACACGTGAAATCCTTGGTCCTGGCCAACAGTTACTGATCACTTACTCTGTCCCAGGCACTGAACTAAGTATTTTTAGTATAGTGAATTATCTCATTTAGCCTTCTCCATATGAGGAAAGGATATTATTATACTCATTTTACAACGGAGAAAACTGAGATCTGGTGACATGAAATCATTTGCCCAAGGTCCCAAAGCCAATAAGGGGCGGAGGCAGGATTTGAACCCAGTTCCAACTCTAGAACTTACATACTTAATCACTATATTATATTGAGAAAGTTTTATATGTCATTTACAGTTTATTAAATATCATTTTAGTCCCATTTCTTTTTTTTAAGATTTTATTTATTTATTCATGAGAGTCACAGAGAGAGGGGCAGAGACACAGGCATAGGGAGAAGCAGGCTCCCTGCAGGGAGCCTGATGTGGGACTCGATCCCAGGATCCCAGGATCATGCCCCGAGCCAAAGGCAGATGCTCAACCACTGAGCCATCCAGGCGTCCCTTAGTCCCATTTCTATAACTGCTTGGAAATCATATCCTTGATCAGGAGCTTTCTTATTTTGAAAACACTGGCTTAGGTTTAAATTACTTGACTTACCTAACTTTGACCAGACAGCAAGGTGAAGGTCACCTCTGGAATGGAATCTTCCTCTAATCCTGCCCCTTTCAGCCAGGTCTTGTGACCTACAACCCTGGGTTGGTGATATTTTTAGAACCATCCTCTGCTGTACAGGCACAGATCCTAAGACATAATCACTTTCCTGATATATCTTATACATCCAGCTTATTTTTTTTTCTTAAAAGGCACTGTGCTATCACCAAGCCATTATCTTGTGAATTCCACCAAGATCAAAACAAATAAAAAAAAAAAGTGTTGGGGTTGAGAGGGTCTCTCTGGCCAAGTGGTAACTTATGGAAGCAATAGCAGTTCCCTGCACCACCCTGGATGACCGACTAGCTCTAGGGGTACTTTCTAGTGGTTCCCTATAGTAAAGCACCTGTAAATAGGGCATCAACTAACTCATTCAGAGGGCTCCCTCCATGCTTTAATTTTTAATGTGATGTTTCTTTTTTTTTTCCATTTCTTTTCCTTTAAAAATGGGTACATAAAAAATAAACTTTTTAAAAATCTCATAATCTCATTTTCCTGATATATCTGTTTGATTTTGATTTAAAAATTTTTTATTTATTTTTAAAGATTTTATCCATTTGTTTAGAGAGAGACAGAGAGAGTAGAAGCAGGGGGAAGGGCAGAAGAAGACAGAGAGAGCCCCAAACAGACTACAGGCTGAATATGGAGACTGAGGCAGGGCTTGATCCCATGACCCTGAGCCGAAATCAAGAGTCCGACGCTTAAAAGACTGAGCCACCTGGCACCCTTCTGGTTGGTTTTTAAAACAAAAAATGTACATATTATCAAATTCAAAGAGTTTAAAAACACAGACTACAGAGAGTGGACCAGTCTCTCTCTCCCTCGACCACTTCTGACTTACTAACATAGTAGGCAATAGAGTCCATGAACTTATAAGGGCCTATGGGAGCTGAGCTGAGATCAAGAGTCAGACCCTCAACCTACTGAGCCACCCAGGCACACCCTATGGAAATACTTAAGCCCTGAAAAAAAAATATTGCTTCTAAAAGACAAAAAAAAAAAAAAAAAAAAAAGGAAAATTTGCCAATTGGAAATAGAAACTATTCAATATTTACTTCAATGTATTCAAAATGTGATATAAGGTCAACTGGATCAACTGTAGTTAAATGAATCCAACTCTTACATAGTTATATGTAAATTATGTATTTAATGAGGCATGTGGCTATATTTCATTGCATTTGCTGTGATATGAGGGACTTCAAACAGAAATGTGCTTGGCGCTCTTAAAAGACTGTGACTCTGCCTTCCTCCTCACCACCCCACCCCCCATTTCCCTCTAAAGACAACAGCTGTTTGTTTCTTGTTATTTCTTTCATAAAAAATCTTAAAAAGTATACCTACTTCGAAGTGTTCTGGACTTGGCTTCTCCCACTTCAAAATATACAGCAGAGGTCTCAGCACATGCAAGTGCTCCTCTGCATCAATGCAAGACATCTTTGAGGAGTCATCCTGACCTCCAACCCCCTCAGCTCCCTAGGGCTGAGGCAGGCAGAGGCCTCAGACACAACTGCATTATAGTTCAGCTTCTCCTATGGCCCAGTTCTGCTTCCCAATTCACTTTCCTACAAGGCTTCCTCCTGACAGCACTTCACACAGAAACTCCCACAGCCTAATTTCTGCTTGTGTCTCTCCTGGGCATCTGATCTAGAACACTGATCTATCTGCTTCCTTCTTTTTAATGGTTGCACAGATTATTCTTCCAAATGGCCATGTCACATTTTAACATTCTCTGTGGGTGCATACTTGGGGTGTTTCAAGTTTTTCACATCTGCTGGGTGAACGCCCTCACTTCCTTTAGGTCTGCTCAAATATCACTTCCTTGAGGACTATCCTTCACCATCATTTTAAAACCTTAACTCCATTTTATGTTTTTTGTGGACTTGCCAGTTTCTAGCCATCTTTGTTGTTTTACTGTTCACTCTAATGCATTGTTTATTGTCTGTCTCCTCCCACTTGTATGTAAGGCCTACAAGGGTGAGGATCTTTGTGTCATTTGTCACTGCTTATCTCAAGTGCCTACAATAGCATCTGGCACAGTAAGTATTTGCTGGGTGAATTCAACATTGAACATCTTTATATATATTAAAGAATTTTTGCAACAGATCAACAGAACTGTTGGGTTAGAAGTTATGTGCATATCAAATTTTAAGGACAGTGCTAACTGCTTTTCTGAAAGTTGCATCAATTTACACACTGGGTGAGTTTTTGAGAAATACGATAGTTTGGAAATACCTGCTTCATCTCAGACTCCTATCAAGGAATTGAAGATAGTATAAAAAGTTGTGAGGAGTCATTGTTTAGAAAAACACACTGATGATGTTGCTTCACTCAGCTAAAGCAAACGTCAGTGCAGCAAAAAGAGGAGGCATTCAAACTTTCTTCTGGAAAAATCTTCTCTCTCCATAATGAGGGTTGGTGTCCACTCTGTAATCAGATAGTCACTTTTTTTTAGGTTCAAAATTGATGGGGCGCCTGCGTGGCTCAGCGGTTGAGCATCAGCCTTTGGCTCAGGGCATAATTCCGGAGTCCTGGGATTGAGTCCCATATTGGGCTCCCTGCAGGGAGCCTGCTTCTCCCTCTGCCTGTGTCTCTGCCTCTGTTTCATTGTGTCTCTCATGAATAAATAAATAAAATTTTAAAAAATTTGACAAGAGTCCCTGAACTGAGAGCGTATGCCTGGCCATCAGAGATTCATTAACTAAAAAAAAAAAAAAAAAAAGAAAGAGAGAGAGAGAGAGAGAGAGAGAGAGAGAGATTCACTAACTCCTGGGTCTTATTCATAGATTGTAAATGATCGTGAACAAACTCCATGCACCAACCTATAATCCTGTAATCTTTTGTATTGACAATTCTTGAGAATTTTCACATCATCAGCGATGTCACCTTCAAAAATGAATCCATGTGATATCGATAGTGATTTGTCCCTTTAAGAGTTCTCATTGTAGTATGATTTTGACAAGTTTGCCATTCTCTGGAATAAAATGCTGTCATTATTTCTGACAGTGCTGGTAGAAGGGTTTCATTAAAATGTGCAGAAGGGGAAAACTGTGTAACTTGGAAGAGGGTGGGAAACAGGAAGGCTGGTAATTTTGAAAAGGTAAATATAGACATCAGATACACCTCTCCCCTCTCAGGTAGTCCTATATAGGGTGTTTAGACTTATAAAACTGTCAAAACTAGAATTAAAAACAACAAACAAACTGGGATCCCTGGGTGGCTCAGCGGTTGAGCGTCTGCCTTCAGGCCCAGGGTGTGATCCTGGAGTCCCGGGATCGAGTCCCACCATCAGGTTCCCTGATGGAGCCTGCTTCTCCCTCTGCTTGTGTCTGCCCACCCCCACCCCCCCGTCTCTCATGAATAAATAAAATCTTTACAAAAGAAATTTAAAAATTAAAAAAAAACTAAACATTCAGGACATTTGTGGTATCTAGAAAGAACTTGCTCTATTCTTCTATAGAAGAATCTTTACCTTGGTATATTCATGTATGTTTCAGCATTGTCGACTTTCACGTTGATTGTCAGGTTATCTATCCCTTAGCTTAGCAATATAGTCTAGGAATAAGTCAGGTCTCTAAGATGCTGGCAGGAAATCACATCTGGTTCTCACAGTATCATTTTGAAATGATTGTGAAAATAATAATTTTTTTTACGCTTTCTGCCTGGATCTAAAATAATAACCATTTTAATTTCATTTTATGAACTTGTCTAAAGGCAGGGGTGGCAGGTGATCAAGTTTTCTTAGAATGTGATGACAGTGTAGCTGCAGATGAAGCTAATGCAAGAGTTACAGTATCTCCAAAAATAGTTGTTGGCTGAGAACTGTTTGATTTTATATAAGCATTGGGGAGGTCACTTTTTCTTGTTTTTCCCTTAACCTTTGGGTCAAAGTAGTGAGGCAAAAGACAAAATATAAAAGGAGTAGCAAGAAGTCAATCAGCTTCTTGTATTTTCCCACTTAGTATGGGGTTATAAATATCTTTCTCCTCCTATATATAGCCATAGACTATGGAATCATCACATTACGGAAATTGGAAGGAATCTTAGAATTTCTCAAGTTCCCCCACCCACACTTTTCCAAATAAGGAATCTGAGTCTGAGAGAGGTTAGGTGCATGGTGTTGCTAGTTAGTGACCAACCTCTGTGATCACAGGTTAGTAGCAGTGAGGACCGGGGCTCAGGTCTTTGTGACTCCTTGGGTCCAGTGCCCTTTCCAAGAGAGAACCACTCTCCAAATGTTTCAATTCCAAGTACTCTCTTGCTAACTATGCACAGTTCAAACTACTGTGACTGCAGTTTTTCAACAAGTGTAAGAAGTATTGGTTTCTGTTTCTAGTGTTCAATGACAGCTCTGTGTTTTGTTACCGACTACGTGTTTTGCACTCCTGTCTGCAACTGGATTTACCCTGGGGATGACAAGAGGTTTCCAAGTGGGAATCAATTGCAATGGAATATGCAGTTATTTTCTTTCTTTACGTTCCACAGGCAATTTATAAACTTTCAAGAGCTCATCTATCGCTGTGAGTGCTCTGTTTTCCAATATGTTTCTTTGCCCTGTGATAATAACCTATTAGCACTGCAAAGTCTTAGGCAGATATTATGGTTGTACATAAAAGTGTGTCTGGCTTGCTTCTCTCAATCCCTAGGCAGCAGCTTGATGTAGATGACAATCCAGGATGGCACCCATAGCTTTTTAAGCCCTATTCCGACCCTCTGTTTCAGGCCGTGAGCCTAGCTATGGCACCCCTCCATTTGTGGGATGCTAGTGATCCCTATTATGTTTTGGGAGTCAAATTCCCAGCCATTACGATTGCCCATTTCCAGCCTCGGAACCCATAACTTCAGCCTTTCCCGATGCTACATGTTGTAGTTCTCTCTCATGTCCACAGAGAAATACTTACCCAGTGTTAAAGTACATATTACTATTAATTTAGTTACTGTTACCATGGATAGGCATGATACCATGTCTTTACCAGAAATCTCCAAAATATGCCTTCAGAGCAACTTAGGGATGGTATTCAGGATTATTGCTTTGGCATTCATTGGGGTTGTGACAACCAGGAACAGGTTTCAGCTCTGCTTTTCTATTTTTCTTTTTTAAAAAAATATTTTATTTACTTATTCATGAGAGACACAGAGAGAGGCAGAGACATAAGCAGAGGTAGAAGCAGGTTCCCCGCAGGGAGTGTGATGTGGGACTCGATCCCAGGACCCCGGGATCACAACGACCCGAGTCAAAGGCAGACACTCAACCACTGAGCCACCCAGGTGCCCCCTGGCTCTGCTTTTCTAAAGATAGCTCCAATTTGTCTAATAGGATTCTTAGAATAGGCATCAGCATTTCAAAATGTCTTTGAGCCCCTTTATGTGACCTTTGTACCTTGTGGATGCAAACAAGATTTAAATGCATCTAAACACCCCAGCATGTAGCTAGAGCCATAAAAAATAATAGGTTTCCGGACTTAGTCATATAACTGAGGAAGACTTCGAACAGAAAACAGAAGTGTGCTAGGTAGTTTCAAGAGAGTGACCTGCAGTTTCTGGGTCATTCCCCTCCCTCTTTGAGCATGGGCAAAACTGTGGAAAAGATGAGATTTCACTCCCGGGATTAGGTGACGTTATATGGCAAAGGTGAAGGGACTTTTCAGTTAAGTAAGGTCCTTAATCCGTTGAATTTGAGTTCATCAAAGGAGATCATCCTAGGTGGGGCTGATTTATCAAACAATCTTTCAAAGGGATGAGGCTCTTCCTGAAGGGAGAGATTGGAAACCTGGGTGACATTACCCTGTTGGCTTTGAATAAGGCAGCTTGTAGGAGCTGAGAGTGACCCCTGGCCAATAACCAGCAAGAAAATGGGGGTGTCAACCCTACAACCTCAAGGAATTGAATTTCGCCAACAACTTGGATAACTTCAAAAGATAACCCTGGATATCACACGAGGACACAGCCAGCTGACTGATTTCAGCCCGGCAAGGTCACTCAGCAAACAGCCCAGCTACCCCCTCCCTGAGCTCCTGACCCACAGAAACTGAGATAATCAACGCATATCATTTTAAGCCTCTTAATTTGTGGCAATTAATACTGTGTACAGCAGTAGCAATGAATATAAGAGGTTATATTGAACTTCATTCTGATAGTTTATGGGGTGATGTGCAAATGTCATATAGTCTCAGAAAAACTGTATCTGCACCAACCACAGAAGGGAAAGTGGCAACAGTGAGCGGCACAAGGATCCTGCTGGTCCACGACAATTCTCTCTCTCTAGGCTTTTCCAGATCAATTACTGCACAAAGCCAGAAGAGAATCACCAGAGATTTTAAGCGGCTGCAACATTAACAAGGTCCAAGCATTTCTCATCTTCATGGTGCCTTAGACACAGGGAAACTTCAAGAGTAACAGCAAATACAAGCCCAGCCTACAGGTTAAATACACTGACTTCAGATCAGATTAAAAGATGAAATGTCCCACCAGTATGAGGTGGGACCTGCCACAGGAATCACAGCCTGCTTTTTAAGCACTAAAGCAAGCATCATCTACTGGTTGCACTTGAACCAGGTAACAAAACCCAGAGGCCCTGGAACGCAGTCCACTGGACCACAGCTGCACTCAGCTCTATTTGTGCAAAGGTCAGATTACAACAGGACACCTAAGAAGATAATGGACGGTAAGTTTAACAGGCAAGCTGTCCATCGGTGGGTGGAAAACTCTGTAAGGATCCAGTGAAGCTCAAAGTCAAAGGAGTAGACATAGCTGCTGACTGGCGAGACACAACAGCAAACACACCAGCTGGCAGAACAGGTACAGGTAGGGGCACCTGTACGCGTAGCAAAAACACCTGAACTGCTACCCACGGGGCAGCTGGTTTCAGAGTCTACTGTGGAAGGAGCTTATATTTAAAATTTTAATGAGAAAGTAAATCCTTCCTATAATAGAAACTTTCAAAGCACTGAATTCATTATAAGGGCAGGGCAGCTCTGGACATGATTTGTACTGCTAGAAGCCCCCAGAATACTTGATGTTTTATGACCTAAACCATGAGGAGAGCTGTATAATTTGGTAACCATATTATTTACTGTTCTATGGCTTATCAAGTGTCAAAAACTTTTGGAACCCCGCAGTTTTAGCTTTGGGGTCAGAAAGCATGTCACTTTTATATGCCGTCCTGGGGCAAGATCCATGTGAGAGCCATTAAAAGCTCAAATGTTTTCCTTAGGAAGCAAGATGCCTCCAGGCACCTGTCTTCAGTCTCCTGAAGAGACTCTATCCTGATCAGAAAACAAAACAGGCCCCTCTACTTTAACTTGGCTGGTTTTTCCATCTGCGTATGTAGTATCCACAGCACACCTGGCCCCTTCAATAAGCAACAGAAAGAATCTGCTCTCCAGGGTCTCCTCAAAGACCAACATTTATCTGACCACCATCTCCTTCTTGCCAGAGTTCCCTGATATTCCAGTCATGAGGTAGAGGAATGTAGTCTACCTATTCTTGTAGGCAGTCTAAGTTCTATCAGATTAGACATCTGGCCCTTAAACTGGAACCACAGTCCATTGGAGTGGGGCAAAGGACCTTTGGCTTCCTATCCCTTCCGCTTTTAGGACTAACAGCCATGGGCTACACCGTGAGAACACCTGACTCAGATGACCTGACAGCTATGTTACCCGGGGCTTCCCCTGTCCTGCTCCTTGCTCTCCACCTTCAAGATGAAATGCCTTTGCTAAATTAGCTTAGACATGTTGATGTTACACCTTCAGTTCTTAAAAAGAATGCACATGAGAAATCGTCACACGATGAATATTTTGACAAACCCATACCGATGAAGACATTGTCCAATATATTTTCTCTTTGTATATACAGAGACAATACAAGAAATGACTCCAAAAATTTAACACCAGGAAAAGCAATTTATCTAGATAAACTAACTTTTGGGCTATCATTCCATGAAAAATTGATAATCTACTGGCAGCCAAGAAGCTCAGAGTCAAGGTCAATGCTCAATTATAGTAACTCTATCAGCCTTGGGATATATATGCTATATCCTTCATACCTGCGTATGTTATTGAAATACCTCAAATCCTTTCAAGGAGTAGGTTAGTTGTATATTTTTAAACATTCAGGGGGGAGGATAAATACAAAACTTTAAGGATAGAAGAGCCCAAATCTTATATTTTAAGATGCAATATAATATAGTGGTTAAATCTATATTACTTGGTTCAAATCTCAGCCCAGCTACTTCTTTTTTTTTTAATATTTTATTTATTCATGAGACAGAGAGAGAGGGAGAGAGGCAGAGACACAGGAGAGGGAGAAGCAGGCTCCATGCAGGGAGCCTGACGTGGGATTGGATCCCTGGTCTCCAGGATCTGGCCCCAAGCTGAAGGCGGCGCTAAACCGCTAAGCTACCGGGGCTGCCCAGCCCAGCTACTTCTGACTTTGGACAAAGTCTTACCCTCTCTGTGATTCACCTTCTTTACCTCTAAAATGGACAAAACAAAAATACCTCTTTCTAGGGATATTTTGAGGAACAAATGTATCAATATATGTGAAGCACTTGGAATGGCAAGCACTAAAAATGATTGCTCTTCTTATCTCACAGGCTAATGGTAAGCTCTATCAGTACATGGTATGATCAAAATGTCAAATGCTATTATTAGGCTTTTGAACTTCATCCACTCAAATGCAACATATAATTCTTACCGACTGTAGCAGATGCTGATGAGAGCAGAGATTTGCCCCAGGAGCCCCAGCCTGCCCATCCCCCTCCAGGTGAAGGTGAATCCACAGTCTGTAGGAAAACAGATTAGCAGAAGGTTAGCAATTCAGTACATGCAGGAATGAAAAAACACTCATTGGTTCGAAACAAAAAGGTTTTTAAAGAAGTTACCAGTAACCATATCTCCCTGGCTTAAAGTTTATAAGGGCCATAAAAGAATACACCAACCCACATTTCAATGTGTACTTTGGAACAAAATTGTTTAGTAGTGGTGTTGGCTTCAACTGGCTCAGCTTGAAGTGAGAGGAAGGGAGTTTGATGTTAAAAAGACCCATTTGTCCCCTTGTCTGGAAGAGAGGGACCAGGCTCCAGGGGGAAACCATTTAATACATTAGGGCACAAAGTGATTTGAAGAAGTTCAAAACTCTGGCAACTCTGACACAACTAAACAAATATTCTCTTCCAGGTAGAGGTAACTTTCAGATCTCTGAGGTGATAGGAGGGAGCTCTGGGATGTCAGGTAAAGAAGTGTCTAGAAAAGCACCAATGAGCTGGGGGATGGGGAGAGCAAAACAGGTACACTTTTGAGGTAGACATTTTTTTTTAAGGTTTATTTACTTCTTTGAGAGGGGTTGGGGAGGGAGCAGAGGGATAGTTTTAAACAGACTCCACGCTGAGTGTGGAGCCTGACACTGGGCTTCATCTCATGACCCTGAGATCATGACCTGAGCCGAAATCAAGAGTCAGATGCTCAACCGACTGAGCCACCCAGGTGCCCTGAGGCAGACACCGTTCAAGGTGTCCACTCCACTCACAATGACCCCTGTAACTGTCTCTCTCACTGTCCCTGGGCTCCGTGGATTCAAATTCTTCTGCCTAAGTATTTGGATGGAGATTGAGAGACCAGTTCAGCTTAAGCTGGTTGCCTGACTAGAAGATGAAAACTCAGGCAATGTAGGGTGACCATATTCAATCCAACATGCCAACTAAGGATGAAGAGAAATCAGAGTGAGTAGAATGAAAGGTGTACGCTCAGAGAAGCTGCTAAATCCCTGACAGCTTCTCAGCCCCTGCTTCCTGTCCTTCTTAAGGCCCTACTGCCTTCCTATCTTTGGGTTCCATAAGATTGCTGCAGAGTCTGTTTCTTTTTTAAATATTTTGTTCCCTGATGTATCTCCAGAGCCTAGACAAGGACATGGCACATAATGAGTGCTTAGTACATTTATTTGTTGAATAAATGATTGAAATTCATCCATTTTCTTAAGTATATAATAGTTTCTGTTACTTGCAACTGCTGAGCCCTGACTCAGTTAGTGGAACTATAGCTTTCCCTTATTATCTAGGAATATAGTCTAGAAAATGAGGCAACCCGATGTTTATAGCAGCAATGTCCACAATAGCCAAACTGTGGAAGGAGCCTTGGTGTCCATCAAAAGATGAAAGGATAAAGAAGATGTGGTCTATGTACACAATGGAATATTACTCAGCCATTAGAAATGACAAATACCCACCATTTGCTTCGACATGGATGGAACTGGAGGGTATTATGCTGAGTGAAATAAGTCAATCAGAGAAGGACAAACATTATATGGTCTCATTCATTTGGGGAATATAAAAAATAGTGAAAGGGAGTAAAGGGGAGAGGAGAAAAAATGAGTGGGAAATATCAGAAAGGGAGACAGAACATGAAAGACTCCTAACTCTGGGAAGCTAACTAGGGGTGGTGGAAGGGGAGGTGGGCGGGGTTTGGGGGTGACTGGGTGACAGGCACTGAGGTGGGCACTTGATGGGATGAGCACTGGGTGTTATTCTATATGTTGGCAAATTGAACACCAATAAAAAATAAATTTATAAAAATAAAAAAAAGAAAGAAAATGAGGCAAGATTACATTAGGAGTAATACATTAGGTACTGGAAAATCACAGCTCTTTCCTCCAAAAACAGAAAGAAGTTCAGTGAAATATTCCTACAGAGTTTGTAGCTTCTATAACTTTTGACCCAAGGTTGTCTATCAGTCAGACCCCACTACTCCCTGCTGCCTTCTGCCTTTGCAGATGAGGGTGGTCATGTCAAAGAGTTTGGGCCTATGAGAAATAAATGAGAAGGCTTTTGCTTTCATGATAAACTATACACTTATGGCCAGTACCAACTCTTCCCACCATCCTTTTTTTCTGCCCTGAATGTGAATATGATGCTTGAAACTGAAGCAGCCATTTTTGTGGCCATGAGGGAAAGGCCAAGGAAGCATAGAGTCACTGGTCCTGCTACTGTTGAGCTACTAAAGCAATGTTTGAGTAGTTGACTGTCTTCATTCTTTCTGTTAAGTGAGAAAAAATAAGTTGCTATTTGGTAAGCTAGTCTATGTTGGATTCTAGTTATTTGTGCCCAAATTCTTAACTGATTCACCTATTAAATATCAAACACCAACCATCAGTGTAGAATACTGTCAAGAGAAAAGGTTATGGAATTAAATCACCTGGGCTTGACTCCAGGCTCTGTCATTTGGGGTAAGTTATTTAAGTCTTTCAAGCCATCATTTACTCATTACAAAATGAGACAAATGGTAGTATAAGAACCATAAATATAAGAACCAATAACTTCACACAATTATTGTGAATATTAAAAAAAATAATTCATATAAAGCTTTGAGCATAGTGTCTGGCACATAATAAATACTTCACCAATGTTAACTAGTACTAATAATAATTATTAATATTAATAATAAAACTATTTTTTTAACACTAAGAAGCAAAAAGCTTTGAAAGTTGGCTGACATTTATTTCTATCTGGAAACAATGAGGAGCTTGTTAACATGAATGGAAATACTCATGATTCATGACTGTCTGCTTTCATTTTTGGTGTCTACGTTGATTTACTTCACTTCTGCAATGGAAGCCAGTGGCAATTTTATACCATCATGAAGACAGATGTAAGTTGGTGATTAATATCATTCTTTCACAGGACAAATCACTACCTATGTGACTAGGGAAAGTTAATACACTTAGGGGTGACAGCTTCTGACTCAAATTTATAATACTTAATATGCTCTGACAGCTGGTAATTGACTAGCAAATGAAAATAAATGTTAAATGAGTCTAGAACTTCTCTGCAGTATAAATGACTACTTCAATTGCTTTATTAATGAAACTCCTTTGACATTGAGCTGTGACCTCGTGATCAGCTGCAAAGAATATTTGCTATCAATGGCAAATACTCAAATGACTAAATGTGTACATTTAATATAAAAACCATCTAAACTGTTCAACATGAATTCTCATCTTGAGTAGTCTCCACTTTATTTTTTTAAAAGGTTTTATTTATTTTTTAGAGGGAGAGAGAAAGTGTACAAGTAGGGGGAGCAGTAGGCAGAGGGAGAGATGTGGGGCTCAAACCTAGGACTCCAGGATCATGACCTGAGCTGTGAGCAGACACTTAACTGACTGAGCCACCCAGGATCCCCTTATCTCCACTTTAAATGGCTTTAATGTCACACACTTATGAGTCTATAAAGTAGGCAGCATGATCTATTCAGATCTTTCATGATCAAGTATGATTATTTTAAAACTTTTTTTCTCATCCTCATCCCATGTAACCCCCACCGCCTTTAACAGACAGCTTCACATACTAATTTGCAGAGAAAACAGGGGCCACTGGATGGGAACTCTCTTAACTTCCCATCCCCCCTCATAAACTCTCAGAAGGATGAACTCATTTCACAAGAGTGAATCAGACTTGGGTTGATGAAGAAGGGTAGCCAGAACTCAATTGAAGATCAAAAACATCTGCAATTGTTGTGTGGTCCCAAGAATATGAAGAATGCAGGATTCCTTAAAGTTCAAATTTCTTTAAATAGAAAATATATGTACGTATCTGGCATCCCATTTAAAGGTCTTTAACATTAGATGGAAAATACATTTATTTTAGCCTATCGTCTTTACATGTATCATTAGATAGAAAAGAAATGTACAAATGTTAGCATTCCATAGAATTTAAAGGTCTTTAACATTCAAATGGAAACATAAGTACCTGTTGTAAAAGAGCAAAGATCCACCTGGTTGTCTTATTTTCTTGAGTAGATCAAGAAACAGGTACTGTCCATTGCTCATATCTGTGAGATCAAACTCATTTTTAAGTTTTGTTACTCATGACAGAGCTGCTCTAAAAAGGGGCTCAGTGTGATGTTCAAGAAGATGGAAATTGCTCTGGCTGCCTGCAGTTCTGTCAAAATACTTGCTTGAAAATAGCTTCAGTTATTTCCCAGTAATTTTCTCCTTGGTGAAGTATGCATTATTCCATTCTGGGAATATTTAAAATTAAATGTACAAAGATTTAAAGCGTCAAAATCATGCTATTAATATTTTAATGCATATTTTGTCTTTTCTGCACTAAGAGAGTGAAACTTTAAAAAAAAACTAAGTGAATAATTGAATGATTAGATTTCTGATTTTAAGTTGAAATCATCCGATGTTTATACATTGTATTATAACATCCAACAGGTCCTCAGTTTCACTCTATAATTTAATTTAATAGGTTTATAATACTTCCTATACACTCAGCAAGGTTTTGAGTAGACAAATGAGGTGCTTAAAAAAGAAAACAGAATATATTGCATTTATATAGACACAGTTTTAAAATATTTGAACATATTTATGTTGGTAAAAAGGACCGACCATCCATCAAAAACCTCTTGAAAGTGCCTGTTCAATTTTGCTAGACTCAAATAGAGTAAGATTTGTGAAATGGATATAAAGTCTAGGAAATTGCATTTTTGAATTTATAACCTTAATACATTGAACAGTAATTATTTAAACCGAATTAAAAGTCTGAGTAGTCCTTTTTATTTTTAATATTTTTAAAGATTTATCTATTTATTTATTTGAGACAGATACAGAGTGAGAGAGAGAGAGAGAGAGAGAATAAGCAGGGGGAGAGGCAGACAGAGAAGGGAGAAGTAGGCTCCCCACTGAGCCAGGAGCCCACTGTAGGGCTCCATCTCAGGACCAGGAGATTACAACCTGAGATGAAGGTAGATGCTTAACCATCTGAGCCACCCGGGTGCCCCTGTATCTAAATTTTTTTATAAAAGATTTATTTATTTTAGAGAGAGCGAGAAGGAGAGAGAGATGGAGGGAGGGGCAAAAGGAGAGAGAGAGAATCTAGAGCAGACTCCCACTAAGTATGAAGCCTCATGTGGGGCTTGATCCCAGGACCCCAAGATCACAACCTGAACTGAAATCAAGAGTCAGATGCTCAACCAACTGAGTCACCCAGGCACCTTACGAGTAATTCCTTTTATGTCCAAAACACACACTAGCCTATACCAAAAACCCATCTAAACACAAATTTAACATAATTGCACCACCACTCACAATTATCTCCTTCCCTTCTAAAGCATTATGGAAGTGATATCTTCCTCTTAGTTAAAATTATCACCTCCACCAGAACCCTCCTGGGCCTGAATAGGTTGGTCTTCCCTACTCTCCTGGCTTTTCAACCTTTCTCTATCTGCTACTTCCCAATTTAATCATGCACACGATTCCTCCACCTTAAAAATCAACAAATGAAAATCACAATGACAAAATATTTCTTTAAAACCAGTCTGGTTTCTGCTCTACATCCTGCTTCTTCACCTCTTACAAAAAGTGCCCACTGTCCATACCTGCCCCCCTCCATTCTCCCACCTGCCACAGTACTCTCCCATGGCCATCAGTACTGCATAAAACCATTCTCATCAACGTCACAGCAGCTTCCTTTAGTAATTTTATTTCATGACCTTTCACTAGCATCTGAAGCTTAACCACTTCTATATATATATATATTTTTTTTTTAAATTCATGAGAGACACACACAGAGAGAGGCAGAGACACAGGCAGAAGGAGAAGCAGGTTCCTTGAGGGGAGCCCGATGCAGGACTTGAACCCAGGACCCCAGGATCATAACCTGAGTCACAGGCAGATGCTCAACCACTGAGTCACCTAAGTGCCCCTTACCTGTGTTTAAAAAAAAATTCAACTGAGTAGATTTTAAAGATCTTCTTGACTTTATTCACTGATTTATGAACTGGCCAGCATAACTGCCCCCACTTCATATTCTTAAACTACTCTATTTTCATGGCTCTGTCTTCTGACTCTTACTTTTTTGGCCCAACTTTTATCTTTATGATTTCAGTTTACTTTAGAAGTTTCTAAATGCATATTGTGATATTATGGGGAGTGCTTAATTAAGCTATAATCCAAGTGCTTCCAGCATTCCAATAAAATATGCATAGTTCAGGGTGGTCAGCTGATATCCTAATCAGGAAAGCCATATTCCAGAGGCATCTATAATGAGCATTTCTATTATCTGTCACTTAATTAACACTGGATGCTTTGCTAATTAGCATACTAAATTGCAGAAGTGGGTTTTAACTGGGAGACATGGTGAACTATTAACAAGCATTCTGAATATCTGAAAGGGGGTCTATCTGGTGAAATTAAACATATTCAAGAGTTACTGATGGCTAAATTTATTTTAGAGCCTCTTTCGATCTTTTTATTTAAAAAAATATTTATTTATTTACGAGAGACACACAGAAAGAGAAAGAGGCAGAGACATAGGCAGAGGGAGAAGCAGGCTCCATGCAGGGAACCCGATGCGGGACTCGATCCTGGGTCTCCAGGATCAGGCCCTGGACTGAAGGCGGCACTAAACTGCTGAGCCACCCAGGCTGCCCTTGATTTTTTTATGATCAGGGCATAAGAATGTTTTTGCCCTGTGCTAAACGGGGTTCTATCCAGCTCTGAACTCTGGGGAATTCCAGTGTTTTGCTGCCAGCTCAAAAGGAAGAAAACCCTGCCTCTAGAATCCTAGGCATTTGTCTCGAGTGAAACTCATTCTGGGTAGTGGTCAAAGCACCTAAAAGGACAAATCACTGGGACATTCTCAAGCCTCCATGAAAAACAGTAATCATGAACTGTTTTTAATTTTCTGGTTAATTAATGTTCAATTTTAAAATATCAGCATGGTACAGTGTGATTTGTGGTTTGATTTCCCTTGTAGAACGTGACGATAAGATAGTGCAGAGAAGAGGTAACCCTCCCCATCTCAGCTTCTGGCTGCCACAACTTATCAAAAAGAATCTAAGAGCCAAATTGGCCTGGAGACAGGAACCTTCCAGGGCCCACGCCTTGGCCTCTGTGCTTCTTTAATAAACATATAACACTGGAGGTAATCTCAACCACTCCCATTTCTTAAATAACACCCAAGTATTAACAACCTCCAAATCTCCCTCCTGGGCTTTAGGCTATTATAACTAAGTGCCCACAAAATGCCTTCACTTGGACCCATGGCATGTTCAATACTGAATTCACCATCTTCTTAGTCTCATCTGATGCCCTGATTATCTCTGTGTCCTAGTATTAGTAGTTCCCAAACACCAGCCCATAGATTGACTGCAAGAGTATTACTTATGGGAACTTATTAAAAATACAGAGTCTTAGGGATCCCTGGGTGGCGCAGCGGTTTGGCGCCTGCCTTTGGCCCGGGGCATGATCCTGGAGACCTGGGATCGAGTCCCACGTCGGGCTCCCTGCATGGAGCCTGCTTCTCCCTCTGCCTGTGTCTCTGCCTCTCTCTCTCTCTCTGTGACTATCATAAATAAATAAATAAATAAAAATTTTTAAAATAAAAAAAAAAAAATACAGAGTCTTAGCTCCCATTGTGATCTTTTTGAAAAAGAATCTCAATGTAGAGCTTAGGAATCTGAATTTTTAACAATCTCCCTGGGTTAGTCCAATACACCACCAGATTTAGGAAGTACTGCCCTATATGGCCAAATTGCACCAGTATCCACCAAAGCCAAACACCGAGTGCCATCATGTAGAGTAGGCTTGAAGGGGGAAATACTCCAAAAGAAGAGGAGCAAACGCTACTTATTCATTTAAGAGGCAAAAATCTGCCATCGTGTATCCTGGTCTACATTCGCTCTTTTTCGTCTCCCTTAACAGCAATTTCATGGCTCTTATCCATTCTGATTTTCTTTTTCTAGGGAGAGAACTAACCAGTGGTAGTCTATGTTTTCCTTTGTGAGTACCTTTAGTGAAAACATTGAAATTCTCTACTTTCATAATTGGCCTTGTATATTGGTGTTGAACAGTAGAGATGACTTTTTTCCCCACTCTGGGTAACATTTCTTGGTATTAAGAACTTAAGAGAAATTTGATTTAGATTGGATCTTGTAGGGGCTGAAATTCTGTATATAATAAAGTCCCAAGAAATCTCTGGAAATAAATGTCACTCCTGCCTAGCACTTAAGACAAACATCTCTAAATTGAGGCTGAAGATGTCCCCGACTCCTGAAGATTGATCTAATTGCCCTATCTAAGGCTTCCCTTGTGTCTGCCCTGTCTAGTACTATAGGATATGCTATCATTACTTTTATACAACACTCCCTTCTCCAACTAGACTGTAGGCATCCTGAAGATAGTTCCATTGCTTAGATTCCTGGGCACGACACATGGTGTCATGGGGCATGTAGAGGCCCTTGAGAGTCTAATCTAACCTCCAATGTTCAAATGAGTTTGGGGGTCATCTCTCATGGATGTTGTAGAGTAGATCCTGCACGAAGTCTCAACTCAATGGCCTCTAGTCTGTACATCATAATGGATGAGAAAAAAAAGGAGCACCAAAGACAGAGGTAGCTTCTTGAGAGCATAAACTGTGAGTGGTATGATCCTTCAAAGCAGAGGTGCCAGCTGAGCAGCTGCCAGAACCACTGGCCTCTTTCTCTTCTCCAGGCCTCTCCTAGTCACACCCCTATACCTGCCAGGTTACAGCCACTGGGCTGACTCAGGCAAAGCGTAGCTAATAAAGTGGATTTTGAGGGGACCCAGACCCAAAGTCACCATGCAGATTCAAGTCACTTAAAGAAAAAAAAAATATATATATATACATCTAAGCACATTATCACAAAATGTAGTGTGTCCTCGAAGATACTGGTTTATACTTTCTCAAAGGCTACTTGGCCAGTTTGTTGTTATTTACAAAACAGGCATTTTCCCCACAGAAGCTTGTTTAAAAGGATAATGAGGTACTTTTAGGCTCAGACAGACCTGGGATCAAGTAGGCTTTTCAGCTTGGCTGTTTTCCTATTGGACCTGCCACTCCTTAGGGAACCTATGTTCAAGTTCCAAACAGACAATGTGTCAATGAACTTTTGATTCAAGGTTTTCTGTAGAATTAATTCTCTTCTGGACCAAGAGAAAAATAGTTGTTTTCATCATTGCAAAAGGATTTTTCATAAGTATCCAGCAAGGCAATAACACAGAACAAATGAACAATGCTTGAAGACAATTGATTTCTTGCATTAACTTAAAAGGATAAGTTACCAAGAGAGAAAGTAGAACCCCCTTCTCTGGGTAATCCTTAAAAAAAAAAAAAAAAAAAGGACAAAATTTGCATCTACTTAGAAGGGTTTAAATATGACCTGGGTGGAAGAGATATCCTCCTCCTGCAAGGCCCTTCCACCAGCCGTATCGGTTTTCTATCTTCTTAGAACAAACATACAGATGGGCACTCCTCCCACATCTTGGTTTCATCTGAGCTCCTGGTGCAATGCCACACACATACACCAAGAGCCACAGTCCCAACCCTGTGGCCAATATTTGTACTTCAATCCAGATAGTTTTGTGATACTTCATTATGAAGAAATACTCCTTTTCAAGTCCTTGAAAACTCTCAGTGTTATGCAGGGAGAAGAGGGAAGTATCTGTCTACTAATTGGCTCTAACCCTGTAGCATTAAGGTGTGTGTGTGTGTGTGTGTGTGTGTGTGTTTAAAGATTTATTTATTTATTTATTCATGAGAGACAGAAAGAGAGGCAGAGACATAGGTAGAAGGAGAAGCAGGCTCCCCAAGGGGACCCCGATGCAGGACTTGATCCCAGGATCGTGAGATCAGGACCTGAGCCAAAGGCGGATGCTCAATCACTGAGCCAACCAGGCAACCTGCGTTAAGGAAGTTTATTTATTTTTTTTTATCTGTATATTTTTTTATTGGAGTTCGATTTGCCAATATATAGTGTAACACCCAGTGCTCATCCCATCAAGTGCCCCCTCAGTGCCCGTCACTCTATCACCCTGTCCCCCTTCCCCTTCCACTACCCCTTGATCATTTCCCAGAGTTAGGAGTCTCTCATGTTTTGTCACCCTCTCTAATTTTTTCCACTCATTTTCTCTGCTTTCCTGTGTAATCCCTTTCACTATTTTTTATATTCCCCATATGAGTGAAACCATATAATGATTGTTTAAGGAGATTTATAAAGAGCTTTAAAGGCAGGATTCATTCAGTTTGCTCAAAAAATTAAGAAGGCAGATATGTAGGAGCATACTAACTTTCTGTAGTGCTATCTTTATTAGAAATCTCATTTTCATTACTAGAAATCTGGAATTGGAATGTATAACCTATCTATCAGGAGCATATATATTTTGAATTAGTGGAGCTTGTGTAGTTTCTTTAGGTCACAATGCTGTAGTCAAACTATGGTTTTCTTAATGTACAAAGATATTTATTAACAGTAGCACTTATAATAAGAATTGAGAATCAATGATTCTCACAATAGAAAGATAGTGTGCAGGGCAAACAGGTTCCAGTGTCATGTATCTGGGTATGAATAGCGATAGGATTTTTAAATATATAACCTATTGGCTCTGTTTCTCTACAGAACTGACTAATACAGTATCAGCATTTTCTAAAGCTTTCCCAGTGGTTGAAATGTTCAGCTCGAGTTGAGAACCTCCGGTCTAAAAGTGCTTAATCCCTTAGGGGGTGCATAGATGGCTTTGAAGAGTCCGTGAACCCTTGGAACTCACACATGACATTTTGCCTGTATGTTTACCATATCTCATTCCAACTCTCAGCTGGTCCTCAGAGCCGCTCCCTGACATCGCTGCAAAACCACTGTTTGCTTTTGTTTAAACATCTCTGGTCATGAGGAACACCCTCCTCCCTGAGGCAGTCCATCTCCTCTCAGAACAGTTCTAAAAGTCAAACCCCTTGAGGAAACTGAGGCACAAAGAGCCTAATTTCAAATGAAAGAACCACAAAACATTAGTCAGACGACTACCTAGTGCAAACTCTTCATTTTATAAAGGGAAAAATTAAGGCTCGGAGAAATTAGGTGCCTTGCCCGAATTAATAGTGTTACTATTGGGTATGAGGGGGAAAGCTAGGCCCCCTGGTTCCCTGATAAGTTTCCTCCCTTCATTACATGCAGTAGAGTCCCTTCAAGTAGGTAACCTGTGGTGGTACACTTCAGATGAGTCAGGGCTGGGGCCTGACTGAGGGGAAACCCTGATTCTCCATCTGGTGCCATCACTCTGGAAGGCAGGATTAGAAGGGAGTGGCCTGCTTCCTTCTTTCATGCTGAGCGCCTCTCCATCTCCACCAGCCCCCACATGACTGAAGGTGAAGATCCCAAGAAAACCCAGCTCAATGGTCATACTGATGTTGTACCAGGTACCAACTGGGAGACACTGGCCTATCTTATCCCCCAGAAAGATAGGTACAGGTATCAAAGGGAAAGGGCAATGAACCTGCTCTGCCTCTGGTTCTCTGGAAGGTGGTGTGTGATGATAAAATAGTGATCTGAAGGTTTGAGATCCCCACAGTGGATTTGTAAATATGTGTTAAAACGTAAGTGATACTAAAGAAACACTGACTTGTTTAGGGTAGAATCAGGTTCATTAATAACCTGGACTCGTTATATTCAATATTTCAATATCTTCCATTTGTTACCAGTGGTGTAATATCTTACTAGGTTGCTTACTATCTCTGAGCCGGATTGCCTTGTCTATAAATTAAGATTAATAATATCCAGCTTAGAACCGCAAAGAACTGTTGTATGGAGGGAATTACATCACATATAAAGTGGCTAGTGGGGTGCCTGGCATACAGGACGTAGCCAGTCAGTCAGTGGTGGCTGTTACTATTATTAGAACTATCAAAATGCAAATATTATAATAACCAGTTATTCTCATGTACGCCTTTTCTCACCACACAGCACCCTTTTGATGACAGAGGTGATGTCACAGTATCTGAATCCCCACCCCCTGCTGCCCCCAGTCCCTGTAAGCATAGAAAATACCCCAAACTGTGCCCATGGGGGCTATCCATAAGAATGTAGTTAAACTGAATCGAATGAACCACACCTACCGGATTACTCTGGTCTTTCAGGGGTATTTCAGATCCAAGTTCTGCCTCAAAGCTGACAGAGTCAATGCATTCAACAAGTGCATCCTCAGTCACTTCTCCATTGAGGGGGGGCTCCATGGCACTGGTGTGTTGGGGCTGCTCATGCTGCCCAGTGTCAGTAGTCTCTGCACCCTGAACAGTGGCATTTTCATGCCCATCTTCTCTGCCATCAGCTGTTGTCGGCTCATCTGAAATCATAGCTGAATCACAGTGTGCTTCTGTGTCTTCGGGCACAAACTCATTCTTGGGCATCTTGGCAATTTCTGCTTTGTCTCCAGTGGCTGAAGGGTCACCAGCATCGTCAGACATTTTAATATCTGTCAACATGATTACAAACAAACACTTTCTGCTTTAATCTGAGTTGTTAAACTTAAATCCAAAGCCCCAAGTACTTAAATATGGTAGGGGAAAACTTTCTTCTACCAGTAAGAAACTTTATGTAACCTTGGGGTAGGCTGAAATACGGCCCCCAAAGGGATTTCCTGAATCCTAGGAATCTGTGAATGTTACCTTTTACAGCAAAAAGGATTTTGCATATATGGTTGAATCAAGGCTCTTGGGATGGGGAGATTATCCTGGATTATCTGGGTGGGTCTTAAATGAAACTGTAGGTGATTTGACAGAAAGGCAGAAGATTTGTTGGGTTTTAAAAAAGACTTTCATTTATTTACTCAAGAGAGACACAGACAGAGGCAGAGACATAGGCAGAAGGAGAAGCAGGCTCCCTTGGGGGAGCCTGATGCGGAACTCAATCCTAGGACCCCAGAATCATGACCTAAACCAAAGGCAGATGTTCAAACACTGAGCGACCCCGGTGCCCAGGAGAATTGATTACAAAGAGGGGAAGGGGATAAGAAGACAAGAGTAGAGCTTGGGGTGATGAAGATGAAGGAGGGGCCATGAGTAAGGGAATATGGGTGGCCACTAGAAGCTACAAAAGTCAAGGAAACCATTCTCCCCTCAGAGATGCCAGAAGGAACCAGACCTACCAACACCTTGACTTTAGCTCAGTGAAACTGGTTTTGGACTTCTGACCTCCATAACTATAAGAGAGTAACTTTGTGTAGTTAGAAGCCACTAAGTTTGTTGTAATTTGTTATAGCAGCCATAGGAAACTAATACAACCCTACAGTGCTATCTCTAAACTCTCATTGATCTCTTACTTGGTACTCAGGGATATGTGTGTGGAAACTAAGAGTAAGAGTATTAGCTATATCTGTGAAGTTATTTAACATCACTTTATTAGTTATAATCATAGCAATAATGAGAATAAGCATAGAAAATACCTGAGAGCTTATCAAAAACTACTTGACATTTAGCTTCACATCGCTATCAGAGATTCACATGGAGAAAGAGACACATATACACATAAATGTGCTTTGTTGGACACCAGCTGGTGAAGGCCTGTTGGACCACAGTTTACACAGGGAAACACAGGAGGAGTTGGAAGGGAAAGAAGCAGTATTAAGTCAGATGAGGAATGTCACCATTATGAAATTACCTGTAAAGCTGAAAGCTCTTTACAAAGCTTGCAAGTTATTGTATTATGTAAGACAGAATGATTCAATAGAAGTTTCTGTGATCATGAAAATGTTCTATGTCCATACTGTCCAATGTTGTAGTTAATAGCCACACGTGCCCCTTGAGCATGTGCAGTGTGGCTGGTGCAACAAGCAACTACATTTTTTGTTAAAGATTTTATTAATTTATTCGTGAGAGACAGAGAGAGAGAGAGAGAGAGGGAGAGAGGCAGAGACACAGGCAGAGGGAGAAGCAGGCTCCATGCAGGGAGCCCGATGTGGAACTCGATCCCAGGACTCCAGGATCACACCCTGGGCCGAAGGCAGGCACCAAACCGCTGAACCTCCCAGGGATCCCCAGCAACTACATTTTTTGAAAAAAGATTTATTTGAGAGAGAGAGAAAGCAGGGGTGAGGGGAGAGGGACAGAGAGGGAATCTCAAATAGACTGCCTGCAGAGCATGGAGCCTGATGTGGGGCTTGATACCATGACTCTGAGATCACGACCTGAGGCAAAATCAAGAGTCGGATGCTTAATTGACTGAGCAACTCAGCCTCCCTCCACCCCACTTTTTACAAGTAGGTTCCACACTCAGCGTGGTACCCAATGTGGGGCTTAAATTCATGACCCTGAGATCAAGACCTGAGGGTCAGATGATTATTCGACTGAGCCACCCAGGTGCCCCAGAAACTACATTTTAAATTTTATGTAATTTTATGTAATCATTGTTATGTAATCATTTGATTTAAGTTTACATTTTACATAGGCATGTGTAGCTACTGGCTACCTTACTGGATAGCACTGATCTAGAAGGCTTGTTTGAGGTGATAATTTTCTTAGGCTAACATGAAAACAGTGTTCTCACTATAACAGAAGCCAAGTCTCAGTGAAATCAGCTGGTATTTTTGTTGAGCTGTGTTTACTAGTTGGTCAAACATCAAGTTGCCATTAGAGCCATGGTAGGTAAGTAGCCACTTAACATATTGGCTACATGGAATCCAGGCTTAGAATCACATGCACATGAAACTCTCTGGTCCCCTCATGTCTCTGCTCATGCAACATTCTCTCCCTTGGTGAATCACATCCCTTTCTCAGGGTTTCATACACCACTCTCATGTTGTGAGTTTTGAATATCTATCTCATTCCATTGAGATGGAAGGTGAATTAGTCGTTTCCAGGAGCTGAAGGGAATAAGGAGGGACGACTAATGGGTACAGACTCCTTTCTTTGGTGTATGATGAAAACGTTCTAAAGTTAGATAGTGATAATGGGTGCACAACTGTGCAAATATTTTGAAGACCACTGAACTGCACACAAAGAGTAAATTTTGAGGCACGTGAATTATATCTCAATATATTAAGAGTATCTGTAACACATATAACCTAGTGCTTCATGTTAATAATGCTGTTATTAGAAAAAATTCTACTTCTGTATAAGTAGTTCCAATGGCCAGTTGGTCATCTGTTCCCATCCAAAATGGAGTCTGTTGTTTTATTGTTAATACTAGTTCTTCTTCTTGACTTTTGAGTTTCCTTTAATGGTGCCTAGATTTCCCCTCAATAACCCAGGCTTAACACCTCAGGGCTGTCATTAACTAAACCTTCACCCTCTCAAGAATATATAACATCAATAGCTATCATTTATGGAGTGCCTGTCAAGTGCAGGCTCCTTAAATGTATTATCTCCTATTAGATATTATGAGCTCCATTTTACAGGTGAGACAACTGAAGCTCAGAAGTCACACTTTCAGCAAGTTGTTAGATTTGAGATTTGTACCCACATCTAACTTTGAAATTGAACCATATCAGAACTGTATCTGCAATGCCACCAGCCTCTGCTCTCACATTCAACCAGTGGCCAAATCCTAGAAGCTCTTTATTCAGAATTCATGTCTTTTTTTTTTTTTTTTTTTTTACCTCTTCTCACTGCCACCACTCCAGCTCAGGCTCTCATTATGGATCACACTGATGATTTCAACATTGGATTCAGCCCTTCCCTGTTGCTCTCCCTTTCACTTCCCCATACCTCCCCATCCTGTTCATACATCCCCAGGGTTTTCCCATTTACTATGGAGATGAGGCCACCAGCTTTAGTTGGCATTCAAGCACCTCTGCACATCGATGCCACTAGCCTTACTCCACAGGTCCCTCCCAAAACCTAGAATGAGACCATGTAAGCATGTGTGCAATGTCTGACATTCACAGAAGATCCTCACATGGCTGTTGGTTCAAAATGTTGTCTTTCACACATTTAAAACCCAGTTAAAATAACCACTGCCTCCACTGTTTGTTCTTCCCAACTGGATATATTTTTTCTTCCTCTGAAGTGCCGAGTGCTTTGTGTCTGTCTCACCTTGGTGAGAGCTGCTTCAGTGTTTTCCTTGTACAGTATGTTGGAAATACTATGAAGACAAGGATCTTCCTTGTCTAGTTTTCATGTTTTATGTGGCACTTAACCTGGTTTCTTGAACATATTGGGGAGCTCAACAAATATGTGTTGTTATATTAATATATTTGGAGACTTAAAATTAAAATGTAATTTGGATTACTGTTTTTGTATTTCTTGGGTAAATACTCAGTAGTACAATTACTGGATTGTAGGCACACCTCTGTTTATAGCAGTGTTATTTACAATAGCCAAACTGAGGAAGCAGCCCATGTCCATCAGATCAACGGAAAAAGAAGATGTGAAATATATATATATATTTAAGTATATATATAAAAATATATAAGTATATATATATTATTCAGCCAGCAAAAAAGAATGAAATCTTGTCATCTGCAATGATGCGTGGAACTAGAGTATAATGCTAAATAAGTCAGCGAGATAAAGACAAATATCACATGATTTCATTCATATGTAGAATTTAAGAAATATAACCAACAAGCAAATTAAAAAAAAAAAAACAGAGAGCAAGAGCAAGAGAGCGAGACACACCAAGAAACAGGCTCTTGACTATAGAGAACAAACTGATGGTTACCAGAGGGGAGGAGGGTACGGGTTGGGGGAGACAGGTGATAGGGATTAAGGAATACACTTGTGATAATCACCAGTGGATGTATAGAACTGTTGAATCACTATATTGTACACCTAAAACTAATATAACCCTGTATGCTAATTATATTGGAGTTAAAAAAATTTTTAATGTAATTTGAAATGAAAACTAGCAGAAAATGCCTTTACCCTATTTACTACTCAAGAGCTACTTTACAGCAAATGGTTCCAAATGATCCATATTGTCTTTCCTTGGTTCCTTCAACGTCTAACGTCTCCTTTTAAATAAAAATCCTTGAATTTAGTAATAACACTCCTGTAAACAAGTCTATGAGTGGGAAAGGCAAAAAATGCATACTTCCTTTTAGCTGGCATATAAAGAAAATCTCTGAGTCAGAACCAGGTTAGGACAGGGGGTTGGCAAATTGCAGCCTTCTGGCCAGATCTTGCCCTCTGCCTGCTTCGGTAAATAAGATTTTGTTGGGACACAAACACATTCATTTGTTGATGTACTGTCTATGGCTTTTCTAGCACTGCAGCACCTGAGTTGGGTATTAGAAAAGACCATATGGCTCACGAAGTCGCAAAGCCTAAAATGTTTACTATCTGGCCCTTGACAAAAATGTTTGCTGACCCATGGTCTAGAAGATTGCCTGGTTGCCATGACCTAAATATTGTTTTAATTTATCCTATGAGTCCTAGGGGCATAAGGAGAATGGGTTTGTGAATAAATGATGCTTTGACATCACTTTTGTTCCCAGTTTTTATTCATCAATAGCTGGTTCCTGGTATTGTCTGATATTTTTGTGTAAGGTAATTTGAAAATCGTATTATTAATCTGATTTAGGCACTTAATCAGTGCCAAACTATTTCACTTTTCTGTAAGTAGGGACATGGGACTAAACCTGGCTATAATAAACATTCATGGGCAAATAAAAAACATTTTGGACACTTTGTCGATTATGCTTTGCCCTAAATATGTCGCCAGGCTATTCATCATGTACTCTAAAATCCTTCAGCATATATCGTGGGACATACATGCCGGTTAGTTGTAATTTACAGCCTGGGGTGGTTGGTTAACATCCCAAGTGCCCTATTCAGGAATATACTCTCTGGAGGACTTCAGTTGGCATTCAAAATCTATAGTTGTCCACCTCTAGAGAAGGTTTCCCAATCACCCTTTTGAGTCAGTACCCCCAAGATGTGCTAATTAGAAATTCCACTGGTGAAACGGAAAATGTTGAAGATATGTGGACTGGCAAGCAATAATGTACAGGTCAGTCTGCCCTTCTATCACCGGGGCAGAAGATATTATTGGATATTATTGAGTTCAGCAGCTTAGCCCTCTTTGAGATATTTTCTAGTTGCGCTTGAATTGCAGGAGAACCCCAAAGCCTGATTGGGTTAGCTGAGCCCTGCCTCTAGAGCAGTCCTCACCAAAGGCCAGAGAGGACGGAGAACACAGGTTTCATCAAGCTTGTAAAAACAAGCTGAGGGCCAACCTGCCTTAGGTCCGTTCACCTCAATTGCAGAGAAATGGCTGTGACAAAAACCTCCTTCCCTGCAACTGCTCTGCATGTTCAACCGGCAGTAGGAAGCCACCCCTTCAGAAATACCCCACATCAGCTGTAAGGTGTTGAACCCACACCGTTAAAAGTATTTACGGATGACTTCTATGTTTCAAGACATTTTCACATCAGTTTGGATAATAAAAATGGTCACTATAGTTTTCAGCCCTACTTTAATTTCTTATATATATCTTTAATCTCTATTTCCTTCTACCTGCTACAGGTCTATATTTTCTCTAAACCAAAACCAAAACCAGAAATCTTTTTCCTTTGTTCTCGTAGATCTTTATCTCCTCTGGGTGTTATGACAGGAAAGACGGAGTTAGTTTTAGACTGTGCCCTTTTCTCTGAGGCCATCAGAAAGTATCGCATCCTAAAGACACAGCTGCTTGGGGCCAGTGACTGTCGGAGTCCACCAGGACTACAGCTGTGACACATGCTGTTCCCTAGGACAGTCCCCATCTCGGCCTGGGTGCCCCAGAAGCAGTCAGACTTATAAATCTCTCCTGATTTATGGTTTGGAACGTTGATCACTGCAGCCATGTCTTGTGGCTTTGATGCTAGTGAAACTCAACCCACAGAAACAAGGAGGCTTCTTTAGAAAAACTCAAGGAGAGGAAGAGTAGCATATAAAGGAGCCTTTGTGGGCTGGGAATAAGTTAGTTTTTCATGAGTAAATTCATTCATCACCTAAAACGCTCCCAGAACTATGCTAGGTATTGGAGCAGCAACATCATAGGCTCCAAAAATAAGTTTAAAACGGAAGACACGGCTACTATCCTTCAGAAAATGAATAATCTGTTTTCATTTTAGCTCTGGTCAATGAAGGTCCACGAAACTACTTCAGCAAACATGAGATGGTTAAACGATGATACAAAACAGCACTCCGAATGAGGGAAAGATGTGCCTGAATTAGACTGACCTTGTGCAAAGGAGAACCTTGAAAATAGCTTTGATAGGATTACTTGGGCCTGATGGGAAAAGAGTATGTGCAAATGCCCTGCATCAGGAACGAATTCTAGATAATCAGGATGAACATCTGTGTGGCCCAACCAGGAGGCAGTCTAGAGGAACAGTGAGGGCAGGTCAGTGGTAGGAGTGGAGGGGGGGTGGGTACTCTGAGGCAGAAAGAGTGTTCTCTGGTCCCACCATCTCTTTGTGGGCACACAACTCACTCCTGTTGGGCTTCCTCACTTCCTCCTCTGTAAAGACTGGACAAAATGACCTGGATATTTGGTTCCCAAACACCAAAGACTGCGGGACTGGGACCAGTCCATGATGATAGAGAAAAATGAGGACAAGATAGCAAGTTTTTCATCCATCTAAATTTATTAAAGGGCTGCCTTCATCTTGCAAGTTTAGCCTTCATGCTTTTCTTGGTATTAAATGTCTTTAATTTTACCGCATAGTAGTGCAGTGGATGGATTTTTTTTAAAAGGCCACTTTCGGCAAAATATGAATTTGGTAATGCAATACCCTGGATAAGATCACTGCCCCCAATTTTAAAAAGGGCTGGTCAGTGAGGACCAGGAACAAAAACTCTGGGTGAGAGGTTAATCAGCAGCTAAGGTTCCCTCCTATGAAGCTCAACATGTGCCCCAGCCCAAGCTCCCCCTGCACCCAGCCTGTTTCCTCCCCTCTCCACCTGTCTCCTATGTTTTTTTCTGAAACACAGATGGGACCTATTTGCTCCCCTGTTTAAAACCACCAGGATTAAACACCTTTGCATGACACCTGTGGCCCCACACGGTTCTGCTCCGATCTCTTCATCCACCTCTTGTAACTCTTGGTACACCGAGCACTGTCGCCTGGCCAGACTCCCTCAATGACCGCAGCCTGCAAATGTGCCCCCCTTGCCTTTGCCTCCCTGCTTTCTCCGCCCCTGGGGCTGCCCTGCCTGTAACTGCCGGGCAAACTCCCATTTGTCTCTTTCCACATCTAGCATCACTTTTTACTCTATCATTGTCCTTAATTTCCTCCACCCTTTTCTCGCATTAACTGCTTCCCCTTCCACGTCCTGTGTGTGTCCGTGTGATCCTCTGCACTGACTTCTATGGCATTTATAAGGAGTCTGCATCTGTGTCATTTCCTCCTCCTGGACTGTGACCAACACGCACTCAGCTCGGGTTCTGATCCTCAGATGTTTACAGAACTGAACTATATAATTGTCTGATATTGATCCAAGAGAAAGAATATTTGACATAAGTCAGACCTATAAATACACGGCTACTTATATGGGCTGAATCCTTGGTATTCTAGAAGGCTCCCTCTCACCCTCCAATTCCTTCTGCACTGGCTCCGTTGTGCTTCTGACACCACCCTGGAAGTTTCATGCCTTCGCTTAAAGCTTACAGGGTCAGGAGCTGTCAGTCTTCCCTGAGCTCGGGTTCTGAGGGAGGAAAGGGAGGAGGGCGCAGGGGGTGAATATGGGTGAGGTTGGGAGGGGCCTCCGAGGAGAGAGACTGTCTCTCCGGTGACCTCGGGGTGGAGGTCGAGAGACGCGGATTTCAGAAGCCACCTGTTCGTACCCTTAATGTTCGGGATGGGATGGGATGGCGTGAATGGGGCCAGATCCTGCCCTGAGCCCACACTGAGAGGTCTCCGGACTCTAGGAGAGGGCAGCGCAGCTCAGGCGCCCGAGCGGAGGCGGCGGGAAATACTCACCCGATTCCGGGGCCCAAAGGGAGACAGTGGGTGAGCGGGTGGGGCCTGGGAGCTGGGGGGCTTGCAGCCAGGGCGCGCTGGCTCTTCGGGCGCTGGCCGGGGCGCTGGCTGGGGCGCACGCGAGGCCGCCGAGGGAGGGAGGACCCAGGCGGGTGGGGGTCACGGCCAGAGCCCCCCGGCTCTCCCACGGCGGGCCAGCCGGGGAGGGAGGCCTCTGCCTTACGGGGCCCCGCTCCCCCTGTGTCGCCGGCGGACCCGGGACCCCGGGGAAACTTCTCCAGCCTCGCTCGGGGCCGGGACCCGAGACCTGGAGAGCTCGGGGCAGGCTCCGCGGGGGCTGACGGCGGCCGAGGGCGCAGACCCCGAGCGCGGGCGTGTGGGTGTGTGCATGAGCGTGGACCCGGAGCGACACACACTCACACACACACACTCACACGCCCGCACCCACGCAGGGCCCTGGGCCGCGCCGCCCGCGCCCCCCGGACCTCCAGCCCTGAGCCCGCTCCTCCCGGTCCCGGCCGACGGCTTCCCCGGAACGCGCCGGGCGGGATGCGGGCCCAGGACGAGGAGCGCCGGCAGGGCCCCCCCGCGCCCCCCGCGCCCCCCCGCGCCCCCCCGCGCCCCCCCGCGCCCGCCCGGGGAAGGGGATGCGGAGACGGCGCCCCGGGCTCTTACCGCTCCGGCGGCCGAGTGCGCGCGGGAGCGCCCGGCGGGTCCCGCCCCGCCACGTCGGCAGGGCCGGCGGGGACGCGGCCGGAGGGCGGGCCGGGGGGCGGGGGGGACCGCGCGGCCGGCCCAGGAGGAGCCCCGCCCCGCCCCGCCCCGCCCCGCCCCGCCCCCGAACCCGAGCCCGCCCCGCGCCCCGCGCCCCGCGCCCCGCACCGGGGGGGCCCACTGGGAGCCTCCCGCGCCGGCCGGCGCCACCCCACCTGGGGAGGACCTCGGGGCTCCCCGCCACCGTTCCCTTCCTCTCAAGGCGCCCGGAAAACCCCGCAGCGTCCCCGGGAAAGGCTCGCTTCGACTTGAGCAAGAGTTTTCCATGCGCCGATTGTGCGTTCAGCAGCTTTCCCTTCCTTCCCTGGCTTCAGGGAGCGCCATCCGATGCAAAACCAACTAAACACGAGCACTCTCTACAAGGCCAGTTCGGAAATGTAGGTCAGGATGCAAAAGCCCTGGGGCGCCCCGGTGGCTCCGCGGGGCAGCGGCTGCGCGGCTCGGGTCAGGAGCCCGGGGTCCCGGGATCGAGTCCCACAGGAGGCTCCCCGCGGGAAGCCTGCTTCTCCCTCTGCCCGCGTCTCTGCCTCTCTCTGTGTGTCTCTCATGAATGAATAAATAAAATCTTTAAAAAAAAAGATTCAAAAACATTAGCTGTGGCCTGGGAATTCCACATTTGCAAGTTTGTCTCAAATAGTCAAATGTAAGAATATGTATGTACAAGGATATTTACTGTGGTTGTTTATGCCCGGGAAGACGCATACATAGTCCATCCCACAATAAAGGATTTTTTTTTTAAGATTTTATTTATTTATTCATGAGAGACACAGAGAGAGAGGCAGAGACACAGGCAGAGGGAGAAGCAGGCCCCATGCAGGGAGCCTGACGTGGGACTCGACCCTGGGTCTCCGCCGAGGCACCGGGGCTGCCCCAAAGGATTGTTTAAAGAGTAGCAGCTTCGAACAGTCTCATATGCTGTGGCCATTAAAAATTATAACTATCCATCCGACTTGTTGACATGCAAAGAAAGCAGGCCGTAGCCAAATTTCAAGTCGAGGCCTGGGGAAGTTTACCAAAGTGTATGTACGGTGTAACTCTTTTCCTGTAAATACATCTATATGTGTATATATTTTATATGAGTTAGGGAAAATACAATTTTAAAAACAGTGATTCTTTCCGAGTTCTGTAATTCTGAGTGTTGGCAAATTTTGTTCAAAAGGCGTGACAGGTGTGTTTTGGTGTTACCATGGACACAAACACTGTGCCTGTGACTTCTGCACCCGCCTACTAGGGACAGCAGGTACTTTTGCCACACCTGTCCTCCCTCTGCACTGAACGGCAAGAGCACAATCAGACCTGCCTTGTAAGGGCTGGCTGGTTTCCTTTTCTCCTTTGACCCAAACCACACCTTTCCAATAAAAGAATATCACACAAGGAACCCTAGCCACAAGGGTTTTGTTGATGACTGCAGATTATGCCCTGCTACTCAACTGCTGCTGCTTCCAAGCCCACCAGGTTTTAGTTCAAAACCTGTTATTTTTTGCAACTTAGAAATTCTTTATTCATTTAAAAAATTCCAGAGTCTTAAAACATATTGAAAAGCAGAGAATAATATGACAAATACTTATTTAAGAAAAAAAAGTGGAGAATGACAATAGGTAGATTGAACAACTTTTTTGTCATATTTATTTTAGAACCTTCTTTTAAAAGAAAATAATATTAAAGATATTTGGAAATCCTTTCCCTTCCATTCTCCACCTTCCCTGGAGGTAACCATTGTCCTGAGGTGGTTGTAAACTCTTCCCACCCTTATTTCTATATTTTACGGCACATACCTTTATCCACAGATACTATATAGGATTCTTTTTCCAGTAGCCTGGGTGGCTCAGCGGTTTAGCGCCGCCTTCAGCCCAGGGGTGATCCTGGAGACCCGGGATCCAGTCCCACATCGGGCTCCCTGCATGGAGCCTGCTTCTCCCTCTGCCTGTGTCTCTGACTTTCTCTCTGTTGTCTCTCATGAATAAATAAATAAAATCTCTCTAAAAAAAAAAAAAAAAAAAAGAATTATTTTTCAATGTTTTAAAATTTTATTTTTTTTTAAAGATTTTATTTATTTATTTATTCATGATAGTCACACAGAGAGAGACAGAGAGGCAGAGACACAGGCAGAGGGAGAAGCAGGCTCCATGCAGGAAGCCCGATGTGGGATTTGATCCCGAGTCTCCAGGATCGTGCCCCGGGCCAAAGGCAGGCGCCAAACCGCTGTGCCACCCAGGGATCCCCCTGTTTTAAAATTTTATAAGTAACATCCTATACATTTGTTTACTCAACATTATATTTTTGAGAATCATTTATGTTCATATGTGTAGATCTAATACATTAATTTCGGTCTTTATAGGATTCCACTGTATGAATATCCACAATTTATCTATGTCCCAGTTGATGGAAATTTGGTGCATTTCATGTTTCACTATTACACATAGTGCTGCAATGGCCATCTTTGTATATGCTTTCTGGTATCCCAGGCTAGACATGGAATAGCCAGGCCGCCTTTCCTAGATTTTTGAAACTGTCCTTCAGTGTGGTCCAACTGAGATGAGGAAACTGAAGGGACTCCATAAAAATCTACTTTTTGTTCCCTTTCCTACTTCTATTCATGCTATGACCTGCACCCCCACCTTACACATGCCTCATAGTACAAATAATACATGTCCTCCTGTTAAGGGACAAGGAGTTAATGACTTCTTTATTTTTCCAGTACAATAGATAACATCTAAGAAAGGACTGGTTGAGAATGACCAGACAAACCATATTCCGGATCATTGGCTCTAGACATCTCAGTGCCAAGACCCCCTGGCTCCAAGGAATAAATGACTTATAGAGGATACCTGGACCCTTGTCTTTGTTCTGACCAGTTCTTGGATGCCTGAGAGGACACATATACTAGACCACAATCTTCAATAAAAACTCCAGACCCCAAACAAAAACCACAGTAGGGACTTTGGCTTATACTTTGAATGAGAAGGGGATCTTTACAGATTTTGAGTAGGCATATGTGATGATTCTAGTGTCTGATTCTCACTGGGTTGGAGTGGGATAGGGTGAAGGTGGGTGGGTGGAGGAAAGAGCAGAGGCAAACAGACCAGTTTGGAGGCCATTGCAATTATCCATGTAAGAGATGACTATGGTTTGGCCACCATGGGAGCAGTGGAGGGCATGAGAGGTATTTTGCTTTTGGAGATATTTCCAAGAAAAACCCAATGAAATTTGCTCAAGGATTGGATGTGAGGTTTGAGGAAAAGAAAGAAGTCACACATTAGTCCAAGGATTTTGACCCGAATGACTACAAGAATAGAAGTATCATGGGGCACCTGGGTGGCATAGTCAGTTAAGCCGCGGACTCTTGGTTTCTGCTCAGGTTATGATCTCGGGGTCACGCGATCCAGCCCCATGTCAGGTACTGTGCTAAGTGCAGAGTCTGCTTGAGATTCTTTCTCCTTCTCCCTCTGCCCCTCCCTCTTGTGCTCACTCTCTCTTTCTCTTTCTTTTTCTCTCTCTCTAAAAATCAATAAATAAATCTTAAAAAAAGAATAGAAATATCACTTATTGAAATTAGGAAGAATGCAAAAGGGACAGGTTTGGGGTCTGAGGTAGTAAGGATTCAGGCATTTGATTTTCAACAAGAAATGTTTAGCAAATGCTTAGCAGGCAGTTGGATATAAGAATCTGGGGTTCGGGGGAGAAGTCTAGGCTAGAGATAGTAACTGGGGAATCTTCAGCAAATTGTTTTTTTTTTTAAAGATTTAATTTATTTATTCATGAGACAGAGAGAGAGAGGCAGAGACATAGGCAGAGGGAGAAGCAGGCTCCATGCAGGGAGCCCGATGTGGGGCTTGATCCTAGGTCTCCAGGATCAGGTCCTGGGCTGAAGGCTGAGCTAAACCGCTGAGCCACCCGGGCTGCCCAAATTGATTGTTTTGAAGCCACAAACCATGATGAGAATTCATGAATTGCAGAAGAGGTCCAAGACTGAGTTTTAGCTGTGCCAAATCAGATAAGGAGGACCCAGAAGAAGACTGGGAAGGAATGTAGTGATATAGTACGAAGTTGGGAGGGAGGTGTGTGTGTGGAGGGGTGGGAATGCAGTATGGGGTTCCAGAAGCCAAGTAAGGAAACTTTTCAAAGACTTTTAACTGTGTTAAATCCTGCTGATAGTTCTGATGAACATTGAGAATTGACCCTTGGATTTGTCAATGTGGAGGTCATTGGTGACTTTAACAAGAATGATTTCTCTGGAGTGGTGGAGAAAGAAACCTGATTGGAGTGGGTTTGAGAGAATAGAAGAATATTTAGAGACAGTGAGTAAGATGACTTTTTCAAGGAGTTCTGGCATAAAGAGGAGCAGAGATTAAGAGATTGGGGGTTCAAATATGAGAGAAGTTGTAGCATCATATGCTATTTAGGACCATACATTAGAGCAAAAAATGACGATGTAGTAGAAAAAAAAGATAATTGCTAGAGTGAGAGAGTGCTTTTCTTGAGTAGACAAGCAGGAATGGTGTTCAGTACTCAATGGGGAGGAATTGGCTCTGGACAGAGTTCATTCAGGAGAACAGAGGGAAGTACAGCTAGACAGCTACAAGTAGGCTAGGGAGTTTTGGGGGGAGGATGTGGAAACGCTCTTCTGGTCACATTTATTGTCTGCATGAAAAATGAAGCATCATTAGCTGAGAGAGAGTAAGGAAGAAGGTATTGGAAGCACAAGAGAGGGAAAGAGGTATAAGAATGAATGGGCTTGGGAAGGGGAGTAGAAGGGGTAGTAGAATTGCAGTTCTGTCTTGAGGTTGGGATCCAGCCATGGATTTCAAGTAAAACAAGTCAACATGGATGTGTATTTTCTCCAATTGCAACCAGCGGCTCAGGCTTAGTATAGTCAGTCCAGTAATCAGTGGGATTTAACCTGGGAAGAGGAGACAGGAGGAAGGGAGCTGAGGGTGAATGCAGAGGGATGATCAAAAGGATAGATCATGACCTTTCAGTCCAGTGCAGTGGAGCTGAGGAATTGTTGGCAGCAGAGGGAAAGAGTGGGAGGTGATAGCTGGAGAGTGAGATGTCGGCAACCGAGATTACGGAAAGGGTGCAGCCATTGGTAGTAATAATATCCAGGATGTCATGAGGGAATACATGGCTGAGGTAGGTTGCAGTGTGAGATCATTAAAGGAGAGACTATCAAAGAACTAAGAAGCTGCCGGAATGAAAGAATCTCTACATAGCTATTAAAACCACTAGATTTAAAAAAATAATCAAAAAATAAAATCATTAGACTTATGGCAGGGATAGTGTTGCACTGGGACGGTGAGCAGAGCTGAAATACTCAGTGAGTAAGGAAGTGACTGCCACCGGGAGGGGTGGGTTTCAAGGGCTGATGGGAGGATGGGTGACCTGGAAGTAGCAGCAAGAGTTAGGACGCCTCCACCACCTCCAGGCACTGAGAGGTGAGGGGTGCCGTTGAGGGAGTCTAGTGACCACTAGAGGGGTATGTGTTCAGGATGGTGTTTAGATCTCAGAGTGTCCTGGTCCTTTGGAACTAGATCACCTGAAGAGCTTTTATTTTCATTTCATTTCATTTTTTTAAGAGATTTTAAAATAATACAGATGTCTGGTGCCATCCCAGACCATTTAAGTAGGAATCTCTGAACATGTACGAGAGTCCCTGTTTCCTCACATCTGTCCAACGTTTGGTGTTATTAGATGTTTTGATTTTTGTACATCCCAGGTGTGGACAATGGTATCTCCTGGTTGTCTAAATCTGTATTTTCCCATATCCTAATGAGGATCCATTCCTTATATGTTTGATATATTTACTTTCCTGTTGTCCATCTCTTTATATCCTTTGCTAATCTCCCCGCATTGAGTTTGTTAGTCATTTTCCTATTGATTTGTAAGAACTCATTATATACTTTAGATATTAATCCTTTTGTAGTTATATGTGCTGCAAATATCTTTTCCCTGAATGCAGCTAGTCTTTTTTTTTTGTTCAGCAGATTTAGATTTTAATATAAATATTTAAGTTATCAATTTTATTTCTAGCAGTTTGTATATTTTATGATATAATTTTCATATAACTTGTTTTAAAGCTCTTGCTAGACACAAATATTTATTGATTGATTTTCCAGGGAAAGAGAAAGGCAGTATGTTAAAAAGTAAAAAGCATCAAAATAATGTTTTGCTTCTGTCTGTATTGGGATGGTACATTTGCCATCCTTAGACTGTTATTTTACTTACCCCACTATGACATTTTAAAAAAGATTTTATTTATTTATTTGAGAGAGGGAGAGAAAGAGAGAGAGCAGGGGAAGAAGCAGAGGGAGAGGGATAAGCAGATTCTGCATGGAACATAGAGCCTGATGTGGGGCTCAATCCCACAACTCTGAGATCATGACCTGAGCAGAAATCATGAGTCAGATGCTTAACCAACTGTGCCACCCAGGCACCTCGACACTGTTTTATTTTTTAAAAATAAGACCAATGCATATACACATTAAAAAATTAAAGGACATTAAAAAGGACAAAAGAGCATAAAATGGTGCAAAAAATTTCTCTCTTTTGGTTTTGCTCAAAGTATACATAATAAAAAACTATGCATATACCAGCATACTATGTAGACCCTTGTGTCAGTGTCCTGTGGCTGTCATAACAAATTCCCATAAACTGGTGGCTTACAATAACAGAGAGAGATTCATTCTCTCACAGTTCTGGAGGCCAGATGTCCAAAATCAAGGTGCTGGCAGGGCTGTTGGCCTCTGATGGTCCCAGACATTCCTTGGCTTGTAGCTGCTGTGCTCCAATCTCTGCTGGTTTCCCAGCCTGTCCTCTCTCTCTCTGTCTCTCCTGCGGGTGTGTGTCTTGTAGAGACACACGGTGTCTTCCAAGGCGGCCTGGTGGAGTGCTGAAGCACACAGATGCTGGGGACAGATCTTATCTGGGTTAAGGCCCCAGGCCTGGTACGCACAACCTAGGGCACTTACCTGTTGCTCCTTCTGCAGTTTAAGTGGAGATAATGATAGTACATATCTCACAGCACCTTTATGAGGGTTAAGTGAATTAATATTTGTAAAGTACTCAGAACAATGCCTGGCAAGAAGATAACCTAAGTAAATATCTCACAGATATTTACACAGATATTTATTGATTTACAATCAATTATATTGATTTTATGCAAATAATATCATGCTTTCCACACTTTTCTGCTCCTTTTTTTTTTTTCCACTTAAAAGTACATTTTGGGACCCCTGGGTGGCTCAGCGGTTGAGCATCTGCCTTTGGCTCAGGTCAGGATCCCGGGGTCCTGGGATCGAGTCCCACATCGGGCTCCTGTGGGGAGCCTGCTTCTCCCTCTGCCTATGTCTCTGCCTCTCTCTCTGTGTGTCTCTCATGAATGAATGAATGAATGAATGAATAAATAAAATCTTTTTTAAAAAAAGGACACCCTGACATCTTTCTACCTCAACATGTAAAAATGTAAGGCTTGTCTAGAATTCCAAAGCTCCTCACTATAATAACTTCTCTTCTGTGTCAAGCACTATTTTAGTCACTTTATATTCATCATCTTCCCTAAAAGTCACAAGTACTCCCAGTTTGGAGAAACGGAGACTCTCTGAGGTTAAGCAATTTGCCCAAGACCGCACAGCTGGAACTTGGTATTGTGAGTTCAGTCTAGTACTGTCTGTTCCACTGCCATCCTGTCTCTGTATAACCTGAACCCTGTGGGTTTTATCACCTCCCTAAGGACATTTCTCAGAATTATAACAGCCTCAACAGGAATAGTCAGTCGCCTTGTTCTCGAAAGCCAGCATTATGAAATGTCCTTATGAGCAGTTGTTAAATCATTCTACGATGTGATCAAATCTGCAGTGATGTGTCTGTGTGTGTGTGTGTGTGTGCACGTGTGTTGTGTATGTAAATATGTGTGCGTGTTGTCTTAAAGACTTCGGTCCAGTGTTGCTGAGATTCCCTTAAAACCCCAGCTGGCCCCTTTCTCCTCTGCCTGGTTCACAAAGCTGGTTTCCCAGAGTCACAGATACCTGCTGCTCCCTAGCTGTTGCTTTTGCTGGCCCACCAGACCCCTCCACCCCTTGCTGGCCCTCCCCAGGCCGGAGAAGACTTCCTGTTATGGTCAATGAGTAAGAATGAATAGTAAGAAAGCTAGCCTTTCCCTTCCTCCAGAAAGCAGAAGTGATTCTTACCCAAACATCTCACTTTATTACAGGCCAAAGTATAGTTTTTTTTTTTTTTAAGATTTTATTTATTCATGAGAGACACAGAGGGAGAGGCAGAGACATAGGCAGAGGGAGAAGCAGGCTCCCCAAAGGGAGCCTGATGCAGGACTCGATCTTGGGACCCCAGGATCATGACCTGAGCCAAAGGCAGATGTTCAGCCGCTGAGCCACCCAGGTGCCCCCAAACTGCAAGGTCTTAACTTGTTTTTTGGAAAGATGAGGTAATGCTAGACAGCAGGATTGATTATAGAATGATTGTTCAACTAATATGTTCAGTTCTTTACAGGCTCTTGATTAAGTGGAAAGTCTTGGGTATCCTGGCTGCCTGAAGTGTCTGGTTAGCTGGACACTTTCTTTTTGTATCAACCTTTGTTGATTGTTCTAAAATTATTCTAAATGGCCTTTAGAAAATTGATTTTCATTTAGTCCTGCAGCATGTCAGTGTCATTTATTATTCTAGAATTAAGAATTAATGCATCTCAGGGTCCCTGAGTGGCTCAGTCAGTTAAGCATCAGCCTTCAACTCAGGTCATGATCTCAGGGTCCTGGGATCGAGTCCCACATTGGGCTTTCTGCTCAGCAGGGAGTCTGCTTCTGCCTCTCCATCTGCCCCCTATTCATGCTCGCTCTCTCTTTCTCATATAAATCAACAAAAATCTTAAAAACAAAAAAAGAATTAATGCATCTCTTGACCCTTACTAGCTCTGTGACTTTGGGCAAATTCTGCAGCCTTTAAGGCTTTGTTTCCTCATCTACAAAATGGGCACAATCATAATATCTACTTCGAAGACTCGTTATCACCATCAAATGCAATAATGGCATATAAAGCCAATAACACAGTGTGTGACACACAATGAAAGCCCAATCAACGTGATTAATAGTAAATAATAATAATAATAATAATTAGTGGATCTGGGCTGCTGAAGTGGCTCAGCGGTTGAGTGTCTGCCTTTGGCTCAGGGCATGATCCTGGGGTCCAGGGATCGAGTCCTGCATTGGGCTCCCTGCAGGCAGCCTGCTTCTCCCCCTGCTTGTGTCTCTGCCTCTGTCTCTGTGTCTCTCATGAATAAATAAATAAAATCTTTTTTTAAAAAAAAAAGAATTAATGGATCTAATAATACCAAACATTGGTCAGAACATGGGGGGGGGGGAAGAACATGGGGAAAGAGGATGCAACTTCCCCCAGGTGTGGCTATGTACACACATATCAACTACTAAAATCTCCTTGAAAGTTGATTTTTCCAAAAAACAAATCCTGGACCTAAGCTTATTTTACTTGGAGGCATGGCACCTCATCCAGCTAAAAGCATGCTCCAAAATTGCTTGATAGGGGTGGTTGCAATTCTTTTGGAAATGTTAAATCCGCTGCCAATAGAAAACAGGCAATGTTCATTCAATAACTACCCTGGTGACAATGTAACATTCCTGCTGCAAACTCTTACAGATCAGTCTCACCTTAGAAAAACCATTTTTCTTCACCTGGTCCTAACCTGTGCGCTCCTACGAGTTTAAAAACTGGTCCGCAGCCGCTCAAACCTTGCTGACCCACCTGCGTTTCAGGGGACCTTTGAAAAGGAAATCCCTACGCAGGGGTAATTCCAGGAAGGCTCAACAGATGGCACAAAACCATCTCTGTGGTGTCACTTCCCTGAAACCCAGAACTTGGCCTTTTGTCATGCACTTACTTCCCCGGGGGCCTGTGGCTTACTTTCTCTTTCTTCTAAGCAAGAGACGTCTAGGTAAGTAAACTGGCTTTTGTGGCTCTTCCAGATTACGGCTCCCACACTTCAACTATGCGAGAAAATGCCAAAGGCGACACCGGAGGCAGGTAACGCTTCTTTGACATTTTTGCCGGATGAGTTTAAGTGCCCTTTTAGAGGGGCCGTGGATGTCCTTTGCAATTACAAGGACAAAAAAGCAGGTGGCTCGGGGCTGTCTTGAGAAGACGGTAAAGAGACGGAGCCCTTGCAGCCGCAGCTCCGCGGAAACCCCGAGCGGTGTTCCTGCCTGGGTTTGGGGCTGCGCTCCCCAGCCCCCTGCAGCGCCGCGGCAGGGCGGCCGCCCCGGGGCAGCCAGCACCCGGCGTGGGGGTCCCAGCAGACGCGAGCGGGAGATCGCCCCCGTCTCAGGGGACCCTAAGTTGTCCTTGGATAGCTGTCGCTAATGCAGAAGCATCCTGGAGATGCTGTGGGCGCTGTTCCTCTCGCTGTGCCCGGCTCCCCACGCGGGGACAAGCCCGTCCTAAGCCGAGGGAGTGGCCGGGAAGGGTCTCGAACCGCCTGCTTCCAGGTCTGGCCGCTGGCCTCGGACCAACACGGCAGAGCCTTTCTTGCACAGCAGGTGACCTGACTGTGCCCTCGCGCTCCCTCACCTCAGTGTTTTGTCCATCGTGTCTTTTTGGTGGTTTTTAATTTTCATAGATCCTATCCACCCAAGGTTTTTTTTTTTTTTTTTTTCTCCTCCCCCTTGAAGTAGAGCCTCTTCTGTCTTTTTCTCCCTCCCTTTCTTTGATGCAATAAAGGAAAAAAAACAAAACAAAAACACCTTTTACCTTTTATCTCTGCTTACTTCCTGTGAAAACAAATTATGAACTCTCTGGCCGACTGCTTCCCTCCCCGCCCCACCCCCCTTTTTTCCCCTGCTACTTTCTTTTGCTTAAATAGAAAAGCTCCTGGCCGGCTTGTTAAGAGGAGACACTAGGGACTGCTTGAGGATATAAAAGCCCTTGGAGGAGTAGTGTGTGTGTGTGTGTGTGTGTGCATGTGTGTGCACGTGTGTGCGTGTGTGTGCATGTGTTGGGGGGGGGCAGGCTGTTCTCAGGCACCTGGTCAACCTTCCTACACGGTGGCTACGTTTCAGTCCCCCATCACCGCACCGTGGAGGGACCTCGCGGAGCTTCTCATCCACGAGTGTCAACTACCTAGTACCCCGGGGAAGCAGTGCTCCGGAGTTATCAATATTCCAAATGATATAGACATGTTTCTTTAAATATAAAATATTTTTGCATTAGCTATATTTTGAGACAAATCTTTCGAGTTAAAAAAATGTTCAAGGGACGCCTGGGTGGCTCAGCGGTTGGGCGCCTGCCTTGGGCTCAGGTCGTGATCCTGGTCCTGGGATCGAGTCCCGCATCGGGCTCCTGCATGGAGCCCACTTCTCCTCCTTCTGCGTCTCTGCCTCTCTGTGTCTCTCATGAAGAAATTAATAAAATCTTTTTTTAAAAAGTTCAAAATTAGAAATTTTGCAAATACGTATAAAAATGTAAGAAAGAAAATGAAATTTATTTATGATTCAGAGATAACCACGATTAGCATTTGGTGTATTTATTTCTTCCCGTTCTCTTTTTCCCGAGGCTTGTGTATTTTGTCAGGTTTTAATCATATTTTACAAAATTACAGTTCAACTACATATACGATTTTGTGTTCTTTTACTCATTATATTAGTTATAAATTACAAATATAAATTAATATAAATATAAATTATATTTACATAACATTATATTACTTCAAAAGTACAATATTTGAGGCTGCATGCTATCCCTTGTTATAGGTATATAATAGCTGACTAAACCATTTTCTACACTAGATATTATCATTTTTTTCAATTTTTCTTCATGTCACAAGCATTTTTCATAGTAATATTTTTATGTGTATTTCTGATAATTCCTTTTGGATAGAATCCTGAGAAATGGAATTGTTAAAATAAGGATAAGCATGTTTTTTAAGGAATTTACATTTTGTACTAATTTTTCATTTCTGCCAGTAGTAAACAAGAGTTCTTATTTTACTCACACCTACCAATACTATATTTTTTAATTCTTCCAACTTAGTAGGTAAAAATAATCATACTTTGGGATCCCTGGGTGGCGCAGTGGTTTAGCGCCTGCCTTTGGCCCAGGGCGCGATCCTGGAGACCTGGGATCGAATCCCACGTCGGGCTCCCGGTGCATGGAGCCTGCTTCTCCCTCTGCCTATGTCTCTGCCTCTCTCTCTCTCTCTCTCTCTCTCTCTCTCTGTGTGTGTGTGTGACTATCATAAATAAATAAAAATTTAAAAAAAAATCATACTTTTTTTAATCTTTAAGAAACAATTCCCATTTGATTCACTTTCTTTTATGCTTAAATGTATTAAATTATAGCCATCCTAATATTCCCTTTGTAAATGCTTCATCCTATATCTCCAAAAGAAATATGTTTTCCTACATGGCCAAAGAACATTATCAAAAATTAACATTTATAATTTTTTAATAGAACCTAATGCTAATCCATCTTTTTTTTTTTTTTTTTTTTTTTTAATTCATGAGAGACACACAGAGAGAGGCAGAGACATAGGCAGAGGGAGACTGATACAGGACTTGATCCCAGGATCTGGGATCACCACCTGAGCCAAAGGCAGACAGTCAACTACTGAGCTACCCAGAGCCCCCTGGTGGGTCCATCTTAAAATTCCTTCTCTCCTTATTATTCAAGTAACTTCTTTGCTGGGTCTGTCTAAACTGAGATCCAATCCAAAAACATGATTTATCTAGATGCTATGTCCTGTTTTATTTTAATATGCATTTTTAAAAATTCAAGTATGGTTGACATGCAATGTTACATTAGTTTTAATACGTTAGTATCAGTTCACAACATAATGATTCAACAAGTCTAAATGTTATGCTGTGCTCACCACAAGTGTTGTTACCATCTGTCACCATATGACACTATTACAATAACATTGACTATATTCCCTTTGATATACCTTTTATCACCTTGACCTATTCATTCCATAACTGGAAGCCTGTACCTCCCACTCCCCTTTACCCATTTTGCCCATCTTCTCAACCCTTCTCCCTTCGGCAACCTCCAGGTTGTTCTCTGTATTTATGGGTCTGTTTTCTACTTTTTTTTTGTTTATTGATTTATTTTGCTTTTTGAATTCCACATATAAGTGAAATCATATGGTATTTGTCGTTCTCTGACTTAACTTCACTTAGCATTATAGGTCTGTGCCTGTTGTTGCAAATGGCAAGTAATAATTATGGTTGAGTAACATTCTATTGTATAGCTATACCACATCTTCTTTCTCCATTCACCTATGGATAGACACTTGAGTTGCTTCTATAATCTTGACTTTTGTAAATAATGCTGCAGTAAACATAGGGAGCATTTTTATTTTATGTGATATTGGACATAATTCATATTATTAACTATTGATTTTTATTTTTTAAGCTCATAATGTGCTCTTCGTTTAAATATTTATTGTTATTTTTTAATTAATTAATTGCTTTTTTATAGACAGCAAGCACGAGTAGGGGGAGGGGCAGAGGGAAAAAGAGAGAATCTTAAGCAGGCTTCACATCTAGTGTAGAGCCCAATGGGAGGGCTCTGTCTCATGACTCTGAAATCAGGACCTGAGCTGAAATCAAGAGTCAGATGTTTAAGTGACTGAGCACCCAGGCACCCCAATAATGTGATCTTCTTAATTTTGAATCTAGAAATTTGAAGAATACAGATAACAGCTAAGAGGAAAATAAAACTCCCTTATAATCTTACCAGGTAGAGATAATTACTTAGTATCTTGATATGTATCTTAATTTTCCCACGTATATCTATACATAGTTATTGCTGTACATTCAAAAAATAAACTTTTTGTCACTTACACATAGTGTACAGTTTCCCATGGAATTAGGTTTTCACTATTTTTAAAGGCCACACTGTAATATTTACTTATATGGAGATAATTATAATTTGCTTGACAACCCAGTAATTTTCGATGATTAGATTTCTTTTTCAAAAATTTTGTGCTGACCACTTTATTGTACTCTTTTACTGGTCCTAACAGTTTTTCCCTTACTTCTCTTGGATCTCCCACACTAACAATCATATAATCTAAAAATAGTGATAATTTTATTTTCTGCATTCCAATATTTCTGTCTCTCATTCCCCTCCTACATCTTAATTATAATGGCTAGAACTTCTAGAACAATGTTAAATAATAGTGGACATTCTTGACATTGAATTTAACAGAAATGCCTTGGGAGTGTGATATTTAAGTTAGACACTTTATATATTTTATATGAAGCTTTCAAAGTATCTTTTCAATATCTACTTTATTTAAAGTCGTATTTTTAGTCAAAGGTGAATGCTGGAATCTAGCGAGTGAATTTTTAGCATCTGTGGAGATGCTCATCTGTTTTTCTTAGTTTATCTATTGATGTATTATCATCATAGATTTGCTAATAATAACAAGCCATTCTTACAATATAAAAAATCCTAATCAATCATTACATGTTATCCCTTCAGTAAAGAGCTAGATGGATTTCTTCATTCTGAGCTTTTCCCCACCACCAAATGATTGGAATTTATCTCTTTTATTTGTATTTTCAAGTAACTATTCTTAATTTTATAATATACGTACTTAAAGTTGCATTTTTCTAATATCTTCAATTAATTGGTATCTATCTGTAGATTCTCCCCAGTCAGGCAAGGATCATAGCATGCTTTTTGTTCACTCTGTCCATCTCCCCCACTGTCTACTAATTTCCCTTGTGATTGTTGGCAATTTTAATTCCACGTTGTTATTAAAATTTTTGTCATCAATATTTATTGGAATTTAGCACTGAATTTTCCTACCTTTTTTTGCAAAGTATTGCTTCTTGCATTCTCTTTATTGCTTTTTTTTGTTAGGGAGTCAGTTTATTTTTCAGAGGATAGTCTATCCTCTGGTAATTCAGACAGTGGATCTGTCTTCCATATCTTTTAGGATTTCTTTTATGTATTTCATCACTTTGGGCTCATGTGCTGTGCTTTGGTCGTCTATCTCACTAATTCTCACATCATCAGCATTGCCACTCTGCAATTCAACTCACACAAAGTGTTTTCCATCTTAGTTATTAGGTTTTTAATTTCCATGATTCCTGCTCCATTCTCTTTTAAGATTCTTATCTCTCTCTAAGGATATCTATCTATTACCAATGGCTATTCTATCCTTTTACCTCTGTTTCCTTGGGTGTTAACTTCTATCTTGAGTTTGGTTCCTTTCTATTCTGGTGCTTGTTTTGTAAGTGTCATACTTTTTGATTGTACAACCCAAATTGTGGTTGAAGCTCCATGTCAAACTGCTTGTTGATCTCTTTTCACAGCCTATTCATCAGAAAGGTGGAACAAACTAGTCTGTATTAATTTTATATTGCTGTTGTAGCAAATTACCACAAATTTAGTGGCTTAAAAAACACATCTGGTATCTTACAATTCTGTAAATTAGTATTCCAACATAGGCCTTGTTGGGCTTATATAAAGATGTTGGCAAAGCTGCATTCCTTCTGTAGGCTCAAGGGGAGAATCTATTTACTTGCCTTTTTGAGTTTCTAAATGCTACCTGCCTTTCTTGGCGGATGATCTCTTCCTCATGACAACTCAAGTTCTCACATCACAGCACTCTGACCTCCTCTTCTGTCTCCCTTTTTTTTGTTTTTAAGGACCCTTGTGATTACATTGATTCCATTTGAATAATCCAGGACAACCCTCTTATTTAAGGTCAGTGGATTGGGAAATTTTATTCCATTTTCACCTTGAATTCCTTTTCCATGTAATAGCATATTCACAAGTTCTGGGATTAGGAGGTGGACATCTTTTAGAAGCTAGTACTCCATCATAGTCCAATCTATTTGTGATTCTCAGAGACTTCTCTTGGGGTCAGTTCCCGTAAAGACTTCTCTTCCTGACTTTAAATGTGTGTGTGTGTGTGTGTGTGTGTGTGTGTGTGTGTATTTTCTCCCCCAGCATTTAGGGGATTTAGGGTGAGAAGAGGAGACTAGAGTATGTGCACAACACATTGTTGACACTAAGAAATTTTAATGTTTGTAATTGAAAACGTGATTTTCTTGATCCAGAAAATGTTTAGAACATATAAAACAGTGGTTTAAAGAATTTATTCTGGGGATGCCTGGGTGGCTCAGTGGTTAAGTGTCTGCCTTCAGCTCAGGACATGATCCTGGAGTCCTGGGATCAAGTCCCACATTGGGCTCCCTGCATGGAGCCTGCTTCTCCCTCTGCCTATGTCTCTGCCTCTCTCTCTCTGTATCTCTCATGAATAAGTAAAATCTTAAAAAAAAAAAAAATAAAAACATTTATTCTATAGTCTGAAAAATGACTTATGAATTTCTGCTTTGTGGTATTTATTTAAAAATTTATTTGACTAAAGAGTAAATATTAACAAGTGCTCCATGAAACCTGGGGACTTAGATATACAATATTCTTTTTATATAGGTTCAGTATTTCTATTCAATCCTTTATTATTTTATTCAAATCCTCTTATGCTTATCTTATGCTGCTTGATCTAATTGTGACCGAGGAATGCACCGTCTTCACTATCAATATCTCCTTGTGTTTTTAGCATTTTTACTTTGTAAATTTTGATGCAGTTATTCATTGTGTAAGTGTCCTTATCTGTTATATTTTCATTGTGAGCTAGCTATTTGTTTTAACCAGTATGAAGGAGTAGCTTCTCTTATTCTCATTGCCCAATTCTTTGATACTTTGACCTAATGGAGTATTACATATACAAACTGCAACTCTTGATGAATAGCGCCCCTTAGCGTTCTTATCTTTGCACTCTTTACAAGTATTGTATGGCTTACACATCTCAGAATGCAATAGGTACCCACTCTCAAGTCCCTCCCTACCTCTTGTTTAGTTCTTTTTCCCTCTCTGGATTTGAAATATAATTAACACATAACACTGTGTAAATTTAAGATCTACAGTGTGATAATTATATATATATCTTATTTATAAATATATATATATTTATTACAAAATGGTTACCACAGTTAACACATCCATGACCTCACATAATGACCTTTTATTTTAGGTTGTGAGAATCTGCTCTCTTAGCAATTCTTGAGTATATAATATGCTACTGTTAACTATAGTTACCAGGCTGCATATTAAATTTCCAGAACTCATTCATATTATATCTGGAAGTTTTAACCTTTAACCAACATCTCCTTATCTCTCCCTGTCTTTGAGCCCTTGGGATCCCTTTTCTACTCTATTGGTTTGGCTTTTTTAAGATTTTCATACAAGTGAGTTCATAGTATTTATTTTTCTCAGCCTGACATTATTTCACTTAGCATAATGCTCTCAAGTTTCATCCATGTTTTCACAAGTGGCAGGCTTTCCTTCTGTCTATGGCAAAGTAATATTCCTTCGCCATATATATATATATATATATATATATATATATATATGTGTGTGTGTGTGTGTGTGTGTGTATTTTTTTTCACATTTTCTTTACCCTTTCATCTGTCATTGGACACCTATGTTGTTTCCATGTCTTGGCTATTGTGAATAATGCTGCAATGAGTATGGCGATGTATGGTTTTGAGACAGTGATTTCATTGCCTTTGGATATATGCCCAGAAGTGGGATTGCTGGATATATGGTAATTCTATTTTTAATTTTTTGAGGAAACTACTGTTTTCCACAATGGATGCACCAATTTACATTCCTACCAATGGTGCACAAGGGTTCCCTTTTCTCCACATCCTTGTCAACACAAGTTATCTTTTATCTTTTTGATATCCATTCTAACAAACATGAGGTAACAGCTCATTGTGGCTTTGATTTGCATTTCCCTAATGACCAGTGATGTTGAGCATCTTCTGATGTACTAGTTGGCTATTTGTATGTCTTCTTTCAAAAAATGTCTATTCAGGTCTTCTGTCCATTTTTAAGTCAAAAAAATTTTTAATGTATTATTATTATTTGCTATCGAGTTGTCTGAGTTCCTTATATATTTTGGATATTAATCCTTTATCAGATAATATGACTGAAAAAATTTCTCCAATTTTATAGGCTGACTTTGCATTTTGCTGCTTGTTTCTTTGGTTGTACAGATGCCTTTTAGTTTGATGAAGTCTCATTTGTTTATTTTTGGTTTTATTGCCTAAGTTTTTGGTATCAGGTCCAAAAAATTATTGCCAAGACCAATGTCTGGGAGCTTTCTCTCTATATTTTCTTCTAGGAACTTTATGATTTCAGGTCTTATAATTAAGTTTTTAATCCATTTGGAATAAGTTTTTTGACAGTAGAATAAGATAGGGGTTCTATCTTACATGTGTATATCCAGTTTTCCCAACACCATTCACTGAAGAGACTACACTTGCCTTATCAAATATTTTTTACTCCACTGTCAAATATTAGTTGACTATATATATGCATGGGTTTATTTTTGGGCTCTTGATTATGTTGCATTCATCTGTGTGTCTGTTTTTATCCCAATACCATACTGTTTTGATTACTACAATTTTGTAGTATAGTTTGAAATCAGGAAGTGTGATTCCTCTAGCTTTGTTCTGTCTTAGGATTGCTTTGGCTAGTTGGAGTCTTTTGTAATTTCATATGAACTTTAGAATTTTTTTTTCACTTTTCTGAAAAATGCCATTGGAATTTTAATAGAAATTGCACAAAATCCATGGCTTTGGATACTGTGAAAAATTTAACAATATAATTCTTCTGATCCATGAATACAGGATATCTTTCTATTTATTTGTGTCTTCTTCCACTTCTTTCATCAATGTCTTAAAGTTTTCAGGATATAGGTCTTTTACCTCCTTGGTTAAAATAATTCCCAGGTATTTAATCTTTTTGATGCATTTGTAAATGAGATTTTTCTTTCATTTCTTTTTCAGAGAGTTTGTTGTTAATACATAAATATGCAACTATTTTTATGTTGGTTTTGTATCCTGCAGACTTACTGAGTTTAATAGTTCTAACAGTTTTTTAATGAAGTCTTTCAGACTCTCTACATATAAGATCATAGATCTGCAAACAGAGATGCAAACAGAGAGAGAGAGAGACAAAATTCCTTCCCATCTTTTGTCAGGGAGTCTATTTTCCTGAGGCAAAGCTTGAGTATGCCAGGGTTTTTTAAATTTGGCTCCTGATACCTTTTCATGCGTGTAGATGCTTTTGGATCCCACCATTAATTTTCCATCCTTCTTTGTTTTTGGTTGCAAGGTGGGTTTTAAAAGTTTCTGTGTTTTCATGGGCGTTTTGGTGGCAATTGGAAGAGGCTCTAGAAGAGGAGTAGTGAGGGATGTTTAAAGATTTTATTTATTTATTTATTTATTTATTTATTTATTTATTTTAGAGAGAGAGAGTGTTGTGTGTGTGAGTGGTGGAGGGGGAGGAAAGAGGGTGAGGGAGAGGAAAGGGGAAAGAATCTAAAGCAGACTCTGCACTGAGCCGAGGTGGGGCTTGATCTCATGACCTTGAGATCATGACCTAAGTCGAAACTAAGAGTTCGATGCTTAATCAACTGAACCACCCAGACACCCCTAGGGACTTTTAGCCATATGCCATTATTTTTTAAAGATTTATTTATTTGTTTGTTTGTTTATTTATTTATTTATTTATGATAGACAGAGAGAGAGAGAGGCAGAGACACAGGAGGAGGGAGAAGCAGGTTCCATGCTGGGAGCCTGTCGCGGGACTTGATTCCGGGACTCCAGGATCACGCCCTGGGCCAAAGGCAGGTGCTAAACCACTGAGCCACCCAGGATCCCCCCATATGCCATTTTGTAATGAAATTCTCTAGACAGAAGAGTTTTACTCTTCCAAAGAATGGTTGATTGAGACCCTATTTATCTCTTAACTATTTACTATTTCCAATGTGCCCTCAGGTAATGAACAGTGGATCCTTTTGTTAATAAAACTGAACAAGTAGTCAAAATCTGCTTTCAATTTTTTCTGCTCCACAAGGCCCTACTTAAGTAATGTTGTCTACTCTTATCTCCTGGGAGCTTCTAGATGTTTACATGTGTAGATCAGTCCCTGAATAGGGTAGAATGAACCTCATATTCCAACCCTTTTACCGGTCCCAAGTATGGCATCTGTTCCTGCACCTGCCTCCACCCGTCAGACAGGTAATCTTTTCTCATTCACTAAGCATCAGTATCATGAACATCGATGACTATAATCTGTTGTACAGTGAGACTTTCTGGGCTCTGGGAAAACTGTTATCTCTTACACATGGCAGCTTCAAATTGACATGCTTTCTGATTTCTTCAATGTACTTTTTAATATTTCACTCTTTTCCTGTTTTATCAGCATGTCAACTGTAGGAACTTGATGTTTTCAGATTATCCAATGCCAGATCTTGTCACGTTCAATTTGTTGCTTTTGGGCTAATGTGAATTGGAAAAAAACACATATCCATTTTTATGGGAATTGTGTCAAAGATCCTGTGACTAAAAAGATTTCCTGTGACCACAAAGGGTGGAGTACAAATGTGATCTCATCTGCCTCTTCCCACTCTGTAAGAGTACCTCTAATATCTACCTGTAGGTGGTTCTAGGTAGGTGTGGCTGTAAAGACTCTGGTGTAGGTGCAGGATGCTGCCCTGTGAACATCACAGCTGCCATTGCTGCTCTTAGGATGCTGCGGAGGGAGTAAGGCAGCTGTGGGGCCTGTCTGTCCTGCTAGCTTTTGTTCCCTACAAGGGCTTTTAAGTGCTTTTCCATGCAGATCAGAGCTGGAATGGTATAGACTCATGAGTGTATGTCTTAGTTTCTGGGATTAGCTTCTTCTTTTTTTTTAAGATTTTACTTATTTATTCATGAGAGACAGAGACATAGGCAGAGGGAGAAGCAGGCTCCCTGTAGGGAGTCTGATGTAGGACTCAATCCCAGAACCCTGGGATCACCAACTGAGCCAAAGGCAAACACTCAACCACTGAGCCAGCCAGGTACCCCCGGGACTAGCTTCTGCTTGACCTTTTGCAAAATTATAGTCCCACTGTTTTGTCTCAGTCACAAACATGGGATCCATGGGCTGGTGTGCCCTCAGCCAGTCATTAATGCCCAGTTTGGCATATATTAATCATACCTACTCAGATGGCTCCATGAACAGTGGTATCATCTCTGCTAGCCCAGCTACGACTGGTTTTAGTGAGGTCCAATTCATGGAAGTGGAGATGGTTCTTCATTGTGACACAAATTTGGCCTTATTCCAGTCTTCACCTTCACAAAAGGATTTATCCTGTCATGTACCAAAGAGATTTAGGCATCAAGCCACAGGTGGATGCACCTTCCAATCCTTCACCATTCCTTTTTTAAAAAGATTTGTTTTTATTTGAGGGAGAAAGTGTGTGAGCATGAGCTGGGGGAGGAGCAGAGGGAGAGAGAGAATCCTCAGGCAGACTCCCTACTGAGTATGGAACCCCTTAGCATGGACCCTGAGATCAAGACCTGAGCCAAAATCAGAAACTGGATGCTCAATCAATTGAGCCACCCAGGTGCCCCTCCCCCAATCCTTTTAACTCATGTTGCCTTGACTGATCTTAGCTGAGGACCTGAAAGTCTGGCCAAATGAGTGCATGGTTTCTCAATGACCACCAGGAGTTTATCTCAGGTTCATCTAATCATTCACACCAACAAGCCCTAATAGGCCACACTGTTCACTTTCTTGGAAAGATGTAGGAGAGGAAATATAGCATAGGCTTCTTACTTTGTACTTACAGTTCATATATAGTCCTTTTTTTTTTTATTTTTATTTATTTATTTTTTTTCATATATAGTCCTTTTAACATGGATACTATTTACCATTCAAGAGTCATTTTTACCAAAAAGTAGTGTTTTCTGGTAACATAGTGGACATTCTACATGTGTCAGATTATCAGAAAAGAGCTAGAAAGTTAATCGTAGGTCAGATTAATCACTGGAGCAAGAGATAGATAGATAGATTGTTAACCCTTTACCCATGAGAAGTCACTGGTTGCAACAGATGGCTGAGTTTAGTGCCAAATTGAATACTGGTGTAAACTCTTGAGAATGTCTTATAGTTTCTGGGAATAACTCCTTGATTGCCCTTTTGTAAAATTTTAAATTATCACACTGAGTGATATAACATTTTGGAGGGATAAAGGAGTGCCCTTTAAAAGAGAATAAAATATCCTCTAAGTCCAATGAAAACAGACCATAAAAAAAAAAAAAAAGAAAACAGACCATAGTCATGTAGTTAACTTTTAAGACAATTGACTTAATACCATTGTCCAGTAAGTGAATGCCTGTGCTTCTTCAGAAACCATTTCTATTAATACCTTCTTCTTCTCCTTCTCCCCCCTACTTTTTAAAATCCATTTTGATTTTATTTTTGTGTATGGTATTATAAGTGGCTCAGTTTTCCTAAAACCATTCGTTGAAGAGACTGCCTTTTCCCTATCGTATAATCTTACCTCTGTTATTGTAGATGAATGGACCATATAAATGTGGGTTTATTTCTGGGCTCTCTATTCTGTTCTATTGATCTATGTGTCCATTTTTGTGCCAGGATCATTTTTTTTTATTACTACAGCTTTGTAGTATATCTTGAAATCTGAGACTGTGATACCTCTGCTTTGTTCTTCTTTCTCAAGGTTGCTTTGGCTATTCAGGGTCTTTTGTTGTTCCAAACAAAGTTTATTTGTTCTAGGTCTGTGAAAAATGATGTTGGTATACTGATAGAGATCTCATTAAATCTATAGATTGCCTTGGGTGAAATGGACATTTTAATAATATTGATTCTTCCAATTCCTGAGCATGGAATATTTTAAAATTTTTGTGTCATCTTCAATTTCTTTCATCAATGTTTTATAGTTTTTGGAGTACAGATCTTTCACCTCCTTCGTTAAGTTTATTCCTGGGTATTTTATTATTTTTGGTGCAATTGTAAATGGGATTGTATCTCTTAAATTCAAATTGGACAACATAGAAGAAATGGGTAAAATCCATTTGTAACCTTCCAAAACTAAATCAGAAAGAAATAGAAAATTTGAACAGACTGATTACTAGCAATAAAATTGGATGAGTAATAATAAAAAAAAAACTCCCAAAAAACAAAAGTCCAAGAGCAGATGGGTTCACAGACAAATTCTACCAAACTTTAAAGAAACGTTAATATCTGGTCTTCTTAAACTATTCCAAAAAATGAAAGACAAAGAAAAGCTTCCAAGTTCTTTCTGTGAGGCCAGCATTACCCTGAAACCAAAACCAAAAAAACGACACCACACACAGAAAAAGAACTACAAGCCAATATCTCTGATGAATATAGATGCAAAAATCCTCATCAAATATAAGCACGCTGAATCTAATAATCATTTTTTAAAAATCATTCACCACTATCAAGTGGGATTTATTCCAAGGATGTAAGGATGGTTCAGTATTTGCAAAGTAATCAACGTGATACAGCACATCAAGAGAAAGGATAAAACCATATGATCATCTCAATAGATGCAGAGAAAGCATTTGAAAAGTATAACATCCATTCATGATAAAAATCTCAGTCAAAGTAGGTTTACAGAGAACAAACCTCAACATAATAAAGACCTTATATGCAAAACCCACAGCTAGCATCATACTCAATGGTAAAAATCTGAGAACTTTTTCTGTAAAATCAGAAACAAGACATGATGTCCATTCTCACCATTCTTATTCAACATGGTACTGGAAATCCTAGCCATAGTAATCAGATAAGAAAAAGAAATATAAGGCATCCAAATTGGCAAGGAAGAAGTACAATTTTCACTATTTACATAAGGCATGATACTGTATATAGAAAACCCTAAAGAGTCCCCCCAAAACTACTAGAGTTATTAAATAAAGTCAGTAAAATTGCAGCATAAAAAATTAATATACAAAAAAACTTGCATTTCTATATACTTCTCTTTTTAATGGACTCCATTTTTAAAGAGAAGTTTTAGTTTTATAAAAAAATTGAGCAAATAGTCCAGGAGAGTTCCTATGTACCCCTTCTCCACAGTATACAGCTTTTCCTATTACAAAATTTTGCATCAGTCAGGCACATTATAATTGATATATTATTGTTAACTAAAGTCTATGATTTACACTTAGATTCAGGCTTTGTGCTGTATAGTTCTATGGGCTTTGACAAATGCAGAAGTTCATATATCCACAATTGCAATATCATATAGAATAGTTTTACTGTCCTAAAAAATCCTCTTTGTCCTGGTTATTCATCTCTCTCTTCTCCCAAACACTAGCAACCATTGATCTTTGTATTTTATCTTTAGTTCTGCCTTTATAAAAATGAATGCCATAGAGTTGGGATAGAAGGCATGCAAATAAATTAGAAACTATTATCCATTTATAGAAGAAAAAAAGAAAAGAAGAAAGAGAAGTAACACTACCCAACTTCAAGACTTCCTGTATACAAGACAGTATGGTATTGGTGAAAGAATGGACAGAGAAGTCAATGAACCAGAATGAAAAACTCAGAAACAGGCTGACACAAATATAGCCAACTGGTCTTTGACAAAGAAGCAAAGCAATTCAGTAAAGAAGATAGTCTTTTCAATAAGTGGTGCTGGAACTATTAGACATCCACATGCAACAACAACAACAACAACAACAAAGAGGGAAGGATCTAGACACAGACCTTACACTTTTCACAAAAATTAGCCCCACATGGATCATAAATCTAAATGTAAAATATAAAACTAGAAAATTTCTAGTGGATAATATAGGAGAAAATCTAGGCGACCTTGGTATAGAGATGATCTACATCAAAAGCATAATCCATGAAAGAAAACATTGTTAAGTTGAACTTCATTAAAATTAAAACTTTCTACTTTAAAAGATGCCATTAAGACATGAAAAGATAAGACTCTAGCTTGGAGAAAATATTTACACAACACAATCTGGTAAAGGACTTGTGTTCAAAATATATAATGAACTCTTAAGTTCAGCAATAAGAAAATAACACAGTTTAAAAATGGAGAAAAGAAAAAAAACAAAAACAATAAAATAAAAATGGAGAAAAGATCTGAACAGAGACTTCACCAAATAGCAAATTAGCATATGAAAAGATACTCAATATCATACGACATAAGAGAATTGCTAATTAAAACAATGGGATACCATTAGCTCTCTGTTGATGCATTGCCTCAATGTTTAACCAGGCTATTTGCAACTTTGCCCTAGCCTTCACTTTCTGTTTTCACAAAGCCAAAGGTCAGCCAGGGGTGAAAGTTTAGGATTTTCTTAGGTCTTTTGAGCATGCAGATAGCCCTGGACACATGTGTGGCTTTCTAGATTTCCTGGTATACGTGGAGCTTTCCAAATATTTTTCTCTCCTGTGTTTCTTTTCCAGCCTCTTCCTTCCCTGGCTTTTGGGTGTGTGTGCTGTTTGTCCCATTTGTTATTCCTTGTTCCAGGTGCCTGTGGCTGGTACGTTTGCCTTTAAAGATTTTCAATAAACATTACCCAGGAGACTGTTCCAGTCCTGAGAAAGTTCTGAAGAGGGTTAAACAAAGCTAAGCCCCTGAGTGGATCCCTCAGAGAGTGCCCAGACAGGATAAAACCCAGAACCATAAATATTCGGTAACAAGATCTGTATTGCCTCCCCTGGAACCAGCAAGCTGCATAACTGGGAAAAATATCACACTTAATTATGTGGACAGAAATGACTCTGATAGTGAATGAAAAGATCATTGAGATTTTGTGTTTAGAAAGTGGAGGTTTGAGGAGCAATCATTCAAAATTTATACATCTTAATGTGTGTTATATATTTTATTTATTTATTTATTTTTTAAATGTGTGTTATATTTTTAGAATTTGGATACATATCAAGATGCTCTGAAGAACAGCAACAACCCTTTGGGGAATAGTCATTTCAACATCATGATCAAAGACAAAGACTCTATCACTGGAAGCTTCCATTTTGTGTACATTGTGACCTTAATAGTTGGAACCATAATCCAATTCTCTGATGAAAGTGAATTTACAGTAGACATGTCAAATATGAACCTTACTCATGTCCCAGAAGACCTGCCACCAAAAACCAAAATCTTAGATATGTCTCAGAACAATATATCTGAGCTTCACCTCTCTGACATGAGCTATCTCTCAGGACTAAAAATATTGAGAATTTCTCATAATAGAATCTGGTGGCTTGATTTTAGCATTTTCAAGTTCAACCAGGATTTGGAATATTTGGATTTATCTTACAATCAGTTACGGAACATGTCCTGCCATCTTATCAGGAGTCTCAAGCATTTAGACCTCTCATTCAATGACTTTCATGTCCTGCCCATCTGTAAGGAATTTGGCAACTTGACACAACTACAATTCTTAGGTTTAAGTGCTACAAAGTTACGGCAATTAGATCTGCTACCAATTGCTCATTTGCATCTAAGTTATATCCTTCTGGATTTACAAGGTTATTATGCAAAAGAAAGTGAAAAAGGAAGTCTTCAAATTCTAGATACAAAAACACTTCATCTTGTTTTTCATCCAAATCAGTTATTCTCTGTCCAAGCAAACATGTTAGTTAATAATTTAGGGTGCTTACAACTGACTAATATTAAGTTGAATAATGACAACTGTCAAGTTTTAATTCAATTTTTATCAGAACTCACCAGAGGTCCAACTTTACTGAATTTTACTCTCCAACATGTGAAAACAACTTGGAAATGCTTGGTTAGAATTTTTAAATTTCTTTGGCCCAAACCTGTACAATATCTCAATATTTATAATTTAACAATAGTTGAAAGCATTAATAAGGAATATATTCATTATCCTAAAACAGCACTGAAAGCATTGAAAATAGAGCATGTTAAAAATGAAGTTTTTCTTTTTTCACAGACAGCGTTATACACAATTTTTTCTGAGATGAACATTATGATGTTAACCATATCAGACACACCTTTTATACACATGCTTTGTCCTCCACCATCAAACACATTTAAGTTTTTGAACTTTACCCAGAATGTTTTCACAGATAGTGTTTTTCAAAGTTGTTCCCACCTAGTTAGATTGGAAACACTTATCTTACGAAAGAATAAATTGAAAGACCTTTACAAAGTAGGTCTCATGACGAAGCATATGACATCTTTGGAAATATTGGATGTTAGTGTGAATTCTTTGGAATATGATAGATATGATGGAAATTGCACTTGGGTTGGGAGTATAGTGGTGTTAAATTTGTCTTCAAATATACTTACTGACTCTGTTTTCAGATGTTTACCTCCCAAGGTCAAGGTGCTTGATCTTCACGATAACAGAATAAGGAGCATTCCTAAACCAATCATGAAGCTAGAAGATTTGCAAGAACTCAATGTTGCTTCCAATTCTTTAGCCCACTTTCCTGACTGTGGTACTTTTAATAGGCTTTCTGTACTGATCATTGACTCTAATTCAATTTCCAATCCATCAGCTGATTTCCTCCAGAGCTGCCATAACATTAGGTCCATGAGCGCAGGGAATAATCCATTCCAATGTACATGTGAGCTGAGAGAATTTGTCCAAAGTCTAGGCCAGGTAGCAAGCAAAGTAGTAGAGGGTTGGCCTGATTCTTATAAGTGTGACTCTCCAGAAAACTATAAGGGAACCCTACTGAAGGACTTTCACGTGTCTCCGTTATCCTGCAACACAACTCTGCTGCTTGTCACCATTGGGGTCGCTGTGCTAGTGTTCACTGTTACTGTGACTGCGCTCTGTATCTACTTTGATCTGCCCTGGTATCTTAGGATGGTGTTTCAGTGGACCCAGACCCGGCGCAGGGCAAGAAACACACCCTTAGAAGAACTCCAAAGAACCATCCAGTTCCATGCTTTTATTTCATACAGTGAACGTGATTCTGCCTGGGTGAAGAATGAACTGGTACCCTGCCTAGAAAAAGAAGAATTAAGGATTTGTCTCCATGAGAGAAACTTTATTCCTGGCAAGAGCATTGTGGAAAATATCATAAACTGCATTGAGAAAAGTTACAAGTCCATCTTTGTTCTGTCTCCCAACTTTGTTCAGAGTGAGTGGTGCCATTATGAACTGTACTTTGCCCACCACAATCTCTTTCATGAAGGATCTAATAACTTAATCTTGATCTTGCTGGAACCCATTCCACAGAACTGCATTCCCAGCAAGTATCACAAGCTGAGGGCTCTCATGACGCAGCGGACTTACTTGGAATGGCCCAAGGAGAAGAGCAAACATGGACTTTTTTGGGCTAATATTAGAGCTGCTTTTAATATGAAGTTAACACTAATTGCTGAAAACAATAACGCAGAAGCTTCTTAAAAATCAGGAAATCCCATTTAAGAAACCATCATTAACTTGGATTCTGATGAACATGATGGTTTTAAGTTGCTGTCTAGATGGTGCCCCTAGTCTCTCTACACATTCAGTGAAGACTTCATGAAAACTGTTTCAGCTCATCTGGGGAGCAAGGCTGGAGGCTGAGGTGGTGCTCAAACCTGTGTATTACAGGTAGCTCAGTGGCTTCTGGTTCAACCATTCTGTTTCAAATGCAAACACCCTTGAGTAAATGCTCGTTAGAGGACCTTTGCTCTCCCTTCTCCTTTCCCAAATGGATTCTGTGTGAGCAGGAGTTTATGGGACTTCATGGTGACAAGGAAAGGCTCAACCTCAGAAATGTACACAATGGCCCTTGGAGTGTCTTATGGAGCCTCATTGGCCTCTAGGTGAACTTTGTCATCCTGTTCAACTTTGGAGTTTGGGAAAAAATTAGACCAGTTCTAAAAAATAAAGATTTTTTTCTGAGTATATTATTAAATTTTTGATCCTGGCACACAAATATGTAGTTAACCAGTGGGGACTCATGATTTAATAATTTATATATATAAAGGGAAACACAGTTGACCCTTGAACAACATGGGTTTGAACTGCATGGATCCACTTGTACGTGAACTTTTTACAGTACAGTAGAATAAATATATTTTGTCTTCCTTGTGATTTTCTTAATGTTTTCTTTTTTCTAGTTTATTTCATTGTGAGGATACAATATATAACACATATAAAATATGTGTTAATTGACTGTTTATGTTATTAGTAAGGGCTCTGGTCAACAGGAGGCTATTGGTAATTAAATTTGGGGGTGTTAAAAGTTATACATGGATTTTTGAGTGCACAGGGGGTGAGTACTCTTTACTTCCACATTGTTCAAGGGTCAGCTGTACAGCCTTCAGTAACAGATTGTTGAGAGCAAAGATATGGATTTATTTGCTTGCAAAGGAAACTCAGAGCCAAATTTATTTATAACTCGTTATTGAATAGGACTTTTCTGGTTGTTTTAGAATTTTAGCAAATGGCTGCCTTCTTGCTGTGTCCTCAGATGGCCTTTCCTCTGTGTGCACACATTCCGGTGTCTTTTCCTCTTCTGATAGGGAAAATCACACTGGATTAGGGTCCCACCCTTATGACCTCATTTAACCTCAACCTCAAAATTTGTATCTCCAAACATAGCCATATTCTAAGGTACTGGGGGTGAGGACTTTGACATGTATATTTTGGAGGGGACACAATTTAGTCCATAACAGATGACTATGCAGATAAATTAAAAAACATTGTGAGAGAGGTTATTAGTTGTCACCAATATTCCTTCACCTTTAATTTAATTAATGTGTGAATTTTCTCGGAGCACTGGACAACTCAGCTAGAGAGTACATTTCTCAGCCTCCCTTGCAGCTTGATGTAGACATGTGACTGAATTCTGAGTGTGGGATGTAGCTGGAAACTGTGTGCCACTCTGGGTCATATCTCTAAGAAAAATGAGCATGGATTCCTTTGCCCCTTCTACCTTTCTACTGGATAGGAGATACGAACTGGAGGATCCATCCAGAACCTGGAGATGATAGCCACATGTGGAGGATATGCTCCTCATTGTACCATTTTGAGCTTTTCAGGCCAGCCTCTCACCCAGTCCTGGAATGCTCACCTGTTATGTGAGACAGAAGTAAACCTGCACCTTATTTAAACCAGAATATGTTTGGGATCTTTTAACAGAGCAACTTCACCTGCACCCTCATAAATAGACATTAATGCCCCACAGGCAGTGGTACAGCCCATGACATTTTCCTCCCTATGTAAACATATTATGAGAGAAGAGTGTGTATAGTCCATCCTGAAACCTGCAGCAGAGTCCCTGACATCTTGACTAAGCCACCAATACTTGTCCCTTGTACAACTGCTGGCCTCCTAACTTACCTTACTTTTACTTTTTCCTCACATATTCTCCAAAAAGCAATTGGAGAGATTGTTTTTAAAGTGTAAGTTATATCAAGCTCTCCCCTTTTTAAAACTTTCCAATGAGCTCCTCTTACAATTAGAACAAAAGCTGAGCTCCTCATGACCTGTTATCATGGTCTGCTCTCCTCCTGCTCTGAACTCACCTGTGCATCTCTTTCCTCTCTCTCCCTGCCCACCACACTCCAGCTACAGCTGCCTCTGGCTCTTCCCCAAAGCTCCACACTGATTCCCACTTCTGTAGGATGAGCAACTTAAAATTCTATTCTAAATTTGGATTAAATAATCATAGAAACAATATATTATTCATAGTAATAGAAGATGCAGAGAATAATGACACAGATTTACATCCATTGGTTAAGAAAGTCCACTTCATGGAGTATATCCTTTTTTTTTTTTTAAGGTTTTATTTATTTATTTGAGAGAGAGACAGAGAGGGAGAGTGCATGTATGTGCAGGTCGGGGAAGAGGCAGAGGGAAGGCAACAGAATATCAAGCAGACTCCCCACTGGGTGTGGAGCCCAAGGTGGGGTTCAATCCCATGACCCATGAGATCATGACCTAATCTGAAATCAAGAGTCAGACACTCAACCAACTGAGCCACCCAGGTGTCCCCCACCCACTGGAGTATATACTAAAGAAATAATTGTTCATACACATCCTAGGGAAATGTATGAATATGCATGAATATGCAGTTTATTGCAGTGTTGTTTATAATAGCAAAAATTGAAAGTAACTTGAATACTCAACAATAGATTGGTTAAATACATTGTTAATTAAAATATGCATTGTAAATAAAATAGAATATTATTTAGCCAATAATAAAGTTGTAGATGATGAGAAGAATAAAGGCAAAAAAGGTAGATAAAATTAAATTTCCTTACCACTTGCAGCCTATTGACAAATACTTGAAATAGGCAGAGTAAGGCACTCCTCGAGGAACTCACTACTGCCTTAATGTTAATACTTTGCCACACGCAAAATGCAGCCTTAGCTTGACGTTAGCCAGAACTCCAGGATCCTAGTAAGTCTTCTTTAGCATGTGAAAATCCTTTTGGGAATTTCCTTTGTCTTTACCACCCCCTCAACTTGAAAGTATATAATCAATCCTTCCTCACAATTCCAGTGCAGCTCTTCCTGCCCAAAGGTCCGGTCTCTGAGCTTTAAGAAAAACACCTTTCTGTACCAAAAACATCTCAACAATGCTTTCTTGAACTTTTGCTGCTGGCCCACATCACATCATCTTGGTGCCCAGTATGTAACCTGAGTCTTCTCATCTGGATTCTGAGCCTGGATACAAATTTAGTAAGTAGTTCCTCTTCTCTTCTTTTACTTTCATTTCAGGAGCTTTTTAAGGAGTGTGGTCTTATTGGAGCACTTTCATGTTGATCACTCAGGCTGCAATCCTCTATCCTGTGGCTACTCTATGGGAGGGAGCAAAAGACTGCCTTTCACCTGGAGGCTAATACTCTGGCCAGAATGGTAATAAGACCCAGAAACTTGATGCCCTCCCTTTATTCTTACTGTTTTACAAAGTTGTCTTTCTTGAGCACAGGGCAGCTGTCTAAGTTACTAGGATGGCTGCTGACCTTGACTCCTGTGTGTGGTTTCCTCCTCACTGGTCTAAGGTGATCCCCTTCACATCTCTGGTCTAGCCACTTTTGACTATGAGACCTCCAGTAGGAGCTGGCCAAAAACTGTATCAGATGAATTAAAACCCAACTGGGGAACCTCTTCCTAGGGAAGTCGGCTGGAAAGACTACAAGTGTTGGAATGTCACTTAGACCATGAAGATTTTTTTCTTTATTTCTTAATTTTTTAAAAGATTTTATTTATTTATTTGACACACAGAGATAGAGATAAAGAGAGAGTAACACAAACAGGGGGAGCAGCAGGCAGAGGGAGACAGAGAAGGCAGGCTCCCCGATGAAAAAGGAGTCCAATGTGGGGCTTGATCCCAGAACCTTGGGATCATGACCTGAGCTGAAGGCAGCCACTTAACTGACTAAGCCACCCAGGTTCCCCCATGATGGATTTCTATTTTAACTGTTTTCTGTCAATGTTTTCTGTCTCTACTAACTACTTAAATCACAATATTGGGCTATTTACCCTTGTAAAGTTTTTCTAGTGATTTCCATGGGATAAAATGGTGGGTTTTTCTTTGGCCCATTCACCAGTGCCATTTGTAACCTAGCATGCGATGGGGAAGCAGGGGCAAAGGCCAGCATCTTTCCTACAGGACAAGGCAGTGTTCATAGTGATTTAGTTCAAAAGATGCCCCCAGTTGCTTTGACACTAGGAACCTCTGACGTATCCTGCATGGGACACCACCTGGGAGTTTGGGGGGATTTTCTTAGTAATGGTCCTTCCCTAACACTGTATGGCCCCAGTACTCCTTAGTCCTAAACAGGCCTCCCTCCTCCTAATAAACCCAAGCTGTTGGAGGAATCACAGGTGATCCCTCACAAAGAGGACATGACTCTCTCACTGTTCCTCCTCCTAATACACCCTGGTTACTCTTGTTGCGTGTGGGAGCTTCTCTCTCATTCATTTTCTGGGTAAAAGGCTATGATTGGAGCCATTTGTCTCTGGCTAGTCTACCTCAGGATGGGAAGTTTAATGAATATTCCCAAGCAGCTGCCAAACTCCTTTTGTTTCAGGGAAGTCCCTCTGTCCTGTTGTGGACTCCTATTTTCACTTGGTAGAAAGAAAACATGTCTTTCACCTGTCCAAGCTGATAAGCTTTAAGATAGGGAGTCTACTTCCTCTGCCCTCTGGGCTTTTATCTACCTCCAACCTTGCTGGCAGCACCTCACCTCTTCTGTTCTCCCCTTTCCTCCCCTTCCTGATTCTGCTCTAGCTTGGTTATGACTTGCACAACTGGCTCCAGTATCATCCTGGGTGCCTCCAATGCCTTTGGCTCCTCCTTCTACCATTGCTATCAAGGAGCAGAGAGCACCCCCTTGGACTTAAACCACCCACTTCAGATTACCCCACTGGTGTCCCAAGTAAAAATTGACAATGGGGAACACATTGACTGACTTTTAAGTGGAGCCAAGTGGAAGGTATTTGGTATTTAAATTAATTTAAGTTTGTTAAGTTTAATTAAGATAGACCTATCTTTAGAGTTACCAGCATTATGTATGAAACTTTAATTCTACCAAGGTTTACTAAAGTCAAATAAGCTCCTGTTATTTCTTTTACAATTTGTCAGCAAAAAGTGACTTAAAATGATACTTAATTTTGTCTGTGTCATAGTTTTCATGGGTAATTGTCAAGATAGCTATCAAAGTCTTTGGTAACCTGAAACCTTAAAGTTTTGCTTGGATGGTGAATTGGATTGAATTTGTTGGACATTGAAGTCTTTTCCAAATAGGATAAAACACTAAAGCATTGATGATGGAATGTAGGTGTATGCTTTTGGCTTTGTATTGCAAAGAAGCTGAGGATATTTGCATCTGTTGGTAAAAGGCTTTGTGCTTTATTAAAAGATTGTACTATGGAAAAACATGTTTTTTAAAAATCATGAAATCTACTTGTTGGGGGAACACAGGGCTAGCTGAGGACAAGCATGAGCCAGGGGCAACACATTGACAAGTCCTTGAAACAGGCAAAGGGACATTCCTCTACGGACTTAACTGCCTCAATGTTCATACTTTGCTAAGGGCAGAAGGCAATCTTAGCCCAACCCCCAGGAGCCTGTAAGCCTACTTTAACATATAAAATTTCCTTTAGAAATTTCTTTTATCTCTAAGCCCCCAAGATACATGTTGGCAATCATCCTCCAAGCACATGTCCCACCAATATCCATCCGAAGGGTCTCATGACTCAGGTTTTATTAGACAGTAATAAATGACCTTTCCCAACATTAGCTAACCCCCTCAAGGTCCTAGAAACCTTGCTTCCAAAATTCCTTAGAGAGTACACTATCCTTAAACCCCTCCCAACTCCCAGGCATATAATCAGTCACCCCTCACAGGTGGGGACAGCCGCTCTTCCTGCCCACGGGTTCTGTCCCCATGCTTTAATAAAACCACCATTTTGCACCAAAGACATCTCAAGAATTCTTTGTTGGTTATCAACTCCGAACCTCAACTATATTCTAAAACTTCCAGTACACTGGTATATTGGGGTGCCTGGGTAACTCAGTTGGTTAAGTGTCTGACTCTTGATTTCAGCTCTGGTCATGATCTTAGGGTTGTGGAACTGAGCCTTCCGTTGGGCTCTGTAATCAGTGTGGGGTCTGGTGGAGTTCTCTCTCTCCCTCTGCCTCTACCCCTGCTTGTGGGTGCGCTCTCCTTCTAAATAAATAAATAAATAAATAAATAAAATCTTTTAAAAAGTACACTGGTATAATTGACACTCTTTTAAAAAGGAAAGGTTTTCTTGTATTTTTGGTCTGCTTTTGTTTTTGTTTTTTCTTGGTCTGCTTTTGATAAGAAAATGTAAACAAAGTTTTTCCCCCCTCTTTTGTCTGCCTGGAAAACCAAAACTTTTATATTTTGTCTTTATTAGACCTTTGATTACTTAAGATGGTTAAAACTTCTCAATATTAAGGGAGGTAAGTTTTGCTAACAACTATATAACTACATATTTGCCTTTGGAATCTTTTATTGCCACCTTGGTTAAATAAATAATTAAGTTTATAATGATCTGTAATCCTATTTAGGCATCTGCTTTGTAACTTTCTGAGGTTTTAAACAAACTTCCCCAAGATTTGAATTGTAAATGAAATCTTTGTGACTAATTAGGCCTTTTTTATTTCGTATGTTAAGTTACTTTAGAAGCAGTGTTAAACAAATAATGACAAACCTTAGGTTATATTGCTTGGGTAAATGCTACAGCTATTCTAGAGATTATCTGAAATTCCTGAAGTTTTCATATGTTTTGGTATAAGGCCAGTACTTGATATTCTGATTCTTGAAGTGTTATGTGTCATGGAAATAACAGAATTTCCTTATCAGCTTTATTATAATGAACTATCCTATCAGATTTTTTAACCGTGTCCATATTTAAGCCTTTGTCATATATAGTTATTGTTCTTATTCTCTTGTAAAACATGTTTCATCTTCCAGGAGATTCATTAAAAGGACTTTGACAAATACAGGTTTTTTTACATCTTTAAAATCATAAAACTAAAATGGGTAAGAATTTCCAAAACTAACTAAAAAAAACTGCAAACTGAATGAGAATGAGTAACAGGAAACTAAATAAATTGAGGAAGATATAGTTTTTGCGACTCTCGTTTGAAACATTGCTGGTTTGCTAGATTAAGGAAATTTTCTCTAAAATATCCCTGATATACAGAAATATGATAAAATATTCCTTTGTAAACAAATTTAACTTTTTTCTCTACCTGAGAGTTAAATGTGAAGCATTTAACTTTTCTCTCTACCTGAACCCTGAAATGCAAAACTCTCAGTGACTGTTTTTTCTTTCATGGCAATTACAATTATTTGCATTAGTAGAATCTGTTCATCAAGTAACAGGGCACCACTGGAAACATTTGTTATTTTACTAAGACTTTAACTGGAATGTCATATTTGAGAGAGGTGTGCATAGATCAGATATGATCATACAGCTTTAAGGAAGTAAGGTTGACTTTATAAAGCTTGAAGCCAACAGAGTCCCTTGGAAATGTTGGCTTGACACCTTACAGAGTTCTCAGAAGTCTTACCAAGTTAGTAAAGAATGTCACCTCCTGGCAGGTGCAGGAATGTCAGAATATTTGGAGGACCTCAAGAAGAGGAATTCACCTAAATCTACAGATATTGCAGGCATGTATGATGGTAAGGAGAACAAAGTCAAGAGAAATGTAGATAAAGTTGAATTTTCTTACAACTTGCAGCCCACTGATAAATACCTGATACAGGCAGAGTATGACATTCTTCAAGGAACTCACAACTGCCTTAATATTAAGGCTTTGCTAGAGGCAAAATACAACCTTACCTTGACAATAGGCAGATTTCCGGATCCTAGGGAGTCTCCTTTAACATAGGAAAATCCTTTTGGAAACTTCCTGTTTCTTTACCCCCCAATTAAAAGGATAAAATCAATCTTTCCTTACAATCCCAGTACAGCTCTTCCTGCCCAGGGTGTCTTGCCCCTGTGCTTTAATAAAAACACCTTCTGCACCAAAAGTGTCTCAAGAATTCTTTCTTGACCATTTGCTCCTGGCCCACATCACATCAGTAGACAGATATTTACTGACATGATATTTATGATGTGTTTATGATGTGTTATAAATTAAGAAGAGCTGATAACAAAACAGCATTCATAGTCTTATGACTTCTGAGTGTGTGTGTGTGTAAATTGGTACAAACTTTCTGAACAACAATTTGGCAGCAGGCATCAAGAGACTAAATCATGTTCATTTACATAAAAAAAAGAATGCATGGTTGCTATAAAAATGACCCTGGTGTATCTCTATATGGTACATTATTGTTGATTTAAATTTTTTTCTTTTTATTGATTTATATTTTCTGATTTCTTCTCAGTAAACATTAATTACTTGGATAATAAAAATTAAAGTAATTGAAAAGTTATGCTTGAGAAGAATGCATTCACATATATTTGTTTGACCTTGTTATAGAGAAGAATTTTTAATCCAAAAAGCAATGTAGCAGTGGTCCACTGGAGTTTGTATAGATTGTGAGAGCTAATTGTTAAATATTCAGGAATTTTGCAAGCAGGTCAATTGGCAGCTAGAAGTCATCATGGAAATATTTACAGGGCAGATACTGGCAAGTGCTAGAAATCAGGCTTTTTTTGAGTGGTGGTGGTGGTGGTGAGTAATCTCGTTTACCAGCGCACAACTGAATGATCATGATAGCAAAGAAAAAGTCAACTTACTTGTTTATAGAAATATGTACGCATTTATTGGTACAAAAGATCATGAAATGAAAAATAAACAATGGGGGAAGATGTTTCCAAAAAGTTTAACAGAGGGTTGGTGTCAGTAACATAAAAGAGAATGTATAATTAAAAAGTAAAAACATAACCCTGATGAGAAATGGGCAAATAATGTGAACAGGTAATTCACTAAAAGATACAGATTGCAAATAAACATGAAACACCATCGGAGACACTTATAATAAAAGAAAATAAAAATGAAACAATAATGAGATATCACTCTTCATGTATGAAATTGTCTCCAAAATGCCACTTTTGTGGAGAATGTGAGTACTCTGATATCCGTGGAGGCAGGCAGATTGGCACAAACTGACTGGAGAGCAGTTATGCATCAAGAACATAAAGTTCTATGCCCTTTAACCTATTCATTCCTTTCAAAAGTTTATCCTAAGACAACAGTAAAAAAAACTCCAACCAAGACAGTGTACAAAGGTCTTGTTGATATTTTATGAAACTGAAAGAGGGAACCTCCCATCAGGTAAATAGCTAAAGGCAAGGCTGGCCTTGGCCTATAATTTTCTCAGGTGGCAGTTTCAAAACTTTGGCTGGAAAACTTTAAGCAATTAAGGCAGAATTAATTATAAGGCAAATGTCCAAATGATGCCATTTTTCATTCCCAGCTGGCTTGATGGGACATGATTTGAGCTCTAGGGTCAGATGGGTAGGAAGAATGGTGGTATGAGAAAAGTAGGAAGGGCAGGAAGGAAGAAGAGGCACCCCTTCTAAAGCAGGGCACTGTGGTCATAGCACTGTCCTCTTCCTTATTGATTAAGAAACCATACTCTCTACCCCTTCTTGATAAAAGCACTCAACAAACAAGGACTGGGCGGGGGGGGGGACTTCTTCAACCTGGTAAAAAGCATCAATTAAGTATTCATAGTTAACATCATACTTAATGGTGAAATACTCAAAGCTTTCCCCAAACATCAGGAACAAGATGAGGATGTCTGGTCTCACCACTTCTATTCAACATTGTCCTGGGAATATGCTAGCCATGACAATTAAGCAAGAACACGCTATACAAGGCAGCTATATTGGAAAGAAAGATACTTTGCAGATGATATGATCTTGCTTGTAGAAAATATTTAGGAATCTGCTAAAAAACTAATTAGAACTAAGAAACAAGTTCAGCAAGGTTGCAGAGAAGATATACAAAAGGCCAATATCTACACATAAAAAGATGCTCCACATCATTAGGCATTAGGGAAATGCAAAATAAAACTGTAATGAGATACCATTTCATTCCCACTAAGAAGGCTATAATAAAAGTCAGATAATAACAAGTGTTAGCAAGGATGTGGAGACATTAGAAGACTTACATACCACTGGTGGGTATGTGATATGGTACAGCTTCTTTGGCAACAGCCTAGAACTTTCCAAAACACTAAACATAGTTGCCATATGATGCAGCAATTCTACCCCTAAGTATATACCCGAGAGAAAATACATCTATAGGAAAACCTGTACACAAATATTCACAGCATTATTCATAAAAGTCATTTAGTGCAGGCAACCCAATTGTCCATCAACTAACAGATAATAAAATGTAGTGTATCCATACAATGGGAAATTAGTTAGCAATAAAAAAATGAAACACTGATACCAGCCTAACATGGATAAGCCTTGAAAACATCAAACTAAGTGAAAGAAACCAATTACAAAGAAGCACATTTGGATTCCATTTACATGAAATGTCCTACAAATCTACAGGGATTAGTAGAATGTATTTTGGTTTTCTAAGGCTGGGGCATATGCAGTAGAGAGTGACAGTGAGGGAGTACGGTCTACCTCTTTAGGATGATGAAGTTTCTCAATTGATTGCATTAATGGTTGCACAATTCTGCGAATATACCTAAAGCCATTGAATTATATACTTTCAGTAGGTGAACTTTTTTGTGGTATGTGAATTATATCTCAATAAAGCTTTTGTTTAAGAAAGAAGAAAACAACTATAGGTCATATCTAATTGGCAGGATATTTATAATGCCCTAGGTCCAAAAAGAAATGCCTGGGTGTGGGGTGGGCAAGAACTGCTATTGAGAGTAGGTGAGGAGTGCCTAGAGTCTAAGACATGGAAGCTCTATTTGGAGTTAGTTCTCTGGGCTGATATTAACTAGACTTAGGCGTGTCCTCATTTGCATGACTCCATCTAGAACTGGGCTCTCTCATATGGTAGCCACCAAACCAGTGTGACCATTGGCTACCTGAAATGTGGGTATTCCAAATGAAATGTGCTGTAGGTGTAAAACACACACTGGATTTTGAAGACTTAGGATAAAGCACATACAAAATACCTCATTAGTAATTTTTACATTGATTGCATGTTGAAATAATATCTTGGACCTATTAAGTTAAATAAAATATTTAAAATTTTGCAAGGAAACCATATTCTCTGAGAATTAAAGTTTTTTTAGGACATGTAGATCAAAGTATGATTACAAGTATACAGGATTACAAGTGTGTGTTCATCCAATGACAATAGAGAAGAAAGAGGCAGGTGTGTAACTCAGAGTGGTGGGGAGGAGTCTAAAGGGAAGCACAGAACTTCTGAGCTCTCAAATGCTTTATTTACTGCCCTGTGGGCTTCCCTCTCTAGACCTGGTTCACAAAGTCAAATACCTTTGGAAGCCAGGAGCTGAATTTTTTAGTCAAAGATGACCTTGGGACACCTGGGTGGCTCAGTGGTTGAGCATCTGCCTTTGGCTCAGGGCATGATCCCTGGGTTGGGATTGAGTCCCACATCAAGCTCCTTGTGGAGAGCCTGCTTCTCCATCTGCCTATGTCTCTGCCTCTCTGTGTGTCTCTCATGAATAAGTAAATAAAAAAATCTTTGAAGAAAAAAAAAAGATGACCCTCATTAGGGGTCTGAGGGAAGGAATGGTTGACATGGAGGAGAAGGAAGTTCATGCTTTCAGTTTCAGAAATATATTTATAGACACATTTCCCCTATTAAACAAATTATGAGGGGATGGGGGGAAACAGAGAGAGCAACAGAGAGGGAAGCTGGCCTTGCTGACTGTGGAAGAAAAAGCTGATTACAGAAAAAAAAAATGTATCCAATCTATTACTGCACATCATGTAATACTAGGCTAGGGACAAATTTTTGGCACAGTTGGCATTGCTTAGCTTTGTTTGCCTGTTTGTTGTTGCTTTTTGTTATTTTAAGAGTGGAGCTGTCAGAATGGATTTCTTGAGTGTGCAGCTAACTAACCCAAAGGAGATGTTATAGACCTTATCGCACAAAAGAGATTGTTCGATAGCATGTTTTTTCAAATGGAATCTTGAAAAATCACTTTTTGAAGAAAGTTTGAAAATATCAATGGAAAAAACTTTGAGCACCATATTTTCTCTGAAAACCAACTTGTCTAAAAAAGGAGACATGATTAGCATCCATTCTATATCAACACATGAATAAGCTTCCCTCTTTATGAGTCTTAGCAGAACTTTGATCTTGAACCCCACCCTCTTTCCTCTCTTGGTCACTCTTAATAGTGGACTGATCAAGAGGCAAGAAGAAAAGTAAAGGTAAAGCACTTGGGATACGTCTGGACCTGTACTTCTACCTCCATCAGCACAGCTGCAACCATATGCATTTTGAATTCAGCCAATAGTCATCTGTGGTTTGTTAACATCACCTCCCTCGCTTCCTTAGTGGACAATAGTGAGCTGACTATAGTGAAATACAGAGCCCCCCCAAATTCTATGTAAATATAGGTCTGTCGATTAACACACCAGACCTTATTCTAATATGTGACTAGAAGAAAATACGTCTATATTTACTATGTAATTTCAGTGGGATTCAGTAGATGGCATAAAAGAGCTGTTCTGTCCATCCCCCAACATTTAAATGCAGTTACCACTGAAATAAATGCTTGAGGAAGTACTTAGAGTTTCCTACAGACTGCCAACGCGGCAGACGGGCAGGTTGTGTTGGTAAGCAACATTTTTTTGAATTCTACAAAGAAAATAATGGTTTAACTAGTTAGTCTCAAAAGTCTCTATGACTAAGAGAAGTGGGTTAATTCTGATATATGCTTACCGAGTATGAACTAGAATTTGTTTATCAGCTTCTCATCCCACGTCAGTGAAAGGATTTTTTGGGGTGTGTGTGTGTGTGTATTTGTTGGTTTTTCTCTGTGTGTATTTGTTTTTCTTTGGATGGCACCTCATCTCATGCATGGCTCGCTTTCAGGAGCTGTCTTTGAGTCGGGAGATGAATATTTGGGTCGCAAAATCTCAAGGTTTTCTACAGAGCTGCTAATACTGGTTTCAGACACTGCTCTTCATCCCATCATTCCTATTTCACCCTTTGCAGTGAGAATGCTGAGGAAGAAGGGGATGTAGGTAAATTACTTGTGGAGGCTGTAAATTACAACCCCTCTATTTTTTTTTTAAGATTTCATTTATTTATTTGTGAGAGACACAGAGGGGCAGAGACATAGGCAGAAGGTGAGGGAGAAGCAGGCTTCCTGAGGAAAGCCTGATCCCAGGGGATCAGGGACTCGATCCCAAGACCCCTGGATCATGCCCTGGGCTGAAGGCAGATGCTCAACCCCTGAGCCACCCAGGCATCCCAACCCCTCTGTTTTTATGGGCAGGTTTATTTTAATTTTTTTTCTCTGTGCTGTTCCCACTAGATATTCTTTTCTATTTTCTCAAGCCACTGAAACTATTCTAAGTGCTACTAGTCAGGTGGAATTGTAGATTTTGAAAATGTTTCGCAGGCTACACCCAATTTGATCAAAAGAATTGAAAGTAAGTACACCTTTACAATAAAAAGCAAAAGTTTACAGATCCACATGGAAAATAAAACCAAAATGCTCTTGAACTGGTTCCTATCCTTTTAAACTAATAGCTAGTTGGCCTTGTGTAGGGAAGGTTCTCAATTACTATTTGTGCTACAGAACTTAATAGGCCAGGTTGATGTATGGATTTTATCCATGAAGTCAAGTCAAAGTCCTGATTTAATTACTCTAAAGACAACTCAAATGTATTGATGTATTATATCATATAAAGTGAGGCCAAATCATAATCATTAAAATTGACACAAGAGATACTTTTATTTTTTAATTAAAAATTCCTTTTACTGATCAAGTTAGCAAATAATCATCTTATTTGGTAGTAAAATAGTTTGAAGATTCAGTGCTGGCCATCAGGACTTTGATTAAAAATTTTTTTGATTTTTGCTGATTTAGCAAGTTTGGTAAATGAAATGTAAAGGTCCTGTAAGTACCTAAAAAACAGTCTCTCTTGTTTCCAATACTTTGACTTCTTAATCACAGAAATAAAAGTGGTTTCATCAACTGAGCACTTTAAACTGATGATTATAAAGGCAAGGAAGGACAAAATGGAGGCTGGAAAAATAGAGGATATTTAAGTCAATTAATTGAGCGAGACATAAAACTGAAGCCATGCTCTCATTAAATGCTAGAGATAGGCAGTTTTATAAATTTATATCCCTTGTGGTAGTTGCTGTTTCTAAGAAAACAAGGACAACTTTTTAAATTTGTTTGTGGTGGGTTCACTGTGTGCAAAGCACTCACATCTATACATGGAGCCCTGTCTCTGCTCTTCCTTGTCTCTCCTGTCACTCGTGTACCATGCTTGATCATGCTGACCACTGCTACCTTGACCTCTGGAGTTGGCCAGAAGTTAGAAAGATCCCCAGATTTGGATTCAGGCTAAGGAACAAGTTAAGGAATTCCACCTCAATTTTTTTTTTAATATTTTATTTATTTATTCAGAGAGAGAGGAGCAGAGTCACAGGCAGAGGGAGAAGCAGGCTCTATGCAGGGAACTGGATGTGGGACTCGATCCCGGGTCCCCAGGATCACACCCTGGGCCACAGGCAGCACTAAACCGCTGTACCACCGGGCCACCGGGCCTGCCCCCACTTGAATCTTAAACCCAAGATCCTTTTACTTTGACCTGGCTTTTACTAGGTGGTTCTATTTTGAGAGATTAGGCACTGACCCAGATAGTAATTGGGTATAATTTTGATTCTCACTTAACTATTTTTACTTGTATGAGTAACTCTTTCAGGAAGCTGGAGAGGAAAAATTGGGAAATTTCTGGGTCTTTCAGCCAAATACAATCAATGCCATAAAAATGCCATCTTTAATTTTTTTTTAAATTTAGACATTCTTTTAGTTGACATACAATGTTATATTAATTTCAGATATACGATCTAGTGATTCAGCAATTCTATACAATAAGCTGTGTTCACAATAAGTATAGTTACCATCTGTCACCATATAATGCTATACTATTAGTGACTGTAGTTCTAATGCTGTACTTTTCATCCCAGTGACTTATTTATTTTATAACTAGAATTTGGTCTCTCTTATTCCCCTTCAGCTATTTTGCCCATCCTCCTATCCCCTTCCCTTTGGCAACTACCAGTTTTCTCTCTGTATTTATGATTGTTTTTGTTTTTTTCTTTGTTTTGTTTTTAGATTCACAGTAAGTGAAATCATATGGTATTTGTTTTTTTTCTCACTTATTTTAATTAGCATAATATCCTTTAGGTTCATCCATGTTGTTGCAAATGGCAAGATCTCCTTCTGTTTAATGGCTGAGTAATATTCCATTGTATGTATATATTATTCCGTGTGTGTGTGTGTGCGTGTGTTTGTTTATGTGTGTGTGTATCTTCTTTATCCATTCATCTATCACTGGACACTTAAGTTGCTTCTATATCTTGGCAATTATAAATAATGCTGCAATAAATAAAGGACTGTGTTTATTGTTTTGGAATAATATTTTCATTTCCTTTGGGTAAATACCCAATAGTGGATTACTTGATCATTTGGTATTTCTTCCTTTTTTAAAAAATATTTTATTTATTTATTTGAGGGACAGGGAGAGAAAAAGAGCACGAGCAGGGGAAGGGACAGAGGGAGAAGCAGACTCCCCACTGAGCGTGGAACCCATTGTGGGGCTTGATCCCAGGACCCTGAGATCATGACCTGAACCAAAGTCAGACACTTAACTGACTGAGCCACCCAGGCGCTCCTTGATCATATGGTATTTCTATCTTTAATTCTTTGAGAAACCTCCATACTGTTTTCCACAGTGGCTGCACCAGTGTGCATTCCCATCAACAATGCACAAAGGCTATCTTTTCTCCACATCTTTGCCAACACTTCTTATTTCTTGTCTTTCTGGTATTAGCCATTCTGACATGTGGAAAGTGATATCTCATGGTTTTGATTTGTAGTTCCCTGATGATTAGTGATGTTAAGCATCTTTTTGTGTGTCTTTTGGGTGCCACCTTTCCTTTTAACATGCATTTTAATGGCTGGGTTCCTTTCTTTACACAGAGTTTATATGAATGGTGATGAAAGGGGTATATTGGGCCCTCTTACATGTTTAAAGAAATCAAGATAACCAAGGCATCATTTGGATACCTCTACAAAAGGGTAAGTCCAAACAGTGCTCCAAATACTAGACAAGTTTGCATGTGTACCTTAAGGAAGTTTTATGACAGGGTTTTTTCTGGGATTTTATTATTTAGGTCTTTTTGTGTCCATTGAGAGGTGTGAAGAGATATGTAAAGAATTTGACTCTTTGCTGATACAGATGGCTTGCCTGTCTAATTCAGCTCCAAAAGATTGAATAAGTTCCCTGAAAGATCTGTGTAGCTATGTAGCCCCAGATGAAAGGGTCTCAGGGGTAGGAGTATGCAGATCATACTCTAGGGTTCATCCAACTCCCTCCGGTCTCCTATGTCATTGGAATCTTGGTAACAAAATAGTGTCTGGGCTATAGTGGGTTGATAACTAAAGCAATAAGCATAATCTAGTACTTCATAGGGAATAAATACATATTTGATGAATGAAAAAAATCTTTCTGAAGAAGAGGAAACTAATCCTATCCTTGAAACCTTTCAGTGCTCACCACTCCCTCATGACTTTCAGACTAGAATCCCAACTTCTTGTAATGATCTGCACCTTGTACAATATTGGCTCTACTACCTTTCATCCTCACTCATTCTATACTAACATTTACCACCTTACTATTCCTCAGATAAACCAACCTCAGTCCCATCTCAGGACCTTTGCACTTGCCTTTTTCTTTGTCAGAAATGCTTTCCCCCCAGAAAGCATTTTCTTCTTCCCATAGATTACTCATTCACTCCATTCTGGTTTACACTATAATGGCATCTTCTCAGAAAAGTCCTCTCTGACCTAATCTTAAAAAGTCATTAGCCACTGTTACATACCTACCATTATTTTTGATTCATTTACTCTGCTTAATTTTTCTTTGTTTTTTTTTCTTTTGAGGGAGAAAGAGAGATAGCATGTGCAAATAGAGGTTGGGTGCAGATGGAGAGGAGAAAGCGAATCTTTTTTTTTTTTTTTTTTTATGATAGTCACACACAGAGAGAGAGAGAAGCAGAGACATAGGCAGAGGGAGAAGCAGGCTCCATGCACCAGGAGCCCGATGTGGGATTCGATCCCGGGTCTCCAGGATCGCGCCCTGGGCCAAAGGCAGGCGCTAAACCGCTGCGCCACCCAGGGATCCCAAGAGGAGAGAGAGAATCTTAAGTAGGCTCACTTCCCACACAGGACCTGACAGGTGGCTTGATCCCACAACTATGAGATCATGACCTGAGTCAAAACCAAGAGCTGGGTGCTCAACTGACTGAACCACCTGACTCTACTTAATTTTTCTGTATAACATTTAATACTACATGAAATTACATTTAGTCATGTATTTTCTGTCTTCCCAATAGATAATAAGCTCTTTGAGAGTTAGGATTTTATTTTGTTCACTGCTTTATCTCTAGTTTCTAAAATATGGCCAGTAGGTTATTAATAAATAGTGGTTGAATAGATAAATGGATGAGTAAATGGATTTTCTGAGACACCTTTTATCATGATCTAGTTACCTTTTGAGTAAGATCAAGGTTAGGCAGGAAATCATGTGTAGGTAATAGAAAGTAAAGCAAGAAGAGTCCAAATTCATTCCCCATGGGAAAAGAACTCTTAAGAAAGCCATGAGGTGATATATGTCAAAGGTAGAAAATACACCAGCTGTGAATTCTAGTTTGAGTTCTATATGATCTTTGGAGGGTTGAGGTTAGTGGGCTTTCCATAAATATGTAAAACCATCTATACTAGTTTCCTGTGGCTGCTGTAGCAAGTTACCATAAACTTGGTAGCTAAAAACAACAAAAATTTATTCTCTCATGGTTCTGGAGACCAGAAGTCTAAAACCAAGGTGTTGGTAGCACTAAACTTTCCTTAAAACCTCTTCCAGCTTCCAGTAACTATCAGTACTCCTTGGTTTGTGGCTATATCCACTTCAATCTCTGCCTCCGTCTTCAGATGGCCTTCTCTGTGTCTCTGTTGTCTCCATCAAATATCCCTCTGTCTTTTTCTTATAAAAACACGTATCACTGGATTATCCAATTGGATAATCCAAGATGATCCCCTTACCTAAAGATCCTTAACCTAATGATCTCTACAAAGACCCTTTTTTGGAATTAGGTAATGTTCACAGTTTCTGGTGATTAGGATAGGGTTAGAAGGTTGGATATATCTTTTGGATGAAGTCACTATTCAGCCTGTTACACCTTCCATATTAAAAGTTATTTAATTAGAGGTAGTATAATTGTCTACAATGTATATATTTCCCTCGTTTCAGGTTATGTGACTCTAAAGAACACAGTCTTTATTTTATAAATCTCTAGGAAAAAATGTTTAATGTCAGCCATGCCTAGTTTAATAATATCATTTAAAGTGGTTTTCTTTTCTTTCTTTTTTTAAGGATCTTTACCCGAATTGCGATATTCTGAGGAACAGCAACTACACTTAGGGATGTCTAGTGTTACAAAATGATGAAAACTAATTCTAGCATCTTCCAATTTGCCATCATCTTCATATTAATACTTGAGATCAGAATACAATTGTCTGAAGAAAGTGATTTTCTAGTTAACAGATCAAAAGCAGGTCTCTTTCACATTCCCAAAGACCTATCCCTGAAAACAACAATCTTAGATATATCACAAAACTATATATCTGAGCTTCAGACTTCTGACATCCTATCACTATCAAAGCTGAGGATTTTGATTGTTTCTTATAATAGAATTCAATATCTTGATATCAGTGTTTTCAAATTCAACCAGGAATTGGAATACTTGGATCTGTCCCACAATGAGTTGGGGAGGATTTCTTGCCATCCTACCGTGAACCTCAAGCACTTAGACCTTTCATTTAATGCATTTGATGATCTACCCATATGCAAAGAGTTTGGCAACATGTCTCAACTAGAGTTTCTGGGGTTGAGTGCCACACAGTTACAGAAATCTAGCATGCTACCAATTGCTCCTTTGCATATCAGAAAGGTTTTACTGGTCTTAGGAGACACTTATGGGAAAAAAGAAGACCCTGAGAGCCTTCAAAAGCTTAACACAGAAAGTCTTCACATTGTTTTCCCTATAAGAAAGGAATTCAGTTTTACTCTGGATGTATCAGTCAGCACTGCAGTAAGTCTCGAATTGTCTAATATCAAATGTGTGCCAGATGGTCATGGATGGTCTTATTTCCAAAATGTTCTGTCAAAACTTCAAAAGAATTCAAGGTTATCAAGTCTTACTTTAAACAACATTGAAACAACTTGGAATTTTTTCATTATGCTCCTTCAGTTGGTTTGGCATACAAGCATAGAGTATTTCTCAATTTCAAATGTAAAACTACAAGGTTACCCTGACTTCAGAGATTTTGATTATTCTGACACTTCACTGAAGGCCTTATCTATACACCAAGTCGTTAGTAATGCATTCAATTTGCCACAAAGTTATATCTATAAAATCTTTTCAAATATGAACATCCAAAATTTCACAGTGTCTGGTACGCACATGGTCCACATGGTTTGCCCATCTCAAATTAGTCCATTTCTGCATTTGGATTTTTCTAATAATCTCTTAACAGACATTGTTTTTAAAAATTGTAGAAACTTGATTAAACTGGAGACACTTAGTTTACAAATGAATCAATTAAAAGAACTTGGAAGTATAGCTCAAATGACCAACGAGATGAAGTCTCTACAACAATTGGATATTAGCCAGAATTCTCTAAGGTATGATGAAAATGAAAGAAACTGCTCTTGGACTAGAAGTTTATTAAGTTTAAATATGTCTTCAAATATACTTACTGACTCTGTTTTCAGATGTTTACCTCCCAAGGTCAAGGTGCTTGATCTTCACGATAACAGAATAAGGAGCATTCCTAAACCAATCATGAAGCTAGAAGATTTGCAAGAACTCAATGTTGCTTCCAATTCTTTAGCCCACTTTCCTGACTGTGGTACTTTTAATAGGCTTTCTGTACTGATCATTGACTCTAATTCAATTTCCAATCCATCAGCTGATTTCCTCCAGAGCTGCCATAACATTAGGTCCATAAGCGCAGGGAATAATCCATTCCAATGTATATGTGAGCTGAGAGAATTTGTCCAAAGTCTAGGCCAGGTAGCAAGCAAAGTAGTAGAGGGTTGGCCCGATTCTTATAAGTGTGACTCTCCAGAAAACTATAAGGGAACCCTACTGAAGGACTTTCACGTGTCTCCGTTATCCTGCAACACAACTCTGCTGCTTGTCACCATTGGGGTTGCTGTGCTAGTGTTCACTGTTACTGTGACTGCGCTCTGTATCTACTTTGATCTGCCCTGGTATCTTAGGATGGTGTTTCAGTGGACCCAGACCCGGCGCAGGGCAAGAAACACACCCTTAGAAAATCTCCAAAGAACCATCCAGTTCCATGCTTTTATTTCATATAGCGGGCATGATTCTGCCTGGGTGAAGAGTGAATTACTACCAAACCTAGAAAAAGAAGAACTAAGGATTTGTCTCCATGAGAGAAACTTTATTCCTGGCAAGAGCATTGTGGAAAATATCATAAACTGCATTGAGAAAAGTTACAAGTCCATCTTTGTTCTGTCTCCCAACTTTGTTCAGAGTGAGTGGTGCCATTATGAACTGTACTTTGCCCACCACAATCTCTTTCATGAAGGATCTAATAACTTAATCTTGATCTTGCTGGAACCTATTCCACAGTATTCCATTCCTAGCAGCTATCACAAGCTCAAAAATCTCATGGCACAAAGGACTTATTTGGAATGGCCCAAGGAGAAGAGCAAACATGGACTTTTTTGGGCTAACCTAAGAGCGTCTATTAATATTAAATTGAGGGAGCAAGCAAAAAAATAGATCACACATAGTTCTAAAAATATTCTCTTGCTGCTTTTGGAAAAATGTTCCTGTTTTTGGAAGCTCTATTGTAATTGATTATTTTGTATCAGCACAAATATAAATGCAATTTTGAATCTATGATGTAGATAAAAATGCATACTTTCAGGCTCTCCAGTTCACCATTTATATGTGGTAATAAAAATTAATGAAATGATATAATTTGGATTTAAATAGTTAATTTCGGGAACCCTGGGTGGCGCAGCGGTTTAGTGCCTGCCTTTGGCCCAGGGCTCGATCCTGGAGACCCGGGATCGAATCCCACGTCGGGCTCCGGGTGCATGGAGCCTGCTTCTCCCTCTGCCTATGTCTCTGCCTCTCTCTGTCTCTCTCTCTGTGTGACTATCATAAATAAATAAAAAATTTAAAAAAAAATAGTTAATTTCTAACACATGAGAATTTTTGTGGGGAGGGAGGCCTAGGGCTGAATTCATTGAATTTTTCATGTAATCAAGAGAAGAACCTGTTAAACAACTTCAGTTCCTATAGCAGATATCTATAGCTATTGGTGCCCTTCTCGTTTCTACTCAGCATTTGTTTCTGCATGTTGAAGGCCACCTATTGCTAATGTTGCAGACTCTGCCTGGAGGGTTTTCTCCGCGCGTGAGAACTTACAGGGCTCACACAAAGGGCAACTTAAAAGTGCTGGAGAATTTTTTTTTTAAGATTTTTTTATTTGAGAGAGAGAGAGAGAGTATGAACAGGAGGGGCAGAGGGAGAGAGAAACTCAAACAGATTCTATGCTGAGTGAAGAGCCCAATTTGGAGCTTGATCTCATGACTGTGAGATCACAGCCTGAGCCTAAATCAAGAGTTGGATTCTAAACTGACTGCACCACCCAGGTGCCCCAAAAAGTGTTAGAGATTTTTCTTGGAAGGAGCTCTCAACAAATATCAGGAAGAGAATTGGTTGATAAATGACCCAAATTTCTCATTTTGGAGATAAATCTGGAGTGTGCTTTACATTATCCCTGAGTTGCCCAGTAGAATGGATTTTAATTCTCTATGGTGGAAACAGCTTGGTAAATATTTTTTTTATTGGCTTCCTTTCTATCCTTATCTTCTACCTTCATTCTTCTAAGGGTGTCTCCTGGGATCACTTCTGCAATAAACTACTTGTAGTTGAATAATTATCTCAGGGTCTGTATCTGGGGGACCCCAAACCAAGAGTGAGTTAAATCTCAGGCCAAATGAAAATTCTGAGTCTGGTTTTCTGTGGCTGGAAATCTTGCTGAAATTCTAGTTGCCTGATCCAGCATGCATGAGAGACTTTGCTCTTTTTTTTTGTTTTAAGATTTTATTTATTTATTTGTGAGAGACACGGGGGGAGAGGGGGAGAGAAGGAAAGAGAGAGAGAGAGAGGCAGACACAGGCAGAGGGAGAAGCAGGCTCCGTGCAAGGAGCCTGACTTGGGACTGGATTTCAGGTCTCCAGGATCACACCCTGGGCTGAAGGCGGCGCTAAACCGCTGAGCCACCCAGGCGGCCCGACTTTGCTCTTTTGATCAGAAGGAAGAATATAGTTCATTGTGTACTGTTTCTACACATAGTATTCTTGTCTTTGGGAACTATTCAACATGACTAGGGCACGAGCAGGGCACAAGCAGTTTGGAATAGTGTAAGGAATGGGCTATATTATTTTTTCCTAGTGTTATTTTATCAGATTTTTAAAATAATCCTCATTCATTCAGTTTATCCTTTTAGTCTAACTGCCAGCTCTGGAAAGATGCCATTAGATAGCTTCTCGTCATAGCTGCACCATGTATGTCTCACTTTATGCCCTGTGGCTTTATTAATACCACTTCACATCATGTTCATAGAAGCCTGTTCAACCATTTTGGTATATGCACAAACCTGGAATTGCCAGAGATAACCCCTAAGGAGATCCTTGACCACTTAAGGGAAGGGATCCATCAGATAAATATTGCTCTTTTTAATTCTTGGGTTAACAAATGAGTTATGTTCTATATCATTCCTCAATGAATCCCCAGTAAGACTTAGCTTTACTCACACTCTGAGATTGGCTTTTCCTTCTTCCTCATTCATTCTTCCTAGTCCCCTAGCTCTCGACCCCTGAGATAACTTCTCCAAACAACCTGCACACAAAGATTTTGTCTCAGGTTCCACTTTTGGAAGAGGAAACCCAAATAATGTTTACATGTATTAGTTGCTTCTTGCCCTAAGAAACTTAAAGTCAATCAGAGGATATTACATGAATCCAGGTAACTAAAATAAAAATCAATGAAATAAAAATATGCAATGGAAGTTCAGAACCATCTAGACTGAGTGAAAAATAGTCTTAAAAGTGTTGGGTTTTCTACTGGGCACAGAAGGAAAATATTAACTTTGGATTTTTCAATGTGTGATGATGAGGAATGGAAAGGCCATTCTAAGTAGAGAGATGAAGAGAACAAAGACAGGAATATCCAGGCCTATTTTGGTATTGGTGTCCCAGTTTGACTGAGCCATGTAATTTATGAAAAATGACAGTGAGATATAAGAATGAAAGTTAGATTAAGATCATATTGTCAGGGATCTGGAAAAGTTAAGCTATGTAATTAGAATTTAGGGATATAGGTAAATCATCATTTAAACTTTTATGAGGTATTATACTGGAGAGGAAATTAAAACCATGAAATATATGCTAAAAAAATATAAAAGTTCTTGTTTTGGGGCTCCTGGGTGGCTCAGTCAGTTGAGCATCCAACTCTTGATTTTGGCTCATGTCATGATCTCAGGGTCATGAGATTGAGCTCTGCATCAGACTTAGTGTGGAATCTGCTTGAGATTCTTTCTCCCTCTCTCTCTCTGCCCCTCCTGCTTCTCACATCTAAATGCATAAATGAATGAATAAATAAATAAATAAATGCAATCTTTTTTTAAAAGTTCTTGTTCTGTAAATGAACAGTAGTTGTTAGGACTGGATTTTCCTGTTTTCTCTAGGATGATTGTACTTCTTATACTGAACTTCAAGATTTCATAACCAGGCTTCAATGTTCAGCACTAATTGTGTATTAGTTTGCTAGGGTTAATGTAAAAAAGTAGTACAAACTGAGTGGCCTAACTACCGGAAATGTATTGGCTCATAGTTCTGGAGGCTTAAAGTCCAATATTAAGGTGTTGGAAGGGTTGGTGCCTTTTAAAGGGTAGAAAGGAAGGATCTGTTTTAGGCCTCTTCTCCTTGGCTTATAGATGATCACTTATTTGTCTCTGTACATTGTCTTCCCTCTATGCCTGTCTGTGTCCAAATCCAACCACCCCCCTTTTAAAAGATTTTATTTTTAAATTATCTCTACACCCAATGTGGGGCTCAAACTTACCACCCCAAGATCAAGAGTTGCATCCTCTACTGACTGAGCCAGCCAGGTGCTCCAAATTTCCCTTGTTTTAAATAAGGATGCCAATAATATTGGATTAGGGGTCATCCTAGTGACCTCATCTTAACTAATAATATCTACAATAACCCTACATCCAAATAAAGTCACATTTTGAGGTATGGAGTGAGAGGGGTGGTTTAGGATTTCAACAAATGAATTTTGGGGAACACAATTCAATCCATTGCATCTTGCAAGTCTAAAAAAATTCTTAAAGGGAGTAATAGAGTCAGTTAAAGTTTATCCCTGAATCTCATAAATGTTTTTAAGGCGGCTACTAGAAGGTTGAAATTCTACTAGTAGAATCCAAAGAATTCCAAGTGGAAGATGAAGAATTCAGGTCAAAGTATGGACAAATATATAGTAATGAAAATAAAAAAAGATTTCACAGGTAAATGAGAAGAAATATTGCAGAATGGGTAAATATGCAAGCCCTGATTCAGAACATCTGGGTTTCAATTCTAGCTCCATTACTTCTATTGCTTACTTACAAATGACCTTGAAGAATTTACTCAAATTTCTAGGCCTAAATTCCTTTATTTGTAAAACATACCCTTAGAGTACCTGTAGCCAAGAACTTTAGGTTTCCAGGAATGAATTAAATACTGGTTATAATATGTCCTCCCAAATGCAGAGTTCACATGGTGAGGTTTCCAAATGGTTCTGCTGAAGCCCTTTTTCCTAGGATTTAGGTAAGAGGGAACACATCTGATGCTTCCATCTTGAGGGTAAATGGAAATCATAATATACCAAAAACTCTCCAAAATCCTCTTCTAATCTTTAACTCCTCTCAGACTCTCTAACCTCACTTATTGGCTGGAAGTCAGCAAATGGTTGCAAAACCAGTTATCTAGTCTCACACTTCATTCCAGAGACCTTAATCAAATTGAGATTAAAACAGTCTCATTAAAAAAAATTTTTTTTAAAGTCTCATTTTTATCAGCCTGTTATACTAGTAAGACTGCAGTGAAATGGGCATTTTAATAGTGATAATAGAAGGTCAGAGTAATTTGGCAGTATATACCAAGGGCTTTAAAATAATAATATTCTTTGACCTATAATTCTACTTCCAGAAATCCAGCCTGAGAAAATAAGTTGAAATACGGACAAATATTTCTTACAAGTATGTTAGTTGCACAGTCATTGTTAACAGTGAAAAATTTGAAGCATTCCAAATTTCCAATAATGGAGGAATGTGCTGTGCTTGTTTAATAAAATATTTTGTAATCATAATCATTAAAAATAGTGAATAGGATTAAGATAATAAATTTTGTGTTATGTGTTTTTTATCACAATCTTTAAAAAAAGTACAGGAAGTCTTTTTTATTAACATAAGAGAATGCTTGTATTACAATATAGATGAAAAACATAGGATACAAAAGTTTATGTACAGGGTGGTTTCATATGTTAAAACTATGCAGAATAAAAGGTCTAGATGAAAATATACAAAAAGATTACCACTGCTTTGCCTGTGGCTGGTGCTAGCTTTTGCTTTTATACTTTTCTGTACTTAAAAAATTTACAACCAACAAAAGGAAATGATATCAAAACTAAGTTTTCATCAGCTCCTGGTGAGAAGGCAAGCAAACACCCTGGGGGCAGACAGTGTGGAAACAGGAATCTGAAAAATGCCTGGGGCACACAAAGAGGAGGTTATTGGCTATTCTAAGAGTGCTTCCCTGAAAGGCAGCATTGGGTGAGCACCTCTTGGAGAATAAAGGAGCTGACTGGCGTCATTCCCCATCCCCTATTCTGCACCCCTCCTCCCTCCACCCCCCAACATAAGGACTCCTCCCTCCACCCCCCAACATAAGGACAGAAGCAGCTTAGAGAAGACACTGGCTGTTTACTTACAACAAGCCCCACTCTCCTGTGCTCTGGTGGTACTAACCTTCTCAGTCCCAGTGTACTGGCCTCTCTCCAGAAAACCGCACAAACCTTTCCCCCACCATGTCTCCTGACCAGAGTTCTGTACAGATCTCACTTCACAAGCAGACCAGAGCACATCAAGTTAAAATTTGTCACATTCAGGCCAAGGATCAAAAACGGCCCATAGCAGGCAAGGAGAGCCTCTGCAGACAAGTAGCCTGAAGGATAGAGCAGTCAAATCACAACAGCAGAGCACATTCAGCACACACCAGAGAGACTCCCTGAAGCACCAGGCCCTGGGCACCACATGATGTCTTCTTCCTGAGGCCATTACTTTCAGAAGCAGGAGACAACAAGAGAAGAAGGCAGAGACTTAGACATAATGCCAAGACAGAAATTTATCCCAAATAAAAACAAGATAAGGCCATGGCCAGAGATCTAAGTGAAACAGGAATAAGTAACACACTTGATGGAGAATTTAAAGCAATAATCATAAGGCTACTCACTGGGCTTGAGAGAAGAATAGAAGACATCAATGAGATCTTTATCACAGAGATAAAGCAGTTAAAAAGGAATGAATCAGAGATGAAGAGTGCAATAAGCAAGATTGGAAACCGGCTTGATGCAATAAACAGCAGGCTAGAGGAAGAGAGGAATGAATTAGTGACATAGAAGACAAAATAATGGAAAACAGTGAAGCTGAACAAAAGAGAGAGAGAAGAATTGTGCAACATGAGAATAGATTTGGGGAACTCAGTGACTCCATCAAAGGAAATAATATTTATATTATAGGAGTACCAAAAGAAAAATAGAGAGAAAAGAGGGCAGAAAATTTACTGGGGAAAATAATAGCTGAAAACTTCTCTAATCTGGGAAGGAAGCAGTCATCTAGATCCAGGAGGCACAGAGAACTCCTACCAAAATCAATAAAAGCACACCTACACCAAGATATATTGTAATTAAATTTGCAAAATATAGTGATAAACAATTTTAAAAGCAGCAAGACAAAAGAAGCCCATAACTTAAAAGGGAAAACCTATAAGGCTACCTGGATATTTCTCAACAGAAACTGGCAAGCCAGCCGAGAAAGCCATGATATATTCAATGTACTGAATGGGAAAAGTCTGCAGACAAGAATACTCTATCCAGCAAGGCTAGCATTCAAAATAGAAGGAGAGATAAAGAGTTTCCCAAAGGAAAACTGAAAGGTTTGTGACCACTAAACACCAGCCTTGCAAGAAATACTAAAAGGGCCTTTGAATGCAAAGGAGAGACCAAAAGTGACAAAGACAAAAAAAGATCAGAGGAAAACCTCCAAAAACAACTACAAATCAAGCAATAAAATCACAATAAATACATATCTATCAATAATTACTTTGAACATAAATGGACTAACTGCTCCAATCAAAAGACACAGTGTCGGGATCCCTGGGTGGTGCAGCGGTTTGTCGCCTGCCTTTGGCCCAGGGCACGATCCTGGAGACTCGGGATCGAATCCCACATCAGGTTCCCAGTACATGGAGCCTGCTTCTCCCTCTGCCTATGTCTCTACCTCTCTCTCTCTCTCTCTCTCTCTCTCTGACTATCATAAGTAAATAAAAATTAAAAAAAAAAAATTTAAAAAGACACAGTGTCAGAATGGATAAAAACAAAACAAAACAAAACAAAACAAGCCCCATCTATATGCCACCTACAAGAGACTCATTTTATACCTAAGGACATCTACATATTGAAAGTGGGCGGGTAGGGGATGGAGAAATATTTATCACTTGAATGGATGTCAAAAGAAAGCCAGAGTAGCAATACTTATATTGGACAAACTATACTTTAAAACAAAGACTATAATAAGAGACAAAGAAGGGCACTATATAATAAAGGGGACAAACCGACAAGAAGATATAACAATCATAGATATTTGAGCACCCAACATGGGAGCACCCAAATATATAAAACAAGAGCAAACATAAAGGAACTAATTAATAATAACATAATAATTGTAGGGGAATTTAACATCCTACTTACATCAATAGACAGATCCTCTGTACAGAAAACCAACAAAGAAACAATGGCTTTAAACAGCAAGCTGGATCAGATGGACCTAACAGATATATGCAGAACATTCCATCCTAAAACAGCAGAATACACATTATTTCAAGTGCACATGAAACATTCTCCAGAATAGGTCACATATTAGGCCTCAAAACAGGTCTCCACTAATAAAGGAAGATTGAAGTCATAATATGCATACTATGCATCTTTCCTGACCACTAGAGATCAACCAAAAGAAGAAAATCTGGAAAGACCACAAATATGTACTATGTTGAACAGTGGTGGTGATAATGGACATCCCTGCCATGTTCATGACCTTAGGGGAAAAGCTTTCAGTTTTTCCCCCATTGATAATGATATTCTTTGTGGGCTTTTCATATATGGCTTTTTATGATATCGAGGTATGTTCCTTTTATCCCTACACTGTGAAGAGTTTTAATCAAGAAAGGATGCTGTACTTTGTCAAATGCTTTATCTGTATCTATTGAGAGGATTACATGGTTTTTGAACTTTCTTTTTATTAATGTAGTGTATCACATTGATTGGTTTGTGGATGTTGAACCACCCTTGCAGCCCAGGAATTAAAAAATTTATGGAAACAAATGGAAATGAAAGCACAACTGTTCAAAAACCTTTGGGATGTAGCAAAGGTGGTCCTAAGAAGGAAGTACATAGCAATACAAAACTTTCTCAAAAAATAAGAAAGATTTCAAATACACAGCCTAACTTTACACCTAAAGGAGCTGGAGAAAGAATAGCAAATAAGGCCTAAACCCAGCAGGAGAAAAGAAATAATAAAGATTAGAGCAGAAATCAATGAAATAGAAACCAAAAGAATAGTAGTACAGATCAATGAAACTAAGAGCTGGTTCTTAGAAAGAATTAACAAGATTGATAAACCCCTGGCCAGACTTATCAAAAAGAAAAGAGGAAGAAGGGACGCCTGGGTGGCTCAGCAGTTGAGCATCTGCCTTCACCTCAGGGCTTGATCTCAGGATCCGGGATCTGGGATCCAGGATCAAGTCTTACATTGGGCTCCTGTGAGGAGCCTGCATCTCCCTCTGCCTATGTCTGCCTCCCTCTCTCTGTGTCTCTCATGAATAAATAAATAAATCTTTCAAAAAAGAAAAGAAATGAGGAAGAACCCAAATAAAATTATTTTATTTTATTATTTATTATTTATTATGATTTATTTATTAAGAGAAGCTATCACAACCAACACCAAAGAAATACAAACAATTATAAGAACATGTTATGAGCAACTATATGCCAACAATTTAGGCAATCTGGAAGAAATAGATGTATTCCCAGAGACATATAAACTACCAAAACTGAAACCAGAAGAAATAAAAAAATCTGAACAGACCCACAACCAGCAAAGAAGTTGAAGCAGTAATAAAAAATCTCCCAACAAATAGAGTCCAGGGCCAGATGGCTTCCTAGGGGAATCCTACCAATCATTTAAAGAAGAATTAATACCTATTCTTCTGAAGCTGTTTCAAAAAATAGAAATGGAAGGAAAATCTACAAGCTCTTTCTATGAGGTCAGCATTACCTTGATCTCCAAACCAGACAAAGGAGAATTACAGACCAATATCCCTGATGAACACAGATGCCAAAATTCTTACCAAAATACTAGTCAGTAGTATCCAACAGTACTTTTAAAGAATTATTAAAATATTAAAAGAATTATTCACCATGAACAGGTGGGATTTATTCTGGGGCTGCAAAAAAAAAAAAAAGTAAACATAAACTTTTAAAAACCCCACAAAACAACTAAGTTTTCATCAAAGCTAGGAGTAGTAAAATTAAAAACAAAAAAGCTAGGAGTAGTAGAAAATAGAGGTTATAAAGCTGGCTTCTATACACAAACATTCTGGAATTAAGTCCTGGCTCATTTTCTCTGTAGCTCTGTGCCCTTGGATGAATTCTTTAACCTCTTCCAACCCCCTGTTTCACATCTATAAAATTAGCATAAGAATGGTCCTTCCCCCATATGACTGTTATAAGAAATTGGTGGTATAGTGTATGGAAAACCAGGGTGTGGCTATTCGCTCTAAAGCTGGCAGGATGAAGTTAGCCAGAAGACACTCCAGAGACAGACCACCCGTGCCTGAATTCTGCTGCCCCTCCCACCTTCTTCTAGTGACCTGAGTAGTTATGCATTTCCTCTCCGCTTTATTACCATGAATGTAAATGAGAATAATCATACTTGTCTCATACTATTGTAAGGCGCCTTAAATGAGTTAAAACATGTAATATGCATAAAATAGCACCTGGTGCAGAGCAGAAGCTCTGTAAATGTTCGCTCTTATAATGATGCTGTGATTATTATTATTGGTATCTTTGTTATCTCATGCCACTACGTGGAACTGGAGCTGAGCTGCTAATCGTGTGCAGTCCAGACAGTCCTAGGCTGTCTCTAAGATTAAATAAAATCAGAAAAGATACAGAATTTGACTACATAAAAACTAGAAACAACTGCCTGTTAGACAAACAAGCAAATGAATCAGCAAACAAACACAAACAGCTAAACACAGCCAATAGAAAAATGATAAATTGGGAAGTAAACCAGTAGTAAATATCACAGATAAAACTGACTTTTTTAATATAAAGAACTAGCAGAATAAAATAGAAAAGCGCTAAATCCCAATTGGTATATTGGCAACGAGGTAGAGAGCTCGAAACAGGTTTCAGTCAGAAAACAAACACATGGAAACTTCAACCTCACTCGTGCAACCCAAATATCACCGAAGTTTCTAGTTTTTCCTTTTATTTTCAAGTAAAACCACTCAAATCCCCAACCTGCATGGTTGTAGGAAAGCAGTCCCTCCTGAGGATTTCAGAGGCATGCTGAATTTCTGGCTACCTTTCATGTTCTCTCTTTCTGGACTATATCTGGTCCGAAATGTTGGGGAGCCAACACATCCCTGCCTTCCTTCATTTTTCCAGAACTCTGATGGACTTCATCCTCTTTCTAGGACACAGCCAACTCTTGAATTCCACAAATAAATACCCACACAAGTGGATGCCCACCCTTAATAAAAATCCATTATCAAAGTTAACTAACTAGGTCCTGGGCACTATGTCTCTGAGAGTCAGGGGAAGGAGTGCTGCCCGTTGATGATGTGGTCTATGAGGATGTTAACCTGTCTTCCAAGACAACTTGAAGATACTTCTTGGAATTCAAATAAATAGCCCCTCTCCCAAAAAAATTGAAGCACTGGAAAATATGCTAAGGGAAGTTTTTTTTTTAAGATTTTATTTATTTGTTCATGAGAAACACACACACACAGAGAGAGAGAGAGAGAGAGAGAGAGAGAGAGGCACAGAGACACAGGCAGAGGGAGAAGCAGGCTCCATGCAAGAAGCCCGATGTGGGACTCGATCCCAGATCTCCAGGATCACACCCTGGGCTGAAGGTGGCACTAAACTGCTGAACCACCTGGGCTGCCTGTTAAGGGGGGTTTTAAGGACTTAGAACAGCAAGATTAATTGCCAATGTAAGGGGAAAAAATAAGAAGCAAAAGCCTAAATCTGGGAGGTCCACCTGCATTTAATAAGTGTTCCCAACAGAAAATGGAAGGGAAGACATTGTCAAAGTAATAAAGCAAAGAAATTCCACTGCAAGACATGAATCTCTTTACTCTGTGCAGCAAAATAAATGGTACAAAGCACCTCCTCTTGAAATGTTTGAATGATTTTAGAATAATGTTAGATAAGGATCCTAAAAGTTTCCAGAGAGAAAGAGAAAAGCATGTACAATCAGATATCAAGAGGGCATTGCACTTCTCAGTACCAGGAGCTAGAAACGAAACTTGTGTGGGGAAAATTATTTGGAACTTCAGCTAAGCAATCAACCAAATACGAAGCAGGACATTTAAGTTCCTGCTCTAAATTAACCCTCAAAAACACGTTCTTAGGAAATTACTGGAGGATGTGTCCCCCTAGAGAGGTAAAAACCAGGAAAGACATTGCTATGCATTCTTTATAGTGTTTCCGCCATATAGATACAAAACACATGGGTAACTTGGGTAAGAGCATAACAATAAATATCTAGTAAAATAATTAGGAAGAGATGAGTATTGAGCACCTATTACTCTTGATTTTAATATAGTTTTATTTAATTGCAAGCATATACAGTTTAATTTTTAATAATAGTTGTTTTTAACAACTGGCTCACAAAATTCTTGAAAATTAAAAATTAGCCCTCATAAGTGGGTATAACCCAGTCCTAGCACACCACTGGATATGTTGGAAGATATCTTAGCATGATTCACTGTATAATTTTTTCATATTCAGTCAAAACATTGCACATATTTGGTTGTATACAAGGAAATCTAGGGAGATTCCTCATGCTGATGTGTCTTACAAGATGTTTGCTACATGATTGCATTTTTCTATTACTTGGTCTAAAACAAACATGAAACAACTTATTAATAAAACTATAATAATAACTGGCACCTGGATGAGAAATCCAGACGTTCCTCCTTTCCTTCCCTACTCTTTTCCCTTTGTCATTCTCCTGTTTAGCCTATAAATTTAATTTTGTCCCCCTTTTTTTGGGGTCTCCATTCCTATCCCATCTCTTCTTTTTCATCCTGATGTTCCTCATTTTGTTGTCCCTTCTTTCCCCTATCTTTTTGCTTCCTCCTTTAGATCTGCTATGCCTTCTGCTTTTTTCAAACCCTCCATTTTCTCTGTTCTCTTCTTTAATCTTTCTTTAGTATTTGTTTATCTTCACCCTTCTCTCCCCCATTCCACCTCTAATTTATGACTATCTTCCTCTTTCTTAATCTTCTTCTCTTTGTACTGCCAGCTTTTCTTGATCGCTGCCTTTGTTTCTATGTCTTCTGACAGCCTTTTCTCAGTGTCATAGTTTATGGGCTGGACAGAGACTCATGTGGGGGTACTTTCTGAAGATAAGAAATCTGATCATATATAATATTTTATATATGTTCTTATATGTATATCCCTATATTTTGATATAGTGACTAATATATTACTAAAACTAATTTAACCTGTTTCTTTTTATATCTTTAAATATAGTTACTAGATAACTTAAAGTTACTTGTGTGGCTTGCATTATTTTTATATACTATTGGATAGTGCTGCTCTAGTCCTTGATAATGAAGTATTTACCAAATCTCTGCAAAGTCTTTCTTTAGGTTTCCAATACACATTTAGGATCATTCAGCTTATTTGTTCAAACTAAAATGTTCTCCCCTCCTTATATTTGTCAAGTATAGTAAATTTTAGTATCTGTGCTGTCAAAGCAAGCTCTCAAGTTTAGTAAGTGCATAAATTATCAGAATTTCCTAACCATGTGAGAATCTTGTTACCTTTTATCTTTCAGAAATATAATTCAGAAAAAAGAAACTGTGTCACTCTTTTCTCCTACTGATATTTATAAGTAAACTAGAGGAGCTTTACTCAATTAACACATGCTTCATACTAGACTATGAGCTAGCCCGCAATGGCTTCAAGGGAAAGCAGCCCAGTCCCTTCCTACCACCGCTGGAAAGACTTGAGTTGTGTGATTTTCCTCCTGGCCCAGATCAGGGGCCTAGGCCCCTTCAAAGGCAAGATGTAAAATAGGCCAGTAGACCTATGTGTCCCTGTGTCCTCTGCTCAATAGAGATGCTCCATTTTGGAGCTCCCTGGATACAAGGATCCAATCAGATTTCTTCTCTTCAGAAAGTACCCTCAGCATGAGTCTCTTTCCTGCCCATAAGCTATGACATTGAAAAAAGGATCTCAGAAGACACAGAAGCAAAGGCAGCAATAAAGAGAAGCTGGCAGTAGGAAGAGAAGGAGATTAAGAAAGAGGAAGAGTCAAAGAGAAGCTGACTCATTACCAGAGTAAAAAACAGCCTTTGCCCACTTTGGAGAGTACAGTAAGATGGCCCCACTATCAGGGCCACTGTGGGAGCCGTTTGGCTAGTTCTTTGTGGTGTCTGACAGTGTGTGGCTGTGCTTCCTTCCTTCCTCGAGTATCTTTAAAATAAACCTCCATTCACCTGTTACACAGGTTCTTTGTTCATTGCAATTTATATATTAAGGAAGAAATACGACAAGCAGAATTCTGAAATCAGGAAAGTTATAAGAGGGGGAAAGTATGTGAGAGTGGGTGTGTGTTTGTGTGTATGTGTAAGTAGTTACCATGGCAGATATCTCTGAAGCTCACAGTAAGGGGAGAGGAGAAAAAGGGACAGAAAAAGGAGAAAGATTTTGAAGCGAATAAAAAAAAGTTACATCCTGAAAGTATCAGCACATATGGTTCTAAGCTTACTATTCCTATTGCTAATTGCAAATAAGGATTTAAATATGTAGAAATTCCAGGTGAAGGCAGAGAGAGTAGTAGTACATGAACTTTTGGGCACCTGGAACAGTGAAAATGCTGTGGACTTTGGAGCCAGACAGGCTCAGTTTTGAATCCTGACTCCAACTCTTACTAGATGATGACATTGGGCACGTTTCTTATTCTCTCTGAACTAGTTTCATCATGTGTCACATGGGAATTATATATGACTTTGGTGGAGTTTCTGGTGAGGATTAGCCATTATCTTGTATATTATACTTCCTATAATACTTCCTGTATTTGGGAAGTAAATATAAGCTGTTGTGATGATGATTGATGATGATGATGATGGTGACATAGAATACTACTCTTTACCTGGGCTTGACTTGTTTTTGGTAAGTAAATTAAAAAGTAAGTAAACAAAACTTCTCCATTCACTGACAGGGTGAAGTGTTCAAACATTTTGGGCTCTGGGAAAAGGAATAATACGTTTTTGGACACCCAAAAAGCCAAGTGATTTTTTTTTCTTGAGAAGACAATGGAGATTGTGAATGTGCTGATCATAGTAGTCTGAGAATTTCTGAGATGAAAGAGATTTTAGAGCCTAGTTCATCCAACAAGCTAGGAGTATCTTCCTCCACACTTCTGATGGGTGTGCATCTAGCGCCTATTTTTACATGTACGGATATATAGACATGTTTGCATATGCTTAGGTGTGCAGTAGACTGTTCATTTTCTGTTGTTTTTCTTTATACTGTTTTTATTGTATGATTCCCCCCTAAATTATGTGTAGAAATACATGCATTACATCTTTATTAAAAACCCCAATATTATTGTTAAAAAATTTCTTGTTTTAAGAATGTACCCCCTTCCCATTTTCACATTTACGTAAACCTATTATAAGCATTCATTTTTTTATTGGTCTTCCCTTCTGTGGACAATCCATTCGGAAGTTATTATCTTCACTAGTGATGTCCAGCAGTGTCACTTGAATTTTGAGTATAAATAAAATCTCAAAAACTGTTCCTTAAAAAAAAACAAACAAAAACAAAACTGTTCCTTTGAAAAAATTGATGTGCACTCTGCAATCTATATAAATAGTACCATGCTTGTTTTATCACATTACTACAAAACAAGGCCTCTAGCCCCCTTCCCACTATTTTCTAGTCAGATTGCTGAAATTATGGAGTCACCATTCCTGTTCCTTCTTTTTTTTTTTTTTTTTAAATTTTATTTATTTATGATAGTCACACAGAGAGTGAGAGAGAGAGAGGCAGAGACACAGGAGGAGGGAGAAGCAGGCTCCATGCACCGGGAGCCCGACGTGGGATTCGATCCCGGGTCTCCAGGATCGCGCCCTGGGCCAAAGGCAGGCGCCAAACCGCTGCACCACTCAGGGATCCCTCCTGTTCCTTCTTATCACCACTTAGCCACCTCACCAATTTGATGGGTGGGATAACTCATCTGAACCTTGAAGGAAGGCACCAACGAAGTGCTCTAAAATGTTTTGGGAAACAATACTGCAGTTCTACAAAAAATTAAACATAAAATTGCCATATGATCCAGCAATTCCACTTTGAGGTATAAAACCAAAAGAACGGAAAGCAGGGACTTGAAAAGGTATTTGTACACCATGGTTTATAGCAACAATATTCACAGTAGCCAAAAGGTGAAAACAACCCAAATATCTATTGATGGATGAATGGATAAACAAAATATGGCATATACACAAAATAAATTATTATTGAGGTTTAAAAAAGAAGGAAATTCTAATACACACTACAACATGGAAGAATAAAGTCCTGCTTTACCATTCTTTTTTTTAAAAAAAAGATTTTATTTTTATTTATTTATTTGAGACAGAGCATGTGCATTTGTGAGAAACGGTAAAGGAGGAGGGGAAGAGGGGGAGGGAGAGGCAGACTCTGTACTGAAAGCAGAGCCTAATTCAGGGCTCATTTCACAACCCTGAGAGTTAGGTGCTTAATTGACTGAGCCATCCCAGGGTCCCTGCCTTATCATTCTTTAATTTTTTTTAATTTATTTATGATAGTCACACAGAGAGAGAGAGAGAGAGAGAGAGAGGCAGAGACATAGGCAGAGGGAGAAGCAGGCTCCATGCACCGGGAGCCCGATGTGGGATTCGATCCCGGGTCTCCAGGATTGCGCCCTGGGCCAAAGGCAGGCGCCAAACCTCTGCGCCACCCAGGGATCCCTGCCTTATCATTCTTTAACAAGAGTTATAAATAATTTTTTCTCTAACAAAACTTTGACCTTGAAGTTAGAATGGGAGCAGTTAGAGATGGAAAGATAGATAAAGGAACCAGAATAATGGAGGGTATGGCACTGGGCCTTACCACCACTGGTAGAGAGAAGGATTTCCTTGAGAAACAGGTTCTGTTTTGTTTTGTTTTCTAAGCAGGGTCAATGCCCAGTGCAGAGTGTGACATGGGGCTCAAATCTCATGACCCTGAGATCATAAACTGAGCTGAAATCAAGAGTCGGATGCTTACCCAACTAAGCTACCAAGGCAACCCAAGAGACAGATTTCCACCATGGAGGCCAGACAGGTCCAATATGAAAGGTGAAATGAGATATGCATGGACCTAACTGCTCTCAAGGAAGGTATTAGAACCTTTTTTATTTGTTTTGGTTATTACTAGACCAGAAAGTGTGACTGGGCCCCAAAGAACTCTCATGGAGGGAGGTAAGATTTCAGAGATCAGACTGGAATAATCTATGCCCTGCCACCCCAACAAGGGAATGATGTCCCTGGAAGCTCTAGAGAAGCACCTTTTTTTTCTTTCTTTCTCTCTCTTTTTTTTTTTTTTTAAAGATTTATTTATTTACTTTAGAGAGAGAAAGAGAGCACAAATGGGAGGGGCAGAGGAAGAGAGAGAGAATTTCAAGCAGACTTCCTTGTTGAGTGTGGAGCCTCACACAGGGCTCAATCTCACACTCTGAGATCATGACCTGAGCCAAAACCAAGAGTTGGATGCTTAATCTGCTGAGCTACCCATCTGCTGAGCTACCCAGGGACCTGAGAAGTCCCCTCTTAAAAGGTTAGAAAGGAGTCAAAAATAAGTTTAATTGGGGAATCACCTTTTAAAGACTGTGACAGTTACACCAGGTAATTAGACAACTGTGGCCACGTTTGAGGTGGGAGGTCTGAGAAGATGAGCATAGCATCTTCTAGCTTTTAGCTTTACCAGTGAGTTTTGAGGTGGCTCCATTATTATAAGAGAGGGGGAAAAAAAGGAAGGAAATTGTGATGTACATGACATGGGAGAACCTTGAAAACATGCGCTAAATGAAAGAAGCCAGTCACTCAAGGACAAACATTACAGGATTCCACTCCTATAAGTGCCTACAGTAGTCAAATTTACAGAGATGGAGAGTGGAGTAGTGGATGTTAGAGGCTAAGAGGAGAGGGAATGGGGAGTTGTTTAATGGGTCTAGAGCTTCAGTTTGGGAGAATAAAAAGATCTGCAGTTGGGTAGCATGATGGTTGCACAACCCCGTGAATGTGCGTAATGGCACTACACTTAAAAATGGTGGATGTTATGTATGTGAATTTTACTGCGATTTTTTGAAAAATGCCTGAAGATTGTAATGAATTCATGCAACATGTAATGCCACTAGCATGCAGCAGAGGGCAAAAGAGCTTGAGCTTCACTGAAAAGCTTGATTCCAACACCCCTGCAGCCAGTCTAGCTCTGTCAATGAATCCTCTACACATCTACACCTGCAGCTCTGCTGGAGCCGCCACAAGCCCTGGGGGTAAGAACTGTTAGCCTGGTTTGCTCTAACACTCATGAGAAAGAATTAAGGGTTGAATGGGTCTTTTCTAAAGAAGAGATCATTTGATGGGGGAAAGTAGCCTTACTTAGACTTTTAATATTTATTATTTTGTCTATATTAAAGATAAATGAGTGACCTTGGGGGCTACGGATCTAAGAAACTGTCTTGCAGGTGCTTGAGGTTTGGGCTTCCTTTCACTAGTTGCTGATTTAACCCAGTCAGTCCTTTTACCCAGAATGGATGGTCCTATCACTGTGGTGAGGTTTCTGCAGCTTTTATTTTCCTGTGATGCATGTTAATGACATCTGCCATTTGGCTATTCAAAGCATAGTTGTTACTCCGTTACTAGTTTAAAAGTTCTGCATTTGTGTTGTATGTAGAAAAGTAGGAGCACATCTGATTGATTTTGTATGTGTAGATCTTGTTCAGTCGCCTGCAGGGGTCCAGAGTGGCCAAAGATAGCCATGTGGCTGCTGCGGAGGACAGAATGATTAACAGCACCTAGGCGTTTGATTCCTAGGAGAGCTTTCTCACAGACCACCTATACTGAGTTATGAGTTAGAGTTCTATGTACTTCCTAAGTTCTGTTTCAGTTCTTGTTCCTAAGTTCATAACTTAGGAATTCATGTAGGCAAAGTCTTGAGCTTTATGACACCTAGCAGTGTCTAATAACAGCTGCTTGCCACTTCACAGAGAGGCACATGGGGTGGGAAGGGAGGAAGAAGCCACCGTGATGGCTAGCCCTGACAGTGGAATCAATGTTGGTAATCACATCCTAAACGACTTCATTTCAGGTTTTGAAATGCCTACAGTCTGGGTTCTGGAAGGAACCACATAGGTCTGGATTCAAATCCATGCTCTATCTTATTCACTGGGTTTCCTTGGGTAAGTTACTTACCCTCTAAGTTTTAGCTCCTCCCTTTGTGAAATAGGGGATGAAAATAGCTACCATTTTGGTGAGTTGTTAAAGGCATTGAACATAATAGCATGTGAAAGCGTTTGCTCTATGCAGCCACATAGGAAGCACTCAAAAAATGTCATTCTTGCTCTTTCTTATGTTGCAAAGATCATTCAACATGCTATGAAGTTTTAACCCCTTCTCTACTTTTTTGCATCACCAGGAAAAGAGAAATTCAATGATTGAGTGTTCTTTGGTAAACCACAATGGTCATTTCATAGTGTCTTTTGATTCGGACTTTCAAATCATAAGCTATTAATGAAAGTCATTCTCTGTTTTTCACTTCCTCTCACCATAGTAGTAATAGTAGTAGGAATATGGTAATATACAATAACACCTATTGAATGCATCTTTCATAAAAAAATTATGCCCTACTTTTTAAAATGTTGTAATGAAATGCCATAGTGCACATATATTGACTGAGAGGTAGGACCTTTTTATTTTATTATATTAAGAGAAGTTCAAAAAGAGTTAGTTCCTCTCCCTTCTTTAGAATAAATTACAGATGAGGTTGTGGTATTGGGTAAGGAGAAGAAGTCAGTAAAATATGGAAGCTATGACACTTCATTTCAGGGGACTTCTGAGGTAGCAATTCTGCATTTTTCAAGGACCATAGTCCCAAACCTTAGGAGCTACAAATTGAAGTACTCTGTGAGACAATAATGTTAAAAACACTTATGTCAGCTTAAGGACTCTAACTGCCTGGGCCACATTGGATCCTGAGACAAAAGGAAAAATCAGTAGTAATGATCCTGTCTTTATGAAAAATGTTGTTCCTTGTGGATTTTTGTTAAAATTAATGTTTAAAAATGTTTCATTAAAATATTATTTATCTTGATTATTGACTTTCTTGGCACCCCTTAAAATTTTTGCCTGAAATCACCCTGCTCTTGGCCTAGATGACTGCCACAATTTGTGATAATCTACACATGGTCACAGTGATTCCTATACATTATCTCTTTTATGCCTCTGCACAAAATACATTTACACATGAAAATATGGAACATTTCGGCAATGAAATAAATAGTCTGTTGACATAGCCACTAAGTGGCTAAGATAGGACTTGAACACAAATCTATTGATGCCTAACACTAAATTCATTCTCTCACCATCTTGCACTGCACCATATCAGGAATTCACAAAATTCATTCATTTGACAAACATTTTTGAGAGCATATTATGTGCCACCTTGTGCTAAGAGATACAAAATTGAAATAACTCATTCATATATACATTCAAAAAGTATTTTCTGAGCCTGTGCTATGTGTACTCTTCTATAGAGTGGGAATACAGTAGTGAACAAGCTCATCAGCCCCTTTCTTCTCTCATGGGTGTAAGAGGTGGAAGGGACAGTCAATAAATTAATGAACTAAGATTTCAGATAGCAGTAAGTGCTCTGTTTTGAAGAGATATAATAAGATGATGTGAACTAATAGCAAGTTGGCCACTTTAAGATTAGGTGGTAAAGTCAGGTCTCTTAAAGGGAATAAACTTTAAGCCAAGATCTAAGTGACAAGAGACATCCAGCCAAGGAAGGATGGGGGAGAGAACATCCCAAGGAGGGGTTAAAGCTAGTACAAGGCTCCAAGGTCAGAACAGATATGGTATGAAGTGAGATCCCAAGAAGAAACAAGAGCAGCTCATGGAAGGTGTTATAAACCAACATCAGGAGTTTGGATTTTGTTCTAAGTGTGACAGTACATAGTTAAAAGGATATAGCCTGGCTGCCATAACAAGATTCACTAGCTTAAACAAGATAGGGCTCAACATAATGGCTCAATCCCTGGCAGTCCTTGTAAGTAATTGATATAAAACCTAAATTGAGTGGCCTTTGCAGACTTACTCATTAGGTTCCTTGGACTGTATAATGGGAAACTTTAAAGAACCAGTATGAATTAGTGAGATATAATTTCATTGTGATTAGGGTATTATAACATATTTGAAAACAAATTTACCTTGACTCACCCTAGAGAACCAGGGTAGCAGAGTTGCTAAGACACCAAGTGCTGGACTCACCATGTATTAACTTTGTGACTCTGGGGCAGTTATATGACCTCCCTAAGCACCACCTTCCATATCTGGAGAAGGTGAACAGTGATGCCACTGACACTATAAGGCAGTTATTGTAAGAATAAGGATCAAGCTATATGAAGTTAGTATTACTTAGCTCAGTGAATGCTAGTTGTTATCTAAAAAGACATCAAGTGGCCACTGCCTCATTCGCATGACAGAGTCAACATGGAGATGCTATCAGACTTGCTGAATAGATATAAATGTTTAGATTCATCACACAGAATAAATTATTCAGGTCATCTTAAATATGGGTAATGGATTACTGAATGTGAAGTAATATTCCAGGTTTCCTTTTGTCTGAGTTGTAGCTATTTTGTCCCTTCACCATGTCTATGTATTAATTATCTCATTTATTTATTCCAAACTCAATGAGGAGAGTATATTACCTGCATTTTACAGATGAGGAAACTCATGGATGCAGAATTCTGAGGACATTGAGAGAAGAGCCAGATTTCAAGTTGTTTGAACACGGAACAGAGATAATTGAAGAAGTAAGATTTTCCCAATATTCATTTTTCAAGATATGTATTAAGTACCTACTCTGCTAGGAACTTTTCTGGGCCCTGGGGCTGTAGCAGTGAATAGAACCAATAGAACTTCTATTCCTACACAGCTTATATTTTAGTAAGGGGATAAGAAAAGAGAGACGATAGGGCAGCTGGGTGGCTCAGTCAGTTAAGTGTCTGCCTTTGGCTCAGGTCATGATCCTGGGGTCCTGGGATCGAGCCCCCACCCCTACCCCCCAGCATTGGGCTCCCTGCTCAGGGAGGAGCCTGCTTCTCCCTCTCCCTCTGCCCTTCCCCCTTCTGGCTCATGCTCTCTCTCTCACTCTGTGCTCTCTCTCTCAATTAAATAAAATCTTTTTTAAAAATTTTAAAATATTAAAAAAATGATAAAATAAAAAAAACAAGAGAGACTATAAACAAAATAATAAATGTATATGTAAGGTGGTGAGAAGGGTTAGAAAGAAAAATAACTTTAAGATAAGGAGTGTATTCTGGAAAGAGGATGGCAAGTACAAGTTCAAAAGTCTGATGTGGGATCCTACTTGGGAAGTGTAAGGAATGACTAGACAAGAGTTGAAGATGAGGATTGAAGATGTCAGATCTTTCAAGGACTTGGGACTTTCCTCTGGTTGAAATAAGAAACCAGTGGAGGATTTGGAGTAGAGGAATGGCAGATTTTGAGTGCATTTTAACGATTCCTCTGTCTGTTGGGAGGAAATGATTGAAGAGGCACAAGGCTTGTAGGAAAGACCCCCTGGGACTCTATCAAGAAAGGAGTCAGTAGGGAAGGTGGGGAGAAGTGGTTAGATTCTAATATTAAATTCATAAACTCTTAAACTTTATGTTTTCCCACACCAGGCATTGGGAAAACACCAAGCCAAGGTAAATAGCTTGGTGAGAATTTTCCTGCTTATCCATGTCCAGTACACACTGGCCTTCACTTTCCTTAGACTGGTCACTCCTATAGACAAGAAGAAGGAACAAAAGATATATTCCATGGGAAGATATGGTGTAGTGAGACCTCTCTGTGCTATATACACTGTCCCATTGTTCTAAGGAGCTGTGTGTGCGTGCACCCATGTACCTGTGTAGCCATAGTGTATACATTTTGGCACTGTAGAAAGCCCCCAAGAAATGGAAACTGTTTTCATCATTATTGTTATTGTTTGGCAGTAATCCAGATTGCTTTTGCCATCAACCTGAAGGCCTACAGAACCATAAGGACAGAAACTATTCTGTTTATTCCTATGTTTTGGACCTTCCAAGTATATGAGTAAGTGTTGTAAAAAATAAGATATTAGCTCAATGGACTCTCTATGTCCACAAATATAAAAGTCAAGGAACAATTCCTTGACATGAATTCAGGAGCCCATAGCGCTTGGTAATAAAAAATTACTTCATCGAGAACTTAAAACCCACACAAAACCTGCACATAGATGTTTCTAGCTGTGGTAGTCATAACTGCTGAAACTTGGAAGCAACCAAGATATCCTTCAGTAGGTAAATGGATAAAGAAACTATGATACATCCAGATAATGGACTACTATTCTGTGCTAAAAAAAAAAAAAAAAAGCTATCAAACTATGTGAAGGCATGGAAGGATTTTAAGTGTGTATAAGTAAGTGAAAGAGGTTGATCTGGAAAAGTTACATACTGTATGTTTCCAGCTATATGATATTCTGAAAAAGATAAGACTATGGAGACAATAAAAAGATCAGTGGTTGCGGGATCCCTGGGTGGCGCAGCGGTTTGGCGCCTGCCTTTGGCCCAGGGCGCGATCCTGGAGACGGGGGATCGAGTCCCACGTCGGGCTCCCGGTGCATGGAGCCTGCTTCTCCCTCTGCCTGTGTTTCTGCCTCTCTCTCTCTCTCTCTCTCTCTCTGTGACTATCATAAATAAATAAAAATTTAAAAAAATTATTAAAAAAAAAAAAAAGATCAGTGGTTGCCAAGGGGTGTGGAGCAGGGGGAAGACAAATGGGCAGAGCACAGAGGAATTTTAGGGCAGTGAATGTATGCATAATGATAAATGCATGTCATTATACATTTGTCCAAACTCATAGAATGTCCAACACCAACAGTGTGAACTGTAATATCAATTATGGACTTTGAGTGATGACGACGTGTCTGTGTAGGTCCATCAATTGTAACAAATGTGCCACGCTGATGGGGCATGTTGATAATAGGAGAGGCTGTGCATGTGTGGAGGGGGGGTGATATGGAAAATCACCTTTTCCATATGTACCTTCCCCTCAATTTTGCTGTGAGCCTTAAACTTCTCTACAAGAATAAAGTCTTAAAATTGTTTACTTTCAATTGTCTTAAAGCCTCCAGCTATCAAAATGGCACGTAAGGGAGAGTGTTGAGTACGATCTGGCAATGAAGCTCCTAAGTTGAACCAGGAGACAGGCACTTCTACGAACTATTATATATCTCCCTTCTGGGAATCCTCATTTGCTTCAGCGATAGGGATATGGCACAGGTATACATATATATACACTATGCCTGCACAGGTACATGGGCGCACGCACACACAGCTCCTCAGAACAATGGGACAGTGTATATAGCTTGGTAATCTATAACCCAAACTCTCAGATCAAGTCAAAGATTTAATATATAGGTTGGAACCCTGTTCCAAACTCTTGGTGAATAGAGTCAATTCTTGGCATTAAAAATAATCTATACTGGGGCATCTGGGTAGGTCAGTTAAGTGTCCAACTCTGATCTCAGCTCAGGTCTTGATCTCAGGGCCATGCGTTCAAGCCCCACCTTGGGCTCCATTCATTCATTTTAATATTAATATTCATTTTAATAAAAGAATAAGGTATTAAATTATAAATAAATAAAACTATAATCCTACAAGATTTAACAAACAACATAACCACTTAATATTTTAAATATATATCTATATATCTTTCTAGGATTTTGAGTTCATCTTCATCATTCATATGAGGGAACCAGTGGTAAAATTCTTGGAATTACAATGAAACGTATCAGAAGCATTTATATATTTTGTAGTATTGCTATATCAGTGCAGGGCTGGGCTTCGAAGCTGCCAGAAGAAAGGGAGTTGACAACCAATTGCTCCAACATGTCCCTAAGAAAAATTCCTGCAGACTTGACCCCAACCACAACCACACTGGATTTATCCTACAACCTCCTTTCTCAACTCCAGAGTTCAGATTTTCGTTCTGTCTCTAAACTGAAGGTTTTGATTCTCTGCCATAACAGAATTCAAGAGCTGAATATCAAGATCTTTGAATTTAACAGAGAGTTAAGATATTTAGATTTGTCTTACAACAGATTGAAGATTGTAACTTGGTATTCACTGGCAGGTCTCAGGCATTTGGATCTTTCTTTCAATGACTTTGACACCGTGCCTATCTGTGAGGAGACTGGCAACATGTCACATTTGGAAATCCTAGGTTTGAGTGGGGCAAAAATACAAAAATCAAATTTCCAGAAAATTGCTCATTTGCATCTAAAAACTGTCTTCTTAGGATTGAGAAGTCTTTCTCACTATGAAGAAGGTAGCCTGCCCATCTTAAACACAACAAAACTTCACATTGTTTTACCAATGAACACAAATTTCTGGGTTCTTTTGCATGATGGAATCAAGACTTCAAAAATACTAGAAATGACAAATATAGATGGCAAAAGCCAATTTGCAAGTTATGGAACTCAAAAAAATCTTACTTTAGAGAATTCCAAGACATCTATTTTATTACTTAATAAAGTTGATTTACTCTGGGATGACCTTCTCCTCATCTTCCAATTTGTTTGGCATACGTCAGTAGAATGCTTCCAAATCCAACATCTGACTTTTGGAGGCAAGGTTTATCTCGACCACTATTCATTTGATTACTCAAACACTGTAATGAGAACTATAAAATTGGAGCATGTACAGTTCAGAATTTTTTATATTCCACAGGAGAGAGTCTACTTGCTCTTTACCAAAATGGATATAGAAAACCTGACTATATCAGATGCACAAATGCCGTATATGCTGTTTCCTATATATCCTACAAGATTCCAATATTTAAATTTCGCTAATAATATCTTAACGGATGACCTGTTCAAGCAACCTATCCAATTACCTCATTTGAAAACTCTCATTTTGAAGGGCAATAAATTGGAGACGTTTTCTTTAGTGAGTTTCTTTGCCAACAACACATCCTTGAAGCACTTAGATCTGAGCCAGAATCTGTTACAACATGAAAATGGTGAAAATTGCTTTTGGCCAGAAACCTTGATCACTATGAACCTGTCATCCAACAAATTTGCTGATTCTGTTTTCAGGTGCTTGCCCAGAAATATTCAAATACTTGACTTGAATAATAACAAAATTCAAACTGTCCCTAAAGACATTATTCATCTGAAGTCTTTGCAAGAGTTAAATCTTGCATTTAATTTTCTAACTGATCTTCCAGGATGCAGTCATTTCAGAAAACTTTCAATTCTGAACATTGAAATGAACTTAATTCTCAGCCCATCTCTGGATTTTTTTCAGAGCTGTCAGGAAGTTAAGATTCTGAATGCAGGAAGAAATCCATTCCGGTGTACTTGTGAATTAAGAGATTTCATTCAGCTTGAAGAATATTCAGAGGGCATGATGATTGGATGGTTAGATTCATATATCTGTGAATATCCTTTGACTCTAAAGGGGACTCTGCTAAAGGACGTTCATCTTCCTGAGTTATCGTGTAACACAACTCTGTTGATTGTCACCATTGTGGTTATTATGCTAGTTCTGGGGATGGCTGTGGCCTTCTGCTGCTTCTACTTTGATCTGCCCTGGTATCTCAGGATGCTAGGTCAATGGACATTGCAGAGGATTAGAAAAACAACCCAAGAACAGCTCAAGAGAAATGTCCAGTTCCATGTGTTTATTGCATACAGTGAACATGATTCTACCTGGGTGAAGCACGAATTAATCCCCAATCTAGAGAAGAAAGAGAAATTGATTTGCCTTCATGAGGGAAACTTTGACCCTGGCAAGAGCATTATTGAAAATATCATGAACTGCATTGAGAAAAGCTATAAGTCCATCTTTGTTTTGTCTCCCAACTTTGTCCAGAGTGAGTGGTGCCATTATGAACTTTACTTCGCCCACCACAGTCTCTTCCATGAAAATTCTGATTACATAATTTTTATCTTACTGGAACCCATTCCACTCTACTGCATTCCTACCAAGTATCCTAAGCTGAAAGCTCTTATGGAAAAGAAAAGATACTTGGAATGGCCCAAGGATAGGCGTATATGTGGACTTTTTTGGGCAAATCTTCGAGCTGCTATTAATGCTAACTTATTAGAAACCAGAGAGATGTATGAACTACAGACATTTGTGGGGCTGAATGAAGAGTCTCAAGGTTCTGCAATCTCTCTGATAAGAACTGACTGCCTATAAAATCCTCCCTTCCCCTAGGGAGATTGGGGCCTGCATACACTGTTGGGATAGAAGTTGATACAGTCTTTATGATGGTAATTTGTCAATGTCATTAAGATGAAAAATGATTATTTTTTCATGTCAGTTCCTGGAAGGATTTCTAAGAATATATTCTACAAAATCACAAATTTGCAAAGGCTTATGTAAAAAGATTTTCATCCTAACATTGTTTATAATCATGAAAAATTGAAAACAGCTCACATTTCCATAGAATAAAGATTGATTCAATAAATCATAGTTCATTAATGCAACAACATATTACACAGCCATTAAAAAAATGAGGTAGTTCTATATTTACTAGAATGGATAAAATTATACTAATATGATGGTTTACATATTGAAATAAAAGTCTAAATGAATCTCTACCAGTACAATGGTATGGTAACACTGGCTTGGATCTGGGAGCTTGTATTACAGAAAACATTAGGTTTCTATTTGTATATTTCTGTAACATTGGAATTGCTTTAAGTGAATCTGTATTTCTTTTGTAGGTAGAAAAAACAGCAAAGAGATTTTTTGAAGCCTACACTCATTTTGCTTGATTCTTCCTTTCTAATCTCATCAGTCATAGAATAAAAACAAGCCTTTTTAAATTTTGCAAGATTATATTTCAAAAAATGCTACTTCCCCTGATGAGAAATTTTTCTGTAGTTTCTATAGGCTTACGTACTTATAAAGGAAGAAAATGGCCCTACTTATTTAAGATCTGACACCAATCTCCTTTTACCTCCCTGCATCCTATCATTGAGCCCTATCAGGTTATCGGCCCTTTCCCAGAACATTCAGTCTCTTTCTCTGCCTCCCAGACCCTAGCGATTGATATCATGATGGACTGTTCAGGGCATCTTACATCTCCTTCAAGGACAATCCAAATGTCAACTCTTTTTTTTGAAAACTTCGTCACAAAAAAAAAAAAGAAAGAAAGAAAGAAAGAAAAAGAAAACTTCCTCACTTCCAAGTATGATGTTCCTTGATGCCACATAACACTTCAGACATATTTCTTTTTTTTTCTTTTTTTTTTCTTTATTTATGATAGTCACAGAGAGAGAGAGAGAGAGAGAGAGGCAGAGACACAGGCAGAGGGAGAAGCAGGCTCCATGCACCGGGAGCCCGACGTGGGACTCGATCCAGGGTCTCCCGGATCGCGCCCTGGGCCAAAGGCAGGCACTAAACCGCTGCGCCACCCAGGGATCCCACTTCAGACATATTTCTATCACCAAACAGATCATTTATGTTTTTAAAGTATCCCTTTCTTATTATACTATGAGCTCCTCAAAGGCTAGGACAGACTTCCCTCTGTCCTTATTTTCAGCATCTATTTGCTCAGTCCTTGGTTCAGGGAAGGTGTCAATGAATGTTTATGTTAGGTAAGCTAGAGGAACTTAGCAGGGACCCAACTGGCTTCAGGATAAAAAGGTGAGAAGAACAAGAATCTAGAATTGAAGGATTTCTGAGTATAGCTTGAATCACATGAAATTGCCAGTATGTGGTTGCTCTTGACCTATAAGAACATCTACTTCATTCCATTCAATCTAATAAAACTAATCTCCTAAGCAGGGTAAAATTGGGATCTGCATCTATTTTATTTCCTTACAGTTGCGGTCTTATGAATTCTCATGCTAGTAGTCATTTGAGAAATTGTAATCAAAATGGTCAACCTTGGAGTATAGGGACAGAGTCGGGTGTCAATCTACAAGCCAGGCTGTGGTACCATTTAGCTAATGACCAGTCTACTCCGAGGAGTTAGAGCTCAGTAGCCTTGAGGCTGAGTGTCTCTCTTCTCCCCCCATTGATGAGCCCATAGTCTATTTGGTAGAAGGGGAAACCCAAGGAAACCACAGTGCAGGGAGAGCAGAGAATGGGGAGAATGCATTTCCAACCAGGCTCTCAGCATCTGGGCCACTGCTATTAGTGTGATTTGTGGCTTCTGGAGGAGTCAGACAGATGCTGTTGGAGGATTTTGTAAATTTTGAGTAAATTACTCTGTGTGAGACTCTTACCTTTAAATATTAGTTAATTGGGAGCATGTAAAGTAGGTGACACTAGCCCTGAAGTCACCCAGAATTGAGTCATTCTATAGTAGAATCTGAAGTTTAGTAATACAGTTTTAAAAATAAGTATATTTGATCACAACTAAAAAAAAAAAAAAAAAAAAAAAAAAACGTGTTAGGCATAGCTCTCAGCAATTTCTTGTTTCAGCAGTTGGACTACCCTTCAATCTTACCTATCAGACCACTGTACTATTCCTTTCTCAGAAACTTGGATACCACCAAAAATGTCCTAATTTACTTGGCTTTGACTCTTAAGGCTCATAGCAGAAAATGAATTTTGCATAAGTTTAATGCTGGGACTTGTGCTAGAAGTAGAACCTAGCCTCATGCAAACCTGATGATATATTTTACCCAAGACATCTCATATTCATCGAGAGACCCACTGTGCTCAAGAATGACATTGATTAGGAAGTAAGCATTACACAAGACTGCATGCTATAGTGGGACTGAGCGTAAAGACCCTGATCATGTGTTGAAAATGACTTCAGGTCTTGTGAAACAGCAAGACCTTTTCATTTCCTTGCCATTTGTCAACCTGGAGCTTCTTCCACTTTTTTACCCCTAGGAGACTGAGCTCTATTACTAATGTTCAAGTCTGTCTTGAGGTCTTCAGGGTGCCTTCACCACAACTGTGCATCTCTGCAGATAAATGACAATCTTGTCAGGATGCCACTGGCCACTGGTCCAATGTTGACAGTGTTCTATAGTCTGTAAACATGCCAAAGAGGTCTATACTAACCTGGGATTATAATCCTCTAATTCCAAGTGGTTTCGAGGGAGAAGAGTTTTAAATGTAATTTATGGCAAATGTTCCAGAGATTCAACTCCTTTGTGAATTATAATGAACCGTTCCAGAAAAGCACAGACTAGGAATATTTAAACTGAGTGAGAGTTTAGAGCTTATGGAGTATAACTCTCACTTTTAAGTGGAAAATTGAGGCTTTGGAATTTTAAATGACTCTCCTAAGCCTGAAGTCAAACGTCAGTCTTTTAACTCCTAGACTGAAGAGGATTTTCTTTCCAATGTAGGACAAGGTGCCTCTTACTTTTTGCATTTGATTTTATCTTGATCCTTTCATTTCCATTCTCTACAATGGGGCCCTGGATTGGGCTCCTTGAATATCCTGCTTATACTGTCCATAATTATTTGTGCCTAGACTCTGCAGTCTCTCCCTACTGTCTCACACTCTTCCCCTATTCCAGCCCCCAACTCTTTCTTTGGAGGGCTTTCCTTGAATTTCTAAATCCTTCTTAGGGTCTGGTACGGCCAAGACTGGCAATGTTCTTTAAGTGAGATATCCCTGGCTCAGACCCAGACCCACATGGATCCTGGTCTTCATTTGTCCCCTTAAAGATGCTTTCTGATCCTCTGCCGTGCACATGAGGAGCTCTGGAACTCATGCCTACATGGTCCTCTCAGAGTCTGGTGGTTGGGCCCAAATGTGAGTTGGACAATTTGGCAAGCAGATCACTCCTACTGGCTGATGTAGTGTGGGATAACCCAAGATTGGGCCACCAGAGTGGTGCTAACACACTAATTTGGGGTGACTTTCACATCCAACACAAGATGACTTCCAGGGTCAGAGCTGTTAATAGTCTACCAACAACTCTTGGGTTTGGGCCACCAGTTGGGCTTTGTCCATCTGTGTTTTGACTGTGGTGCCACCTCTTGTCAGTAGAACCTTAGGATAGCAAGCATAGTGGGAGGTGTCTTTTACCTTGCACTCCTCCTCTTCCCCCAACCTCTGGCATTCAGAATGATAATCACCATTGCTGTAGATTCTGTGTCATGTGTTAGGTAGTCCTTCAAGGATGGTTTTCAAGACTGAACACCAGTGGGCCTTCCAATCAATATCCTCTCTTATCTGCCATTGATGTGGTGATGTTGTGCTCTCCCTGTCTTAAGCCATGAAGAAGGAAGTACATATCTTGCAGGAATGGAACTGTGCTTCTGTCTTCAGACATGAACCCCTCACCTGACCTCCCCACTGGTGTTAGTGTGTGGAAGGCAAGGGTTTGGTCAACACCGAAAGACCTCCCATTCTGGAAATGCAATGATTACTACATCAAGAGTCCAAGAGAAGACAAGACTGGAAAATACTTTGTTCTCTGTTTATACCATAAAATTCTGAATGGTAAAAGGGCCAAAACCAAAAATGGTTCACAGTTACCTATGTATTTTGGGGAAGGCTTGCATCAGTGAAACAGTACCAACCTTTTAGAAAGTGTCATTGGAAGGCAGTGTGGATGGATGATACAGTATCATGGTTAAACATGTGACCAGTATTATAGACATGCTATTGGGGAACTTGAGAGGAAAGAAGAGCTATACTGTTTAATGTAAACAGGCTCTGAAGACCTGTGTCCTTGTGATTACAGCAATGCTACCATTTTCTCCTGATGGGACATATAAATTGAACCAGGGAGAATGCATTGGACAATACAATGCCTGAAGGGATGGTTCCTGAATTTGAACCGGAAGAGATGGTGCTTGGATCCTACAGAGAATCTTTCAACATGCCAACAGGACAATTAACAATACATAAGTAAATCTTCTCTGTCCATCTTCATAAATAAAACACTATACTTCTCATGGGTCCATGTATTTTGAAACATTTTTAAATCAAATTATTTATAGAGTTAGGAACTCTGTATTGCAAAAAATCTTTTCCCAGGGCCCTGTACTCCCTGGAGGCAGCTCTGGGAAGGAGAATATCCTACCTTATGCAACCAGAACTTACCTTGCTTCTTATTTCTTGGCTGCTTAACTTGGGTTGGTTTTAGTGTAAGTGGTTGACAGCAGGAGAGTTTTGTCTCAGGTCCTAATGGGTCAGGTGGCAAAATTCAATGGTAAGACCCATGGATCTCACAGAGTGGCAAAGGCAAATTCTAGTACCATTGTATTAAGGTTGTTGGATATTCCTCCTATGGTTTTTATAAAAAATGGAAAGAAAGAGAGGCGTTTCTTATTTTATGTCATGATGGGTAAAAGCTCCACATTACTAAGTTCTGTTCTCCCTAAGGAAGAAGTTAGATTTTTAGTTATGTCTCAGAACTTTCTAAACCTAATGATCTGAAATATTTAACTTCCTGGCAGCAGTACCTTTGGCCCTGGGGAAAAAATAGGGCAGAGAAAGAAGCTATATATACACAAGGTTAGCTCTAATTGTCCATTAGGACCAATGTCTTCTTTTGATTCCAGGACTCAGTAGTCCTGGGGAGATCCAGAGACCCATCAGCCCTCAACCTCCTCCTGATTCCTTGATTTCTGGAAAAGAGTTGAGTCAGTCTCCCTGATACTGTTATTAGTATGATGGCCATGTGTGTAACAATACAGACTGCCAACACTTCTTGAGGTTTTTATGTGCCAGACACTGTTCTAAGGATGTCATGAGTTATACTTGCTAATTCTCATAGATCTATGAGTTAAACTTTATCATTAGTCTCATGTAACAAAGTACCCAAGGTGCCCAAAAGTTAAGGTTTCATGGCTAATAAATGACAGAAATGCAAGGCAGTCTGATTGTAGTGCCTGCTTTCCCATCTACCATGCTACACTGCCTCCCAAGAGCTTGCTAACTATTGGTTTCATTCATATTTATATTCACCATGAAGATGCTTGTTCCTACTAGACTGTATTTTTGGATGGAGGTGTCTTGTTGCTTAAGAGTGATTCTCATCATTCAGTGTATAACCCAAATGCTGCCAGGCTTCACTGTGGCTAAAATAAAGCACATCAACATCAATGACCCCAAATTCTTGTCTTACCCCCACCTGCTTAAACAGGACTTCTTGCCCTCCTGTAAAGGTCCCTGTGTATAGTATAGTGTTAGGAGATCCCACGGAGGCTCAGTTCTGCTCACATGTCACATTGTCAGCTACATTCCCCATTTGGCACCACCATAGTCGTCTGCACAATCTAGCTAACTCAGGTGGCTAGAAATGGGGCCTTTCAAAGCCCTTGAAAGAGCCTTGCACTATTGACACTGCTGAGTGAAGGGGCCTCTTAGATGATGTTGCTGTCCATGCTATGGTGTTTTCTCCCAATAATCCCCAATTAATTTATCCTTGAGGTAAGGAAAAGAGTCATGCTTCCCAAAAAAGGGTGTCAACATCTCAGCATTCCAAAGCTGCAATGCTGGAATCCAAAATCTCACCAAGTCAACATGCTCAGCATCTCTCATTATCAGGGAAATGCAAATCAAAACCACAATGAGATATCACCTCACACCTGTTAGAATGCCCATTATCAAAAAGATAATAAATAACAAGTGTTGGCAAGGATGTGGAGAAAAGGGAATTCTCACTCCCTTGAGAAGGGAATTCCTTGTTGGTGAGAATGTAAATTAGTGCAGCCACTAGGAAAACAGTATGACAGTTTCCCAAAAAATTAAAAATAGAAATACCATATGATCCAGCGATTCCAAAGAAAGTGAGAACACTAACTTGAAAAAATATCTGGACCCCCCCTACCCCCGCCATGTTCACTGCAGCATTATTCACTATTGTGAATGCCAAGATATGGAAAAAACCAAAGTGTCCATTAATAGATGAATGGATAAAGAAAGTCTGGTATAAATCTACCATGGAATATTAGCCATAAAAAAGGAAGGACCTCATGCCATCTGTGACATGAATGGACCTAGAGGCATTGAGCTAAGCGAAATAAGCCACACAGAGAAAGGCAAATGCTGTATGATCTCACTTATATGTAGAATCTAAAAAACAAAATGAAAAAAAAACAAAAAAACAAATACCAAGCTCATAGATACAGAGAACAGATTCATGTTTGCCAAAGGCTGGCGGGTGGTGGGTGAAATGGGTGAAGGGAAGCAAAGGTATAAACTGCCAGTTATAAAAAAAGTCCTAGGGATGTAACGTACAGCATAATGACTATAGTTAATAACAATGTATTGCATATTTGAAAGTTGCTAATAGGGTAGATCTTAAAAATTCTCATCCCAAGAAAAAACGGTTTTGTAACTATATACGATGATGGATGTTGACTAAATTTATTGTAGTGATCATTGCACAGTATATACAAATTTCAAATCATGTTTTACACCTGAACTAATGTAATGTTGTACGTCAATCATGTCTCAATTTAAACAGTTAGGAGAGAAAAATAAGACAATCATACTAGTGTTTACAGCTTATTTAAAAATACTTTGAAATTTAGTGTCATATTAAATAACCCTGTTAGAAAACAGATAAACCTCTAAAAATAAAACTGAAAATTACTCAACTGGATGCACATAAATATACATCATAAACCACCAAATCTGTAATAGCCAATTAACTTTAAAAAAAAAAAAAAGAAGTGGCTAGGGGCACCTGGGTGGCTCAGTGGTTGAGAGTCTGCCTTCGGTTCAGGTTGTGATCCTGGGGTCCCAGGATTGAGTCCTGCATCAGGCTCCTCATAGGGAGCCTGCCTCTCTCTCTGTGTCTCTCATGAATAAATAAAATTTTAAAAATAAAAATAAAAAGTGGTTATATACACAACCTCAGAAAACTTCATGATTAAAACCCACTAAGAGGAAAAACACTGCATATTCATTACAATAAAAATAGTCCTAGGAGTATGTGTAATCAACCTAACTGGTGAAAACTTTCTATAACTATTATAATATGAAAATAAAAATTTCTGTTCATTTTTAAAACATTGCCAAATACTCATTTGGGCTCTTTTCTATAATATTTTTCTGAAAAGTAGAAGTGAAAAAATCACTAAACGTTTTGATGCTTAGTAATAAATTTACGAGTGTTTAGTTGTGAATACTTAGCCAATTAGGCAAAAATAAATTTTGGTCCTTTGCTGCTTCCCTTTCAGTTTTTGTCCATTATCGTTCCAGGGCTCATAATTGTATAGAGACCACAAAGTCATGTCATCTTTCTCAGTCTTTACAATTTATATAGCAAATTTGAATTAAAATTTTAAAAAAATTTATTCCTTAGAAAGTTAAAAAAATCAGGGCACCGGGGTGGCTCAGTGGTTGAGCATCTGCCTTTGGCTCAGGTGGTAATTCCAGGGTCCTGGGATCGAGTCCCGCCTCAGGGTCTCTGCAGAGAGCCTGTTTCTCCCTTTATGTCTCTGCCTTTCTCTGTGTCTCTCATGAATAAATAAATAAAATCTTAAAAAAAACAAAAGTTCAAAAAATCTGCTCCCCTAAGCCAAGCATGTTTGGGTTATAAAATGAAAACAAATAGCTGAACTACATATGTTGCCCAAGATTAGAAAAAAAACCCTCTGTCCTCAAAACCAAGTGTGCACATCTCAGCACTCCAAAGCCTCGGTGCTGGGATCCAGAGTTTTATTGAGCCTCTCATGAAATCTATTTGTTCAGCAGTCACTCCTAACATTTGTGGGAGCTCCGAACCACTCCAGGGGCCAAGGAGCATGCTTAGCACCTCATCCCTCCCACTTTCCTTATTCCTTTTACCTCTCCTTTGCAACCCTGCCCCCTGGCCCCACCAAGTACTCTTTCCTCCTCCCACCTATGCATATTAATATACACACAGAAGCGGGGAGGAGTGAACATCATCCAACTAGCCCAACTTTTATTCCCAGTTTGGTTTCAGTTAGAACACACTGCTACATATTTTATTAGGCAAATTGGATGGAGACGTTTGCCCCATAAGGAGGCCCACAAGAGGATGAGGGTGGGGTGAGGATGAACAAATTCTCCATTGTCAGAACCTTAGAAAACCTTAGACCCAACATCTTCCTTAGGCTTTCAAATAAGCAGGAAGCTCGATCAGCTTGCAACTGACTTGATATTATAGCTAAAACTTGAAAGGACAGCAGTTCGCTTTTAATTTTTACATCTCTCGGTCTTAAAACTTAGCTACAAAAAAACAAAAACAAAAACAAAAACAAAAACCCACCAAAAACAAAACCCCCCAAAAATTAGCTTCAGGTCCCAAACTAGAAAGAACAAAAATGATATACGGAGGTCATTAAAAAGGAGAAACCAAACCAAATAACAACAAAAAAAGAAAATGAGAGAGAAAAGGACCGAGAGAGAGAGAGAGAGAGAGAGAGAGAGCTGGCAGGCGCCCACTATCCTGCAACTTCTCATTTTGCAGCGCGCCTCTAACCTTAAAGCAACGGCCGGCCCGGTGGAAGGCAAACGCCCTGGGGTTCACCAGTTTCACTTCACTGGTTCCCTCCTCACCGGGGATGGAAAGCAGAAGTTCACCACATGAAAATAGACCCCGTTGGGCATGCAACAGCAACACCGTCAGCAAAGCGTCTCTTCCTGTTAGTTCACTTCTTCAATTCTCAGCTTGGCTCTTTGCAACCTAATTAGTCGGGCTCTATGAGAAACCCTGCCTGGCCTTGAACCGGTGGCTTTACAGTGTTTGCTGAAGCTCCTGACCGCCCAGTGTTTCGGAAAGTCTGCTCTAAATTCCTTAATGGGCCCTTGTGCCGGAGAAAGAACTACAGGGAAAAACCTTTCTGACCCTCTCCAGAGCTCACCTTGACCCGGGGCACCTGTCCCAGTAGTCAGTCTTCAGAGAGCGGACCTGCAAGGGACTCAGGGCGTTGGGATGTTGCAAGAGAGCTGCCCTGATTTTTCTTTTGCTGTTTTCCCAGTTTTCTTTCTTTTTCCTCTTTTGCTACCTCGGAAAGGCAGAGAGTGAAGCTGCTTTTTGGGTCTACTCAATTCTTATTCCTGTCTCCAATCAGAAATAAGTGGGAAAAGAAAAGAAAGAAAGAAGAAAGAAAGAAAGAAAGAAAGAAAGAAAGAAAGAAAGAAAGAAGAAAGACAGAAAGAAAGAGAGGGGGGAGGGAGAGAGAGAGAAAGAAGGGAGGGAGGGAGAAAGACGGAAAGAGAGAGGAAGAAAGAAAAGAAAGAAAAGGAAGAAAGAAGGAAAGAAAGAAAGAAAGAAAGAAAGAAAGAAAGAAAGAAAGAAAGAAAGAAAGAAAGAAAGGAAGAAAAAAAGAAAGAGAGGAAGAAAGAAAGAAAGGAAGGAAGGAAGAAAGAAAGAAAAGGATCAACAGTGGAAACCAGGGAAAGTCCTTGAAAGCCGGAACCTTGCTGCAGCCTCAGCATCACACCTGAGAGCTTGTTAGCGGCCTCACCTGAAAACTTGTTAAAAATGTAGTATTTCATGATTCATCCCAGACCTACTGAATTAGAATCTGCATTTTAACACCCCCCCCCCCCCGCCCCGTGATTCCTACGTACAATAAGGTTTGAGAAACTTGGAAAAGAAACTCGAAAAATGAATTCAAGTCTTGCCCCCAAGGGCGTGCCCTTGGGTGAAATTTTGGGATCACAGCGACACCTTGTGGTCGCCTTGGTAGTTGCTGTTGTGCTTTCCGTGGGGGACAAGCAGCACCTGAGGGCAGCGGGTTGGTTCATCCCTGGATCCCTGGAGCGACAGGTGACCGTTGTACCAGCGCCCACGGGTCTCTCTCCACCACGCTGTCAACGGAAGGGATCCGGGCCCTCTTTGAAGGATGCCTTCTGCTGGAGCTTAGGACGGCTGGTGGGCAGCTGAAACAGCAGGACAACAGATCTCAAAGCATTTCTTCACCCTTCACTAGACTTTTCATAAAATTCACAAAGCCATTAAAACTCAGAGGCACAAGATGGTTCTGGAGATCACCTAGATGAGTGGTCCTCACCTGTCGAGGATGACGATCACGATATAATATGGTTATTACTGAACATTTGTTTCAAGGGCTGGTCTAAGTGCCTGCATGCATGAAGTCCTTTAAACTCCACAAGCCAGCGAGGCAGATGATAGTATATTATCTCTGTTTTGTGGATCCTCATCCACTAATTTTGTTAGTAGTCGTTGTTGGTTGAGAAATATCTAGACCGACATGAAACTATTATGATGAATCTCGTAACTCTCGAAAATAAATTTGCATTGAACGAAGCTCGATGGCTTCATACAATACATATTTTGGGGAAGAGTAGTGCAGATGTAGAAGGTTTGTTATCTTACTCAGCCTCAGGCTGTGCTTGGGCACAGAGAGACTTTTGGCTTCTTGCAGCAGCTCCAAGGCTCTCCAAAGGATTCGTAGCCCACAGGCTGGGAATCCCCAATGTAGAAGCAACCCTATTGTTGATGCCATACCATACAATCCTGAACACACCTGATTTTATCTGGGCTCTGATCCACAAGAGGATCAAGGCCTGCCTTGGCCTTGGATGGCAGACTTTGGGGAGTAGCAGATGAGGACATTGACTTCAAGGAAGTTACCAATGGCTACACCTCTAGCTTGAAAAGCTACACTATAGTGTCCATGGCCAATCTCTTTGTTCTGTTCTCCAACCTATACACCCTAGGAAGAATAATTTTCCTAAAGCACAGTTATTTATTTGGGTTAGTCTCCAACTCAAAATTAACTCCAATTATGCCCAGCTGGCTACATGAGATAAAGCCCATTCTGATTACCTTGGCTTTCAAAGCAAAATCTTACACCAACTAATCACTTGCTTGTCGCTATTCTCTTCATGTCTCCTATGCTGTCTAGACTATTCCTCGTGTCCTCTGGGTTGTCAGGCCTCAGAGGAGACCTCTACGAGGCCAGCTAGTGGCTAGGGTGACCCTCCCTGGGAAGTCTCGCCTTGGTTAAGTCACTTGGAATGCAGTGTTAGATCCTACGTAGACACAGAAGTTTGACAGCCTTCTCTTAAGAGCAAACGGAGGTTTACTGTAAAAAATATAATTACTGATTTGACCACATAAGTGCACATGCTGGTGGGTATTCTCTTCTACTGGCCCTTATTGGAAGAAGTAGCTTGGTCAGCATGAGTCTTAGCCGTTTCTTGTTTCTGGCTGCCCAGTATCAATTCCCTCTTCCTAAAAATACATTATTTCCTTTTTAGGCATCATTTCTTCCCACTGGATATAGTCTGTGAGACAGTGACCAAGATTCTGGCACTTTCTGGTTAATGGGTAGAGAGGTGGCCCAGGTTCTTCTTTTTTTTTTTTTTTTTTTTTTTAAGATTTTATTTATTCATGAGAGACACACAGAGAGAGAGAAGCAGAGACACAGGCAGAGGGAGAAGCAGGCTCCATGCAGGGAGCCTGACATCCCATGTCTCCAGGATCACACCCTGGGCTGCAGGCGGCGCTAAACCGCTGCGCCACTGGGACTGCCCAGTGGCCCAGGTTCTTAGAACAGTAGATAGTTGCATGCTCTCTTCCTGTATTTCAATCTTGACCAAAGGATCAAAGAAATAGAAAATAATTCTATTTTATCTCCACACTGGTGCCCTGGTCTTCTTCCGGAGCAGCTTCTTTTAGATTTCCTGGTGGTCTTCAAATTCTATCCTCCAGGGGAGGAGGTAACTGGGTGATGGGCATTAAGGAGGGCACATGATGTAAAAGACTGCTGAATCACTGAACTCTACCTCTGAAACTAATAATATACTATATGTTAATTAATTGAATTTAAATCTAAAAAATTGTTTTATTTTTTTTATTTTTATTTTTTTTTAAATTGTTTTAAATTCTATCCTCCAGAAATATCCTAGTTCCTGTTTCCAAGTCTCCATTTCACTGATTCTGTGAGCCCTTGACATCCTTCCCCCTCCCAAAAAAAAAACTTTAAGTTAATATGCTATGCAACTATTTCTAGAATATGTTGTGTAAAAAACAACCCTTCAATTCTCAGTTGTTTATACCAACAAGAATTTATTTTCCAAAGTCACAGTAGTTTGGGTCAGCTGGGGCAGTTGTGTTTCAGACTTCAGGTCTGGTTAGGTCTGTTCCACGTGCCTCTCATCTGAAGACAGAAGCAGCTCTTCAGGGCATGCTCTTCTCATGGTAGATGGTATGGGGCAAGGTAGCCCACACAAGCACATTTAAACTCTCTGTCGAGCATTATACATGTTAGTCTGCATTTCGTTGGCCAAACCAAGTCACATGGTCAAACTTAAACTCACTCGTGCGGGGATATGTATTCTGCTTTACTCTATAGGCAGGCACCACAAAGTCCCCATTGAAAGGGCATTGGCGTATTTGTATCCTGTTGCAAGTAGAGGGTGCAAAATTAGGACCATTAACCTACCTTGGTTAGCCAGAAAGTAATAAAATGTTAACAGAAATTAATTTCAACATAGTTAATTTTATCCATCTTTGCCATGATGGTTTGTGTTGTCTACCTCTTGTTTAAGAAATTTCTGGTCCTGGGACGCCTGGGTGGCTCAGTGGTTGAGCCACTGCCTTTGACTCAGGGTGCGATCCTGGAGTTCCAGGATCGAGTCCCACATCCGGCTCCCTGTGAGGAGCCTGCTCTCCTTCTGCCTATGTCTCTGCCTCTCTGTGTTCTCTCATGAATAAATAAATAAAATCTTAAAAAAAAAAGAAATTTCTGGTTCTTTGACCCAGGAATATGGTAAAGATAGTCCCTTTTATTTTGCTTTTCACATTGAAGTGGGCACCCAACTTTGAATCTTTGCTAATGGCTGACCAATTGGCTCAGTCTTGGTTTTGTTTGTTTGTTTGTTTTAAAGATTGATTGATTGATTTTAGAGAGAATGTGTGTGCACATGTGAGCAGGGCCTCCGAGGGGCCAAGGGAGAGGGAGAAAGAATCTCCAGTAGACTTCCTGATGAGCATGGAGCCCATGGGGGTGGGGATGGGGGAGCTCAATCCCAAGACCCTAAGATCATGACCTGAACCAGAAGCAAGAGTTGGACACTTAACAGACTAAGCCACCTGTGTGCCCCTGCAGCCTTATTTTTTGAATAGTTCATCCTATTCCCACTGACCTGTAATGCCACCTTTGCCATAGACCAAGCTTCCATAAATGCCAGAGTGCCTTTCTGGATTCTCTCTTCTGTTTCATTATTCTGTTCATCAACTTCAGGGCTGATATTGCCCTTCTCAATTATTCCATGTTTAATCTTTATTTAGAATCAACCTATCAAGTTCCACATATGCACACTAAAAATATCGATCAATATTTTGTTTGGAATTTCTTTGAATTAAAGATTAATATGGGGGGAAAGAGGTTTTTCAAGATAATAAATCTTCCTCCCAATGGAGGGCTTCTAATTGCATTCTGCAAAGTTTTATAATTTTCTTCTTATAGCATGCAATCATTTGTTAGATTTATTCCCAGAAATTTTATTTTTATGCTGTGATTTAAATGTAATCTTTTAAAAATTACATCTTTTAATTATTTGCTGCATATATAGAGAGAACATGATCAATTTTTGTATGTTGCTCTCAAAGCCAGCAATCTTTATCATATAGCTACCATTTATATAATCCTTACCATGTGCCAGGCACTGTCCTAAGCATTTTATATGTATAGAATACATTCAAATTCACAATGACTCTCTGAAGGAGGTATTATTATTATAACTATTTATATATAAGGGAACTAATGTTTAGAGAAGTGCAGAGAGATTAAATAAATTGTCCCAGATCACAAACGGTGAAGCCAGGATTCAAACTCATTGTCCAATATCCAGGGCTATAACCATGAAACTGTATTTGCCTCTTAACCTTGTCAAGCTTTTGCATTAATTCAAATGATTTGCTTGCCTAGTCTCTTAGGTTTGCTGTGTAAACCATGAAAACAACAAATACTTTAAAAAAACAACTAGCAAATACATAGTTAACACACTATTGAAGCTGTGCAAGGGTTGTGTGTGTGTGTGTGTGTGTGTGTGTGTGTTAGGAGGAGGAGCTTTATAAAAAGCAGCATTCTCAGAGCAAATGGAATTCCCCAAACCTTTGGGATTGCTGGTATACTTCACGGAGGAGCCAGGCATTTCAGGCAATGCAGTACTAGTCACGTCAGGGCATCCAGAGAGGCCTGAAAGGGGAAAGAGGCCCAGGGCCAAGTGCAACAGACAGTGTCAAATGACAGGCCCTCTCCTTCCCCACCCCACCCCCAGATTTGTGCTGAATCCAAGGCCATTTGGGCCCCTCCCTCTCACAGAGCCAGGCCTAGGGGGCCATCTCTGGAGGCTGAAATACGACAATCCCATGGGCTTCTGCTCCAAACAGGCTTGTGTTTGAAACCACTGTATACTTGGCTCTGGTTGTACACACATGACTTTCCTGGTGCTGGAAAAAAGCGGGGAGGAGGAATCAGGAGGATGAAAGGGGAGGTCTTGAGGGATGGGGAATTCTTTTTCCAGTCTAGTGAATGAGGTTAATAAGTGGAAAAATAAAACTACTCTCCGTGAAGGGTCTTTGGAAGGGTTACCAGGCCACAGTAATTAAAAGCAAATTAAAAGGCTATATCATTCATGCAGCCTCAATGGCCTGTCACAGCTCTGAGGGAGCTGAGTCTGCTTTGGGGCAGTGGAGGGAGAGCGGGCAGGAGGGAGGGTGGGAAGGAGGGAGAGCGGGGTGGACTGTGGGTCCTTGCATGTGGGGTGGCCACCAACGAGAAGCAGGGATCCCGCCTATGTCTCCCTCTGTGGCATCCCAAATGCTAATTCATGAATTAGGGAATTGATGGGATGATCATCTTCCAAAACCCCACGACAGACTGAACATTTGTTCACACATTTCCAAGAAATGTTTTCTAGGGCTTTGTATGGTGTGGAAAAAAACCCACACAGAGCCAACCTTCAGTTTGGTCATCTTGAGGGAGTCACTTGATTCTCTCTCTGGCTCTCAGTTTCCCCTCTGTAAAATGAAGGTGCAAACTAGATAAAAAAAAAAAAAAAATTTTTTTTTTTTCCAAACAAGTGCTCTCCTGAGTCTTCTCTGAAACTCGGGACAGGTAGGAAGAAGAGAGATAAAAATATTCATTAAGCAATTCAGCCCTTACGGCTTCTGTCATTTTTGACCTCAGACCACTTGTGACATCACCTGGTTGAGCAGTTAATTCTAACAAGCTCATTTCTGTGACATGCTAATGCTGTCCACAGTTCTGGGTGACCCCAGAGGTCTAGGCGCTGCCTCTGCATGGGTTTGGCCCCTCTTGCCACCTCGTAGGAGGTGTGGAAGGCAGCCCACATCATGTCCTTCTCAGGAAGACTGACCTGTGATAAGCCACTGGGTGGGGAGAACTCAGGCAGGTTCTGGGCCAGCAGAGGAAACCTTGAGGCCCACGTCGAAGTGGGTCCCAAAGATCTACATCTGTATTGCATGAGAGTCTAGAGTTTCCCCATGAAACCTTTCTTGAAACCCCAAATTCGGGTTGTGATGTTGTTCCTGTTGTCCAAAGCACCCTGGTTATTTGCTAACCGAGAACTTAAAATTTGTTAGTGGTATTGCCTGTATACATACCCAGGCTGCATGTGCCCTTTCTCTGGTCTTGAGGTCAGAAACCATGACTTTACCCAAAAATCCCCGCACCTAGCAAAGTCCTCACCATACAAAGGTGACGATATTCTTCAAAAATAGCAGCAGCAATATTTCCAGTGTCAAACGTTCCATTCCCCTCCCCAAGGCAGGATCTATTTCCCCTCCCCTCGGGGATGGGTGGGGAGGGGCAGCTCCGTGACTGCCTCCACAAATAGAATCCTGCAGAAAGCTTGATTTCCAAGGCTAGATTATAAAAAGAAATAAGGCTTCTGCTGGACGCCACCTCCCTTGGGATGCTCACCCTTGAAACCAGCCACTAGCTTGTGGGGAGCAAACGATGCCCCCAGCTGACAGCCAGCTTCCACTGCCAGACAGATGAATGAAGGGACCTTCCAATGATTCCATCCTGTAGACTTCAAGTCTTCCAGTTGAGGCATCAGACATGGGAGGGCAAGACAAGGTGTCCCTGGTTTGTCATGTGCAAATTCTTGACCCACAGAATCTGTGAGCATAATAAATGATGGCACTGCACCACTAAGTGTTGGGGATGTTGCCCAGCCCTAGTGTTTGGAACAGTGGTCTATGATAGACACTAAATACATCAGTGAACAGCCAGCTGTAGGTTCTAGAGGATCCCTGTACCCTCCTGGACCCTCCGAGGATGTAGAAGAGAGAGAGAGTCATTTCAGGAAGTAAGTAGAAGTATACTTTGTTTCTCTAAAGAGTTAAGGCATATGTATCTATAAATACCTACTCGACTATAATAATAGAAAAGATTCTTTTAAAAATCAGGATCCTATCAAGCCATGAAAAACATGGAGGAAACTTTAATGCATATGGCTAAGTGGAGGAAGCCAATCTGAAGAGCCTATTGACTGCAGGTTACAGCTACTAAGACCTTCTGGAAAAGGTGTAAGTAAAAAAAAAAAGAGAGAGAGAGAGAGAGAGGAGAAGGTGTGAGTATGGGAGCAATAAAAAATATCAGTGGTCGCCAAGGTTTAGTGGGGAGAAGATGAATAACAGCGCACACAGGATTTTTAGGGCACTGAGACTATTCTATATACTATAACGGCGGATACATGTTATTATATACCCAAAGCTATAGGATGTACAACACTAAGCGTGAACACTAAGGTAAACTATAGGCTTCGTTGGTTTGTCAGTGTTGGTTTCGAGATTATAGTGTTGGTTTCTCGACTATAACAAATATACCACTCTGGTGTTGATGGTGGGGTCACCTGTGCTTGGGTGGGGACAGGAAGTATATGGGAAAATCTGCATTTCCTATTTAGTTATGTTTTCTTTCCATTCCATTTTGCGGTAAACCTAAACTGCTCTAAAAAAATAAAGGTTGGGGCACCTAGCTGACTCAGTCAGTAGAGCATGAGACTCTGGATCTTGGGGTTGTGAGTTTGAGCTCCATGTTGAGTGTAGAGATTACTTTAAATATAAATTAAAATAAATTAAAAATAAGGTCTATTTCTTTAAAGGCCATTTAAATATGGCCTTATTTAACAGCCTAGGGATTCCTTCTTCCCTCTCTCCAACCTTCTTGCAAACAAACAAGCTGTGGGTTTCTGGTGTTTGCATCATTGCATTAGAGCTTGAGGGTGAATCCAACCATGTACACCATGGGTTAATTTGCCCCAGGACTTAGTCTTTCCTTCTTCTTTCCTTTCTTTGGTGGACTGCATGTTAGCTGGGAGCTGATCTGTTTCTAACATAATTTAAGGAGTCCTCTGTTGTTGCTTTGAGTGACAGGAAAAAAACTTGAGCCTTAGAAGGCACAGAACTAAATGAATGGCTTAGGAAGAGATTAAAACAAGGACTCCAGGGCAGTTTGAATAATTAATTAAGCCTTCATTATCCTTGTTTCTCTAACAGTTATTAATTAACTCTTTTCTATAAAAATATCAAGGGAATCATCATTCTTAAAACTGGCCAACATAAACGTGATGTTTAATTTTGTGTTGTAATTAAAATTGGATGTTAAAATGGGCTTTTATTGTTATATCTATTTATTTAATAGGTACCTCCTCAGAAAATTCAGCAGCTGACCATGTCGTTTCCACATGATCTGGATAGAAGCTTAATTTATATGGACGTGTGTGCATGTTTACACAGTTGCTAAACATCTTGGAAGAAGAGTGGTTGTCTCTCTGTGCCACAGAAATTTCTAACCTCCATGGAAGTAGAGATTTGATGACTGGGACACCAAAGGTTCAGTGGGTTGTGACACCACAGGACAGGAAAATGCATGACCAGAAGCCTAGGCTGACAAGGGGGAAGTCTAAGAGCTGTTCTGTGAGGTTTTGCATAGAAATCATCATAACAATATGTTGGCTACTTGGATTGAAATTTAAGAAAAAGAAATCATTATAACAGAGAGTTTCTTTTTATTAGTTAAAATATTTTAAGAATGTGCATTTGTTAATCATTTTTTAGTTTTATCCATGTTCAACATGTACAAAGGTTAACATGTCAAATGGTTTTATTTATTGAAAGATTTTATTTATTTATTTATTTATTTATTTATTTATTTATTTATGATAAAAAGAGAGCATGAGCAGGGGGAGGAGCAGAGGGAGAGGGAGAGGGACAAGCAGACTCCTTACTGAGCATGGAGCTCGCCATGGGACTTGATCCCGGCACCTTGGGATCATAACCTGAGCTGAAGTCAGATGCTTAACAAACTGAGCCACCCTTGCCCCTCAAACGGTTTTATAAGGCTTCAATTGAAAACCAGCCATCTTCTACTGTCCCTTCCCATTCCTGCTTTCTTCTCCACAGAGATGATCACTTCTGTTACCTAAAGCTGTTTCTTCTGGAGCAAGTGTGTCTCATATTTCTAAAATATAAGCTCATACTACCATTTTTCATACTTTCATTTGCAAAATGGGTTCCACAACCCCCTAAGTTTGGTGTGAGCATTAAAAGGAATTAATTCAGGGGCATCTAGATGGCTTGGTCAGTAGAGTGTGCAACTCTTGATCCTGGGGTCATGAGTTCAAACCTCACATTGGACACAAAGCTTACTTAAAAATATAAAATGATAAAAAAAGGAATTAATTCATATAAAGCACCTTTAACAGTGTCTGGCACTATTGTTATATTAACTTTTTGGTTTTAGTTATTACCTATTGTCTTCTTACCATTATGTTTAGCTCTATTGTAACACCCCCTTTACACACACACATACACATACACAAACAGTTTCTCCTCCTGGCCAGTATTTTTTATTATAAATTTAAAAAATTTCATGTCGTAAATATCATAAATAAAAAAAATTATCATAAATTTTTAAGATCCATATTTAGTGTTTACACTATTATAACCTTGAGTATCTATAGCTGAGCTACATAGAATATTATGATTACATTTTCTTACTGGAGTTAATCATTATCTCTTCTTTTTACTTATGTATTTGCTTAGTATAATTCTGACACTAATTGTGATGTGTGTGTTTTTTCCCACACCAGCAAAAATTCTCTGACACCAGCTAAGTGTCCTGCAATTCAATTCAGTTCTGGCACCATGTGCCTGGAGCTAGTGTCAGATCCCACAGGTTAAGGGTTTGGTCCCACAAGACTGGCCTCTGTCCCATTTCAGATGCAAAATAGCAAGTCCAGGTTGTCACTTGTGCTTCTAACTCACTGGCTATAAATCAGAGTTCAGGTTCCCTCCTTTGATTTGATTAATTTGCTAAAGTGGCTCACAGAACTCAGAGAAACATTTACCTTACTAGATTACCAGTTCTTCATAAGTGGATATAACTCAGGAACAGCCAGGTGGGACAGCTGCATCGGGGGAGGTGTGTTGGGAAAGGGTGAGGAACCTCCATGTCCTGCCTAAGCAGCCACCCTTCCTAAATATCCAGGAAGCTTTCCAAACTCCATCCTTTTGGGTAATGATGGAGGCTTTATTACCTAGGGACGATTGATTAAATCACTGGCCTTTGGCTACTGAGTCAACCTCCCAGCCCCTCCCCCCTTTCTGGAGGTCAGGAGGTGGGACTGAAAATTCTAACCCTCCAATCACGTGGTTGGTTCCCTGGCAACCAGCCCCCCCCCATCCGTAGATTATCCAGGGGCTTTCCAAAAGTCACCTCATCAACATCACAAAAGACATTTGTGTTACTCTAATCACTTAGGAAATTCCAAGGGTCTGGGGAGCTCTGTGCCAGGAACAGGGGCAAAGACCAAATGTATATTTATTATAAATCATAATGTCACACTTCACGATCTGCATGCTACTCCTTAAATCATTCCCAACCCCTCCACCAGAAATGTAAATCTCTTCTCAATATGTTCTACAAGTGTAAAAGTTTAGGGGGGAGATACCCTTTCCAGGGTTCTCTCTTCTGCTGTCTGTGCTGGGAAGTTCTAAAAGTCAATTGCACAGCTGTGACCTCGGGATTGCCTTTGACTATTAGCCCAAAATTCCTTTTTGTTCTCCTTGACAGTAGATCCTCTTTTTTCCCCCCTTCCCATGAAATCATCTTTTTGCTTTACATTTTCATTTTGAGTGAGCACATCCTTCAGTAGGATGAATAGGTTAGGTTATGAATGGTTATGAATGTCTAGGTTATGAATGTCTACAAATGACTCACTTTCCTACATGATTGATAGCTGGACTAGGTATAGAATTCTAAGTGGAAAATATTTTCCCCTTAGAAATGTGAAGACATTTTTTCTAGCTTCCCCCGCAGCACTTGAGAAGTCTGATATTTTATCTTTTGAACGAGGCTTGTTGCTTCCTCTCTGGATGTGTTTAGTATCTTCTCTCTGTCCTTGGAATTCCAAAATTTTACAATTATGTGTCTTGGTGTGGGACTTTTAAAATTTATTATGCAGGTGGGGTACCTGGGTGGCTCAGTCAGTTAAGCATCTGACTCTTGATTTCAGCTCAGGGTCGTGAGATTGAGCCCCATGTGGGCTCTGTGCTCAGCGAGGCATCTGCTTGAGGTTCTCTCTCTCTCTCTCTCCCTCTGTCCCTCATGCTTTCTCTCTCTAAAATAAAATAAATAAATCATTTTAAAAAATCTATTCTGCAGGGAACACAGCGAGTCTTCTCAACATGAAAACTCATGTCCTTTTGAGTATTTCAATCCCTCTATTTTTCTCTTTCTGGAATTTTTATTCAAACATTATAAATTTTGGTCTGGTCTCCAAATTTTCTTCTTTTTTTTCTTATATTTCCATCTCTGATATTTTTCTACTTTCTCAAAATTTATTTTCCAACCTTCCTATTATATTTGCATGTCTGCTGTCATAGTTAATTTCCAAGGGCTTTTATATAACCTCCTAATATCTTTCTTTTTGTTTTCCTCTGAACATATTAATGACAGAATTCTGAGGTTTTCTTCTGCTCCTTGCGTTATTTCTATTTCTACCGAGCTCTTCAAAAATTTATTATTTGTTTTGATCTCAGTGTTCCTATTAGAAAGTTTTCTCAGGGGGATCCCTGGGTGGCGCAGCGGTCTGGCACCTGCCTTTGGCCCAGGGCGTGATCCTGGAGACCCGGGATCGAATCCCACGTCGAGGATCCCGGTGCATGGAGCCTGCTTCTCCCTCTGCCTGTGTCTCTGCCTTTCTCTCTCTCTCTCTCTGTGACTATCATAAATAAATTTAAAAAATTTTTTTTAAAAATTAAAAAAAAAAAAGTTTTCTCAGATATTTGGTCATCCTTAGCTCCCATCTCACATTTAAGAGTGAGGCACTAAAAAAATGGATGAGAAGCTGTGTGGGGTCAGTGTGTGTGAGTGTGTGTGTGTGTCCATGTACACACATATCTTGTTAGGGCTATGGGGAGCTTGCCAATGGGTGGAATTCTTTGTAGGGTGATCTTGATTGGCTGTCAGCAATCCAAGACCAGAGTGGAGGAAAGGGGATAAAGGTTCAGAGTTTAGGAAGTAAAATTCTATTTCATTCTCAATTTTCTGTTTGGTGCCCTGCCCTGATGTCACTGAATCTAAGTCCCTCTGGCCTACCTTCTTTAGAGAGTTGGCCTCTGGATTTCTGTGGGGGAGGTAAAGGTTGACAGTGGAGGTGTCTGTGTACTTTTTGTACAAACTTGTACCTTCTGTTTTCAGCCTCACTTTCATCCCAGAGCTGCCAACCAAGAGTCTTTCCAAGATTCTGTGACAAATCAGCTCCTTCCAGGTGGCCCCAATGTTAGCAGTGGTTCAGCCTCTTTTGGTCAGCTAAGTCAGGAAGCACTAGTTCATAAGCTTCCCAGCTCCCAAAATATTTATTTCATTTTCCACTTTATTTTTCTTTTGTCTTTGGGGCGGCATGGGGAGACACAAAACTGTAAATGGTCTTTTCAACTTGCCACATTTAGCAGGATTTTTGAGGGATAGAATTCAAACAATGTAGTGACAAAATATAAACTGAGCTATGTTAATTTAATTCCTATTAGATTCAGTGCTGACTTTTAAAATTTCCTGGGGATAGTACATCTGGTTGTTTTTATAGGGTTTTATATTTCTGTAGGTGTCCCATTTGTGTTGCCTGTTTAGATCAGGGGGACAAAAGCACTGGAAATTAATAAATCACCTCAAGAATTAGAAAAAGAATAGAATACCCAAAGAAGCAGCTGGAAGGAAATTGCAAAGATAAAATCAATCAAAACCAGGGGGCACCTGGGTGGCTCAGTCAGTTAAACATCTGACTCTTGGTTTCAGCTCAGGTCTTGATCTCAGGGTCATGAGTTAAAGCCCTGTGTTGGGCTCCACACTGGGCGTGGAGCCTACTTAAAAAAAAAAGTCAAAATGAACTGGGAAACAATGTACAATAGAGAAACTCAGCAGAGTCAAAAGTAAACCCTGGTGAGACTGATCATGAACAAAAAAGAGAAGACCTAAATTACCAATATCAGAAATGGAAAAAAAGACTTTACCTTAGAGACTAAATACATCATATTATGAAAAATTACATATTTAAGAATTTTATATAAATTGGACAAATTCTTAGAAAAATAACCTTTCAGAAGTGACATTAGGCATCTGAATAGTTCTTTAAATTTTTTTTAAAAAATTGAATCTGTAATTTAATCCTTCCCATAAAAAACAAAAAGAACCCTCCAGGCTAAAATGGCTTCACCAGAGAGTTTAACCAAAGCTTTAAGAAATAAGACCAATTTCACACAAACTCTGCCAGAGAACAGAAAAAGTAGAACAATTTGCAAGCTGTTTTAGGAGGTCAGCATACCCTTGGCACCAAAATTGAACAAGAACATTTTAAGAAAAGAAAATTAGAGGCCAATTCCACACATACATGAAAAAAAATCCAGAATAGAATATTAGTAAGCTGGACCCAGGCATGTATGAAAAATAAAAAACATCATGACCACATTTATTTATTAAAGCGTTTATTGCAGAACTCCAAGGTTGATTTCCCTTCCAGAAATCATCACCCTGGCCAAAGAAAAGCTGCATTTGTGTTGAGGTGACTGTTTAATAGGCTCTACTTTAAGCAGAGTTTTGGACACCTGAGTACTTTTCTCTACAATGCACTAACCAAGGCAGAAATGAAGAAAATTTGTCCAAAGTCTAGTCAAGGCCATGTTCTTTGGGGTGGGAATAGAGAGCCAGGCAAGCTGGAAAGTACAAAGCCCAGGACCTAGATCTAGACATGGAGGAGGCCAAGTGTAGGGAAAGAGGCCCCAGTACCCAGTAAGTAGGACCCTCAATAGGTCGCACATCCCACCCCATCCCCCATCCCCCATCCCCGCCCCTGGACCCACCACCTTCCAATTCATACAAAGCTTTCCTAAGGAGAATATGCATTCTGGTTTTCAAAATATGTCAGTACTCCCCAAAAGATATTCAATGTTTAATAATAAGTACCCAGTCCAACTTCCTTCTGCTAACATCCCAGTTGGGTTAGCCGGGTTCCAATTGTTCCACAGTTGAGCCATGGTCGTCTGTGACACATTGACCCAGAAGGGGAGGGGCTTGCAGGAAAGCATCCAGAGCTGACCCACCTCCCTCCCCTCAGTCACACCAGCCATTCCAGAGACATCCATCTCCTGTGGTATGCCCAGCTACCCATGGTTATTTCTTGGAATCTTGGATTAGCCTTTTTTTGGTTTGTTTTGCCCCCTCATTTTTTTTCTTTTTCTTCTTTTTTTAACCATCAGAGGTCTTACTCTAGCCTACCAGGTAAGAGCGCTGCTTCTGAAGACAGTTCTGGGTTCAGAACTTGTGATGACACCAATCGAAGTCAATTTAATTAGACACATCTCTTGGTTCCTTCTGTTGCCATAACAGGCGTGAAGTAAGTGAACGTGAGTGACTCCCTCCCTCACTATCTCGCTACCAGGTTATAATTCTGCCGCAGAGATATTTAATAAGTAAATGGTTATTAACAAGCGAGTCCTGAAGCATTTCTGCAAACTGTCAGTTGGCTCGAAGGAAGGCCCAGCTTTCTGCCCCTTCACTTGCTTCATCGACTGCCTGGCCCGATAAGGTCTTTTTTTAATATTTTATTTATGGGACGCCTAATAAAATCTTTTAAAAAATAAAATAATAAAATAATTTATTTATTTATTCATGAGATACACAGAGAGAGAGAGGCAGAGACATAGGCAGAGGGAGAAGCAGGCTCCCTGTGGGGAACCTGAGGAGGACTCGATCCCAGGACCCTGGGATCATGACCTGAGCCGAAAGCAGATGCTCGACCACTGAGCCACCCAGGCGTCCCTTGATAAGGTCTTTCAAAACAGACTCACCAAATTCCTAGACACAGGGCTCTCTTTGCTTTAGAGCTGGCGTTGGCTGCAGAGTGAGCCGGAATGCTCTGAGTCCATGGCTGTACCCGGAACCAGTTAGGGACCTAGCCTCAAGTTTACCCTTAAGGGGGAAAGGCACAGGAGTCAAGGGCCCACCTATTTCATTTGTGCCATTGTGGGGAGGGTCCCTAAAATAGTTTAGCCAAGCCACATACGTTCAATACCTTTAATTGTGCCACACAAAGCCCATTTCTAAAGTCTACCATGCTACATAACCAGCCACTGTGATCACAAATGAAAAACCATTCCTGACATTTGCTCTGCTGATTGGCAATGCATTAGATGTGGACCGAGATGCAAGAAAAAAAACAAAAAACAAAAAACAAAGCTTGCCTACTGGCTGCCTCTGGAGCACAGGTCCTGATTAGAATGTTCTCCAACTGCTGTTCATTAGAATAGACCACCTGAGTTGTTGCTTAACCATAGTAATACATATGACACACTGCATATATACAAGTATTTGAAAGTAAGCTAGAGACATTGAAACAACCATCCCTGCCATGTTCTGATTCATGGCCTGGACAAAACATTACATTGCCATGCCTCGGTTTCCCCATTTGCACACATGGACTGGTTGGGTCAACAAAATGAAATACTGTTTGCAAAGTACTTAATATTGTGCCTGGCATACAAAAAGCAACTAATAAATGTAAGCTACTATTATAAGCTGTATACTGTATGCCACTGTACATCTCTCATTTGCCTCTCAGAAAGCCCCAGCTGTCAGTCCACACTGTGGTACAAATGGGGAGATGGAACTGAGGTCCACCTAGGTATGCTGGATGCGACCGTGCACCAGGGATTAGATTGCCCTCAGCTTACAAACCAGGAAATGATTTTTCCTCAGTATTTTCAGAGATGACTCATGATAATCAAGCTCATTAGAGACTGATATATAAATGGACGCTTCAATTTATAAATCATAGTGAGAAATATAGCTACTATGTACATTGGTTATTTGAGTTCCTGGATGATATCTTTAGTGTGAGTTCATTTTATGCAATGGATGAATTCCTGAAGAATTTGCATTATCCAAAACTCATGTAATTCAAAGCAAATGTTCCCATATTAATAAATTTAAAGTATGGAGGAGTATGTTCCCAGAGCACACAAATCCTCACCCATTGGCGTGTAACTTCCTTTTAATGGTGCCTTTCATTTCTTCAGCATGATCTCTGGTATTTTGCAAGAATGAATCTGCTAAATTGTAATCATATCATATCATGATGGCTGTTAGGTCTTCTTCAGAGCCTTTTTATGATACCCAAAGTCGGTAATAAATGCATTGCTTTTGGTGCTTTTCTGTACCACCACATTATAAATGCTCTGATGGCATGGTCATAGGATATAAAAAAAATTTTTTTGAATTATAATAACCACACAATTGTCACCAAAATCACTTGAAGTTCGAAGCCATGTGAATAGCAGCATAGTTTAAAAGATACTAACAAAAAGAAGAGAGGATTTCTGTTTTAGAACCAAAGTGTTGCGGCTTATAAATCACTTGTCTGAGCAGGTTTGAAATTGAGCAATTCTTTGTTTCTTTTTTGATTTGGAGGATTTGCATGATTTCTCATTTTGAGCACAAAATAAAAACTTGTGAATGTTTTGCATCACACAGTTACACGTAACTCAAATTCACTTAAAATGTAACTGTGGTACTGACAAATTATTGCTTTTTGTGGTCTTTTTAAGGAGGGTATAGCAGGAAGACCTTGGCTTTGAAGCCACCAGACAGATCGAGGTCTAATTTAGTTTTCTCTGATTTATTAGCTGTGTGAGATTCAGTTTCCTTATGTATAGAACAGGAATTATAAACGCCTGTCACATAGGGTGGTTCTGGAGATGAATATTAATATTTACCACTTATTATATTTATTGGATTAGTCTCACAGAAATTCCATGACGTAGAAATTACTATTCCATTGAGAACAAGCGCTCATGGAAGTTAAGTAACATGACCAAGGCCAAATAACTAATAAGCAGCAGAACTGGAATTCAAACTCAGGTTTGAATGGACTTCACATCAAGAGACACTACTCTTTCTTCTAGAACTAAATGAGGTAATATGTTTAAAATGACCGAGTACAGTATGTGACACAAAGTAGGTGATTAATAAATGGCCATTAAGGTTACATTATAACGGGGACCTCCTCCCTCATGTCCAAAACACACACACACATACACACACTCACGCTCAGACACACAATTATGAAGAATCTATATACCACATTGCCTGAACCTTCTTCCTTATTCATCACTCACGGTATAGAAATAAATAATGTGGGCAGCCCCAGTGGCCCAGCGGTTTAGCGCGGCCTTGGCCCAGGTGTGATCCTGGAGACCTGGGGTCGAGTCCCATGTCGGGCTCCCTGCATGGAGCCTGCTTCTCCCTCTGCCTGTGTCTCTGCCTCTCTCTCTTTCTCTCTCTGTGTCTCATGAATAAGTAAATAAAATCTTTTAAAAATTTAAAAAAATAATGTGAAAGGAGAAATAGCACTCTTTAAGGCCTTTTCAGAGGACTTACACTAACAAAAATACCTATTGCTTTTCTTCCTAGATGTAGCTAACTGGCAAAGTCACCAAGCTATCTGCCAATGAACTGAGTGTGTGTATTTGTTTCCAAGGGCTGCTGTAACAAAGAGACACAGACGAGGAGACCCAAACAACAGACATTTATTGTTTCACAGTCTGCGAGTTTCCTTCTGTTGGCTGCGAGGGAGAATCCGTTCTCTGCGTCTCTCATAACTTCTGCTGGTCTGCTTACTGTCAATCTTTGGTGTTCTTTGGCCTCACAACCATGACCCGGATCTCCACCTTCTTCCTCACATGGTATTTCCCTGTGTCTCTGTCTCTTCGCAGTCTTCCCTCTGTGCCGCATGGATGTCTTGGTGTCCAAACGTTCCCCTTTTATCAGGCACCAGTCCTAATGGATTAGGGCCCACCCTAATGACCTCATTTTAACTTGGTTACCTCTGCTAAAGACCCTATTTCCAAGTAAAGCCCTGGGGGTTATGAGTTCAATGTATCTTTTGGGGGAGGGTTTCCGTTCGACCAATAACAGTGTGTAGAAGTATGTGTGTGTAAGAGAATATGTATGAGCAAGGCTAGCACTGGACTTCCCAGAAAACTGGGCAAGGTAAGAATTGTTGACCACCTATTGGCTAGAGGTCTCCTGGCCTCTGGCACACTGGATGTGTTAAGCAGCGACTCTTTGGGTTGCAAGGGACAGAGAGTCAGCTAGTAGTAGATAAGCAAAGAGAGAATGCATTGGTTTCTATAACCAAGCTACAGAAGTGGCAGGAAGGGGATAGCCTTGAGGATCAACGGACCTGAAAGCCATCCATTCTCGTCTCACCCTCCACTCTTTATCTACATGCTGCTTCACTCCTCTGACTGTCTCCATGAATGAGGCTGTGGGCAGGGTGCTAGACCACTCCACGCTTCCAGCCACCCTGCCTCATAACCAGAGACTTAAGAACTTTCTTAGTTGGGGAGGGAAGGATGCCAATAGGCTCCCCTTGGATCACATGACTTTCCTTCAACTAACCAAGCCTTGATTCTCAGGGGAGGAGGAAATAAGATTGGGCCACCCCGGGGCACATGCCCATCTCCAGTCATGGGTTTGGGGCTACTAGGATTGGCAAGGTTGAGATTGGACAGGACTAGTTGCCTACAGAAGAGGACAAAACAATCAAGGCTCATCACAAAAGGGCCCTGGGCACGTTTGCAATTTTCAGCTTCCAGTGCAGCTAGAAGTTTAGCTTCCTGCAAGCTTGCCGGGGGGAGGGGGAGCGGATGTCCCCAGTGAAGGTGTGACCTATGCTTTTGCTCTGTCCTGGGATCTCACGCTCCTGGTCATTGGATAAGGCCATGGTGGGGACTGCCCTGCTCAACAAAACTCATTTCCTTCTTTGCCTGGACACAGAGTTATGCTACACTTCCCAGCCTGCCTTGCAGTTTCACTGTTGCTGAGCACTGACCAGATCTCTGAGTTCTAGCCAAAGGAATGAGGCTCAAAGTGATGTATGCTTCTTCCAAGTCTGACCCATAAAACCTCCCATTCTGCATGCTGCCTCCCCTACTGCCAGTTTGATGCAGATGGGTACAGCAGCTTGAAGCCACAGATGGAAGTCTGGTGGAACCACCACATAGAAGGGGCATAGGCTCCTGAATCCCTGCTTGGAGGAGAGAAGCCCTGTTTTAGACTTATTCGAGTGAGAAGCGAACTTCCATTATTGGAGCAAATACAAATTTCAGAGCTTTTTACAGCCATGAGTGCTGCCCCTACCGATAGACTTTCTTCCCTCTCTTCACCATTGGCTTCATCATCCCTGGTTTCCCAAATAGCTGGAGGGGAATGCTGGAACCCACTGTGCCATGGACTCTGCCGCTTACCAATGGTGTGACTTCAGGCAGGTCACCCATCTTCCTTGAGGTGTGGTTTTCTGATCTGTAGAATAATCATGCTCACTTCACAAGGCGGGTGTGAAGATGAAACTATAGATAGTATATGAAAATAGTTGTGGATTCTAGGTGTTGATAGTATATATATATATATATATATACATATATATATATATATATACTTTAAAAGATTTATTTTATTTATTGGAGAGAGAGGGAAAGCAAGGGGGAGGAGAGAAGGCATGAAAGAGGGGCAGAGGGAGAGACTCTTTAAGCCAACTCCCAGCTGAGTGTGGAGCTGACACAGGGCTCGATCTCATGACCCTGAGATCATGATGTGAGCTGGAACCAAGAGTCAGATGCTCAACCAACTGAGCCACTCAGGCACCCTCAGTAAATGTTATTTTTAACTGCCACAAGGCGACTTTTTCCCACCTGGTTCTGGCTACGTTGGGTACTATCTTATCAGTACGGAGATTCCTCAGTCTCAGAAAAAAAATCCTTCCTGACTTTGAAAGCTAAATTATGTCCTTGGGTTATGGTAAAGTGCTGTTGCCACCAATCTTCTTTCTACCAGCAGGCAGACTCCAGTGGATGTTAAATCCCAGGCTCTTGTCCTGCCCCTCTGGATGCTTCAGATAGGAATTCACTTCTCAGTCCCAGGCTTGCAGCCCTCTGCTTCTCCGATTCATTTACTCATTCATTCATTTGTTCATTCATGCAGGTGTCCATCTGTCTGCTTATCCATTCACACCCAGAACAAATATTTATTTCACGCCAGCTCTTTGCTGGAGTTACCGAGATGAAAAAGAAAGGCATATCCTCACCCCTGTGATGCTCCCATTCTAATGAGAAGTCAGAGGAGAGAGTGAGAAGTGCCACGCCTGGTACAGGGTGTTGCAGAGGCCCAGAGGAGGCACGTGGTCCAGGCACTGGGGTCATGAATGGTGTTCCACAAGTAGCAGTGCCTCCAACAAGTTTTCCAGCAAAAGGATGGCAAAGCTCTTTTACTACAACTACTAGCTACCCCTGAAATCAGGCTATTGGGGGAGGTCTTCCACTTGCAAGCTGAATCATCTAGATATACCATCACCACCAATCACCATCATCTCCCTTTCCAAGCCCTCCCTACCCAACTTCCAAACTTTTTAAGTCTTGGGGTGCCTGGGTGGCTCAGTTGGTTGAGCATCCAACTCTTGGTTTTGGCTCAGGTCATGGTCTCAGGGTCATGAGATCAAGACCTGCATCGGCTCTGCTCTCAGCTTAGAGCCTGCTTGGGATCCTCTTTCCCTTACCCTCTGCCCCTTCTTATGCTTTCTCTCTCTAAAATACATAAATAAATCTTAAAAAAGAATAAAAAGTATACAGGAACCTCTGTAGTCCTCTAGCTATCAAAATTTCTTTCATGCTTCATTCTCTCCCCACAACCACCAACATTCCACTCAAAGGGGCATAAACATCTTCGAGGCATTCTGTATCTATTGTATGTATGTATATGTACAATATATACAGTCTTTAAAATGTTAGTTATACATATGCAAATGCTTTAAAATGTAAAATATAAGTATATATGTTTGCATACATATACATACACACAATGCACACACACACACACACACACCAATATACATATGAATAACCTCCAAATTTCCAAGAACACTAATTGTTCAGTTGTGGTTACTATTGCTACCTCAGACACCAAACTATATTAAATTTCCCCAAAAGGTGGCCTACAGCTTATTTTCCTGTCAAAAAAAAAGCCAACAAACCTAACAAACTTGTCTAGCTAGCTGCAAGTGCTTGATTGATGCAAGTTATTTTACCTTTTTCGTTTGAGAAAGATTTATTGTTGGAATAGTGTTAATAATTTCTCTCTCCTTACTTTGGTATCTAGAATAATGTGTGCTATGAAGTATGCTAAGGTTTGGATGACTAACAGCTGCCAGGAATTGCATATTTACTGAAGGGTGGAACTGGAGATGTATTTTTTATATATGTCATTATCTCTACCATCTTCCCTCTCTGAGCTGTCTCCCTGCTAGGGGACTCCCAGATTATTAGAATTTTTGAGGGCCATGAGAGTGACCCTTAGGGTTCAGAGAGAGGAGAGAAGGTTTCTCTTAGGTTTCATTACTAAAAATAATAATGATGATGATAGCATTTATGATAGCAATAATCAATACATATATAATTAAGTATTATGCCCATTTACACATATTACCTCATCTATATCTCAATTTCACATATGACTTAATTCATGTCTCATAACTGCTCTGTGAAGTGGGTTCTAGCATTAGAATCCTGATTGCACAGATGAGGAAGGTAAGGCACAGAGAGGTTTAATGATCTGTCCAAAGTAGCACAGCCGTGGCAGAGATAGGATTGAACCCAGGCAGTTGAGCTCTAGGGTGCATCCTCCTCACCCCTAAGCCATGTTGCCGTTTCACTATTGGTATGCACTCTGGTCCTGGAAGGACAAGAAAGAGAATAGCCAAGTATCTGAGGGGAGCAGGAGCTACTCCAAATACCTCCTTAAGACCACTGGCTCTGAACTCAAGGCCCTGAACCTCTGGGTCTCCCCCCTCTCCAGCAGGGGGCGCCCATAGTCCACATTTTCTGGGTGCCCTTTTTTTTTTTTTTTTTAAGTTTTTATTCATGAGAGACACACAGAGAGAGGCAGAGACTTAGGCAGAGGGAGAAGCAGGCTCCCTGCGGAGAACCCGATGGGAGACTCCATCCCAGATCCTGGGCTGAAGGCAGTCACTCAACCGCTGAGCCACCCAGGGGTCCCTCTGGGTACCCTCTTAAGGACAGAAGCCTCAGCTGTTGAGAACCAGAACTCCAGACCCTTATCAGGAGAAGCACCGATCTTAAAACTTTGTCTATCATTCTCGAAGTATTTATAGTGAACTAATGAAAGAAATGACCCAATGTGTGGAAAGAACCAGTGCAATAATACCACTATATTTCTTGGAGGACCTGCAATGGGCATTGAGAATAACCACAAGCCTAACAGACCTGCATAAGCCCCAAGCTTATAGCATCACTCCCCGGCTCCAGATAAACCACCAGACATCAGAGGCAGGGATTTTTCTCGCCACACTCAGAAAGCATTTGATTCAAACGGGCCCCAGCCCTCGGGGTGGCCTTGAACATACATACAGGCCCTCCCACCTGGTTTGTTAGGTGGTGGAGCCCGTGCCGTATGCATCGCACTGCCCTTTGGAACTTCTGTTGAGGTGTTTCCTCTAGTGACTTTTGTTCCATGCTTCCTAGGAACTAGAACACAGGAGCAACGGAAAAGGCCAAACTTCAACCTTATGATAGAGAGGAGACCAGTCTTGACACGATTTGCACCTTTCACAGCGGTGGGAGGAGAATAGCTCTACTGGGGTCGGTGGTGTGGGTGGGGGGGTCGGGACCCCTGGCTCAGGCACTGCCTCCACCCTTATAGTACTCTCCAAGAAGACTGGGGGGTGGGGCAGCTTTTAAGCAGGAACAGAGTTGATTGCCTAGAGCGGACCAGTTTCTCCCATCCTCCCTATCCCCCTAGCAGCCTGCAGGGCACCCTCACCCCAGCCCCTCCAAGTGATCCCTTTTCTCAGTATCTTTTAGTATAAGAAGCCCGATTCAAATTAAAGGAGAGGAAAAACAGAGAGAAAAAACCTGATGCCAGCCTCCAGGGAGGGGCTAGACATCTCCAGGCTTCAGATTCTAGTTCTCCCTCCCATGGGCTGGGCAGCCCCCAGGAAGTTTATTTACCCTTTCTTTCTCCCTGCGCGCTGAAGGTAATGAAATGCATGTCACAGGGTCGTGGAGCAGTGGACGAGGGCGTGTTAAGAGGAAGCCCGGTGTGTGGCACGTAGGAAGCACTCTATAAGTCTTAGCTGTTGTGAACAAACTCAGGCCAGCACTGCTCAGCAAAGGAAGCTTGCGCTCTGTCACCATTGCCAACTTTGTTGTTACCAGGGCAGTGTTTGTGCTCCCCGGCTCTGGGCGACCTTGGCAAACTTCCTGTCTTCCCCCAAGAATACAAGGCCCCTCCTCACCTCCTCAAGGTCATCGACTAGATGCCATGTGAGAGGTTCTCCCTCCTGGAATTGGGTCCCTGGGCACTTATCCTGGTGACTTACTGGCTTGGGCCTGAGGTCAGGTGAAGGGCAAGAGGGCCTCAATCCTGACTTTTACTGTTATTGATTTGTGGTGATTTTAAGGCAGAGGGCACGGCCTCTGGGGCCGGGACTGCAGGCCCAACAATGCGTCCCTTCTCCCATGGCCCTGTTTACCTTCCGGGAGCGGGCAGGGTGTGGCCAGAGCTCCTGGCGTGCAAGAGCACCAGGGTGTGGTGAGGACACTGGGTGTGGGTGCCCAGGACAGGCCGCAGAGGAGGGACCCAGGTCTAAGTGCTGAGGCCACCTGTCGGCCCTGCTCTGCTGTGGAGCAGCTGTAAGACTCAGGCTCTCAGCTCCTCGCACACAACAACAACAGCAACACGACTAGCATTAGTTTTCCTGAGTCCTTATTAACCACATGTGGCACGCCAAGCACACCCTTGATCGTTAGGACCTCGGCTGCGTGTGAGTCCTGGAACCACCACTCACTGGCTGCGTGACTTCAGGGACATTGCTTAGCCTCTCTGCTCCTCAACATCCTCCTCTGTAAGAAGGGCGGTGGTTAAGGCACTTCTGCTGACAGCAGGCCTGGAGGTGCCCATTGGAACCCAAGGCCATCATGCTGGAGCCCAGGAAGGGGAAGATAGAATTAGGCCATTAGACCATGTGATATTGGGGTGGGGAATTTACCTTGATGACGTTAGGATGCCGGGTCCGTGTAGGTGTGAGTATGCAAAGCTAGGAATCCAGGAAAGAATTGCCAGAAGATGCATGAAAAACAAGATTTTTTTTTTTTAAAAAGATGTTTTTAAAACAGATTTTATGTATTTACTCATGAGACACACACACACACACACACACACACACACACAGAGGCAGAGACACAGGCAGAGGAGGAAGCAGGCTCCACGCAGGGAGCCTGAGGTGGGACCCGATCCAGAATCACGCCCTGAGCCAAAGGCAGACGCTCAACCACTGAGCCACCCAGGTGCCCCCAAAATAAGATTTTATATGAAAATACTCACCTTGATCCTGAGAGAAAATAGACCACCTGGCATCAGTAATAATTGAGCAGAGTCATGAGCGCAGAAAATCAAAATAGAACTCACTGAAGTCAGTGTAAACAAGACTGAGGTCAACTATTTAAAACATTTTATGTACCATAAGAAGGCTTCCAATGAAGTAAATAAAGTATAAGTTGTAAAAGAAGAAGGAGGGGAAGGAGAAGGGGAGGAAGAAGAAGAGAAAACGTCTTCCTCCGGTTGTCGAAGGATGAAGTGAGAAAGTCCTAGAATAGTTTCTGGCCCGAGGTAATGTTGAGCAAGTATTAGCAGTTGCTAATGTAAAGTTCACATGCATGACTTCATGCCATACTCATAACAATCCTGAAACAAGCCCTCTACAGAGAGGCTTAGGGCCCACTCAAAGAAGCAAGCAAAGCTGGGATTTGCTCAGGATTATCTGATTCTGAATCTCAATCTCTAGATCCAAAACCACTGTGTCTTGCTGCCTCTCATTTAGCAACATCACCCGAAGAAACCGTGATCGAGTGCCTTGCTTTGAGCCAAGCTGCTGTGACCTTATTTAATTGGTTGAAACATTCCAATTTGATTTGCTCAGCTCATAAGCGCTTGCAGAGCTCTTCTCATGGGGCACTGAGCTGGGTCCTGGACTCACCTCCAGAGCCAGATGTTGGTCTTGCCCACAAGGAGCTCACTGGCCAATGTGCAAACAGAAAAGCCCGTGTTGTGATCAAACAGCTTGACAAATCTAAAGACTCTTTTGGCTTGCAATTCCATTTGGACAGCTTCTTGAACTTCCTTACCTCTTTTGAGGGCCTTAACTAACTAACTGTGTTAACTAACTAACTATCCTGTGTTGCCTGAAATCCCCACATCTAGATTGAGGTTTAAACTAAACTGTTACATGGGGCATCTGGATGGCTCAGTTGGTTAAGAGTTGGTGTCCAACTCTTATTTCAGCTCTGGTCATAATCTCAGGGTCGTGGGATCGAGTTGCACTTTGGGCTCTGCACTGGGCATGGAGCCTGTTTAAGATTCTCCTTCTCCTTCTGCAACCCCCCCCCCCGCCCCGGCCCCCTGCTCTCTCTCTCTCTCTCTAAAATAAATGAATAAAACTTTGAAATAAAAAGTTTTTTCTAAAAAAAAACTTTTTTCTCATCGTAAGATGAAAGAAAGGAATAAACTGGGGGAGACATTGACCATCCATTGATCAGTTATCAATTAATCCTTGAAGGACTAGAAAGATTTGGTAAGGGTTTGAGGAAAGGAAAGACACCCCTCTGGGCACAGGCCTCGTCTAAGTAGTGGCTTTGGAAAATTGCAACCAGCTTCCAGAAGAAAATTTTAAATTTTCTTGGTTGGGTAAATTTTACCAACGAGAAATTAGGGAGAAAGTAGTAGATGAGATTTGCTATCTGCAGGGGTAACTCCCCCCAAGGTGTGTTGTAGATGGCTGCCTAGGGAGACTTGAGACACTATGCAAAACTGTGGGGATTTCACACAAAACTAATCCCAGTCCCTGCCTCACCAGGTGCCTTGGAGTATAACCTGCAACTAAATGTAAACAGAGAGGTGTAACCCAATCAGTTGAATTAATCTGAGTGTCTAAAGCCTTGAATGTGACAATACAAAGTGTGTGGCCGGCATAGAGTCCTAGAAAGGGGGCATTTGAGCCCATTCCCTTAGGGTTTATCCAGCCCCCAGGAGGTCCCGAGTTCCAATCAGGAGAGGTGTGAGCTAGTCACCTAGGCCAGGGAAAGCTTTCTCGGGCTCTCCACACACAGGTAAATTTGTCACCTACAGACCTGATGTGTTAGTACTCTGTGCCCAGGGCTATTCTAAGCACCTGACACCTGATGGTCCATTTAATCCTCACAATAACCCTATGGAGTACGCCTACTGTGCCCCTCAAAACTCTAAAACGTGTGGCTTTGAGAGGTGGGGTGGTTTAGTCAAGATGTCTCCTACGGCTAGGTAGATGGCAGAGAAGGGCAGTCTGGCACCGGGGCTAGAATGAATAGCGCTAGCAGACCTTCCAGAAGGCACCAAACAGCCTTCTCATGAGGGGCTTGGGGTCCTCGGTCACGCGGTTGTGGGTGGGTAGGGCACAGCACAGACACGCCTCTCCCTGCAACTTAATTATAGGGCATCGGGTCTGTACCACAGTCCTTCCTGTAAATGTGGGTCCCATGCCTCAGTTTCCCTGAGCCTGACCTCCTCACGGAGCTCAGGAGAAAATCTAATCCCCCACTAGGATCGAACCCAAGAGGGAATGAATCAGAGTTCCATCAGAAAACAGACGGTCCAAGATCTTACAGGAGAATCAGGACCAGAAACCTGGTGTTTTGGCCTCGGCCATGGTACTTTATACTTGGAAAGAGTGAGGGGAACCTGGTGGCTCAGTGGCTGAGCATCTGCCTTTGGCTCAGGTCCTGGGATCGAGTCCTGCATCCGGCTCCCTGCGGGGAGCCTGCTTCTCCCTCTGCCTATGTCTCTGCCTCTCTCTGTGCCTCTCATGTATACTTGGAAAGAGAAAGGAAGGACCTCTTACTGGAATGAAGTTCTGAGGACATGGAGCCAGCCGCACTCACAAGACACACACGTTCGACGTGAACCCCACAATTGAGGAGTTCAGTGGGTACCACGGGGTATGTTTTCTATCGGCCACCTTCACTCACAGGGCAGGGGCTCCCCGAAGTGCCCACCTCGGGGTGGGGGGGTGGGCCCGGAGGCCTGGCAGTGGAATGCAGGTAAGCCAGCCCAGTTTCAGAAACTCGAGGTAAGCACCTGAGAGCCCAGGTAGACCTGAGGAACTCACAGGGCTTGGAGAGGTTGTGAAATGCCGCTGAGTTAAAGTGAAACTGGATGCTTCACAGGCTCTGAGAGTGGAAGTTCTTAGACTTTTTGGGTTAGAGCCTCAGGACTTTCTGTGGTTAGGCAGAGGAGGGCCCTGGGGCCCTAGGGGTGTGGCCTGGGAGTGGGGGAGGGGAGGGCTGGGAAGGCTCCCAACCCCACCCACTTCCAAGCCCTGGAGCCACTAGAGCAGGACCCAGAGGATGCAGTTCTGGTCTGAAAGGGCTCGGGTTTGACCCTTACTGACGCAGTTTCGGGAGAGTAGGCCCTCCAGGGGGAAAGGGGGCCTCTGGAACCCAGGAAATCCGCCCTTGATCTTAGCCGAAAGGCCAAGAAGTGATGGAGCCCAGGAAATCCGAAAGGGCCCTGAAGCTGTGGCTGCTTCAGTTCAGTTCAGCTTGACCCAACTGAATGCCCCCCCCCCCCCCCGTTCAGCTGCGTCCACCTGCTGGGGGGCGAGGACACAGCCGTGAGTGACCCAGGCGGACGGGCCCTTCTGCCTGCCAGAAGCGCAGGGCCCAAAGGTGGACGCAGCTCAAAGCACCATGCATCGGCCCTGGGTTGCGTCCCAATGGCAGGGCTGCCCCCAGACGCTGGGTCAGAGGATGGAGGGGGCCAGCTGCTTTCCACAGACCGGGTCCCCCCGCCCAACCCACTCCCCCCCCTGCCCCCGGGAAGTGGCTTCTCCTCTGCGGCCTGCAGGGTGAGGCCGGGGAGCCCCCAGGGGACAAGTGGCTGCCAGGCAGCAGCTGCCTCCCAGAAGTTGTTCTCTCTCCAGAATCAGCCCTGCCCCATCCCGAGCCCGGTGGCTTCAGCCAGCCCTCCACTGCTTTTGCAAGATTTTTTTCCTGTGGCATCTAGATTTTCCAGTTTTTTCTGGCAGAAGCTTTGGTTTGCTGTAGGCTCCTTTATCCTCCGTAGAAATGGAGTTCACATCACTTACTTTCACACATTTCTTTCTTTTTTAATCACACAAGTTGTACACACATGCAATATCCTTCTACAAATGAATTTAAAATTATTAACAAGGCCACAAAAATGGTTGGCCCTTTCCTGGGATTTTCTGTCCATAGGTAACGGATAAAGATGAACGCTTCTTAACCCCGTTGGTGTCTCCTTTCCAAGTGAAGTTGGGACACTCCTGTCCTCTCTCTTCCCCTCGCTTTCTGGCATGTCTCAGGGAGAAAAGAGGTGGCTGCACTGAGTTGGTGAGTGGGGAGCAGTACGGGAGGTACTCAGCTCGGGGTTTCGCCCTCCTTGCACCTGGGAGTGAGCTGTCCCTATGAAAGGCAAGTTCTCCTCTGCCCTGAGTGTTCTCAGTCATTGCTGCCACCTCAGCTCCCCCAGGAGGGAAGGCCACCACCAGTCCTACCCAGGCAGTGTGTTGGCCTGGTCCTGAGCTTCGATTAACAGGCCATCTGGACCTCACATGAAGTGTGCCCTCCAGCTTAGCCTTTTTCTGTAAAAAAAAAAAAAAAGGGAATATTTTAAACCACACCTGACATGCCTTTGGCGGAACCTAATTTTCACCCCCGATCTCAGCTGCAAGACAGTGCAGGAAATGTTATTTTTAGTTTTCCAAGCTCTGTAGTCCAAGAAGGCATGTTGGGAAAAGGTTGCATAAATGCAGAGAGCCAATTCTCTCTCCCCATCATGGGTGTGAGCGGTGCGTGTCACAGTATTTCTCGCAGCTACACTAGGGCAGCTAGTTGGTCTTGGAAGCGCCCTAATCAGATGTCTGGTTCAGGAGGTGGTTCAGTATTAACACTGTATCATCTACTTCTACTCACTGGAGTCAACTGATTTTACCAACAGCAGCTGAAGGATAGCACCAAGGATAGTCTTAGTTTAGATGGGTTTGCAACACATTCCTAGAAAATACTTAATTTTGATAAACACTACCAAGTTACCTTCTATTTTTTTTAAAAGATTTTATTTATTTATTCATGAGAGACACAGAGAGAAAAAGAGGCAGAGACACAGGCAGAGGGAGAAGCAGGCTCCACACAGGAGCCCGATGGGGGATTCGATCTCGGGACTCCAGGATCATGCCCTGGGCCGAAGGCAGGCACCCAACCGCTGTGCCACCCAGGGATCCCCCCGAATTACTTTCTAAAAAAAAATCTTTATCTTTTACCCAGAGGCACCTGGGTGGCTCAGTCGGTTAAGCATCTGCCTTTAGCTCAGGTCATGATCCTGGGGTCCTGGGATTGAGTCCCACATTGGGCTCCCTGCTCAGCAGGGAGTCTGCTCTTCCCTCTCTCTCTGCCGCTCCCCCTGCTTGTGCTCACTCTCTCTCAAAGAAATAGATAAAATCTTTAAAAACAAAAAAAACTTTGTCAATCCTCCCATTAGCAGTGGTTGAGAACGTCCTTTTCCTGTCACCTTAACAGCTCTGGGGTCTCTTTCCTCTTTTTATTAGCATGACTGCCTTATTCATTCTGAGAGCACAAATAGTAATGTAGTGAGTACAATAGCTATGGTTTATGAAGCAAAACTCGACATTGCACTAAGTTAGGACTTTACAAACACAGTTTCATTCCATTCTGACAACCTCATCACATCAATATGAACCGCCCTTGCTTTACAGACCAGGCAAGTGAAGTCCTGAGAGGCTAAAGAGCTTGCCGGGTGTTCAGAATGGCAGAGAATGCAGCAGGCATGTGAACACAGGCAATCCCCTCTGAAGCCTGTGTGCTTAGGAGCAGAAGTGTAAAAAAAAAAAAAAAAAAAAAAAAAAAGAGAGAGAGAGAGAGAGAGAAGAACTTAATGGCAAGGGTTCTTATCTTTTTCATATTTTTCATACAAGTATTTGGTTGGTATTTATTATTCAAATGGCTTCTCAAAGTCAGAGTTGTGTCTACCTCCAGCAGTGAAGAAATAGTCTTATTTTTTAGAAGGAAGATCATCCTCAGGTTTTAAGCAGCTTTCTATGAACTCTGGTGGTGGGGGTGGGGATCATGTTGATTTAATCGCTCACCTGGACTTGAGATGAGCACAAGTACAATGGCCTCCATTTTAGAACACACAAAGGAATCCAAGGCTTTCCAGTTTGCAAGTGGCCAGTCCAAGATTCCAGTTGATAGATTCAGCCGTTGACTGCATGTTTGCCCTGTGGTGGTAACTTAGAGGAAGCTGCACAGGGTGTGGGTGTGTGCACGTGCGTGTGTGCCTTCTTTAAAAAGGGTCAGAACAAGGAGAAGTGGGATGTGTGTGTTGGTGGCGGAAGGGCAGTGCTAGCAATTTGGAGAAGCTGACCTTGGCCCTCACTCCTTGGAATACTGGGAGACTTTAAAGGTTGACGCGTAGGTCATAGGTTGGCAGGATGAGCCCTGGAGAGAATGATTTCTTCATTTGTTTAAGATAAGATAATGAGGTCTCAGTAGGTCTCCTCTGTCCTCTCCTCCCTCCCAGGGTCACACCCAGCTTGCCTCACCCCACTGGGCTCCAAAGCACCACTTCCACCACTGAGTCAGTCTCCAGAGGTGAGACCTGAGAGTGTGCATTCTCTGACTGGGTCTGCAGATGAATTTATCAGCCATGTTTGCAGCCCAACAGTGTCAGACGTGGATTTACTACGAAGCTAATAAAGCTTCCAGGGATTCACTTGCATGAGTCCTTCTAAGTTCTGGGAGGGCACTGGTGTCCTGCTGCTCTCTTGCCATTTCTCTGTCTGAGATTTGCAATAGTACAATATTTTAACTGCATTTGGCCAAGATTCCTGTCTGACTTTTTTGTTCGTGTCGATGGGACTGAAGCTGCTGCAGGCACTTTTGGGATTCACTTGAAGGAATATCATCTAAGGGATTTCATTTCGTTGGGGGTTAGTAGAATATATTCAAGTTTTCACATTACTTCCATGCTGAGTTATTGTCAGCGCATCCCAGTGTGGGACTAATATCCAGGAATACTTTTATCACCCACTGGGCTCGCTCAACGGGCATGCAAACATGAAGCTGCAGCAGCAGAGGTCGTATCACAATAAGAATGTGTCCTGTGGCATCTGGCCAGGTATCCCAGTGCAAGAACAATTGGGTCAGAAGCTAATCCATGGAAAATTCTTCCAGCCATCAAGGCACGTAACATCGTAAGCAGGGGACCCATTCTCATCAATACCTGGTCCAAATGGAAGTTCTCTCCTCTCAAGAATCTACCCTTTTGTTTGTTCATTTGTTTTGTTTCTTAAATTCCACATGTAAGTGAAATCACATGGTACAGACAAACAAAACCAGACTGTTTAATACAGAGAGCTGGTGGTTGCCAGAGGGGAGGTAGGTAGGCGATGAGTGAGATAGATAAAAGGGATTAAGAATACACTTATCATGATGAAGCATTGAGTAATGTATAGAATTGCTGGATCGTGATATTTGTACACTGAAACTAATACAGTACTGTGTTAATCACACTTCAATTAAAAAAAGGAATCTACTCAATAATGCAACAAATTACAAATGAAGCATATATATATGTCTTTCCTTTTTGAAGGAATTGCATGAAATCGATTTTTTTCCCCAGCATTTCTGTATTTATAGGATCCAAATCTGTAGCAGTTCTACAAAGGTGAGTGCTTCGGTGTGTGAAGTCACCAGGTTTATAAATCCAATTATTAAAATTAAAAGACAAATTTTAATCAACCACGCTAGAAGAAAGACTGGCTTGTCTTTTTAGTCTCTCTATAAAAAAATAATGAAATTGTTGCCATAGAAAGAAGCTATTAAAGACTCTGCATCTAAAAAATGCAGAAAATGAGCATTGTGGAGATGGCCAGCCAGTTTGCTAAGAGATACTATGATATTTTTAGAGATTTTATAATGTTTAACATATCTATTGGCTTTTCAATTTTATAGTTCATTTAAATTTCTTTTCTCCTTTGAAATAAATATTCACATTTTCACATAATCATAGTTGATTTTGTGTTTGTATTTTTATAATCACTTTTTAGAGAGTCTTTCCCTTTCCCAAATATGTAAGCTTCAGGTTTCATAAAACCTGGATTTAATCCTGACTGAATTACACTGCATTTTTTTTTTTTTTTGAGAGAGAGAGAAAGAGGGAGAGAACTACTGGGTGCCAGGGGTGGGGGTGGGGGTTGGGGGGGGAGAGAGAGAGAGAGAGAGAGAGAGTCTTAAGCAAGCTTCACACCCAGCATGGAGCCCGCCACAGGGCTTGATCTCACAACCCTGAGATCATGACCAGAGCCCAAATCAAGACTCAGACGCTTAACCAACTGAGCCACCCAACAGCCCCTACACTGCATTTCTGAGACTCACTTCCCACATGGCTGCCTGCCCATCCTTCTTGTCCTGCCTCCCCTTCCAAAAAGGTTGTATTTCTCCTCGATTTCTTTTGTCATTCTCACTTACCAGGATAATCTCCTATTTAATCCCAGCCAACTTGTCTGCCCATGTATTAAATTCTTGTAAAATCAGCAGCAGAGATTTTTGCAATGCCTGGCAGGCAAAATACTTGTAGGCATATTAAATTTGGTCCAATTAAAAGCTCAAATGAAACCAATTGTTTCACTCCATTCTTTATGAGGGAAGAGAGGCCTTTAAAAGAAGTTAGCCAGATGACTCTTTCACTTCAAACATTCAGGTCAACCATTTTCTTACATTTTACTTTTAGTAAAAAGAAAGTTCTGATCAGTAAGTTTGAAAGCTTGTGCTTATTAAAAAAAAAAAAAAAATACGTACAACAAACCCAGGCTGGGTTGCACAGACTTATATGAGTTTTTAAGGAAGTGGTGGAAGAAGGCATCTAACAGCTCTGCAGCAAGTATACGAGGTACTAGGCTAGTCTACTTGTTTTCTGCATACAATTGAGTTACTCTTAGATAGACTCATGATGCCCTGAGGCTCTGGGCTGAGGTCTTTCTTTCTTTTTCTTTCTTTCTTTCTTTCTTTCTTTCTTTCTTTCTTTCTTTCTTTCTTTCTTTCTTTCTTTCTTTCTTTTTCTTTTCTTTCTTTCTTTCTTTCTTTCTTTCTTTCTTTGTTCTTTCTTTCTTTCTTTCTTTCTTTCTTTCTTTCTTTCTTCTTTCTTTTCCTCTTTCTTTTTCCTTCTTCCTTAGTTCTTTTTTATTTTCCTACCTCCATTGAAACACAAAGTTGTGACTTTAAATATACATGTATTCATTTCTTTTAAAAGCTTTTATTTATTTATATACTTAAAGATGGGAGGGGCAGAGGGAGACAGAATCTCAAGTAGACTCCGCAGGGAGCACAGAACCCCAAGTAGGACTTGATCTCAGACCCTAAGATCATGACCTGAGCCAAAATCAAGAGTCAGAGGCTTAACTCCTGAGCAACCAGGTGCTCCAAATAGGCATGTACTCTTATGAAACATGTAGTTTTGTTTTGTATGTATGTATGTATGTGTACCTACTTTATATGAATGGCGTGTGATATTGTTTCCTACTTTTCTCACTCTGCACTGTTTTTGAGACTATCAGTATTTATTTACATGTGTTCTTTGTATGGTCCTTATAAAGATATTGAAAATATCTCCTTTCATTCTGTTAATTACTGCTAACTTTGCTGGAAAAAACTTTTTTTTTTTTTTTTTTTTGGTGCAATCCAATCCATCAAAACCTTGCCACGTGGTTTATATATTTTCAGTCTTATTGAAGAAATCTCTCCCTACCCAGAGGTCACAGGGATGGTCTCCTACATGTCCTTCAGTTAGCTTTTAGTTTTTTTCTTTATACCAGGTATCTGTCTTTGTAAATGATAAAAGATAGAAAATCCAGCTTATTTTTCTCCAAAGAGTGATTCAGTTCTCTTCAAGCCATTTCCTGAGTGGCTTTTCATCCATTTATGTATGGCATGGCCTTTCTTACATCACATGAGGCCGTATGTGCAAGGATGCATTTCTGATTTGTCTATTAAGTTTCATTGGTCTGTTTTCCTTTGCTTCTCTAGCATATTACTAAAATGAAATCACAGATATCTAGAAACTGAATAAGACACCACCAAATAACTCTTTGGTTAAAAAAATAAAAATGATACGAACTTCTAGGGCATGCAGGTGTAAGGAACCAATGGCAAACACTGGTGGGAACTTAAAGGCAGCCTTCACTACAAGAGGACTCCAGGAATCCTTCTGCAGTATTTGGTTTGTCCTCTCTTTAAAGGAGACTTTCCACCATGGAAAACATAAGCCTTCACCAAGAATGGTAAGTGCAGATCTCTTGATTCTTTGTGTTTACACCTGTTGAGTCCCCAGGTGCCCTCCCATATTTTCTGCATTTTCTTCAAAGGAAGACATAGTATCAGTAGCACATCTTCTACTTTTAAAGATTAAAATTACTGAGTGGCAGAATGTAGAAAAAAAAAGGTGGGACTTTGGAATACATGTGGATTTATTTATATATAAAACAAGGACTTAAATTTTTAAGGACTTATTTATAATCCTATATGTGTAGTTCTTCCTTAGTTCATTCATTCATATGATATTTTTCATTGAGCCCTTCCCAAAAAGATCACTAGTGAATTTAAGCTAATTCTCTTGGAAGCATTTTTGAGATCCTGTACTTTTTCCATAAATAATTTTAAATACTTGCCTTTTTCAACTCTTCCCTATAAATCATTTACTAATGAATAAAAAAAGTGACATTCAGAAAAAAAAAAATAAGACAAATAACAAAACACTTGGGGCTGAGCAAGCAACAGGCCCATCTCAGGATTCCCACCACCCTATGTGGCATCTCTGTTTGAATCAGAAAGAGGCATGTGTTTCCAGCAATTCCATTCCTGAGGGGCTATGAGAAGTGAGCTAAAGGTCCCTTTGGGAAAAGAAACAACATTCCTTCATTTATGCAGGGCCTCTGTACACCCCTTTCCAGGCCTGATGGTAAAGTAGATACACATACATACATACATGCACTGAGCAGAATGCGTTACACTATGGGGCTACTTCTCCTGTGTGCCAAAATTTATGGGACCCAATTAAAGCAGAACATAGAAAGAAATTTGTAAGTTTAAACACATTTTAAAAACAAGCAAATAAGGGAGTTGGAAAACAAATGAGTTAGGCAGTTTTCTCAAGCAGTTAAAAAATAGCAACAATGCAAACCTAGCAAGCAAGAAAGAAATAATAAAGATAAGGAAATTAATAGAATCAGGTACTAATAGAACTAACACAAAACACTCCAGAAGATAAATTAACAGAATATATTTAGCTGTTTTGGAAAAATTGAGATGATAGAGTTCTGGGAAAACTGATCGAGAAAAGGAAAGAGAAGATAGAAATATGTAAAAGGTAGACTAAAAAGGAAAATAGCTATAGGCACAGAGATTAAAAGAGTTTTGAAATGCTATTATGACTATTTTCAAATAAATGTTGACTTAGAAGAACCAGATACATTTCTGGAAAAATGTGAAAGGTAAAAATTGGTGAAGAAAGAAATAGAAAGTTTAAATAAAATGATTATTTAAAACCCTAATTACTTAATAGTTATTAAAAACATAGACCTCCACTGTCCAAGATTTAGCCCAAGCAGTTATTAGAGGAATTCTACCAAACTTTCAAGAATTTCTATCTAAGTTATTTCAGAAATTTGAAGGAAAGGGGTTCAATTCCACTGAGAGGCTGAATATATAAACAGATAATGGCCATATCACTGGCAGAAATAGAACTCTGGCCCACAATATGCAATGAGCAGCCCAGGAAATTAAGTCATTATTTATAGTAACCATCCCAGGAAGCCAACATACTAGCTGCAAGTGAGATTTGTAGGAAGTCAGACCACTATCTCTAATAAACAGTCCAGGCAGCCAAACAATACCTTCTATAACAATTGGCCTCAAATAGCCTGGACTTGATTAATAATTGACAGCTTCCCTGATTTTTGCCCTCACTTTCAACTTAGGGCCAACTGGAAAAAGCCAAATGTGTAGCCCTAACCAATCACATAGAATGCCCTGCTTATACTTGGCCTTCCCCTGTCTTCCACATGTCAACAGCCTCCAATCAAGGCATACTTGAAGTCATTTTTTTTTAATCCACCATAAAGCTTTCCCACTTTTCTGCCTGTCTTCAAATCTCCGCCAAAACCCAAGTGATGGTTTTTGATTCTTTTGCTATATTAAGCTCTAAGTAATAGCCTTTGCTTGTTCTCATCTAGTTGGTCTTCATTTGTTTCCACACGGTTTAGGAAGCTAGTGAAACTGTGATCAAGAAACTGTAAGTTCATTTCACTTATTGTCACAGATACAAAATCCTTAATAAAACATCAGCTACACAAATTTTATATTTTATTAAAATATGCATATTTATATATCCCATGTATAAGCAGACTTTATGTAAGAAAAGCAAGGCTGGCTTCACATTTAAAAAAAATCTATCACTGTAACTTAACATATTAATGATTTGCCCAGATTAAAAAGTCCTATAACAGAAGTCATGCTTATTGGAGGCATTTTGGATACATTTCCATAAAGATCACAATAAGACAAGAATGCCACCAATGCTTAATACAGTGTTTCAGAAATAACCCAACAGCATAAGATAGGAGGAGAGCATAGCAGGTATGAGGATTTTTAAGGGGAGGAAAGTAAATAGTTATTATTGCAGGTATTTTAATTATCCTTACAGAAAGAAGACCGCATAGAATCAGCAGACTAAGTAATAGAGCTAATAAGATAGTTCAGCCTGTTTGCCAGATACAAGATCATCTTATAAAACCAATAGCATTCGTTTATAACAGAAACTAGAAAATATAACAGAAATAAGAAGGGATGAGTAAGCTCACTCCAAACATTTGTGATACCTGGGGCAGGAATACAAATGAAAATCATATTGTATATTTAAATATCAAAAATTTAAAAATCAAAGCTATTTAAATCAAGCTATAAAATGGGAGTGGATTTAACAATATCTATCAGCAAGCTCACCATTTCCTTATCTCACCACACCACCATGTGAAAGAAGAGACAGAAGGCCAACATTTCTTTCTGCCACTAGGCCAATTGGCACATGGCCAGGCCAGGATCCCTGGAAATAGGCTCCCAGACAGAGATTTGCATGCAGGTGGTTTAATGAGGAGTGACGCCTATGGTATAGAGTGTTCCTTGCATGAGACTGTGGGAAATAGGATTAGGCAGGGGGAGAAGCTGAGACACTTTGTTTTTGGAAAAGTTCATGAAATATTATTAAATGTGTTTATAAAAATAAAGCCATCACAATTCTAGTATTTCATATCCATCTAGTTGCCAAGGTAAAAATTCAATATCACGCTTCACACATGTTATGTCTAACCCTACACTGTTTTGCTTTGTTTTTCATTTTCAGCAGTTTGATTATGATGGGTATCGGGAGGGGGGATTTCTTTGGGTTTATCTCAAGACATTGTTTTGGGATTGAGCCAGCTACTTGAATCTGATGGGTTTTTTGCTGTGGTGGTTATTGTTTATTTGTTTGTTTTGGCTTTCAATAATCTGGGGGAGGGGGTTCAGACATGATTTTTTCAAAGATTTCTTCGGGTCTACACTTTCTTCTCTCTGTTGGCACTCCAGGGATATGAATGTTAGATTTTTTATAATTCTGCTGTGGGTCCCTAAGGGTGTGTTCATTTTTTTTTCAATCCATTTTCTCTATGTTGTTCAGATAATTTGTATTGATGGTGAAGTCATTGACTCTGTCTTCTGTGATCTCTGCTATTGAGCTCATCCTCTGAAATTTTTTTTTAAATACCTAAATGCACAGCATGGAACCCAACACAGACAGGGCTTGAACTCACAGCCCCGAGATTAAGATCTAAACTGAGATCAAGACTCAGATGCTTAACTGACTGAGCCACCCAGGTGCCCTATCCAGTGAATACTTTTTATTTTGGATATTGTATTTTTCATTTTAAAAATTTTCATTTGATTCTTTTTTGAAAAATATCTTTTATTTCTTTGCTGAGATTTTCTAGTTTTCCATTTGTTTCAAGAGTATTCATAATTGCTTTTGGAGAATTTTTATGATCGTTCCTTTAAAATCTTTGTCAGATAATCCCAACACTCTTTAGGCATAAGTATCTGTTGATTTTTTTTTTCTCATGCAAGATGAGATTTTTCCTGATTCTTGATATGCCAAGTAATTTTGGATTGTAGCTTAGAAATTCTGTGTGTTATGTTTGAGACTTTGGTTCCTCTTTAAATCTTCTATTTTAGCAGGCAGTCAACACATTTAGATTTAGGACACACATCCTGGCCCACTTTTGTGGGCTGTGGTTTAAATGTTAATTTAACTTTTGAACCTTTGCAATGCTATTCTGGTCTGCCCCACTGTGCACTGCTGAAAGGCCAGTCTGCAGGCTTGGTGGTACTCTACATGGTACTTAATTCTCCAAGCTTTTGCTGTGTTGATTATGGTCCGTGTAATGCTGGGCTCACTCAAGGAGGAGTCTCTTTTTTCTGCTCCCTTCTCTTCTCTTCTCATAATCCTCTCCCAATTCTCTAGTTGAAAGCGGAGGGTATGCTGCCTCTTTGCTGCTTAGTGCTGGGTAAGCATTGTGGACAACGCTCCTGCCCACTGTCCCTGCTGCCACTGCACCAGTACACAGAGAAAGGGGAGCCACTTAGTGCAGAGTATAGGATGGTGATTTGGCTCCAACCTGTAGACTCTACAGCATGGTGGGCAGTGGGGGAGTGTTGCATCTTTTATGGTTATGGTCATAAAGACTAGGGCAGTTATGATCATAAAGGCTCCATCAGTTATGGTTGGACAGTTATGGTCATAAAGGCTCCATCCTGTAGAGCCATCCTCTTCCTGGTTATTTGTTGAAAGAGAGTGGATTTTACTTGGGTCTTTTTTTTTTCTCTGTCTCTACCTCGCAGTGGTTCTAGGTTGTGAGCTGCTCTAGTTCCCACACTAGTCTATATGGCAGAGAACAAACAAACAGAAAACTACCCCAAGGAATTTGCTGCTGGGTTGTCCCTCAAGTCCTAAGTTCTCTAGCTGGTCTCGCATCTTCTCTTCATCCTTTGGAGTCCATTCAGAGTTGCTTTATATGTCTTATTTTAGAGTTTTCTGTAGTAATTAGCAGGAGGAATAGAGTGGAATGCTTTTATTAGTATCTTGACTGGAACCAGAGACACTTTTCTTAAGGCTTTGATTAATTCTGTTACGTCTTTAAATGTACTTATTTTATAGTTGTTTCTGACAGTTCAACCATATGGATTTCTTGTGTTGTGCCATTTGCAGGGACAGCTAACTTCTGAATCCAGTATATGTTTCCTCATGTGTTTTGTTAGTTTGATTTTGTAAATCAAAGTAGGGCTTTCTCTGTGTCATGGGTTATGAGTATGTTGTTCTAAAAGTGCTTGGTATTTGCTCATAGCCAGGGATTTATATAGAAAGTCTCAGTTTCAGCTACTGTAATCAATATCATGTGGTGTTGGTGAAAGGAGGGATGCATAGAATAGTGAAACATGAAGCCCAGAAACTTGACCTATATGTATATGGTTAGGTGATTTTTTGAAAAAACTGCAAAGGCAATTTGAAGAAGAGTGACCTTTTCAAAAAGTGGTCTAGATGGGGCGTCTGGTTGGCTCAGTCAGTTAAATGTCCGACTCTTGATTTTGGCTCAGGTCATGATCTTGGGGTCTTGAGATCAAGCCCTGCATCAGGCTCAGCAGGGAATCTGCTTGGGATTCTCTCTCTCCCCCTGCCCCTTCCCCCACTCATGCGTGCACTCTCCTTCTAAATAAATAAATAAATAAATAAACAAACAAATAAATCTTTTTTTAAAAAGTGGTGCTGGAAGGGCACCTGGGTGGCTCAGCTGGTTAAGTGTCTGACTCTTGATTTCAGCTTAGGTCATGATTTCAGGGTTGTGGGATTGAGCCCTGCATTGGGCTCTGTGCTGATCATAGAGCCTGCTTAAGATTATCTCTCTCTTTCCCTCTGGCTCTCCACCACCACCCACTTCTCAAAATAAATAAATAAATACAATTCTGGAACATATTTAAAACAGTGGACCTTGACTCATACATTATATACAAAAATTACCTCCCCATGTGTCAAGTGAAAACCTAAAGTAACGAAACCTCTAGAAGAAAAAAATAGAAAATTTTTGTGATCTTGGGCTAGGCAAAAGTTTCTTAGAACACAAAATATATGATCCATGAAAGAAAAAAATTGATAAATTTCATCAAAATTAAAAACATTTGCTTTTCAAAGATACTGTTGAGAGAAGGAAAAGACAAGTCATATACTAGGAGAAAATATTAGCACTTACATAGAGATTTTTCAAAATTCAATAATAAAAAAGCAAAGAACCCAATAAATAAATGCATGAAAGACTTGAACAGACTCTCCACTAATGAAGATATATGGATGTCAAATAAGCACATGAAAAGATGCTTATTGTAAGTCATGAGTGAAATACAAATTAAAAGAACACTGAGATACTTTCCCACCCATTAAGATGGATAAAACAAAGCAAAACACAACACTTGACCACAACAAGTGCTGGCAAGGTTGTGGAATATACGTTGCTGGTTGAAATGCAAAATGGTACAGTGACTCTGGAAAATAGCTGAAGAGTTTGTTAACAGAACTAAACATTACTGTGGCACCTGGGTGGCTCAGTTGGTTAGGCGTCGGACTCTTATTTTCACCTCAGGTCATGAGATCGAGGCCTGGGTTGGGCTCTGTGCTCAGAGAGGAGTCTGCTTCTCTCTCTCTCTCTCTCTCTCCCACTGCCTCCCCCCCCGCTCATACTTTCAAAAAGAAATAAATCTTTTTTTTTTTTTAAAAAAGAACTAAATATTACCTACCACATTTATCAATCTTAAGCATTTGCCCAAGAGAAGTGAAAACTTACGTTAACACAAAAACCTTTACATGAATATTTGTAACAGTGTTATTTATAATTGCCTCAGACTGGAAACAATCCAAAATCCTTCAGCTGGAGAATGTATAAGCATATTGTGGTATATCCAAATAAATAATGAAAAGGAACAAACTATTGAAACATATAACAACATAGAGGAATCTCAAATACATGCTTCCAAGCAATAGAAACCAAACTCAAAAGGCTATAATCCATTCTGAAAAAGACAAAAGTACAGGAAAGCAAAATAGGGCTAGAGATACGGATTAATTGCAGAGGGCGATGGGAGATCATTAGGGAGGATGGAATTGTTCTGTTTTTTGAAAAAATTTTAATTTAAGGGGCATCAGGGTAGCTCAGTCAGTTGAGTGTCTGATTCTTTTTTTTTTTTAATATTTAATTTTATTCATGAGAGACAGAGAGAGAGAGGCAGAGACATAGGCAGAGGAAGAAGCGGACTCCATGCAGGGAGCCTAATGTGGGACTTGATCCTGGGACTCCAGGATCACAACCTGTGCCGAAGGCAGGCACTAAACCACTGAGCCACCCAAGAATGCCAAGTGTCTGACTCTTGATCTCAGCTCAGTTCTTGATCCCAGGGTTGTGAGTTCAAGTCCTACATTGGGCTGTACCCTGGGTGAGGAGCATATTAAAAAAAAACAATTTAAGTATAATTGGCACACCATGTTACATTAGTTTCAGGTGTACAACATAGTGATTTGACAAGTCTATGTGTCACCACGAGTGTAGCTACCATCTGTCACCATACAATGCTATTATGATACCATGAACTATATTCTCTATGCTGTGTGTTTCATCCCTGTGATTTATTCATTCCATAACTAAGAGCCTAGATCTCCCACTCTCCATCACCCATTTTGCCCATCCTCCCACCCTGCTCCCCTCTGGCACCTACCAGTTTGTTCTCTGTATTTATGTTCTTTGTCTTAATTGTGTTGACTGCATGACTGTACGTGTTTGACAAAACTCATTGGAATGTGCACTAAAAAGAATAATTTTATTTTATGTAAATGATTCCTCAATATACCTGACGCAAAAAAATGTATTAAGCCTCATTTATGGAAATTAGCAAAATGTTGTCCTCCTGTACCACGTGGAGTGTTGTGGCTGTGCGATTATTGAAGAATTAGTAGTGTTTTTGCAGTTAGACCTGGGATGGTAGGGGCCGGCATCCCAGAAAATGACTCCATATAAGCAAACACAAGCATATATGGGTGACACTTTAATAAGAAGGCACCAAAATGACCCGGAGGTTACCTAGACCAGAACCAAGTAACAGCTAAGAGAGCAAACTCGAGTTGGACAGTCTGAATTTGAACCTGGCTCTTCCACTGCCTATCTTTGGGACCTTCGGCAAGTTACTTAACTTGACTATGCCTCAATCTCTGTCTGTACAAAGAAAATGATAATAGTCACATGCCTTGGGTGCTAAGAAGTAAACAACTAATACAAAGTGCTTAGACTTATGATGAGCATATAGTAAATGCTCAGTTAATGTTAGCTACTATTACCCACTGGCTCCTTCAACCCACCTAAGTACCACTTTGTGCCCTGCCCTGAGACTGGACTTCGGACACTTGGAACAGAATCATCTTTGGATGATTTGAGATCTAGTGAGGGAAGGAGACAGACAGGCAAACAGACAATGCAGAGTGATAAGTGCTAATAATTGACGAAAACACAAGGATTATGGGGACACAAAAGGAATGAAGGAGAAATTGATCTCTGCAGAGAAGAGGAAGTAGAATTCACCCAAAGAAAGCCCAAAGAGAAGGCAAATTTGAGTAGCATTTTGAAAGGTAACTAAGAGTTTGGAGACTATCTTCCTGAATACCTTGTGTACCTTTTAAAGACAGAGCCCAGAGAGTGTTTAGAGGATTCTTTGGGGGAAAAAAAAAAGAACAAGAAAAAGAAAAGTTTAATAACTATAGGTGAGGCTTTAAAGGGAGTAGGACTGAATTCAGAAGAACCAGAATTGCATGATCAGAGTTTTATTTTGGAAGGATGGTCCTGGTGTGGAGGACGATGGTCAGAGTGAGATAGTCAGTGAGGGGACTTCTCTGATAGTCCTGAGGGATGGGCTCGGGCAGGGAACCGGCAATGGACATTCAGGAGAGATTTCAGAGGGGGCTAGCTGGATGTGAAAGGGTCAGAAAGATGTTAGTGCCTGAGCTGGGACCAGAACTCAGATTTACCTAATCTGTCAACCACTGTGTAATGATGTCTGTCTTGTGTGCTGCGGAGGGTACAGAAGTGAACAAGTCTCACCCCAGCCCCTAGGGTTCTCATTCTGGTGGGGAAAGAGTCTTAGACAAATAATCAGAGGGTAATGAGTGATTTCAGGGAGGGTAGGGCCAAGCTGTAGAGCATGAAAGGGGTTCGAGGATGATGTGGGAGAAGCTGGATTGAATGTGTAGTGGGATTTTAGTTTGTGGAGGGATTGCACGAGCACAGCCATAGAGGCAAGTAACTGACAGGGAGGCAGCTGGACTTTGCTGTGGGAGATGAGATCTGGAGCAGAGGGGCAAGCCTTGAAGGTCCTCAAAAGCTTCCTCTTTGAGTTCTTTAGAGCTGAGTTCTGAGCCTGATGGGTTCCCAAGAGTAATGGTTACTTGTATGTCAACTTGACTGAGCTAGAGTGCCCAGATTAAACATGATTTCTGGGTGTGTCTGTGAGGGTGTTTCTGGCTGAGATTTACATTTTTGAACCTCTGGACTCAGTCAGGTAGATTGCCTCCCCCATGTGGGTGGGCATCATCCAATCCATTGAAGGCCTGAATAGAACAAAAAGGTGGGGGGCACCTGGGTGGCTCAGTCGGTTAAGCATCTGCCTTCAGCTCAGGTCATGATCCCAGAGTGCTGGGGTTAAGTCCCATGTTTTGGGCTCTCTGCTCAGAGGGGAGCCTACTTCTCCCTCTCCCTCTATCCTCCCTGCTCTCTCTCAGATGAATAAATAAAAAAACTTAAAAAAAACCCAAAAAGAACAAAAGTGTGGAGGAAGAAGGAATTTGCCCCTTTTGCTTTCTGCCTTTGTGCTTAAGTTGGACCATTGGTCTTCTCCTGTCCTTGGACTCGGACTTACACCATTGGCTCCCATGGTTTTTAAGTCTTCAGATTAGAATTAGATCACTGTTTTTTCCATGTCTCTGGCTTGCAAATGGCAGGCAGATCATGGGAGTTCCCAGCTTCCATAGTCAAGTGAGCCATTTCCTCAGAGTAAATCTCTTTCTGTGCATACATATTCTACTGGTTCTCTTTCTCTCTGGGGATTCCTGACTGATACACTGGGTCAAGAAGCATGAGAGATATGGTCTAGGAACCTGAAGATCCAGCTTCTGTCTTCTATACTTAACTCACATCACTCAGGATGCCCATAGGAATGCATAACCAGGGACATAATAAGCCGAAGCACTCAAAGCAATAAACACGTCTATATTTAGTAAGAACTGCCATCCGCCAAAGTAATAAATTCAAAAAGAATTCTAATTTACAGCATGTATCACTCTAATTTAGGGGTCGCTGCCTTTACCAAACACCATGATTATGACTGGATCAGAAATAGGAAAAAGTAGCAGGTTCAGTTTACACATTTTAAAATGAAATGTAGGGACGCCCAAGTGGCTCAGCGGTTTAGCACCGCCTTCAGCCCAGGCCATGATCCTGGAGTCCCGGGATCGAGTCCTACATTGGGCCTCCCTGCATGGAACCTGCTTCTCCCTCTGCCTGTGTCTCTGCCTCTCTGAGTGTCTCTCATGAATAAATAAATAAAATCTTTAAAAATAAAATGAAATGTACCCTCGAAGAGCAATTTGTTGTTTTGTGCACATACAGGTTGCTCTGGTCTCTAACAGTTTAACTTATATATCTCTAGGTATGTGTTTTTACTACCATCTCAACTTGTCCTTCCCAGAACAGAGCCACTTCTTTCCTTTTAGGCACACTAGAACGGGTAACTTGTCCCCAGTGAGGCTCCTAATCTCTTCTTCAATCTGACAGCAAATAGTGGACCAATGATTATGTATCTGTGTGTGCATGTGCATACACACATGTGTGTGTGCTGAACATCCTTCAACCATTCCTCAAAGACTTTGATTTCTCATAAAATTTGCATTTGTCACCGTTCAGATCACTTACCCACCTCTCTCATGTACTATCTCCTTGGAAGAATGGGTCTGCGGGGCACCTGGGCGGTTCAGCGGTTGAGCTCAGATCCTGATTCTGGGGTCCTGGGTTCTCCCGCATCGGTCTCCCCACAGGGAGCCTGCTTCTCCCTCTGCCTGTGTCTCTCATGAAGAAATAAAATCTTTAAAAAATAATTTTAAAAGAGGATGGGTCTGCTTTTGAACTCAGCAAATGTCATGTCACTCATAGTGGGAGGATTATAGCCAATCACCTGGACTAATCCAAGCCAGTGTTCCACTGGGATGTAGCAGTGACATATAATACATTTTGAGTTTACAGTCAACTATCTCAGTGTAAAAGCAAGAAGTTTCCTGGAGAAATCTGATGGAGAGTGCTCCAAAGTTTGAGTTCAGCCTTCTTCCCAACTCCTTCTCTTCTCCAAGCTGTGGAGGGGTCATGTAGTAAGTGCCAGCCAGATATTTTTTTCATGTTATGCTAAAATGAAGTCCAGGCTCAAAGTGGCTGTTGTGAGATCTAACAAGCCAGTATCTTAGTTCAATTACATTTAGGGGCAAGGGGAGAGTAAAGATGTTCTTACATTTTGCTCTAAATAAGAACTCTAAATCCCCATCAGAAACTATTTGTTGTTCCTATGATGCTGAGGATATACCAGTGTCCACAGACATGGCTTACTGAAGGCTTGAAGCTTATTCAGAATCATTTAATGCAGTTACTGTCCTGTTCCCCCACTCCCCAAGTTATGAATCCTAATCTTTAAAAAAAAATTAAATATTATATATATTATACATTGTATCCTTTAATACAAGGCACTGAAAATCCTTTTTGGAAGAAGGTGGGTGTCATAAACAAAAAAATAAATATTCCAAGAATGTATTAGGAAATTAGGAATGAATTAGGAAAGTTTGTGGATTCAGGGTGGGTTGTCTACAAGTTTATAGTTTGTGGCTTAGAAGACTTTGTGCTGCTGTTATCAAAAACCCAGAAACATAACTTCAAGGCTAAGTTAACTCATTCCATGCAATATCTGACAGATTTTTCTTTCTCTCCATCAACAATTGCCTATCAAAGAATGACTCACTTTGAAATTTCTAAGTACTGTCTCTTACATGTTACATTGCTAAGTTTTGCTCCTAGTGATCACTGCATGTATAGTAATCACATGATCACGCTTAATATTCTGATGGTTTTATTAACAAGTATATAATACATATATTGCATACTGTATATAGTATATGAGGACTGTACAGTACAAATTTATGTTCACAGTTTGACATGACAAAATGTCATTACTGAATTCCCATTGGACTACAGAGTAGAAACAGAGAAGGTACATTAAACATTCACATCTTTAGTAAGAAAGATTACCAAAATGTTTCAGTATTTGCAAGTATACTAATGCATGCTAAAAACCTTTACCCATTCAGTCTTATTAGCTTATAAAATATATTACACTTTATTAAAAATTTCTGCATAGTTTATACAAGTATTAAAGTATTGTAAATGTAATAATCCTGCTATATTTGCAGGTATGGTTTAAGAGATGCTAAGCAGATTATTTTGACCCTCTAACACTAAGTACATAACAGCAAAAAAAAAAAAAAAAAGTGCTAGTATTTGTAAAACATAGTATTGTTGTAGCCCTCGTTTAATGCATGTAAAATGGCTTTGTAAATGTATTAAGTGAATTTGCGATCATTTAGAACTTGTTAACCTCGACCAAGAAGAGAATAAAGACAACTCTGAGCAACTTCATGTATAACAGCAATTCCTTCAAGATGACTGTGTATTTTCTAACCAAATTATTTTAAAACCTTACATCTTTGAGATTGTCTTTAAAACAATCTAATCAGGAATGACGTGCAGATATATAGTATCAGCAATAAAGTCTTTCAAATTCCACATTAGTGCAACACTGATAGTGCAGATGGGTGTTTAATAAAATATACATTTACATCTATAGTTCCCCTATAAATCTGTTCCAAGGCTCTTGAAACTTCCATGTATTTAGCATTTCCTTAGTTGAACATAGCTATGCTGCTAACATGTTCTCCATACCAGATGATTTAGAATGTTAATGCCCATTTATGATGTAGATTCACATTTTAGAACTCTAAAATATGATGGATCCAGCCTTAATTTTTCTGACTTCCCCAAGATGACACTTGGACAATAAAAAGAAACTCTATAACAAAATTTATACAATACTAACTTCATGTTTACAAATCATTCTCATCAATGTAAAATATTGCAATTAAAACCACCATTGATAGTAATATGGCACATCATTAAAACCACATGTTCAAGGGCATCTTATCTTGTATTTGAGGTCTTCCACAATTAACACCTAAAAATGTCTAAGAGACTAAATTTCTCAACTATCATAGTAAAATACAAATATATATAAAAAAGGAAAATTTGGTTAAGAGCCAATTGGTAACTAAAGTATACAGACCAGAATGGGAACAGAGAATGGCCTCTCTGGGTTGCTTTTCTTTCAGAGTTAAAATGTATCTTTGTTAATGAACTGTTAACATAACCTAAATAAGCTGAAGAGTAATGTAAGTCTTTGCAGGGTCTTGCTTGCTCTTTTGAACAAAATTTAAATATGCATAACACATCAAATTTCATGAGAACCTACAAAGCTTTCTATCAACTGGACTCACAAAGCTAATTATGCAAAGATGATCAATTCTACCCTTTCTTGCCTTTTTTCCTACCTTCTATATGGGTTGGAACACATACACAGGTCATCTCCATCTCCTTGCATTCCAACTCGATTCTTCAGTGTGTCATAAAAGAATCACTTCTAGAAATAAACACTTTGGCATGAATGTGACTGAGCATTTACAGTATGGACAATACATACTTTATCCCTCAATTCATGTCATAGTTGCAAAAACACAAACAGAAAAAAAAGCCCAATTAGGAGGTTTTAATATTCTAAACAAATTTTGCAGTGCTTACAAAAAAAAAAAAAAAAAAAAAAATCAAAACCAAGTGCCAAGAAGATAACAAATCACTTTGCATTTCTCAACTACATTTCCTTTCAGCTGGTTCAGAGGGCTGAGTGGGATCTCTTAGGTGCACAGTCCCTACAACTAACTTATTAACATAGCGCCATCAAAGTAAGCTCCCCACATGATACGCAGGCCTCCAGAATCACTCATTCGCTGATGTTTTAAAAACAATTGAACAATGTGCTCCTCCCAGTAAGGTTGTGCTGGATCCTGAGCTGTGGCTGGGATGAATCGTCAGGATTCCATTCTTCTCTCTTCTCTTCCATCCTTTATCGAGGGATGAAGGCGCATTTGGTGATATGCACCCACATTTGACCACCGTCGCCCACTGTCTTCAAATTTAGGACCAATGACATTTCTATGCATGAATTATTTTTATTGGCATTTAGACTATGGTGCTCAAAAGCCAGCTTTTGAAAAAAACAAACAAACAAAAAAACTTCCCCCAAATAATGGCGCTATTTATCTTTAACATAAACACGAGTCATTTTCAGCTTCTTCTGATGGGATAATTGAGAGTGATAAATTTCCAGCTCTTTAGCAGTAGCTGTTGGGGAGATTGAGCTATAAATATATGAATCCCTGAACTGTGGTTTTCGTATTTTTCAGAAATCTTTCCCCCAAATGAAGGTATGTGTGCTTCACAACTAGTTGTATTTACAAATAGTGTCACTCAGGTCTTAAATTGAATGCATCTACTAAAGCATTAGCAGATACTTATTTATGGTATGTATCACAGACACAATTGACAGCCAACTTGGCACCTTACAGTTCACTCGGAAGAGTTTCTGTATAAAAGCTGTATGATTAATTTGATACGGGAATACAATTACCACTCAATGTGTCCCCGTTTGGAAAAAAAAAAAAAAGCTGTTAAGTAGGTTGGGAAAAAAAGGACCATCCAGATTCTTACCCAAAAGATTTCTTTCTTTCTTTTTTTTTTTAAACCATTACTGGGCAAATATTTTTGTGGTGTCCCTACAATCAACGCTTGATGACTCACATTAAGGACATTGGAGGAATGGTGACAGGTGCATGGATAACTGTCAGTTTTCGGCTTTGCTGTATGGTTCTGAACAGTCGGAACACAAGAGCCTGGAGCTCTGGGAATGCACTGCATAGCTAACCAAACAAACTGAAACTTCACCAAAGAGCCCTAGCCCAGGAGGAAGGGCCGGCTTCCTCCTCGGCCCCTGCCGCTTCTCCCCTGCGCAGTGCCCCTTTGTTCTGACTCCGTGCTAGGCAGAGAGAGCATCCAGCCCTTAAGTGACACACCTCACCTGCCTGAATCAGCAGCTCTGGCTCAGCTCCAGTGGTGGCTGAGAACTTCTTGTCAGCTGCAGCCACAAAGGAGTGTAAAGGACTTAATTTAGATGATGTGGGAAATCCAAGTTGACAAGCAGGATCTGTGAAGGGCAATGGAAGAGTGGACGGTCCTACCTGAAATCTTGCTGCACCTCTAACTAGGCTGTGAAAGGGTGTCCACCCTTTTTGCTGGCGAGCACAAAATACGATCACTGGGCACAGAGGTATGAACGTCCCTGGCAAGGACTAGCAGGCTGGATACTGTATTTCTAATACATTTACTTTGACATTCTTTTGAGAAATACATGGAGAAACTGACAATTGGTTATTTGAAGTTTACATGTTCCCTTGTTCTCATTACATTAAACGTATCTGTAAGAAGGGTTTGCTTAGCATCCCCGGAAAAAAAAAAAAAAAAAAGTGTTCACATTCTTTAGGTCTGACCCGTGGTAAGGAGAGGAGGATTAGAGAACGTCTACTACTGACCATATGGAAGTTTGAATGATATAAATTCAGAGATTCAGACCAGCTGAATCAAAATTAAAATGTACATGTAAAAAATGAGTTAGATAATGGGTGGGAGGACAGAGAGAGAGCCGGGAAGAGTGGGGAGCCAGGCTGAGGTGGGGGACGGAGGCATTCAAACTAGCATGTGGCGTTTCCTATGCAGGGCGAGGTGGTCAGAACGGGAGAAGCTGCGGTCACAGTCTGGACACTGGAAAGGTTTGATTCCAGTATGTTTTCGGAAATGTCTTGTTAGTTCATCGGACCGAGCAAACTTCCATGTGCATCCTTCCCATGTACATTTGTAGGGTTTTTCTCCTGCAAAAAGGAAAAATGGCAGAGCTTATTTTTTTTCCCTGAGGGCAAAAGGCAATTCATTAGTAAAAAAAAAAAATAAAAAAAGAAAGAAAGAAAGAAAAGAAAACATTGGTGAAATTAAGATCTTTGAGCTAAAACACTGGGCAAATATTATTTTCAAGGTAGGTCCATCCATTTGTTTCCCAAAAAACACAGCACCACAGAAACCACAGCAAGATAAATGAGAAAAGGATGGCTTAATTCTCTTAATATTTAACTGGCACTTTGCCAATGAGAAAAAAAATTTTTTTAAGAGTTCTTAAAGCATAAAGCCACTGAAATCCATTCGGAGGAGCTAGCAAATAATTTTGGTTTTGCCCTCAATAGTAGGGATGAATAACTTAAGAAACAACTCGTGATCTGTGTTTATCTCCAAGTCTTAAAGTTACTGGGGTGCTCAGTTTTATGCATTGCTTTCCACTTAATGAAAAGTCCAAATTGAAAGTCTGTGGGATTTTCTTATTATTTTAATAGTTTCCTAAAAATGAGAAGTGTGCCAGACACTGGCAAGGATTTCAGCATCTTTTGTTTAGTCAACAGCAATTACGCTTCAGTATAATGCTCTAATTCAGACATACTAAAAATACAGCAATTTCTCCCCACTCTGGCAGAAGCCAGGTCTCTCCAACCCCCTCCTGTGGGATGATGACAGGCAGGAACAGGAGCTCCTTGGGGGAAATCATAGGGAGAGCCAGGATGAAGACCCTTACAAATAAAAAGGCCATCACAGTGGCAATCTGAAATGTTTGCATTAGTAATCATGGGCAAATGGGCATCACAAATCAACTCCCGTCTACTATCCCTTGTTTTCTAGAAATTTTAAGGATTGACATTCCTTGGTATTTCAAGGAGATATTCAGACTTGTATTATCTGCTTTGCTTCACAGAACATTAAGTGCTGAGGTTATTTTCCCTATACCTCAATTGTTATTCAAATATTTAGTATCTGGGGCAGTTGGGTGGCTCAGTGATTGAGTGTTTGCCTTTGGCTCAGGTCGTGATCCTGGGGTCCTGGGATCGAGTCCCACATCAGGCTCCTAATGGGGAGCCTGCTTCTCCCTTTGCCTGTTTCTGCCTCTCATGAATAAATAAATAAAATCTTTAAAACGAACAAACAAATATTTACTGTCTTTTAAATCTTAGGCTGAAAGTTGGTAACATCCACCTCTCAGGTTCTATTAATGCCCTTGGTGGTGCTTTTACTAGTTACCTTGGCATCACCAACTGGATATTCCTCTAAACACAAGGTGATCACCCTAGTTCCCTCTGTAATAACAGGGACAGCCCAAGAATTCAGTTGTCCACAAGCTGGTGTCCCCTCTCCCAGGGAGTCACTGAAAAACTTCACTTCCATACCCCCATTTCCCTTCCCTTTTCTCTTCCAAATCCCAGATTTTCCTTTTTGTCAACATCCCTCATTCAAATGAATCATAAAAGCTCAAAAGCAAACAAACAAACTACATTCTGAGTTAAGGAAAAGGTGCACCCAGGACAACTGCTGTTGTACTAGGATTTCACATCGAAGGGGTTTGAGGTCAGGTCAGCTGGGACTTACTGTCAACTGTAACCACCAGTACTGACTGGGATTAATCAGGCCATGGAAAACATTTTTACACTTTTACACCGATTCCTTGAGATATTTTGCACATGAATGTTCAAGAGCAAATGGAACAGTATTCCTCACTGCTGTCATCATTTTTGTAAGATATGGCTGCGTGTTCTGTATTCAGTCCTGGGCAGAATAAATAATACCCTGGGACAAATAGGGCAGGCAATGGCATAGAGGTTCCCTCAGTTTTAGAAGACATGAATCCCCCAAAGACCTTTACTTTTCTGTATTTGTTCTGCATACTGAACTGTGGGGTTTTTTTTGTTTCGTTTTGCCATTGTGAATTTGATGATGTACAACACTTATTAAATGATGGTCCCTACAAAGGCCACATCCTTGATGAAACAGGCCTATGGCTAGGAGCCCTTCCCCTCTGTTCCAGCAGCCTTTCCAACCTTTTCTCTCTCCCTGAAACACAGAATATAGAGAACTCCACGGGACTGGGAGGGACCCTGTCACAGAGATAACCTGGAATCGAACGGAAGTATAAAAATAAATCTTGAACCAAAAGTTCGTTTTTCAGGACCAGCAGAGAGCTGTATAGCCCAACTCGGCTGGCTTGCACGACATCTGGACCATTTCATTAGAATCACCTTGCAAAGCTGGGATATCTATTTCTAACATCCCATTTTGCTATTTGTGAAGAAGAAAGCTGGAGGGAGTGTAGTATGTCTGATACCTGTGTGTGTTCTTCTGTGCGCTTTCAGGTGAGAGCTTTTAGTGTACACCTTGTTGCATCCGTCATAGTCACATCTGTGTATCCTTCGTTTCCGCTGGGTGTCCGGGGACTCCACAGGCAAAGGTCTCTTCCCTGGTTGTACTATGACTGATGGATGATTCCTATGAGAAAACCGACGTTAAATATAAGGTATCAGGTCAAAGTCTCTTCCTCTCCTTCAGTCTACCAAAGGCATTAACAACACTAGGCAAAAACAAACGAACAAAAAAACAAACAAAAAAAACCCAACAGAATAAACAAAAAGAAAATTAGCGGATCAACCCAAGAAGCACTGCTATATTCATTCAACAAACATTGAGTGAGCACCTACCATGAGCCAGGCACTGTGCTTGGCACCAGGACACAAAGATGAATAAAAACAGGGTTCCTGCCCTCGAGGAGCTCACACTCTAGGGGGAGACAGACATGTAGATAAGTAATGACAGCAAGAAGGGTTAGGTGCTATGCTAGAGGGAGATGCAGGTGCTAGGAGAGTCTCTTGCCCTCAGTAAAAATTTGCCTGTTCAGAAAATCTCATGGTACTTTATAAAGCCATGCTGAACCCTGTTACCCTGTCTTGTCACTGGCTGCCCTGAGTGTCACTTATTGCTCTTTAGGGAAAAAGGTAAAAGGCCAAATTCCTAAATCTCTGGCAACCCCCACTAAGTTATCTACATTTTAGCCTTTACATAATGGGCAATTAATTAGCTTCTCTTCAAGATCACCAATTCACATTGGAGTTTCAAATTTTGGCTCTTCTAAAATCAAGAAAGAAAAAGAAAGAATGGCGCTGCTGAGTTCACGACCTCAAATACCTGTTGCTGGTATTCCTGCATGAGGGCGAATTTTGGTTGGTGCCGTGCTAGCTGTCAGGCAAGGAGGAGTCCCCTCAGCCCCGACAGTGGCTCTCAGGGGCCCCTGGGTCTCCCAGCTTTCCTGGCTGCTCGCCCAGACCCATGCCTGCACTGGCACACCTTTCCAGGGTGGGTTTGCAATCATGTCAAACACTATTGCTCTGAACTTTCTTTTTCAGAAAGGGATCTGGTGGAAAGAGGAGGCAGATGGGGAAGGGCTGGGGAAAGTCTGCAAGCCTTCCTCGGGCTTCCTCTGCTGATTAATGTCTGTAATTAAAAAATTCTAATCTGTTAATTTGCTTTCCTAACGACTAATTACTTGATACATCACAAGCTTATGGAACTGGCCTCTGACAGTAATGAAAACTTCTTTGTCTTTTAAATTGGAATCTAAAGTTCTTAAAAACGTTCCAAATAACGTATGAATTTTCTGTACAAGCATGGATGAAGAGAAAGGGAATCTGATGAAGGCAAATACTCAAGCTTGGGAAATTAAAAAAAAAAAAAGGATAATAAAATTTCACCATAAAAATCAAAAGGGAGCCCCTGAAATGAAACTTGTTTGGATCTGGGTAAAAATCTCAACATATGTCCCTTATCGGTAACTCTTCCAGGTAGGCTAAGAAGTAACTAGGAAAAGAATAAAAGGTGCATTGACTTTAAGTGACTCTACTTATTTCTCACTTCTATTATTAGCAAAGAAAACTGGCAGTTGAGTCTCACTTTACCTTCCTACCTTGATGTTTAGTGGGGGTGATATAGAAGAATAAAATAGCCAAGATGGAAAAGTGAACATGGGTGGGTGTGTGTGTGGGAGGGACAAGGACTTCAATTCTATATATATGTACAAACAGAGAGAAAATAGAAAAGTGACAGATCTATGGACACGTACAATTTTTAGACAGCTGAATCATTAATTTAAAATCCTTCAATAGAAAGAAAAGAGTTATCAGTTTATTTTTAACTTTCCACCTTAATGCCATGGATTGAAAGGTTTCATCATCATTAAGAGAACTTCAAGAAATAAAATGCTGGGGGAGAAACTGAATGGTTAAATACATCTCCTCTGCCTCTGGGATACCGGGGGAGTATCCCAGGTGATTTTAGAAGTCTCTCCCAATTATTAGATTTTATGGGTTGGGAATCTGTCTAATAGTCTCTGTGCAGCAGTTACGATCGCTTTTCCCAGCTCGTTTTGCATATAAATGTATGTTAAAAGGCTGTGTGCTCCAGGGTCAAATCCCAGCTCTGTCACTGATAGTCCTTGTGACCCTGGGCAAAGGATTTACCCTTCTGTGCCTCCGTTTCTCCTATAAAATAGGGATGATGGGAATAATATGATCTCAGGAGGTTGTGAGTAATGTACACAAAGCAGGATAACATCTGTTCCAGATGTAAACCCACTAAACGGTAGCTGTTAATATTTTGAGGTTCAGAAACCCATTTGCAAACTTTGCCCCTTCAGCTGCTTAATCTCATCAGTTTTTTTTTTGGGGGGGAGGGGGGTTGTCCCAACACTAGAAAAGGAAATCTCTGCTCAAGCCAATGTCTACCTTGACAGGTAGCATCACTGAGAGCGCATGGCAGCCCCATCTCTAAGAAAGCCAGATGCTGGCAGAAGGTGGAGAGCGGGATCTTGAGATCTCGTCCTTTTTGGACTCTCCACTGCTCACTTTCAAAAAGGCTATTTGGGACCATTACAGCCAAGAAGTTAGAACAGCTCTTAAATATCAGATACCTGGTAATTGTTTTGAGTTAAGCCGGACCCTCTTAAGTTTGTTAAAATTCACACACACAATTAAATGAGGAGATCGGATCCTCAAGCTTTTTGTTCTAAAGACATTGCACATGTGTAAATATTAAAAAAAGGAATCTGATAGACAGTTGAGTGCCTTTAAAAATAATTCTGAAGCTGTAACTCTTACATTCCAGCAAATGGATTTCAAAGCTGTATTTTAAAGTCCGCCTTCGGAAAGGAAGGCCTTCCGGAAGGCAAATATTGGAGCTGCCTCATCGCAATGGTACTAGGAGCTTGGTTTCCATCGATTCTTTCCTGGCTAGCTGGTTTCCTATGTGGGCTGTGACTGGGCACACGCCAAGACATTACTTAATCACATCTGTGAGAGAATTACTTAAAGAGTACATGTCCCAGTTGTGGCTAATCTGTTGAATTTTTTGAGGAGCAAAATGCATTCTTAGGTCAGCATTAAAATAAGCATATTACTCATTAATCATTAAAAGCCATTGAGCTTGAGATCATCAAAAGAACTTAAAGTAAGCAAAAACCATTTTCTTTTCAGCAGTATTTAGAGCACAGAACATTGCTTTCAAATATTCCTCTTTTATAATGGTTTACATTGTAATTCGTAACCACCTCGACTTTGGAATAACCCTTTTCCGGTCAATGGATCATCCCTCTCTCTGTGGGCACTTGGCTTTATTTAGTTGTAAGGCATATTCATCACCTGTGCAGGAATAATGACAAGTGCAAGTCATGTTGCCAGTTATCTTGCCAGAGACACCTGGCATCATTAAAAAAAAAAAAAAAAAAAAAAAGAGGTAACTTAGCCTACAAGGTGTGTCTATTTTGGCCAGTTCTTCTGTGTCTCCTTTCACCTGAGAGTGGGAGCGGGACGCACTGGTTAGACAAGGATGTGGCAAGAAGAGCCCTCACTGGGTGGCAAGAGATCAAGCCCGGACCCCCTCTGCTCTTATAGTGTGATTATAGGCGAGTTATCTAATGTCTTGGCTCATCAGTCTCCATTTGCTCTGACTCCCACGTGCTTGTTGCGGGGGAATGAAATAATTCCTTTGAAAACATGTGGGAAAGTTTCATTGGTGGGGGGAGAGTGCGTTATGCAATTGTGAAAGGTAATAATGTACAAGTTCATCAGACACACTCTCTCCCTGCTGATGTGGCTGGTCGTAGGATTCAGTCTCTTCTTCATTTATCAGTGAGGAGGGGACAACCGCCTCCCCCGCAAAATAACTTACTATGATTTGGTGCAATGAGCCATTAACATGACCTACTAAGAAGGTACCTACTTGGGTTGAATGTGGGTAGAATTAGAATGTACTCTAAGTTCCAGAAAACAGCTGTTTGAAAGCCAGAGGATTCACACTCTGTTGCACAATTAATTGGGTAAGGGAGAGGGGAAAAAGTGGAGTAGAAACGTGGGCAACACTGTTTCAAGTTGGGAAGAAAGTGCTATGGGAGAATGATGATGGAAGGGACCTGGAGGGAACGAAAACTACCACCTCTGTACTAGGAAGCTGGCCATTACGTCCAACCTTGAAAGTGCCCCAACCCAAGACAATTACAAGAAAAATAATTACAACTGATAAGGAAAATAAAGAGGAAACGGAGGCACCAAGATTAAGTGACTCGGCCAAGGTCATCCATATAGTGGAGAGCAGAGCTGGGATCCAAGATGTCCATCCAAAGGTCACCTTCTTGGTTCCTACAAACACAGCCTCCAGTGTAATCACTGGTAGAAGGCAAGGCTACCTATTGTAGTGAATCCCATCAGTGATGCTATTTAGCTTGTGTATGACACCATCACATTATAGACCTAAAACAGACCACTGTTCAGTGCATGGATGTAGGCCAACACAGAAGCTTTCCTCCTGCATGGCAGTTCTAAGGCAGACTGAATATTTTAAGGGCAGATGTGATTAAAAAGACCAGAGAATAACGGGTCATTCTAACACTGAACTTCTCTGAACTACACGGACAACTTTCTGTGGCCACCACTATTTACAGGTCTTTATTGGAATGACTTCTTTGGGCTGTGGTTGGCCTGAAAATTCTGATTCAAGACACTCCCCATCACAGAAACAGACTACTGGAAGGACGAGGTGTGTCTTAATAACTAAAGTTTTCACGATCCAACCTTAAGTAGAATATCTACAATCCCAAATTCAATCCATATTGGAATTAAGATTATGGGAAAACTATGTATAGTCTGGAAGGATTTTTTTTTTTTTTTTTTGGGATAGTCTGGAAGGATTTAAAAAAAAAAAAGAATCCCAAAACACCAGGATAAATCATGAGTGATCCAGATGCTGCAAACTTGGCGTCAAGGTCATAAAGCAGTCCACATAGCAGAACACATTGCCTCTGGAGTGATTTCCCCATTTTTCCCAGTGGCTGCCCCTACTGCAAGGTATTCCTGGCAATCACACCACAACACCACGAGCTGGAAGCCTGTGCTTCCAATCCAGGTCCCAAGATGCACGCTACTACGCAAATGTCGGGTAGACCTGAACATACTTACTCTTGCAACAGTGCTTGCGGGGGGGACACTGAGTTCATTAAAGGGGGTGACATTTCTTCAGGATAATAATCTGTCCTCTGTGGTTCAATCCCAGGTTCTATTTTAATTTTTTTCTGTAATATAGGCTTCTCATATGATTCAATTACAGGTACTAAAAAAACAAAAATAGAAAAGTCACTCCATGTACAATTTACCAATTTCAGCTTTTAAAAGTCTATTGCACAGCTTCTATCTCTAACACCGGATTATTTGTTTGCCTTTGCCAAAATTACAGCAGAAACAAATCTGGGTTTGGGGTGGGGTCGGGGTGGAGGGGGACGACTCTCATTTGGCCCCCACCACTATTCTGCTAGCAAGCAGCATGCATAGGAAGCTGGACTTTGAGCACCTCAGTCCTCAAACGGTTTTACTTTAGGATTTTGGGTTAACCTCTTTTTAACCCTTTCGTCTCCTGCCTACGGCGAGCCAGTGAAGGAGGCGGCTTTTAGTAACCATTACTTATCACCACCATCAGAGGCGTGTATTAGATGCCATTTTAACAGAGCCACATCCGCATTCAATGAAGTAACATAGAAAGTCGGGATTTTTACCGGCCCGAAGTTGCCGACTATGCAGTGAAAGTAATGATTTTATGGCATTCAACAGCTGGACTCCTGGGAGCTCTTCCAGGATCAACACTTAAACGATGCCTGGGGCAGGGGTCCCTGGAGGGCCAGAGGCGGGGCAGGTGGTGGAGACAGGTGGCGGGGACAGGTGGCCGGGCAGGTGGCGGGGACAGGTGGCGGGGACAGGTGGCGGGGGCAGGTGGCGGGGGCAGGTGGCGGGGTACCTTGCATGCTGCTGTTGGAGTTCTCCATCTCCTCCGACAGGGAGACCATGAGCGGCTGCTGGAGGTGGCTGGTGTACATGAAGGGGACCGGCTGCACCACGACGGGCTGGATGACGGGCAGTATCCCGGGGCTGCGGATGCCGTGCCGGGACAGGGCCGCGGCCATCACCGGGGGCATGGACAGCGGCACCCCGAAGGGCTGCACGCCCGCGGGGGGCGGCGAGTACTTCTTCACGGGCGGGCTGGAGGAGGGCAAGCTCAGGCCGGGCGAGGCCCTCCGGTGCGACGGCTGGAACTTCAGCGACGACGGCGAGCTTCCTGCCGAGGGCGGCGAGCTGCGCTTGTTCACCGTCAGGTCCACCGGCTCCAACTGCATCCCGTGCGACAGGCCCTCGGGCGTCTGGAAGAACTTATCCGGTAGCGGCGTCGAGTAGATGACTCCGTACTTGTTGGGCTTCATCGGCTCCATGTAATTAGACGGGTAGGACTACCGGGAAGGAAGGACAGAAACGTCTCAAGCCACCGGCACAGGTGCGCTGCAGCGCCAGCTACCCAAGCCGTCGCTACGGGGCGCTCCCGAGGGCGCGCACCCCGCGAGCGCTGTACCTGGATGTATGCTGAGCCCCCCAAAACGCTAGGACGCGCACCCACTGGCGCTGTATGTGGAGATGTATGCTGACCCCCCACAAAAAACGCTATGAGGACAGGCACCCCGCGAGCGCTGTACCTGGAGATGTATGCTGACCCCCCACAAAAAACGCTGAGGACAGGCACCCCGCGAGCGCTGTACCTGGATGTATGCTGAGCCCCCCAAAAACGCTGAGGACGAGCACCCCGCAAGCGCTGTACGTGGGGATGCATACTGACTCCCCAAAAAACGCTAGGGCGCGCACCCCACGAGCGCTGTACCTGGAGATGTATGCTGACCCCCCCCAAAAAAGCTAGGACGCGCACCCCGCGAGCGCTCTAAGTGATGTATGCTGAGCCCCCCAAAACGCTAGGATGTGCACCCCGCGAGCGCTGTACCGGAAGATGTATGTGCCCCCCCAAACGCTAGGAGGACGCACACCCCGCGAGCGCTGTACGTGGGGATGCATGCTGACTCCCCAAAAAACGCTAGGACGCGCACCCACTGGCGCTGTATGTGGAGATGTATGCTGACCCCCCACAAAAAACGCTATGAGGACAGGCACCCCGCGAGCGCTGTACCTGGAGATGTATGCTGGCCCCCAAAAAAACTCTAGGACACGCACCCCGCGAGCGCTCTAAGTGATGTATGCTGAGCCCCCCAAAACGCTAGGATGCACAACCACTGGCGCTGTACGTGGAGATGCATGCTGACCCCCCCCCAAAAAAAAACCGCTATGAGGACGCGCACCCCGCGAGCGCTGTACGTGAAAATGCTGGCCCCCATAAACACTATGAGGGTGTAATGAATGTCAGGGTTAACGGGGTAACGATGTTACATGAGACATCTCAGGGTTTTTTTGTCCTTTTTTTTTATTATTCCTGAGAGACACAGAGAGAGGCAGAGACATGGGCAGAACGAGAAGCAGCAGGTTCCCTGTGGGGACCCTGATGCGGGACTCGATCCCGGGATTCTGGGATCACGCCCAGAGCTGAAAGCAGATGCTTGCTCAACCACTGAGCCACCCCAGGCACCTCGAAATCTCAGATTTAATTCTATGATGATTCCCATCCAAAATGTTAAGGTTGAGGTTGATACCTGGCAAAAATTTTAAAACAGGTGATACACAGAAGATTTTTCATGGGCCTTGATCCCTAGGAGTCAGTGGGGCTTCTCAGTGGGCAGGAAATGTGGCTTTCCCCCTAGCGGTGCGAAGTGTGCTGTTCTCACCATACACTTGTGCCTAACACAGAGAAACGGAGCTGCAGTACATTTGGAGGGGCTTCCGCTGCTGACCAATCGATGCGTAGGGTGACCTGAGCAATGGTCCTGTTTGCACTGGACAGTCTGGTTTCAGCACTAAACGCCCTACTACATCCCAGGAGACACTCCGTCTCAGGCAACTGAGATGCTCAGTCATTCCCACCCACCTATATATCGAGGGCCACCCACTAGCCCCAACTCATTCAACGGTCTTATTCATAGTTTGAATGAAACTGTAGGTGGTGACTTGATGTCCAAATTTGTGCATGACACAGAAGTCTAAGAAATAGCTATATGACTCAAATAAGGACACATGGTGCCTGAAGTGACTACTTACACACAAATTGAAGCGTAGTGTTTCCTTCAAATCTAAGATCTGACGATTGACCTGACTGATCTTCAAATACCTTTCTCTCAAGAGAGAAAACAGTCATAATCATTGCATGCTATGGGTGTAGTCCTCGGCCATGGAATTCACTAGAATTACTTCTATTCCTTAACTAAAATTGAAAAAAAATTCTTTGCTGTAAGATGCTTTTAAAAAAATTAAACTCAACATAAACTATTTTCTTTACTCGTAGGTATTTTAGGGAAACTGAAACTTTTATTAGTGATAACATGTTTGCTAAAACTACTTGCATTTAAAAACTTTAGTCAAATTGATAAGCAACATACCATGCCTTGCTTTCAGTTCTAAAATCATTTTGAAGCAATACTAGCTCATGGGACAACGAAAACTTACCAATAGGGTCTTATCATTGAAGAGTTTACATGCATGAGAAATTTCCGGACTGTCTCCAGTGCCCCAGTAGCCACTACTGTGAGTTATAAATGACAGCGGGACAGCAGTAGTTTTTATTGGGATTACAACTGAGATCATACCCCTTCTTCTCTGGGCCTGCACTAGGTGCATCTTCACCTGGCTATGCATCCCCGGTGAGGTTTCTGAAACTCCCTTCTCTGGACCTACCAGGCAGAAGTATTGGGCCTATATGGGACCAGGCGGTATTTATCTTTATCTGCTTCTGAAGTCAGTTTCTCATCATTAGGATTGTGTGTTTTGTTCTTCTGCCCTTTCTTTATCCCTGTCAAAGCAATCTCTATCATCTCCTAGAGCAGTGATTCCTGCAACACGGTGCACATCTCTCTCTAGGGGTACCGCAGACACTTACAGGTAGTACACAAAGAATACAGTGCTTTAAAAGAGTTATAGGTTTATTTAAATGCATAAGAAAACTTTTTTTACAGTGTTGATACAAACTTCCTTTTCAGAATAAATTCATTAAAAAAGCAATTCTACAGAAGAAGGTAGGAAAGCTTACTAATATTTAGTGAGAAGTGCAGGTGCCATGAGTATAAGGCAAAACTTGTCAAGGTGATATTGAAAACCCACATTTTAGGAGGTTGTGAGGTTAAAATTAAAATTGGATTCAGTGAGATAAGCCATGTAATGAGCTTAACACACACCGTAGTGCTAGAAGTCCCTTCTCTTTCTAGACAAGAAGTGGCGCTGTAATGGGTCTGATCCTCTCAATCAGGGCTTCCCAAACTTTACTGTGCACAAATGTACCTATCTTGTCAAAATGCAGATTCTGGATTTCTGGGGAGTGGCCGGCCCTAGGTGCACAGACCTCTTTTGAACAGCGTTGCTCTCAACGACAAAGAGAGAATAGAATAAAAATACTAATTTTCAGTATTAAAATTTGATAAACCATTCAAAAACAATTTAAAAGTGCAGGATGAATTTTTCACTGATAATACTGCTTAAAAACAAGGATGTGAAGGATATAAAATCAGGAAAAAGATTTATTTATTTATTTATTTATTTATTTATTTATTTATTTATTTATTCATGATTTTATTTATTTGAGAGAGAGAGAGCCCATGTGCACACATGAGCAGAGGGAGGGGCCAAAGGGAAGGAAGAGGGCGAGAACCTCTAGCAGGCTCCACACTGAGTGTAGAGCCTGACGTGGGGCTTGATCCCAGGACCCTGAGATCATGACCTGAGCTGAAACCAAGAGTTGAACGCTTAACTGACTAAGCCACCCAGGCACCCCTATAAATTGTTGTTTTTAAAAACAATAATTGTTTTGAGTTATGTATCAAGAATCAAAGGAGGAAAAAGAATCTTCCTTTAGAACCAGGCACACATAAGTACACCACAGGGTAATAGGCCCAAAACATACGGCCATACTAATATTAAATATATTTACACTTAAATATGAAAACAGGTAATGTTAAGAGGCACCAATCTGCTAACAAAACAAAAAAAATTCTAGTATGTTCAACAAAGGTTTAAAGAAATAATTAAATATGGGGAGAGAAAGATTTCTCCTAGTTCTAAAGGTTAACTCACTTTATAGAATTTTCAAAAGGGCAAAAAGTTCTTGTATTAGAAACAAAAAGTTAGGAGATGGGAGGCAGCATTAATTGTTTCTACTCACCAAATGTAGCTTCTCCCTTATTTTCAGCCTTATTCTTCAAAGACCTCCCTATGACCTAGATTTTAATGCCAAGTTATTGGCAGCTAAACAGAAAGCAGAATGAGGACACATTTTTATTGCTGTCATTGCTGGATTTTTCTAACTGTGGGGTGAGTTTAAGGAAGGTAGGAATTTAGAACCTGGGAGATTTGCAAATTTAATAATATTCTCAGGTTTCTGAAGCCATAAAGAAAGAGAAAGCCACACATAAAGCCAAGTTTTATAAACATTATGCACTTTTCTGCTGACTTCGCTCCCCAGTGAATGCCCCCCGGCCCCCCATACCCAACCGTGCAGTTTTTGCAAGGCTTTGGGGCTAAAAGTAGGGAGACACATTTGGATACACATCACAGTAAACGATTAACTATTTCCAGTCTGACGGCCTTGTAAAAGGGTGAAGAAATGTGGTTCCTCATACCATCTCACTAGAAATTTCCATAGTGGTGTTGATCAGAACCTTCTGTAAGATGTGTTTGCTTTAATTATTTGGATGGAGCACATGAGCTACTACAATCAGCTTGCAAACAATCTGGTTCTCCACAGTGTAAGGGACCAATACAGGGTTTGCTCTGGGCATGTGCCTTAGGTGAGTACACCGTGGTAAGAGTAGCTTCTCCTCCGTTCCAGACTTTTCCTATCTTCTAGCAAAGCAGTGCAAATAAGGGCCGCATTAGCCCCAAATCCCAATGGGAGGCAAGTGTTGAAGAGGCAGCAAAAGCTCCTCTGGCCACAGGTGGCTAACCAATCCCCCTGTGCACACAGCTTACCCGAGGCGGCCTCATATCCTGGAACAGAGCAGCCTGAAGACAAGGCTCCAGCAAGGGTCTCTCCCATCTTCCGGCCCTCACTGGGGGTGGTCATGAGTTGTGCTTTTCAAAAAGTTCTCTCCTGTTGTAATATACATTCATGTGTTCAACCTCCACACCGTGTGTAATTTCTTTGCTGGCGGCCTCCTCTTACGTGATGAATGAATGAAGTGAATCAATGCACACTCTGAGCAAGTTTTTACTACACTATGGATAGCATCAATTCTTTTGATTCTCAAAAACAAGGACTTTCATTGTGACGGGGAAAAAGGCACAGGGCTTGGATGATTTTTCCAAAGCTACCACTTTGGACTTAAGTGAGCACTTTAATCGTCTCTTGTTTTACTGGGAATCGTTTTGGTGAGTTTTCCATCACAAGACAGTTGAAGTGGATGGACTGACTGCATGAAACATGGGCAGAGTCTCTATTTCACTGCTTATTAATATGAAAACCGAGCGAACATCCGTGACAGGGCAATGGCAAGTCAAAGGCATCTTCATACCAAGGGTGGGGTTCCCACTGCAGAAAGGCGTGGTACATTTATAAACACACACTCTGGAAACAGCAAATGTCATACTCTTCTACGCAAACTAAAGTAGAAAGCTCTCTTTCTACCAGGCTCAGAAAAGTCATGAAAGTTTCTGTTAAAACAGAACAGAGGTACTACTGATTTTAAGTAAAACCTCAACCTGTAAAGAGTCTGTCAGAGAATAATTTTCATTACAAGAAGGAAGGGGAAAAAAATACACTTTTTTCCAAAAGTAATCTTCCTAAAGGAATAAAATATGAATACTTTTAAAAAACGTTTTCTTTCTCACTTCCTGATTTAAATTCTTTCATTTCCGACCTTCTTTGAAAATATATTGGTAAAAGCAATTCTTTGATATGTGCATTGTATATTCACGTCTCATATTTTGCATATTATCATTTCCAATTTTACAAAAAAAAAAAAAAAAAAAAAGGCTCAGGGAACTGCTGGTGGTTTGCCAATATCACATTGATAGTAAGTAGAAGAGATCCACAGCACGGGGAGGGGGTGGTGGTCTACGCTGTTCCACATTAGGGCCATCCAAAGCCTTACTGTTTGCCTCAAAGCACAAGGGTTAGCAGAGGAGGGTACCGAAAGCTTACATTTCAGTAAGAGAAATGACACTTCCTTATTTTTTCTAAACTTTAGCAAAATACCATCAAATAGGTACTCAGCCTTCAGGTCAAAGGTGGAATTAAAAAAGAAAAAAAGAGGAACAAGGGAATAATAAATTAGGCTTAATGTACTCCACCTATAGAGACAGGAAGGATAAAATATGAAGATTCAAGAGTGGAAACAAAAGCTTTTTATTTAGTTTTGTAAAGTAAAGTAATCAACACCCCACACTACCCAAATGTTCCAGTTAACCGAGGTTTTGCTGAATCAAGAAAAAGAAATGTATTTGTAAGGACTGTCACTAACTTTTGATGAAATGATCTCATCAAATTCTTTAAGGGTTAGCTCGAAGTTGAAAACTAGAGCGTGAAGGAGAAAAAGACCATTAATTGCAAAAATACTTCTATATATTTTAACTTCACATATTTATGTAAGGTAACAGCATTGTAAGTATATCTGTTACTTCAAATTCATTTTATTTCCTTTTTTTTCCAGTCAAGTGCATTTCCTTGCACTTAATTATATCACACCAACTTAGCAACACGGATCTTCATTTGAGCTTTAAATTGGCTCTTCAGCCATATTTTCATGCTTGATTAAAAGCATTGGAAGTATACTGAATATTAAAACGCATCAAAGATGGTTCTGCATCATTTATAAAATTAATCATATTCTCCAGTACTAAAAACCTATTCATATTTCAAGGATATAATTAATAGGGAAATTTTATAGCTCAATTTTCCTCCAACGTGATCACGCGATAGTTTGGGGTAAGGGGGCTGATGAATATGGTGACAGCACCAAATAACATCAGAAGTCAATTTAGTTTTTGATTAATGAAGTTCTTATTGCTCAGTTATTATCACCTTCAGACACTTGGGTTATCCAGCTCACACGCTGGAATGTAAATGTTATTTCCTCCAAGCCACTTGGACCTCACTTTTCATTGTACCCAGTGGTAAACACTCCGCTGGTTCAGTCATGCCCATGGCGACTCAGCTCCAAGGGCCTCCGGGTGACCCCTGTGTCTTGTATAAACATTTTTGGCAGGAGCCTCAGCGGCCGATGCATAAGGATGATCTAATTTTGCAAGCGTGTCATTACCAACCTTCAGATACACAACTCGGCCAAGTTTTTCCCCTTGTGACTATTTTCCAAGCCCATGGAAGAAAAGAGCAAGGCAGAGTGGGAGCCTTGCCCTGTTATTTCCTATTGGCCCATCCGATCGCCAGGAGTCCAAACCACTCCCTGCCTGGAAGTCCCTGGACCCCTCTCTGTCACCGCCCCTGTCCCACTTCCATAGCACAGCACCAGTGCTGGCCCTCTATAAACCCCTGGACTAACTCCTAGCCGCCTGTGGCTCAGAAGCTTCCTGAGGGGTTGGCTTTGCACGAAGGTGTTGAAAAAGACAACAAGATTCCCTCCCAGCCACAGACTCTTCCATAGTGGAAAGGAATCCCATCCTCATGGCTAGGTCCTCTCTCGTTACCTTCTCTTCAACCATCTCACTCAGGCACAGCTCAGTATAAGCTGTTGTCATTGGCTTTATTCTGAATATGTTTGTATTTTATTTAAGATTTTATTTACTTATTCATGGGAGACACAGAGAGAGAGGCAGAGACGTAGGCAGAGGGAGAAGCAGGCTCCCCATGGGGAGCCTGCTGTAGGACTCGATCCCAGAACCCCAGGATCACAATCTGAGCCAAAGGCAAACACTCAACCACTGAGCCACCCAGGTGTCCCCCGAATACATTTTTAGATGCAGGGCTGAGAATTTTTTTCTTTCCCAGGTTTCATCTTTTATTTAATCAGCTCCAGGAAGGACATGCTGAACACCACAGGACACAAAACGGAATATTTTTTTTTCTTCCAGTATTGAAAAAGAAAAGGACATTCACAAACATTTTTAAGAAACTATTCTATATAATTGGGTTGGTGATCTTGAGTAAGAACACCTCATAGAAACACATTCTTGATGCAGATTTCTTGTAAAAGTACAGCTGAAAGCTTCTTAATCATGATAAACATTGAGTATGGGATTTTTTTTTAATATCCTGGATGCACATTAATTTTTAAAAATCAGTCTGGTCAGGCTTTTTTTTTTTGAGGGGGGCAAACCAATAATCCCAAGAGCCCCAACAAAAAAGCTGGTAACTGAGGAGTTTTTATAAACCTCCTTCTGTCATGACTAGATTCACCTGTGACCCAAGTTCTATGCTGATCACATCTTGGGGGGCCTGGGGTACTGGTCTTGAGGAGACATGGATCCCATCTATTGAAGGGTATATGGTATTAAAGGTGCTAGGAGGGTGTTTAGCCCAGTTACCAACCGTGGCTTTGAGAAAAGTGCGTTTACCAAATGCCTGTCAAGTGATGAGTAACTTTAAGGAATAACACAACACACAATAATGTTATTGCCACTTGCAGTAAATAGGAAGAGGTGTTCAATTTTGGAAAACTTACCACCGACACAGAGTCCATGACCTCTTGCTTGACAGGGACCGGGTCAAACATGAGCATTCTTTTAGTTAAGCTTTCTAGGGTGCTCTGAGGTTTAGCCTAGAAAACAAAACAAGGTGTCCAAATAAATCCCAAGGTCACTTTAAACATAAGTGAGTAAAAATAAAACCTAATATTCCTCAAACCCTTTCTCTGCTCCTTCCTCTCCCCTGGCCCCAGAATGGCTGGAATTTATTTTCCTTACCTATGAAAGATGCCATTTTATATAATTAAAACCAGATTCCACGGTCATAAGTAGATGAGAGCCAACTGGCATTTCTAACTCCAATACATAAACCCTGACATTTTCTGGAACAATATGTACAGTCCCTCCTGAGCAGCAAAGCTTGCATAACATTGCTGTGCAATTCACCATCAGTTCACATGATATATGAATGTTAAACATTTTTCCTTATGTTCATTACAGACAAATCAAGAAAAAAACAAGACAGGCAAAAAGAAAACCTAGAACCAACCACCATTCATAACTTTGTTTTTATCCTTCCAAACTCTCTTTTAAAATGGATTATAGTATACATACGATTTAGTACCTATAATTTCACTTGACAACTGATTGTAAAAATGTTTCTTTTTCAGTAAGTATGGTTCCATACTGTGGAATTCAGTGTGCCACTGTGTGAACACAGCTTTTTTTTAAAGTATCCCTTTTTACTGGGCACTTAGATTGCTTCTAAATGTTCATCATTATGGATGGCAGTGAGCATCTTTATACTTATGCCTTCCTGCACACCCTTAATTTATTGTTAAATAGCGTAAGGGTAAATCTCACGTGGAGGAATTCTTGGGTGAGAAGCATGTACATTTTCCAAAGCAGCTGATCTATCATCCAGCAAAAATGCTCTATTATTTCCATGAATAAAACAGAACCCATTTCTCAACATGCCCACCTGCAATGTGCATTACCACTTAAAAAAAAAAAAAAAAAAAAAAAACAACTTGGTTAGTTTGTCAGTTTCAAACTGGCAAACTATTTTTATTCTAAATTGATTTTGTTAAAGTCGAATTTTTTCCATTTTTATTTTCCATTTGCATGTCTCCTCTAGAGAAATGCCTATATTGAGGTCTTGACTCCTTCCCCATCCCCAAGCTGCCCATTGTTTCCTAACCCACTTTTTATACATGAAGACTTATTTTTTGGTATTCACTCCCAATTCTTCATTAGGAAATAAGCTAATCTACAGCCTAATGTAAAGGAAATGTCCATCTTAATCCCATTTGGCCTTTCTCTTCTTCTGTTGTTATGCTCGTGTTATCCCTCCCTTTTCTTCTGTGTTCTGTACTAGTTCACTGCTGGCACTAATCTACATCAAGCCAACTGCTTCCTCACAAAACAGAATTTTTTGCTCAACTTTGCTCAACATCCAACTGCATTTCATATGTTTGCGAATCACTGCCCAGCTACTACCCACCCAGATCTTCGACAACCTGCTTTAGGCACCTACTATCCAAATTTGGTTTCAGGCTTCAGAGCTTTGGTTGAAGGCAAGGTCTTTACTGGACCACTTTGGTTTGTGTGGGAGAGTGAACGAGTTCTGGACTGCAGTCTACCTGAAAAAGCTGCAGAAGTCTCTGGTTCTAGGTTACCTCCTGTATTTCAGGATTAAAACTCCCCAGCCCCACCTCCACAATAGCAGTTGTATCCACGCTCTGTGGGTTTTACTACGAAATCTTCACATACGATTATAAAAGTAATACTGTGTCGTTCTTGTGCTCCCTTGCTCAGTTGAAGAAAGACTGTTCTGGGTCTCATGACAACACGTGAGTATCGTCATTAACTCAACATAAGGCTCTAACTTCGAATTTTATTTTCCTACACCACAGTATGTATTATAATCTGTGAACACAATTTGATACCAGGCTGCTCAAATCAATGGTGCTAATACCCTCTTATGTATGCCAGCAAAAACAAACCCCAACAGCCAGTGAAAAATGGATGATTTCATAATGAAGGATGAAAACCCCTTTTGTGTCTTAGGATCTATTATTAACCAGTTCCCAGCCAAGCAGCTGCGGAGATGGATATGGTTCTAAAAACTACTGTCCAGTGCCTCACAGCAGACTATAAACAAAAGATGTGAGATCTTCTGCTCAAATCAATGAGGTCAGGTAATTCAGCAGCCCTGACCTTTGGCTGGCCACCCTTCCCCCAAGCCTTTTAAATTTAATTTAATGGCTACCCTTCCCCCAAGCCTTTTAAATTGAATTTACTCTTAGATTCATCCACTTGACTGAAGGGTATCTTGATGCAAATCCTTCTAAATATAAGCAGTCCTATTCTCAGGTGCATAACAAAAAGAGCTCTGGTCTTGGTCTCTCTCTCTTTTTTTTAAGATTTTATTTATTTATTCATGAAAGACACAGAGAGAGAGGCAGAGACACAGGCAGAGGGAGAAGCAGGCTCCCTGCAGGAAGCTGACGTGGGACTCGATCCCAGGACTCCAGGATCATACCCTGAGCCAAAGGCAGAAGCTCAACAACTGAGCCACGCAGGTGCCCCGGTCATGGTCCTGAGACTCAAACAGGAGAGCTGCATCCTAGCTATGAAATTTAAAGCAAAACAGAACCCTTTGCCCTGTAAAGAGTTCGTATCAATAAACACATACGCAATTTCTGGATATACATAGGTGTGTACACGGCACTAACGCTGTTGGTTCCAACTTCAGGAGCAAAGTCAAGCATTTGTCTCTTTGCTAACGTAGGTAGGCTTTAGAGGTCGGTCCCCTCTGCCCTTTAAAAGACTCAGACTGAATTCAGTTTAAAAGTGACTACCAGCCTACATCCTGCCTGAGAGCTCACAGAGGGGCTTGCCACTTCCCAGCTGCACCACTGCAATAGCTTCCCAGCAAGTGTATGCCTCGCGGTACCTTACAGCCTTCACTACCAGTAAGAGCACACAGTGGAATTAGGATGGGCTCTGGTTCAAATTCTAACTCCACCATTTAGCTCATAAAGCCATTAACAACTTTTCCTAATGCCCAGAGCCGTGGCTATTAAATCCATTTAGAAATGAATGACACATTAACCTACTCTATCTCTTATCACTTAAAGACGTTATTTAAATCGCTTCATTAATGTTTATGTTTTATCTGAATTTTAGGAAATGAATGCTCCACAACTTGAAATCATAAATGAAAAAGTTAAAGTCTAATATAGAGCATCTGCCCTAATAAATTTTTTTCCTAATAAAATTTATTAAAAAATAATTGTGAAGGTATGTTTATAATATGTTCAAAACTGTACCTCAAGAGTAATTCAATCCCTGGTGAAGTGATAGTTCTCATTATAGAAGTATTTCAGCTAGTGAATGAAAAAGAAGTGGTACAATTAGAAGATCTCATTTTGAAAGACTTAGACAAGGCAACGCTGGACAAAGTCTGCAACATTCAAATATCATTATGAATAGAACCAAACTCACTCACTGTCCATTTGCACGTCGAACAGTATTCCGTTCCCGACCTGGCTGCCTCTAAAAGGACCGATCATACTTTCAGCGATAGTCACAGGATATGGAACAAGAGGTGAAGGATGTGCAAAGAAGACTGTACACTCTTAAACTGTCAACCAGATGGCCCTTCTTGGGAGGGGGTCACGGGGTGGGAGAGCTTTAAACACACATCTGTGTGCCAATGTTTAAATGTATCAATTCTAGAATTAAAACTCAATCAAAGCACAGGAGGGAAGCTAAGCCAGAAAGAAACCAAATTTAGGAAGAGAATGGAACACAGGAACACAAATCAGGCATTTGTTTATTTATGTGCAGAAAAATTCTATAGTCTGTAACTAACTCCTGTGCCTATCTCTGGTCCTGACCGTGTCTTTGGGTTCTAGGAGGAGTGACTGCAAAGTCTCCAAGGTGCCATGCATACGACTGAGAAGTAACTTATGCACTGAAAGAACTAGAACGCAGTGGATCTTGTTCCATGTGGACAGCTCAGGCTCGGGGGACACTAACATCCTCGGTAAAGGACACTAAATAAAACACAACCGCGGCCGGAAAGCTCTTACGCGACACGGACCGCAGTCTTGAGCAGAACCAGGAGGTGGCGCGCTACAACAGGTATTAGGGGCTAAGGACACGCGGGAAATGGGAGTTTGCCGACCTCACCGTCCTTAAACCCAGTGGGTTGTAAGCGGGCCCAGGAATTCTGTTAACCACTTTCTGTGGGTGCCACGGAGATGAGAAGTCCCCAAACGTGGTTCTGTTTTTTGTTTTTGTTTTTTCAAACAGCTATTTTCCAATCATTAATGCATTTACATCGTAGCCCTACTGAACTTGCCAGAATGATTTTCCATAACCGGAACAAATGTCATCCCTCCCTAACTGGGTTATTTTGCTGGGAAGAGCCATCCGACTGAATTTTTTCTCCAAAGAGAAGAAACACATTTCCCTTCACTCTCTCTACTTACACTTCTGACTTTTCCCAAGTTAAGACATGGGTCAGATTTTTTTGTCAAAATGCAAAAACGTGTGATTTAGGTATTTAAAAGCTTTGGTGAATCATTTACATAAAGTTTCAGAAGGAATGCAGTTCCATCTCACACTCATCCAGTCCACCAGGAGGCCTACTCAACAGCTGATTTAGGAGGATACAAATGAGCTGCAGAGCTCAGAAATAAGCACAACTCTTGATGTAAGAGGAGCCTATGATGTCACCAAACCTCCTTTGAAAGAAGCTTGTCTTGAAGCAGGAGCAAGTTTTATTATAGAAACAATCTTACCATTGTCCCTTCCTTAGAAGCATCACACACACACACACACACACACACACACAATGTGTGTGTGTCTGAAGCTAAGTTTCTTGTGATACAGCAGGATTTGCTCCTGACCTTCTCCCTTCTTGGGTACATTCCAAATCTCATTCCTCAGATCCTCAAAGGGTCCCTGCAGTATCCTCCCCCAACCCAGCCTGACCCTTAGACTCCAAATGACCTGCCAGCCTCGGAGCAATCTTTGTCTCCTGCTGACCTCAGCAAGGTGTAAGGAGAAAAACAGTAGGAACAAAGCATGACGTCATCTGCAAGTGCCCTTAATTTTCCCAAGGGTTTGGATGTTAAAAGAGAAAGTGTACTGCCTCCCCCCCACCACTGCCATTTACTCCCCAAAGGAACTGGGGAAAAAGAAAACACTAAAAAATAAATAAATAAATCGTGTGTGTGTGTGTGTGTGTGTGTGTGTGTGAGAGAGAGAGAGAGAGAGAGAGAGACTCCTGGTCAGGAGAAGGGCCAGGCCAGGCAAGCAGGGGACATCCCTGCAACTGAACTTCCTTTCAAAAGAAACACTTCTTTCTTCACTTCTGTACCCAAATGCTTTTAAGAGCTCCTGAGGAGTCACATTTTTATGGCAGTTGCCTTGGCCAGAGACAGGGCGGTTGGGGTGGGGTGGGGGCAGGCAACAAATGTGGGAGGGCATTTTTAGGTTGCAGGCTGCTTTCAGAACAGCCAGATGCTGGCCCCTACCTGGAAATGCGCATTTTCCTAGGGCTGGATGATTTTCACCTATCTTAGTCTTCTATTGTTGGTTTGAAAGGGGAAAAAAAAAACGCCATGGAGCATTTCTAAATCTTTGCCCCTCACAAACTGGGTTGGCCATTTTGCATCAAAATGTTTTGTAAATGGAAAGAAGTTAATTATTTAGTTTTAGATTAAATATAATGATCCAGTGAGCAAACAATCCGCCCTCTCTCCTCTCTCTGCTAACAAGCCACCCAATTTTACTTTCCTGCCTCCACCCATCTGCTCCACCCTATGGAGAGTTGCCAAGGCGAGTCCAACTTGTCCAAACAGGACATGGCTTCAGATAAGATTCTGTCCACACCCTGTACCTCGGAAAAGACCAAGTGAAGCAATTGATTTTGCATGTAAATAGGGACAGGTGCAAAGGTAACAACCAAGCAAAATCCCTACACGTTTGCAGACTGAGGCCCAGCTAAAGCAGGGCTGGGGGGTGGGGAGTGGGGGAACCCAAACCCATACTCTTTATAGGTAAACTCTCAAGTTCAACGCTGCCACCTGGCTAGTAGCATTCCACACCTTTCTGAAAGACATTTTCGCAAATGCAAATCATTTCGCCTACTAAGGTTACACGCTTGTTTTCCTTCTTCAGGCTCTCTGGCAATTTTGTGTTTTAGTCTGAAGGGCACAGAACTCAAGATCAATTGAAAAAACGCCCATACTGTGTAATAATCCTGCTGTGTACATATCTTACAAGGCCGGCCGCAGCCCTCACAATTCTCTTCCGTGAAGCGTTATATAATCAAATCCAGAAGGGCTGCGTGAGGCCACACGGCCTCTCATCTGCCTCTGCGCTGGTGCCCTATCACTGGAGACCCACCCCGCTCTCCCCCAAGGGGCCTCCACCCTTGGGGCCCCACCCAGCAGGGAGTGGGAGGCAGGGAGGGACCAACTGGCTCGGGTCAGCAGCCAGTTCCTGGAAATTCCGGCCTGAGCAGGGATGGCTGGGACCTTACAAATAACCAGAAAGAGGGACGTCTGGGTGGCTCAGTGCAGGTCGTGATCCAGGGGTCCTGGGATCGGGTCCCGCATGGGGCTCTCCGCAGGTACCCTGCTTCTCCCTCTGCCTATGTCTCTGTCTCTGCCTCTCTCTCTGTTGTCTCTCATGGATAAATAAATAAAATCTTAAAAAAAAAAAAAGAGTCATTAGGGTGGTGGCAATTCCTGGGCTCCCAAGGAGTCTCCATTAAAAGCTGACCTCACAGGGCCACCAGACCTTTGGATATGAAACCATGAGCTAATACTGCCCCCTCCCTTCAAAAGTACACGAAAAAGAAAGAGGAAAGCATTTTGAGCCACTGCCATGGGAGAGAATTAACTCAACATGTCCCCAGCACAATCCTCCCTCTCCGGCTCCTGCCTTGAAAAGCCTGCCTGCTGCCCCCCACCTCCCCGGTGCCTTATTTTCTGGTCATTCGCCATGGAAACCAACCTAGAGGTCATCTTTCAAGTCTTCCTCACCAACTTTTCTTTCCATTCCTGCTACTGCCACTGGGGGCCAGGCCCCCGGTGTAAGACTGTGTCACTGGGTTCCCTCCACCACGCTCCCCACGGCGTCCCTGGGCCCTCCGACTCATCCTGACCCCCTTGCCGCCCACATTTCTCAAAGCCCAGCCCTCACCGGTCTGGCCCAAGCTCGCAAACCTTCCTCCAAAGGGGTGCCCAGGGCTTGCAGAGTGGGTTCGAGCGCCCATGCTCCCCACACCCCGTCTCTAACCAGCTGCCCCTTGCTCCAAGGGCCCTTCACGCTGGCCGCCCCGTCCATCCACCCCCACCTCCCACCCCCATGTCTTTGTTCATTTTTGGCTCGGATGCTGGGCAACCAGCGTGGAATGCCCCATCCCCTTCCGGCTTATCTAAATCCTCCTAATTCTTCAAAGACCTGCTCAAGGCCTCTCCACTCTGTGCAGCCAGCTGATTGCGCCCCAGTTGAGCTGAGGCCACCCCTTCTTACCTAGACGGGCGGGGCCTGTTAAATGGTTTGTGGCAGACCACCACCTGGATGGGGAGCATCACCTTCCATTTCCTTAGGGGAGCAGAGGGGGCCCCCTCCCATCTTCCCCAAGGGGGGTCAGGCTTGCTCACGAGAGGGAAGTTTTCTGGCAGGCATGAGGGGTGCTTCCAAGAGCACTCAGCCCACAGTAGGACTTCTACAGCCTTCCCTTTTCCCTTTGCCTTTGAAGACACTTGGAACTCTCTCTTAAAGTAAGTTAATAGGGGAGAGGGGCCCTAACTTTAAAGCAAACTTGTTAAACCAAACTTCCTTTAAAAAAAGTTACTGCTCCTAACCTTAACCTCCTTGCCTGTTACGGGTCCTCCAGAGACTTTATTAAAATCATCCTCCCAGAATTTTTTATTAGCTACCCAGAGAGATCTTCTAAACAAATCTCATGTCAATGTCTCTTCTCTGTTGTAAAACCTAAAATAGAAGAGGAAAAAAAGAAAGAGGAAAAAAAAGAGACAGGGCAATTTTCCATGAGGAGAGAGAGAGTGAGAAAGAGTGTGTGTTTGGAGGGTTTTCTTTGTTTTGTTTTGCTTTTTCAGGATACTTCTATTGACCAAGGAAAGCAAAGGAAAGCAAAGGGCTACGTGATGTCACAGGTTTCCTGCAAATCATCACCACCTTCATGACTGGTGGTCTCCAGGTGCTGTTCTTTACATGGACTGTGTCACTGATGCCTATCGGGTGGGTGGGTACCAGTTTCCTATCACTTAGGAGAACTACGGAACAAAGAGGTAAAGCAATCTGCCCCAGGATCACACAGCTGTTAAGTTGTACAGCCAGGTTTTGAACCCAAAGCAGCCTGACTGCAAAGCGGGTGGCCCCGGCAGCCTACTCTACTCCCCCCGCACCCCACCCCCCGGCAGAGGACCACATTACACCAGGGACAGCAAGAGCAGGCCAGCGCGTCTGCAAACACATCTGTCCACGGGGGATGTGGAAGGCAGGGACAGAGTACCTCCAGTAGCGGCAATTCCACCTCCTTCCAACTGGCCCCTGCTGCCTACCCTGACTCTGAGTGTGCACGCTTGGACGCAAGATCAAAAGACACATTCTGAAGGCCCCAAATTAGGCCATTATTCTTCCTAGCCAATGCACCTGCAATTGGTCCATAAAACTGCTCAGAAAAAAACTGGCAGCTCTACCCAAGTAAATACGGAAATCCTCATAATAACTGTACAAAGGTGGAAGGGTCAGGTCCTCATCCCCATTTTAGAAATGAGGAAATGGAGGAACAGAGGTGAAATGACTTGCCCAAATTCACAGAGCTGGTTGGAGCTGCAGCCAAGAACAGAAATGTGTGCCGGCAGACCCAGGGCTCTTTCTGTTCTGCCTCAGGGGCCCGTGCGGTGGGACTGAGTTATAAGCAAAATCCTCTCAAACTGGGATCACTCTGGATACAGAGGGTATGCGACGTGTACAGTACCTGCTGGCCCATGTTGGGCCGTGCCCTGGGGAGGTTCCAGAGGGTAATTAAGATTTCAAAACGCCTTTTCAGGTTGGATAACTCGGGACCTACTCCATCCTTGTGGCATAATAATGACTGCACATAATTTGAGATTAGCTCTAATGAGTAGGTGCTCAATAAATACTTGTGAGATGAATAAATGAATGGATGTCAAACTACCCTTCTTACACGTGAGGAGAAAAAGAAGGGCAAGGGCCTCTATAATGACTGTACACCAGGTGGCACACAAGGAAAACTTGCCCAGGGGCCAGCGAAGCTAGCTTGAACATCATCTTCTAAAACCTAAAACGCAGCCAGTGCGAAAACTTCAGGAGGCTTGGCAGAGAAAACCTCCCTCGTTTGGAGAATGGAGTGGAACAGGGGCTTGACTTGCTAAGGAGAGTAGTTTTGGGGTGCAAAGCTTGGGAAGGAACCACGGTCTAAAAGCCTAAGAACAGATATAAAGGGGTGGATTTCAGTGATTAGACTCAAAGCCCAGTAGTTAGTAGACAGAAGGTGTACAGGCCAGGGGGGAAAACCCAGTTTGTTCACAGGTCACTCTCCAGGGTAGAATGCACTGACCTCAACGTCCATTTGATCTCTTCTGTCTAGATTTGGCCAAACTCCACTGAACCGGATTGAGAACTAGCCACAGGCCATCCCTGGAGATCCCCAGGCCTTCCAGAGATTGGAACCACCTTACCCATGTCCCATTCTAAGGGGAGCTTTCTTCAGTGTCCTCTGGTCAGGGGGCTGCCTCGGGAAGCACCCACCTCCTAAACGTCAGGGTAGGAGCTAGACCCCAGGTTTGCTCAGAATGCATGAGATGAAGGGCAACTTCACTTGCTACATTTGGTCTCCAGCTCCCCTTAATAATTGGATGGAGGAAATGATAATGAATTCAGCCTGCCAACACAATGGAGTGAGTTTCAAAAAGCTCCAGGAACCTGTTTTGCTAGAAAATGAACTTGACTATTAAAAACCCTGACCAAGGGATACAAAATATACTGATTTAAATTTTTTTTTAATGTTTCATTCAACTATGGTGACATTCCAGAAAAAGCATAGATCCAATTAAAAAGATATTTTTGCTTTGGGAGAAAACAGTCCTAGTTCTGGGGTAGAATTGTGTCTATAGCATTGTGTCTCTTTTTCATTACTACCAAATTTCAAGGAAGGAGAGTTCAGGGGGGGAAAAGCAGGGCTACCTCCTTTAGACAATGCTCTCCCTTATCAGGGTAGACTGCTGTCTGGTTTCCTGTCTCGAGCTCTGGCATTACTGCTTCAGATGAGAACAGGGGTCTAATAAAGGGGACAGATCAGGCTTGAAAATGAGAATGCTAAAAACCACCATGATATGATCCTCTTGCAACTTACTCTGAGATGTATTTTGACTAGAACATTACACATTAGCAAACCAGGTATCATTGGTTTTATGACTCTAGGGATTTTTTTTCTTAAAGCTAGAACCAATGAGTATGAAGCACTTCAGAAAGAAACCCAATTTCCAGAATAATGTAATTCCTAGGATTTCAAGGATGAGGTTGCTTATATTTTTTTCTTAAATACAACCGGTGTGAAAAAACAGTTAAGAAATACTTCCTAAAAAAAAAAAAAAAAAAAAAAAAGAAATACTTCCTAAGAAAGCTGTTCTTTATAGCAAAAATGTTGACTTGGAAATAAATAATGATTTACACCATCAAGAGATGAAACCATTATTCCCATTTTTTTCCCTTTTGTAATTCTAGTAACTATCAGACAGATACAATCTTTCCAAATTGTTCAGCTTGGTATTTAAAAGCCTGCAAAGTGTATTTAATAAAATATATTAGACCCTAATAATCACATCTATTAGCCAACCACCTCCCTCTCCCCCAATGCAAAGAAAATAATTACCTGAAGTAAGCTAAATAAAGATTCTGTCTACCAAATCCAGTTGGATTGTTAACACCCTTGGAACTAAATTGGAAAAGTTGCTTTGATTTGGGTTACTCACAAATTTTAGTTTTAAGGCCCCTTGCACTACAAGTCAGCTTTATATTTCAAGTTTGCTTCTCCCAAAGGAGAAAGAACAGCTCTTACTAAAAGCTTCCCAAACACCCATCTTTTTTTAAAGGAAGGTTATCAGTAACCTTCTATTTGATTCTAATAGTTTTCTTAATATCATATTATATGTCTCCCTTCACCCATTAAGAAAGAATGTAGTAGAATGTGAAGTTAAAAACCCAACTACTGGGATCCCTGGGTGGCGCAGCGGTTTGGCGCCTGCCTTTGGCCCAGGGCGCGATCCTGGAGACCCGGGATCGAATCCCACGTCGGGCTCCCGGTGCATGGAGCCTGCTTCTCCCTCTGCCTCTCTCTCTCTCTCTCTCTGTGACTATCATAAATAAATAAAAAATTAAAAAAAAAAAAAAAAAAAAAAAAACCCAACTACTATTATCATCAATTTAGGGGAGGACAGGGTCTGATTTGCTGCCTTAGCAACTCTAAATTAATTCCATTAGAGAACATCATAGATAATCCCTTTGGATCTTAAAGAAAATCCAAAAATAAGTTTAGAAAGAAACTTGCCGGGAGTTTTCTTATCCAACTATCTAAAACTTAGTTTCTGGGATCCCTGGGTGGCGCAGCAGTTTGGCGCCTGCCTTTGGCCCAGGGCGCGATCCTGGAGACCCGGGATCGAATCCCACGTCGGGCTCCCGGTGCATGGAGCCTGCTTCTCCCTCTGCCTGTGTCTCTGCCTCTCTCTCTCTGTGTGTGTGTGACTATCATTAAAAAAAAAAACAAAAAAAAAAAACTTAGTTTCTGAAGAGCCAAGAGAAAAATGTAGGTTTTAAACAGTTAACCCAGAAGTGTTAGCCCACAACTAACAGAATTTACAAAAAAAAAAAAAAAAAGAGGGGGATTATGAAAAAGTTGGTGTTGTAAAACAATGAAAACAAGAGGTCTCCTTCTGTTTTCAAAATAAAAGATTAAAATTTTCCAGACTCTCATTAAAATGAATTTATTTCCAGTTCTCTTTTTCTTTGAGCTTTTTATTCTTAAAACAGGTCGGAAATCAGATATAGAATAAATACATCTTTGTCCTTAGGGAAATTATCCTAGCACTTACATCTTTGTCTTTAAGAGATGATCCTGGGATTTTCTCCATATATTTTATGCCTCAATACTTTTCCTCAAGATTTCTTCCTTAAAACCTAAGCAAGATTTCCAAATCAGCCCAGTCTGCCAAGACTGCTTAAAACTCTCCATCCGGTAGAATCTCTTCTGCCCTGAGCTCCAGTGTTACTTGGGAACAAGGGTGGCCCAGAGCCTTCAGGTAATGCCAGGTCTTCTAAACTGTAAGGTGGCAATCCCCCCAACTCCAGAATTGACAGCTTCAGGGCAAAATGCCTACCTCTAAACAAACACCCTACCCACCTCCAAACAGGAACGGAAAACAAACAAATGCAACCTCCTTTAGACTTCTAGCCAATCTGCACACAAATTTCTCAAAGTCACAATTTGGCAATGATGAATTTAAAAAGGTACCAGTATTTATTCACTCACAGAAACACACTGGAGCAAAGGGTATATGTAAAAAGGTTAACTGACTCCTCATTATGACATAACACAGGCATCTTAAGCAATTGCAAGTGTGTAGAGACATGATAACTCCCTGGGTGGGGATCGGGAGTTTAGGGGCAGGGACCACGGCCTGGTCTGGGCTACTGATCTACCAGAAAACAGCCTGAAACAGGAAAGAGCACACATATGCCACTTGGAATGTATGACGCAAACCCCAGCCTTGAAACAAAGAACAGGAAACAGCTCTGCTGGCTGTGCTGGAGAGCAAGCACAGAGAAACATTTAGCCGGCCCTCCCTGACCCTATATTCATGAGCAGCTGGAGTTTTTTAAGACAACAACAGGGGGGTGGAGGTGTTTGTTCTATGGGTGTGAATAATAACACCAGCTTTATTCAGGGGACCTGCCCTATTTACAAATAGGAGCTTCCACATACAGTAAACATCATAAGTGAACATGTGATTTTATCATATTCAGGCAGCAGAGACCTTCCTAATTAACACCAGCCTCCTTTCCAATTTCTTTTGTCTCTTTCTCCCCCATCCCAATGGCTGGTCTCGAGCCATCATCAAATTCTGGGTTGGGGTAATGAGTATTGTTCAGCCTCAGCATCATGACGAAAATGAAAAGGGCGCACTCTTAAGAATTCAGATGACAACTGGGTTATCCCACAGAACTGAAAACCGGACCAGTTCTAAGCGTCTCTTAGCTACACAACTACATTCCTAGACACAGAGTCTGGGATATCTAGAGTCACCCCAAATTTCACCATCTTTTTCAACCGCATAGTTAGAAACCTATCTGCACACAGCTGCACATCTGTTCTCCATGTACACACACCTAAAGAAATTCACCTTTTGAGAACGTGAATCTCTCTTCCTGACATTTCATTTAACCCAGAAGTGTTACACGATCTGTAGAACAAGAGCATCAATTTTTATAAGATGCCCGAAAACGTCTATCTTACTTTAGGTATATTTAAGGTAGTAAAATCCATTCAGTCTTTTCCCCATTATGTCTTTTTATCTTGTTATAGTGAGCCAGGACTGCTCAACTCAGGTTTCCATGATCAGAGATTTAACAATCTGTGTGTAGACAAAACTACAGGTAAAAAAAAAAAAAAAGGCATCACTGTGTCCATAGCAACCAAAAGATTGGGTTTTAATTTAGAAGTTTGCAGTGAAAAAACAATAGCGTTTTATAATTGACAAGATTTTGTGGTCTTAGCAGCTACTTTTCTTTGTTATTCTCACACTAAGATTTTTAGACTTGCATTCTCCTTCATGAAAGCCAAATGTTCCTTGCAGTGTATCTTTATTGAACTTACAAGAGTACATTAGGCTTTTTTCTTCTAGTATTTCTGCTGCAAACCCCACTGACTGTAGAACTGGAGACAGTTTCTCTAGGGAGTTTAAATTCATCAAACATCTCATTTTAGGTTTCTGTTAACAGGCTGAGGTCAACATACTCCATGCTTCCAGCCAGAAGAAACTCATTTGTCCATTCCTTAAAAAACACTAACTTGCAAAATTTTGGAGATGTTAATGTTATCAGATTGTTTTCTTTTTCCCTAAAAGCAAGTCTTCCCTCCCGTTAGGCAGATTATCATCCAGATGGATTTCTTATAAAAAAATGCTGCTCAACTGCACTTAAAAAAAAAAGTACAAAATTGCTCAGTGGAAAAACCTGTAATGAACAACTGCCCTATTCGCCTACTCCATTTTGCTAATAATTATATGCTCCATGTAAATGAAGTCAGAACCACTACACACTGCTCCGCAAATCCAGGCTCTCGTGAGAATATAATCAACACATTGAAAGTATCTTAGGTGATATTCGTGGAGAAATGCATTCTGAGCTAGCAAAAATTCGGTGTAAAATGTTTATTTTAGTGCAATACAAGAAGGTGAGCGAAATCCAATTTCCGTTTAACCTGACTTAACAACAAAAAAAGTCCAGTTCACACGTTCTCCGTCTATTATTATTGCATATTGCTGTAAAATTTAAAGCAGAAGATGCGCCCTGATATCTCCCAGGGAAGTGGATAGGAGGACAATTCCAAGTATTATCTGCCATCTCCAAGAAAGCCACTCTGAAATGTTAGGTCGGTCCCCAGGGTCCAGGTCCAGGGATCAGCCCCTCGGTCCCCACACGGCTGAGTCCCTAACGCTGCAGGCAGTTGCCTAAGGCGCTCTCCGCCTCCAGCCTCGCTGCAATCCTTGCTCCAGGCACTGCGGCAGGTTCCCTCCGCGCCCCCGAGGAGGGCTCTCCAAACCCGGCCGGCTCTTTCCTCCTGCCCCCGAGGATCCAGACGCCCCGGCAGCTCCTGGGCTCCAGGACCGAGAACGGGATGCTGCCTTCGGTCCCAACGGCCCCAAGTTTCTTCCCAGAGGGCCCGGGAGGCTGCTCCAAGTTTGCTCCGGCGGGCGAGCGGTCGCGCGCGCCCCGTCCGAAGAGGGGGGCGGCGGGGGGCGGGGAGGGGAGGGCGCGGGAGCGGGGGGTGGGGGACCCGGAGGGGGAGGAGCAGGAGTGCGCGGCCTCCGCGCTACCTTTCTCCAAACAACGTTGCCACACGCGGAGAGCACTGAGGTTTCTGGGGCTTTGGAGGGAATCGCGAGCGAGGGGGCGGGCGGGCGGGCGGGGGGACCACACAGGTGAGCCCCCGCCCGCGCCCGCGCCCCCGCCCCCGCCCTCGCCCTGGCGGGCGCCGCGGGTCTCGCTCCCCGCACCGCGGGCTCTGCACGGCGGCTGCCCGGAATCCCACACTCTCGACCGCCGAGCCCGAGGTCTCCCCCCGGCCTCCCCCAGCCCCGGCCTCGAGGAGCTGTTGCACTTTCCCAAGCCCACAGGCGCCCCCGCCCCCGCCCCCGCGCTGCGCCCCCAGCCCATTCACTGCGCGCCCCCCCAGCCCGGGCGGGGGGGAGGCAAGGAGTCCGCAGCAGCCGCGAAGGGCGACAGCAGGAGTCGGGCCGGGGGAAGGCGAGGGAGAGGGCACTTACTTTTGGAGGCGCGGTGCTGGGCGCTGCAGACGAGAAATAAAGGCCCGGATCCGAGGCGCCTTGAACCCCGCGAATGCAGCAGTGTCAGCGCGCCAGCCCGGGCGGCGGCGGCGGCGGCGGCCGCAGGGCACGGGCACGGGGCCGGGGACGGGGACCGGGCACGGGCACGGGGACGGGGACCGGGACGGCCGCGCGTGCGGCGGGCGCTCGCGCTGCGCTCCGGCTCGGGCTCCGGCTCCGGCTCGGGCCCCGGCTCCGCGCGGCTCCGCTCCTGGCTCCCCTCTGGCTCCTGGCACCAACTCCGGGCAGTCACATGACGCCGGCGCCGCTCGCTCTGCGAGCCTCCCGGGGCTGGCGGGGTAAGTAGAGGCTGGGACCCGGGGTGGGAGGGTCAGGGAGGGGAGAGGGAGCCGCCGCGGCCGCCCGGGCTGGGCGGGTCCCCACCCACTTGGGTGGAGGCTGCCGCCGGAGGGGTCGGCCGAGTCACTCGCGCAAACACGCACCCCGCCCTGCGCCCTTCCCCCGCCGCCCCCGCCTCCCGCGCCGCCTCCGCCCCGCCCCGCCCAGTCACCCGGGGCCGGCCTCACAGACACTCATTATTCCCCGGAGCCGGGCGCCGCCCCGCCGGCCCAACCTGTCCGGCGAGGCGCGGCTCGGCCGAGGGGCTGGGCGTGCGCGGCGCGGCCCCCGCCCCGCGCCCCCGCCCCGCGCCCCCGCCCCGCGCCCCCGCCCCGGAGCCCCCGCCCCGCTGCCCCCGCCCCGCCCCGCGCCGCGCCCCGCGCCCCCCGCGCCCCGCCCGCGCGGGACCCGCCGCCGCGCCGCCGCCCCAGCCCGGGGGGAAGGAAGGGCGGCGCTGCCCGCTCCGGGCGTCACGGGGCTGCAGCCCGCTGCGCCGCTTCCAAAACACACAGCCGGGCGCGCGGGCCCGCGGGGCGGGGGGCGGGGGGCGGCGGCCGGGCCATCAATCAGCCGGCTCCGGCGGGAAGGGCGGCCCCGGGCGCGGCGGGAAGGGCCGGGCCCCGCGGCCAGCGCGGCCCCTCCCGGGCCGAGGCCGAGTGCGTGCAACTCTCTTAAAGAAAAAGCAGGGAAAGGCGCCGCCGGTGGAGGAGCGGGGACCCGGGGCGGGGACCGGCAGGCGGCGAGGACGGCAGCCCTGAAGCGGCCCCGAGTCCCCAAGGTCATCCGACGCACGGTCCGGGCGCTCCGGCCTTGTGCCCGGGGCGCGGGGCGCGGGGCGCGGAGGGGCGGCCCCGGAGGCAAACTCCGCGCCGGCCGGGCCTGCCGCGGGGGCGAGCCGGACCCGGTAGCCGCGGCATCCGCTCAGCCGGGCCTGCCTGCAAACTTGGCCAAACTTCGGAGCGTCCCTCCCCGGCGGGAGGCAGAGCTCGGGGCCAGCCGGGGGCGCGGCCGGGGACGGAGCGCGGGCGAGCTCCGTGCGGGGCGGCGGACACGCGCTCGCCGGCCCCGCCCGGCCCCCGCAGGACTCGCTGGGGCTCAGCCCCCGAGTTGCACGCTCTCTGAATCCCTCTTAAACAGTATTAATGTCATAAAGGGTGCGATAAAAAGAACAAAGGACAAATTGGCTCAATTGTTTTAGTCCTGCGTGATGTTTAAAAACGCCCCGCTTCAGCGTATGGCTTGTTATTGCTTCAAGATGTCTTAAAGGCCCTTTCGGTTCACTCTTCTCACTTTGATGCTTCACCCAGGCATGGTGCTGCTTGAAACGTAGAGGTACGTAGAGGTATGGTCTATACCGAGCCCCATCCGGGAGCTGCGCAGTATTGGAGAATTAGTACCCCGTAACCTCAAGTAGTGGAATTGCACGGTATAAAAAAGGCACATAACATAAAAGACCACGTGGAGAACACCCAGAACTGACACTGGTTCTTGTGCCATCGGGCTGGTCCCCAAGATGACTCTTTAAAGGGATGAGGATGACTCTTTAAAGGGATGAGAAGTTTATTCTATTTTTTGAAGATTTTATTTATTTATTCATGAGAGACAGAGAGAGAGAGAGAGAGAGTCAGAGGCGCAGGCAGAGGGAGAAGCAGGCTCCCTGCAGGGAGCCCTGTTGCAGGACTCCATCCCAGGGCCCCTGCATCACCACCTGAGCCAAAGGGAGATGCTCTGAGCCACCTAGATGCCCCGAGAAGTTTCTATTAATGAGTAAAGGACAGATCCTGGAAAATAAGTTGGATTCGTGTCAATTACTAATTGCAGTTCATTGATCACTGACATCAAATGTCTGATTGGATGGCTTAGCTTTGTATTAGCTGAAAGACCGTAGTATTAGTGATGACTGATGCAATCATTTTTGCATTTGGATGTGTGGCTCGCAGCACCTGCTCCAAAACTCCAGGCTTTGCTCAGAGGCCACAGTGGTGAAAACCTAAAGTACATTAACCGTGTTCTTTACCTTGTTCATGTGGGTGTGGACCCAAAGGAGAAACGTGAAATAGGTCTGAGAAAAGTGTGATCCGAGATAAGTAGGGAGTGGCTTCAATATCAAAGGTGGGGGAAGGAGGAGAAAAGTCATAAAAAAGCTTAATTAATGAACACACTGCATTCACTGCCCTGTGGAGGACCGCTGAAACACAACTTGTACAAGAATGAAGGATCAGTGAAGGAGACCAACAGCCATCTGTCCAGGTACCCAGAGCAGAAATGCCTGAGGTCATCCTTGACTCCTCCCTTCCCCTAGCAGGTCAGAGCCCTGTCCTTCACAGAATCTTGGCCCTCCTCCTTGACCACTCTCCTGGTCCAGCCCATAGCCACAGGGTCTTGTTGGTCATCCTGCTGGTAGCAGGGTTGAAGTGTGGGAAAGGGATTGGAGCAAAGGAATAAGAATATTTCCTCTAAAATACAAGCCTAAAATGTGTCAATGTCCTCATTACATTCCCTCCAGAAGAAGACCAAGAGTTTACTACCTGTGCTGACCTGGCCTCCGTCTATCTTTATAGACTCATCTCTTCCTGTTACCCCCCACCTCACTCTTCCCTGCAGCAACAATGAACTTTTTTCCCTCCAGCTCATTCTCCCCACCTGTGGCCCTTTGCATATGCTAATGTTCCTAAATGGGCTTAGTTAGCATCCTTGCCTTCTCCCCCAACTCCTCACCTCCATTCTCATTTCTGTATATTTTATCCGTCCTTTAATTATTGACTTAAGTGACGTCTTCAACAAAATGTATCTTGTCTTACCACCACCCCTCACCCCTCCTTTGGATGAGTGGAGGCACTCCTTTTTGGTGCTCTGATAACACCCATGCTTCACCTCTTGTAATTCTTTCTTATGGTAGATTATGTAACTCTCTTTCAGTGGCACTGAAATAGAAACTCTGTGAGGGCACAAACATTGTCCTTTTAAAAACAAAATGGTATCCTCGTGGCCCGGATGTTCAATGAATATGTGTAAAATGAATAAATGTCAGCAATGAATTGGGAAGAAGTCATTCAGAACTAAAGAGATGAGAGAAGAGTGGGGAGCTTCCGGGTGGCAGTGGCCACGAACTGTATGTACCTTTGAGATAGTGAAGGGGAGGGAGGAGGGAGTTCTTCCCGAATGTCTCTGAGCAGTAGAGTGAGATGGTAAAAGTGGTGCCCGGGTCTCCTTTTTATCCTTAACGTTTTAGCACAGGGACCACATACACTCAGGTGTTCAAGACATCCCGCACAAATGAAGTATCTCAAGCCTGGTCCTTGTGGTGGCAGCTTTACTCTTGTTCTTTGAGGACCGTAGGCCAGTGTGGTTTAGGTTTGGGGCAGCACGTACTGGGGGAAGGATACCTCTCCCTGGCCCCAGCCTTGTTGCTCCCAACCAGTCGTGGCAGCCCCAGTCTCTTTTGCCAGATATATGACCTAGTTCTGGCCAGCAGGACATGAAGGGAAGTGTGCTGAAGCTTGTTTTTCCTAATTAAAGGAAACTCTTGCAAGGATAAATCCCCAGACCTGCTTTGGAAGTTATGTGAGGACATGATTGTTGAAGCTGTGGCAGCCATCTTGTAATCATGAGAAGAAAGCAAGGTTTCAGAGTTCCCTACGGATAAGCTCTTTTTTTCATCATTAGTTTCCAGTTCAAATAGTACATCTTCTGGGATGACTTCCTTGACCACACAACCTAAAATATCCCTCCCTTCTCCAATCTCTGTCTAGTTGTTCTTGTTAATTTTTTGGATACCTCTTTCCCCACTGGGCTCCATGAGAGCAGGGACATTCTATCCTTCGCTTGTATTTCCCACCAAGTTCCTACAACAGTGCCTAATAAACGGAAAGTGTTCCAAACGTATTTGTTGATTAATGGCTGACAACTAAATAGTAACTATGTTGAAACTGCGTCAGAGCTCAGTGGACACAAGCCACCACAAACCTCCATTTTCCCTTCCATGGCTTGTATCATAGATAGTTCCATTTCAGGAGGTCCCTTTTGGCTATACAAGTGCATATTCTTGAGATGCCTTCTTCTGATCCCACTCTCTTCCAGAGCTTTTCCATTCCTTCCCTCAGGGAAGTTTCTCCTTTTCATTTGAGGATCCAATGTCATGAAGGCAGAAAAGTGTCATGTGCTTAAGAAATTAATGAGCCAACACAGATAACATCTACCTTAAAGGGTAACAAAACCATAGGGTTTTTTCTTTTTCTTTTTTTCCTGCTAGCTTTATTGAGATATGATTGGCTATCATATATGTATGTTCAAGGTCTACGACATGATGGTTAGACATACCTATATTACAAACTAACCGCAATAAGGTCAGTTAACATTTCCATCCCCTCACATAATTAGTATTTTGTATGTGTATGTATGTGTATGTGGTGACAACATATAAAACTACCCTCTTACCTCTCAAGTATATAATATAATATTGTTAATCATATTTATCTTGTTGTACATTGGATCCCTAGACCTTATTCATTTTTATAGCTGCAAGTTTGTGCCCTTTGACTGATATCTTCCCACTTCCCTCTTTGCCCCCCCAAACCACCATTCTATGGCCTGTTTCTATGAGTTTGGCTCTTAGATTCCACATATAAGTGAGATCACACAGTATTCGTCTTTGTCTGAATTATTTCACTTAGCATGATGACCTCAAAGTCCATCTGTGTTGTTGCAAAAGGTAGGATTTCCTTTTTCCTTTTTTTAATGAGTGGAAAATATATAGCAAGAGAGAGTAGATGTATGTACACACACACACATATACAGTGAGACAGAGTGAGAGAGAGACATTGTCTTTATCCATTTATCCATCAGTGGACACTTTGGTTGTTTCAATATCTTGGCTATGGTAAATAATGCTGCAGCGAACATGGGACTGCAGATATCTCTTTGAGATAGTGATTTCATTTCCTTCGGATACATACCTAGAAGTGAGGTTGCGGATCATACGGTAGTTCCACTGTAAACTTTTTGAGGAACTGCCATACTGTTTCCCATAGTGGTTATACCAGTTTCCATTCCCACCAACAGTGCAAAAGAGTTCCCTTTTCTTCACACCCTCACCACCCTCACCCTCTCTCCTTTCTTTTACAAAAGCCATTCTAACAAGTGTGAGGTGCTATCTCATTGTGGTTTTGATTTGCATTTCCTGATGATGAGTGCTGTTGAGCACCTTTCCATATACCTCTTGGCCATTTGGATGTCTTCTTTGGAGATGTTTATTCCTGTCAAGTCCTTTGCCCACATTTTAATCAGATGGTTGGTTGGTTGGTTGGTTTTGTAAATGAGTTATATGAGTTCCTAATACATTTTGGATATTAACCCTTCATTAGTAGGTGGTTTGCAAATAGGTTCTCCCATTGTGTAGATTGCCTTTTCATTCTGCTGATGGTTTCTTTTGCTGTGTGAAGAAGCTTTCTAGTTTGATGTAGCCCCATTTGATGACTTTTGCTTTTGTTGCTTGTGCTATTGGTGTCATATCAAAAAACTGTTGCCAAGACCAGGGTCAAGGAGGTTTTCTCCCATGTTTTTTTTTCTAGTCATTTAACAGTTTTTGGTCTTATGTTTAAGTTTTTAATCCATTTTGAGTTAATTTTTGTGAGTGGTGTTAAAATAGGGGTCCAATTCCATTCTTTTGCATGTGAATATCCAGTTTTCTTAATATTGTTTTTATTCAAGAGATTATCTTTTCCCCACTCAGTACTCTTAGTTTTTTTGTCAAATATTAGTTGACCGTATATGTGTGGATTTATTTCTGGGCTCTTAATTCTGTTCTATTGCTCTATGTGTCTCTTTTTATGCCAAAACCATACTATTTTGTTTGTTATAACTTTGTAATATAGTTTGAACTCAGGAATTCTGATGCCTCCAGCTTTTTCTTTCTCAGAATTGCAAAGCCATATGTTTTGAGATAAAATTAGAAACACTAGACTAAGGGTTGTCTATCTCAAAAGCATAACAAAGAGTCCAGTGATTCTCTTTGGCTTTTCTACAAGTTCTACCAATATTACCCATCGATCCATCAATCTGTCCATTCATTCAATTAAAGTTTGCCAGGAAGTACTGAGGTAGAGGTAGGTGACCAAGAGTTATAATAATAAATATGAAACCAAATGTATGATCTCCCTCCCCCATCCCACCCCTCTAGGAGCTCTCAACATTTCCAATACAGGTGGGCAATGAAAACAGTTCTGGATTATGTTTGGCAAGACAATGCAATTGAAGGACAGTGGTGCAAAAATAATTGAAATTGTTGGATCTTGGAATCTAAGTTGAAGAGCTAAAATAGAAGGAGGCTCTAAAGAGATAGCCAAAGGATCAGTGACCAGGACATTTCAAGTAGGTTGTAGAGAGGGCATATTGGGAATAACATAATGAACGACCTGAAAGGTTAGGAGATGAGCAGTCAGAAAGTGGGGACATGTGGCCTTAACATTTCAAGGTGTCACAGTGCCAGAGATGACAAGGCTCAGGGTGTACCTGTGGGAGTGGGAGACTAGAGGAGGTGGTGAGACCAACGGAAAAAGTGACTAGGGTACTGCGCAGGTTCCTGGAGCCTAAAATTATTCAAATTGTAGCTGGACTCAGGGTCAAGAGCAAGACCTAGGCCCTCAGGCCACATCTTCAGTCCATGAGAAGAAGACTTCAAGAAACTGGTGAACGATAGCAACCAGTAGAGATACAGCCTCCTTTTCTATGGTTAAATTTGCTTTCCTTGCATCATGATTATTTGAGTTAAAAATAACCATTCAATATGGGGTTGCTTATTGGTGATTTTACTAACATAAATATGTCAGTAGCTTTATTTTCTACTTTTTATTGCAAATGTATTATTTCTGCTTCATTGAGAGTTCAAAACCCCCTTTGGGTGGGGGGACTTGTCAAGGATCGTAAATATTATTATATCATTTCAAAGGGAATATATTATTATATTATTTTAAAGGGAAATAAATGTAATTTCCAAATCAATGACCTACGCATATAAAGATGTAAATTGTAACTAATTTCTAAGTTGGGGGCTATCTAGATTTCCTCTGTGCTGGGAAGCAGAGGTAGTAAAGAATAAGGGAGCCCACAAAATGAGATAAACTACTTGCCATCTTTCAGCTGGTTTTGGAATAAGCCTGGCTCTTTATGTTTCCAGCCCTCACCTCTCTTGGAAAAATTATCAGCATTTAAGTCTTGGATTTAAGTTAGTTGAGTAAGTTCTGGTTGAACATTTACCGTAAGTCTGGGGTGGGTACAGGAGTAATGAAGCAAGCAAAGAGAGGGTGTGTGAATTATGTTCTAGGGAAGTGGCCTTGCCACCTTTCTTCTGCTCATTCCAAGTATGCTGGATGCCTGTACTCCAAACCCCAAAGACTAAAGTGCCCAAGACTTCAGCATTTAGTTCCTTAGCCTCTCAAGCCGGCAAGCCAGTAGTCAGTCCACACTTACGAATGCTTTAGAAGTTTTGCTAACACATTGCAAGAAACAGTAAGCAGGTGGTAGGATCATATGAACAGTAGAGTTCTTTATTACCCTTGTAATTCAAAAAGATTTGCTAACTGGAGACAACATTAAAATGATATTTTATTTTAATCAAATCGTATCAAAGTGATAGGAGTAGGGTGATTTTTTTTTCTCTGCCTTTGAATACTTTTTTGTTCTTTTCTTTAATGAGCATATATTACTTTTGTGAGGGGAAAAATGTGCTTTTAAAAGTAGCCAAGAAAGAAACATGCACGTTGTGTATGATTACGTGTGAGCCCTCAAGCACAATTTTGCTGGAGGGGTCCTTGAAGGCACCCTGACCTCAGAGGTGTGGTTGTTGCTTGCGAATTTTGAAGCCCGGTGGGCTAAGAAGGCACAGGCTCTAGGAGGTAAGGGGCCTGCGAGAGGGTGAACATCTCCTTTCATCGCCTCTAGCTTTTTAACTGCTGCCTGAATAGCTGGACCTGTGCAGGTTCTTGGAACTGGAATTCTTCCTCAGAATAATGTGTATTTACTTTAAAAACCACTCCAAAGAGTAAATGCTAAAAAACAAAAATAGAAAACCCAGCAAATTGGACTGAGTAGAGCCCAAGTTCCCATTTCTCAAAAGATAGAAACATACTTCCTGGAGCCCAAGGTCCACTCACCCTCTCCCCCTGGTCTTTCGCCAGGATCTGTTGATTCAGCAGGGGAAATGGGAGTTGTCAGCAGTTGTGCTGGACGAGAACATGTGCGAGGCTACCTTCAGGTCCCCAAAGCACCATTAATCCAGGGGAGACTGCATCTTCTCAGCTATTGGGGTTCTAGCTTCTCTGGGATTTCTTTCAAAGCTACGTTTGTTTGTCTGTTATTGTTCTTAGGGTTTTCTGGGTAACTATAAGCAACAGACTTTGTTAGTTCCTCTTGAGATTGGCCACTACTCCCCACCCTTATTTCTCACCTCCCAGCATCCTGTTTGTCTCCCTGACTCTGTCCCCCGCCCCATCCCCACCCCCGCTCAGCTTTTAGCCATGTTTTTCTCCCCTCACTTAGTTAATTTTAAATTTCTGTTTTTATAAGTGTTCTCAACACCAAAAGAGGCATGCCACATACTCACTTTTTATTCGCTGCTTTATGATTTCTTCTCCTGTGGATACCTTTAAAATACAAGTCATGCATGTTCCAATGTGTGTCTCCCCCTACCTTACCGGAGGACACTGTATTTCCAGAAAATTGGAAAGAGTAGAGAGGATTAAAGGAAACATGGGAAACTTTGAATTTATGGATGGGATCTTTTTTGGTGAGCTTTGCCTATTTAGAATTAGTCTGTTATGATAAGAACAACAACAACAAAAATCTACAATGTGTACTGTGTTTATAGTCACATTGGTACAATCTTTAGCTTATTGAATTTTATTTTATTTGTTTAAAAGATTTTATTTATTTATTCATGAGAGACACACAGAGAGAGGCAGAGACAGGCAGAGGGAGAAGCAGGCTCCATGCAGGGAGCCCGATGTGGGACTCGATCCCGGGACTCCAGGATCACGCCCTAAGCCAAAGGCAGACGCTCAACCACTGAGCCACCCAGGCGTCCCATAATAAATTTAATAGCTTATTAAATTTAAAGGACATTTCAACCTGTCCATGATTTTATATGAACTATTTAGACTTATATTTCCATTTTGCTCAGTATTGTTGCAAATGGCTCTCTAGCTATGAAACACTATGGAATCCAGCATCTCTTAATTCTTGCAGGTTTAGAGAAACACAAAAAAAATTTTTTTAGAATACCACCATAAAAAAGTCACCAGTACCACAAATATATAGTTCTGCCTAGTAATAGCATCTTCACAAAAGAGAAACTTCATTTTCTTAAAAAAGGAGGAAAACACTTTTGAACTCATTGAATACAACTCTTGCTACACAATAATTTATCTAATCAGTTTCTTTTTCCATATTGAAGTCAAGAAAAATAGAGACTCAAAAGAAGATATGGATGATGGCATATTCCTATTCTCCTTTTTCTGAATACTTTGTAGTGTCAGAAAAGTTAAGATTCACCCCAGATGCACACAAATTTCTCTCCTTCCCATGTTTGCTTATTTGGCAAATTTCTCAAATACAATTTGCTTTCTTTTTTCTTTCACTTAGTGCTGAGAAGACCAGTGCATCTTAAAGAAGATCCCAAGAAGATTCAGGAGGAGGCAGGAAAGGTCTCCATGAGGATTTATTACCATGTCCCAGGAGAGATGATTTAGGTAGAATCTTATTTATTTTGCTTCCCCTGTGTCCTCTTCCCCTTCAGATATCTCAAGATGTTCCCTGTTCTGGTGACTTTGAAAGTACTTTGCCAAAAATTCAGTCTTCGGGACTTGGTTTTGATTAGATGGTAGTGCTAGCAAATGAGTAGCGCCATTTGGACGAGAACATTTGGCACATTTCTGAAAGTATTTTTCTTTACTCTCTTCTGTACTTCAAGCAACACTTAGAGCCTTACAAAAAAAAAAAAAAGAAAGAAAGAAAGAAAGAAAGAAAGAAAGAAAGAAAAGAAAAGAAAAGAAAAGAAAAGAAAAGAAAAGAAAAGAAAAGAAAAGAAAAGAAAAGAAAAGAAAAGGAAAGGAAAGGAAAAAGCCCAGGTAATTTAATCTAGACCATTTGGTACAGATGACCTGACGAAGATGCATTATCTAATTCAGACACAGTGATTGCTATGTCTGATGCCCTCCTAATAACACTGTTGATTATGTTGTTTTAAGTCTAGATAACAGCCTTCCTGTTGCATAGTCTCTAAAAACTAGAGAAGGAAAGCACAGTTTGTTTACCTTATTTTAAAGAAAATATTTCTTGTATTACTGTTTTTTTAAATGAGTATAATTCAGATTTTCCTTTTGAATCCAAGAAAGAAACATTACAAAAAAAGTTTTAAAAATTGTTTTTATCCTCAAGAATTCTCCCTCTTCAGCTTCCCTGTGAAATTTATGTTTCTAGATAGCTTGAACTCCAGTAAGTTGTTTGTAAGCTAATTAGGGTAGGGGATTTATCTTTTTACAGCTCCTGTTACAACTCTTTATATTTAACAGACAGTTGTATATTATTCCAACAATGAATTGCCTTGACCATATAAATAATGTGTTTCTCATTGGAACTTATTTATCTACATAAGAATGCCAATACTCTGATTTATAGAGTATTGATTTGCATTTTTATATTTTATACCTCATTCATATTATTTTGCTTTAGTATCTCTGAATTGTATTCCTGAAAATGCAAGCTTTGCTCAAGATAGTGTTTGTTATTAGAGCCTAATTTTTCAGGGAAAAAATTATAATTAAATATTATATTTAAAATATTGTAATTAAAAGTTCCATTCAAATATATCCTCTTTATATCACATAAAAATGGAAAGAAAATTAGACTGGGGGGTTAAATAAGAAATGTCCACAAAAATAGTCAAAGATGATGACATCCGTGCTTATGTGTAACGTTAGGTCCCTCCTTCTCCAGTTATCTTTATTTATCATTATTGCTTGGATCCAATTCAATGAAAAGAAACATAGTAAGATTTTTATTTTTTATTTTTTTATTTTTTTATTTTTTTAAAGATTTTATTTATTTATTCATGATAGTCACAGAGGAGAGAGAGAGAGAGGCAGAGACACAGGCAGAGGGAGAAGCAGGCTCCATGCACCGGGAGCCCGATGTGGGATTCGATCCCGGGTCTCCAGGATCGCGCCCTGGGCCAAAGGCAGGCGCCAAACCGCTGCGCCACCCAGGGATCCCAGTAAGATTTTTAAAGGTCATTTGAAGATGGGATCACATGGCCAGAAAGCAATGTGAGGAATATCACACTCATTTTTCCTAAAGGCTTTGCCTTGGAGCAAGAAAAAAGGCTTCCTTACACTGACTGGCTCATGTTTCGTATCAGGGGAATCCAAAAAAATCACTGACTGTAAACAATGACAACAACAACACAAAAAGTAATTAATTTTGTACAGTATTTCTTTTCCGTGTGGTTGGACATACTCTAGCTGTTTGCTGAGCCCACAGAGGCAGGGATCAAAAGAATTTCCGCATCCTGCTGCTGATTTGGTTATCTGAGGTAAGTGGCTATTCGATCAGAAAAACTCCCAGAGGAAAGAAGAGTAAGAATCCTTGGAAAAGAAACTCCTAGCATTATTTAAATAGGCATTATTCAAAAATAGGACATGGTGGATATTTATTACCCTGATGGGCAATGGTGATGCTATACTCTTTGGGGGCCATGGCACCATACTAATGACATCATTACTATTCTCTATTTCCCACTTGTGGGAGGATTTATACCCAAGTTGTCAAAAGAGATTTAGATTTGTCAGTGCCTTCCCTGGCTCTTCATACTGTCAGGGCTGTGGCTGGGCACAAATGCTCATTTGCTGTTTTCCAGTGATTTAATTAAAAATCTATTTATAATATGTGCTGGACCCCTACTTAGATAGGGGTAGGATTAAGTACTTTTCAAGGTTCCTGTCCTCAGAGACCTTAGCCCGAAATGGAAACCAGACACATATCTTCACACAAAGATAACTAATGGTATGGGAAGTAAAGGATCTATTTTTTGAAAGGTAGTCCAAAATGAGCGTGGTATCACTTTGGCTTCAGAAGGTCAGGAAAGACTTCCTGTGAGGGCAGCTGAGCCTAGAAGGATGATGCACCCAGAAGTGATGCACAGGCCACTCTGGTTCCAGCAAGGGGGTCCTGTGGACTCAGAGAACAGGTTGGAAAGATCAGTGAGAGGCACATGGGACAGTGCTTAAATTTAGGCCAAGGAAGAGAGATGTCAAACAATTAACACTTTACCAAAGTTGGATTTTCCAAGACCTGTGTGAAAATCATGACATTTTGCCCTTTTCTTTCCTTCTTTCTTTCTTTTTTTTTTTTTTTTAAGAGATTTTATTTATTTATTCATGAGAGACACACACACACACAGAGGCACAGACACCGGCAGAGGGAGAAGCAGGCTCCATGCAGGGAGCCTGACGTGGGACTCGATCCTGGATCTCCAGGATCACGCCCTGGGCTGAAAGTGGCGCTAAACCGCTGAGCCACCAGGGATCCCCAACGGCTGAGCCACACCCGGAGATCCCCCATTTTGCCCTTTTCAATTCAGGTATTTGCCAAGTGCAATTTAATATTTAAAGTTTTACACGCTTACATAAATACATTTACATAACTTGTTTTACCTCAGATAATATCCTGATTTGGTATTTGGAAAATAAAATAATTTATTCTGTCTTAAAATATTTGCTGAATATCTTGTGCCAGGTACAAGAATTGAATAGTTATGTACTATTTCAATAATTGTTTATTAGGGGGGCACTCAGGGTACAATATAGAACAAAAAGAAAAGTCTCTGCCCTCACAGAGCTTGTATTCTAGTGGTATATTAGTTTGCTAGGACTGCCACAGACTGTCTTAAACAACAGAAGTTTATTTTCTCACAGATGTGAAGACTAGAAATCTGAGATCAAGGCTCTGCCAAACTGGTTCCTTGTTAGGACCGCGAGGGAAGGATCTGTTCCGGGGCCTGTCTCCTTGGTTGGTGGATGTCCGTCTCTCCTTGTGCCTTCACGTTATCTTCTCTCTACACTTGTAGGCATTCCAGATTTCCTCTTATAATAATATCGGTCATGCTGGATTGGGGCCCATCCTCATTCTAACTTCATTACTTTGTAAAGACCCTATCTGAACCTATAGTCCCATTCTGAGGTACTAGGGGGTTAGGATTTGAACAGATGCATCTTGGGAAGGACACAATTCAGCCCATAACAAGTGGACATTGATGACAGAGCAATGAATGAAGTCTAGAACTGGGGTGGTCCTGGTTGCTGTGTGTCAGGCACTGTACCAGGTATGGTCACGTGCCTCACTGCACTGAATGCTGTAACCAGCCATGAGGTAAGTATTGTTATCCAGACTTTACAATGAGGAAAATGAGGGGGTTTGCTTTAGTGGCACTGTGCTTAATGTTTTCATTAGTCAAAGCCTTGGAAATGAAAATTAAGCCATGGCTGAATGTGTAGGGTATATATTTGTGGCTAATTCAGATTCAGAAGCAATTTCTGAATGTAAAGAGGGAAGGTCTTTTTTTTCTTTTTACATTAGATTCTAAGAAAAAAGCCCAAGATAAAAGTAATATTTGATAATTAAGTATCTTTTTTTCCTCTGTAAACAATCCAATATATTATTTTATGAATTAACACTATTATACATAATAACACATTATTATATATAACCATAACTATTTATAGTAAATATACAACTATCTATTAAGTAAATCCTACATTTTTTATAGCAATGATCACTTCCTTTGGATTTGTTAGGTTTAAATAAGGTTCCAGGTCACTTCTGGAACTTTTTGATTCATCTTCAGACCAGAAGCTTGCCTCAGCACTGCTCCTATGGAAAGAATTCTCATATTACCTGTTTTGCCTGTTTCAATCATGATGTTCCTCTGGTGGACAGATTCAGATTCAGCAAACTTTTATGTCATGTGGCAGGCAATTTCACAGTAATCCATGCATTTCATAAATATGGAAAACCAAAGGATAATATGGTGCATTTATGAGCATCAATTTTTTTCAATTATTTTATGGGAAAAAAGTATTTAACTTTTTTTTTTTACTTAAGGTAACCAGTAAATAATTTAAAACATAATTTAAATATCGAAACAATACAGGTATATATTATAGTGTAAAATGCAACATTTGCATGAACTTTCCAGATGAAACTTATTTCAAAGAAGTTGCTTTTGTTTTAAGTTGTGCCTTTGTTCAACAGAGATGCGAACCTGCCCTTCTCCTTCAGAGGCCTGGGATTGGGGGGCGAGGGGGTGTCTGGAAAGAAAACCTTTGCAAAGTTCTGAAATTTTCTTCATTCAGTCTTCGTAAGAACCATGTGAGGTATATTATGCTCATTTAAGAGATCAGAAAACAGAAGTTTGGATAAATTATCTTGCCCTAGTTAACACGGCGAGTAAATAGCAGAGGCAGATGTTAAATTCAGACTTTCTGACTCTAATTCCGGGGCATTTTATATTGCACTACACCCACTCATTGGATGAATAGGCTTCAGTCTTCCCGAGGCCACATAGACCTCACAGTTCTGCATGTCCCCATGGTCCAACCTCATTGACTCATGGATTCATGCACTTATTTGTGCATTTAATAAATAAATAAATAAATCAGTAACTTTTGAGAGCTTACTATGTACCAGGCTTTATGCTGGGTCCTGAGGACACAATGGTTAGCAACAAAGGCATAACATAATTTTTTCCCTCATGGGGCCTACAGAGTCGTGGAAACACAGATGTTACACAAATACCATAAGACACTTGTTTATAAACTTGATTGGTATTATAGAGGGAAAACATAGGGTGCCATGAGAGGGAAAAAAACCAGATGTGTTAATTTAGTGATCAGAGAAGACTTCTTTAAGGAAATGAGTGACCTTTGATCTGAGGTTTTGAGCACAAGTTAGCTAGAAGAAAACTTATTTGCATGTAAAGTAGTTATAAATTGCCATCCTACAAAACCCATCACTAGAATTCCCTCTATCATCATTAGATTCCTTCTTTGTCCACAGCAAGATCAAATTCTTGCCCTCGACCATCACATTTATTCTTTTCTATTATATCTATCCATCCACCCATTCATCATGGAGCATCAGCTATGAGCCTGGCACTATTGTGCCCTGAATCCTTTTCTTTTTCATCTTCACTCTCTTCTTTTTTCTCCTTTGACTGCTTTAACCTTCTGATTCTTTTTCTAAGCTTTATTTATTTATTTGAGGGGGGGTGGGGCAAAGGGAGAGGGAGAGAGAATCTCAAGTGGACTCCCCATTGAGCCCATAGCTGGAAGCAGGGCTCAATCTCATGACCCCAGATCATGACCTGAACCAAAATCAAGAGTTGGATGCTTAACAGAGTGAACCACCCAGGCACCCCTAACTTTCTCATTCTTGAAGCTATTTTTGATTCACATATTCATTGTTATGCCTTTCCCAGACCAGTCACTTCCCTTCCCTTGGGCTAAGCTATCATTTCTCATCCTGTTTTCAACAAATGCATTCTTTCATCACATTTTTCTGAAATTTTTATATTCAAGTGTAAGAAAATTAATTAGGTTTCATTTGTTTGTTTATTTTGTCAACTACTTGGTGTTTCCATCCCTTAACACAGAAATACCACTAATATAAAAAAATGAACATTTTTGGAATCTCTTTCTTTCCCTTCTTCTCTCCCTCCCTACCTTTATCTATCATCTGTCTATATTTGGGATAATTTCTTCCCTTTAACTATAAACTCCTAGAGATGAATAGATCTTAATATAGCATCTGGAGCTAATAGTAATCACTTCTTAAACTTTTCATATGCTTTTAAGAGGCAAGGCACATACTTTATAGGCCTGCTAATATGTTTGATGTACCTCTGATATAAATCACAAACGAATTCAGAAATGCACAGCCCAGGATTAGCCTGCTTTCAGCTTCTTCTATAAAGTCATTTCTGTCTTTTCTGTCAAAACCAGGACATAAAAAAATCCAAGTCAGCAATAATATAGTGTATCATCAACTATTTAGGCAAACATACACTTACCTCTCTATCTCCACACAAGTCAGTCAAATCCAACAAACCTTCTTTGGGAAGTCTGAAGACTCAGAGTGCACTATCTAGAAAGTTCCACCTATCAAAAGATAAGTATAGGGGATTTCTCTTTCAAGGCACGATGGAGTAACAAGGACCAGACTTAAATGCCCACCATAAATAATTAGAAAGCTGGATAAAATATGAAACAATGGTTTTCAGACATTGGACAATAGTCTGCCTAGGACTATGATTACTGAAAGAAGAGAAACAAACAAGTGAGCTCGGTAATTCCCCTGGCTTTCTGCCTGAAAGTAATTTCTAGACTGTGGACTCAGGAAAGAGGGACCCAAACAGATTCTGGCAGCCTTATTGAGTTGGTAAGATGGAGGCTAGAGTTTGAGGAGGCTGAGATGGCTAAAAGTAGTGGGAAAATTCTGGGAAGGAGGGGGCTATATGAAAAAATTGCTCCAGAAATATGTATAGGAATCCCTTGAGTCTTGTCCTGAATACCAGGACACAATTATATAGAATGACATTGACATTCCACAAGTTTGGACAGAAAAGACACTCCACAAAGTTGTAAGCTAAATAAATCTCAGGGCACACATGAACTGGGAGAACATTTGGTTAGCCAAAGGGGAGAGTCCTTGTTCATTCTTAGAACATTCAGTGGAGTCTCTAAAGTATCATATGTTAGTAATACGTCTGAACTATCCTTTGAGTGAGATCCTCTGGGCCAATGGTTGGAAATTTTTCTTAAATTTACAAATCATAATTATTTTTGGCTTGTGGGTCATATGGTCTTCACCACGACTAGTCAGTTCTGCCATTGTAGTGTGAAAGCAGCCGTAGAAAATACATAAGTGAATGGGTATGGCTGTGTTTCAATAAAACTTTATTAACAGGGATCCCTGGGTGGCACAGTGGTTTGGTGCCTGCCTTTGGCCCAGGGCGCAACCCTGGAGACCTGGGATCAAATCCCACGTTGGGCTCCTGGTGCATGGAGCCTGCTTCTCCCTCTGCCTGTGTCTCTGCCTCTCTGTCTCTCTCCCTGTGTGACTATCATAAATAAATAAAAATTAAAAAAAAAACTTTATTAACAAAAACCAAGTGGTCAGCCTGTGAGCTGTAGTTTGTTGACCTCTGCTCTAGACCAGCACTGTCCAATAGAAATATAATGCAAGCCACATATGTAGTTTTAAATGTCTGGTAACCACAGTAAAAAGGAAAAAGGAGTAGGCAAAATTAGTAACATACTTTATTTAACCCTACATATCCAAAATATTATCAATTTGACATGTAATCAGTATTAAATTGTTAATGAGGAAGTTTGTGTTCTTTTTCTCACACTAAGTCTTCAAAAATCTGTTGTGTTTTTATACTTATAGCACATCTTAATTCAGATTAGTCACATTTTAATAGCCACATATAGCTAGTGACTAACTACCATAGTGGATAGCACAGGTCTCACCGGTCTCTAGTAAAGCTTAAAAACAGATTTTGAAGGAATCAACCTGATGGGACAATGAACTTCACTGCCTGCCAAAACAAAGCCCAATGCTCTTGAAAGGAGGACAACAAAATACAGACACTTAATAATGGAACAATAGCAACGTCACCAGCAAGTAAAAAATAAATAAATAAATAAATAAATAAATAAATAAATAAATAAATAAATAACTAACTCGACATGCTTAAAGGCAAGAAAAAAATACAAGAAGAAGAATAAGTTAAGAGAAACAGACCTAGAAATGACAAAATAATGGAATTAGCAGACACAATGTTAAGACAGATTTTATTATGTATAATTATTTAAAGGAAAACAAAACAATAATCAGAAGAAAAATAAAGGATATAAAAAAGAACCAACTCAGACTTCTAGAGATAAAAAAAAAAAACCCTGCAATATCTGAACTAAAGATTTCAGTGGATAAGATTAATATCGTATTACGTACTGCAGAAGAAAACATTAGTGAACCTGTGAGCATAGCAATTAAATTAATCCAAGATGAACCACACAGAGAAAAAAGACTGAAAAAAAAATTGGTTGATAAGGGGCTTAGGAGCACCGATGGTCCATCCGTTGAGTGTCTGACTCTTGGTTTCAGCTCAGGTCATGATCCTCAGAGTCATGAGATTGAACCCCAGTCCCACTCTGCACTCAGCAAGCTCTCCCTCTCTCTGTGCCCTTCCCCTGCTCACATGTGCACATGCTCTCTCTCTCTAAAATAAATAAATCTTAAAAACAAAGTAGAACAAAAACAAACAAAAAAAAAAACCCAAAGGTGAAATAAAAACATTATCAGACAAACAAAACTTGAGGAACTTTGTTGCCAGCATATCTATACTAAAAGAAATGTTAAACAAAATTATTCAGGCAAAAGCAAAAATGACAGCAAATAGCAACTTGGAATACCAGAAATGATAAGTATGTGGACAAATAGAAAAGATTTGTCTCATCATTTTAAATTTTCTTTAAAAGTTAATCGACTATATAAAACAAAAAGAATAACAATGTATTTTTAAGATTTATCGAATGCATAGAAGCAATATATATGACAATAGCTTGAAGGACAGAATGAAGCAGTGGAAATCTATAGGGTTAAGGATTTTATGTTATACATGAAGTGGTATAATACTATTTGAGTGTAAATTATGAGTTAAGATAGGTATTATGAAGTGTTGAGGAATCACTAAAATAAAAAATAAATTAAAATATATCTCACCAATAGATAAAATGGAAAACTAAGCAGTACCAATTAACTCAAAAGAAGCAGGAAAAGAAGAAAAAATAACAAAAAGAGATGAGACAAAATGAAAACTAATAATAAATTGTAGAGTTAAACTCAACCATATTGATAATTATATTAGATGTAAATGATCTAAAGACTCCAGTTGGAGTCAAAGATTGCCAGACAAGATAAAAAAGTAAAATTCTCTTATATGCTGTGTAGGAGCAAACCACTTTAAATATATAGGCAGGATAAATTAAAACTAAAAGGAGGGAAAAAATATAATTTATGCAAACATAAATTATAAGAAAACCGGAGTGGCTATATTAATATCAGATAAAGCATACACCATAAAAAGGAATATACTAGGAATAATGATAAAGAATTCAATTTATTGGGGAGACATGACAATCCTAAATGTAATAGAGCTTCAAAATACATGAAGCAAAACTTGACAGAATGAGTCAGGATTCTGGGAATCACTTAAATTCTCTGAAGTGAATTAGTTGTATGGAATTGGGGAAATCATTTAATCTATGAGCGAAAGTTTCCTCCCTTGTAAAATAAAAATAATCACACATATATCATGAGTATTTTGTGAGGGTTAGATAAAAGTATATGTGAAATTAAAAGAACAAACCCAACCTGACAGAACTGAAAGGAAATTTTAAAATCTGCAGTTACAGTTGGAGTATTCAACACTTCTCACTTACAATCAATAAAGAAAGAAGACAAAATCAGCAAGGAATGTTGAAGACTTGAATGATACCATCAATCAACTGTACCTAATGGGTATTCATAGAATAACCAACAATAGCAAAATATACATTTTTTAAAAGTTCACCTAGAACGTCAATCAAGAAAGGCCATATGCTGGTCATAAACAAGTTCTAACAAATGTAAAAGTATTGAAATCATACGGTTTGTCATCTGACCATAGTGAAGTTAAATTAGAAATCAATAACAGCTATTTGGGAAACTTCCAAATATTTAGGAATTATATAACACATTTCTAAACAACACATGAGCCAAGGAAGAAATCATAAGGGAATTTAAAAAATATTTTGAACTGAATGAAAATGAAAACACAAATCAAAATTTACGAGGTGCAGTTAAAACAATGTCTTAAAGGCAATGTATAGCATTAAATTTTAATATTAGAAAGCCAGAAAGATCTAAAATCAATGACTTCATATTCTACCTTAAAAAGCAAGAAAAGAATGAATTAAATCTAAAAATAATAGAAGGGAGAAAATAACAAAGAAAAGTAGAAATCAGTGACACAAAACAGAAGTAATAGAGAAAATAATTGAAACCAAAAGGTAGTTGGAAAATTTCAACAAAATTTATAAACCCCTAGCTAGATGCATTAAGAGAAAAAAGAGAGAAGACACAAATAATATCAGTGACACACTACTGATACTACCATTACAAGGATAATAAATGAATATTATGAATATTTTGTTGTCAATAAATGCAACAACTTAGATAAATGGGGCTAATTACTTAGAAGATACGAATTTGCCAAATATGACTAAAGAAGTAGAAACCCTGAATAAGCCCTATATCTCGTAAATAAATTAAATATGTAAATTTAAAAATTTCCCACAAAGAGAACTTTAGGTCCAGATTTCACTTGTGAATTCTATCAAATATTTAAGAAACATATCAACGTTTCAGAAACTCTTTCAGGAAATGGGAGGATAGAATACTTTCCAATTCATTTCATGAGGCCATGTTACAAGAGAGAAAAAAAGAGAAATAATGTGAGACCAATATGACCCATGAACGTAGACACAGAAATCCTTAGCCAAATACTAGCAAATCAAGTCTAGCAATCTCTAAAAGAAACAGTATATCATGGTGGCAGGTTATTTCAGAAATGTCAGAAAATCTAGAAGAAGGCCTTTGAAGGTGGGGGTGTATGCCAATGGGAAGTAAAAAGTAAAAAGGGAGCATTATTAGCTTCAATAGTCTTGATTTTTATCCTTATAGCAGCTGATATTTCTGATCATTTACCACATTCCAGGAAGCATGTTCAGAGCTATATGTGGATTCTCTTGTTTAATCTGTACGAGAATTCTATGAGGGAGGTACTATTGTAGCATTTTATAAATGAGTAAACTGAAGCAGAGAGAAACAACCTATCCACAGTCCCATAGCTATTAAGATCTAGACCTGTATTATCTGTCTCCAGGTCCTGCATTCTTTGCTAATGCACCACTCTACAAAGAACTGCTTATTTTCTGTGCTTTTGCCTATAAGGCTTATTTCATCACTCCTAAACATTTATTCACTTTTTCAGTCCATGATTAAGAACTTTCATCTGAGTCAAAATATTAAGTAGTTCCAAATGCAAAATACTTCTAAAAGTATGTGTATTAAATTATAAAACTTACAATACTAGCATGGAAAATGTACTCTATCATTCCCTCCTAAATTTTTATGTGGTTACACATGTTGTGGTCTGCAAGAAGTGGGAAAAAAACAAAAACAAAAACATCCCCAACTTTCCCTTTCCTATGTGTAGAACAAAATTCCTTTTATTTTTTACCCCCCAACCCCCCCCCCCCCCCCCCCCCGCCTGTGTTGACCTAGAATTCAACGCTGGCATTAAGACTTGATGGCATATGAACTTTGGCAGGGTATTTGAGCCCTGGGAGCTTTAGTTCTCAGTTTTGCAAAATGAAATGGTTCTGCCTCTGACGACGCATGATCCTGTGAGGATGAGGAAGGTATCAAGGTGAACTTCAGTATTCTTCTCTTCCTTCTGCTTCTCCCTCACCTTCTCTCGTTTGTGATGCGTCTTTAGAGTCTCAGAGGTTCGAACCTCTCCAGAAAAGGCTTTTTGGATCTTTTTTGATCAGCGTCCACAGTAATCATAAACCAGTAGGACCATTATACATACATATGTATAGTGAAAGTGATCACCTAATTTATTGTAAAAATTAGGAAAACTATTGCTTTTGAAAATAATAACTCTGCTGATCCACCAAGAATAAACTGGGCCTGTCCTGGGGAAACAGCCACATGTGATAAAACCTTGATGCATTCTTTTTTTTTTTTTTTTTAATCTATTCTAGTTAATGGTAAAGATGCTTTCCAGGATCTATTAAATCAATTTTGTGACCCACTAATGAAACCCTATGCAAGTATTTTAATTCCTTCTAAAGAATGTCTTGTCTGGCCATTACAACATTCCTGGGATCCAGAAGTGTGAAGATAAGCATACACAAGTATGAAGTTTTGGAGAACTGAAGAGGTTCTAATTCCCATAGGTACACTTATTCTGTTTCTCTTCATTCATTCATTCATTCATTCATTCATTATCTATTCTTTTATTCACTCCTTCATCAAATACTTTGAGCATTTCCTATTTTATCACAGGCTGGAAATGATCAAATCCTGGATGCTGGGACCTGGTCCCTGCCCTTGAGGAATTCCTGTGTTCTGGTGGCCAGAGGCACCTGAAGATAGATTGTTTCAGGACAGGGAGATGAGTGATAAAGTACAGAGATGAAAGATCACAGGAACCTGGAAGAAATATCCACCAAGTTTGCAAAAGAAATAGGGAGGGTTCTATGGAAAAGACTAACACTGAAGTGTATGAAGTTCTTGAGGAAGATGTCGAAGTATCAGGGCACCAGAGGAGCTACTGCAAACCAGCCTCCAGGCTGCACCATGTGGCTCTCTCACAAGGAGGATGCAGTTCGGGAGCTGATGTGCAGCCCCATCTGCTTCCTTGGTGTTTCCCAAATTTATTTTAAACTTCTTGAGAGTACTCACACCCTCTCTATTTTGGTCTCCCCAACCTAACTGTCCTATCCATCTTACCCTGCTTGAATTTTCTCACAGCACCTTATAGTTTCTAAATATGCTGTATCATTTACTTATCTGGTATGTGTTACCACCTGCTTGGTCCTCCTATAATGTAAGCTAAAGGCAGGATTCATTTATTTTGTTCACTGTGGTGTCCCCTGCCCCCTCCCCCCCCCCCCCCCCCAGCTCCTGGAAAAGTGCTTAGTCCATTCACAGTAAGTTCCTGGTAAATAATGGGAATGACTTGAAAGAGCAAATTTCTGTATCCAGACATAATTTGTAAGTGCTCATACCTGAAAGAAAATGTAGAGGAAAATATAAGCCTACGAGGCACCATTTCTAATCACATCCTTTTCCTTCCTCCCTCCAACAGTGTGTATTGATCACTTGCTCCCCTCCAGCCCTGTTTTGAGCACTTGGATTTCAGAGAACAAAACAGATCCTCTTTTCTATCTTCGTAGTGCTGACCTGCCAGCGTGGAAGAGACATGAAATGAGCTATGTGATTGCAAATCTGGGATAACTTCTAAGGAAAAAAAAGTACAAGATGCTTTGAAAGCTTGAAATCATAGCACATGACTTGGGCTGGGAGGTCAGGGAAGTGATTTTTAAGCTGTGTAGAAGTGAACTCAGTGAAAGAGGGGTGGGAGAAGGAGCATTCAAGTAGAAGAAACAGAGTTGCAAAGGTCGCTGAGTGGGAGAGAGAATACCTGAGTGTCTGGTGTGGCTGAGCCAGTGGGGAGGAGAAGCTTAGCTGAACAGAAGAGGTGGGCGGGGTCTGGCCAGGTAGCTCTAGGTGAGCACAGGTGTTAAGGGGTTGGACCTTTAGCCCAAGAGCAAAGGGGAACCCTGAGAGGGGCATCAACTGGGGGATGTTGAAATGAAAAGATAGCTCAGGCTTCAGTGCAGATATGGGATTAAGGAGTCTCACAGAGCAGCTATGGGGGTGTCAGATAGGAGGGTGTGCAGAGCTCAAAGCTCTGGGTAGGTTAGAGAAATCGTGAGGACAGGACATAAAATTGAGGTGAATGCTTTTCTTTAGTTTCGGATAAATCGGTGACAGCTTGTATGTATAAAGTTTTTTTTTTAAAGATTTTATTTTTATTTAAAAGAGAGAGAGAGTACTGGGAGAGGCAGAAAGGGAGAGAGAATTTCTAGCAGACTCCCCACTCAAAGCAGAGCCCATCACTGGTCTCAATCTCACCACCCAAGATCATGATCTAAGCTGAAATCAAGAGTCAAATGCTCAACCAACTGAGCCACCCAGGTGCCCCTGTATGTATGAGGTTTTTGTTTGTTTCTATGAACCAAAATATAACAAAGATGCATCTTGAATTGTCAGAATTCTTTGTGATATGTATATGAATATTAGTAAGAAGTGAACTGCCCAATCCATGATGATCTAGTAGCCCCTGGATGGCTGCTGGGTCTTCAGGGGATGCAAATAAGGGATCCTACCTGGAGGGCCTGGTACAGATCACAGGAAGATAATAAAAGCAGCACATGTGGTTGTGTGTACATGCACGTACCCAATCACAGAGCCCGGCCCTCACTCCTTTCTTATCTTTCCTTCTAGCCCTGCTTCTTTCTTTCCACATCTTCCTCTTAGCCTGCAGTTTAAGATCAGTAGTTCTTGGGATGCCTGGGTGGCTCAGTGGTTGAGTGTCTGCCTTTGGCTCAGGGCATGATCCTGGGGGCCTGGGATCGAGTCTCACATCAGGCTCCCTACTGTGAGCCTGCTTCTCTCTCTGCCTATGTCTCTGCCTCTCTCTGTGTCTCTCAGGAATAAATTAATAAAATCTTAAAAAGAAAAAAGATCAGTGATTCTTAATGTTCCTTGGGCCTTCTCCTGAGAATAGTGTGCAGCCAATACACACAGAAAATGCCATATCATGTATCTGGAGCCCTGGGACCCCAGACTAAGAATCTTTGACCTGCAGGGTTTGTAAAATGGCAATTTGTAGACAAAAATAAATATATTTAGCCAATAAATATATGAAAGATGTCAAACTCACCAAAAATCAATTGAGCCAATGCAAAGATAACATCTTTTTATTTTTTATTTTTTAAGTAGGCTCCATGCCCAGTGTGGAACCCAATGCGGGACTTGAGCTCAGGACACTGAGATCAACACATGGGCTGAATCAAGAGTCTGACATGTAACCCACTGAGCCACCCAGGTGCCTCATGAGATAACATCTTTTATTGATCAGATTGGTAATGATTCAAAAACTTGATAATACCCAGCTTGAACTGAACAGAAAACCAACAGCTTGGCTGTTGTGGGAGGAAATGTGCACTCTTGTATACTCAGGATGTGCACAAAACAGCTTTTGAGAGAGCAACAAGGCAGTACCTTTCAAAATTGTAAGTGCCTAGATCCTGCAACCTAGTAATTCCATCCTAAGAAACTATCTTTTAGGAAAACACGCATACCTGTGGAAATAATCTAGGATGTTCACCGCAACAATGACTAGAAAATTGGGAACTACCTAAATGATCACCCTGAGGGCAATGGTTAAATACCTTTGGGACATACCCAGACCACATCGTGGAATACTATGCAGTCCAAAAGAATGAGGTCGATTTGCACTGACAATATAGTAAGCGATAAAGGCATATTGCAGGCCAATATATAGGTAGCACAATACATTCTCTATTAAAGAACTTACAAAAATATCTGTTATTTATAAACGCCTTTTTACATATTTAGAAAATAAATACATGGATGTACCTGAAATTCAAAATAGTGATTTAACCCTGGGGAGTAGGATTTGATTGAGGGGATGAGGGAGGGAAGTCTTGAAATTTTCCTCTTTTATTTTGTGCACTTCTATACTGTTTGAATTTGTTTTAACAAGCCTATACTATCTCATCTTCATTCTTTTAAAAAAAAATAAAGGTAGCATAAGAATTCTCCCCCCAAGTTTCTTTTCAACTGTACAGCTCTAATTTTAGAATTTGAGATGGGAGAAAAAGCAAAGTGGAGATGTGCCCCAGTGTCCTCCCCTGGTTAAAATATTTCAGTGATGTCCCATGTGTTGGGGATCAAGTCTAAACTCGTTGGGGTGCCTGGGTGGCTCAGTTGATTAAGTGTCTGCCTTGGCTCAGGTCATGATCCTAGGATCCTGAGATCGAGCCCTGTATGGAGCCCAGCACCCGGCTCTGCACTCAGTAGGGAGTCGGCTTGTCCCTCTGCACTTTCCTCACTCATGCTTGCTCTCTCTCAAATAAATGATTTTAAAATGTTAAAACAAACAAAGTCTAAACTCTTTAATGTAGCACTGCAGGTTTTCCTAAATCGGGCCACTTGCCTTCCCCTACAGTGTCTTCAGTGATCCTCCAACTGGATGCCTCTGCCCTCACTAGAACCCTCTAGGATTTGGATTCCGAGGATTCTCTGTGATTATTGTTGCACATTAATTGTGCCCAGATTGCTCACTTGCCTCTAAAGACATCCTCAGCTGCCTAACATTCATTCTATTCTTTGAGACTCAGTTTACTCATCACCTCCTCCAGTAGATCCAGCCCACTAGCCAGCTGCACCCTGGTCTGGGTAGGGTGCTGCTCCTAAATGCTCCATGTCCCCTATATTATGTCATTTATTGTACCCTACTGCCTCTTTGTTTTAGTATCTTGTTTCCCTCTAGGCAAGAACCTTCCTGAAGGCAGAAGCTGTGTTTTGTGTCACTGTATGCCCATTGCACATCCCAATGGCTGGCTACTGGAGACCCTTACCAAGTCCCTATTGGATCGTCCAATGTTCGTATCCCCTTTCCGGAATCCACTCATTGGCAGCCTCAAAGAAATATGGGAGATCAAATTTTAAAATTCCTCACAAATTACTTTTTTACATAGAGCAAATTTAAAATTTAAATCCACAAAATCACAGCACTTTAGAACTGGAAAAGACTTAAGAGTTATCTAGAGGAGTTATCTTCGATCAAAAATCTGTGAACTAGGGGCGCCTGGGTGGTACAGTTGGTTAAGCCTCTAACTCTTGGTTTGGCTCAGGGCCCTGAGATCCAGTCCCGAATAGGGCTCTGCGCTAAGTGCAGATTCGGCTTGAGATTCTCTCTCCCTCTCCCTGCCCCTCCCATTTGTGCTTTCTCTGTCTCTCTAAAATAAATAAATTAACTAAGAAAAAAGAGTCTGTGAACTAGTACAACTTGTCATACTCCAAGGCAAAATGAGAAAAATATGAGCAATAGAGCAGATTAAAAAAAAAAAATCAGGTTAGATACATTTGGTTTAAATGATGCTTTCTTATTCAGAAATTATGTCTCCCTCCATTTTTTTTTCTCTCCCTCCATTTTAAGGCTATTTATGAATTATGTGCTTGTAGGGTTTTTTTTTTAGTTTAATTGGTCTACTAAATAAAAAAATCTGGAAATCCTGGCTCTTGTGTATTTCACCTCAGAACTAAGACCCAGAGAGATTATCACTTTGTGCATAGCCAACAAAGAAACAAATGTTTCCGTCCAGAATCCTTCTGCTGTTGTGTGTAATGCAATTGCGTATGTATACAAATATTATATATGTTTGGTGTGATTGGTTTTCTGTTCAGTATTTTAAATCCAGAAATGCAACAGTCAGTTAACATATTTGTTGTATTACAATGGGAAACAGCCTTGCTCTTTGACAAGTGTCTATAACCATATGGTATTGCTGTCTGTTAGTATTTGGTGAGGTTTTAAGAAATGTCAGAGTCTTGAAATGGTATATATGCAATATTATTATTGACTTTGATATGGAAATAAAGACTGTTTACTATCAATTTTTGGATGCTTTCTAAGTTTGAAAGTGTTGTAAGCATCTTAAAAAAAGAATTTAAAGTGACTTTGAATTTGGCTATTGCTTCAATTCTGATTTTAAACATCTGAATACTGTCCAACTGAGAAATCCCACTTCCAAGAGTTTTTCATGAGAAAATAATGAGAGATGTGTGCACAGCAATACATATAGAGGTGTACATTAAAGCATTTGTGTTAAAGAATAGAAAAAACACAAATGCCCAATAATAGAGAATTGATTGAATGCATTTTGACGTGATCCTATATGGCTGTATTTTTACTTTCTTTTGTATACTCGTTTCTATTTTCTAACTTTTATCTGCCCACATTATACTTATATAAGTAAAAAGTTTAAAAATCTGCCTAGCTTGGGACACCTGGGTGGCTCACTGGTTGAGCATCTGCCTTTGACTCAGGGCATGATCCCGGGGTCCCAGGATCTAGTCCTGCATAGGGACTACTTCCCCACTAGAAGCCTGCTTCTTCCTCTGCCTGTGTCTCTGACTCTCTCTGTCTCTCATAAATAAATAAATAAATAAATAAATAAATAAATAAATAAATAAAAACTTTTAAAAAATCCATCTAGCTTAACGTTTTGTCCAAAATAACATTTCTTACCTGTTCTTATGTTTTTCCCCCTAATTTGACATTATTGATGAATATAATTTGATAGCCCATCAAAATTCAGTATATATAGACTCTAAATTTTATTCTTTCAAATTTAGCTTTTACATCTTCCGTGTTTATGTAGTTTAGCTTGGCTTCATATCTGACACTGAGCTGCTATCGATCAGCACACAATCCAAAGGAAAGCTGTCATTCTCGTTTTGAACACTATACTCTCTAGCAAGTTCGTGTTTTAGGCCTGTACATTCTAATTAGCTATCTGTAAGGACATAAACTCAAAGATCCAAGGACATTTGAAAGTATAATTGGTCTAAGTATTTATTTTTCCTCTAGATCTAGCTGCATCTTAGCTCAGAGTCAGACTGTTGGCCGTGGATTTACCAGGGTTGCAGCCTGCTGGCCTATAAACCAGAAGAAGTAACATTCTTAGCACTTCCAGCCCCCAAAAAGCCTCTTTGAAAGAGGAAGACGAGAGAGGCTTTCTCACATCGTATCATGCATACCTGTGTGTGTACCAGTGTGTGCATCAGTGTGTGCATGTGTTTGTGTGTATGGCTGAGAGATAAGAGAGAGGGGAATGGGAGGTAGAGGGGAGGTGGGGAGGGAGAGAAACGGTGAGTGGTTTCTGGAATCTCTCGCGCTGGGTTAATTCTTCTGCTGTTACAGCTTCCAATAGTTCTTCCCACTAGCTGTTCTGTGAATTAATTAATTAATTAGTTATTCAATATCTGGCTCTTTCTAGAATGTAAGGCAAGAACCCTGTCTTTGCCTCCCACCCCCTTCCCAATCCCAGTACGGTGCTTTTTACATATGTGGTGAGGATTTAATAAATATTGGTTGAAACCCTGGCTTAGTTCTGTTTGTACCTTGTCTAACAGTTTCTATGGCTGCTATAGCTTTTCTTCTTCCAGCTGCTTCTCAAAGCCATTTCTGGAAGAGGACCATTTCATCAGACTGTGGGAGGGGCTTGTTGACTATTTCTCTAGCAGGAGGGGAGGCCCACCCTTTATCCATTGTGAACTTTAGAAAGTGAGACCCAGCCTCAGCCCCTTTCCATGTCAGGCTCCTCCCTGTCCTAGCTGCTCAAACACTCTAGATAGTTTTGTGACAAAAGCCAAGCATCTGTTTCAAGGTTCTCAGTAACACAGGGCTGCAGCTTTTTTAGGACACCTGATTTGGATTACCATATGGCCATGGGAACTCCAGCCCTCTCATAAACAATGTATGCCTCCATCTTTAATTTGTGCAACATACCGTTTGCCTCCAGAGAGCTTGGCGAAGGCAGTGATTCTTGCCTGATTTGTTCATTGCTCTGTCTCCATCTCTAAGGACAGCGCATAAATGCCTGGTCCGTGGGCACTCAGTAACTACTTGCCGAATGAGTGAACAAATGATGAAATGTCCCCATGGCCTCTGAATACCATCCTGTGTTTGATGTGCTCTTTTGCTTCTAGTTTGCCTAGTTAAACCCCTGAAATGTGTGCTGTTGATGAAGAAGGCCATCCTTTACGGACCCTCCTTCCCAAATTACAGTTCTAATGCTCTGCTACCCAAACCTTCTCAGCTGGACTCTACTTCTTCAACTTCCCCTTACAGAACATGTCAGACCATTAATAATGGCAGTCACATGCTGGTCTGTAGATTATACATTTCTAAATTTTCTGACCAACCACAGATTTTATAAATGTAACACATCAGCCTTTCTTTGTGCATTGTGGGGAAGGTAAAATGCTGTACCTTCGAATCAATATTTTCCATAAGAATACCATTTTTTACTATGTGATTCAGCAATTAGACAAGTGGAGATAAGATATACTAAACTTAAAATCCGTCTGCCTCCTTTTATAAACAACAAAAGCCTTGTCACTTCCAATTTGTCTCATCTTGCAGGAAGCTCAGAGCTAAGATTTGTGCCCCTTTGTGCTATCTATTTTTACACTCAACTTTCTGAGACAGTGATTTCACCTCTGTTTCCCTTCATCACTGTGTACTTTTAAACTTAAAAAAAAAATGGCATTGTACTTTGTGGAAAGTGGCCTCAAATTCTTTTCCAGCAGATGGAAAATTATAATTAATGAGAAGAAAAATATTTCTCTAACCATTGACAGGTGCTTTTTCAAAGCCTGCATTCCAAGATGCTATCAATGCCCCCTTCTAACTCACTGGCTATCAACTCTCTTTATGAGCTTGATTTTTCTAGCATCACAGGTGCTGGAAAACATGCATGTTAAGCTAGAACGTCGGAGCACAGCAGAAAGAGCCCTAGGTTTTCAGATAGCAGAACTGGACTCTTATTACAATTCCACTTACTAGTGGAATAATCTTGGACCAGTCATGTAATCTCTCTGTGCCTCAATTTCTCTTCTGTACATTGGGCATACAATCACGAGCTGTACCTACTGCATTGAGTTCTCAAGATATATATCTCTCTCACAGATATAAATGAGATAACACATGTCTACATGTTTTATAAACATTACCATTGTCTGCATTTCTGTGTCCCCCACAAATCTGTATGTGCTTCAAGATCAGAGACTACACCTGATTCATATTTGTGTTCCCAGGGCCTGGTTTGTCAGCCCAAAGATACATTTTAAGAGAGGGCACTAGATGTGGCTGACATGCAGCTACCCACATCTTTTTAATTTCAGAAATGCTCCACCGATGTCTCGTTATTTATTTTTTTAAGATTTTTTTACTTATTCAGTTGAGACAGAGACATACAGAGAGAGAGAGAGAGAGCATGAGCAGGGGGAGAGGCAGACGCAGGGGGAGAAGCAGACTCCCTGCTGAGCTGGGAGCCTGATGTGGGCTCCATCTCAGGACCAGGAGATCATGACCTGAGCCAAAGGTAGACGCTCAACCATCTGAGCCACCCAGGTGCCTCTGGTGTCTCATTACTAACAAACCTTCATTGGTCAGCTGGACTTAATTGAATACCTTCTGCATGTTTTCTACTGCTGCTAGGGTATTGAATTGAGGAAGAAGTATCAAAAAGAAACAGAAAAATGGAAGTGCAGGAAACACACATACACTCATGCCATTATAGATTCATAAACGTCAGGGGCCACAAAATGGTGAGTTAAGGGCTAAATTGGCCTCCACACATGCTTTCTTTGGCTCAAACATTAATTTTTAAAATGTAACCCAATAAGGGGCACCTGGCTGGCTCAGTCAGTGGAGCACACGACTCTTGATCTCCCGGTTGTGAGTTTGAGTCCCACATTGGGTGTAGGGGTATAGAGATTACTTAAAAATAAAATCTTAAAAAAAAGTCACCCAATAATCTGAAATCCAAAAAATGTGGATTTTCCCTTCTCTTGAAATTGTGAACAGCTGGTCCCCCTAGGCCAGGTCCCTCCAAGGGGGACTGGTGCAGCTGTGGCCTTTTCAGGCACGTCCTTGAGAGTCCACCACAGAGGACTGTCACTGACTATCATTTCCTGTTGTCTCCTGAACGCTGAGGCAGATAGGAGCTGCTGCTTTTATAGCATTTATTCTGCTTGCACTTAAAGGGCATCCACTGCACACCAGGTGCTACTGTAAGCTCTCTGGTTCCCTACCTATCATAGGTTAGGAAGCTGAGGCACAGTCAGTGCGTGGTGGATCCAGGATTCCAACCTGGGTCATCGGGCTTCCAAGTTCTCACTATCCATCACTCAGCTATGTCCCATCTCAGTGGAGACTCGGGGGAGGCTATCAAAAATCATCCCTAACCACAGCACAAAGTTGTGCCAGAGCCTCTTGTCTGAACTCTGGATTCTAATTGGAGCAAGATTCACAAGGGAAGTGTGCAGAGTTGGAGAGTTTCAAAGATAAAAAGAATCATTAGCCCAGGCATGTTAAATGTACTGTGCATAGGCTTGTTTGAGACCTGAGAGCTGGCATCTGGAGGGCAAGCAGGGCTAACGCAGCTGCGTGAGGTGCAGACAGAAGGCAGACAGGGCTGAGGTGTGGCTGCTGAGCCCCACAGCTCTGGGAGCTGGGATCTGATACCCGAGGAAAGCAGCCTGACCTGGGCGGGGGAGGGAGGGAGGGAGTCGATAAGGTCCAAGTCCTGTTCGACCAACGTGATATGGGATGAATCGGCATTCTTACAGGAGTCCTGCTGAACTTCATTCATTGCTTTCACAACATAAGAAAGTCAGTTTTGTAACACAGGTGTCCCTACAATACTGGCCTGACTGTTTACTTCTGCTTCAGTCCCTGAGCTTATGAGCACATACTCCAGGCATAGAACGAGCAGAAACTTGAGACAGAGCTTATCTTGTAATGCTGGGTTTTGCATCATATCCAGGGTGTGGTGTTACTTTAGAAGGCAAGTTCAATAATTACGTGTTTACAGATTGAGCAAACAGTGCATGTGCCCTGAGATGGCTCAGAATTTATACTTTGAGAGCCCGGTGAACTAACTTACTCAGCTGGACAGCAGGCTCAGTACCTGAATGTGTCAAGTGGTCACAGTATATTCAATATATATATATGAGTATGCACATGCACGTGGACATATTCACTATATATGTGTGTTTGTGTATGTACACATATAGACTCATACACATAAGTACTTTCATTGGACACTTGTGCACACCTTGTCTTTAATCATACTTATTTACAAAATAGCCCAGGAAAGCTTGAAGAGGCTACGTGAAACAATTAAAGCTAATTCAGGCCAGCCCAGGTCATTGACCCACCCAGCGTGTCCTCTCTTTTTTATGTGTGATCTATTAACCATAGGACTCTGTGTTTGGTGTTCCCTAATAACATAATGGAGTGACCAAAATTAAGGTTAAAAGCATTAGAGTCATTTAAATAGCCTTTTTTTTTTTTTTTTTTTTTTTAGAAAAATGCTGATTAACCAGTTATATTCTTTTTCTCTTGCTCCATTATTATTCTCTCTCCTGGAGGGAGACTGGAACCATGTTGACTTCTCTGCTCTTAATAGAGCTTGTCAACTACTGTCATACAGCAAGTGTTTATAAGCATCAGTACTAATGACCTGTGGCTCATACCTCCACCTAATCTGTTTCCCTGGTCTATTTCTCTTAGATAATTTCTTCCTTTTCTATTTTTGCATTTTCAGGGACAATGCAAGTCGTAATAGTTATCTGATTCAAGGCATTCTAAACACATTTGAACGATGGCAATCACTTGTTATTCTCACTCGATAATAAACCTAAAGGCAAGCTTGCAAGCACTGACTTGTCCTTTCCCTCCTCATTCCAGCTACTACTCACTTGAAGTTCAGGGCTTTGAAATTATCTGCTTAATTGGGCTACATGTCACTGCTGTCTGTAGAAGTGGCTTTAAGATGCAGGTGTTGGCTTTTTGGGCCTCCTTTGCTGTGATTTTACATGTCTTGTTTGCACTGCTACACTAGCTCCCAGGACCAGGCAACATCCTTAGCTTCCCCTGGGGCGAGTAGGAAGGGGCACACCCTAGATTGTTCTACTCCCTTTGAAGTAGATGCCATCTGAGTGTGGCCCTTCCTTGCTCTGGGTATTCAGATGTTCTGGACTTAAGTTTCTACTCCTCTTGGCATGGTCATCAGATGTCCACATGGAGACTTTTGGTTTACTTAGAGCTATGCTAGGAGAAGCATGAAATTACTTCCCAAAGGGTGTGGTCCTGCCCCCTCAGAACCAGAAAAAGGAGGCCATGTTTGGACCAGTAACCCATCCTGGAGTGTGTCAGTTTCCTTATTTGTACAGTGGTAAGCATCAGACAAGACTGCCTCTAACAAAATTTCCTTTTTTTTTTTTTTAAGTTTTATTTGTTTAAGTAGTGTCTATCTCCAACGTGGGGCTCAAACTCACGACCCTGAGACCAAGAGTTGCACATTCTTCTGACTGAGCCAGACAGGAGCCCCCAGGATTGCCATTTCTGATCAAATATTCTATGAGCCACAGAAGGCTAGGAATACATATAAACTGAGAATTCTGAAATCTTAAGAATCATCGAGAGAGAGAGAGAGAGAGACTCTGGCACCAACCAACAGGACAGAGAGCTCGCAGGCAAAGGACATTAAGGTTGAAGCCAGTTTCTGCCCATTCCTTGCTCTGTGACCCTTAGGAAATTACTTCTCTCTAGGTCTTAGGTGTCTCCCCCTTAAATTGGAAATGCTGCTATCGACACTGTGGAGTTGTTTTAAGGATTTAATAAATGCACATAGTACATATTAAGTACTACATGCTTGACTGACACATTGCAGCCACTGTGTAAATGGTGAAAGTTACTACGATAACAGCCCATCTTCTGAGCATATGGTTTTTGGAATAGCTGAGGCTCCAGAATAGATCTGACCTAAGGAAGATGGTTTATGAAGCCTTTGAAGTTGGGGAAGGACTAAGAATGCCTTTGAGGATAGAGTAGCTAGCTACTGGAGGATATGATGCAAAGGATGTGATAAGAAACGGAGGTGAAGGGTACTGATGGACGAGACCTTCTATTCACTTACTTCTTCCCCTGTTCCCGGTGTAGATATTTCTGAGGGGAAAAGCTCCTCATTATCAGTATAGTCTTGCATCTTGTCCAGCATTTTCCAGACACAGAGTCAACCTTTGTATTCAAAGACGATGGTGTACTGATGACACATTGTGACTCTTGTTATCCATAATAGATAAGGCGGTGTCTGAAAAGGCCCACTGGGGCTCAGCATTTCTTTCTCCAATATCCCGATATGAAGATGGGTGGTATTTTGCTGCTATCAGTGCTTGTGATGCCCAACGCGTTCAGTGTTTCCGCAGACAGCTGGATCCTCTACAATCTTGTCTTACTGCAGATCTTAACCTAGGCTCCTGTAGGTCTCAGGGAACATTTGAAGTCCTTGAAATTCTTTGCATAATTGCATGTATAGAAGAAGCATGTGTGCATGGGGCGGGGGGGTGGGGTGGGGTGGGGTGGATGGGGAGGGGGGAAGGGCCAGGGGATCCTGGCCAGAGCAAAGGGAGCTGACCTAAGAAAGCTGAACACTGTTGCTGAAGGTGTCTTATAATAGGAAAGAATGTGGGGCCCCTGCATAGCTCAGGTGGTTAAGCGGCTGACTCTTGGTTTTGGCTCAGGTCATCATCTCATGGGTCCTGGGATCGAGCCTGGTGTTGGACTCCGCATTCAGCGAAGGGTCTGCTTGAGGATTCTCTCTCTCTCCTTCTGCCTCTCTGCCTCTTCCCAACTCCCACACGCATATGCATGCTCTCTCTCTCTCATAAATAAATAAATAAATAAATAAATAAATAAATAAATAAATCTAAAAAAATAGGAAAGAATGAAAGTGACATCATGAGATGAAAAAAATGGTAAAATGCAGACACAGAGAGTTCCCCCAATATCTATTGGCTTTAATACCCCCAACACCTTCTTCTTTCCTCTAACAAACAAAACGATGGTGTCTCTTTGGTAAGGTGTGTCACCGTTTTCGGCCAGCTCTTTAAGACAAAAATCAGGATCTTGCTGAATGGTCTGGAGGATATCTGGTGAGTGGCTATGGAGACTTTGCACTTTCTTCATTATTCCTAGAGAGGGCTTTTTTTTTTTTTTTTTTTTTTTTTTTTTTTAGGTGGAGTGGACCTCGAGAGTCTAAGAAACTTCCCAGGGAAAGAAATGAAAAGTGATTTTGACACCACCAACCTAAAAGTGTTAAAATAAACGTTGACAGGATGAGTTTTTTTTTTTTTTTTTTTTTTTTTTTTTTAAAGAAAAGAAGGAAAAGTGCTTGTTTTCCAGATTTTATTGCAAACACAATCAGTTCTTTGTGCTGGCTTTGCCTCCAGGCCAGCAAGAACCACAGGGCCACACCCCAAGGCAGCTTCGATCCTTTCCTTTTCTTCCTCTTCCTCCCCTTCCTCCTCCTCCTCCCCTTCACCCTCCTCCCATTCTTCCCCCCTTCCCCCTCTTCCTTCTCCTCTTTTTCTCTTTCTCTCTGTCTCTGGGTCTCTCTCTCTCTCTGTTTCTCAGTCTCTGTTTCCCTCTTTGTTCTCAACCTTACACACACACACACACACACACACACACACACACACATTCATCTTTAAAAGGTACAGTCTTCATTATATCACCAATGTCAAGATTTGGAACATCTTAAGGAGGTGCTGACCACTATAAACCTAGCTTGGGGAAGGAACTGAATTTCGGTTGAATCTGATTAGAAAATACAAAACTTGTCTTTTAGGAAAGGGGAGGAAATCAATTAATAGAATTTGTTGAGCCTCTGTGAGTCCAGAGCTTCTGTTAATATTCTTTCTGAGGGAGTCAAAAGCCCACAGCTCATCATTTACCATATACAACAGAATGCATATCATACCTGGTTGTAGAGGTTGCTCTCTAGAAGTTTATCGACTAGTGTGGGAGACAAGTCTCACATCCCTGAATCAACCAAGGAGAATAAAGTACAGTCAGACTTCTAAGAAGGAAAACATTAAGCAGGCTGAAAGAACACATCAGATCATCAACAGACAAATACTGAATGGCCTTCAGGAGGGGAATGGCTAAAAGTCGTGGTTCCAAATGATGGAGTACTATTCAGCCAAAAGTATGGAAATAAATCTAAATGTAGCTGCCTGGGTAAGCCTCAAAATAGTTTTGAATGAATTAAGCAGTTTGGGGGGATCTGCATAGCATTATATCAAATATGTAAAAAAAACAACCCACATCAATAACATCATTTATTTTGTGTGTATATATGTATATGCGTGTGTATTTCTTTTTAAAGATCTGGAAGGAGACACATTGAACTCAGAATCGCAATTACTTTTTGAGGATGGCAAGATCAGGGTAAGGGTGCTAGTCAAATATATATTTAGTTTCATCTGTTTCATGCTGGTTTTGTAGTTGGTAACTTTGGTGACTAGGACTCTTTTTTTTTTTTTTAATTTTGTTTATTTATTCATGACAGACACAGAGAGAGAGCAAGAGACACAGGCAGAGGGAGAAGCAGTCTCTCTGCGGGGAGCCTGATTTGGGACTCGATCCCAGGACTCTGGGATTATGACCTGAGCCAAAGGCAGACACTCAACCACTGAGTCACCCAGGCACCTGGGTCTTGAGGCCCAGCTCTCTTCTGCAGAAAGCAGTCAAAGGTTCTGCAAATATCTTGTCTTCTCCAGATGTCCCACATTGAGTTCCTGAGAGCCAGAGCCTTTCTGAGATCCCAAGAGTGAGGTCTCTTCCGCTTTTCTTTGAGATTTCCAGCACAGTACTAAATGAAGACCTACCAGAAGAATGTTACAACCAGCACGGTGCATTTAAATGTTTGTGTTTAGCTATGGGAGTTTAGTGATGAATCCTTTCTCTCCAGTCCTGTCTATGTAGCTCTCTAATACCATCAGATGTCTGTATTTTAAGTCTTGAGCCAACGGTTCTCCTGCTGTACTCCTCCAAGTGGCCCCAGGGAACGAGAAAAAGGTCCTGCAAGAAACAAGCTAATGCACAGATGATGGGAGGGCCCATGAAGGCTAGTTCTAGTGCCTTCCATCCTTCTCCAGGCCAGGCATTTGGATATCAAGCATCTTACCTACAAAGTGGTTCCGTTTCAACACTATGCAGTTGTCCTAGCATATCAAATAGAGAAAATTTTACCTTTTCAATCATCCTCCTTTTCCCCCAGTCAAGGCATTTAAGGCCAAACAGCTTTCAGTACACAGCCCATGCCAGCCCAAACCAAACCTGCTTCTCCCCTCTCCCCACGCTCAAGGAGGGAACCGGGTCAAATCTATCATGACTGTTTCACGGGCCTGTAAAAGGTCTAGCCATTTTATTTTTTACGTAGGAAATGTTCACCCTAGGAAAAAGTTGCAAAGTGGCATAAAATATTAAAATGGCATCTCTTTCACTTTATACAAGGGAAATGGATTTTGTTTTAAAGTCTTTACTTTTGCATTTTGTGAACTACTTGCATAAATATCTGGAGAAGTTAATAGCCTCAGCCAATTATGAACACACTCTTAAAATGTTTTGAAGAGCTTTGTTCCTCCTGTCTCCCTCCTTTTAATATTATATTGAGAGTTTATATATAATCTAAAGTGTTCTCATTATGACAGCACTACTAGTCATTTGAAGAATACATTCATCTAAATAAACACACTCCAAAGTGAACCAAATGCTAATGCACATTTTATTGGATGAAAAGACAAACAATATAATTATACTTGAATTTTAGAAAATCAAAGGTAGTAAAACAAGTTTACACCAGAGCCCAGGGCAGGGTTTATAAGTTAGCCATACACACATTCTCTCCAAGCCACACAAGCCTGGAAAGTTTGCTAAAATGAGCTGAGGGTTACTTCACCAGACTAACAAAAAGGAAAATGTCTATCAGTTTTTCTTTTGTTCTTTCCAGATCCTGCTCAAGTGCACACTGAGCCAGCAGGTTCACCAGAAAGCTATTGAGCATTGGCTGGAACACATTATGCAGGGTGAATTTCTTCTGGAATGTTGCCAAAGGTTTTTTATGCTTCTGTGGTAAGCATTTCTTGAACATTGTCATTTAGCCAAGCAAAGAGCATTTGCTTAAAGGATAGAAAATGTTTAAAAAATCCTGTTTGTTTAAAAGCAGGTTAAATAGCAATATGATCTTAGGGAAGAGAAAAGCACTTATTTCTCTAAGTGACCTGATTAGGTTAGTTTAACTTTTTTGCATTAACCAGATTCTAGTTTTTCCTAAAATAGTTATACATATATTAATACTGTCTTCTAGATAGTATCTTCCAGTGCCTGCTTTTCTTTAATGTGATTAGCTGTTTTTCAAAACTAAAATTTCACTTTAGAGAGTTCACACATGTTTGTGTATATAGGAGCTACTAGTAATAGCTAAGAGAATTTGGAAGTGCAGAGAACATACTAAAATAGAATTTCTTTTTTTCACTTTCAATTCTAGAACTATGCCATAAAAAATTAAAAAGGAAAGCATAAAAATGACTTTAAATTAGAGCAGATAATATTTTAAAAGTGTTGCAAATCTGACTATAAATTCCAGTTCAAATTTTTGACATGTAAAAAATACAATACAGGGGACACCTGGCTGGCTTAGTTGGTTAAGCGTCTGCTTTTGGCTCCAGTCATGATCCTGGGGTCCTGGGATCAAGCCCCGCATCAAGCCTCACATCAAGCTCCCTGCTCAGGGAAACTGCTTTCCCTCTCCCTCTACCTGCTGCCCTACCCCCCTCCCACCACTTGCGCTCTCTCTCTTTTTCTCTCTGTCAAATAAAAAAAAAATCTTTATTAAGTAGTACAATACATAAGCATGTCCCCAGAAATTACTCTCTAGTGAATAGTAAAATCTGATCCCTACCCACCTCACTTTAACAAAGCTTTAATTTGTACCAAAGTTCTCATCATACTGTCTGTAATATCCAGTAATATATAAGGGCTCTCTCTAAATTTGTCAAAGAGAGATCCTAAATATAAGAATTTGAATATTGTCTCTGCCATTCACTAGTTGTATGATCTTGCTTAAATTACTTGACTTATGCAAAATAGGAATGATGACATTTATCATGGGGCTGCCTTGAAGATGGAAGATGTCTGTAAGGAGTCTCAAGTGGTTGGTAAAGGCTTAAAAAACGATTAGTTTCTTTCTTGTCTTCCCCAATCCATTCCACTACTACAAATCAATCTGGAGGCTTAAATAGGCAAAACTGTGATAAGTTTGGATTGTGTTGTTTTAGTGTTAGGATCTTTCTAGCTCTTGCATTTTATATTTGGATGTGAAATGTACAAGTTTCTGTAAACACTCTTCAACCAAATTAATCTTTTTTGTTTGTTTGTTTTGATGAAGGTGGGACTGATTCTGATATGGGGGAACTCAATGATAATGCAAAAGAACTTTTTTCTCAAGAGCTGACTCTCTCACGAAAATGCACTCAGTGAAAAGTAAATAGGATCCCTCCTCCCTCTTAGTGTTTACGTTAACTCATAAGGAAAAACCTGGCAATTCTCCTTTTATACCTAAATCCTGTGGAACTTGCTGCCTCCTGTATTTAAGTTTGAGCTATGATCCTAAACTTGGCTCCCTTCAGTTGAGGTCTGTCAGGTACTTGGTGTGTTCCCGCAACTGAACCTCCCATCTGTAACCTGCACCTGCAGTTTGCGGTGTACAGCCCAGATAGCTCTGTTCTTCTGGGCCTCCTGGGTCCCCGGCAGCACCGGCCATTGCCTTTCATACCCCGTTTCTCAGCTAGTTTAGACCCTTACAAACATTTGGGTGTTCTAGTTTCTGTGACTTTGTTTTGGTTCTTTAAAAACAGCTCTTCCCCCACCCCTGGCACATCACCATTTCTCCAAGGCACTCATTGTGAGATGGGAAGGCCGGTGCCTGTCATTTGCATTCCAGATTGAAACGAACAGAATCTAGACTTTTTTCTTTCTTTCCTCTCTCCTTCTCTCTCTTTCTCTCTTGGTGTCATGACAAACAAAAGAGGATATGAGACATTTTAATTCTTTTGTCAAATGTGCAAGTGTCAACTCCAGGAGATGTTGAATGTTCCTCACTTACTTTGAGTTGTTTATGTAAACTGTAATTCCTACTTTGAACATTACTTTGATATTGAGGGAAGCATGAATTTGGTGGAGACGTTGGGAGGGAAAGCAGGGATGTGGAAAAGCGACATCTTTCTCATTTGCCCAGAGGCGTTTAATTTCTGGAAAGAACATACATAATGGCAAGTAAAATGGCCTGGTCTCTGGGGCCAAGAAATTGTGTTGTGTGTGTGTGTGTTGTGTGTGTTGAAGCCGTTAGGGTAGAGGCTGATGGTATAGACATCCTACCCCAGTGTCTGCTTCGTGGCTGCTTCTTCACAGTATGCTCTCCCAAGGTGGAGTCACTTGCTGATGGATCCAGGGTCTTTGGATAAAGAAGAATAAATCCGATAAATAAATTCATAGCGGTTGATTTAATTGCTTTAAGAAATCATTCAAAAAGAGAATGTCAGGAAAAGGTGTGAGCAAAATAGCACCCTCCCTCAGATTCTGGCTCAGGGATGGAGTTGGAGGCAGAAGTGATGTAAAATAATGTAAAAGGGAATTCTTAAATATTTAAAAATATTTCTTGAGAGGATAGTGCTGAGAATCTATGGGTCAATATAATGCTTCTTAACATAAGTTTTTTTTTTAAAGATTTCATTTTTTAAATTAATTAATTAATTTATTTCTAAAGATTTCTTTATTTGAGAGAGAGAGACAGAGCCAGAGACAGAGAGAGGGGCAGAGGCACAGAATCTCAAGCGGACTCCCCACTGAGTGCAGAGCTCCCACGTGGGGCTTAATCTCACTACCCTGCAACATTGACTTAAACCAAAACCAAGAGTCCGACACTTAACTGACTGAGCCACCCAGGTGCCCCAAGGTTTTATTTTTAAGCAGCTACTATCATTATACGTTTTGGTTAAGGTTAAACATTAAGATTTAGAGAGTTCACAGCTCAGGCATCAGCATTTCTTCCTACTTTCATTCTTCTCCCCACTGCCTTTTTCCTCTCTTCCCCTCTTCTCTTTTGCAATTAGCAGGAGACTTGTCTTCTTCAAGATGCTCATGATATAGTAAAGAAGGCCTCCAGGGCAAACATGCATGCAGGTAGCCCAGACTGGAAAGAGTATGTACTAGCCAAAGAGAACACAGAAGCAGTCAGTCCTGAAGGGCTTCATGGAGGAAGTGTCTTGCAGATGACAAGACAGACAGGAAGTGAGACTGTGCTGGTGATGAGATCCTGTGAAACTGGTTTGGGCAAAGGAAAAAGCATAGGAACACTACTGCAATATGAATGCTGGGCAGTTGTTGAGAGTTTATTATGTGTAGCCACCTGCTAAGTATTTTACATGGATTGTCTCATTTAATTGTCACATGAAACCTTTGGGGCAGATTTTCTTCCTATTTTAATCAAGGGAAAAATTGAGGCAGAGCAATGTTATGCTACTTGCCCACAGTTGCACAGCTAGTCAGTGGTATGCCAGGATTTCAATTTCCTGAGTCTGGGCTTTTAACATCTTTGTAGAAAGGATCTGTTTTTGTTGGGGGGGTGGAGGGGGGAAAGGCAGGATGGGATTTCAGTGTTTTTGTTTTTGTTTTTTTTTAAATCCTTTGCTTATATTTACATGGAAGCGAAATTTTTCTTCAATTTTTCTTCTTGGGGTGTGTGTGTGTGTGTGAGAAAGGTAATTTGTAGATGGTTTGGACAATGGGGAGGGATGTGCTTAGAGGTGGAACAGTTAAGAGACCCACCGCTATCCCAGGTAAAAGATATTGATGATGATGGTAATGATGCTGGTTATTATTTTATCGAGCACTTACTATGCACCACATATCTTCACTTAATCCTTACAATGGCCCCATGAGATAGATAATTATCTTTTCAACTTACAAATGAAGAGACTGAGACTCTCAGAGGCTAAGTAACTTGTTCAAGGTCACACTGCAGGTAAGAGGTAAAACCAGGATAGGGGTACAGGTTGTCTGATTTCAGACTCAACCCTTTTTTTTTTTTTTTTTTTTCAGACTCAACCCTTAAGCTTAGGCAGCATGCAATATTAAGTGGCATAGACATTCTTACGGGGGTGTGAGGCTCCTGAGGTGTTATCCAACTCTGGAGATGTCTAGGAAAAAATAGAAATATATACACTTGGAAGCATGAAAGTTGACAGATGAATGAAACCAAGGGAATAAATATGTGGAGGAAAAGCTGTGTGGAAATGGTGTCCTGGAGACCATTTCACAGGAGACAAGACTGAATGAAAGACCCTTAGAGGGTGGGGAATCAAGATCCTGCCCCTCAGTTCTACAGCTTGCCTACTGAGTAGTGATAGATAAGCTCCTCACCTAGCATTTTATCCTCTGACTCTATAAAAGTGAAGAAAGGAACCCACATTCCTTTTTTCTTAATATTTTTTTATTTTTTAAGTAATCTCTACACCCATCATGGGGCTCAAATTACAACCCCAAGATCCACAGTCACATGCTCTACTGACTGTGCCAGCCGGGTACCCCAGAACCCACATTCCTAAATGGCTTTACACGATTTTTTTTGTGATCATTAGTGAGGTGTGGACATACACACCCTTTAAGAACTCCAAAGTTCTTTACAATCTAATGTGTATGGAGATAAGAAGGGAGCAGTGGAGGGGTCTGAATCCAACAAGTGGGCTGAGGATACTGGGAGAATGGAGCTGTGAGCTTTTTAAAATGTAGCAAGAAGGAAGTTACCTAGATATGCTTGTGGGTTGGGTCCAGATGGAAACCCTGGAAGAAATACCACACTAAGATTTAAAAGTAGGATAAGAGAGAGGAACAGGAAGAGAAAAACTCAGGAATGTAAGTGAAGAGGTTGGTGCCATGGGAGGAGCCCCAGCCTGGGTCTATAAGTCAGACTCCTGCCCTACCCTTGACCCTAAAAGGTTCTTTGCCTGAGAGTACACAGCTTCCACTTTCTGGGCCTCAGGCTTCACCTTTGTAAAAATGATAGTATAGTTGGTTGTCACGGCTGATGAACCCACAGCCCAAATGGAATGACAAGTATTACTACGCATCACGCCAGTCCGTGGTTGTGTGGAATGTTGTACTGAGAAGGGGAGTGAGGCCAGGAAAACAGATGTCAGGGTGGATAAGTGAAATCTGCTGGTGGTGTGCGGCAGGGGAGGTGCTTCATTCAGGCCTCACATTTATCCCCTCTAGCCCTGGCCTCCCAAAACAGGAGACTCCGAATCCAGGAAACTGAAGTGTCTGAGGAAAGTCTTTTCTGGAATTCTGGGGACAAGGCAATCATTGCTCATGAGATGTCAGCCATGTGGCCTTACCTGTGGGGGCAGACCTGGGCTCTTGGGAAAAATCTTTGCTTTGTGAGGAGGCTAAAAGAGAGCACACTAGGAGTGGCCAGATTCTTCTGATAGGTGACTCCTGGGGTCTGGGCCAAGAAAGGGTTTTGGACAGGAAGGGGATTCACAACAGGGCATGCTTGAGAGGAATTGTTTAAGACTTTAAACCCTTGCCAAGACAGAGAGCATGAGACTGGGCCTATAAGTTCCTTTAGCTATATATAGTGTGTAACCTGAAAACGCCTCCCTGGGCAGCATTTGTGTTTTTGACCCCACAGTGTGTGCCTCATGTGGAGGATGGAGTGGGGGAAGGGATTCTGCTGGGGACAGACAAAAGTGGGGAGGCACTGGCTTTGAAGACCACATTTCCTCCCTTTTTATGCCTGGGGTGTAACCAGAGACCAGAGTCAACAAGGAATCTGGCTCAGGACTGCTTTTGTTTGCAGCTCTCCATGGGGCGTGACTTGCTTTTTTCAGAGGTCAGTGAATTGTAAATTGTGTAATTTTGGGTTCTGCTGAACTACCATAGGGGAGACATTTGAGGGGGTTGGCAAGAGAGGGGTGGATGGTGACACTCAGGCATCTAGGAAACGTTTACTGTCTCTAAGACCAGACACGGCCACATGGAATTCTCTCATTTATAGACAAGCAGAAAATACATGTGAATTTGAGTGCTAACACCTGAATTTACTTTGGTAAATGGATCTATGTCAAGTATTCGAAATAAGGTGATATCCTGAGTTCAGGAGGAGCAAAACAGTAAAACCAATGATTTTGTATGTTTGATTGCACTTTTCTGGCTACAACTATTTGTGGTCTCTGAAGCTATATACATATATATAGCTGGGAAGGGTACATGCTGGGAACTGCTAAAGGTCTCAGTCATTTTCCATATACATTTTCCTTCCCCTCCCCCACTTCCCCCCTGCTTAGCACAAGACCTGATATTTATTCATGCACTCAACAGATATCTGTTGAGCATTTATCTTACTCCAGTCACTGTTCTAAGGACTGGGGGTAAAGAAATCAAGCAAGCTCTTGCTCTCTTAGAACTTAGAATCTATTGGGTTGGGGCAGACAAAAAGATTAATATATTATACAATATATCAAGTAGCAAGGCATCCTCTGAGGAAACACAAAGGAAAGGTGCAGAAGATAGAGAGGGGTGGAGAGGGGTGGTTTCTCTAGGGAAGTGGAGTTGGAGAAGAGTGAGGGGGTGACCCCTGAGGCTCCATGGAAGGTAGCATGTCCAAGACCAAGATAGAGGGTGTGTTCCAGGGAGGGTGCAAGGGAATTGGTGGGAGGTGAGGTCAGGGCAGAATCAGAGGCAAAGGCAGACCTTGTAGGTCACTGTGAGAACTTAGAGTTTTATGCTGAAGGAGACAGGAAGCTTATGGAGGATTTTCAGCAGAAGAGAGACAGGATCATTCTGGCTACAATTTTTAAAATAAGTTGAAGAGGGCAAAGATGGAAGCAAGAGGAGAGGGTAAAATAATCTAAGCAAGAAATGACAGTAGCTTAGACTGAGGATTTACCAGATTCTAAATATTTTAAAGGAATAGTTGGCAGGATCTTGAGATGAGTGGAATGTGAAAGTAGAAGGAGAGAAGTAAAGATGAGTCAAAGACTTGGATCTGAGCAGTTGGAGGAATAGAGCTGTTGCTTACTGAGATAGGGAGGAAGAGGTTGGAAATAAGGGATCCAGCATTTGGTTTTAGAATTGCTAAGTTTTGGGGATCCCTGGGTGGCTCAGTGGTTTAGCGCCTGCCTTCAGCCCAAGGCATGATCCTGGAGCCCTGGGATCGAGTCCCACATCGGGCTCCCTGCATGGAACCTGCTTCTCCCTCTGTCTGTGTCTCTGCCTCTCTCTCATGAATAAATAAATAAAATCTCTAAAAAAAAATTGTTAAGTTTAAGATACCGGATAAACAACTAGTAGAGATACATGAATCTGGAGTTCACAGGAGAGGATGGGGCTACAGGCATAAATTTGGAAGTGGAAAGCACGCGGAAAATTAAAGCTATAGGTGGGTGGAGGCCACCTAAGAAGAGGGAATATAGGTGAAGAGGAAGAGCAATCCAGGAGTGATCCTCAGGGATTCCAGCACTAGTGGTTGGAGATATGAGAAGAACCAGCTAAGGTGATGAGGAGGAACCAGTGAGACAGGAAGAGAGAGTGATCTCCCAGGAAACAAGGCGAGAGGCTGTTTCAAGAAGGGAGTGTCCAACTGGGTCAGATGTTGCTGATAGATCAAGTATGAAGAAGACTCAAGTTAATCAGTGGATTTGGAACATGGAAGTCATTGGTAAGTTTCACAAAAGCAAGTTTAAGTGGAACTGTGGGGATGAAAGCCTGATCTGGAGTGGCTTCATAACATTACAGAAAAAAAATAAGGGGAGATAATGAATATGTAGACAATTCTTTCAAGAGATTTTATTATGAAGAGAAGTCAACAACAACAACAACAACAACAAAAATTGAGGCAGTTGCTGGAAGAAGAAATATCCGTCTCTAGTATGGCCCAATAGCATGCCAGGAACTGGTTTCTAAAACAGTGGGTTTTTCTTTTCTGAAGAAGGCAGTTCCAGAAGAACCCTAGAAATCTATCTTGTGACTCTCCTATTGGGGCTGGCTAAAGACTCTATGCAGTTTCCCTACCTGTTACAGGGAGCTCTGGCATCACTGGGTCTGCTGGATGGTAGGAGTCAAGGGCACTCTGCAAGGCAGCCTAGATCTGCTGCAAAGCCTTCTCTTGCTCTGGGTCCCACTCAAAACTACAACCATCTTGAATCACCCAATACATTTGTTAGGAGCAGTATCCCCTATTGCAAGTTATGTTTCTCCAAAACCCAAAGGGGTTCACAAAGCATTAGATTCTTTAGCAGTAGCAAGACCAAGGTGTAATAACTTGTCCTTTACCTCTCAGGGATGTCTTTTTTTTTTTTTTTTTTTTTTAAGATTTTATTTTATTTATTCATAGACACACAGAGAGAGAGAGGCAGAGAAACAGGCAGAGGGAGAAGCAGGCTCCACCCAGGGAGCCCGATGTGGGACTCGATCCCGGGTCTCCAGGATCACACCCCAGGCTGCAGGCTGCGCCAAACCGCTGCACCACCAGGGCTGTCCCTTTCGGGGATGTCTTGACGTGCCTTGGATCATCAAAATTCCTAAACAATTTGCTAGTATGGGAAGTACTGCAGGATCCATTTTCAAGGGATCCCAGGCTTTGGGTCTGAAATCTGGCTCAGATTGGGTTATTGTGGGCACCTCAGCCTTCTCCTTAAAAGCTCTTAATTTTTATTTTTTTGGCTTATTCTACAAGTCATGCAGCACTCTATTGGCTGCTCGTCTAACTCACTCCTAAGAACACCACGATCTATTAACCATCATCAAAACCTCTGTGGGTGGAGGCACCCTGGTCGTGCCTCTGGCCTTGCTGCCTGTTATGGTTTATGTCTGTTTGTAGTTAAGCACTGGCATCTGGCCTTTGTTATTCTGGGATCTCATCATTCCCATTGACACGAGGGAGCCCACTTATATGGCTGAGTCACCTATACTCAGTCAGACCCACAGCAGAAAGTCATCACTAGGCTTCTCAAAGACGATGGCCCTCACCGAGGTATTCTTGATGCTACTGCCTAGCAAAGATAATGTTCTTTGAACCCTTTCAAGAAGCATAAGTCTCACATGACAGATTTGTTCTGCTATTCCTGTCCCCTAAGCATTGTGTGCTCTTCTTCAGCTTCCTGCCGGGGCACTCCAGACTCTGCCCAAAATCTACTGTAAGGTATCATCAGGTCCAAGCCTCGAAGAGCCATTCAGAAACACACTAGTACTAACTGTAGAGGGAGGTTCCCAGTCAACTACCTCTTTCTTGCTTTTGTATTCTGCTCCCCTCCTCGTTCTCCTGTTTATCATCCTCAAGATCACTCCCACCCATGTCCCCCTAGTTCACGCTGACACATCCCAGCCACATCCTGCAGCTCTGTCTGAGGATAAGATGTTTTCTGCTGGATCTGGCATTCTATTTCTGCACTCGGGCTGCCTCAAGACTAGTTATTGGTGCAGGAGCAGTGAATGGAGGCAGAAGCAGATCTTCAGGAGAAAAGCATAATTTTGCGATAGTCACTGTCAAGAATCTAGTCTTGCCCAGATCTGGAGAAGAAACCAGAAGCAACATTCAGATTAATATCAGTCAACTGATGGGATATTTGGGATGGAGTTAGAGAAGCCAAGGAATGTCCCCCAGGCTCTAGGCTTCTCCCTGAAGGATTAGGAGGAAATTGTGGTGGCAAAGTATGTGTGAGGCCAGAGAGCACTGTGGGAAGTAGGGTCAGTGGACTCTATCTGGTGAGTTTTCATAGGTGGCTGTACAGTCCCAGAACTCTCATTCCAGTGAGCAGAACTACATCAAGCATTCATTCATTTGTCTATTCATTAATTTAACATTTGAAAGCCTCTTATACTAGGTGCTTGGGTTCAAGACAAAAAAGAAATCTGTCTTTATTTTTCAGAAATTCAGAGTGTAGTGGGGCATGGACAGAAATGCCATTCGCCACTTACTATTACATGTGATAGAGTAGAGGATGTACAGGGTTTTGTGGGAGTCAAGACAAAATAAGAAAAACACTTGCCTGGTGTGTACGTACACAAAGGAGGAGTTACATAACATCTTGTTTAGTTTCTTATCCTGGCACGCTTCCAGAGCCACTTGACCACAATCACTGGTCATGGATAACATAAAGAATCTCCATTTGGTAGCTGAGAGGAGTGTAAAGTCAACCTTCCTTTTTGTTCTCCACATCCATGCCTAGTTTCTTAATCTGTTTTTGTGACACATCTCTTGTCCCCCAATTTCACTGTCCTGAATCTCTTCTCTACTTTTATACCTGATGTGCTTTCAGAGATCTCCTGAATCCCTCTTGCCCAAAGCCCAGGCTTTTGGGTAAATCCTTACTCCCTGTCCTCTGTACCTGCCCAAGGGGAAGGGGAAAATGTCTTAACATGTGCACCAGTCGGGCATGTTGATTATCTAATTTCAGCCTTCCATTGTTTCCATTCTATAAATGAAGCCAAGGGAAGTTAAGGAATTTGCCCAAATTCACATAGACAAGAAGAGAGCAGGATTTTCTTTCTTTCCTTTCCTTCTTTTTTTTTTTTTTTTCCTTATTTATTTATTCAGGAGAGACACAAGACAGAAGCAGAGGCAGAGGGAGAAGCAGGTTCCTTGCAAGGAGCTCGATGTGGGACTCCATCCCAGGACCTGGGATCACGACCTGAGCCAAAGGTCAAGTGGTTGAGCCAATGCTCAACCAGTGAGCCACCCAGGCGCCCAGAAAACAGGATTTTCAATGAAGATCCAATATTCAGAATACTGACCCATATCTTAAATGCTCCCAGATGATTAAGTACCTGGAAAAATTCTGTCACAAAGATTTTCTGTTCAGTTTCCCAAAAGAAGAGAAGAAGAACTAAAAGGCTGCTTTGTAATTTTAAAACCTCTTCATATTTCCTATCAAAAATTTGGTCCCCTCCAGGTACCCCCAGACTCATAAGGCACTTACATCTCTCCTCCAGGGTATAAAAGTATATGAATTTCTCATGACTATAAATGTAGTAGTGGAATTCCTGGGTCACATAATGTGCGTATGTGTATATATATATATGCAGATATATACTTACTGAGTAAATATCACCTAACACTTTTTCAAAGTGATTGCACCAACTTACATTTCCACCAACAGTATATGTGCTGATTATTCTCATCAGCATTTGGTATGGTCGGTCGGTCATTTGAATTTTAGCCATACCAGTGAGTTTGTAGTGAATCTCATTGGGGTATTAATTGTATTTACCTGATTATCGATGAAGTTGAGCACATGATGTAATAAGTAGAATATTTGAAATAGACTTTTCTTTTGAAGATACTTTCTTTCAGATTAAGGAAGTCCAAAGCATACGGTTTCCTTTTACCACGGCTTTAGCTGCATTAAAACAATTTGATTTGTCATGTTTTCATAATTACTCTGTTCAAAGTATTTTCTAGCTTCTGTTTGAAACTGTAGGTTTGTTTAGAAGTGTATTTTAAAATTTCCAAACATGATTTTCTGAATATTGTTTTGTTATTGATTTCTAGCTTAATTCTGTGGTAAGATAACATATTCTGCATGTTTTTAGTCCTCTGACATTTGTTGGGGCTTGCTTTAAGGCCCCAATTTTTAAATTTTGGTACATAAAAGAAATGAGTATTCTTTAGACGTTGGGAGTGGTGTCCTTACAGTCCCACTAAGTCAATTTTATAAATATGTATATACTCCTGTGAATATGAACTAACTTTTGTCTACCATATCAGATACAGATAAATAAAATTTGAGGCTATGCATTTAGTTCCATACAACTCTTATATCTTCTTGATGAGTTTAATTTTTATCAGTTTGAAATCAATCTCTTTGTCTTTAGTAATGCTTTTAGCCTTAATATATAGTTTTCTAATACTGATATCATATCTTTGAGAAATCTTAAGCTTTAGACTTGTCTTTTGTAAATAGCATATACAATTCAGTGTAATTCTGTGAGACAATCTTTGGCTGTTAAACAGGGAATTTAAACATTTGTATGTAATCTAATTTCTGATTTTGAAAATTTAAATCTGCCATCTTGCTCAGCTCTTCAATTTGTAGCACTTGTTCTCTATTCCATTTCTTTTAGTTCTTGCTTTCATTGCATTGATGGAGGACTTTAAAGTTTTATTTGAATCCTATAAAATCTTGTAGCGGTTGTACTAGATATTGCAATATGCAACCTTAACATATAATAAATTCAGTATTAATTGGTTCCTTTCTCTTTTCTTGGACAATGTATGGACCTTAACACACCATAACCCTATTATTTCACTCCTGACTTAATTTTCTGGCAATGCATTATAATTCTTTATATAATTCTCCACAAGATATTTTTTGTATTGTTTTATATTTTTCATTCCTTTCTGCATTTTTGACCTTTTATCTGGAACCATTTCCTCTTGCCTGAAGGCTATATATATTAGTTCAGATCTTTGGGGATGAATCAAAAATCATCCCCCAAAAAACTGGAGAAGTTTTGGTTTGTTGGAACAGTTCTCTTTTCAATTTATATACTCTGGGAATAGAATTCAGAGTTGGCAGTTAATTTCTTTTATTATTCTTATTATTATCTTATTATTTTGAAGCTATTTTCCCATTGTCTTTTGGCTTCCAGTGTTGTTGTTGAGAAATTAGCTGTTGGTCTAATTACCACTCCTTTAATGGCAATCTGTCTTTTTTCTCTGGCTGCTTTTAAAATATTTTCTTTGTGTATGATATTTAGCAGTTTTCCTATAAAGTACCATGGTTTTCCTTTGTTTAACTAGTTTGGGATTTCTCGGGTCTGTCGACTGATGTGTTTAATTTGTTTTGGAAAAGTCCCAGCTCTTAACTCTTCAAGTTGTATTTCTGTTCCATAATCTCTGTCCTCACCCTCTGGGACTTCAACTAAACATACATTAAGACTTTTCATGGATCTTTTATGTCAGTGCCATAGTCTAAGAAAAGGCAAATACTAAGATTTGAGCGCAACCATTTTTGATGCTTTTATAACAACTGGCAGACTGATTTTATGCCATGAATCTAATAAACATGTGGGCTTATATTAAAATGTCTTTTTCTTATTTCATTGTTCTACTGATTTATTCAACTGCATTTTATAGAACTATCAGTTTGTGACATTTGGATATTTTAAAAAATTCACTTAGGAAGTGCTTTTCTAGGTCTCTTACCCTCTCTTCTAATTTTTCTTTTATTTTTTCTCTCTATGCTTCATTCTGGATAATTTTTTCCATATTACAAAATCTCTATCTGTATGTAACTGACTATTAAGTCTATTCACACGCAGATTTAATATATTCCATATGTATCTTAATTATTTATTACTTTTTAGTTCTAGCATTTTCAGTGTATCTTTTAAAAAATAGTTTTCAGTTCTCTGCTAAAAATTTCAAGGTTGAATTTTCTTTCCTTCAATAAATTAAGTGTAGTTTTATTTATTTTTTTTAAGTATGTGAAAATTCTAAAATCTGAGTCTCTGCACTCTATGGCTGTATTTTCTTGTTTTCATTTATGTGGTTTTTGTTTCCTTGAATTTTTTTTTTTTGCCATGCTTTTTTGTTTTGTTTTGTTTTGCTATGTGTGTATGTATGTTCAGATATTTTCAGTGTAAAGGGAAGGGGTTTTCACTCTTTCCTGCTCCTGTGGGATATCTACATCCTTGATTTCCTCATAAGAAGAAAATGTGTAGGATAATAAATGCTTGCTATTAGTTTGCTTGTTTGTTTGCTTTAAAAGCTTCCTATTTTAAGCTGCTTAGTTTGGAGTCATTTGTTGCTAATAGATAGCTAACTAATATACTTCAGTTTGAATACCAGCATTACCCTTTACTAGATTGGCATCCTTGGACATAGGACTTCACCTTTTGAAGCCTGTTTACTTTTTATTTTTTTAAAAATGGTAATAATAGCAACTTACAGTGCTGTTGAAGCCCAGTCTCTGTTACATAGTAAATTCTTAATAAATAACTATTTTAATTTTTATTACATTTATTATTAAGTAAAGTGAATGCTTAAGAACAAAGAAAGCTATAGAGCCACTATAAAAAGCAAGCACAAAAACTTACAAAGAATAGCCACCTTGGATCATTAAGTTTAGGGCCAAGAAGCTTTATCTGCTTTCTAGACCCTAAGAACATAGTTGTGTCAGAGTCTACATAACGAGGATCATGAATTGTCCATAAAAGGTCAAACAGAATCTATGTACTATCATTTCCTTTTTTTTTTTTTTTTTTAAGACAGGAAACACACTAAATATGTCATATACATTTACTTGTCTTCTTTAACAATGTGTTTGTACTTAAGGAAGTTTCAGCAATCTAGAAAGTTCTTTTCTCTGGAGCAGTGGTTCTCAAACTATCATGCATCAGAATCACTTAAAGGGCTTACTGAACATAAAATGTTGGACTCCACTCCCAAAGATTTTGATTTTATAGGTTTGTATTATGGCCTAAGACTTTGCATTTATAACAGATTCCTAGGATGATGCCAATATTGTTGGTTTGTAGCCACTTTTTGAGGACTTCTGCTTTGGAACATCTTTGTCTCTGATAAATGAAGCATTATAAATGTGTTAAAGGAGAAGCAGTTCTAATATTAGGCAAAATATAGAGTAAAAGAAAATCCAATTGCTTTACAAGGATGTACAAGACCCTGATGTACAAGACTTTATTTTGCACTGTTTCTTATTTCCACTTGGCCTTCATTCTATTCCTCAAAGACACCAAGCCCATTTCTGTCTCAAGGCTGCACTTGTTCCCTCTGCCTGAGGCTCTTCTCTCCCAGATTATGGCCTCTCTGTATATCATCATTGAAGGCCTAGCTCCAAATGTCACCTTTTCAGAGAGGCATTCTCTATCTAAAGGAACCATCTTCTCTCAACATTTCCCACTCTCCTAATTTATTCCTTTCATGTCATGTATTATGATCTGAAATTGCCTTTTTGTTTCCTTATTGTAAATCTTCAATGTAACAGACACCTTGTCTCTTAAGTTCTTTGCTATCTCCAGCATGGAATGGGCCCTAGTATGTAGCAGGTGCCCAGGAGATATCTGTTGGTTGGAAACAGCAATGTTTTTATAACCTAGTTTCTGAAAGGAGGTGAAGAATTCTAGTAACCTGGGAAATATGGAATATGGTCCCTCCCTAACCTGCTCCCTACATGTTACAGATGTCAGGATTCTCTCCAGTTTATAATGCGAAGGTAAGGGGTTAGTGCTTTTCCCTCCCCAGGGGTGTCTTCTACACTCTTGATTGCCTCATAAAAAGACAAGATGGTGACTTGGGCAATGCTTGTCACTCTCAGAGACTCCAGAGAGTTGCTAAATGGGTCAATTTTTCATCCATCCAGAATACTCCTAACTTTTAGAAGTGATTCTCTTCAGGATGGCTGGCATCTGCTAAGTTGTCCCTAGCAATAATGAGGGAAGGAGAGCTGTTCCTTACTTTTGTTGGGTTCCAGATGGGCTCTGACTATAGTTATTCCCCCTTAGGTAGTTCCAGTTGTTTGGGATCCCATGTTAGAAATGGAACTGATCTATCCCATTGACAAGGACATGGGCCACTAAGATGAACAAAGAAGCAAATCTGCTTACTCAGATATTTTTAAATTGTATTTATTTCCTCCCAATGGTTTGCTCATTAAAAATTGAGTGCCTGTGCAAATTCTGGCTGTAGACAAGGCCTGGACATTCTCTCTACAATTGTCTACAGACAATTGTTTGTTGAGCTGACTCACTCCCATACCCTCTCCTCCCCAGGTGTCTACCGCTGGCACCTGGTTTTGCAGTAATCTCAGGCTGCTGACATGAGCCTGGGGAAAAACAACAGAGCTTTTTCTAGGGAATTAAGGAGTGAATCTTATGATCTAGCCACTGACTTTTACCATGGTTTGGGGGAGAGTTTTTCCCAAATAAAACAAATTGAGAACTCTCCTGGTTGGAGATACTCTGGATCCCCAAAGCACTGGAGTTAGAAATGTTTACACAGATACATCTCATATTCTTTCTGTCCTTTAGATAGGCATGTAGAGCATTCCAATTATACTAATTTCTTTCACTTCTCACCTTTATCCATGCTAAGGCCAGCTAGAGACACTGACTAGTGTCACTTGATTAGTGACTTTGGCATTGCTTGCACACCTTGTTGTGCCAGGAATGAACTGAAGATGGATTTGACAAGAAGCAGAGGCTGTGGATGGGAGGCTTTGGCAGCTCCTCTTCTGAGCTGCCTTGAGGGTTTTGTTAGGTTAACTCAACCTCCCCTAGAGCTTTTCTGTGTTTGTGTGGGAGTTCAGTGCAACAACTTGCTAAGTGCCTACTCTATATCAACCACTCTTCCCAAGTAGATGTTGGGGATACCAAGACTAAAAGAATTTTCTCCTTGCCTTCAAGGAGCTCACAATCTTATTAGGAGAGGGACCTATGGTGGTGTCTTGAAGATGGCTACAAAGTCTTTCAATTCCTTTTCCTGAATTTGAACTTTTCCTATCACTAGTTTTGACCAGTAGAATGTAGTGGAAGTAATACTGTATAACTTCCAAGGTTAGGACTTAAAAGATCTACAGCTTCACTTTTGCCATTCTTAGAATGCTTCTTCTTTGAAGCCAGTCACCATGTAAGGAGTCTGATTACCTAAGACCATGCTGTGAAGAAGCCCAGACTAGTCACATGGAGCAAGAGTATGAGAGGAGCACTAAGGTACTACCCATGTGACTAAAACCTTCTTGGGCTTTATGTTTACTTCAACAGCTAGCTGAATACAGCTAAGCAAATGATGTCAGCTGACGCCACATGAACAGAAGAACCAACAACCTAGACTTGCCTAAATTCTTTTTTTTTTTTAAGGTTTTATTTATTTATTCATGAGACACACACACACACACACACACACACACACACACACAGAGGTAGAGACACAGGCAGAGGGAGAATCAGACTCCATGCAGGGAGCCTGACATGGGACTTGATCCTGGGACTCCGGGATCATGCCCTGAGCTGAAGGCAGGTGCTAAACCGCTGAGCCACCCAGGCGTCCCACTAAATTCTTGACCCATAGAATTGTGAGCATATGAAATGGCTGCTAATTTTAAACCATTTAGCTTTTAAGTAGGTTGTTATTCAGCTATAGATAATTGAAACACAATTATTCTTAATGATGGAGGGATGCATAGGATGTTAATAGGAACACAGAAGAAAGTACCTGAGCCAGCTTGAGACGATGGTCGTGGAATGCTTTCCAATGCAGGTTTGCTTGAGTAGAATCTTCTCCAATGATCTAGATGTCAGCCAGGCTTGTGGGAGGGTAAAGTCTGTCTAGATACAGGAGAATAGAACAAAATAGCATGGAGGTGATTAAAAGCTTGGTACATATGTGAGGGATCGTCAAACAAGTATAAGGCAGAGAGGTTTGGGTAAAGTTGCAGAGGTGTTCATAATAATAAAGAGTAATAATAGATAATCTTTACTGAATACTTACTATGTGCCAGATCCTGATCTAAAGGTTTTATACATATTAACTCATTTAATTCTCACAACAACCCTATATTATTGTTCCTCTTTTACATTAGAAAAATATGAAGCTTTGCAACAATGTGGATAAAACTAGAGGGTATTATGCTAAGGGAAGTAAGTCAATCAGAGAAAGACAATTATATGATTTCACTCATATGTGGAATTTAAGAAACAAAACAGAGGAGCAAAAGAAAGGGAAAGAAAAATAAAAGACATAATCAGAGAGGGAGACAAACCATAAAAGACTCTTAAACAGAGGAAACAAGCAAGGTTACTGGAAGGGAGGGAGGTGGGGTGATGGGGTAAAGTGATGGACATTAAGGAGGGCATATAATATAATGTAATGAGCACTGGGTGCTATATAACTGACGAATCTGAACTCTACCTCTGAAACTAATAATGCACTATATGTTAATTAATTGAACTTTAATCTAAAAAAGAAGAAAATGAGGCACAAAGAAATAATAACTTGCTCAAGGGCACATAGTTGGCGAGTGCAGTGTAGGGATTTGAACCGAAGCAAGATCTTGGAGGATTTTATGTGTTTCTTTAAAGAGCTTGGGCTATGTTCTGTAGCTGATGTGAAGTGACCCAAAGGTTTTAAGGAAGGGAGTGACATGGCCACACCAAAAGATTCTATCCTCTTTATAATTTTCCCTACACTGGTCATTTTCTTTGCCTGTTGTCTATTTCCTCATTGTGACTAGCAGTGAACTCTTAATAACAAGCAGGGCCTGTGGGCTTATCTTTGAAGGATATAAGGAAAGAGGAAAATATGGGGACATGTGCTACTCCACAGCTGGTCTTGGGGGTGGAGGGGAGGACAGAATGCCCAGGGAGAGAATGGGTGTGGCAGCCACCAAGAGAGGAAAGTGGGCTGCATCTTTTATCCCATGGAAAGATGAGAACAGCAGCATATGGGAGCCAGCCTGTTCTGAGAAGATCTTTTAGGCTAAGGCACAGATAGGCTCATGGGCTTTGCAGATACAAAGCAAAGCAAAGAGGCTTTGCTCTCTTTCCTCCACCCCATGGGCTTTCAGGTGATTAGCATCAAAATATTAAAAATAGCTGTTGGGTTCCCAACAGCAATTCACAAAGAAGAGAGCATTTCACATAAGTTTAGAAATGTTCATCTGGCTGTGGCCATTGCTTTTTGAAGGGGTCCTTATGGGTAAGCCATCAAAAAGCTTCTGCATGCACCACACCCACTTCCTCTCTTTCCCCTGTTCTGTCAACCAAGGGCAGTAGAGCAGATTTGGTAGAGTCTTAATCTGCGTGAAGGGTTGTCATATCCACATTTTGACAGATTTTGTGCAAAGAGGGAAAAGACAAATATGAGTGTATAAGAAGAAAGAGGTCTGACTTAGGTTCCAGTAGAAGCTAGGAGATCTGTCCCTCAGACTTAGGTTAACCTACTCTTACTTTGTATGATATGGACAAATGTCTGAATTTCTCTAGATCCCAGGATCCTCATCTGTAATATGAGGGTATCAGGTGAAATTCTCTGAAGCCATTCCTGACCATCCTATCTAAAACTCCCTATATTCATTATCTGTTGCTGTGTAACAACTTACTTGAACTTGTAGTTACTTCAAATCACAATAAAAATTTGGTCTCATAGTTTTTGTGGGTCAGATTTCCAGAGAAGCTTGACAGATTGATTATGACTTGGTGTCTTTTATGAATTTGCTGGGTCTGCAGTCATCATTTTCAACATAGGTGGTAGGCACTGGCTATTGCCACCTCCTTGCACCCTAGGACTGTCCATGAGACTATTGGAATGTTCTCACAACATGGCAGCTGGCTTCCCCCAGGATGAGTGATCCAAGAAAGAGCAATGTGGAAGCTGCAATATCTTTTATGACCTACTCTTGGAAGCCACATACCACAGCAACCTAGTGGTTACCTTGGTCAGTTCTATTCATTGTGGCGAGGACTACAAAGAGCAGGAATGCCAAGAAGTGAAGATCATCAATAGTCATCAATTGAGGCTGGCTATCATCTTCCTCCTAAATTTCTATCACATTATCGTGTTTTATCTTTAATAGCACTTACCTGAAATTTGTTATTTGTTTGCTTGATGTCCATTTCCTCCCCACTAGAATGTAAGCCTTCCCAAGAGCAGGGATTTTACCTTTTTTATGACTGTATCTTCAGCACCTGGAACAATGTCTGGTGAAATGTTGATGCTCAATATTGACCATGAGCTAGGTACTATTATTATGCCAGTTTCTGATGCAGAAATAGAGGCTAAGAGAAGTTAACTGATTTGACTGAAGTCATATAGATAGTAAGTGTTAGAGCTGGGACACCATCTTATGGATAGAGACTGATACTAATAGTCTAAGTGGATAGCATTCAGTGATTCCAGGGGTGTCATTACACAAATGGAATTACATGTGGAAGTGGAGAATAGGACAGCGTATGGGAGGAGGGCTGACAGAATTCAATGGGCAGCTAGTAAATACTAGAAGGAAGTAGTAAGTGTCTATATAAGTGGATATGTGTGTATGGTTGAGATGGTTGAAAGGGAGGTTGAGAGAGAGGCAGGGAGACAGAGAGAGAATGTGTGGGTATGGTAGCTGGATCATTAAAGGGGAAATAATGTGCTCTGAGCAGCTGTTATGACATAGGCCTAGAGATAATACTTTGACCTTAGTCTTATTTGCCTCCAAATTCTTCAAAAAATTGGTCTCCAAGGAACATCCTTATTAAAATAACTAAGTGAATGTTCCTTTAAAAATCCCACAAGCAATTTAAGTCATTATTTGATTAGCAAGCATATTGCCAAATTACACATGAATTGCTAACTTAATTATGTTTGTGGGAATTATCCATTTTCTGGACTATTTGCCAGTAAAAGAAAAGTACAGTCTTTTGGCCACCCACTCTCCATTCTCCTTCCCAACCTCCTGAGGGAGGGGCCCTGGTATTCATCAAACATACAATGGGATCCTCTTAGAACAATGCCTCCCCCACCCTCTCCTTTGGCCTGGGAGGTGGAAATTTGTGAGGAGTGGAGGGAAATGATAATAAAAGGCCCTCACTTGCTCTTTCTTCTCTGAAGCCTTCTGGGTTAGGGGTGTTGTCTTGTCTGTATGGAGGAGTCTTTGGTCTTTGAGTGAGACCAGGGTGAGATACAAGAGAAAGGCTATAGAAGTTGGCTGTTGAGATGGCTCAAATCTAGTCTTGAAGCAAAGATAGTGATGGTTCCTGAGTTTCTTCAAGGCCCAGCCTTGTTGACCAGAGTAGGAAAGCAGAGAGAGATTCTGTGTAGGTCTACTCAGGAAAAATGAGAGTTTTCATTTAGCTTGAAAGTAACCTCAGGAAGCTGTGGGTTGTTATGGTTAACTGGACCAAAACCAGACCTGACCGAAAGATTAAAATAATTTCCCCCTCAAATTAGTGAGATTATCTCGCTAATAGCACCCAGACAGAGACTGATTAGCTATGTGTCAAAGAGAATGGCATTTTCCATGTGTTTACCACTCAGGCTTACCTCTTAGTTTATTCAAGGCAGACTCTAGAAGAGCCCCACTTTCCTTTTCCATGACTCCCTTATGAGGCGGCCATAGCACACTGGTTTGAACAGGGGTCTTAGAGGTTGCTTCATTTTGTGTCCTTGGCTCTGGCACTTACTATGTGACCAAGGTCAAGTTACTTAGCTTCTCTGTGCCTCTATTTTATCAAATGTAAAAATGGAACTAATAATTGTTCTTATTTCATAGGCTATTTGTGAAGACAAAATTAGGATAATACATCTACATGTATTAGAACAGTATGTTGCATTCAAGAAGTCATTTAACAAACATTTATACAATATATGTTGCTATGTGCCAGGTATAGGAGAAGGATGAAGGAGATCTGGTTCTGGCCCTAATGAAACTCACATTCAATTGTATTTATGGAGGGTGGTAGGCAGAATAATGCTCCCCCAAAGATGTTCATGCTCTAATCCCTGGAGCCGGTAAATATATTAGGTTACATAGCAGCAGGAATTAAGGTTGCAGATAAAATTAAGGTTGATAATAAACTGGCTTCTAAATAGCAAAATTATTCTGGATTATCCAGGTGGGCCTACCATAATCACAAGGGCCATTAAAACATGGAAGAAGGAGGCAAAGGAGTGAACATCAAAATGATGCCATGTGAGAAAGACTTGACCTGGTGTTCCTGGCTTTGAATATAGAAAAGGGGCAAACACCAAGGAGCACAGGTGGCTGCTATAGGATGAAAAAGACAAGGAAATGAGTTCTCCAAATGGAATACAGCCCTATTGATACCTTGATTTTAGCCCAGCGAGACCTATTTCAGACTTCTGACCTCTGGAACTCTAAGATAATATATTCATGTTGCTTAAACCACCAAGTCCGTGGTCATTTATCATAACAGTGATAGGAAACTGATATTAATACAGGTAAGAAATAAGTCAACACATGAATATATACTGTAATTTCAGGGAATAAGTACTAGGAAGAAAATGAAGCAGGTTATTATTTTTTTTATTTTTTTTGTATTTATTTATGATAGTCACACACACAGAGAGAGAGAGAGGCAGAGACACAGGAAGAGGGAGAAGCAGGCTCCATGCACCAGGAGCCCGATGTGGGACTCAATCCAGGGTCGACTGGAACCCGCCCTGGGCCAAAGGCAGGCGCCAAACCGCTGCGCCACCCAGGGATCCCAAATGAAGCAGGTTAAAGGGATAATTAGTAGAGGTCAGACCCTAAAAAGCCCTTGGAGTTTGGTTTTTATGGCAAGGAGTTTGGATTTTATTCTTCGTGTGACAGGAAACCACAGGAGAGTAACCACTGGAGAAGGTGGTATGAATGGATTTACATTTTACAAAGCTCATTTAGGCTGCTGTGCAGGGAATAGACTGGAAAGAGTTGATGAGTGGAGGTAACAGGCCCAATTAGGAGAATACTATGGAAAAAGATAGACTTAGGTGGCAGTGATAGAGGTGGTGAGAGTCGGATTCTAGACATATCTTGGTTGTTAGAGCTGACTGGACTTGATTCTGGCTTGGATATGGGGTTTGAGGGAAGGAAACAAAGACACCTCCTAGACTTGGGCTGGAGCAGCTGGGTGAATGGAAATGCTATTTAATTAAAGGTTGGTTGTCCCCAACACTCAGGAAGTTTGTAAGTTTTCTAGTTCTGCACTTGATTAGGGAATGCGTGGACAATGCAATCTACTTTCAATCCCAGCCCAAGGAACACTTTAATTAGGAAGGAAATATTGGGATTGTAGATGCATACAAATATGGTTTTCTGATGCCAAAAATAAATGGTTTCAAATTGTATGTGGTTTTATACTACCCATCCTTTCTTTCTACTCACTATCATTGCCAATTAATAGGGACAACCTCATAACAGATCAAAAATAAGAAATGATGGTAGGATGCCAGTATTGTCTTCAATTATTCCATTTCCATAACTGCAAAAATCTCACTTGTACTATTTAATAACTTAATTTTGGCAGCATTTACATGTATCCATTTCCAATGCCAAGATTGATACGCAGTTGACCTTTGGTCCAACAATGGTTCAAATTGCACAGGTTCACTTATATGTGGATTTTTTTGGATAAATATAGTCCAATACTACAGATATTTTGTCTTACGATTTTCTTAATACTCTTTGTTTTTCTCTAGCTCAATTTATTGTAAGAATATAGTATCATACAAAATATGTGTTAATCAGCTGCTTATGTTATCAGTAAGACTTGTGGTCAATAGTAGGCTGTTAGTAGTTAATTTGAGGGGAAGTCAAAGTTATACATAGATTTTCAACTCCATGGGGAGTCAGCACCTCTCACTCTTCAGATCTTTCAAGGGTCAACTGTATATTTAAAGATTGCTTGATGAAACATGGAGTTAAGAGAAGTTGTTGTTCTTAGCAACAATCTCTATTTTTTACTTTTATCCATATATCAATTACCTTTGGCTATGATCCCACACATAGTAGCTTAAAAGAATAAGTTTTAACTTAATTCTTAATTCTGTAGTTTGGTAATTTGATTGGAAAGCTGGGAAGGTCTGGTATGGGCTGGCTTGGCTGATCTTGGCTGAGCTCATTTATATATCTGTGATCAACTGGTGGGTTAGTTGGGGCTGGATGGTTTGATGGCTCCACAGAGGTGGCTGGGAATAATGAGTCACTCTTTACAGGGTTTGTCCTCTTCCATAGGCTAGCCTGGGCTTCTTTATATGTAATGGCAGCTGGATTCCACAAGTGAAAAAAAAAGTACGCAAAGCCTCTTGAAGCCTAGGCTCTGAACTTTTCAGTATTGCGTCTGCCATATTCTATTGCCCAAAGCAAGTCACAAGCCCAGCTCAGATTTAAGGGGTAAAGAAATTGCCTCCTTCCAACAGGATTGCATTATATTGGCTGTAGATATGGGGACAGGATGAAGAATTATGGCCAGTTTTGTAATCTGTCACAATCATTTAGAATGCTTTTGTTTTAAATAACAGAAAATCCAACTCTAAGTTATTTAAACAATAAAGGCCCATATATCTCACGAAATATGAAGTTTGGAGGAAAAATGATTATAGGTTTAATAGCTTAACAATGCCATCATAGTCCTAGATTTTCTTTTATCCAAATTTCCACTCTGTCATTTCCAGCATCTTTGCTTCTGTCCACATTTTAACAAGATGTCTACAACAGTTTCAGGATTTACTTATAAATGATCAAAGTCTAGAAGAGAAAAATGAAATGTCTCTGTCTTGTATTTCTCTTTAGAAATGAGGAAAATCTACCCAGAAGCCCTTTACAGTCTTTCCATTGGGTCCCATTATATCATAAGACTGTAACTGAGGATAAATAGATTGAGAAGCTCTGCCTGTCAACTTTCTACTGCTAGCTTTTGGGGTAAGAAGATGGGAATTAAAGGTGGTGAGCTACGCATATATTTCCCTCAAGAAATACAGCAGCTTAGGAATGGTGAATGAAGGGCAAGTAGTTCCATGAAGAAAGTAGCTTTGGGTTTATCCTTCTGGATATCCCTACCATTTGCAATGAATTCTTTAATAGTAATGATAACAACAATGACAACAATAGATGGTAAAATGAAGTCAACTGGTAGGAGGTAATGTCCCTGACTCAAGGGATTTCAAGTAAATTAGGACAAATAATTTAAAAAATCTCATTGCTTGATTCTTGTTTTGAATATTTATATCTGCTTCTTGAGCCATGTAAGAAAATTTATTTCTTTAAATCTTTCAGGCCACTAATGAGGTCTGAGTTTCACAGTCTTAAACAACCAAATAAAGAGTGAAGAGATGAAAATATAGCCACCAGCTAGGAAACTTTAAAGCTTTTGTTTACAGAGTACATTTGTCCTTAATTTAATTAAGTTTCACAACATCTATTAGTTCTCCTGTCTTTAAAATTTGACCCAGACTGACATATATGGCAAACCCAAATATCATTTTCTAGGAATTCTCAAGTAAAATGTGCCTCTCCTTTAGCTATTCTCCATAAATAAAATGCCTTGTAAAAAGACCATCACCTTAGCAACTGTCAACTGAATTAGCTTTATGAAGGCGAAGTAAAACTGCAAGTAAACTTGCAGAGAGGACTTGAGTGATTTTTTTTTTTAACCATTAAAGAAAGTGAAATTAAAAAAATAAAATAAATAAAAGACTTCTGACCAGGCTTTGAGAAAGATTAAACTATGTAAATTTAAAGTAAATACAGTTTAATTTTAAGAAAAGAAGTTACCCTGAAAGGCAAAATTGAAAATCATAATGTTCTACAATTTCCTTCCATTTATGATTTGTTTGAATATCTATTTTTTTTCCTCCTTGTTAAACTGCTTACACTTCAAAAAACTTTTCCTCTTTCTATAAGTATCACTGTTAAAGTAAAAGCAGCCAGTGCACTTAGTGAATTCCATACTTTGGGATTTTGGGGGTCTTTTTGGTAGTATTTTGATTCTTTGATAGGACTTCGTCATTGACACACTTGTTTTGTATGGGGGGGTTTGGGATTCCCAATCCTCTTACCTACTACAATTTAAATATCTATGACAGGACTTTCAAAGGCAAACTACAATGATTTTAGAAAAGAATTAACAATGTGGGTCATTGGCCAATGATCAGATGTTCGTAATAAAGGTATAAACCTAACATATGATTGATTCAAAATAAACTGTTGTTTTTTGTTTTGTTTTTGAGTCACACATGACAGAGGTAATGTAGTTCGGATATCAGGGTATGACAATGGTTAGGAGAAAATGTGGAGTAAATTTCAACTTAGAATATTGGATATTTTCTAAGAACCAAAAAACTATGGTAAGAAACATAAAATCATTTTTTGTAGCCACCCTCAAGATATGTACGCAGGGAAGAAAATCTGAAGGAACTGCTCCCAAACTGTGATAACTGTGGTCATCTCTGAGTGGTTCCTATTTGGGGGCAATTCTCCACTGTGTTCAGTTTTGGTAGAGTCCCTTGCCCTAGCTGCCTGTGGAAACTGAAAGGGGAGTCCTTTTTCTGCTCACTGCATAGCCACTAGGGTGTGGTCATATGACCTAGGCTTGGACACCAAAGTCTTCCAGGCTTCCACCTAAAATATCAAAACTTGGGTGTGTGACCCAGAATCTGGAGTAAGGTAAGCAAGCGAGGCATCTAGGGGGCTTAGGTGTACAATTTAAGGAGGCACTCCGTTCTCAGGTGCCAATCTGTATATCTATGATCCTTAAATGTTGTGCCCTAGCCCCTGACTTGCTTCTCAAGTTGCAGCGATGGTATGACACTTGGACAGTCAGAAAGCAGATCATCACAGTGGGGGTGGAGATGACAGTGAAAGGATGAGAGTGATGGCAGACACAGTGATGGTGGCAGTGTCTGTGGTGCTGTTGATGCTAATGGTGGCATCACATAGATTGGGATGAGCTTGGCTCCCCTGGGAGCTTTCCCCTTGGTTTTCCCTTGGGAAAAACTCCTGGTTCTCCTGCCTCTAGGCATTGCCATTTCTTCATATACTTCTTGGAATTGCTACAGCCCAGGCTGCCACTAACCTGAAGATAAAGCCTCAACAATCCCTCCAATACACTCTTTTTCTACTTAAGAGAACCAGAGTTGGTCTCTATTGCTTGCAACCAAGGACCCTGAGCAATACGGTGAAATTGTGAGCTATTTATTTTTTGTTCTTTTTTACCCTTTTCTCTGTTTTCAGTTTTCATGTAGTTATAACCAGATTACATTTTCATGGAAGGCCAAATATTTTTATAAACTTGTTCTGTCGTCAAGTAGACCAGAGTATATAGGGTAGACTCTGAACTCAGTTAATTCAGCAACTCATCAATGATGTTAATGCCAAGCACCTAGATTCTTTCCATCTCTCCATTGCTTCACGGTTAATGTTGGCTTGATCCTCAGGTTAGTGGCAGCGTGGCTGTAGCAATTCCAAGAATTATATGAAGAAATGACAACGTCTAGAGGAAGAAGAGAAAGGATTTCTTCCTATGATGCTTTTGTAAGAATGAGGAATAATTTTTCAGGAGCCCCACTGCTAACTTCACTTTTGTTTTATTGGCCAAAATTGAGTCATTTGCCTGAGCACAGCCTAACTCCTGACAAGGGCAATACTTTCCTTAGACCAATCAAACACCTTCTAGAGCTGGGGTTAGTTTCCACTGAGGCACATGCCACTGTGGAGAAGAGGAGAGTAACTGAATAAAATTGGAATTCTGTTAGGAAAGATTGAAAGGTTGAATGGAGACTATATAGTCAACCTGCAGTACCTGTAACTTATTTTCATTACTTGTTGAGTGCTTTGCTCACTTTGGCGTGTGTGGTTATAGGCTGAATATTAACGTATATGTATTTTGCTAATCTTCTCTTCTGCTACCAGTTTTAAAATGCTGACTAGAGCATAGTACAATTGTGCAGCCACTGTGGAAATTAGTATGGCGGTTCCTAAAAAAATTAAATAGAATTATCATGATCAAGTGACTCCTCTTTTAGGTATTCGAAAGAATTGAATGCAGGATCTCAGAAAGATATTTGCACACTCATGTTCATAGCAGTAAAATTCATGATACCCAAGAGGCAGTAGGAATGCAAGTGGCCATTGACAGATGAACGGAGAAACAAAATGTAGTTTATACATACAGTGGAACATTATTCAGCCCTAATGAAGGACATTCTGATACAAGCTAAAACATGGGTGAACCTTGAAGACATATGGAAGTAAAATGAGCTAATGACAAAAGGAAAAATTCTGTATGAATCCACTCATATGTGATACTTGGAGTAGTCAAATTCATAGAGACACAGAGTAGAATGGAGGTTGCCAAAGGCTGGAGAAAAGGGAAAATGGGGAGTTATTGTTTAATGGATCCAGAGTTTCAGTTTGACAAGAAGAAAAGAGTTCTGCACAACAATGTGATTGTACTTAATGTACTTAATGTCACTTTGTACACTTAAAAATGGTTAAAATGGGAAATTTTATGTCATGCATTTTACCACAATTTTAAAAAATGCATAAATTAAGCACAAAAATCCCATTGTGAGGGTTAATTTTATGGGTCAATTTGGTAAGGCTATGTATGGTACCAGCTGGTCAAACACAAGTCTAGATGTTGCTGTGAAGATATTTTTAGATCTGACGAACATTTACATCACTAACTTTTGGTTTTGTTTCTCTGGGGAACCCTGACTAATATAGCTCTATTTTTTTCATAAACATTATATAATATTTACATAAATTTTATAATTAAACACCTTCCTATCTTTATGACTAGAGGATGTGAGAAACTCAAAGACTCAAAGTTGTAAATCACAGGAGCCCTGGACCAAATGTCTGTGGGTTGGTTGGAAGTTGTATAGGAATAGATGAGGAAGTGTGTGGGTCGGGGAAACCCCACGGAGCTTTCCCCTTAGACTGGAATTCCCTTTCCTTACATAGTCCCTTATTGTATTCTTTCTGAAACCACTCGAAACAAGAGCTGGTACAACTAGCATTCAAAAATTATTAGAGGCATTTATTATTATTTTAGAGGGAAGATATGCTTCCCCCATTCATACTATTTCCTTTTATGTAGAGGCAACTCTACTAGGGGAATTAGCTGGCCCCTCGCCCCTCTCTCTCTACTCACAGACAGCGAGTTTAGAAGAAGAAACAGAATGTATTAGTCTTTTATGGCTACAGTAACAAATTGGCACAAATTGAATGGCTTAAAGCAGTAGAAATATATTCTTTTGCAGTCCTGGAGGCCAGAAGTCTAAAATCAAGGTGTGGACAGGATTGGTCCCTTTCTGAGGCTTTGAGGAAGTTTCTGTGCTATTCCTCTTTCACAGCTTCTGATAGTTGCCTGTAATCTTTGGTGTTCCTTGGCTTGCAGATGCACCACTCCCAGCTCTGCCTCCATCTTCACATGGCCTCTCTGTCCATCTCTTCTAAGGACCCCTGCCATTTGATTTAGGTTCCATCCAAACTCAGGATGATCGCATCCTAAGATCCTTCACTTAGTTACATCCACAAAGAAGGTTTTTTACAAATCACAGATTCTGGGTGAGCAAATCTTCTAGGGGGCCATCATTCAACCCACTACATCAAACTCATGTATTCCAGTCTCTTTTTCCTTCTTGGGGCGAGTCTGACTTCTGAAGATATGTGTTCTGCATTGATTCACCTGTTGTAGGTTTTAGAGGAGTCTTGCCCTCCATCAGGAAGTCTGTCTCTGCCATGCAATCCTGTGACTGTGTGGATAAATCTGTGTAATTTTGGGTTCAGAATTGGAAACCCACTTACCTGCAGCCATAAAGCCTTATTCTTCAATATCAACTATATCAAATAAAGGTGATTGTTTGGTTTCCCATCTGCCTAATCCCTCTGTATTATTTCTCAATTAGTTTAGAATTCAGGAAGGGAAGAAAGGTGCCCTTTTCCTGGATCCCTTGACAATTCAATAACTATTACTTAAGGCTCAGCTCAAATGTCACTCACTTTTCAAATTCTTCCCTCACTTTCACAAGCAGAATTAGCCATCTCTTCTGGGCCTCCATGCTCCTTTGTATTATCTTGTTAGTACTTTTTTCCATTGGGTTTCAGTTGCTTGCAGGCTGTCTCCCTTTTTGCACCTCCTAAATCCCATTCCCTTGTGTTCCATGAGTACATGACTTGAATGAGCAAGGACTATATTTTGACAACCCAGACAACCTTCTAAGAATATAAAACACAGGGTGCATGATTAGCCATCATGCCTCCCTTTATTCTGTTGTACTTTTGATTTCATTGTCATCTTTGTTTTCTTTGCTGTTAGGCATCTGTAAATAAGAAAGAAAACCTCACTTTCTTTAATGAAGGTGGGATCCAAAGTATCTCGTATTTTTTGTCAAATCAATTTATGGGTTTTGCCCCCTTAAGAAAGGGTGGTCATTTATACTGCTTTATATATCTTAAAATGGAGAATATTTCCTTTACCTTTGAAAGGTTGAGAAATAAAAAAAATGCATAAGAGAAAAACATAAAACTTATACATCACCTCACTATCCCAAGTCCCTGCCACCTTGTATTTCCAGTTTACTCTCTCTCAATTCTATACGTGAGTGTAAAATTAACTCATTAATAATACTATATAACTTGGTGCATACTGATTTTTATTTAACATTATATCAATAAGCATTTTCTCTTGTCATGATACATCCTCCAAACTATGATTCTTTAGGAGGGCTGTATAATATTCCTTCTTATAAATATAATTTATTCAACTATTTTCTTCCTATGGGGCATTGTTTTTAATTTTTAGCTGTTTAAAATAACTTTTGAAGTCTATTTCAGGGCACCTTGGTGGCTCTGTCCATTGAGCCTCTGATTCTTGGTTTCTGCTCAGATCATATCAGGGTCTGAGATGGAACCCCAAGTTGGATGCCTGCTGGGTGAGGAGCCTGCTTAAGATTTTCTCTCCCTCTGCCCTTCCTCCCCTGCTCATCTTCTCTCGCTCTCGCTCTGTCTAAAATAAATAAATAAATAAATATTTTTAAAAGCTCTATTTCAAAAATCAATTGTAACTCTGACATTATACGTAGCAAAGCCCAACAGTTGCCACAAACTTGAGATGGCGAGCAATGCTGTGGAACGCTGTACTCAAGAAAAGTCAATTGATAAGGTTGCCAGCCTCACCTACAACCCTCTTGTGATGCATATAAACCTGAGCCCTGCTTCCCTGGCTACAGCAGATTGAACTGAGAATTGATGACTGACCCAAAGACAGTCATACATGGAGGGTCCAGTGGCCCTGGGCTGAGGCATGAGTGCCAACTCATGTGGCCACTGTTTCCTAGGTGATGACTGGCCAATCAAACAGAGGCTTTTTCAAATTCAGTTTGAATTTGAAATCTATTGGGTGTGGAGGCAGAAGAGAGCGCAACCAAAAAGTTGGCTAGAAAGGGGCAGACACCCTGAGAGCAGTCAGAGAGCCCTGTCCCCATGGCGGTGGGAGCCATGACAAAACAGGAACAATGGAGTAGAGGAAAAGAAGTGTGGGGAGGATTAGGCAGCATGAGGAGAGAAAAGCAGAGGCAGAGTGTAGCTGAGTCACCATACTGGCAGAGCATTAGAGAAGGAGCAACAGATGCCTACTGCTGAAGCAATGTCAAGAAAAACAGGTGGCTGGAGGTATACTGTGTCCTGAAAGATATTCCCAGCTCCGCCAGGCAGCTGCTGTAACTGCTTCCTGCTCTTCTCCACTTCCTCCAGTATCCTCACAATGAACCACATTAACCCGAGTCACCAGAGCACGTCTGTCTTCCTGGCAACCTGAAAAAGCCTGATCGACACCATGTAATATTAGTCTCTCTATTATGGCCCATATCAGGTGACTTTATGATGATATGTTATGTTTCTCCCCGACTACAGTCCTTGAGGTCAAGGACTATGTTCAATGCCTTCTTAAAACGTCCTCAGCAACCAGGACAGTACACGAACACATAGTAGGTGCTCACCACTTGTTTGAAGAATGAATGGCTGGTGAAAAGTGTGAGCTGCACGTGGCCAAAAGAGCCCTCAGAACACAGAGAGCAGTCAGAGAGCATTTCGCTAAGGAGGTAAGGTGTTGGTTTTTGATTTTGTCTACCACCGATTTGGGGTACAAAACTGTTTAATTGCAGGAATTTTATTTGACACAATGGCTAGGCAAAAATCCCCCTTCAACTTTGTGGTAAATGTGCCACATTAATTTTTTAAATGCATTTCTTTTCTGAGCATTTACTGAGCCCTGCCTCCTATTAGACATTAGGCTAAGCTCTTAGTATACATTATGCTGTGCTGTATGAGGAGGGAGCATGTGGGGAGACAGAGTCCCAGCTTTATGGATGTTTTCAGTCTAGGAAAGAAAGCATGCCATCCACACCAAGAAAAATAAAATAATGTAGAACGACTACAGTGGTGCAAAGTGTTGCTGAAATGTGATTTTATTTATTTTAAAGATTTTATTTATTTTTATTAGAGAGAGAGAGAGAGAGAACATGAGCTGGAGGGAGGGGCAGAAGGAGAAGCAGACTCCCCTGCTGAGCAGGGAGCCTGATACGGGGCTGGATCCTAGGACCCCGGGATCATGACCTCAGCCAAAGTCAGATGCTTAACTACTGAGCCACCCAGGTGCCTCTGAAACCTGATTTTAGAAAAGACACTTGAAAGTTGCCTAGAAAGGGCTTCCTTTTTTTTTATTTTTTAATTTTATTTATTTATGATAGTCACAGAGAGAGAGAGAGAGAGAGGCAGAGACACAGGCAGAGGGAGAAGCAGGCTCAATGCACTGGGAGCCCGATGTGGGATTCGATCCCGGGTCTCCAGGATCGCGCCCTGGGCCAAAGGCAGGCGCCAAACCACTGCGCCACCCAGGGATCCCAGAAAGGGCTTCCTATTAAGGAGGTAGCAGCATCTTTTAAAACCGTGGTTGATAATACTTTATATTGTCAGTTTAATAGGGCATGATTATCAAACCAGGCTTTTCAATGTTATTTGGAATGTATCTGTGAGCTCCTGAATTTGCTATTTTCAGGTAATATTTATCCACAGTCTCAAAAGAAGCTATTATTATTACTATTTCAATTGAGATGAGAAATCACTATTTTCTCCAAAAGGAAACTTTGCAAAATAGGACTGATATAAGAGTTACATCACTGGTTGATGTTTTTTAGTAAGCTGAATGCGTTTGATTTGGCAACATGGGGTTATAATATCATGATGCCTACTTGCTGATAACATGTCAGCACTTCAGTTGAAACTTCAAATTGTGACTCAAATAGCAAGACATTTATTTTACTGTATTCAGGCTTTGAACCATAGTCGCTGAGATATCGGAGTTTTTTTTTTTTAAATGATGTGCTGAATTTATCATTATATATTACAGATATATTTGAGAAGCATTTTCCCAGTGAACACTGAAATCAGCAAAGGAGCCTCATCATGGTTTCTGTAATTAAACTTTGAAATAGAATTTCCTGTTACTCAACCTTTGGTCTACTTTCAAACTTAGGCACAAATTTAACTGAAGGATATCCTGAATGTTCCAGGTATGCTGTTTAAAAAAACAGTTACTATTGGAGGTCCCTGGATGGCTCAGTTGGTTGAACGTCCAACTCTTGATTTTGGCCCAGGTCATGATCTCAGGGTCGTGAGATTAAGCCCTGTATCAGGCACCCTGCTCAGTATGGAGTCGAGTCTGCTTGGGTTCTCTCCCTCTCCCTCTGCTTCTTCCCCTACTTGCCTCTCTGCATACTTACACACTCTCTAAATAAATAAAATCCTTTAAAAAAAACCCCAAACAATTACTATTTGTAACTACTCCCTATGTGAATCGAGATTTTTCTCAATACTGTGCAACTACAATAAAATACAGAAAGAGACTGGGTGTTAAGACTGATAAAAACGTATAATTGTCATTCCTTACCCCCAGTTTAAAATCTTCACATTATATTGGCACGGCAGAGTAGACTGTGTGGTTATTACTTGCCCAGCATCCTTCCTGGGATGCACCTCAGTTTCCCTCTGAGACAACATCTGCTTCCATACTCAGTCCATGGAGACTCTGGGTGTCCTGGGGACCCACTCTGGCCACTCAGTAGGCACCATTATCAGGCCACAGTGACAGGTTTAGGGAGAGGTGTGTGAGCCAGGCCCAACCACTGAGGCTTAGTTGTGGGACTGTGTTGGGTTCTCTTGGGGGAGGAGATTGCAACTGATAAAGATGGTTATAAGCTCAGAGCTGCTGGAGCCACCACAGGGAGGAAGCCCTTCTTGAGAGCAGAGCAGCCAGTGGAGAGGGATGCAGAGCTGTATTAAAATGGGCAAAAAGCTTTGATCATACTCTTTTAGCTTCTCCTGAATCCTGAAACCACTTCTGAATTTACAGAAATAAATAAATCCTTCTCATCCCTCACTTTTTGTTTCTTCTCTGAGTTAGTTGAGATTGGAGTTTCTATCATTCACACTTGGAAGAAAAATCTTGACTAACATGCCAACGATTATAATTTTTTCCCTTTGGTTAATTTAAGAAAAGGCAAATGGAATAATAAAGGTGAAAGTATAAAAGTCAGTTTGCATTGATAAAGCATCATTTCTCTTAGGTATATATACATTCAAGTTTCAAGTAGGAATCACTTGACAAAAGTTCTGCTGGAATACAAAAATTTAAAAACAAATATAAAGTACAAAAATATATAATGTCTACAACCCTTGGCCTACAAAAATAAGGTCAAGTGCAGGTGTAGTGAAGTCATTCCAGACCACTTGCAGCCTGTCCTGACCGACTTTTCCAGCCTCAGGCCTTGCACTCCCTCCTTGTCAGAATTCTAGCACTCTCTCTAGCTGCCTTTGCCCCTCAGTTCTTCAAAGTCTTGCTTAGCTTGTGTCTGCTCAGAGCACCACCTTTTCTAACTGTTGGTTTTTTCATTCCTTCTTTATGGTTCAGCTAAATAGCACCTTCTTTGTAAAGCCTTTCAGAATCTCCCCCATGTAGAATGGATTGCTCTTCTTTCTGCTTGGCCACCATCATGATCTGAGCTATGTTATTGTTGGGGATACATAAATACCTTTGTTCTAGTCTGGAGTCTCATGGGCAGGGCTTACTTCTCATTCATCTCTGTATACTTCCTGTTTAAACTCTGGCATCTAGTAGATGCTCAATGTATATTTGTCAAATGAAATTTCTATGCTGGGACTTCAAGTAGTTGCACTCTCCAGTTTACTCTCCTGGGTGCTCCTAGCCCTTCTCATGTAGGGTGCAGAGGGACCTGTATATACATAGCAGCAGTACCCGTCAGCATTCACAGTCACCAAACACCACAAATGACCTGTGTTTCATCCATTCAAAGAGTCCCAGTCTGAGGATAACTTTTATTAGCTCTATTTATTGGTCCAAACATACACTGCTTGGTTTTAATGCGGCCTTGAGCCAAATATAGTAATGCACAGATCAAAGAGCCTCCAAGGCTATTCAGTATTGTGGACGCCACCATTCTCCATCAATTTGTATTCTGGCTTAGTGGTCTAGTGCTTTTCTTCCTTGGTAGTTTCTATTTATCACAAGAATGGGAGATATTTATCCAAGGAGTTTTACAAGTATTTGTAAAAGTATTTCACAACACATTCAGGTATCAGGAAGCTTGCTTCGTACCCAGCCATGCTGGGTGTGTCACCATCTTTGGGCATCACTCATGCCTGGTGTCACCTTCATTGGGCTGCTTAATTGACTTGTGTGCTTTGGGCCATCTGAGATGATAGTGACTTCCCATGCTGCTTTCCTGAATAACTAATGATAGGCATTATACCTGCAAGTATTAACCACTCCCGACTTAAGTTGGACTAGTTGGACAACCTTAAATGTTCTGAAACTGTCCTTCTCCTTTTCCTGATGGATTTTTTTGGGGATGAAGCACCCCACCCCACTACCTGTTGAGAAAGGATATGATGGTGGACACTTTACCCTGTATCATGATCAAGCCATCCTCATGCTTGGAAGGGAATGCTCGTCTAATGGAACTCATTCTTCTAACTCGTGAGTAATTAGTTGTGATGACCCAGTTCCTGCTGAATTATTAGGAATGTCCTCTTTGTGAAAACAACCATGCTGAGAGAAGTGACAGTAGAACTGCTAGAGTTGTTGGGATGGCCCAGGGCCAATCCAGACATATCAAGACTAAACTCCTACCTTTGGGGCTGAATCATCAGTAGGAGTAGCAAAGAAGGTGACAAGGTCCTATTCCCTTGGGCATTCCTGCTTTGTTGGACAATGCAAGCAATTTGCAGGCTGGAGAATAGTATTTGGGACATGCGTGCTGACATGTTAAAAAGAGATGGCTACCCTGATTTTTCCAGAAGTCAACCCATCTTAAACCATTTTATTTTCAATTGATCTTTTCCGTTGATTTGGCTATCTGTTGATAACCCTCTCTGGGTTTACCCCATTATCGCTTCCTAGCAGTGGGGGCCAGGAAAACATTACAGGAATCATAAAATCAAAGAGAGAAAGAGGTGCTTAGAGTAGATGTGTTGCTTTTTGTAACTAAAAACCTAAAAAACTCAGAAAAAAATTTCCCCTCCCATTCTCTTTAGATGTTTTGGTGTTGTTTTCCTGAAAATATATAATTACACATATTTTAGAATGTGGAATGAAATAATTAAGAAGAAATTATCATAAATGGCTACTCTGTGATCTTGGGAAACCATTCAGATCAGTCTGTTGTTAAGAAAACAGCAGGAGTTGGGAGTGCCTGGCTGGCTCAACCACAGAGTGTACAACTCTTGATCTTGGGGTTGTGAGTTCAAACCCCACACTGGGTGTAGAGCTTACTTTAAAAAAATAAAAGAAAAAAGAAGGGAGTGCCTGTGTGGCTCAATTGGTTAAGCATCTGACTTTTGATATTGGCTTAGGTCATGATCTCAGGGTCTTGAGTTTGAGTTCCTAGTCTGGCTTCAGTCTCAGCGAGGAGTCTACTTGAGATTCTCTCTCTCCCTCTCCTTCTGTCCTTCCCCCTAGTTCCTATTCTTTTTCTCTCAAAAGAAAGGAAATAAAGAAAGAAAAGGGCCAAAGTGTTGGAGCCTGCTGGACACAGGTTCCAGTCCTATCACTATGAAGTTCAGAAGGAGAACATTCAAAGTACTCAGTTCCTAACAATGTTGTTTATTGTACTATAAGAACATTTTAAAAAGTGAAACTAAGTAGAGAATATTATTCTTGAACCCTCGCTAAGTATATGCAGTAGGCAAGAGTAAGCTGCTTACTATGCCCAGAGATTCTATCATTTTTGTAAGAGAAGGCAGTGGTGGGCAGCCCCTCCTTTCCTCGCTAACTTCCCCTTGTTGCGTTTTGATCTTGAGATTGGTGGATGTCTTCCTGTATCCTCAAAGGACTTATGGTTTAGTGGACACTGAGAGTAGCATCCACTTGTTCCTGCAGAGATTGGAAACAAGGGGCTTATTGGCCATCTCGCTCAAAAGGCCCTAGACAGAGAGAAGGAGAAGGAGGAAGTCAAGAGATTTGGGAGTTGGAAGGAGATGAGTACTCTCTGTATCTGCCTGGCAGAGGAAAAGCTCCTAAGTGCAGAAAACATAATGACTGCCTTTGTTTGCTGGAAGGTTGCTGGTGTCTTTGGTTTTCAAGTTTTAGCTTGCTTCATAGAAGCAGGCAGAAAGCAAGAGATGCTGGATTCCCTTGAGTCCAGCAATTTGTAATGCCATGATATTAAAAAATTATTTTAATTTGTTGGAATGCAAATTCAAGAGGAAAATGTGGGATTGTTGCATAAATGGGTGGTATTTTTAAGCCTAATAAGTCAAAAGCATTGTAACTTTGTAAGAAAACCACAAAATGTGAAACATTCTCATGCTATTAACCTAGCAAAGTTATCTTAATCATGTAACGTGCACTCAAAATATTGCAAACATTTATCCTCCTCCATTTTGCCTTTATAAGTGGGGGAGGGTAAATAAAAAGATTTTTCCTCCTCTTTTGCATTAAAAAATTTTAGGAGCTACCTTTGTGTAATTGATTATCATATGGGGGTAAATGCTTGGATTCTGCTTTGGTTGGGATGCCATCTCTACCTTTTATTAGCAAGCCCCTCCTCCTCACAAGGATGTGGTTTCTTATAAAATGGGGGTTCTTGAGAAGATTAAGTGAGTGGATATGTGAAGTCCTTGGCAATGGGAACATTCTATAATTATAATCCATTTTTCTTCTTACATGCCTTCAGTTTATCATCACCAACATTTTCTGAGGAAGATAGAGCAGGAGTCATTAGTGTCCTTGCAAGGAATAGAAAACTCACAATGACAGAGCCCGTCGGCTGGGATCACATATTTAGTAAATGCGATTCAGATTTAAGTGTTCTGGTTTTCCACTGCATCTCCCGTGATATCAGGAAATTATATGTTTCTTATCTTCTCTTTAATGCTCCGGGAGTGAATTAAGCTCACCTGTTGACTGAATAGACCTACTTCAAATATGTATTTATTGATTGAATAGAATAACTAAGAAGCAGGTATTATCTACAGTAGTGTTTGGTCAACATTCCCTGATATGATATCACAGACATTCAAGCATTTTATAAGAATATTTTTCCTTTTGAGAGCAACCAAGTGTTTTATTATTTTTCAGGTTAGATTAAACAAAGACAATTGGTGCGTGAACCCCTACTATTGCCAAATTCACCAACTAAGTGCAAACAGGCTCACATGCCCGATGCTAGAACACAAAGCCACATTGCAAATGATGCAGTCATTGAAAATGAAGCATTTGCATAATCTGAAAGTATGATTAATCTTACAAGAGATTGATTTCCATATCTTTTGTCCATAACATGGCTATCCTGCCTTTTCATCAAAACACTAAAGCCTGAATCAGCCTTCCTTCCGGGGCCTGAACAACAGCATCTACGGCAGGAAAGAAAATCTAGAAAGACATTTCTTCACTTTGTGGAAGTGTCTGCTTGGAAGCCCCAGAGCTGAGAGGAGGAGGAGGTGATGGTGAATCTGGAGGGAGAGAGGGAGGTAGGTGGAGCTGGTAGCAGCATGGAAGGGTGAAGCTGAGGAGCAAGTGCTGCTTAGGGCACAGTGCTTGTTAGGAATAGATGAAGTTGCTATAAGGACAGCTTGCTCTATTTCTTTTAAGTTTGTTTGTTTATAAGTAGGCTTCATGCCCAACGTGGAGCCCAACACAGTACCTGAACTCACGACCCTGAGATCAAGACCTGAGCTGAGCTAGAGAGTCTAACACTTAAACAACTGAGTCACCCTCGTTCTCCTTTTTTCCTTTAAGTTTTAAGAAAATATTTCTAAGTTGATTTCACAGAATTTTATCACTGGGGGAGAAAGTTTAGAACTTATTTGCCATTTCCCTCCACCTTTTATGGTAGATCAAGACCCAGAAGGATCAGCAGTTCCCCCGATATCACAGTGCAAATTCCACATAACCAAGTCAAGACTAGGTCTTTGGACTCCCTTCTGGTTACAGCAATAGCTTACTGCTGAGTCCTGCACCTGATACATTGTCAATATTCCACAAATATTGGAAGGAGAGAAGAGCAGGAGGGAAGAAAGGAAGAAAGGAAGGAAGGAGAGAGGGAGGGAGGGAGGAAGGCTCCATCTCCCATACTTTACATTTGTGAACCCCATTTTTGTATCCCGGAATAAGAAAAAGGCAAAATAGATTGTGGTGGGCTTTGTAGTTGGGCACAAAGATTTAGAAAGCCAAGATTTTAGTTATGGTACAGATTGAGAAACATCGGAAAAATGACTCCACTTCTTTTTTTATTTTTCCGTTTACTTGAGGGGCCATCTTTCGGCATTGATGTGTCTGATCAGAGGGTCAGGTTCTGAGGCCAGCCACAAGATGAAGGCCACAGATAAGCAAAACTACCCTTGAAACTCTCCTAGGGAGGTGCCATGCCAGAGGCTGTGTACTGCTTCTCAGCCAGTACCTGCCCCCACACGCACACCGCCATACCCCAACCATCTCTCTCTATTTCTTGTATAATCAAACTTACCAAAGTTAAATGCGTGTAAAATTCGACTCCACTGTCCTACCTAGTCCACAGGGAAGACTGAACTAAGTACCAATAAAATATTCTAGAATCAAGATCTATATGAAATGTATTTCATTAATTTGGTGGAGCTTCTTAGTTAAAAGATGGCTCAACTCTAGAATCAGATTTTTTTTTTAATTTTTTTTTGCTGTGTAGGCTACAAGAAAAGGAAGCTTTTGTATGAATATCCCTGGGAAAAGGAGAATGAATTTGATGACAATTGAATTTAGAGAAATTTAAATGCAAAAGGAAATCAATCTCCACTACCCTTGCCCTCCTCTCCCCCTCCCTTAAAAAACAAAAACAAAATTCCTGGTTTTCTCATACTTCCTCTTGAAGATTTGATTTAGGCATCAAAGCCTTCTATGGCCACCGGTTTCCTCAATGGGCTGCTCGTTGCTCTTTCTACATCCTCTCTGTCTCCCTTCCTTTTCCTCCTCCCCACCTCTACCTCAAAATCACCTTCCCACTTTTGTTTATGTTGCCACCTCACAGTGGGCACAGACTACGGTCTTATGGAGGCCTTCGTGAAAATTTATTAAAAATGAATCAACTCCTGGAGACATTACAGAGGACTTTGGACAGGGACCCAGCTGATTTCCTGGAGGAATACCTGGGGAATAATTGTTTTGGCTCCGAAAGGATGATATTTTAAGTTGTTATATATTTGCTGATCTTGGGGAGATTGTTGGAACCATCCAGCATGCACAGGAAGCTTGGGCTCTTGGCCCAGTCAGCTCAGAGTCTAAATATTTGGAGGATGAATACTTGGAAGTGCATTTAAACATTTAAAGCATTTTATTTGTTTTTCCAGTAAGTCTCATTGTTAGTGTGATATCATTCTGCAGTAAGACTCTATCTGCTGAAGGCCTAGCTAGGCCTCCTGACAAGTCCAGACCTAGGATTCACCTCAAGTCTTGGCTCAAAGTCACAGTTGTAGGTCTACTGGCTAACATCCACACCACTGAAGTGGGTTGTTATTACAGTCATTCACTGTTGATGCCCATGTTCTAAAGTCATGCTAAGGTTCTGACCCAACTCTTCAGTGCAACCCAAGAATGGAACTTGCACACACATGAGCTCGCAGGCACGCACACGTGCACCATTTTCCAAACCAAACGCTGCAGTGCTTCCTTTCTTTTGTCAGTACTGGATCTTTACTGTTATTGCCAACCTTCAGCTCGACCCTGATGATGACTTGTGGTCAGTTTTCTTCCCCAGCTTCCCGGGCAACATACCTTTGGGCTGGTATATGCCTAGAGAAGACAAATTAATATGAACACATTAGATTATGTAAAACATAATTAGAAAAGTAAATTTGCTATAAAAGCAGACTGTGTGTTTATAGAACTCTGAATCAATTATAAGCAATTGGAGGATTTTCCATGTTTTTTAGACCCACAGGTATACTCTAGAACCTGAATTATATGAATTGCTTGCCTATCCCAATTGAACTATCTAGATAGTTGCTAAATATCTACTTTGCTAAACCACAGAGTCACAAGTTCTTGTTATCTCAACAGAATGGGAATGAGTATCGAGTTCATTTCTGAAATTCGTAGTAGAAAGGGGTGGGTGGGGTGAGTATGGGTGTGCGCCTGGCCTGGTAATTGCCATGGTAAGGTGTCCTAGACGACATGATCATAACCCTCTTGATAGAATTGGGGATGTGATAGCAACAGTAAAAATTATATTAAACTCAGCTTGATGCCAGACTATCAGCCTCCAATAAACAAAGGACAAGAGAAACATCTCTAAAGAGACTAACTTGTGAATCAAGGAAACAAAACAGGCCAGAGAGGTGCTTGCTTGAAGAGACAATGCTTTCACTTCTTTGCAAAAGCTTTGCCTGACCTAATTAAAATGCCCAATGTAATTAAAAATCTAACCATAATCCCTCTGGAAGCCTCTTGCTCTCCCTCTTTCCACTGTTAAGATGCTCAGTTGGCACCCCCCTCTAGCTGAAAACTTATTGAACCAGAGTCCATTTGAGCACACACACATAATGCCTAGCCTGCTGAGTTGGAGCAAGGACACTAGTGATTTGTCCAGTGGATGGTGGTGTCTCGCTCAGCATTGATGTATGACATGGATTAGTACGGAGTGGCCATCTGCTGTTGGGGAGGGCGGTAGACCAAATCTGTTTCACTGTGGCAGATGATTCCCCAGTGCTGGCCAGCTGGCTTAGAGGGGACAAAGTTGGACAGGGCAAGTGATGCCCCAGCAACCCTCCGGGGATATAATTCAAGGGCCTCTCCCTTATGTGCCTGTATTTATTTCTGTCTTCTTGACTCATACACATACACTGTAGAGCTGACATGAAACAACATAGTTTGGAACATGGAGAAGAGAGAAGTGGCACATGTCCACCGTGAAGGCTAAAATTTGTTGGTCTTAGTATGAGAGATAACTTTGAGTTTCCTGGTAGCCTGGGCAAAAAGAGGAGAACTGATAAGTCACATAGTTCACGTTCTTTGAGAAAAGAAGCAAATCAGTTTCTTGGAAGAAATAAAGCTGCTTACCCCAGTTGTCAAATCTGTTTTTTCATGTTTCACTTGATAGGGAGGAGAAACTGAGTTTTTTAGGGCATATATAACAAAACAGCAAACTGCTAAAATGCTTGGCCTTTCGACAGGGAGAGGACCGGAACATTGACCCCCCTCACTCAGCAGTTCTCTGAGACTGGCAGATTTAACTTTGCCTCTTGACACTTGCCTCTTAAACACTATGTCAAAGAAATATCTGCACCCCCATGTTCATTGCAGCCTAATTTTTTAAAACGTGTTTTTCAAAAACAAATTTAACACAGCAATTAAAACCAATTCTGGAATGTCTTCATATTTGAAACACAGGGCAGTTACTTTTCTCTGCATTGTTAGGCAAAAACAAAAAAATAAAAACATTTGTTTCTACATAGGATGGAGGACAATCAAGAGAAATAGTTTATTTTTTTAAATAGAAATATTTTCTAATTTATTCTTCACTGAATACATACATATATACTTACTTGCACAGACTCATGTTCACCAAAAAAAATGCTCCCCCCCTCAATAAAGACAAAACAATAACAAAATAATCCTTTAAGTCACACTACACTTTGTATTTAAGCAAACAAAGATCCTGGAAGTAAGTGCAAAATGTAAAATTAATTGAGGGACACCTGGATGGTTCAGTTGGTTAAGTGGCCCCCTTCGGCCCAGGTCATGATCTTGGGGTCACAGGATCATCGAGCTCCCTGCTCAGTGGGAACTCTGCTTCTCCCCTCTGCCCTTAGCCCCACTTGTGCTGTCTCTCTCTCTCTCCAGTACATAAAATCTTTTAAAAAAGTAAAGTTAATGGAGAGAAAAATGGTGAACAAACAGCATTATTAATATACAAAATATTCCTATTACATAGTGTTAATAGATGATATTCTCTGCTTCTCTAGCACTTTTTGAAATCATATTTAGTGACAGCATTATTTATAGTTGCCAAGACATGGAAACAATATAAGTGCCCATCAATGGATGAACGGATGAAGAAGATATGGTGTCTATACACAATGGAATATTATTCTGCCATGAGAAAGAAGGAAATCCTGCTATTTGTGACAACATGGATGAGATCTTGAGGGCATCATGCTAAGTGAGATAAGTCAGACAGAGAAAGACAAATACTGTTTGATCTTACTTATATGTGAATCAAAAGGAAAGGAAGGAAGGATAAAAGACAGGAAGGAAGGGAGGGAGGGAGGCAGGGAAGGAGATAAAAGAGAAAGAAAAAAACCTCAACTTATAGTAAAAGAGATCAGATTTGTGGTTACTAAAAGCAGGGGATGATGAGTGGGGGAATTGGAGGAAGGTGGTCAAAAGATAGAACTTTTAGTTATAAGATAAATAAGTACTAGGGATGGGGTGTACTACATGATGACTACAGTTATCATCACTCTATGGTAGATAGGGAAGTAGATAATAGAGTCAATCCTGAGAGTTGTCATCTCAAGGGAAAAAAAGTGTTTTTTCTTTCTTTCTTTTTTTTTTTTTTTTGTATCTGTATGAGATGATCAATGTTAACTAAACTTATCGTGGTTATCACTTCACAATATATGTCAGGCAATCATGCCATACACCTTGACCTTATACAGTGCTGTATGTCTAGTATGTACCAATAAAACTGGGGAAAAAAAACCCTCGTAGAATCATAACTTTTCCCTTTTTGTCTCTGTATCTATCTGTATTTTCTAATATTTTCCCACAATGAACATGGATGCTATTGTCATGCAAACATGCTGGTTCTGGGTTGTCTCGGACCTGAGATCCTTTCCTTGCTCTTTCTCTGCTGGCTCTGTATGCAGGGCACCTGACCCTCCAGACCCCTTGTCAGTGGGCTCCTAACTGGGTCTGGCCAGTGGTGGGAGTGTGGAGAGCAGGAGAAAGGGGGAGTCAGTATGTTTCTCCCTCTCCCTCTTCACTGGGGTGGCATCTCTGGCAGTTGCTGCCTCCCTTCTTTGGCTCCAGCTCTCACCGGAAGCCTGCCATAGTTCTGGCTTCCTCTGGGCCATCCCGGGCTCTGGGCTTGGGTAGCATCACCTCCTCCTTTTGTCCCTCCAGCTTAGGAATGGCAGCAACTTCCTGCTGTGGCTAGTCTCTGGATTGCCTCACAATCCCTTGTTTGGCTTCTAACTTTCTTTCATTTTATTGCATTAGATTTCCTTTGTTTTAAATATTCAAGGTGGTTTCTGTCTTCCTAGCTGGTCCCTGACATAAAGAAACAAAAATGTGTTTGAAGCACAAATGAATCAGGCAAAAGAAGGTAGGAGAATGTGAGTTGGAGAAGGAGCCCAAGAAGCCAAAGACTCCACAGATAGTGACAGCACACGGAGAGGAATGTCCGATCTTGATGTGTACCAGTTGGAAAGAACTTCTGGTCACCTAAGGACCTGTTTCCAGGCACATTCACACTCACAAAAATAGCAGTTTTACTTAGAGTTGTCTGCTCCAGGAGTAAAGGATAACAGTACACAAGATCCAGAAAAAGACCCCAAAGCCCAAAAGCAAGCAAACCCAAAGGATTCAGAGTCCTAAGTCATGAATTCAAGTCCTGACATGTCACAGATACTGTGGTTGACTCTGTAGCATGAGTCCCTCCCACATGACAGAGCAGCCGTGGAGTTTGAAGGAGACTGACCCAAACCCAAGCTTCTAGACAGTGGCCTCCATTGACATGGTCACTGGTTCATGCAGGGATCTCCCAGTCCTGAGCTAATCAGTACTTGACATACCTTTGGCCCCTGGTGATAACAGTGAAGCCTGGTACTCATATTTGGTGGTAGGAGAAAGAAGTCCTTTCTTTCTCTTAGATAGTGTGATGGGTCCTGAAACTGCTTCAACAAGTGCTATGAAATGAAAAAAGAGCCTGAGAATAAAGCTGACACACACAAAAAATATAAATCCAAGACACAATAAAACAGGGCTGGATTTCTTTTTTCTTTTCTTTTTTTAAAGATTTTATTTATTTATTCATGAGAGACACAGAGAGAGAGGCAGAGACACAGGCAGAAGGAGAAGCAGGCTCCCTGCAGGAAGTCCAATGGGGGACTTGATCCTGGGACCCTGGGCCAAAGGCCGACCCTCAACTGCTGAGCCACCCAGGCATCCCAGGGCTGGATTTCTGACCAAACTGTGCCTGAAGCCCACTGCTCCCCTAGACTTTTTCTGTTACAGGAGTTCCTACATTTCCTTTATTTACTGTTTCATACATTTTAATTTGAGTTTTCTGTTACTTGCAGCCCAAAGCATGCTAGTTGATAAATAGAAATGTTGTCTTGTTGTCCGTGTGTCCTTAGACTAGTCGTTTGATCTTTCTGGTTCTCAGTCTTCTTGTTTATAAAATGGAGCTATAAGACAATTTACCTTAAGGAATTTTTGTGAGGATCAAATGAGATAATAAATGAGAAAGTGCTTTGTAAATTGTAAGCAGTTATTTCAATCTTTTTATTATCACACATATAATTTATTTCAATTGTTTTTTTCTTTTTTTTTTTTTAATTTTTTTATTTATTTATGATAGTCACAGAGAGAGAGAGAGGCAGAGACACAGGCAGAGGGAGAAGCAGGCCCCATGCACCGGGAGCCCGACATGGGATTCGATCCTGGGTCTCCAGGATCACGCCCTGGGCCAAAGGCAGGCGCCAAACCGCTGCGCCACCCAGGGATCCCTTTATTTCAATTGTTAATGCACATTTATATCTCTGTAACATACACAGAACTTATTTTATCAAGCCTATAGTTCTATAATACCTGCTTTATTGCTGTATCATGAGTGTTCATCGGGGTTAATCAGCAATAACCATTATTTCACTCGGTACAGCTCTAATATTTTACTTTTGAAGTCCTGGGTGACCTAGGTAAGCTTGAAAGGGTTTACCTCCAAACTCTCAGCCAAGTGGATATAAATTGAGTAACCCTTTATGTGACCACTCATAACTTGTAAAATGCATGTTCTGGAGCAGCCTGTGCAAGTGGGCGTGTGACATTCCTCTCACTGAGTGAAAGTTTGGGTGCATCCAGGTGGTCAGTTCTTGCCCTTGCATTTTCTTGAAGTTGTTGCCCTGAGGGTGTTTGGGAACCTGAAAGGGTAGTCTGGGCATGAACCTTTAAAAGAGCTATAAAACTAAGAACTCCCAGAGAAGCATCACATAGTATTTAGATTTTTATAAGAATAAAATATGAAGGGCAATTCATTGATCAAGACTAATTAGATAAGGTCTCTAACAATTAGGGCAATGAAAATAAAAGTATAAGAGAGGTATGTTTATGTATGATTTTCCTCCAGTAACTGGCATATTTTAGAACAGGACCTGGTATGGCCTTGAGAACCCGTGGCAGGTCAGGGCAGGTAGGAAGCGAGGGGGACTGAGAACTTGACCGTCCCACGGGGCTGGGGCAAGCCCAGGGTACAGGAGCTACAAGTCAGACCTTGGTCCTTGTCACCTAGCGAGGCTGGTGCACCTCCCAAACCGACTTCCAGCTCTCCCTTCTCTGTCTGCCCTGCCACTGAGCTGGCTCAGGTTCCCATCATGTTTCACCTTCTACTAGTCTCTCCACCCCTAGGCTCACCCCCTCACTGCCCCTAGCTCACCTCTGTTCATCTTCCTTCCTGCTAGAATGTTAAGTCATTTTTAAAAAGCATACTGTGCTGCCCCCACTCCCTTTCTCCTTCCCTTAAAACTTTCACTGGCTCCCTATAGCTCATCCTATGAAGCCCAAGCTCCTTAGCATGGCAAGACATTTGTGAGGTGTGATTCCTCTTAACAACCAACCCAGCTGCTGTCCCACCACCCTTTCTCTCACTCCCCAGCTTTCCTCCAAACTGAGTCAGAGACCTCAGACAGCTCTTCGAGGCCAGGGGTTATCCTGTTTTTATAGTCCTGCAATACTTGAGTTTGTTAAAAAATACAGTTTCCTGGGCTGCATCCTTACCGGATTATGATCTAGAGGACTGCCAGGTTGGAGAATCTGAAATTTTGCAAGAACTTTGGCCAAGTCAAGTTCAGGTGGCTCAGGCTGCCTTAGGAGAACCACAATATGATAACCCGTATCCCACGGTAGTCCACTCCTTCCCTCTCACGTCTGCCTCTGACTAGAAGTTGCTGGAGGAGCAAGCTTCAGGTCTTTTCAGCTGTGTCTCCCTAGGACCTGGCACGGTACTCAGCATGCACTAAGCTCTTGTGTGTTAGGTGAATAAATGAATCCCAACAGAGCCAGTATCTTGAAAATAAGGCAGGGATAGGAGTCAGGGATCAGGGCCCTCAGCACGGGGGCCTGGAGAGCAGTAAGTAGTTTAGGGCTGAGAAATGTTGGAGATGCAAAGGAGCATTGGAGGAGTTGTCAATAAAGACACTTGTCACTGGGCACCAGGTGGAAGGAGGATCCTGCTCAGTGGGGGTCACAGGGAGAGGGTTAACAGTGGGAAGGAGACTGGGACTCAGCCTGAGAGGAGCCTGGGACAACTGGGCTATACAACCAGGCTGGGAGAGCATGGCTCAGTTCAGAGTTCCAAGTTATTGCTCTAGAAAGCAGCTGTTGCCAATTTTACCTTCAAATTACTTTTACCTGGAGCAGTGTTTTTGGAACCACACAAGCAAACAAAAGTCCGATTTTCGCGTTCCAACCCAGAGTCCCCGAGTGAGACTCTGGATATGTGCAAAGGGGACAGCAGGAGTCCTGCAACTGTCATCATGTGTACAAGGATATCCCCCCATAATCGCACTGGTTGTTGCCCACTGGGCCATTTCTATTTAGATAATCATGGGGCTCCTGGGTGGCTCAGTCAGTTAAGCACCTGCCTTTGGCTCAGGTCATGATGCCAGAGTCCTTGGATGGAGCCCCATGTTGGGCTCCCTGCTCAGTGAAAAGTCTGCTCCTATTTCTTTCTCTCACAAGTAAAATCTTTAAAAAAAAAAATCACATTTGTTTTTTGTTTTAGCTCCAGGAAACATTTTCTATTATTATTTCTTCGGTTACTTCTTTAGCTCTGTCTCTCAGTTCTCTTTGTCTGTAACTTCTATTAGATGGATGGTGGAATTTCTGGGTATAACTTCTACAGTCCCCTAACTTTTAATATTTCCATTTCTTTTTTCTTTAGTATAGTGTCCTGGAACAATGTCTCAGCCTACTCTGCTAGCGAAGGGCTGCATTCTGCTGTGTCTGTGCTGTTATTCAGCACGTCTATGGAGATTTATGTTTCTATGACTGTATTACTCACTTCCAAGATCTCTAAATACTGAACGTCACAACAGACTTTTCTTGCTTAGGGAACACAGTGTCATCACTTAATTCTTGAGAACATTCCACATATAGTACTTCTTTTGAGATTTTCTTCTGTTTCTTTTATTTATATTGTTTCTTCAGATATTGGCTTTTTGATTTGTTTAGTTTGGTTTTCCTTTCATAATTTGAGTCTTCCTTAAATATTTGGTGATTCTGGGCTCTGCACTGATTTTTGTATTTGATAATGTTTTTTTCTTCTAGATTAGGGCCAGTAAATTGTGACCCATGGTCCAAATCTGGTGACTGTTTATTTTGAAAATGAAGTTTTTTTGGAACACAGACATGCTCATTCATTTCCATATCATCTATGACTGCTTTCATGCCAGGATGGCAGCAGCACCAAGTAGCCCACAAAGCCTGGAGTATAATCAGTTTCCTTACAAAAAAAAAAGTTTGCCAGCACTGCTGGATCTAGCCATCACTTTACAGGAAACACAGCGCAGAGAGGAGCATGGCGATCAATGTTGATACCTCAACCAAAGCAGACTATAAGTTATTCTATAAGACAAACACTCAGCTTCTTCACAAACAGATAAAAAGAAAAAAGGAAATGAATGTGGGTTAAATAATATTTAAACTATCAGCCAAAAGCAAAGTGTGACCCTTGCCTGGATACTCATTGAAATAGGTGAACCATAAAAAGCAGATTTTTTTTTTTTTTAAAGCAGATTTTGAAACAGTGGAGGGAGAACAGAACATGAACTAGCATTTCTGATTTTTTACTGATAAGACACAAATGACCTTACCACTTAGTGATGTAGAACAATAACCAGGTTATGTTCACAGGTTCTGTGGGTCAGAAATTTGGATAAATTTGGAAGCCTTGAAAGGCTGGGCTCAGCTGGAAATGTTGAATGGACACCTACAGATGGTCCCTTGTGTGGCTGAATTCTGAGAGGGGCCATTAGAGAGAGAGTTTCTGAAGAGTAAACACTGCAAGAAGGTCAGGTAGGAGTTAGAGACCTTTCTGACCTGGCCTTCAGAGGCAGGCAGCATTTCTGTGCTCACATTCCATTGCTGCAGTGAATGATGAAATCCCACCCAGAGTCAAGAGGAGGGGATTTAGACTTTACCTCTTGATGCGGGGCATGGTGAGCTCATTCTAAAGAAGATGGGAGATGTTGCTGCAATCATTTTTGGAAAATACAATCTGCCACAACTGACTGTCAGATGATATTAATAAATCATTGTTTTTTTTTTTCTCAGGTGTGGTAATGTCTCATGGATTTGTTTTTTAAAAAGTCCTTCGGGCACCTGGGTGGTTTCGGCTCAGGTCATGGTCTCAGGGTCCTGAGATCCAGTCCCCCATCTGGCTCTGCACTCGGCAGGGAGTCTGCTTGGGATTCTCTCCCCACCCCCCACCCCGCCCCACCTGCCCCTCCCTGCAAGCCCTTGCACTATCTTTAAAATAAATAAATCCTTAAAAAAATAAAAAAAATAAATAGTCCTTTATGTGTTAGAGTCACATTCAGTATTTGTGAGTGAAATGATGTAGTACTTGAGATTTGCTTTAAAATACCCCAGAAAAAAATGAACGGTCTTGGTGGTGGTGATGATGGCATACATAAAACAGGAATGATGGAATGTTGGTAGTTTTCAACCTGGGCACTGAGTTCAGGTTGTTTGTAATATTCTCTGTCATTTGTATATGTTTGAAATTCTCTTATGTGAAAAAAAGGAAGAGAAATCTGGTTTTGCCTGTTACTGGTGTTCTTTCTACCTTCAGCAGATGTAAGTGAGTCACACAGTCTTGGTACTGAGGCGGGTGGGGGGGGGTTGGGAGACACCAGTCACTCTTCTCCAGGTCTAGGGGCTCCCTGTTCTTTCTGGGAGTTGCCACCGCCCCGAGGCATTTTCCTGCCTCTTTCTTCTAAGTCCTTACACTCACTGTTCTCGCCTGAGGCAGACAGTCCAACAGGCCTACTTCTTGGCACAGTTTGGTGGTAGGACGGACCTACCAGCCTGATGACCTGGATTGGGTTATTATAATCTCCCCATGACTGCCCCAAGGCTCCCTCCTGTTCACTGTATCTGCTTCCTGTGTTTGGAGAACAGGATGAGCCGCTCCTACAGGTCCACCAGTCTCCCCTGAACATAGTTTCAGATGTAATTTGCTTTGTCAATGTAGTCTTCTCTGCTTTCCTTACTTCAAGGGTTACTTACAATTTCTAATTTGATGGTAGCATGCTTTGCATAGCATTACTAAGGTTTGAACTGACCTCCTCCCAAATCTCCCCACCTCCCTAAAAACCCCACTTATCTGTCATGTTTTAGAGACGTTGGTTGGAATGGAAATATATTCATGAGCATGAATTGGCCATTTTGATTCAGTAAGATTTTTCAATGCATTATAACTGAACAATATATATATAATTTTGCATCTTGTGGGTTTTAAAATCCTACATTAGAATTAATTATTTTCCATTTATTAAAGACTACTTGTAATAATAATTATTCATAATTTTGTCACATCCTATATGTATCTTGTAATTTATAATTTCTGAATATTTATATTCAAAGCTTTTCCAACTTTTTGATATTAAGTATAATGACTAGGATAAACATCTTTGCTTCAATGTTTACTCTCAATATTAATTTTATTTCCTTTGAATAAGTTCTCATACATGAAATTACAGTGAAAGAACATGATCTTTTTTTAAAAAAAGGTTTTATTTATTTATTTGAGAGAGAAAGAGCACAGGAGTGGTGGTGGGGAGGGGCAGAGGAGAAATAGACTCCTTGTTGAGCAGGGGGCCCAAGCAGGGCTCAATCTCAGGATCCTGAGATCATGAACTGAGCCGAAAGTGGATGCTTAACTGATTGAGCCACCCAGGCACCCCAAAAGAACATGATCTTTAAAATGAATTTTGATATCTATAGCTAAATTTTCTTCAGATTATTTCTGTTCACTTATGGTTTTCCTTGCTGCTGTCAGCAATGCAGGAATATCCATTTCATCCGTTATTAATTTTTAGAATTGTTTTAATCTTTGCCAACTTCATAAGTATTGAATGATATCTCATTCTTTATGCTCTTGTTTTCCCCAACAAATTTCAGAATAATTTTACTAAATATAGAGAAATAGAAAGAGAGAGAGAGAGAGAGAGAAGGAGGAGAAAGAAGAGAAGACCAAAAAAACCTAAAGAATTCTTATTCCATTAGGACTTTTATTGGATTAAAAAAAAAAAAAACCCAAAGTACTTAAAAATGACATACATAATACTAAAAATAAAATTGATTTAGGAAATCAAACAAATCAAAAGTATATAGGGAGGAAAGATAGTTATTAATTTTCTCTTTATCCCCCCCCCCCCCGATACAAAATTTTGGGTTTTTTTTTAAATCCTTATAAATTTTTATTTATATTTGTAGACAAACATAATTTTTGTTAAATTGACTGTTTTGCTTCTTTTTTTTTCTATTCTTGCTTTGAAAATTAAACATAAGATCTCTATTTCTCTAATAGTTATTCTTAAAAATGTACTTATTAAACATATCAGTATCTAGAAATAAACCATGGCGTATCCTTTCCAAATAATAAGACAAAGCTTAGGTAATTTTTCTTTTTCTTTTTTCTTCATTTCCAACCATAAGAAAATCATCTGGGATTTTTAAAAAAGATTTTATTTATTTATTTTAGAGAGAGAGAGAGAAAGAGAGAAAGAGCATGAGTAAGGGGAGGGGCAGAGGAAGAGGGAGAGAGAGAAACTCAAGTAGACTCCACACTGAGTGCAGAGCCTGACACGGAGCTCAATCTCATGATCCTAGGATCATAACCAGAGCTGAAGTCAAGAGTTGATCACTTAGCCAACTGAGCCACCCAGATACCCCTCATCTGGGATTTTAATTTAAGATTTTCATTAATTTTTTTACATTGCTTATCACAATTATTTAAACTTAATTACCCATCTTTCTACATAAAGTTTTTGGTGCCCTTGTTTTTTTTTCCTTCTTTCCTAACAAATTTTATTTTTCTGAAGTATGTTATTTTTATTTATTTATTTTTTTTAAAGATTTTATTTTAAAGTAATCTCTACCCCCAGTGTGGGGCCTGAACTCACAACTCTGAGATCAAGAGTCACATGCATTACTGACTGGGCCACCTGGGCACCCCATTTTGTAAGTGATTTTCTGAAAGGAGATAATAAACTTTCTGTATCCTTTCATGTTGAAAGTGTTTATTTTGTCCTCTCCATTCAAATGTTGGCTGATATAATTATAGATTAAAAGTTCTTTTGTCTGAGATTTATGAAGATTTGCTCATCTATCAGTGTTCATTCACTAAATTTTTGCTTCTTTGTCTAATCTGCTGTTAAACCTATCAGGAGTTAAGAACTTGAGTTCTTAGTTTCAATCATTGTATTTTAAGTCCTATAATTTTTATTTATTTTATTTTCAAGTCTGAAGTGCTACTTTTATAGTTTACAGGCTTTTTTTGCCAAAATTTAAAGCTTATCTTTTATTTTTTGAAAATAATAAACATTGTTTTATAGTCTGTGTAATATCTATTAGAATCTGGAATATCTCTGTGTCTGTTACTGTTGTCTGTTATTTCTGCTGGTTCTTGCCCATAGTGTTTTGTCTTTTTTGTGTGACTTGTTATTCTTGATTGTGTTCTAAACATCTTTTTAAAAAATATATTTATTTATTTATTTATTTATTTATTTATTTATTTAGTGAGTGGGTGAGTGAGTGAGTGGAGGGAATGGCAGAGGGAGAGGGAGAGAAAGAATCTCAAGCAGACTCCATGCAGAATGTGAAGCCAGAAGTGGGGCTCAATCCCACGACCCTGAGATCATGATCTGAGCCAAAACCAAGAGTTGGACACTTAACTGCCTGAGCCACTCATGTGCCCTGTAAATGTCTTATTTTAAAAACTTGTAGAAATAATTTGAGGCCTGAAATAATGTTATCTTCATCATGAGACCAGTTTTGCTTTTCTCTGCATAACAAACTGTCTGGGGTCACCTTAATCAAGTAAGTACTGGCTGAAATTTGTTTCCCCCATGGATGATGTGAAAATGGGGAAAAGACTGTATGAGGGCTGATTTACTTCCAGTTTGCCTTTACACCCAGGGGATAGTCCTTCAGGGTCCTAACTCAAAGTAGTGGTGGAAGATATATTTTATCAGAGACCTGGGATGACCCTGTTGGATTTTTTTTACTCCTCATCCCTGAGAGGCTTATCAGTAACACACTCATCCTCTCTGCCTTCTCTCTCTCTCTCTCTTTTTTTCTGTATTGGCAAATGTCCTCCCCACAAAAGTAATGTCAACACCAGTTTCACTTCTCTGGATTCATGTCTTTTTCTGGATCTTGGTACTTGAAATAGAAGTTTCTCTTTCTGGAGTGTCTGGGTGGCTCCACTGGTTAAGCATCTGACTCTTTTTTTTTTTTTTTTTTTTTTTTTTAGCATCTGACTCTTGATTTTGGCTCAGGTAGTAATCTCAGGGTCTTGAGATCAAGCCCCACGTCAGGCTCTGCACTCAGCAGGGAATCTGCTTGAGATTCTCTTCCTCCCTCTGCCCCTCCCTTGGTGTCTCTCTCTCATAAATACATCTTTAACAACAAAAAAAGAAGTTTTTCTTTCTGATAAACTCAAAACAAGCTCTATTTTGCCAAAAGAAAAATAAAATCTCCTTATGGCAACTCTTTATGAGAACTCTCTCTGCACCTTCAGTAAGAGTTTTGAAATCTGGATGATTAATAAAATCACTTGAGGAGCCTTTAAAATGATCCAGTCCTGGGAAGTGTGTACCTTGGTAGGTGAAGACTTTCTCAGGTTCTGTGACCACAAATGGTTTTAAGATAATCTCCAGACCCCACAATGTCCATGGATATTTCTTCCTAAGAAACCACTTGTGCTTAGGTACTCCCTTTCATGGAGCTCTTTTCCTACTAATAGCTACTAAAGCCAAACTAGCCAATTGAAGTATGCAGTCCTCCTGACTTGAGTGATTTTAGTATATCAACATAACTGAATCAAGGATAATCAGAAGCCTGTGGGGGATTTTTTTTCAAGGGCCATCAGAAAGATTTGTACCTTCCACTGTGGTTACTGAGGCAGGGAGATGTGAGTCTTGTTTTGCTGATGGCTGCCTTGTCTTCTCTATAGAAAACCTACCTCAGAAATGAAGAAAAGAAGAGAGAAACATTTCTGACATTTTGATGAAGCCTCTGAACATTTTGCTGGATATTAGTTATATCCTTGGACTTAGTAGTTAAGTGAGCCAATACATAGTCTTTTTTTCAGGTTCAGCTAGTTTGTGTTGAGTTTGTATTACTTGCAAACAATGAATACTCTGTTTCTCCATTCTAGAGGGACTGATGTGACTAGGCAGGTTGTCAAGACAAAAACTCAGGGGAAGAAGGCAGATGCTTGACTGTGAAACCTGGGGTATCTGGCCTGGTAGGACCAGAAGCATGGAATTGGATTAGGGGCACATAAAATATGGTCAGTACCTGAGCTAACCATCCTTGTCCTGCACTCATAGAAGGTTTTAGTAATCAATTACAGCATTCTTTCCTACAGAGTCAAGACAAACCATGCACCCTTACTCTTCTTAACACACAGCTCCAGGCAACCACTACCACTGATTTGAATTTGTGTATATTTCTCATCCTCGATTTAATGCCTGAGGACTGAGATGCATTTGTCTAGGAACTAGGGGTTGAACTTGGAGGTTGGTCCAGTTTTATTTGGGATTTCCTCCTTGTGGATACTTTTGGAAGGTTGACTAGTCAATTTATTGTCAATTGTTTGTTATTGAATTCATAACAATTCATTTGTTATGAATATGAATTAATGGGAAATAATTACACTTTCTTTTTTATGGCATTTTCTTTTTTAAACATTTTAAGTATTTTACATGTAACTAACTGTAAATGATTCCTGAATTCATATCTTTCCATTGACTTCCTCATTTTTTTAGCTGTTCAAGAGTAATGATATTTTCAGTTGGTTCTGAGCATTGTCAAATACTACTATTTTTGGAGTTGTTGCTCTGTCATTTAAGAGAAAGCCCAGGAGAACTTGGAGCTGACATAATGGCACGTCACTGGGCAGTTACAGATTTTCCTCTTGCAGTAGAACAATGCTTTCTTTTGCTAACTGCCTTAATTTCTTGCCTGTATCAATCAAAAATCAATGATAATTGTCTGTTATGTGGATTTTCATTTAACCTTTTACGTTTAAGTTCAACATTTCTCTACAACCAACAAACAGATATCCTACTCAAATGATTCAAGTGCAATTGCTAAGAGAATTTATAACAAAGAGTTTTATGGGCTTTAGCAATCATTCACAAAAGTCAAATACCATTTAAACCTTTACCTATTTCCAACTCTTCCTAAAATCCATTGCATATTACAAAAGGAATTCAAATTGTATTATTGTTGTAGAAATAGTAACCCTTTGTGGCTTCTATTTCTAAAGTCACCTTCTGGCCTAGGATAGCTACTGGAACATCAGTCACCACCACATCTGCATTCTAGGAAGTAAGAACTCACATACCAGTTCTATTTTATGCCTTTGGTTTGAAGTTAGTCACAAGGTCACATGAAGCTTCAGGGAAGGCTAGGATAGGTAGTCTTCATGCTGGGGAGCAGTGTGCTCAGCTGAAGCTCAGAAAGAGGAGAAAATAAATATGGAAAGTGGTTCAATAACAGTACGTATTAATGTCATATTTTCAGTTGCTTTTCCATTATTTTTGTGACTAGAAGAATCTTATATATTTATATATATAGTCCTATCATTGTTTTAAAAAATCAACTCAGAAGAGCATCATTAAAATATTGCTTATTATTCTACATTCAGTCATTTCACAAAACAAATTAGATCCCTGAATCTAAAACAAATAAAGCAGAAGCTTGGCATTATCAGCATTATCATTTGTCTGCTACACAGAGGTCAGTCCTGCCTTTAATACTAGCATGAGAAGAAGGTTTTGCTATTAAGGAATACTCTAACAGGCACGCTTTTATGGTGTCTTGGTAATTATATTCTTGCTTAACTATTGACTAGAAGCCATGAGAGAACAAGTTTCCTAGCTTCTGACTCTCTCCTTTATACTGTGCCAAAATCTAAGTTGGAATGTGTATAACTGTGAACATCCACTCATGCAATAAAAAATTCCAGGTACTGTTCTGGGTATCTCATTAGTAACCCTAATACTTTTATAATTCTATGCTCTTGTTTACTTGTCAAAGGTTTTACATGCATGCTATTGCTTTGATACTCATCCCTAAGAATATAAATGTACATTATCACGGAAGTCCTGAAGGAATGATGGAGCATTTTTTTTCCCATTTGACAAAGTATTTATTAAGCCCTCATTCTATTCTAGGCACTGGTTAGATATGCAGAGAGGAGATTCAATAAATAACATCTCTTTTTACTACCTAATATTGGGCCCTCAAGTTGAGCCGTCTTCACTGCCAGTCTCAGGCAACACTAAGGACCAGGTGACCAACACAGGGTCTGCCCCTATACAACCTGTGAGACAAAGGAAGCAGGTGATAGGCTGGACTGGGACAGACTTGCTTTACCTCCTATAGGAAGGCTGAGGTTATACCAAGGAGTGTGTCTCCCATGAAGGAAATGTCAGGATGAGTAAGAAGGTTCTCTCATCTGTCTCTGCCCTCACAGAGATCAATCATCCATCTAGAACCAAAGGGGAAGCTCCCCATGAGCCACAGAGGAAGTGTTTTCTGTCTCCCCAGCTTTTTACTTCATCATCCCCTAGTTCCTCTGATGAAGGCAGAGTCTTCCTAGAAGCTGAAGTCACCTCTTCTGCCTTTAGGTACATCAGCTCTGTGGTTCACTCTACCTGTCAGCTGACTAGTCCCCTTCCACCATCCTTCTCCCCAGACACCTTCCAGTAAGATGACATTTTTGGTTTTGGATACTGAAATGTAGATAGAAGTTCCTGGGGGAGCCTGCCATTCTCAATCTACAAGGTAGAACCTTTCTAAAAGAGAAAAATATCTTTTTGGCCCTTTGTTCTTTTATTTTTCCTGCCTGGAAGGTGAAGATGGGGCCCAGAGAAGCGGCAGCCATCTTGCCATGAGAAGACAACAAATTCAGAGATGAGAAAGGACTGCCTGCTAAGAATGTGGAACAGAACTGGAAAGTGCTTGCATTCCTGACAACACTGTGGAGTGCCTTTATGGGATCAGGACCAGATGTCTCAAGGATCCCCAAATGATATGTGATTCTTGCTGTGTGCTATGGTCTGAGTGTTTGTGTCCCCTAGATTCATATAACAAAATCCTAACCCCCAAGGTGATGGTATTACAGGTTGGGGCCTTTGGGAAATAAATAGGATTAGCATCCTTATAAAAAAGGTCCTAGAAATTTCTTTTGCCACTTTCCCCATGTGAGAACACAATGGAAAGACAGCCATCTATGAACTAGGATGCTTATCCTCACCAGATACTGAATCTTGGACGTCCCAGCCTCCATAACTAAGAAAAGAAAATTAATATCCATTCTTTATAAGGCACTTGGTATATGGTATTTCATCATAGCTGCCCAAAGGGGACTAAGGTACTATGTATCATAACCTCAAAGTACTGAATTTTGGTTATTAGCTATCCTTAATGTTGAAAATGTTCTTTTGGAGACAAGTGTTTGATTTGCCGTATTCCGACATCTAAGGCAAATGAATGCTTAAAATATTGTTTAAATTTCTTTTTTAACACATATATTAATACATATTAAAAGTTAAATGAAAACGGGGGACATGGGGGCTGGAAGAGAAGTTGAAGAATAGATGTCTGTATCCAGCACTGCACTATTCCTCATGTCCATGCTTTAAGGGAACTCAGGGAGCTTCTAGTCCAGGGGTTCTCAGATTCAGTCATGAGGACTTCCTTGGGGATGCTTCTAGAGGGAAGCAGGGAAGTTGAGTAGATGGGCTCCAACCCCATCCTGGTTGAACCAGGACACCTCCATTTTTCCTTGTGCTCTTCCCTGGATTCCTTGTTACAATTAATCCATGTTGTCAAATGAAAGTCAAAACTACATGTTGAGTCAAAATTAAGTTTAAAAACCACTAATCTTTCCCAATACACTTATTTTATAAAAAAAAGAAGGTGACACCTAGCAAAGTTCAAACGACTTGATCAAGTGGCAGACAGCAATACCTCTCCTTTCTGTTCCCAGTATATTGTTATTCCTGCATGAAAGCTTGATTTCCATAGATTATTAAAGAGGGAATTTCCTCCAAATGTTCATCTGTGTAAGACTGGATTTCTTTGGAACAGCTGCTTACTTAAAAGCCTCATTAATAGAAATGCCACAAGGCTATTAACTCTAGTCACAGTGAAAAAGGACATAATGCACCTGAAAATTCCAGAGGTAGATGGACTTTATGTTCTATTTGATCAGCGTTCTCATTCTGTACGTTCTGCTCACCGTAGACTAACTCAGTCTGATTCTTTACATGATAGTTGTCTGAGGGGCCAGGCATGAAGATCCTGAACAACCATGAAATAATCCTGACCTTTGCGATGATCAACCCACCTATGAACCAATAACTGTAGCAAACTGTCCTGGTTTCTAAGGACAGCTGCCTTGTCTTCTTGATGTGTGCTGAATGTTCTCTTTACCATGCCTGTGCTTATTCAGTTTAAAAATATCTCTTGAACTTAATTATCTTGTATGACCTAATGATGAATTTCCTTATTTTTTCCACCCTTCCTTTTCTGATCAAGTGTTATCTGAGGTGTTTACTTCCTGGTGCCTTATGATTATGGGGTTCCATATCATGTTTCTTTAGTGTTGGCTTCGTTTTTGACATTGTCCAACCTGAAAATCTGAGTGGAATTGCTCAGGGTTTGCAGCTTTCACCATCAAAGTGATCTGGAGAGTGTCTACTCTTTTTCTCTAATTGATGGGGTGGAGTTGATATTCTCTGTGCAGCATTTCTTGTCTGCGTTATGTAAGGTTGGAGTCTAGGCAAAGATGGCAAGTGCCATTGAGCTAAAGTTGCTGAGGGACACTAATGTCACTAGATCTCTCTGGCTTCACACACTGCATTTGCAGCCCTTCTACTTCCTTAGCCAGGAGTGGGGAATTGGGACTGGGATTTTGGGTTATGTCTCAGATTCTGAACTTTTTGGAACATCCCTGGGCTTTCTGTTTTGCCTGCTTGGATTGATTCACAACAAATCCCTTAAATCAAAATGACCTGCATCTTTGTTCCCAAGAATAAAAGAGAATAAAGCCAGCTTGGGGTAAAGGAGTCCCAAAACAAGAGTGGGGATGTTGAGGGGAGCAGAAAAAAAAAAAAAAAAGAATGAGAGTGAGACCTCATCAGAGGATTTAGGAGCAGAAGGCCTGGATCCTGAACAGAGTTCTTGCTCCCAAAGGTATATAATAGGAGGATAGGGGAGACAGTTGGGGGCTCCTTTGAGATTTTAAAGATTATCTCAGTCAAAAGATTTGTAATTTCATTTGCAGAGGTAGATGTAACTTCATTTGTAATTTTACTTGCAGAAAGTTAAAAGAAACAAATATATCAAAAGAAGAAAAATGCCATATGAGCGATGATTTTTATGGCAGTAGTATATATAACTGTACATAATACTACATCTGCTGTAATAGCAAAAATGAAAAGCATTTTAAATGTCCAAGGACAGGGAAACCACAAAATAAACCGAAAAATCAATACAACAAAATATTATGTATCCATTGTAAGAAACAGGCATGATGACTCTAGAATTGTGTTGGTCAATATCAGAGTCACTAGCCTCTAGTGAATGTCTAAATTTGTATTTAAATGGATTACAATTAAATAAGAAATTCAGTTTCTCTGTTACTCTAGCCCCACTTCAAGGGCTGAAGAGGCATATGTGCTTAGTAGCTACCATCAAAATGCAGGTTTTGAACATTTTCATTATCATAGAATGTTCTATTGGAAGTACTGCTCTAGAATGCTGGAAAGGTGTTCACATGTGACTTTTGAAGTGAAACAAAAGTGGCATGAGAAGCACGTGCACTGATTATACCAATGGAAAAGTTATATACATGCACGAATAAAGATTAGTCAAGACAAGGAAGCATTAAAATTATTTCAATCAGGGAAATAAATGCATTAGGTGGATTTAAAAGTTACCTTTTAGAGTGGTCTAGAGTTCAATAACTAATGCAAGAAATTCATGAAAACTCTCTTTGGGAAGCCAATTGTACCTGCTGCTCCTGGACTAGACCCAGAGAAGTTGAAGAGGTGGCATCAAGTGATGGAAGAGAAAGTAAGCTGGCTTTGCCACTGAAACAGCTCTGTGATGTCATGGAAGTCACTGCAAGTCTCTCTTTTGTCAGATAAACTCCAAGGTGTCTTCCAGCTCAGAGGAATGGTTGTGCTTGTCTTCCAGGGGAGGGCAGGTCTTCAAGGGGCCCATTGTGCTAGGCATCAGGAGGCTCTACTAATGGAGAGACAGGAACAAGTTATCAGGTGGTGGGAGAGTTTAGCAGAATCTGGTGCTAACCATGGATTCTAGGGACAAAGAAGGAGAAGTGGAAGGGATACCTGAGGACAAAAGCTGGTCAGTGACAGGATGAGGGATTCATATTCTAAACACTAAAGAGGTATAAGAAAAATGGCATCTGTTTTTATTAAGTGTTAGAGATGACTTTGAACGGAACTTGAGTGAAACTGCCAACACAGCTGAGAAAATCCCAGTTCTGCTTGGTTCCTCGGAGACTCCACCCCCTCTTTTTCCGGCTGGTTCTCTAGTTACAAGTGGTTCACCAAACACCCTCCCATTGGCTTCTTAGTAACACTCTAGAGCAAGGCAATTCTTCCCTTTGTTCAACTATTTCTATGTCAGATCATAAAATCATACTTCTTGAAAATCACTTATTCTTGAACATTTCCTGTCTGAATTGATTTTACAGTGGTAGAGTTTTATCTAAATCATTTCACACTTCTTTTTAGAATTTGAAGATATGTAGCATTTCCCTCCTGTATTTTTCTGTTAAGCATCACATGGAGAAATGATTCTACTAAATGATTGAAATTATCATCTACCTTTATGACTTTTTGAGGCATAATAACTACTCATCCACATACCTTTGATATGTCTCATGTACACTCTGGTGTTATATTCCTGTTTATGCTTTTGTTGTACATTTAAAACAAAGCAAACTACCAGAATCTCTACCTGTAAGACCCTTTAATGATGTAAAACACATATATGAGTTGGTGTGTATCTGTGTGTGTGTGATCTACACATTCATTGAAAAATGAGCCATGCCCTGTGGGAGATCAAAGTTGAAAACACATAGTCCTATCTGCCAAGAAGCTTGTAATCAAGTGAACATGTGCTTCGATCATTTCTGGACAGCCCCCAAGTTAGAAAAAAATTGGGTTCCAAAAGTGTATTTTAAAGCCAATGGCTCAGAACCTAAAAATTTTTTCCTTTTAAAGTTTGTATATGTTTAATAGTTTTCAAATTCAGTCTCCCTAAAGTAACTGAATGTATAATATATATACATATACATATGTATATTATACCCTGGGCATCATTATACTCAGCATAATTTCATTCAATTTATCAATAGCTTTGAGAAACTAGAATATAAAGATGAGTAAGACATATTTCTTGTTCTCAAGCAGCTCCTAGTTTGGTAGGGAAGGCAGACCAGTTAACATATAACCACTAGTATGTACAATGGGAGCCAAATAGGTCCAGGAAGACTTCATAGAGAGCACTGGTAACCACTCTATCGAGAATGTGGGCATTTTTGCTAATGAACAGACCAGGAGGCTTGGAACACATCTTCCACTGACAGAGCTCTGGGGGTAGAAGAGGAAGGATCTGCCTCCCCTATTCTTCTGATCTGCTGATCCGGCTGTAGAGAGGCACCAGCTCCAAGGGAGTAAGATCATGGTCTGGAGCAAAGGCTGAATGACTTGTCAAACCAGGACTTCCTGCTAATGCAACTCCACAGGCTAACTTCCTGTTTTCTCCTCACTCTTCATCAGGAACCAGGAAGGAGAGCCTGTCCTTCTTCCAACAACAACATCACTGATTTCTTTTCTTTCCTGGCCCACTGTGCAGCTCAGAGAAGCCTAAGACATGCATTAAGAGCTCCTCGCTGCCTTTCAGATAAAATCCAAACTCCCTTCAAGGCCAGCCCTCATCTGTCTCCATCTTGAGCTCAGCCACATGCCACCATGTCCTCTTTGCTACAGCCATGTACACTCCTTGTAGTTCCTCAAGCACATCACACTCCCCAGTATGTTCTCCAGTTTTTTATTTATACTTTTCCTTTTGTTGAAAACACTTTTTCTTCTATTGGACTGTCTGAACCCAAGTCATTCATCTGTCCTCAGCTTGCATTGCATTTCCTTATGCATCTCAGGTCAATTTCCACTGACCTGAGATGAGGGAATTCCAAGATGACCCACTGCTTCCCTTTTCTTCGTTGTCATCAAACTTTATATGATTATTCTCTCCACTCCTTTCATCTGTAAGCTCCAGAGGGAGGGCACAGACCACAACTCTCTGACTCACCACTGTAGCCACCAGCACTTGGTGGATGCAGGGTAGGCTTCACAGGCGTGAGACCTGTGTCCTTGTGCTCAAAAAGGTGAGCTTCATGCTTGATTTAATGATTTGAATTTATTGTTTTGAGAGTTCTTAAAAACTCTGGACAAGGGGCACCACATCTTCATTTTGCACATTTTACAAATTGTGGAGCTGATCTCATGTGGATGAATAAATGAATATATATTAATCTTCACAATTCATTGAATCAAAAAAATTAAGGTTTCTGAAGTCCTAATTTCAAAATAGAAAAGGGATTTTAGAAGAAATTGCAATGTATAAGGCAGACATTTTTATGATCTATTTTGCTAATTTTCATGTATTGTTTGCATCCACGAGGAAAGAGAAACAATGCCTGAAAGATTTCATTCTGTTCTGTGACATGTATTTTCATTTAAAATTACTTTTTAGGGACACCTGGGTGGCTCAGCTGTTGGGTGTCTGCCTTTGGCTCAGGGTGTGATCCCGAGATAGGTCATGGGGTCCTTTATTGGGATCCCTGCGGGGAGCCTGCTTCTCCCTCTGCCAATGTCCCTCCCTCCCTTTCTGTGTCTCTCATGAATAAATAAAATCTTTAAAAAAATAAAATTACTTTTTATTCAACCACACTGTTTATGAATTTAAAAACAAAACAAAACAAAACAAAAAAACAAGTCCAGAATGATTTACTTTGTCCTGTGCCTGATTCATTAGACTTGGAAAGATGGGTATAACTTCTTAAAAAGGACAAAGGAGCAAGAATAATTCTGCAAAGAGTGGGTGCTGCCTAGATTTCTACTTCTGTAGGGTGCATGAACAGCAGCGGCAATATTTGAGTAGTGAAAGCAATACTAGAAAAGAATGAATCTCAAAGGAAAAAGATGCAAAGTGTGACATTGCATCATAAACTCAAGGAAGCCATTCAAGAGAGACTGTGGAGTCTGGGCTTTGGGCTTTTAAGGCCTACAAAGGACCTCTGGTAAGCTCTGTGAGGGCAGCTGGGGAGCCCTCTATTTTTATTAAGGATCCTCTGAACTGTCATCACCACCGCTGGCAGCCCTTGGCCGTCATCCACATCTTTAACTAATTGAGAAGGCGGCTTTTTGGTGGGAGGGGGCGGGAATGTGGGTTCCAACAGAGGGCAGCCTGGAGCAATATATCATTTTGAGAAGCTGATTTCTTCTCACCCTTACAGGTTCAGAGGACCAGCTCCAGGTTTTGTTATGCTAATCACTTGCTTTGTGGTCTTAATGATTTCCTATCTCCCGATCTTGGCTTCCTTGTGTGTAAAGCCGGAGGTGGATAAAAGCTTCACATCACCTCCCACCTACCCTTCTGGTACCCTCAGTCTCCACCTAAGGTCATTCCTTTCCCCATCTCTGGGAGTTTGGAACTGACACTCTGATCCATCCACTGAGTTCATCCTCACCAGGTCCCCATTTACTAATTCCTGACCCATTATTCTTTCTTGCACATGCAGTTGTCTTTGTCCCTGTGTCCTACTGAATACTCTCTTTTCACTCTCCTTGCTTTCTTGATTTATCTGCCTAATGCCTACTCACCCTTCAAAAATTAAATTCCATCCTGCCCAGAGCTCTCTTGAGCTTCACCCTCCATCCAGTCTACACAGTCCTGTTGACGGGCACTCATGTGTGCTCACAGCCCTCTGCTTCCCTCTGTTCCATCTCCCATCCCACTGTATCATCATTGCCTATTTCCTTGTCCTTCAGGAGTCCCCGAGTTCTTTGAGGGCCTCGATGTTACCTTCAACATCTAGCACAACCCCTGCGGCATAGTAGATGTTCAATCAATGTTTGTGGAATGAATGACTGAATGAACCAATGAAGGAATGAATGAGACCTCATCACCCTCCTGCCTCTTAGAAAGCAATACTGTACTTACTGGGCCTCCTGGAAACACAGGGCCTTGATGAAGGAGGGTCCAATGGTAGAGTTTAGGCTGGTGGGGAAAAGGAATCTCTTTGCCACTTAGCGGGCCCGTCTGCTTAGCCAAGACCCAGTTGGCTCAGCTCACAGCATAACTGTAAGGAATAGCAACAGGAGGTATCAGGAAAGCTCGTTGGGTTTTGTTGCCTTGCTCACATCTTCCAGGTATCCTCACCCTGCCTTAATGGTATTGGCAGTAGGAGGTAAGGGAGAGGAGCAGTTCTCCGCCTTTATTGTAGCTCCTGCTGGGGTGGCACAATTCCTGCCTCAGAGATACCCAGGAGTGAACAGCAGAGACATGATCCCCAGTCTTGGTTCAGAGAATGATGCAGCTGATGGGTGTCATGTACTCAACAAACATCCAGGTGGCAGGTAGGCTGCTGGTGCTGACACAGGTATGTAGAGAACCAGACACAACACTTGGCCTCAAGAAGCTAATAGTCTGGGCAGCCCGTGTGGTTCAGGGGTTTAGCGCCGCCTTCAGCCTAGGGCATGATCCTGGAGGCCCAGGATCGAGTCCCACATCGGGTTCCCTGCATGGAGCCTGCTTCTCCCTCTGCCTCTTGTGCACTCTCTCTCTCTATGTATCTCTCATGAATAAATAAATAAAATCTTAAAAAAAAAAAAAAGGAAGTTAGTAGTCTATTGGAGGAGCCAGACAAGCAAAACATTATAGTGGAATAACAATTAGGTAAGTTTTTGCCTCCCACCAGGGTGTAAACAATTAAATAAGCCCAAATGTCTGCTTTTAAGGGAATGAAAATGTCAAGCTGATATTAGGAATTCTTTATTTAAGCAAGTCCTTTTACATACATAATCTTTAGCCCCCCACAGAAAATTCATGAGGTAAGTAGAATTGTCTTCTTTTCAGATAAGATTAAAAAAGTTAAGCCATTTGCTAGAAGTCATCTAATTTTCAAGAGTGTCTTGAGATCAGGACCTTTTAGATCGTTCTCCTAACTCTACTCCTGGATCTTCCATCCTCCAAAAGCCCTGGTACTCGGGAAGCTGAGTCTAAAGCTTGACAAGTTTGTAAAGTGCCTTTGAAATAATCAAGAAGATGATTAGACTCAACATATTTAAGTCATACGTGTGTTTTCATTTTTTGAAAGTTAGACATCCATGGAGAGCATATGACATCTAGGAGCAGGTCTGGGCCTGAAGAGGAAGCTCAGCCTGGGGCAGGGGGTGTTGGCTGGCGGGGAGGTGAGACAAGATGTGAGGCTGCTCCGGATATAGGCAGTGATCGGGGGTGCTACTCTGGCTGTGGAAGCGAGGCTGGGGAAGGAGGCCAAGTAGCTCAAGGCATAGTGGTCAAGTGACAATGTGTACTCAAGCCAAGTCTCGACCAGCTTTGGCACCAGTTGGCATTGGTGAGTATGATCCAACAGTTGGGAGTCAGCCAGGCACTAGACTGTGGCCCGCAGCCCTGTAGCTGGTGTTGCCAAGGTCAAGGTAGAATCTGAACACAGACCTGCCTTACCCTCCTTCCCAAAGAAAGATGGGCAAAGCACTCCAGGGGGCTCCAGGAGCCTAGGGTGTGGGCCATTGGTTGACTTTATCACTGAATTATGAGGTCCTATCTATTATGGTGTATCTGAAGCCACTAACCTCTTACCCCAACCAGAAACTGAAGCATGTCTGGGCCTGCAAGTGGATGGAGCCTACAGAGGATCTAGCCCAGGCTAGGCAAGGGTCAGGGAAAGGAAGAAGGGCCTTATAGTAAACGCGGTAACTTGCAATTAAGTGGAAGAGTAAATAACTCAGAATACCGCATTCCTCAACCATTCTGAAATGAGTTTACTGTAATTCCAGATAAAAACAAAACTTTCAGAGCTGATACTTAGAGACTTGAGGCAAGGTTGGTTTATTTTTTTCTACAGTTTCAGTATAATTCAGCACTTTCACTTTGCAAAGATAGACCTGCACTTTATGTGGTCTGCAGAATGCTGATTCAACATCAGGGTAACCAGTGGTGCAATCATGACATGAAACAAGACTCGTGGTTGTCAGGGTTTTTAAATCTCTTTACTTGGGCTATCCCATGATCTCGGAAAGCTCTGCCTTTATCAGAAATTAGAGCCCTTGTTGAAACGGGGGTCTGGAAATGCATCTATTCATTTGAAACCGTTCTTAAAAGGATTTTTTCCCCTAGCTTATAAGGGGTGGGGAGGAGTGCTGATTTAGTTTAGGTCTTGCCCTGCTCTCTCCTCCAGTAGGACAAATGGTAGCCGAAGCTGGTGAAAAAAGAAATGGGGAAGGAAGTAGGGAGAAAAGAGGAAGAGGGTGGGGGGGGGCGGGTAAGAGGGAGGGTTGATAAGGAAGGCTCGCTTTTACTTCCTTGGAAATAATTGGTTCATTTCCAAGAACTCCATATTGAGGTGCCTGCCCCTGGAAAAGAAAAAGGCTTGGGTTCTTCCAAATGTCTGTTTATGTGACTTTTATCTGGCTTCATTTTATGGTTCCTTTGCCATCAAACCTTGAATTTAACTTTCTCATGTGAAAAATAGACAAAAGTTCTTCCCGCTTCTTCAAAATACAATGCAGCAGGTGCCCCCTTACCCCCAGCACACTTCAAAGCACCAAATTGATGTTTTCAACATACTTATCGTAAATCAAATCTGCTGTGCACACCAGTAAATAGTGCTAGTAAGCCAGGTGTAACTGAATCAGATTTTTTAGCCTTGACTTCCAATGGTGAGAACAAGAATGTGCTGACAGATGGGAAAAATGATGAGGCAAAGGTGCCATGCACTTACCCTTTCAGAAGATGGAGAAAATCTGGGATAAGGATGGGATGGGGGTGGAGTCTGGAATAAGGATGAACCCGGGATCAACGATGATCCAGCGGTCTTGAGGGACAGGAAAAGCCAGAAGACTTTATGTTTGAGAATTCCATGTGGCCTCAGGGGGCTCTTGATGGCTTTTCTGGATTTTTTTCTACAAGAGTGGATGTGAACTCTGGCACAGATAGAATAGAAGATGTGAGAAAAGCCTTGTACCTGGCTGGTGGGACCCGAGCCCTGGCTGAAGCCTCAGGGAACAACCCCTGATCCCAGTCTTGATTCTGGACTCTCCATGAATGTACTAGCACAAAGAACCTAGAAAAAGTGTGCCATAGCCCATCAGCGGGTGCCAGCCTCTTGCCCAGTGTAAAATTGTCTACAAGAACCAACCTGTGTTCTGGAGAGATGCAGGGTATCTAGAAAGGTACAGGACAGCAGGGATTATAGGTGATTTTGATTTTCTTAACAATTTTTAATAGTTTTGACTTTCCCCCAACCACTAAGTCAAAAACATCACATTTTAAATCAAATTGTTGGTCTGAGCTTTTTCTTTCGAGGGTTGAAACATTTTATCAGAAGCATATTTTGGGAGACCACCCTCTTTTATAAGTTTATAAAGTGATCCTGGGGGCTAACATAGTACCTCAAAAATGAGGAAGGAGGCCACTTGTCCTTCTTGCTGCTGATCTTCAGCTGTCTTTGGGACACTGAATGCCAGGTGGTCTCACTTCATCATGGCCCTCTTCACTGCAAGCTTTGTCATGGAAATTCTTCTAGGGTTTGAGGCTGTGGCATGTAGGGCCCAACCAATATAGTGGCTGGGTGTCTGGGATGCTGTATGCAAAACGAGCAAAAATTTCAAGAAAACTGCAAACATCCATCACCTTTTATAATACTAGGAAATCAAACCCCAGGGTTTCAGTCTCTGCCTCTTTGCTATGGTTTGAATGTCTGTGTGCCCCTCAAATTCATATGTTGAAATTGTGATGCCCAATGTGATGGTATTAGGAGGTAGGGCCTTTGGGAGATCATGAGGTTGGAGCCCTCATGAATGAGATTAGCGTTCTTATAATAAAAGAGACCCCAAAGAGCTCCCTTGCCCCTTCCACCATGTGAAGACACGCTGAAAAGTTGGAAGTCTGCGGCACAGAAGGGAGTCTTCACCTGACCATGCTGGTACCCTGATCTTGGATTTGCAGCCCCCAGAACCCAGAAATTAAGGTTTGTTGTTCATAAGCCACCCAGTCTAAGACTAGGACACCCTTCCAGCTGAGCTCCTTCAGCAGCAGCTCCTATTTCCTCTGCTCTGGGCAAATGCAGTTTAAGTCTTTCTCTTCAGCCCTATATTTGTGTCCTGGGGCTCTTATAACTCAATGCCACAAGCTGGGTGACTTAAAACAACAGGGATGTATTGTCTCTCAGTTCCGGAGGCCAGAAGTCTTGAGATCAAGGTGAGGTTGGTTCCTTCTGCAGGCTGTGAGGGAGGGATCTCTTCCAGGCCTCTCTCCTTGGCTGGTAGATGGCCACCTTCATGCTGTGTCTCTTCCCTCTACACATATTTTAAATTTCCTCTAGTTATAAGAATACTAGTCATATTAAAATAGGGTCTATGCTAATGACCTCACTTTAATTTGATTGCTCTCCAAAGAAGGTCACAGTCTTAGGTACTGGGGGTTAGGACTTCCATATACAAATTTTTAGGGGAAACAATTCAAGTTATAACAAGCCTAAACATAAGACAGGGGGAGAGGGTGAAACTGAAAGCTCAGACTTTTTAAAATTAAATTTGGTTTATTTATTTAATAAATAAAGATATTAAAAATATTTTATTTTAAAAAATATTTTATTTATTTATTCCTGAGAGACACAGAGAAAGAGGCAGAGACACAGGCAGAGGGAGAGGCAGGCTCCCTGTAGGGAGCCTGATGCGGGACTCAATCCTAGGACTCCAGGATCACGCCCTGAGCAAAAGGCAGATGTTCAACCACTGAGCTGCCCAGGCGTCCCAAATTTGACTTTTTAAAGACAACTTTATATGACAGGAAAATTGAGAAATTAGGATAGAGTTTTCATAGACCCCCTCACTAGTTTCCCCTAGTTAATATCATATATTCTGATGGTACATTTGTTATAATTAAAGCACTAATATTGATACATCGTCATTAACCAAAGTGCATGGTTTATTTTGATTTTTCCAGTTTCTACCTTATGTCCTTTTTTCTGCTCCCAGATCTCACTGAAGATGTCACATTACTTTCACTTGTCATATCTGCTTAGGCTCCTCTTAGCTGTGATAGTATCTCAGACTTTCCCTGTTTTGGATGACTCTTGATGACAGTTTTGAGGTGAACAGATTAATTATTTTGTAGGATGCCCGCTTTTGGAATGTGCCCAATGTCTGATTTTGTTTTTTCATGATTAGACTCAGGTTATGGGCTTTTAAGGGAATATCATAGAGGTAAAGTGCCATTCTTGTTACACTGGATCAAGAATATATACTATCAACATGATCTGTCACTATTGATATAGACCTTGATCCCCTGGCAGAGGTAGTGTTTGTGAGTTTCATCACTATGAAGTTATTATCTCTCCACCTTTCCCTACCCTACCTTTTGGAAAAATGTCTCTATGTACAACCTACACTTAAGGAATAAGGATTTATGTGCTCCTTCCGGAAAAGTGAAGTACCTACACAAATTATTTGGAGTTTTTCTGCAGAGGCTATTTGTTTCTTCTCCCTATTTATTTATCTAATCATTTATTAATATCAGTATGGATATGTGGATATTTATTTTATACCTTGGGTTATATAATCCAGTATTACTTTATTCTCTTGCTCAAAGTGTTCTGGCTTTGGCCATTGGGAGCTCTTTCAGTTTGCTTCTATGAGTTTTTGAGGTAGGGTTTTGGGTTTTTCTTAGTATTTCCTTACTCTGTGGCACAATAAGATGCCATGTTGGCCACTTATCTGTCCTGACTCCAACCCCAGTTTTTATGTGTTAACTTCTAACTTGTTCCTGATACCCATGCCCCAACTTTTGTCCTTATTCTAGAAAGTCAAATCTGCCTTAGGCCTTATTTCACTCCTGCGTGGAGTTGTAGCCGCCTACTGACCACTGATATCCTTCCTTGATATTGACCACAGCTGCTGCTTTGAACTGTTTGCTCCCTAGTTTCCATTTTTGCTCTATCTTCACTTCCAGCACCTCACACTCCCATATCCATCTTCAGGCCTCACCCAGCTGAGTCTCTGAGGGGCAAGTATACCTCAATCACTCCTGTATCCCCTCGATCATTACCTCTCCCCAAAAGGTTCATTTCATTTTCTTCATAAGGAAGTTCTTCAGGCTCCTTCAATGGCATTTTTCCATAGCACATTCCACAGTACAATCTGTGAAGATAGAACTCTAAAGTCAAATCATGTGAACTCCATCTCTTTCAGATTCTTGACTCATATTAACATATTATAGACATGCTGCTAGTAAAGAAAACACTTTTACTCTGTAACTCTGCTCATGGAGTTGTTTTTGCCATCATTGCTGCCACTGTGCCTGGTACTCTGCAATGCCCACTGGAGGAAACATTGCCTTTACTGTTGGGAAGTAGCGCTGCACAGTGGCTGAGAGCTTTGATATGGAACCTCACTGCCTCTTACTAGACATGTGACCTTGGGTGAGTTACTTAATTTCATCTTCATCTGTAAAATCAGGTTGATCATAATATATTGCTTCATCTGTAAAATCAGGTTGATCATAATATATTGCTTTATATCCTTATAAAGCACCTAAATAGTTTTCCATTTAGGGCTTTTCTCAAATAATGTTCCTCTCCCAGGTGGTTTTTGGAGGGGCACAGGTGTTCCTATTTGCTTTCCCCAGAAGTAGCAGAGGGAGGAGCCAAGTTTCCTGTTTATTGCATTTAATCTCAACTACAAGTTCTCTTACGGATATCTTGGGCATGCAGGCTCTAAGCAAGGTGCTTAGAATAATAACTAGAATATTATATGCACTTAATAAGTGAAATTTGTTATTATTTTTCTTATGCTCTTTTGGGCTACCTTCAGTTCTATAGTGTATAATGTCTTCAAGATACTCTTTCTTGGCAATAACTAACACCCCAGGGCGGGCCATCCTGTGTGAACATTTTAGGTAATCTCCCTATAATTTATGATCTTACAAGTGTATATGATAAAGCCCCTTTGTCATATTTTTCTCACTTCTGCAACCTTAAGAGGTTCCCTGCACTTTATTTAGTCACTTAAATAATGTCTCAATTAAAAAAAAAAATTCTATGATGGTTGAGAAAAAAGTCAGCTTGTATCTCTCCCACAAAACAGATGGGAAATGATTCAGAACAAGACAGTCTCTAGAGGTACAAATAGTGCCCTTTCTTTTGGGAAAAAGAATGACTACTTTTTTTGTGTCTATGCCAAAGTCTGGGATAAAATTAAATTAGTCTTTGTTTATTTCCTCTTTCTTACATTATCTTCAACTGTCTGAGGACTCTGCCCACTGAAAGTGCAGCATCCACCTGGAGGTTGTAGCTCAAAGAAATAAAAACACTTCTCTTAGAAACAAAGAAATAAATAAAGATGAAACCTCCAAACCAATAAATTTTAAAACCTAACTTTGCTCTTAATTACAGAGTCACACAATAATTTATTCTCTTATAGATAAGGCTTAAGTCCTTAAGCCATTGATTATCAACCCAATCTCAGCAGACTTGTCAGTTTTCACTTATACACACATATGCCATTGTCTTGTCTTTGCTTTTGCTTTTTTTTTTTTTTTTTTTGAGAGAGAGAGAGAGAGAGAGAGAACGCATGCGTGTGTGTGCACATGGTTCAGGAGGGGTAGAGAAAGAAGGAGAGAGAGAATCCTGGGCAGGCTCCAAGCCCAGCACAGAGCCCCACGGGGGTGGGGGTGGGGGGGCTCAATCTCATGACCCTGAGATCATGACCTGAGTTGAAACGAAGAGTCAGACCTAACCGACTGAGCCACCCAGGCGCCCCATGTTGTATTCATTTTTATGTAAATTTCATCCCATTTTATTTTTCAACCTATCTCTGAATAAAAAATATCTTCCATATGGACTTAAGTGATTCACATGTTAGCCTTTATCATTCACAGCTATAACTTCTTCTAGTAAAAACACACTCCAAGTGTTACTAATTAATACATTAATATCTGTGTCAATGTTTTTTCATTAGATTGCTTAGGTCCATGGTTCTCAAACTTGCTATGTGCTAGACTCACTTGGGAGTCTAAAAATCTTAATGCCCAGGCTTCACCCAGAGCCAGTGAAATCAGAATCTTGGGGTCGGTGGGGTGCTAGCATTAGTTTTTTTAAAAGATGACGAGCTAATTCCAAACTGCAGCCAAGTTTAAGAGCCAGAGTTTAGGAGGTGCCTGGATCTTGTGTTCTCAAGCCTGATTCTTGCAGATTTCGGGTTTGAATTTGTGTACAGAGAAGTTCTGAACTGGGTCTGCCCAAGCAGATCAGGAGACTCTGCTCTTTAACTATGGTCACCATTAAAAAGAAAAGCTGAGAAATAGCTTTTTATTGTCATTTCTTTTCTGATATTTTGGAAATACTGTAACAGTTTCCTTCTGAGCTATCAATAAAACTTTAGAGAATAATGGGGGATCCTTATGGAGAGTCTTCCAGAACCCTGGGATTAGTCCATAGAATTATTCATTTAGATGATAGGTTGGTGACAATACCAGGGATCACAAATAGTACTAAAGTATGGAACTCCAGATGCCCAGTTCATGTCGGAAACAAAGGGGTAATGACTTAAAACATTATGGGAAGCATTATAGTGAAGAGCAAAAGCCAAGACATGAATTTAGATGAGTTCATGTTCAAATATGTCCTCACCAGTTTATCTGTAACCTTGGTCCAATTACTTTATCTTTTTCAGGTTGTTTCCTCATATGTAAAATGAGCATAATATTTCATACCCCAAATATTTGTTGTGATGACTGTTGAAAATTTTGTTAAAGTACCGAACAGTTATTGGCACACAGAGGCATTCGACAAATGCTATTTGGTATTTCCACTTCAGAGACTAAAAATACTACATTATCCAGTTGTTGGGTGGTCTAAAAGTGATCCACAGGGACAGGAAAGAGATTCTTTCTAAAGAGGAACTTAATTAGCAGAGGGGACGAGGCACAGGTGAAGTATTTAAGTACTGCCAGTCTTCACTTTGCCTGGTTCTAACATGCACGAATTTCAATTTACCACAGTTTAGTTAAATAGCACCAGCTCTCAACAACACATTTTAATTTTAGCTGCTATGATATGTTAACTGTGAGAAATTGTATAAATATAATAAATCCCAAGCTTGTTTGCTAGCCCTTCATTCTACAAGTCCCTACATAAATAACATATGCAGTATGATCATGAATAATCACATCGCTTCTTCCAAAGTCTGCTGGTGATTGGTCACTAAGCATCTGTTGTTACGTTTACACACAGACAGCAAGGCCTTTAATTGTGTTTCTTCCTTGGCTCTCAGTGATGAACTCCTGTGACATTTTCCAAAAATGGATAATCAAAAGAGGGAAGTGGCCAACCAAAAGGAAAGCAAGCAAGGAAGCAAAAAGTCATAATGTTGGAAGTTAATTCTAACTGAACATGAATAGAAGAAATAGCTGAATGTGAGAGGTTCTGAATATGCAGACAGAGAAACTTAGTGAAGGCAAACTTATTGACATAAATGAGGACAGGATTGTGATGATAAAGATAGACAAAGATATCCCAGAGGAAGCCCTCCTGGCAAAATACCTTACACCAAAGGAATTTGCAGGTATCTTTTATAACATTGAAAGTGCAAAGGAGAAAAAGTGAAAACCTGATCCAAACTTAGAGTGTGACAATTTTCCAAAGCATAGAAAAAAAATGCTTGCTCCATATCATGAGTTACATGATGAGAAGACAAGCACTGATCACACTACTCTTGATAAGTTTTTGACAAAGAACGACAACAATTCTCAATGTTTCTAACGTTTTAAATTACTACCTACTAAACAAATTAGTTTTACTATTTTTTCATTGCCCTCTACATTTTTGGTTGACAGCAAGAGTTTTTAACAAATTGACAAAAAATGTTTAAGTATCACAAACCAATGTAATTTTCTCATTATTAAGATCACTTAGCACAGTTTCGGTTTGCATGGTTGTTTTTATGGTCCCATGCTACCATGCAAAGCCTGCATGCCCAAGATGTCCGTAAGAGAACTTGTAGCTGAGTACCTGAGATTAAATGCAATAAACAGGAAACTTGGCTCCTCCCTCTGCTACTTCTGGGGAAAGCAAATAGGAACACCTGTGCACCTCCAAAAACCGCCTGGGAGAGGAACCTTATTTGGGAAAAGCCCTAAATGGAAAACTATTTAGATTCTTTCTGAAGCTTAATCCTTTCCTAGGATTTTTTTCTTTTAAGTCTGTGCTGTGAACTTTTGCATCTGTTTCCACAGAACCATTAGCTTCCAGAGCTGTAGGCAGGATGGGGTGAGAGTATACACGTAAAGCACTTGCATTGTGCTTGATATGTAGTCAGTGTTCAATAAATTATCATCATTATTGTTATGAATCTTGTTGTTGGACTCTAGGGTGACTCACTGTCCCAGCTTACACAGGACTGAAGTGTCTCCTGGAATGTAGGATTTTCAGTGCTAAAAGTAGGATTGACACAGGCAATCTAAATGGTTGGTCACTTTATTTGACTCTCTAGGCTCTGGGCCAGACAAAATACTGAAGTTACTGCAAGAAATTCTCTTGGGATTTAGAAAGTGATTAGAAGAGAGAAAATCCCTCATGCACAGTTTCTAGATTAAGCTTTAGGGATAGGAAAGATAGAATGGTCCATGCTTGAATACTGCACAGAATACTCTCTAATCCATCCCAGGCAGATTTTGTTTTTTCAGTTTGTAAGGGAAGAAAATAAATCATTGATAAATTATCAGTTGATAAAGGTCATACTTCAATCACTCTGCCAGAAGCTGAGGGAACACTGGTTAAATCAGACTCATTACCTGTTTTACAGGAGCTTACATTCTACATATACATTCAATTATATGTATCATGAATTACCATGAAACCACCCTTTACAGAGAGCTGGCACTGTGCAAGGTGCTTCCGATGTGTAGACTCATTTTATCCTCATGACAACTGCAACAAGGTATTATTATTCCATTTTACAGAGGAAGAAACTGATGTTCAGAGAGTTTGAGCTGTGCAAAGTCACAAAACTAGTAGATATGAAAATTAATCTCAGGATTAGGTTTGTAGTAGCTGAGAGCATGGGTTCAGGAGTCAGCAAATCCAAATTTGAATCCTGATTTCCACTGACTTGCTATCTGACAAATGTCAGTGAGCTGCTCTGTCCTCTGCAAAAATATGATTGATAGTAATATTCAGAGTCATGAAGATTAAATGAGAAATGCATGTAGCAAAGTGTTTGACACGTAGTCAATGTTCAACAAATATTTATCATCATCATCACCATCATCATCATCATCATCATCCCGAAAATGCTTCAAGAGAAGAGAAACCCTTCATGAGGGGTGAGGAGACTTTCAATCTGTGATGATCAATAAAGGTCTCTTACAATATTGGAACTTTATCTTCATGAATGGATGGTTGTTCAATAGGTTGGGGTTGGGGCAGGGAGCATAATCCAGGCAGAAAGAAGGATTTTAGCTGAGGCAAAAAATCAGGAAAGCACAATGAGTTTGGGGAAGCGTATCTACTGGTGGTTAGAGTATAGGTTTCCTATAAGAAGACAGGTGGAGATAAGGCAGGAAAGGGTGAAATCCTCACAACTCAGGTGATGCTTCCAGGAAGCTTTTTGTGGACCTTTCCTTCATAAGCTGCTCTCACTGTCTTAGGTCTAGAATTGCTTCACCCATGCTTTCTCCTTCCCGGGGCTGCTCCCCTGACCCTGCCAATTGCTATCTCATCTTCATCCCTCTTATGCAATATGCTGGAACCATGGTGCTGTGCTCTGACTCTCCCAGGGCATTCTCAGATAAGCTCCCAAGCCTTTGCTGACATGCTGGATTTGAGGCAGGGGTGGGGGTGGGGGGGTAGAGGCTGAAAGAATCTCATAGGGATTAGATTGTCTGGAGGAGGACAGGAAAGATAGCACTTGTTTCTCAAGATGGATGAGTTTCAGGTTTCTTGGCTTTTTCTAAAGGGTTAAATCAAATTAAAAAACAAAACAGAACAGTCTGTGGCATGTGTTTCTCAGAAGGTCTGTTTTGAAAAGATGGCTCTGAGTGATCATAGGAAATTTAGAAGGATGGGCTCTTACAGAAAGGGAGGAATACATGGGGGAAATCTCTGGAAAGAATAGAAGGGAAGGCACAAATGCAGTGTTACTATCTCGAGAACAATAAGTGGCCTGTAAATAATGTAAGCAGAAAGAAGTTGCTCTGCCTGGAGGGTATTATGGGCTAAATTGTGTCCCTGCCAAATCCGTATGTTGAAAATATGACTGCATTTGGAAAGAGGGTCTTTAAAGAGGTCATTAAGGTTACATGAGGTCATTGGGATGGGCCCTAATCCATTTTAACTGTTATTCTTCTAAAACAAGGAGATTAGGACAGATACACAGAAAAGACCACGTGAAGATGAAGGGGGAAGAAAATGAACTTCCTCCCCCAAGGTGGACCCAGCGACCTGTGTAAGCTGTGTGTGGCTCCTCCCGGGGCAGCCTGGCAGCGGGGCTCAGCATTCCAGCCTCTCCCTCAGCGTAAGCAAACCATCTAGATTCACTGAGGATTTAAGGGAGAAGACAGCAGAGGGTCTAAACACATCACACTGTAAACAACTTAATGGATAACCTGTTAAGATTCGGTCTCTTTAGGCCTCCTCACCCTGGGTCTTCCTCCCAACTTCCACCTCAAGCAGGCCCCAGATCTCTTCCTTATTTACAAAGTGCAATGTAAGCTCTGTCTGGCTTTGCCAATCGTAGGGTCTCCCGATGCTCGGCCCCTGAAGGCTCAGCCTCTCCACTGGTTTACCAAAGCCTCCACTCAACGAAAGTTAACCTTCTCTAGGAGCAAATTCTGCTGCTAAGGAAACTATCTTCCTTTTCTGTATGTTTATATCTTCTGGGCAAATCTGTGCCCCTCCTTTTTTTAAAAAAAGATTTTATTTATTTATTCATGAGAGATGCACAGAGAGAGGCAGAGACATAAGCAGAGGGAGAAGCAGGCTCTCTGTGGGGAGCCTGATGTGGACTCGATCCCAAGACCTGAGCCGAAGGCAGACACTCAACCGCTGAGCCACCCAGGTGTCCAAATCTGTGCCACCTTTAACTCATCTATCCGACTTTCTCTGTAAGAAGTGTGGGAAGAGAAAGCAAGACACAGCTTTAGCTTGTGGCTCATGTAGGGGGGTTCCTGCTTGGCCAGGCTGGGGTGAAGGATTGGTGCTCAGATAGGAAGGGCAGTGACCATCCTGAAATCTAAATAACTGAGTAAGGAGGCAGGATCCCAAGAAGAGTCCATCTGGAGAAGGAGAGGGGAGGTTGGCCATGAATCAGAAGAGGGAAGAGCAAGTGTAAAGATGCTGAGGCGGCAACAAGCTGGCATGCTTTAGGGCAGCGAGAAGGCCAGGGAGGGGGCAATTGCGGTGTGCAAGATAGAGAGGAGTGGGGAGAGAGGCAGGGGTGCATGTGAGGGCTTCACCCCGAGTGTCAGAATCTCAGAGGACTGAGGCTCGCTTCATTACCGCCAGTCCCTAGACCCACCCTTTGCCTCTGAACCACACTGCTCAGTCACGTCCCCTGAGAGCATCCCCTTCCACCACTCCTACTTCCTCATCTTGAATTAACTTCACTATCAGGGAGGATCTCTCTATGCCCTGGTGAAATCTAAGGTTTTTGTTTATTCATTTGTTTTGCTATTTTGCTATAAACACGCCCATAGGTCTGATTCTCAAAGTTGTACCTACACAGCTAGGAGTAACTCCAAAGTCTTCAGAGTCTGTCACAGAGGGGCTGTTGGCCTTTCCTTGGATGTGTGCTTAGAAACCTGCCATATAGATCCCAGTGTCTCACCACACCATCATGCGCTTGAGGGCCAGCAGGCCTTCTACCACAGAGAGACCTTTGTAGCTTTGAGGCCTCCTCTAATCCCCAATCCTAGACCCTTGCAAACTTTCCACTAATTTGTTGCTTCTCCACGCCTGGGCTGGCCAGCTTTGCAGCATCGCAACCCACAGGTCTCCTTTGCAGTCCTTTCCTGTAGTCTCATCACTGGTCATAGTTTTGGGAAGCACTTGCTAGACAGTCAGTGCCCTGAAAGGCCTCCCGGCTCTGGAAAATTCGCAGCAGCAGGTGAGGCTGGGGCTAGGGAGTGGGATTCTTCTCTGTGGTGGGTCTCCTTTCCCCTTCCAGGGCAGCATCTGATTTCTCAGGAATTTAGATGTGTCTGTCGAAGCCAGCTCACACATCATCCTTCCACCTGGATTTTATGAGGGAGTTTCTTAGAGAAAGTGCTCCTAACATCACAGACACTAGCACTTGGGGATGACTTTCAAAGGCAGTCACCACCCAAGCCAGGACCATTCTAAGGCTCCACTCTACTGGCATGGCAGATCAGAGGCAACTTTGTCATGGTGCCCACTCAGCCTCCTCTTTCTCTGACACTCAGGTTGAGGGTACCCACCTAGCTCTCCTCTCAGAGAATGGTTCAACCTGAGCTGAAGCTGGTTCCTCCACCTTAAAAATCCTGAGGGGGACTTAGAACCGTAGCCCAAGTTGACTTCTCACAGGAAGCTCTGGTTTTGCCCCAAAGCCAACCACATACTTTGTCAACACATTTTCATATTTCTAAAATGAAATACAGAGCAATATATAATACATAGTGTAGAGAGAAATGTAGATTGTACTGGGAATTTAACGATGAGAAGGAGAAGAGAGTTTACCTCTTGGTATAGCTCCAAGCCCCCTTCCCCCCCTCCCCCCCAAAACGGGTTTACTTTGCAGCAAACAACAAAACTCTACTGACCACGTTGGCTTTCCCCACCTCCGGCCAATTAGTTCCTTCTTTAGCCATCAGCTGCTTGGTGTCCCTACCCCCCAACTCCCCAATCCTCTCTCTGCACCCCTTTTTGCATGTGTATTCTACAATTGTTGATGTACTGATCCATTAATGCCCATGAGGCTAAATTGGTAGAGAGTGTTGTTCAAATCTTCTGTAGTCCTGTTAGATTCATTCTCAAGTTGCCTTTTGCTCCCTCTGCCCACACTGTCACTATTTCTTTGAGTTCTTTTGCCATGTGTTTGTTGGGTTGGTTTTTGGTCTCCGTCTTTCATATTAGTTTTCCTCAAATGTCTGATGATCCTTGGTTGTCCATTTATAGTTAAGAGTGAGGCACTAAGAGGCACCCAGCTAGCTCAGTTTGGTGGAGCGTGCAACTCTAGATCTGGGGATGTTGGGTGTGGAGATTACTTTAAAATTTTTTCTTTTTTACTTAAAAAAAAAAAAAAAGAATGAGGTGCTAAGAAGCTGATGAAGGAGCTGTGTGTCTGCAGAGCATTTGTTGATTTGTATGCTTTACCAAACAGTGACTAGGTGGGACCCAAATGGGAGTATTCATCAATATCTATATTTCTAACTCTTGTCTACCAAAAGTTCTATTTCTCTGGGAGTCAAGAGAAGGAAGGCAGTTATGGGTCTTACTGTTCAGTATGCACTTAACCCCTTGACTTCAGCAAGGAGCTATCTATTTGCCCTCCTCTATCCTCAATAGAATTTTCCCATTTGGTTTCTCTGGCGAATAAACCCAGGGGTAAAGGGGAGCTGCCTAGTTCTTCTGGGGGAAAGTAGGAACCTGGGTATCTGAATAAATTGCTCTTCATTAAGATTTTGGACAAATCCTGATATTTCCAGCCCTGTCACTGCATGATTGTGAACTGGGGCTTCCAACTCCTGAATCTTGTCAGGATGCTATGTTGTGAATCGGTGTGCTTTTTCAAGCATCATTATCAGACTCAAGAGAGTTAGACGTGGCTTTCCTTACTTTTTCACGTTCTTCACCTTCTTCATCTTTTTTGATTGGATGTCTAAAAAACTCAGTTCATCAGTGGATGATGGAAAGGGGGGAGAAAAGGGAGCTTTAGAAGGTTTACCAAGGAATTGGCATTTTGACAAGGTTTTAAAGAGTCAGTTGGATTGTTTTGTTCTATTTTGTTTGAGCAAGAGTCAGTTGGATTTTGACTGCTTTAAGATTGACTGCAGTGTATTAGAATGTAGGGAAGAAAATTCTAGGTCAAAGAAAGCACATGTGTAAATGAAGGGCAAAGTGATTTAGGTTTCTTAGGGCCGCCACCGCTTCGCTATCAGCTTTCCACTGGCAAAAATCTGGTCCACCTTTGTCTTGTCTCCTATACTTTTCTCTTTTTTCATTTTGATCCTTTAAAATACTTTAACTGTCAACTTAATGGGACTTAGAGGTGGAGCAATTATAAAAGCACTTGTTTAATCCAAGGTTTTTCAACCTCGGCACTGTTGACATCTGGGGCCAGATGACTCTTTGTTGGGGGAAAGGAGCAGCCCTGTGCATTGTAGGAGGTTGAGCAGCATCCCTGGCTTCTGTCCATTAGACACCAATAGTTCTCTTTTTTTTTTTTTTTTTTTTTTTTAGACACCAATAGTTCTCATCCCTAGTTGTGACAACCAAAGTGTCTCTGGACATTACCTTGCTAAGGGGGTGGTTTAGGAGTTGGTTGTCCAGTTGAGAACCACTGATTTAACTCATCACTTTTTAGCAGAAGTCTAGAAAAATAGATACATCAGTGGATGATGAGGAGAGAGAAGAAGAAGGGGTTTTGGAAGGTTGCAAAGGAATTGGCATTTTGACCACGTCTTAAAAAATGTGTTGAATTTTGAAGGTGGAAGATTTGCTAGAGTGGTAGAAATGTAAGAAAGGAAATTCTAGGTCAAAGAAACCACATGCACACACGAGGGCAAAGTGATTGATGCTCAATGGTTTTCTATAACCTCAGTGTAGGGTTATCTGTAGCAAGGGACGAGTCTGCAGAGGTAAGAAGCAGAATGCGGAGGCCTTGACCACAAAGATGTGGAACATGGACCTTTTCTGCAGCAATGTGATTGCATCTTTGATTTTGAACAGCGACTTTAGAAAGTGAGACCTGAGTGCTGGGAGATAGAGAGGTGGCCACTGCAGATGTTAGGGACGAGGACAGCTGACTGGGACACTGGGAATTGCAGATAGAATCCTGAGGTGTCTCCATTTCCGGGATAGTGAAAGGAACTAAAGGGGAGTCAGAGGACGAGCAGAGGGGTTAATGGAGCTCTCTGATATATATATATATATTTGCCTATTAAAAGAAAACCTGTCTTCATTCAAGGAAAGTACCTTACCAGTGGGAATTTCAGGAGGTTGATACCCCTACAACCACACCCATGAGACAGCTTTGTTGGTGTATTGGCAGCCCGGAGTCCAATTATAGCAATTGCCGATAACAAATAGCATTGATGCTTGAGGTTAAAAAGGGAACTAATGCTTCCTAATGAAGACCGTTTAAATTTGCATTTGAAGACAAGGTGGTCCACAGAAGGGCTGAAATGCTTTCAGAGGGGACATCACTGCTGTCACCCTTGACACCTCAGCTCCTAATCTTAGTAAGAGAACCGGAACTACCTTTTTATCTCAGGTCTGCTTGGAAGATCAAGCCAGTTTGGCTTTCTGACAACTACTATCTTTTTTTTTTTTTTTTTTTCTTTTAAGGTAATTGCAGAAACTGTTTCTGAATTACTTGGCTCTACAAGTAGCAAATTCATTAAAAGCAAAGAAGAGAGTAGATAGAAATTAATCAAAGATTTGGGAATTTGGGAGTTAAAGAGGTGACATTTATAGATGTAGCCTCCCTAGAGAAAACTTGCAAACAACTCTTCCCCCTCCCCACTTTCAATTTCTCCTTACTACCTCATCCTCCTCGTTAGTGAAATGATGGGGAAGTTCCGGTGAAAAGTGAATACTTCCTGATTTGAGTAAAAGAAGAAAAAAGTACAGAAAGGAGATATGGTTTTGAGAGCAAAGGGGAATTGACTAAATGTGAAATCTTTGGTAACTATATGAACTTGGGAGTGTCCATGTTGAGCTTTGTGCTGTGGAAGGTTCTCAGAGACAAGGTGTGGAGGCCCTCCTACTTGGCAATGGAGTAAGTCGGGCTTGATTTAAATGACTCCGTGTGACACTTTCAACCAAGATTTCATCTTCAGGCCTCGCTTCCCACTGGAAAGGGTGTCACACAATTGGCTGCCATGAGGTTAGAAACTTGTTCAATCAACAGAGAAAATGACAGTGATGTTTGAAGACTCTGGGGGCATAAATAATGCTGGCAGTGATTTAGTGCTTGAAAGGATAAAACAGTAGCTAGTGGAGAATATGTGGTCATTGAATTTCATATCATCTCCTCTGAATGAAACAGGATGAGAGCCAGATACAGTTTCACAAATGATTCTTGATGCAAACCTCGATCCAAATAGCCAAGGCAATTGTACCAAAAAAAAAAAAAAAGTAATTTTTTAGTCTTAATTTGCAGAGTTCTTTTTTTCTTTCAATTCAATATGGTACACTCTGCCACAGCAATGGTACACTGCCCCACTGCTTACAGGTGGGTGGAGATACTGCAGTGCACATCTGAAAATTGTCCAACAGAAATTGATGGTTAGCATGATAAGGGATTATGCCCATTGACATGCCTGTTTGCAATAATAGTCTACCTATCAGGTAGGGTGCTATTTTCTGAAAGCTATTAATAAATAAGAAAACTGGATACAGATTTGACTTGGGAAGAAAAGAACAAATACTGGTAAAATATGCCACAATCAACAAGTGCTATTTTAATATTCTTTCCATTGCCCAGAAGGAGGGCAGTCATTGGTTAAATAAAAGCTATAAGATAAAAACTTAAATTTCAACATGGACTCAATCTGATTTGTTAATCAATACTAGGCTTAAGTTGCGTTGAAGACCACGCCTTTGACAGATACATTGAACACAGTGGTATCGCTAGGTAGTCGATTTCTTTTTATTCTTTTTTTTAAGATGATTCTTATCTTTTTTTAAACTATACTTATTATTATTATTATTATTATTATTTAGTAATCTTGACACCTGAGATGGGGCTCAAACTCATGACCACAAGATCAAGAGTCACATGCTCTTCCAATGGAGCCAGCCAAATGCCCCCCTTTTTGTTCTTTTAAAATTCTCTATATGTCAATTATTCACTAAAATCAGAAAATCTTTTGAGTTCTATCTTGTTCCTATGATATAATGGAGTGCCTGATAGGGACTAGATCTTGACTTCTTGCAACCTGGAAAACTGTCAGAAAATTTAAAAAAAACCCTGGAAAATTAAAAGTATTTTATGCCTGTTAGATGGAGCCTGCCATCTGTCTTTGGCACAGATTGGTTTGGAGGAAACAACTTTGTGGGACTATTTGGCAGGCCTAGATACCAACAATAATGATGTCCAGCACTTACAGAGTGCTCACCGTGTGCTAGGCACCCTTCTAAGTGCCTTACACATATTAATACTTTAAATCCTAAAAAGGCCCTGTGTTGTGCCATCCCCATCTTTCAGATGAGGAGACTGAGGCACAAGGATATTCTATATTCATGCCTCCTCTTAACATAATGATGGCAGACAAGGATGTTGCCAATCAAAGGGATATGCACTTACCAGAACTAGCTTCTGGAATATGGACTCCCAGGGATTCCCAGAAATAAGTGAGCAAGAGTGAAGCATGGGGAAGAGAATCTGGAGCTCTGTGTTTAAGTAAGGTGGTGATTCAGACTACCATGGGAGCATTAAAGACTGGAGAAGTCAGGCAGCTAGGGTGGCTTAGCGGTTTAGCGCCGCCTTCAGCCCAGGGTGTGATCCTGGAGACCCCAGTTCGAGTCCCACTTTGGGCTCCCTGTGTGGAGCCTGCTTCTCCCTCTGCCTGTGTCTTTGCCCCTCTCTCTCTATGTCTCTCATGAATAAATAAATAAAAATCTTTAAAAAAAAAAGACTGGAGAAGTCAAGAATATCTGAGTTACATGTTTTTATAGTCCAAAAGCTGAATTGTAGTACTTATTTCTAAGCTTGATCAATTTAGGAAAAGGATACAACTTATTATTTAGGAAAAGGATACAACTTATTATTTAATTTATCTGCTTACTCACTATTTATTGTCTCCTGTCCTATCTGCACCAGATAGCCACATGAAGCAGAAGACCCTAGAACACTCATCTGAAGGAACAAGCATCCCTGAGCTCCAAGTCTGGAGGCTCTGGTTTCCCACGGCCTTCTTAGTGCCATCGGACCCTCCTTTCCCTCTCCTCTATGCTGGGACTTGTGTCCAGAAGACACTTGAGAGTTCTAGGCATGGCCACCCACACAGTGAGTGGTGGTCCCTAGCAGAATTGGGAGAGGCTGAGGGAACCCACAAAGCCAAGCAGACCCTGCCCATGGAGTACAAGGGGGGAGAGAGACTTGGGAAACACTTACCAGAAAATCTCCCCTTCCCCAGCATAGGTCTCAACACCTTACCTATACTTCTGTGGATTTGGGGGGCTCATCTTTATTTGGCAATAGTACCTGACCGCACAAGGGGCTGTTTCCTCTTTACTTATTTCACACAAGTGCAATGTTCATTTGCTTTACTATAGAAATATTCATGTGTTTGATTATGTAGAGTCCTCTCAATCCCACCAGGTGTGGAAAGGTATGATCTGTGCCCTAGATGACTGTGCCAGATGCCTTTCATTTGCCCAGACCCACGCTCCACCCTTCTTCACCTTGCTCTGGCCCTGGGAGACCAGCCATGTGGATCCTTCCATGGGTGTCTCTTGCCCTCCAGCTTCTGGTGGGGATCAGCCAACAGGAGGTAGCAATTGAAGTCAGAGTCAGCAGGAGAGAGAGATGGGGATATTTATTCCCCTGGCTGCCCTGCCGCTGTGCCTTGAGGTGGTGGTGGCTCAGTTCCTCCCTGAAAGGCCACAGCTTTTGTCCCACAGCCTCTCCTGGAGCCACAGGTTACAGTTCTGTCTGGATTCCAGTAAGCACTACCTTCCCTACCCCCTCAGGCCTATGAATTGCCAATGAGATGGAACACTTAAAATAGAAGATACAATTACAGGACAGGAGGCATCATCTAAAAACTCTCTAGGTTGTTGAGAATGAGGGAATAAGAGGAATTATGGCTCGGAAGGTGGAGACAGTAATTTATTGTGTTCAGAAGACACAGAGAAGAAAAGAGGAGAGATCCAATTAAGTTCAGAAAATGATCATTTATTGAGCATCTATTGTGAGCCAAGTTCACTCACGTGTATCCTCTTGCTAATTTCAACCCACAGCCCTGCAAACTCTGTTATTATCCCTATTAGAGACTAGGGACTCGGCTGTGGCTGTGCTCATACAGCTAGGAAGCATGGCTAGTTAAGTGGTAGAGCCTGCACTCAACTGTATACCTCAGGGAGGGGTGACCATGAGTGCTTCTGCCCTCGGCACCTCCCAGGATGAGGATGCCCCTCCCTGGTGCTGTCGGAATAGGGGAAACAGGCACAGGAAAAAGGAGGCTGGGATATCACAGACAGTGATGGATTCCAGATACTGGATCCGCCCCTGTTTTGGCAGAGGGTGAGCCAGCAGAAGGGGGCCCAGGTACTGGCACTAGGGGAGAAATCACCTCCGAAAGGGGTGAAAAAGTATAGAAAGTTAGCAGGCCCTGCGAGCTAACCTTAAGTCATCATGTAGGGTTTTCTATAGGTTCACTTTGGTACTTTCAACATATCAGACAAATAAGAGAGAAGGTCTTTATTTTGGTCCTTTGTCTAATGGAAACCATGAATGTGAGTACCAGCAGCCCGATTGATCCCTGGGAATGCCATGCAAACTTTATTTTATAGAAGCTTCGTACCGAGAGGCTCTTAATTGGGACACCACTATCCTTTAGAATCAAAGAGCAGTCTTAGGTGCTCAAGGAAGATTTAGCAAGTGCTTCTTCCATTAAGAATGCCTACTGCTCTTCTGATGGTAGCACCTAGAATGGTCAGCGTGGTAGGTAACAGCGCGGCTTTACAATCATGCAGAACTGGGTGCAAATTCTAGCTCAGCTACGAAGTGAGTTAGGGAATCGGTTGGCTATGTACAAGAAATTCAAACTAATAGAGGTTTCAACGAGAGAGAAGTCTATTTTTTCCCCTTACTTCAGAGCCTGCAGGTAGGGGACCTAGGAAAGGTAGAGCTGGTCTGCGAGAGGTGGCTGTGGGAACCTGCTCCTTCGATGCTGCTGTCCTACCATCCAGATGATAATGCCTGCGACTGTAAGGCAACGAGATGTCTCACTACTTCATCAACGCTTCAAGCAGCAGCATGGTAAGAGAGGGGACAGGTGGGGAAGCTCCTTCCCTTTAAGGGCAAGTCTAGGAAGTTACTCATACTGTTCCAGGCCCCTGCATGCCCCAGTGGTCTGATCTTCATGTTCGTACCCAACTTCAAGGGAGGCTGGGAAGTGCTGTCTCTATCCTAAAAGGCAATAGGCCCAGGAAATCAGAGATCCTATCTCTAGGAGACCAGCTGTGTGACTTCAGGCTAGCGAAGGAACTTCTGTGCCTCAGTTTCTGCATCTGTAAAATGGGAATGATAAAAGTCTACTTCACAGAGTTGATGTGATGATTAAAGAGGAATGTGTTTAAGTGCTCAATAAAGGTAGCTGTAATTATCGTTGGGTTACTGGGGCTGGGAGCACATCCCTAGCTTTACCAGGATCCGGATCTTGCCACTCCTTTTCAGGGTAAGCTCATATTGGAATCCTTCAAAGACCTTTCTGGCTAGGATTTAGTGACCTACAAAGTTACCTGCCAACAATGAAAAGCAGAAAGTCCATTCCACATTATTCCTAGGAGAAGTGGAGTTGGCAGTGGCTGTGATTCCTTTCCCCCATTCACTAGCTCACGGGACAAGGATCAGGGGTGGGAGACGGGGGAGAGGAGCAGAGTGTGGCTCCATCTTCAGCTGCCCAGTCATGCCCAGAGCTTACCTTTCATCTCCCAAACCCAGCGATCCAGTTTCAAGCGGGAGCATGCCAACTCCCCACACAGAGCTTTTGCTACCATTCTCCACAGCCTGGCCCCTGTCCAGCCCACCACCAAGCCTGCCACAGTTAGCTGGAAGTCAAAAATGAATTATGATTAGAAAATAATTTTTACAATTGCTCAGTTTGCCTTTCTCTGGCTTTGTTTCTCGAGGCCGGGTAATAACGCAGGTGCAGAATCAGAGCGGAGGGAGAAGCTTCTTCCTTCCAGAAGTATGGCTTAGAACCTCGTTGGAGAATGCATTTGCACTCTGATGTGGCTGATCCGTTTTAAAAGGCCCTATAAAATCTCTGCAGTTAAGAGAAGCTACTGGAGCACCTCTGAGGGGTAATTAGTGCTGTGGCTTGCAAAATACCAGCCCTTCATCCCTGTGGCCTAAAAGGCACTCTTGTTTTCAGGTAGCCAGTTAGGGTGAACACCCTCAGCTCGAGGTCAGCAATCACGTGTTGCAGCCTCACTGTGTGCCGAGCTCTCCCACAGCCCTCGGGCCTCCCACCTTCTTGCCCAGGGGCATATATAGATGAGCACCCTGAGCACTTTGCATGGTTCCACCTCACAGTTCTGTTGGCAGTTCTCACTGCATTTCAGGACATCGCTTCCTTGCTCATCCCTCCTCATGGAAAGAATTACCTCCTTAACTTCATCACTACATCTGGCAGCAAAGACTGAGAGCCCAGGACAGTGAAAAACACACATATATTTTAAATCGACAGGGGTTCCAAGTTCTTCTTCTTGGCCGTAAATCATCAGAGAATGTCTCAGCTGGAAGGGTTCCATCCTTAACACACAAAGATGCTAGTGGAAGAGGTTATAAGTCAATAGCTTTTCTTATTTCTTTCTCTCTTTCCTCCCTTCCCCCCACTCCCTCCCTTTTTCCTTCCCTCTCTCCCTCTTGTCCTTCCACCCTTCCTTCCTGCCTTCCTTCATTTTCCACTTCTGCTTCCCTTCCCTTCCCTTCGCTCCTTGGATGTACATCAAACACTGTGATTGCAATAAACAGCCCAAAGGTTCTGGGATTTTAGTGAACTAAGGTTTACCCATCATAGCTAATCACTAGTTTGTCCTCCTTACTTGCACTCTCTGCACAGTTAAGAGAACCAAAATGAATTCAACTCCACACTCTGGTTATCCTCAACGAAGACCTGTCCCTTGACGTGCATCACTTACAGTGAAAACTTTGGTTTTCCAAATTGGTTCAGTGTCTCTCAATTCCATCTGGATAATAGAAGTTGTAATGCAAAACACAGGCAACTCTGGTTTCTGCGTAGAATGAGGGTCCTGTGCGGAACTGAAGCCATTCTTTTTCAATGTAGTTTATTTTCCGACAACAGTTTTGGAAATCTCCAATTGTGATACAAGGAAAGCCAGCACAAGGCACCAAAGATTTCCTCCCCCAAATCCTTTAATCTTTTTGTGTTGATTCTTTGCCACCGAAACCTAAGGAAATAACTTGGCTTAAATATAATTGCGATGAATTACCATAACCTGTTGCTAGGCGTGGTTTCAAAACAGTTTTTTATTTCCTATGTATGTCCTTTGATAATAAAATAACATGACCCTTCTAGTAATTAGTAATGCTTTTCAACAATCACTCATAGAAGGAATTGGCATAATCCAGCAAGTCTAGTTATGTTTCAAATAAGTATTTGTTCACAGATATAAGGAAGGTATTATAGACATGCGGCAATATCGTACTTACCGACACAGAAACCCATAAAACCCCAACTGGAAAGCTTCTCATTCTGCTGTTAGATTCAAAAACAAAAGCCTAGAAAAGGCAATCTGTATTTTTAATGATTTGCTATTAAAGAAAAATGTCTTATTTCTTCAAAGGCACATTAAACAGAATGTAAAGATTGTGGGTAACATAGAAGGACTGTAGGACTACTCTTCTAAACTCCCAAAAATTGGCTTCAACGATTTTCTTTTTTTATTCTAGAAAAAAAGACCTTTTTCTATCATTTGGTAGAATAGCTCATAAAGCATTACTCAAGGAATGGGAAGACATTTCATTTTAGTTGATTTTAATATTGAAACATTTGCTGGAAATGCTCATAATTTAAATTTGCAGTGAAAGAAAGCAAAATGCTAAATATCAGGAGAGCTTTTTTGGAAAAACTGGGAAATTTTCTATTAAAAAACTGAAAAAATACATACTAAAATGTTAGCATTTGTTTTCTCTGGATGTTGAGATCATTAATTGGAGATGTTTACTTTATTCTTCTGTGGCACTTTCCATTTCTACAGTGGTCAGATCTGACTTTTTAGGAGAAAAATTATGATTTTAGGAAAAGAGATGAAAATAATACAAGGCCTCCTCTACCAACAGAAATAAAATAGGAAAAAAATAGGAAGACATGTTGCTTTGGGAAAGTGAAACTTTGAATATATTCTTTTTCATCTTTATTCTAAGAGTCAGCAAACTTTTCCATAAAGGGCCAGCTAGTAAATATTTTATGCTTTGTGGGCTATCCATGTCTGTTGCACCAATTCCACTGTGCCATCGTAGTACAAGAGTAGGCATACATGCCACGATACATAAAGGAACGGGCACTGCTGGGTTCCAATACAACTTCATTTATTGATCCTGGAATTTGAATTTCATATATTATAAGACATTATTCATCTTTTGATTGTTTTTCTCTATCATTTAAAAACGTAAAACCTAGAGTTCCTGGGGATCCCTGGGTGGCTCGGTGGTTTAGCACCTGCCTTCGGCCCAGGGCATGATCCTGGAGTCCCGGGATCAAGTCCCACATCAGGCTCCCTGCATGGAGTCTGCTTCTCCCTCTGCCTGTGTCTCTGCCTCTCTCTCCCTCTCTCTTTGTCTCTCATGAATAAATAAATAAAATCTTAAAAAAAACAAACAAACCTGGGGCTCCTAGGTGACTCAGTGAGTTACCTGCCTTCGGCTCAGGCCACAATCCTGGGGTCCCAGGATAGAGTCCCATGTTGGGCTCCGTGCTATGCAAGGAGCCTGCTTCTCCATCTCCCTCTGCCACTCTCCCTGCTTGTGCTCTCTCTCTCTTTCAAGTAAATAAATAAAATCTTAAATAAATAAAAATAACTTTTTGTAGCTTGTGGGTCATATAGAAACACCTTCAGTTCACACTTTGACAACCATTGTTCTATTTCATATTTTGCAAAAAAAATGTAAAAGAGATGCATAATTTTTTTTTACAGTTGTCTTACTTTAAGGATTTTAATAACATCAAAAAAATTTAAAACAAATGCATATACTCCGGTCACTCATATGATAAGATTTTATTCCCATGGGTAGGAACCGAGCTCGGCCCTGCCAGGCCATGTGAAACCCGAGGTCTGTGCGGTCAAGGTCAACGGTAGGTCAGAATTTAAGTCACAGCTGGTGTGGCTTCACCGTGCTGATGAAAGGGAGAAGGGTCTTACCCAACAAACTTGGCCACGTCAGAGCCATCAGAAGCCACCCGTACAAGGTATCTGGCAACGGTTTCAGTGACATTTCCTGAAGCTTCATTGGGACCTCAGTGTGGAGGAAACAATAATTCTCCTGTGGTCACCCCAAGGGCAGAACCGGGGGCACTTTCCCCACTAGTATGAGTCAGAAGTCTCCCAACAATGGTACCTCGCTGGTTCAAAGAGAATGTTGTTTATAGGAGAGAGCATAGATGAAGCCAGAGGCCAGCGCGGTTCAACGTTAGTAATTTTGTGGTCCTTCTAAGTGACTGTTGTGTAGGCTGCGGTGATTTGGGGGTGGGAGGGAGTAGAGTTAGACCCCGGCTGTTTGTTTTTCAAGTGTTAACAGACTGTTTTGTTGAAGGCTTGCTTATTCCTGGAGTCTTTTGTTATTGTTGCTTTTATTGTATTTAAAAAAAAAAAATAGAAGACACCCCCACCTTTAACTGCTTGGTTACCTAATTCAGTAGAAAACAATCAAATCTCCGCAGGATCGTCATTAAGTGAGGAGAGAGGGACAGTGGCTGCCTGTCTCAAGGAGCACAACCTTGAGAGATTGTAAATGCTGGAAACCCAGCAGAGAGGAAGTCTCAGGGAAGGTGGAGCATGTACATTAAATCATCAGTCAACAAATCTAACACAAATCACTCGTTAAATACTTACTGAGCTCTAGATCTCTGGTCCCTGGTACATTCTAGTCGCCATCTACACTTATGATCAGACAATTAAACAATTAAAATATGCTTCCAGGGCTGATGGGAGGTGAGCGGAAACATACAGGGAACTTTTTTTTTTAATACTACTTTGCGGGTCACCTGGGTGGCTCAGTGGTTTAGCGTCTGCCTTTAGCGCAGGTCGTGATCCTGGGGTCCTGGAATCGAGTTCTGCATCCAGCTCCCCACAGGGAGCCTGCTTCTTCCTCTGCCTCTCTGTGTGTCTCTTATGAATAAATAAATAAAATCTTTGAATAAATAGATAAACACTACTTTGCAACATATCGAAGACTCAAAATTTTGCTTATTTTTAATCAGGTGACATTATAGGACTAATTAATATCCCTTATTTGTGTAACAAGCTGTTTCTTACTAGTCCATGTTAAAAGAACAAAAACATGTCTGTAGGTTTCCTATTTTACTTGGTAGAGAAAGATCGCACCGTACAAAGGCACACCTTACAAGGATTTGAACAGAAGGAGTCTGATTCATTTGCTGTGGGTGGAGTCCTGACTTTGGAATTCCTGAGGTCCTAGAAGTGATTTGTGTTAGAGCTTCTCTGCAGCTGGTCTCCTGACAGTCATCAGAACAATCTGTCTGTTCCAGAAGGCCATCAAGATAGTCTCCTGCCAGGACACCTGGGCTGCAGTGTGACCCCCGTGGGCTGGAGAACTGGAAGCATCATAAACATCCTCCCTGTTTGACAGATCTGCTCTTGTATTCTGTATTAAACCAGTAAGAGCTGTAGGTAATCACTGTAGGGAAAGCAGGGGATTTAGGTGATCAGGTCCCTCCAGGATGTGGGCGTGGGTGGGGTGGGTGGATGGACACTAGGATGTTAAGGATACTTCAAACTTTGTCTAATGATGTTCATATTAATTATCTGGGGAAACTGCTAACCAAACTTGTTAGAATTGTTGTTCACAATCATTTACTCATTTGACTAGTGGCTTTTTGGTCCTCTGAACTTCCATTTTCAAAATCTCCAAGCATTAGAGTATTTGTATCTCTCTGCTAGGTATTTCCCTAAAGAACACTAAGTACTAATTTGAAAAGATATGCACACCCCTATATTTAGTGCAGCATTATTTACAATAGCCAACATACGGAAGCAACCCAAGTGTCCATCCATGGGTGAATGGAGAAAGAGGATGTGGTATATATACGATGGAATATTATTCAGCCATAAAAAAGAATGAAATCTTGCCATTTGCAATGATATAGATGAATCTAGGGAGCATAATGCTGAGTGAAAGCAGTCGATCAGAGAAAGACAGATCCCATAGGATCTCACTTACAGAAAATAAATAAGAAAAGAAACAAATGAACAAAGAAAAAAAAAGAGACAAAAAACCAGATTCTTAACTACAGAGAACAAGTTAGTGGTTCCCGGAGGTGGGTGGAGGGTGTGGGAAATTGGTGAAGGGGATTAAGAGCACGCTTGCCGTGAGGAACACTGGATAGTGTATAGAATTGTTGGATCAGTATATCCTACACCTGAAGCTAATATAATACTCTATGGTAACTACACTTGAAAAACAAAGTCTGTCATTCTTAGGTGATGGGAATTGAGAACTGGGAGCCCAGAAACATAAATCATGGAAAAGACGGAACGCCAGGCCACTGGGTACACCACAACCTCACGATTCTTCAATCATAGAATTTGAGCAGGAGACTCAAGGCATCAGCTAGGTTTGGAAAGGCAAAGTAGAAACAACCCTGACCGCTGGAGACTTGTATTTTCATGCTGTCTCTCTCATCTGCTGTGTGACTGAAGGCCAGATATTTCACTTCCCTGGACCTCTGTTTCATTGACTATAAAGTAAGAGAGGCCTCGATGGTTTAAAATGCTCCGAGGTATCTTACCAGAAATTCATATGAAATAACAGCACAATTATGTATGGAACTACGCCTCCTCTAAGAACTCTCACTACTTTGCCACACTTGCTTCTTTATATGTTTTCAAGATGGCTTTGAAGCAGGACACGTGGGTGGCTCAGCTGGTAAGCGCCTGCCTTCGGCCCAGGATGTGATCCTGGAGTCCCAGGATCAAGTTCCAGGATCGAGTTCTAGGATGGAGTCCCACGTCGGGCTCCCTGCATGGAGCCTGCTTCTCCCTCTGCCTGTGTCTCTGCCTCTCTCTTTCTGTATCTCTAATGAATATATAAATAAAATAATTTTTAAAAAATAGCTTTGAATCCTATTCTGAACCACTCCCCTCTCCCCCACTTAATCCCATTCTCTTCTCTTCGTCCCCAGAAATAATCATTATCCCCTTACTGGAGTTTATCATTCCCATGTATATTTTTTACACTCTAACCTCACCTGTCCACAAGCCATGTATCACATCATTTTGCTTATTTTTACACTTGACATGAGTAATATGACTATTTTATTCTGCTGCAGTTTACTTTTTAAAAACTTAATCTAGTAGATTAAGTAGAACCTTTTGAGGTTCATCCATTTTGATGCATGTGTCTCTGGTTTGTTCTGTATAATGTACCATTTAGAGCAATCCTGATGATTATGAATCTTAAGTTGTTCAGATTAGAGAAACTGTAAGTTGTCCTCCTGTTTGAGCTTTCTAGGATTTGGTATAAAAAATAGGGGGGAAGAAGTTTTGTAACAACACTTTTTGGCTTTTACCATTTTTCTCAGTGATCACTTTTTCAAATGGTAGCTTGTAGGTGTGTGCCAGATTGCTGGAAGCCTGATCTCAGATCAGTGGGGGTTGACCCTATGTTTACTGGGAGAGGCTGTATCATGCAGCAGTTAAGAGCAGACATTGGAGGGGCACTTGGGTGGCACAGTTGGTTGAGCATCTGACTCCTGGTTTCTGCTCAGGTCCTGATCTCATGGTTGTAGGACGAACTCCGAGTCTGGATCCACACTCAGCACAAAGTCTGCTTGGGATTCTCTGTCTCCCTCTGCCCCTCCACATCGCACACACAGGCACTCTTCTCTCTCTCTCTCTCTCTCTGAAATAAATAAATACATCTTAAAAAAAAAAAAAGCTGACATTGGGAACAGTCAGCCTTTGTTTTGCATCCTAAGTTTGCCATCTGTGAGTTGAATGATCTTGGGTAAATTATGTAACTTCTTTGAATTTCTTCATCTAGAAAATGGGGAAAGCAATTTCTGTTGCATATGGTTGTCACAAGGATTCAAAAAGATAATGCATATGAAGTACTGGGGAACATACTTGTCACCAAACAAGTGCTGGATTAAGTGATTGGATATGTGTGTGTGTGTGTGTGTGTGTGTGTGTGTCTGGTATGAGAGAGAGAAAGAAAGAGAGAGAGAGAGGACTCTTCAGGACCAGTGCTCATGTTCACCATGCTTTCCAAGGTATTTCCAACTTAACACGATGGCACCTAGTTTGTTTTTATTTTTGTATTTTTATTTTATTATTTATTTATTTATTTTAAAAATATTTTATTTATTCATGAGACACAAACACACACACACACACACAGAGAGAGGCAGAGACACAGGCAGAGGGAGAAGCAGGCTCCATGCAGGGATCCTGATGTGGGACTCGATCCCAGGTCTCCAGGATCACACTCTGGGCTGAAGGCAGTGCCAAACCGCTGAGCCACCCAGGCTGCCCTATTTTTATTTTTTAAAGATTTTATTTATTTATTCATGAGGGACACAGAGAGAGAGAGAGGCAGAGACACAGGCAGAGGGAGAAGCAGGCTCCGTGCAGGAAGCCCAATGTGGGATCATGCCCTGAGCTGAAGGCAGACGCTCAACCACTGAGCCACCCAGGCGTCCTCCTAGTTTGTATTTAATAAATATTTGCTAAAAAAAATATAATAAGTTTCTTATAAAATCAAACATACTCTTACTGTGTGACTATTGCATTTGCATTCCTTGTTATTTCCCCAAAGGCGTTGCCCGTACAAGAACCTGCACATGAATGTTTATGGCAGCTTTATTCGTGATTGGCCAAAGTTGTAGGCAACCAAGATGTCCTTCAGTAAATGAGTGAATAAATGACCTGTGATATAGTAAAAAATGGAATATTACTCAGCGCTAAAAAAGAAATGAGCCATCAAGCCATGAAAAGAGGGACTGCAAATGCACATTCCTTAGCGAAAGAAGCCAGTCTGAAAAGGCTACGTGTTATCCAATTTCATTTCACCTCACCTATATCACACTCTGGAAAAGGGAAAACTGGAGACAGTAAAAAGATCAGTGATTTCCAGGATTGGGAGGGGAGGGTTGAATGGGTGGAGCACAGGGGATCCTTAGGACAGTGAAAATACTCTGTGCGATCCCATAATGACGGATGCATGCCATTCTACATTTGTCCAAACCCCCAGAATAACAACACCAGGAGTGAATCCCAATGCAAAAGATGAACTTTGGGTGATGACCAACGACGTGTCTGTCTGGTGTAGTTTGTTCAGCCGTAACAAATGTCCCACTCCGGTGGGCGCTGCTTATGATAGGGGGATGAACCATGTGTGGAGGCAGGGGGTATATAGGAAATCTCTTCCCCTCATTTTTTCTGGGACCCCCAAACTGCTCTAAATGAAGGTCTTAATTAATCTCTTCCCCTCATTTTTTCTGGGAACCCCAAACTGCTCTAAATGAAGGTCTTAATTAAAAAAAAAAATAAGCAAGGACATAAATATATAAGTGAGACTATCGAAGAAACATATTTACCAGTGGGACTGATGGAAGCATAGTCTATGAGATGACAGTTTTTCAACTGTTCCTATTCTTAGGGGGGTGACTCCAAAAACGAGAGAATTTTTCCTGAAGATCAAATACTCTGTCACACAAATCAATCACTTCTTTCACTCCCCCAAAACAATCTTGCTGAAGCTTCAGGCAAAGAATAGGCCCAGGAGCAGCCTACAGCTCAGATGTTACCTACAATTTCCTATTTGTCATTGTCACAGGTCCCGGCCCTAATTGCTCCATCCTGTCTGATCAGAGCTCACTCTCTAGACAGCCCGACTTCTTCAGTGAACGTCCACGTTTACACTAGAGCAGCAGGCACTTCCTGGCTGGCTCCTTCCAGACAAGGAGCCTCTGTTCGCCTTGGGACCAGGGAGGAAACAGCCTCTGACTGTCCCAGCTGGTGAGCTGGTGAGCCGCTAGCCCAGCCCTGGGACAGCAGACTTCACATACATATTTCTGAGCACTGGATGGGAAGCAAACCAATAGGTTATGATATTGCCAGCCTTTCAAGAAGCAGCACTCAGCAATGGTGTTTACAGGGTGACATTTAAGCAAACAAAAATGCCCAGCTACCAAGCCTCCCTTTTAAGTGGTTTGCAAAGGTGTGTCACGACTAAATAAAGAGCTTTTGACAGGCGCTCACGCTAAATAGTGATGGAGGATTGTTATGGTCCTATTTTACTTTGGCGGTTGTGTTTATGTCCTGCTGCAAGCCTTTAAAAATACTGTACATACATCTGGGATTATACTAGTTTACTTGGCTCCTATTTAAAAAAAAAAAAAAGAGGAAGGGAGAGAGAGAGAGAGAGAGAGAGAAAGAAAAAGACAAGAAAGTTTTCCTGCCTGACTTAGAGGTTAGTAAATGGAGTGTGGCAGGTTTGTGGTCTCTGGTTTGCTCAGCTTAAATTGATTCAAATCCTGCTTTGAATCAGCTTTGGCCTGCCTTGGGGGTCAAACTGGGGCCTTTTGTTAGGGGCCATCCTGAGTGGCGGGAGGGCCAGGGAGATGGAGGAGGGACAAGTGTTACAGGACTGTAGGTTGCTATTGTCTCCGACAACCCAACTGTTTTCTTCTGTTGAAGGGAAGCCGGATAAAGAGAGAGGACGTGCTCTGGGGACCCAGAAGAAGGGAGGACAGGAGAGGAGAGGCGGGAAGGGCTGGGGCAGCCTTTGGGCCTGGCCTCACTGTGCCTCCCAGCTCCCAGCCCCCCCCCCCCCCCCCCCCCCCCCCAGGAACCCAGGGCCTTCTTGCTGACCCAGAGAAGGGACCAGAAATGCCATGCTTTGAGGCAGGAACTCTACCCGGCAGTGGCCCTCTGGAGCCCAGGCCATTTTCTAGGCAATTCGCTAATGAGACCTGACTGAGGCTCTGAAGAGAATCCCGTCCAGGCCCGGTTCCGCCCTCCATGCTAATGAAGAAGGCAGTGAGGTGGATAATTAAGAGCAGTGATGTGGATAATTCCACACTGATAATCCAAAGGTAATGAAATGCATTATGAGTTTTGGGGACAGCAGATCTGCTTTACCAGCCAAGGCTGTTCTATGATAAAATGAGCTCGCCTTTTCTAAGCACAGACCAGCTGACTCTGGGAGGAGCCGGGTGGGGACCACAGGGGGGTTGGAGGAGGAGCCACCCTGGGATCAAGCATTCCGGCGGCCATTGGAAACAACGTGTGGGCAGCTTGCTCCCTGCTTGGGGAGACCCCCCCCCCCACCGTGGGACCTGAAGGCACTGGGGGGAGAGAGAAACATGCACCCTGAATGGTTTGACCAACCACAGCAATGTGAAAAGCAAACAAAACGAACACCAAACCAACCAGATCCCTAGAAGAGAGGCTGTAAGGAAATGCACCAGAGTGTTTTTCTACTTGGTAGTTATCCAGGGACCTGGAATGTAGGTGATTTCTTCCATTCTACTCTCTGCTCTTGTTTTCTAGATTTTCTTATATTAACTTGGATCATTTTCATCAGGAAAAAGGGGAACACACTGAAAAGAAAAGGGAAAACAAACAAGAATTTGATTTAGCAGAATTCTTCCCCAGAAGTGACCACAATGCCAACTCCTTGAGTAATGTGCATGGGCAGGGGCTCCAGGCAGGCTCGATTCTACTGTACAAGTGGTTAGAGGTCCCAGCAGTCCTCTTCTGGATAGAAATATTTTCTCCGTCAAATTCAGAATATATGCATCTCCCTGGCTCTGCTTTTCTGAGAGCAAAAGACGAAGCAGCAGCTTTTGGCTACATGTTCTCCTTAGGGTATAACCAATTCCTACCATATGTAGTAGCTTTCTGGAACCTCCTCCGGGCTGTTTCTTCCTCGCGTCTTCTAGTTTTCAAACTAGTTATGAAAATAGCACTATCAAATTAAACGGATTCTTTATTTCACCACGCTGTGGGGCTGGCCAATCTGTGGGGCTTATAGTAGATATCTGGGAGGAGATGACTGGTTATTTCTCACTCTCACTAATAAGACAAATGTGAGAGACTTGGTAGCAAATTCTTTATTTTGTAAAGATTTTTAGTTAATGAAAGTGATCTGTCACCTAGAAATAAAATCCATACTTCCTTCTACAAGTGTTTGGTTTTGAAAACATTAAAACAAAAACCCTTAGAACTCTTTGGATACTTGTTCTCACAAAGTCACTTTTGGTACGAGATCTGCCAGGTGTTTATGCTGCTGTTGGCCATGATCTTATTTAGGGCTGGGGTGGTGTTTAACTGTGCATTCCTGGAGAGTAGGGTGCCTCTGTCTTACTGAATTGAGTTGATCGAAATACTTACTGCAATCTTACGATATCATCCAGATTTTCACGTTTTGTCCTAATAACATACATATTTGCACAAACACATAATCATTTCACATTTCTCGACACTATAACCTAAAAATGATGACATCGATACTTCAAAAATTATTAAGAGAATTAAATGAAATGTGCGACGTGGTTATACGGCAGATATGCCCCGTACTGCATCTGTCAAGCAGTTGCATCCGAGTTACAATGCTCACATGGTGGAAGCCAAAGGATGCCTGGGCTGCCTGCAGCCCTTTCTGGGCACTTCCTCATGAAGTACCTTATGAGGTTAGGTTACTTATAGGTGCCAAGGTATAACACAGAGGTTTTGTTTTGTTTTGTTTTTGAGGGATGACAGTCCAAAAACGACTTTATCAGGAAGAAGTATAAGACGCTGGGTATGTAGAATCCAAAGGTGGAAACTCATAAAAAGAAAATGCTGAAATAGAGACTTAAAAAGGCTTTGCCATTTCTTCTTTTGAAACTTGTGACTTGAGGGGCAACTGGGTGGCTCAGTGGTTGAGCGTCTGCCTTTGGCTCAGGTTGTGATCCTGGGCTCCGGGGATCGAGTCCCATATCGGGCTCCCTGCAGGGAGCCTACTTTTCCCTCTGCCTGTGTCTCTGCCTCTCTCTGTGTGTCTCTCGTGAATAAATAAATAAAATCTTAAAAAAAAAAAAAAAAGAAAAGAAGAAAAAAACGTGTGACTTGATGCCATGTGTTTGGTGGGAATTTTGTCATTAGCATCCTGCCATATTTCCCTGGGACAGAGTGTGAAGCACGTGAGTGCACAGCTCCAGTTTTTCTAAAGACTTTTTTCTTTATGGTTCTTTTGTAATGTATTAACATATTCTTGGTTAAAGGAATTGACCGATATTTACTGTTAGGCAAAATTATTTTTTGGTTATCGAAATCTTTTATTCTAGTGTCCCCAAAATTGACTGTGGAAGTAACAAGTTTCTACATTAAACAAGTTAACATTAATTACATGAATTGTAATTTTCATAAAAGTCAAAGTGAGACGTTCGGCAAAGAACAAAAGATATGCCAGGCAACAGATCAGATTTGCACAAGACCACCGAAGCCACGGATAGTAGTAGCACAAGAAAACTGTTGTCCATGGCAGACTAGCAGAGATTTCAATTCGGTATTCCATAAGCCCAAGAGTGTAAACTACTCTTAACTATACAAAAGCTCTAATAACACACAGAATTTTGTGTAGGAACTCTTGTGCCTCTGGTTGGCATATCTTCTACTTTTTAACATGTGAAATTAATACAGACACTTGAGAAACATTGTGCAAGACTATTGTATTTGAAGGAAGAATGTGAATTCAATAATGCCCATGCACACTTCACTCATATCTTCACCACAGATTCTTTTTTTTTTTTTTTAAGTAGGCGCCATGCCCACCATGGGGCTTGAACTCATGACCTTGAGATTAAGAGTTACATGCTTTACAGGCTGCGCCAGCCAGGTGCCCCCTCACTCACATCTTCAACAACAAAAGGTAGTCTAACACTACAGAACTGGATAAGACTACTAGTTTCTTTCTTTTTTTTTTTTAAGACTACTAGTTTCAATGGCAGCTGTTAAGCGCTAGAGGCACATAAACTGCACCAGAATGGACAAATATTGCCAAGCAAACCTCTATTGTTAAAGCTGCAAGGCAGCCTTGTCCACATTCCAAGGCCTGGCCACTGTTAATTGGATGGAAAGAGGGTGCTGGACCAAAGACAATCATTTTACAGGCTGATAAAGAGTTTATGAGGTTGTACCCTCTGACTGACTATTGGGAATATAGGAGGCTCCCTTTCTCGATCAGCTCTCTGAGTGAGTGGAACTCTTGATGTACTTGGAGAATCAGTTAGTACGAGTAGCAGAGGTAGCTGAGTCACTGAAAGGGCCATAGTTTTTTCCTGCCCAGCTTCTTTTCTTCTACATCTTTTCTTTTGGGAACACCCCAACCTTCTGGCCATAGCTACCCAAGCCAGGTCGGAGGCCTTCCTCAGCTTTTTCTAATTAGGTTCCCTTTCTTCTCTGGGAAAGAGGTCCTATGAGCCCTGGTGTCACTAGCTCATGCCTACAGGAGCCAGATGGGTAACTTCAGTGAGAAGTGGCCAGATTTGGGGAAAAAAAAAAAATGGAGCTGGAGAGGGCTGGTGACCAAGGAGAAGACGTGTGTGCCAAAGGCAATTGTATTAGAGAATTGACACCTATCCTGGCTAGTAAAATAAATAAGGTCTGAATGTGACCTTCATTGGGGGTTTGTTACCTGAGATAATATCAGCTCAAAAGCCTGGGCTTCATTCACTCACCCTAGAAATGGGCTTTCTTCAAGAAGAGGATTGTGGTCATTGGTATTTTATAAGGAAGGTATTGTAGGATGAATGTTTGTGTCCCCCTCAGATTCATATGTTGAAATCCTACCCCTCAAGGTGATAGTATTTGGGAGATGATTCGGTCATAAGGGTGGAGCCCTCATGAATGGGACTAGTACTCAGTCAGTTAAGCTTCCTTATGATTTCAGCTCAGGTCTTGATCTCAGGGTCATGAGTTCAACTCTGCATTGGGCTCCATGCTGGGCATGGAGATTACTTTAAAAAAGAAAGAAAGAAGAAAGAATGAAAGAAAGAAAGAAAGAAAGAAAGAAAGAAAGAAAGAAAGAAAGAAGAAAGAAAGGAAGGAAGGAAGGAAGGAAGGAAGGAAGGAAGGAAGGAAGGAAGGAAGGGCCCACAGAGCTCCCTCACCCCTTCCACCATGTGGAAACACAGAGAAAAGACATCATCAGTGAACCAGGAAGTGGAAGTGGGTCCTCACTAGACACCAAATCTACCAATATCTTGGTCTTGGACTTGCTAGCATCCAGGACCCTGAGAAATAAATCTGCTGCTTATAAGTCACTCAGTTTATGGTATTTTATTACAGCAGCCCAAATAGACTAGGAAAGACGGGCTATTCTGTGCCCGGTGACTCACCATCTAAGTGGTATCAAAGATGGAAACCCTAGAGGAAGAGATCGAAACATGTGACTGAATAACAAAAGTGAAAATAAGTTAAAAAGTAAATTACAAGGCAAATGATAAATTGTAACGAGTACTTATAAGTAATAGACATTTATGATGCTGCCAGCTATAGCTGAGTGCTAAAGCTACACACCATTTTTCTTTCTTTTTCAGTTATATACCTTATCGAGCCTGGCAGATCCAGAGAGCTTTCTCTGTGAGGTGACAGATTTTGAGTTAACCTGTGGGTCTTATGTTCTACTCCATCAGAGCAACTGATCCCCCAAATTAGTCTGGTCCTAAGACTAGGGGTGGGAAGGGGGGCTTAAGTATATGATTTTTGACATTTTTATTGTCATTTCCATGGACTCTCAGATAATGTAGATTGAGAAATGTACATTGAGGAAATGTAAATTTGTTTTATATTATTTGCTCTTCTTGGGGTATAACAGCAAAATGTCACTTGCCCAATGGGGAGTGATGGCTTCGTTGCCGGTGTGTCCCTGGGTCTGGGTTCATATAGGATTGGAAAGATGATTATACCTCCTTGCAAAAATGAATGATTCTATGCAAGTATGTAGCTTAAATGAGCTCAGTTTAGAGAAGGCTCCCAAATTCCCCGCTCTTACGGGTGGTGTCTTTAACCTGTGAGAATTAACTGAAACACTTGGCTCTTAAACTGGCAATATTATTTCCCAGGTGAGATTTCCTTTTGTGACCCAGGAAAGCTCCTACCTTAGAGATTTGCCTCATAGAATTAAATATCCTAATTGTTAATACCAAATAATACAAACCTATTGTTTTACTTTGGAATATGCTAGATCTTGTAACATCAGCCACAGCATCACAGAACTTGAGCAGCTTTGAAAAATAAACTATGAACTGGACAACCAGAACTCTATTTTGAGGGAAGATGGCTGCGTCACAGAGAAATTCTCGCTGATGGGGATTGCCTGCTGAGGTATTCTTGAAAAAGAGTTTTTAAAAGACATCAAGCAAGAAAACTTGAGGGCAGTTGGAGGAAATCATTACTTCTTTTTTTTTTTCTTTAAAATTTTGTTTATTTGATGGAGAGAGAGAGAGAGAATAAGCAGAGGGAACAGCAGAGAGAGAGGGAGAAACAGGCTCCCCGCTGAGCAGGGAACCTGATTTGTGGCTCAATCCCAGGACCCTGGTATCATCCCCTGAGCTGAAGGCAGATGCTTAACCAACTGAGCCACCTAGGCGCCCCAGAAATCACTTCTTGTTGATAGGTAAGGTAGGGCTAATTCATGTAGGAATTCAGATGACCTTTAGATGACTGCCTTGGGTTGTGGAGTCCTTAGTGCCAGCATCCAGGAAGATAGGGGGGAAGGGAGCAAATCACAAAGGTGAAAAAAAATCCACATCATTCTGATCATCTATTTGTTGTTGTTGTTTTTTTAAAGATTTTATTTACTTATTCATGAGAGATACACAGAGAGGCAGAGACATAGGCAAAGACAGAAGCAGGCTCACTACAGGGAACCTGATGGGGGAATTGATCCTAGGACCCCAGGATCACAACCTGAGCCAAAGGCAGACGCTTAACCACTGAGCCACCCAGGGTCCCCCTTTCTGGTCATCTTGTTGTATAATAAGTCACCCCCAAAATTAATGGCATAACACAGCAATTCACCATTATCTCTCACTATGCTCTGGATTGATATAGCTGTAAGCTGGAGGCAAGACGGCATGGCATCACTGCCTGGGTGACCTTTCCACATGACAGCTTGGCCTTCCTTACAGCATGGTGATCTCAAGGCAGCCTGATTTATTCTTTTATATGGTGGCAGCTTCTGCAAGAGCAAGTGCTCTAAGAAGTTAGGATGGAAATTGCCAGTCCTGTTGAAGGTTAGGCCCAAACTGGCATGGCATTACTTTTACCATTCTGTGTTGGCCACTGGCTACTCACGGGGCAGCCAGATTTAAGAAGAGGGGAAATTAATCACACCTCAATGGGAAGAGCATCAAAGAATTTGTTGCCATCTTTAATCCATCACCATCACTAAGATGATCTTGAAAGGAGAAAGAAGAACCAAATTAAAGCCCAGAGAAACTAAGTAGTAGAAGGATGGCTTTTCCTTTTCACTCTGCTCAGCTTCAGGGTGTGTGGTTGTTGCTTCAGTAATTGGAGAAGGAGATGAGGAATTTGGAGTTGTTTCAGAGAGTGGAGGACCCTTATAGAGATGATTGAAATGTTGGGAAGTGAGATCTGTAGAAAGGAATCAAAAGAAGTAGGATCAGTTTGGCCTGAGGCGGAGAAGGCTGAGGAGTAACTGAATAATCATCTGCAAATATGTGAGGGTTATCAGGAAACAATACATGGCCATTCAAAGTTGAGCATAAAGGGACTGGGCTGGAAACACTAAAGAATTTCCCACGAAGAAATGGGCATCTCTGGGCCTCTTTTCTGAAGCTATTTGAAAGAGAACCCATTTTATAAGCCTGCAAAGGATATAGGATTAGTTTTACTGAAAATAGAAATGTTAGACCAGATTGTGGCTTTTTTCAATAAGTGTCATTTTTTAAAAATAAAACCTTATATAAAACAGATGAAGAGTGGTGTTGTTTGTGTTGAAGCGAGAGCATGCAAAGCCACACTTGCTCTTCTCCCATCCCTTATCTCCCCAGGTGGCCCCATAAGTCACTGAATGAGACACAAGAATCCTGCTAAAGATAGTTTGAAAATAATTAAAACCGATAAAGAGTTCCCTAACTGTTCTGTTAAAGCTGTGGGTGACTGGAGTTTTTTTTCAAACAGAAGTTAGGCCTTGCGGGTTTTGTGAAATTGTTGAAATCTCTTCATGGTTCAAATTTGTGAAATGTTGCTGTTCCTGAACTCGGGTTCTGTTCTTTTGTGTATTGTCAAGTGGCACTTTTATATTCACTCTTTAGTAGCACATGTGTTATGAAGTGTTCTAAAGTATAAGGAAAACAGTGGCTGAAAATTTTTCACCTTTTGGTAAATAAAGTTTTACTTCATGAATGGTTTAATTTCACTAACAGCCAATGACACTCAGGGTTTACTTTCTTAACTCTTACATAAAATTTTTGCAAAAAAAGAGAAAATCTTTGTATAAACACCAAGGTTGTCATCTCACTATTATTATCCAGATAGCTTCATGAATAATCCATTTGCTTTGGAATTCTTCCTACACAAAAGGATAAAACATATTCTAGCACCATTTTAATTCTCACACATATTGTTATAACTTTTAATACTTGATAAAGTTCACATTAAAAATTTAAATATGTACAGATTTCATGGTTGATACAACTTTTATTCAAGATGGTGAATTGGGCACCTTGCTGTATTTATCCCTCTCATTCCAACCCATACAATGGTAGAAAATATATTGGAAAAAAATACACAACTGCATTGAAAATCAGATATAGTCAGGTTGGATTTTTTTTTAGATTCCGTCTATGTTTTTTATAAGAAATATAAAGCATGATGGCACAGAAAAGCTGAAAATACAGGGATGGAAAAAGCTTACTAAGCAAATGCTAACAGAAAGAGTCTATGGCAATATTCATATAAGACAAAATAGAATTTAAAGTGAAAGGACAATATCAGACAAAAAAGAATTCAAGAATTAAAGAGGATATTCCATATCGGCAAAAGTAACAAATCACTAAAAATTATGTGGCTTCATGAGCTTTTGTGCACCTGAGGATGTAGCTTTGACAAACAGACGTGTTTGAAGACATACATTGTAGCAGTGTGTATGGTTACAAACATACATTAAAACTGAAGAGAACCTAAAAGCCCATCAACTGGTGATTGGCTAATATTAACACTTTGAAATACTTTGTAACAGTTACAAAAATGATGTCAAACTCTACCCTAACATAATTAGCTCTTTAAAGTGTACTGTTGACTGAAAAAACAACTTGCAGAAAGGTGTGGACAATGTGTAATCATTTATGTTAACACACATCCAATACTATGTATTTTCTTTGGATACAGAAGTCTTTATATAAATAAATTTTAAAAATGAGAAAAGAACACATGCCAAAAACACAATTGTGGTTACCTCTGGGATTGGGAGGGGGAAGGTGAGTTGGAGTTGAAAGGTGCTGAATCAGAAAAGGACTTTAAATTTTCTCTGAAATGCTTCCATTTTTGAATAAGAAAAATCAATTTTATTACTCATGTTATTAAATTAAAAAAAAAAAAAAGGATTCCATGATTTTGAAAAGTTCTGAAAGTCCTGTACTGGTTGATGTTTCAAGCTGGATGCCTTTGGATGCAAATACGAAAACCTAATCTGAACAATAAGGCTTGGACGGTAAGGGAGTTTATTATCCCATATAATAGGATGTTAGCAGAGTAGAGGGTTGATTAATTACAAAGTTCAGCCATGTCTCCAAGGACCCAGGTTCTTTCGATTTCTTTGCTTTAGTGAATTTTGAAGAAATTTACTTCAAGTTCTCTTGCATTCCTGGAGTCTGTTGAATCCTCAAGCTCAGAGCAAGATGGTGCCAGCAGTTTCAAGCAAACAATATCCAGAAGAAAATAATAATAAAAAACAGTAATACAGTGCTTACTATGTGCCAGCATTTTACATACAGTATCTTATTTTTTTTATTCTCATAACTGCTTTTGCAGAGGAGAAGACAGAGGCACTGAAAGGCTCTGTAATGTGTTGAATATTACATAATTAGTAAGCAGTAGATTCAAATCCAATTAGGGTGAGCTAAGAATCTGTGCGCTTAATCTCAGGACTTTACACTGTATCTGCTTTTCCTTGTGACTTTTTTTTTTTTTTTTTCTTTTCTTGTAGTTCTCTCTAAGGAGTAAGGAAACTTTTTCCAAAAGCTTTCCAGCAGACTCTTCACATCTCATTGGCACATGCCCATTCCTGAAGTGATTAGATTACCCATTGCCCAGACCACCCCTGGAGTTGAGAATGGAGTCAGCTTCCCCCCAGGGGACATTACTGTGTGGGAAAGTGTAGACACATGAACCAAATCTAGGTTCTCTTCAGAAGGAAAAGGGGGTGGACCGGAATTAATGCTGAGAAGATAACCAACAGTCTCCAGTAAAGGTAACTTTTATTGGTCTTTTGCAGCTTAATGATTCATTCATTTGAACGCTTGTTATGTTGGGCACACAAGTGAAAACATCCAGGAACCATTTTTGGTTCAAATCTTGAGAAGAAGAATCTAGACTGGAGAGACAGATCTGAACATCATCAACGCACAGACTGCAATTGTTTTAAGTCATGGGGTTGGAGAGAATCCCCACAAGAGAAAGTATAGAGTTTTGGGGGAAGATGAGCTACAATAAGAGAGTGTTTTCATCTTGCATGTAATTAAATAAAAAGTTTCCTTGTGATATAAAAAAATATATAACTGTATCTGGCATATTTAATGTTAATAAAATAGCCACGCATTCACTCATTCACCCAATTTGTTTGTTTGGTTTATTGGTTTGTTAATTTGTCTGTTCTAAACACCATGGAGATTCTGGTTCTTCACCAGTGTAAGATGTTGAAGCGTCCAATGATCAAAGCTTTGCAAGAATAATAACCTGATATTGTCCCCAACTAAATCTAGGAGGTAAAGTAATCTAGTCCCTGTGATGGTAACAGAAATGTGCCCTGGTGCATGTAGCCTGCTGACTTTGCTTTGAATAGATCTTGAACTCAGCAATCTGAAGAGATGACTTCTTAGAATGTTAGGGGGGCCGATCTAACAAGCCCCATAGTTCAGTGGCTTAATCCATGGAGGTTTATTTCTTGCATATGTGGCAGTCCAACTTGGGTTGGCAGGGATTGTTTCCTTTCATCCAGCAGCTCCACCATGCCCTTGAGTGCCGAAGACCCCACTGGATCCTGAGCATTTGTCTAACAGATGAGGGAAGAGAGAAAGAGCATGGAGGATTGCATGGGAGGGGCCAAGCCTAGGGGGGTGACCATCGCTTTGGATTCATATTCCACTGATCAGAGCTCAGACACATGGTCACAGCTAACTGTAAGGAAGTCTGGGAAATGTAGTCTAGCTATGTGTCTGGGAAGAAGAAATGGATTGAGTGGGCATCTGGCTAGTCTCTGACATACGATGGTTGTAGTGAAACATTTCTACCATGTTAAAATTTAATGTTTTTATTTGGTATGTTTACTGTTTCTCTCCAATATTTTGTTTCCATTTAGAAGAGATCTTTCTCATGCTATGCTTTCCCTCACTGACTACAGCTTGGACATTAGTAGTATTTCATACGTCAAGTTCTTCAGAATCCTCCTCCCAAGTTTGCTCTTGTTATATCCAGTTATTCCATTCTTTCTTCAAAGTTCTCTGCCTTCCATTTTGCAGACTTGCATTGCAGCCAGAGTGCATTTGACCTCGCCTCTGAAGTTTCAGGAAATTTTTTTTCTATTTCTCAGACTTTTTACGTGTGGATCAGTTATTTCTATGAATCTTAAAACTTAAAACTCTACAGTAAATGGACACACCTTCAAAAATACACTGTATTATTTGATGAATTAAATAAAATCTCAAAAATGCACACACTTCTTAGAAACTCATATACCACTATATCAAACTCAAGGCAAGTAGATTATATTTAACATTATGAGTTGTAGAAATTATAAGCTTAATTCTAAAAAGATTAAGTCAGCTGAGTGAAGTAAGCCAGTCGGAGAAGGACAAACATTATATGTTCTCATTCATTTGGGGAATATAAATAATAGTGAAAGGGAATATAAGGGAAGGGGGAAGAAATGTGTGGGAAATATCAGAAAGGGAGACAGAACGTAAAGACTGCTAACTCTGGGAAACGAACTAGGGGTGGTGGAAGGGGAGGAGGGCGGGGGGTGGGAGTGAATGGGTGACGGGCACTGGGGGTTATTCTGTATGTTAGTAAATTGAACACCAATAAAAAAAAAAAAAAAAAAAAGATTAAGTCAATAAATTCCCAGGAACGCAATAATTCCTGAGAAACAATCATGTAGCCATTGACTGTCATTGGTAATTTTTAAAAATTAACCAGTGTGGTTTTCACATGAACCCAGATTGATTAGGTGGAAACCACACCCAGCAGAACTTTGGAGGAAACATCCTTGACCTTTTAATATATTGATATTTTTTTTCCCTTGTCATCATCATCAAGATCAACAAAGTGCTTAGGGACACATTAAGCTGCAACTGTTGGAATTAATTATACCCTTATAGCCTCAAGAGACAAGCCCCAGCAGTGGTGGCCAGCTTAGTCCCAGGGAGCAACTGGTTCTAAACAGGGACTACTTGGCAGAGTGCTCTTTAGGCCCCTCCCTGAAGACAATCAGTAGCTTGATTAGGTGGGGCAGGGCCCAAGCCTGGCCTGAGGCAGGGCTGGGGCTGGGCTGGGCTGGGGCTGGGCCTGGGTGGTGGCAGTCTTTTAAAAGCAAGGCTTTCATTGGCTTGGCTATACCCCACTCAATTACTCTGGCTGGGTGACTCGACTTTAAGCAAGTGAAGCAGTCTGGGAACCACAAACAGGGTACCTGACAATTAGCTGCCATTTTATAAGAGTGGGTCTTAGGGTCATCCATTAGCATTTTACAGGATGGGGCCTACTGGCTCACCAACAGAGTGATGGCTGCCCCTCTTCCATGGCAAACCAACTGCTACAATATTTGATTTTGCTGAAGATTGGGAGCCTAGTCTGCCCAAAATTTGATCAACATTTTGCTTCTTACATCATGCCACATGAATGCTGTATAAATCTTTTTTTTTAATAGTTTAAATGACCTGCTTTATGGCTTGCTCTAAAACCAGAATTAGACTCTTAATTGCCGTATGAAAAGAATTCAAGGCAGAATTAAATTAAATTTGTCTATTTGATTATCTACTGGATCTAAGTACATCTTCTTTATATTGTTCTAGCCTCAGTGGGATAATTAATTAGTAATCCCACTAGGTGTATTTGTGGAAAAACAAGGTTTGGGGTGATCTCATGCCAAGTAAATACCCAAAATGAAAAAGAAGAATTCATCATTTTATAAGCTGTCTCTTGGTAAATGTAAACCTTGATTTAAGGGAGCCAAGGACCTGGGGCAAAGTAGGCTATCAGGAGAATCAGGTGGAGATGTCAGCAAACAGGTTAACAATGTGTGCCAAGCCCTGGGGGAGACGAGAGTGGGCAGGGGAGTACCCTTACACAAGGGAAGGTTGGGCTTAATTTTTTTTTTTTTGGATGGAGCCTGTCTGTTCTCCCTTTTGATTATATGACACAGTCATTCGGCTCCCATTAAACAGGTCACTGGTAAAAATGAGCAAAACTAGAAATCCCTCTAGGTTGAAGAGGGAGAGAGAAATAGGAAAATTTGGGTTGGTCTCATGGAACTTCAGCCACTCCCCGTGTTCTCCATGCCAACTGAGAAATTGTCTTTTTTTAAGCAAAACACGAATGTGGATGCAAGTCAAGAATGGCCATAGGATCGCACATTTGGCTCGAAAGCTACGCCATCTACATGTTCTAGCTCGGTAGAACAACATGCAGAGAGGGAGACACACCGAAAGGTCAAGCGACCGAGTGGGATACGGAGTAGCTAGGGGTGGCTGCCCAAGGAAATTCTGAGTTTTTCCTTCTAGGGGCAGTGGGGCGGGGTTGGGGGTGGTGGTGTCATGAATCAGGATTTGGCTGGGCAGGCTCTGACTCACTTATCTTCTACAGATAGTGCCCTGGGTGCCCCAGGACAGGGAAGCCACATCACCAAAGTTTCCAGCTGTCAGCATCAGGGTGTTACCTGGTTGTTTTTCCTTTACCACCAGTGTTCACTGGGATGTTTTGATCCAGGAACCTTTGAAACCTCTCCTGTTTCAGCTTCATCAAGGTAGTATTTAGCAGTTTAGATGCTAAAACAAACCAGCTAGATTTACATCTATAAAGCTTTACGGTGCCTTTTAAGACCACAATTCACTCAAGATTGTATCAGCACGAAGCATGACATCCACACGAATACCCTTAGAGTCTCATCATGAATAATGTGACTAACAAGAATCATGTGTGGCCACCTGGCACCCTGGGCGCTTCATCAGCCTGACTCCTCAGGTAACTTCCTGGTAAACATCCTCCAAGATTGCCTCTGCCTTGCCTAAGGATTTTCATCGGCAAAAAGGATGAGATCTTATGTCCTGCTATGAGGGAGAAGTGAAGGACTTCACATTTTATTTTGCATAGTTTTCTGTTTGTTGTGTGTTTGTTGTAAAGGACTGAGGTAAATTTATCCCTTGAGAGAAGGCCTTGAGAGGGGGCTACATCAGTCTTCCCGGCTAGCATATCCTTCTCTCTCCCTCCAGCCAGAGGAGGAGGCAGTTGGGGAGCTGGGGGTTTGAGGGGATCATAATAACTGCCACCAGTTTCTCTACCCTCTGGGCTCACCCTGACCTCCTAGCCTCGCTTGTCCAAGAAAAGGCAAATCCCTATCCCTGTAAAAATCTATCCAGAGAGACTTTACTAAGCAAATGAGGATAAATACTCCCCAGCTCTCTAGAACAGAAAGAAAACGTAAACTATAAAGAGGGACGTATTAACAGGGGCCAGGTCCCACATGCTAACACAAATATGTCGAGACAGAACTCAGCTCACCTGGCCCCCTTTGTAGAGCCTTTCCAATTTTAGTATATGTGCTGCCGAAGCGAGCACTTTGTAGAGCCTTTCTAACAGCCCATCCCTCCCCATTCCCTTCTTCTGTGAAACTCCGCTTCCTTTAATGCAAGATCAAAAGCTCAGCCTCCTATTTCTGCAATTTTACAATAAAACAACAACAACAAATATTTAAACCAGCGATAACAATAGGAAGTAATAAGAGGAAGGTTGCTCCTCACATGGATCCTTCCCTGAAATAGAGAAGTCAAATTCAACAGCATTTGCTTTATAACCGACACAAATTTGCTGCTCTATGTATATGTGTCACCCTAAGTATTTAAAGTCAACATCCACCAAGCGCTCCCTACATGCCGGCCACTCTGCTGGTCATTTTGTGTTCATTTTAGCACTTGATTTTCATAACATCTCTCTGGTAATATGGTGAGGAGCGTGTGATTGGTGTTATCATTTTGTAGACGAGCAGAGACATTGAGAGGTTGGGGAATTTGTCCAGAATCACCATGGTTGATCCAGTGTAGAGTTAGGTTTTGAACCAGATCTGTGTGGCTCCAGGTCTATCTGAGTTCACCCTCTGTGTTCCTGGGACATGACGCCACAGCAATACTAATGAGGCGATACTGTCCGTTGAGGGTCATGAGGTTAAAGTCAAGTACCCTGCAAATAGATGAGATGGAGAAAGAACTCTCAACTCCAATTTTTGTTTCTTTGTTCTTTTTCCCCTCCAAATCAAATGTTTGCAGGAGACCGGGCACATAATATGCAGGGCTCAGTGCCAAATGAGAATGTAGAATTTCTCCTTGTTGAGAAATGGTTAAAAATTTCAAAATGATGACCATGAGTCCAGCCCTGCATCAAGGCCTGATTTAAATTGGCTAGTCTGTTCTTCCAAGTCTGTCTCTAGAACTCTCTAAGCCCCATCCAGGAGGCCCCCTCCAGAAGAGTGTCTCCAGGAAGTGGACATCTAGATGAGGATCTAGATACTACTGAGTTCCCAGTCCTTGTACTACCCTGTGGCCCAGGTTAATGAAGTATGTTCCCATTGCCATCATCACGCTGGCAACAAAGTCCTGCTATGTATCTTTTCAATTTAAACAGTTATTATAGTTGTTATTTGTTCTAAGAAAATAGTTGCAAATATCTAGCTCAATAGATTTGGGAAATGAAATGACCCAACCTGATATCTCTGCAAACAGCTAAAAAAAAATACACATCGATTTTTATTTTTTTTTAATTTAGTGCATGCAGAACAGCTTGGTGTACATGAAAAAGGAACACATTTGAGTCCGGCAATCTGGCTCTGCGTTCTCCTGCAGGGCCCAGAGAGTGTTTTATGGCATAGAGAGGTATTCTTACAGGCAAAGCCCTAAGCAAGAAACCAGTTTGCTCAAGGAAAGACTTCTTTGGCCAAGACAAAACCTGAGAAAGTTATAGCCTCCACCAAGCAGGCTGTGCTTAGGGCAGTCTCAGGCCCAGCAGGTGGCTGACCAGTGCAAGGCAAACTGGTCACGGACGGTTGCAGAAGGCCTGACAAGACATGCATGAAGGCAGACACCATACATTGTCAGGGTGGGGACCCCTAAGGGAGCCAGGGAACCAGAGCAGCCCCTGGGTAGGCTCGAGCCTGCACATGAAGATCTGTGGTTCTATAGATCTGTGGTAATATTTAACACTGATGAAGCAGTTCGTGTGCACTAAGTGCAGCTAAGCACTTATGCATTAACTATTCCAGTGGTTCTCAAACTTGAGCATGTGTCAGAACTGTGGTTGTTAAAATGTGGATTGCTGAGCCCCACTCCTAGAGTTTTGGATTCAGGAGCACTCCGTCTCTCCCCTTTCCTTCCTAAAGCCTCTCCATCGTCCTGTTTCCTGTGTGGGTCCTTCTCTCTCCAGGACATCTCTGCCCATGCCAACTGTGTCATTTCCCCTCTGAGCTCTTCCACTCCTGAGTGCATTGTCTTGGTTAAGAACACATACCAGATCTGGATTCGAAACCTACAGATGCACTTACCGGCTTTACAATCTCGAACAAATTATTTTGCAATTCTTCATTTTTGTCAAAGGTAAAATGAGACCTAAAATACATTATTTACTTCATAGAACTTTTGTGAGGGTTAAGTGTATATATAAATACATATGTAGAGAGAGTAAGAAATGTTATATGTATACGTGCACAGTATATATTATATATATAATTTTTAAAATAGTATGAGAAATTATATTTTACTTATTTAGTTGTGATAAATTGTTCCCTTTCTTTTGGTTAAAATTGTAACTGTAATTTTAAATAAAAATTGGCATGTCTTTATTATTAGGTTTCATGGTTATAGGTTTTGAGGACACTCATTGGGAAGCCAGGATTTTATGTGATAGCAGGAAGCTGGAGAAGTGGACAGAGCTGCAGGAAGGCCTTGCCTTTGGGTTGAAGGAATGTTATTCATTGAACGATAACAATCACCTCTGCTCTGCAAAAAGACTACTCCTTAGAGGCTTCTCTCAGAAGAAAAAAGACAGGGAGTGAAGGGCGCAGATTCGAGAGAGGAGTCTTTGAAAATGAAGAGATTAAAAAGTCCTTTAGCAGACACAGGGGATGGTATGTTGAAATTAAGTTTTAACATACAGATGGCAACCAAAGCAAGTCTAGGTGGTCACTTGAATGACCAAACCAAGAGACCAACCTAGGGTAAAAATAAGAGAAGAAGCCACGTCCCTTGGAAGAATAGGAACCAGATTAGTTATGATTTCTGGCCAGGAAATTTACTTCTGGCAAATCCAATAGGCCATAGAAAACAAGTCAGGGCACAAGGTCAATGCCTCGGGCTCGTTAAGAGTCATAGGGTTCACAGGTGAGATGGGGTCATGGAGGCTACTGCATGATCACTGAAAACTCGCCTGAAGCCCAAGAGGAAGACTCTTAGGGAGCCAGATAGGGCAGTGTCTTTTGCACCCCAAGGATCAAGCATCGTGCCAAGAAGGGTGCTTGCAAGCAGAACCAGTTACATAATTTCCAGGGCCCTGTACAAAATGAAAATGCAAAACACCTCGTTCAAGAGTAGGAAAAAAAATATGTTAGAGGTATTAAAATATAAGGTGTTTTCCTTCTGGGGTCTTTCTCTTAGACTGTCATGGTGTGTGTTTGTTTTGTTTTGTTTTGTTTTTTTACTTGGCTGAGCACATGGCTCATCTGCTCCCAGGTTCTCCCTTTCAGCAACCACCAGACCAACACAAGGTCTCTGGTCAGAGGCAACAGGTCAAGGCTGGCATCTCCCCTTCCTACAGGCCTACCACCCCAACTCTCTGTAGCTAGGGGACACTAAGGGTATTGCAACCTCTACATGAAACCCTATGAAGTATGTGGATCAGGACTGAGAAATCGACTCATCTGCCCAATGTCCATGCATCTAAACTGCCGGTCCTGGACAGGGATGGATGCCACTATGCTCAACCCCAAGACTCTGCAGGGTGTGGAAGCCTGAACCCACTATTCCTGTGTCTATGCCCATATCCCTGGTGGGGTTAACAGTGGTTTCTGGGTGGGGATTGCAATGGCAAGGCCAGGTGAGGCCCAGGTGCTGGTGGAGGGGGAAGCAGGTAGCTGAGACCCCCCCCCCACCCTGGGAGTGGTCAGGCAAGGGAGGCTGGACCCTTGCTCCTGAGCAAACTGCCTCTCCTCCCTCAACCCCCACATTCTTCATTGTTCTATTGGACTTGACTATTAAAATACAAATTCAAAGATCAAATTATTAAGAATTGCAAAGCAGCAATTGCAGAGTGTTAAACCCTAGACGAGAAGCCCTTCTGAGCAGAAGGCCCTGTGCACCTCCCCTGGTCAGACACCCATGAAATGGTCCTTGGTTGCAAAGGAGAGAATATAGCTACAGTTCAGAGCCAGGGAAGAGAGTTTGAGGTGAGCAAGAGGACCAGGAAGCAGGTCCTAATAAAGATTAGGGCATCTCATCAGATTCCCAAATCTACTTTGGAGAAATACCGAACATTTTATTTTTACATCCAGCCCCAGTAGGCAGAGTAAAGCACCAAAGTCAGAGAGTTTACCTTGTACTCAGTTCAGGTAAGTATAGATTAGCAAATATACTCAATTTTAGTCTTCTGGGAAACGATTTTTTGTTTCCTTTCTTAGTTTCGTCAGTAAAAATTTCTTGAGAAGATTGCCAATCCTGATTTGGCTGGACAAAGAGGACAGGGAAGTTTTCCTCATTGGGCCAGCAGGCAAGGCCTCCGTGTCTCTCTGGGGGCCACGTGCAGGGGAAGGTTGGCACTGACACCACCCTTGGGTGGGGGTGAGAGAGATCAGCGCGGATGGATGCATGTGTGGGGTGGGAGCCCCAGAGGCCACAGACACTCCCAGTTGTGGATTCTGCTATTTCTGGTCTGGACTGCTTGCTCCCACTGGCACATTATACACAGGAGACACGACGATCATGGAATGAGAATGATTTTCAACCTTCCCAAGCAGACTACACGAAGGTGGGCATTTTCCTTCCCAGAGTCATTTTGAGGACGACTGTGCACACGTACGGATGGTCCTGAAATCCAGTGTGATAGAGGAGAAAGGGTTTAGACATGTAAAGGAGTCAGTTCTGGAATAGGATTATGGCTTTGCTATGTTTACAATTCTCCCCTTCCTACTTTATGCTGGTCTGTGTGAGGTGCTGGGGTTATGGTGGTAAACAGGGCAGACACACAATCCCTTCTCTGATGGCGTCTGCAGTGGGGAAGGATTATGATCCGGGGCCGTGGGAGGAGATAGCAAGGGGAATCATCCTGGATGAGGGCTCATTGACAGGGCACTCACTTCTTTGTTGTCCTCTGTCCTAAATTGCGGCAATCGGAGATAATGTGCATCAAGGGTCCAGCACCACGCTTGGTCCATGAAGACACCATGACTACTCAAACCAGCTTTGGGATTGTTCTTGGGGAACTACTACAGAGTCAGTTTCGAGCTCCACTGATGGTCATGCTTTATTATCATAGCTCACCTTTGCTTATAATAATTATCTTTTCACTCTGGTGGATGTTGCTGCCTCTCTGAGACTGGGCTCCCCAGAGGGCAGGAGTGGCCATTGCCTCTTTGAGTCTCCAGAGCACCTACAACAAAGCCCGGCATAGAGTTATTGCTCAATAAATGTTGTTAAATTAAAATGAGTTGAACAATGAAAATGAAAAAGAGTCCCCTAGGAAAAAATTGCCAGGCGACCCAAAGAATGAGAAAGTTTTATAGGAAGAAATTGGAACCTCTTCTGCTGTTCTGATATTATCTTTGTGACTTATTGGGAGAATAAAACCCCACATACATTATGCTCCTTGTCTATCTTTTCCTCTGATAGAAGGCAGAGAGGATTAATGGAAGAAAGAATATTTAGTCGAGGTTTTACTCCAAGGGATCCTTCTTAATTAAGTAGTGAGGCATTAATTAAAATCTAATTAATCATAATAAGCTGTTGCTGTTGTGCTCGGCAGTAAGGTGCATGCAGGCTTTCTGAGAACATGAAACTACTGGAGCTCTGAGCTACATGGAAAAGAAATATCCCCCAACTCTCCAAATAGATGGTGAATCCCTGAGCAGGGAATCCTCCTCATGGGTCAGTTTGGGATTACTTCTTACAGGCTAATATACAGAGATGGACTTACCATGGAGCTGGTGACGCTCAAGCCTTGGATCCCTCACTCCATGGAAATCATAAGATGAAGGCCAGACTGAGAGATGGGCTGGTAAGGGCACCCCAGAGGTTCACCATTTATGGGGTCGGGGAGTGGTGTTGGATCAGAACCAGATCTGTAGCCAGAGACCAGGTGCCTATCTGTAGTTTCCACCTACACACCCACATGAGCCAGGTGCAGCCACTTCCCTGCCTGCACCTGCAAGGCTTAGCAGCTGGCTGGGCCCAGCGTCTGGTCCCACCCCAGTTGGAAGGATGTGAAGAGCTTCCTGCCTAGGGCAAACATTTGGCTCCAAATCACATCCTCCTCTCCATTTTTCCCTTGTCTTTGCCTGGCCAGCATGGCCGGTTCTTTGACCTCTCCCTGCTCCCAACTCTTGGTCTTAGAGTTCACCAACCCAACCTAAGCCCTAACGTTTTGTCATGGCTTTTCTAGTCCCAGCCCCTTGCACTCTTCCTAGGATCCCTCCCACCCTAGCACCTACACCAGCAAATAAGGCCAGTCCCTAGGGCTTGCACCCAGATAGGGGTGGATTGAATTGATGTTGGAAAGAGAAATCCCAAAAGCCAAAGAGGTGAAGGGCCTAGAAGAAGTATGCATTTTGTCCCTCTTGGACCCCGAGACAAAAGTAAGGACTAGTCAGAAATTCTCTATAATAATGTTCTGATGGGTGCCTGGGTGGCTCAGTCGGTGAAGTGTCTGCCTTCAGCTCAGATCATGTCCCCAGAGTCCTGGGATCAAGCTTCACAGCGGGCTCCCTGCTGAGCAGGGAGCCTGCTTCATCCTCTCCCTCCAGCTTGTGCTCTCTTTCTCTCTCTGTCAAGTAAATAAATAAAATCTTTAAAATAAATAATGTTCTAAGAGCACCTATCACAAAAGCCCATCTACCCAGATCTTCTGAGAAAAGAGTTATAACATATACAAGTAGAGTATTCTCTTTTACCAGCATGGGGAATATGTGCTAAATCTGGGCAAGGGTTAACCATTTCAGGAGATTACATCAAGCTTGGGTTTAACTTTTAAACTAGATGCTAGAGGGCATGTCTTAACTGTCATGTTGGATTGTGAATTTAGAGTTTGGGTGTGGAAGCTCTGCCTTCCTTCTTTATAATCTACACAGGTGTGCAGAGGACTTCAAAGCTAGTTCTAGAAGGAGGCTATTGTGAATTAGCTCTGGGGAAAAAGAAAGAAAGAAATCCTGCTGAACAGATGCTGAGCGAAGTCAACTAAACACTCCTTGAGCAATTACCTTTACATTAATTTTAAGATTCCAAAATCTTTCTCTTGTGCTCTTGCTCAAGAATGAGGACTTTCCCATTCCAGAGAATGATTTCAGATTTGAGAACCTCTATCTTTTTCTGAAAGTGATTCTAATAGGAAGTTTACCCAGGGAAATTTTGGCATCAGGCTATTGAGTAGGACCTGTGGTAGGTAGCTCTGTCTTCCAGCCTAGTACACTATACGTTCTCAGACACTGCTCCTTGCTATTGTACTAACCATCAACTATAATTCCCTAATGGAGAATGTAAAATGTGGTCACTTTAACATTTGCTTCTCTTCTATAAAAGCAATTAAATTAATGAGCATAGTATCCGTTTTTATGACATGCTGCTGCTGCCTAATTGACTAATGTTCAATAGGGTATATACTTGGAGTTGTATTTTTTTTAACAATGATACTGGAGCTTGATTGTTGTTACCATATGGAGAAAAAAATTCTTCCTTTTAAATGTCAATATTTGAGTCCTACTAAAAGCCAAGGGGGATTCATGCATTTAGCCTAAACTGTATTTTACCTCTTGGCATTTTCAATGATTTGCAGCCAATGAATCATGAAAATGAAATCTTAAATCCCCAAGAAACCACCAGAAACCCAGCTTCGCATTTAGCATATTTCACAGTAATTATTCCCACCCCACTCCAAAATGAAAATGTTTGTTTTCCCCAATTTGTTTGCTTTTTTTCATTTATTGACATTTTGGGAATTTCCAGATTCAATTGCCTGTTCTACTGAGGGGACAATAACTGACATTGGAGTTTGGAAAGTCCTGTATATTTAGTCAATATCCCCCTTCCTCAGAGAACAGGAAAGATCAAACCTTTTCTCATATCGTAGAGGTTTCTCACTTTTTTTCTAGGAAAGATGATTTCTATGAGATTTTTTTCATAACTGTAACACGTAGGACTTGAAAAATTTAAAACTTCTAACAACTGTCTGGTTAAAGTATCTACCGAGTTTAGTCACTCATTTTCCAGGAAACAACTACAACAATGCAATTTGTTTAGCCGTGTGTCACGGTACCCTCCAGCTTGCCACAAAGCTGAGCTACAGATACCCTGTTTATATTCCCCTTCATTTCATCTTAGCAATTCGTATTGATTCTTGCTAGTTATTTCTAATTTCTTTTAGTCAGGGGGACTTTTAGTTTTGCATAGTTTCTCACAGAAGGGATTCTTGATTTTTCTTCTGTGTTCATTCTCCCCTTGGGCACTTCTAGTGTGTTAGCACAGTATTGGGCTTCACCCTGCTCCCCTGACCCCCAGAGTAGAATTTGTATTTCCCAGTTTCCCTTGCAGATGGCTGTGACCATGTGACTAAGTTCTCACCGACAGAATGGAACAGAAGTGACAAGCACAACTCATGCTCACTTCCATATAAGAACATTGCTCACCCTCCACTTCCTCTCCTTCTCCTTGGGCTAGAACTCGCACATGGCATTGGTGAACCTGCAGTAACTATACAAAGGAGGGCATTAGAGTGAAAAATCCCTCGGTCCCTGGACAAACCACACTCTTGCCCCGGACCATTTGCCCAACTCTAGACTGTTACCTGAGAGAAAATAGATTCCTCTCTCATTCGAACCTTATTATTATGAAGTCTTTTTTTTTTCATTATAGCAGCATCACTGATACCACTGCCCTGCCTAACACGTTTCTTAAACAATAGAGAGGTTGCTACTACTGTACTCCACTTGAGTTAGATCCTACTTAGAGGTGTAGTTTTTCTTTCTGTAAATCACATGTTAAGAGACATAAAGACAAAGCAGAGGTTTTCAGATGAGAACAGCAAGAGGGCTGAGGGATTCAAAGTTGAAGAAACCGGAAAAGTATTTTCAGAGTAGGAGTGGGGTTTTCACATGTGTGAAGAACTGGTATATGGAAGAATGATTCACTTCATTTTATGTGGTTTTAGTGGATAGAAGTAGGGCTCAAGGTGAAAATAGATTTTGCTTAAGACAAGGAATGTTCCTGGCTGTCAGATCTGTATAGAAATGGAAAGGGCTACCCTGGAAGTGTTGAGTTTCTTGCCCACGGACACATCTTAACGAGCCTGGATAACCATTTGGCTGGACTTCATAATGACTATGTGCCATGTGTGTATATTACATAAAACTGTCTCGAATTCTTAGAACTACACTAAAAAGTACAAATTATCTCCATTTGATAGAAAGAGAATCTAAGTCCCAACAAGTTAAAACTTGCCAAAGGCCACAGAGCTAGTTAGTAGCAGAGTCCATATTCTTTCTACCAGCCACCCTTAAAGTTGATTTACAAAATGGCTTAAAAATTTATTTCAGATCAGAAATTCCACTGTCTTTCCTGACTCTTTGGCAGAAAACTGAGGTATCAAAGCCAAAGACATCTACTAAAGGTTGGTGTGCCTTGTCTTCTAAGTTTTAATTCAGTAGCAAACTTACTTTGATCCTTCCTTTAGATGTCAGAAATCGTCAGCAAATCACGAATCCATTTTCTCTTTTTTACTTGGCACACAATGGGAATACAATTTCCAACTTCTCTTGCAATGAGATGTGGACCACTTCTAGATCTGGCCAGGAGAAACCTCCCATATAATTTCTTATGCTGCTGCTGAATATTGGCACATGGAATGACCTTGAAAGTTGAGCGTTGAAAATGGCAGAACTTTTCTTCCAACCTTGGTCCCCAAACTGTATGTTGAATCAAGCCTGGCAACCCCAAAACTGCTCTGGACTGTGTAAGAGAGGGAGGCATAAACTTTTACCGCGTTTGAGCCACTTGATGTTTTTTTTTTTTTTTTATCTATTGCTAACAGCACTGAGCCTGCCCCATCCAATACTTCTTCTCCTTAACCACTAAATAGCAAGAATTGTCTAACTCGGTCGGTCATAGGACCCTGGGCAGGGTCACCATATTTATTGACAACTCTACTAAGCTGAACTTTTTGAAGCTGCAGTTATTCAACCCTTTTGGACTAAAAAAGCACAACTTTAATGCAGTTCAACCTAAAATACTAGAAGACAATCTGATTCTGTTTCCTCTCACACCTTTGACCCCCATACCACTTTGCCCAGTTGATTAAGAGGGATCAACTTCTTTATACAACAATGTCAGAGGTTTTCAAATACAGACTCCCCTCGACAGAGGTCTGCAAAAGTTTGCTAAATGGTGACCATATGGTACAGTCCACTGATTTATGCTGTGAGATTCTTAAGTATTTTTTCTCTTTCTTTTCTTTTTTTTCCCCCTTTTACTTATGGAAGAAAAGCTAGATTTCCAGATTATTTTAAAAATTGGAAGATTTAGCCACACTCACATCACAATCAGCGGGCATTGAGGGGATCCTCTTTAGACAGATCATACCTTCTCCAGTTCTCCATAAACCCAACAGTCCTTTTATCTCAACACTGACATGTCAGATGCCACATATCTTTGTGATGCACATCTTTAAATATCTGGCCCTAGAGGCCACTTGTACTACTCTCTCCCTATTAACACTGAAATAGAGTCAATGATTGACAAAGAACTACTACCCTGAGAACTGCTTCTGAAAGAGATAGAATTCTTTTGGAAGACAGTGAACTTTTCATGGGCCTTGGCAGGAAGGGTCAGGAAAAGTCTCTCCATTATTATGGGTATGGACACTCCTTGTGGAAGCAGAATCCTAGGCTATCAAAATTATTAATTTTTCTTAAATTCCCAACTTGCTTTCTGCAACACAAAATGTGAGACATAAAGTAAAGCTTTGTAAAGAAGAATAGAATTTCGTTGTTCTATTTTTAATTGAAAGCCCAAAATGTGATATTGATTGGTTTGACACCTCCTAGAGAGTTAAGCAATTTTCTTCCTCATCCCCACATCCCCAACTGTGTTGAGCTACAGTTGTCACCATTAGCCTCTTGGATGTTGGGCAGGTTCAGGTAACACATCCACAAGATCAGAGAAGCTTGGAGCTGGAGAAGAATCCAGGACAGAGGGCCTTCACCTTTTTGACTCAGAGGTGGTCATCTGTGTGAGGATGGAACTCTGTACCAGTGTTCCAGAGTTCTGACTCAGTCATAGAATGATGCTCCTATACGTGTAGTGCTTATTTTCAAAGTTCTAGAATATGCCAAAATTTAGATGTGTGCATGATTATCATTTGCAATGGATTCCTTTTCCAAAAGTCTAAAAGACAATAAGTACAAAGTGAATCACTGACCTCCCAGAGAATTTTCTGTTTGTAGTACAAATTGGGGGAAAGAGGCAGATAAGATAGAGCATTTAAGGCAAATACTTGAAGTTAGTTTTGCCCAACCTCTTGAATGGGTACTACTGAAGTAAATACGATCATTTGAGGTGGTATCAAATGTACATTTTAAAAATGTTAATAGTGTGACATATACTTTACATGAATCAGAATAAAAATAACATAACAATGTCTCAGATCTGCGATTATATTAAGTACTAAATGTGAATAAAAGGAAAATTAGGCTTTTTAAAGGGAAATACTTGGTTGACTAAGAATATAGGGACTTCTGCTTCCAGTCAAAATAGAATAACAGGGATCAGATTTATCCTTCCACTCAAAATAGCTGGAAACAAAAGAATGCACATGAAGCGGTCGTACTCAATTGGACATCAGGCAATGATGACAGTTGAACAAATGAGGTGAGCCCTATAAGTGCCTGAGCTCTTATTACCTGGAGAAAGTTTCCAGATCATGGCACAGGAATGGGAAACCCAGTGAAAGCTGAGGAGTAGTTTTCCTGACTCACAGAGACAGAGATGAGAATTTAGGAAAGCGAGTTATCTGTAAGCAAAAATAAATAAGTGTCTCATCCTGACTGCATATTAGACACAAAAACTAACCCAAAATGGGTCATAGACCTAGGGGCACCTGGGTGGCTCAGTTGGTTAGGCATCTGTCTTCAGCTCAAGTCATGATCCCATGGTCCTGAGATTGAGCCCTACACCAGGTTCCCTGCTCAGGGGGGGCCCTGCCCCTCCCCTGCTCCTGTTCTCTCTCTCGAATAAATAAATAAAATCTTTTAAAAAATGGATCATAGACTTAAATGTAAAACACAGAGCTATAAAATGTCTAGGAAACTATAGTGGAAAGTCCCTGTGACGTTGGATTAAGCAAAGATCCCTTAGGTAAAACACAAAAAGCATAATCCATAGGAAAAAAAAGAGTCAATAAATTGAGCTTTATCAAAATGAAGAACTTCTACTGTCAGAAAAATACTGTTAAGAGAATGAGAAGACAAGTCAAAAGCTAGGAGAAAATATTTGAAAATCTCATATCTGGTAAGGGATTTACATCCAGAATACATAAAGTATTTTCAAAAACTCAATAAGGAAACCATCAACCTAATTAAAATTGGACAAAAGGTTTGAACAGACATTTCACCAAAAAAGGATATAGATGGTCGATAACCTCATGAAAAGATGCAAACGTTGTTAGTCATTAAGTAAATACAAATTAGAACCATAATGGGATGCTACTACATGCCTATTTAAATGGCTAAATTAAAAGGATCCAGGGGCACCCAGGTGGCTCAGTCAGTTAAGTATCAGACTGTTGGTTGCAGCTCAAGTCATGATCTCTCATGGAATCCAGCCCCAAGTTGGTCTCCATGCTGGGGGTAGAGCCTGCTTAAGATTTTCTCTCTGCTTCTCCCCCTACCTGGCTCTTGCATGCACATAAGCTTTTTCTGTCTCAAAAAAAAAAAAAAAAAAAAAAAAAATTAAAAAATAAAAGGGATTGGCCATACAAAATGTTGATAAGTATGTGGAGCAACAGAAGCTGTCCTGCATTGCTGATGAGAAAGAATTATGGTACAACCAAAGTTGTAAAACAGTCTGGCAATCTCTTAAAAAGTTAAATAAACACCTACCCTGTGATTCAGCCATTTCACTGCTACATAAACAAAAGAAATGAGAGCATATACCCATACAAAGACTTATACAAAGATGTTCATAGTAGCTTTATTTATTTATTTATTTAAAGATCTTTATTTATTTATTCATGAGAGACACACAGAGAGAGAGAGGCAGAGATACAGGCAGAGGGAGAAGCAGGCTCCATGCAGGGAGCCCGACGTAGGACTCGATCCCAGGTCTCCAGGATCACGCCCTGGGCTGAAGGTGACGCCAAACCGCTGAGCCACCTAGGCTGCCCTTCATAGCAGCTTTATGTGAAATAGCCAAATATTGAAAAGAACTCATGTCCCCCAATAAGGGAATAGACAAAGTTGGTATCCCATACAACGGCAAACTTCTCAGTCACGAAAAGAAAGGTATTACTGATACACACAACCACGTGGAGGAATCTCAAAGTAATTATACTGAGTTAAATAAAGACAGAAAGAGCTTACGTATTGAATGACTCCATCTATATAAAGTTCTAGAAAATGCTAACTAAACCGAAGTGTTAGAAAGCACATCACTGGTTGTGGATAGAGGTCAGAGGGGTTGGGAAGGAGAGATTACAAAGTCATACAAGGATGCTCTTTGGGGGGGATTAATGTATGCTGTATCTCAATTGTTGATGGTTGTGTCATGTCAAAACATACACTTTAAACACATGCAGTTCATTGTATGTTAATTATACCTCAATAAAGCTGTCAGAAAATATGAATATAGCTGACTATAACAAAACATTAAGGGTTGAATGACTAAATTTTGGCAACACAGCTTGAATTTATCCTATTTTTCTCATACCCACCCTTCTTCTCTTATTTTCTTGTTCTTACCCCCCTTTCTCTTTCTTCTCCCCACATTAGAATAGGTGATAACAGTTTGGGACCACCACATACAAAATGCCCCTGGCCTCAAAGTAAGAAAGGACTTTCTGACAATTTCTGCTCTTTAGAGATGCAGTTGAATAAGTCGTTTGCTAAAAGAGGGGAGATCATCTCAGGAGGCGTCCAGCATAGACAAAATGCGCATTTAACAGGGATATGGAAGCACCAGGTGGGATAGGAAGTCAAATCAGTGGCTTTCAAGCTTTTTTTTTTTTTTTTAAGTCATAAAACTCTACAAATGTACAAGAATCTTAGGTGAAAGACAAATATTTAGAGAAGACAAAGAGGCATCTCTTTGAAAAAAGTTGGGACTCAGAATCCTGCCTACTTGGTGTCATCTTTTACCTACTGTGGTGGCCCTTCCATATCTCCTTGAGTAGGTCACTCCTCTTTGTACCAACTCTGAAATTCTTTTTTTAGTATTTTATTTATTTATTTGACAGAGAGAGCGCGCGTGAGCAGGGGGGCTGGCAGGCAGAGGGAGAGGGAGAAGCAGGCTGAGGAGAGACACACTGAGCAGGGAGCCCTATGTGGGGCTCGATCCCAGGACGCTGGGATCATGCCCTGAGCTGAAGGCAGATGCTTAACTGACTGAGCCACTCAGGCGCCCCGTAAAATTCTATAAACATTTAGTTGCAGAGGGAGTAAATGAGACTTTTTTTTTTCCCAAACCACCCTAGTTAGTGCAGGAATTTGAGGTGAAGGTCTGACCACATCTTAGTCATTTGAGAAAAAGTGGACCCGTTTGCAATAGAAGAGGCGGTTCTCTTCTTTGCAAACAAATCCAGTAATTACAACATTGATTGTCTTTTTCCCAGAGGGAGTGTAATACAGCTACTATTTATCCAGATGTACCAGCTCTTTTTCCTCTTTACTTTCTGAGAAAGAAAGGGTTTCAAATAATGGTTTAGTTTAATAACAGTTTGGTCAGCTCTGTTTCTCTTTAGACCATGTATTTTTTTTTCTCCCTTTAACCCTGAAAATGCCAGTTGTATTTGACCACATTCCAGTCAATAAGAGAAAGGATGGTCTGTGTTCATATTAGTCAGAATGATGGAAGTAATCATAGTGAGCATTTACTGAGTGATTACTCAGTGTCAAACACTGCACGATGGTTAATTTTTATGTGTCAACTTGGCCAAGTACCCAGATATTTTGCCAAACGTTATTCTGGATGTTTCCATGAGTATGTTTTTAGATGAGATTTACATTTAAATTGGTGTACTTCAAGTAAAGCAGATTGCTCTTCTTGACATGAGTCAAGTCCAATGAGTGGGCCTTGACCAATCAGCTGAGGGTTAAATAGACCAAAAGGCAGACCTCCTCCCAGCAAGGAAGGCTCCTCGGCAGACAGCCTATGGACTTGATCTGCAACATCACCTCTATATTACACAGCTTTTGCACTCAAACTGCAACTTTTCTGAATTTCTAGCTTCTCAGCCTCCCCTAATCAATTTTGAACTCACAAAAGCATCACAATCAAGTGAGCCAATCCTTAAAATAAATCGCTGTTTGTATGGTACACATCCTATTGGTTCTGTATCTCTGGGAACACATAGCTATAAGTATTTTAAATTTATTAATTCATCTGATTTTCTCAGCAATCCTATGAAATTTGAACACAACACTTTAAGAGGTGTTACTCATTCACAGGTAAGGGAAAGGGTGTGAAATAAAATGATTTGCTCAAGATCTCCCAGCTAGTAGGTGGCAGTGCCATGATTATAACCCTAAGTTTATGCACTGAGACAGTTTGCTTTCCCACACTAGCCAGCTCTTGACATACTTTGGCCTCAGTGATCCTGAGCAGGCCTCAGCATCCACAAACTGACTTTGACCTACACCATTTTTCCTGTCAGGGTCTCTTGGGAGGCTGCTTGGCACCTACCCAAGCCTGATGCACCTGACCCTCTCTGGTAAACTCAGGTATGATTCTTCACGTGCTGATCCTCAGCTTCCTCACCTACAGAAGGAGAGTAAATCGCTCTGCCAGCTTGTCATGAGGATTAGATGTGTCAGGAGCATCCATCCACTGCCTGTACCCACAGGCGCTCATGTTCTCACATGGACTGACATGATGCCTGTTCTCTAGATGTGGGTCTTAGGCACTCGTGGGTCTCAGGCACTCCTGGTTCCTTATAGAGTGAGTCCTTCCATGTGCTGTTTGTATTAGACTGCTAAGGCTGCCATAATGGAATTCCACAGGCTGCAGGCTTAAATGCCAGTAATGTATTTCTCACGGCTCCAAAGTCTAGAATCCAAGACCAAGGAGGTGGCAGGGTTGGTTTCTGGGAAAGCTTCATATGTGCTCAAATTTCATCTCCTTTTAAAGACACCAGTCAGGTTGGACTAGAGCCCACCCTAATGACCTCATTTTAATTTAGTCATGTCGTTAAAAGGCCGTATCTCCAGAAGTAGTCACATTCTGAGTAACTGGGGGTTAGTGCATCAACAAATGGATTTTTAGAATTGTGTCAATTCAGTCTGTAATACCATCTTACCCACCAGAGGCCAAGGACCTTCTGCCCAGAACTATCCTTTATACATCTCACTACTGGGCTTATGCACTGGACCTTTCCTGCCTGACTGTTCCTTCATACTGTCTGCCAGTTAGACACTATCTCTTCAGGATTAAGCTAAGAGATCGGCTAAGCTGACCAGAAATCAAAGGCAAATATCTCACTCAAATTCTATAAACTTATTTTTGTCTAATGGCTATGGAAAGGCAATTAGAACAAGTATAAAGCAGATAGAAATTGCTTCATAATTTTAATCTATAAACTACCCCTCCCAGCCCTTCCACCACCACCAAATACACACACACACACACACACACACACACTACACAGAGGAAGCAGAAAGGCATTTTGAAGTGTACTTCAAACAACAATTATATGTCTATGCATATATGATGTTATGACAAGCACAATTCTTGACTCCATGACTTTTGCATTCTTTAAGTTGGCTCCTATGTGTTTCAGTTACCCCCTGACAGTGCTACACTTGTTCACACTGTGAGTCCTATTAATTCTGTCCCTAATTATGATGTTAGGTTTTTTTTTCCCCTAACATCATAAGACTCCAAGAGAGAGTCTCCAGTTGGATTGATCACCATCCGATATGGTCCATTCCTAGTGGTAATAAGGCCAAAGTATCTTCACAGGCATCAGTCTTGCTATGTCAAGCCTTCTTCTGGTTGCCTTTGGCTGAGGCACTAATACTGGGCGCAAATACAGTGACTTGCTTAGAAAGAACCTAAATGACCAGCGTCCTAGGAAGAGGGTGTGAAAAGGTAGGTGCTAGGTTCTGTGGGTCTTTCTGGGGCTCTCGGAGGCTCATTGTGAGTCTCACATCATGTCAGCAGAGTAGCCACCATATTGGCAAAACTTACTTCCTTCTGCTGATAGTCTGCTCCAAAATATGATCCATTTTAGAGAAGAAATGGATTTTCCAAGCCCCAAAATTAAATTTTACAAAACTGGATTAAACACAGCCCTGTTTCTATGTCATTTGAAATCATTTAATTAAGACATAAAACCAAGTTACAAAAGAGGAAGGCATGTGCAAAGACTATAATTTTATATTCTGGAGGAAAGAAAAATACCTATAAGGAAAAGAAATTCAGTCTGAGAAGTTGTCTTCACCCTCCTTTTTTCTTTCTTTTTTTTTTTTTTGTCTTTTAAACAACATTTTAGATAGAGCGTGACCTTCTATAGTTGAACTTAAACAAAGAGTAAAGGCAACAGGAAATCAATGGGAATCATATCTTAATGAAAGCTCCTCTAAAATAGTCCAAGAATCCATAAGAGACTCACTCTGTATTGGATTTCTGGAAGTCAGCCGAAGGACCCAAGCTTGTAACCCAGTGATTGATGCCTGCCATCAGCAGCATGTTCATTCCTTTCCTCCCCCAAAGGCTTAGACAAATTTTGCCTCATTCAACAAGCTCTCAATCATATTCATGGAGTCAAGACTTCAAATGGGGCATGATTATAACTTTAATAGCTATTCCAGGTAGAACTGATTCGCATGATGTGGGAACTTGGCAGCAGTTTAATTACTTTAGGGTAATGATGTGAATCTCAGTCAGGGGCCAATTTTGGCATTGCTGGCTATTTCGTGCAATAATTAATATGATTAAGTGTGCTGCTTTAGAAATTCTTTTATTCCCTTCTCTGAGCTAATATTTGGAGCTTGTCTTCAGAAACTGTTGTACAGACAAGGTTTTCTTCCCCCCATCTTCCCTGTAGGGCAGGATATATTCCTGAGAACACAGGTATCTTTATTTACTGATTTAAAAAAACCCCATTTTCTGGAAAATTTTTGCAGAGATAAAGCAGAGGAGGGACTTACTTGCTTTCTTCATTTTCCTTCTCTTGTCTCCTTCTTTCCTTGCTTGTTTATTGCTTGTTTGGTCACTTCTCCCACTTTGTATGATTTTATGGTTCTTCAAAATGAATTCAAGTTTCCAAGTGCTGATGCAAAGGCCAAAGCCAATAATAATAACTTCTGTTTGTTGATTGCTGAATGAGTGCCAGCAATTGCTGTAAGTGCTTTCCTTGTCTTACTTCATCTCATCAAAATAACTGTATGACTTCCATTTTACAGGTAAAAATATGAAAACTTATACAGCTTAGGCATCTTATGCAGGGTGGTACAGCTAGTAAGTGATGGCACAGGGATTGAAATCTAGGGGTTCTGTGACTCACAGTATGAGCTTTTCCATACTAACTTCTACCAAAATCTGGCAGTTGTGAAAATAACTCTACTTTCTCAAAATAACAGTCATTCCTGCAACTGATATACTGCAACATACATATGTTGAGGGTTTGTTGTATGCCAGGACCATGTGTTGGAGGCGTAGGGCATGAGACGTAGCCCATGCCCTCAAGTAGTTATGTCCCTCTGGTGGTAATTACAGTAGCATGAGATAATTGTTGTGATGGGAAATCACAGAAAATATCTTTTAAAATAATGTTACCATGGCTGCTCAGAAAGATATGATGTGGGTCTGAAAAATCCTAGTTAGTTCCAGCCAGTGAATTACTTCCTGCAAAAGTATGACAAAAAGCCAAGGAGTATTACATAGATGATATTCACTACCATCAACTGTTAGCCATCACTGATTATCTCCTGTGATCAAATGAAAAGGCAATGGGTTCTAGAATTACCACTGACCTGGTGTCAAGTTTTGCTCGACTTCTTATTAAGTGTGTGCCCTTAGCAATTTACTCAAACTGAACTTATGTTTCATCACCTATAAAAACAGATGATGACAAATCTTACCTCCTCTGGTTGTTTAGACCAGGGGTCAGCAAACTTTTTCTCAAAGACACAGATAGTAAATATCTTTGCTGGCCATGCAGTCTCGGTCACAAGTGCTGGCCATGCAGTCTCGGTCACAAGTACTCAACTCTGTCATTGTGGTGCAAAGGCAGTCATAGATAATAGGCAAGTGAATAAGCATGCCTCTGTTCTTCAAATAATATTTTGTTTATGAAAACAGTGGGCTGGATTTGGCGTATAGGCTATAGCTTGCCAATCCTTGGTTTAAAAGGGGAAAGGGGGAAAAATAAACCCAACGTATAAAAGTTTCCAGTATACCGTAGGTGCTCAAAAATTGTTCATTTTCCTTCCTTCTTGCAATTTATTCCACTAGGCATCATAAAGATGCATGCAATCACTGTGTCTCTCTTTTGAGACCCTCACGGTCCAGTTAGGGGACAATACATAGAAAATATAGACAGCAATGCAGCTTTGCGAGTACCAGTTGTGAGGGAAAGAGAGCAAATCGAACATTATAGGAGTTGGGTGAAGGGAACAGCTGAAGAAAGAATTTCCAGGCGGGACTCGCAAAAAGGAGGGATGTCCTCAGTGTTTTCAGGGGAAGCTGAGTGGACACCATGTTTAGGTGGGGAAGTAGGGGCTGCATGTCAGGTTCAGGAGTTTACATCCTTTTTCGTAGATCTCAACCAATGTGCTGTTGAGGGCTTTTGACGAGAACATAGGAAGCACTCAACAGTTATTTGCTGAATGAATCAATTCCTCGGAAGTGATTTGCGTGATGCTTGGGCACAGAATGGCTACCAAGAGATCAGGTGATAAGGACCCGGTCCAGGGTGACAGCAGTTAGAACCGGCCAGAAAGGACACATCGAAAAGACACTGAGAAGGAGTAAAGGACATGACCTGGTGATGGATCTGCAGGCAAGACAGGACTGATCAGAGTTGTTGCTGAAGCAGAAGTCCGGTGCCAGGAGAACAATGTTGCCAGTGACAGAATAAAGGATGTCAGGGAGGATGCTTTTTGGAGGAAACATCATGAATTTAGGGTCCCTGAAGAACATCCAAGGGGAAATGTTTAGTACCATAAGATGGGCTCGAGAAAGAGACTGACTCTGGATGCAGAGATTTAGACTTCAGCCTCATCAATTGATGGCTCATGAGAATGGATGACATATTGATTCTAGACAAGACCTGAAGGTTAAAATAAGCACGTGCTGTAGGGACACAATCAGAGACAGGGGCTGTCCTTAGAAGTCCAGAAGCATCTTTCTGCTTCATCCTGAATGTAATGCCAATGGAAGCTCTGCGAGACTAGCAAGGTTTCATGGCATTTTTTTTTTTTTAATATGAAAACAAAGATCAGGAAAAGAATTAGATAAACCCTGAAATTTTGATGTCAAGAAACTTCTCCCATACAATCCTGAGAAAAAGACACAGACTATGAACTCCTAGCTATGTAGATTCTGATACATAGACCTAATACAGAGTCATGCCACAGAATTCAGTTAGTAGAAGATGCGGAAATGTATCAGCAATGACAATGGTAAAACAACTCTAAGATAAGGGCACCTGAGGCTCAGTCAGTTAAGTGTCTGCCTTGGGCTCAGGTCATGACCTCAGGGTCCTAGGATCCAGCCCTACATCGGGCTCTCTGCTCAGCAGGGAATCTGCTTCTTCCTCTCCCCCACCTCTCCCCTCCTTCTGCTAGTTCTCTCTCAAATAAATAAAATTTTGAAAAAACAAAAAAACAACCTTAGGACATTCTCAGCATCTTTTCAAATGTGTGTCTTCAATCATGACTTAGCAAAGCTACTTTCAGATATAGATCCTAATTTGTTGCTCTGTTAAATAAATACAATCTCGTGCCAAATCTTATGGCAAATTCTCAGTAGATCTCAAGTTGATCCTTTTCTCTTGTCTTACAACTTTTCTTGCTACTACTGTGAGGAAGGGAATTCCCGTCCACGAGGAAAATTGGTCTATGCAGCTAAAGCAAGAGAAATGGATCCTTCTAGAGTAGAGATGGCTTATGTTTTCTTTAAGTAACAGCAGAAAAGTGTTACTCAGAGGCATTACATCTGGGCTCGTTAGCCGCCAACTCCCTGTTAAATCAAGGAGCTGTGGAGAGAGGTGGGACCCTCTGAGACAGTTCTGGAAGGGGTTTCATTTTCCACTTTCCATTTATTTACCTATTTCTTGAAGCTGGTGAAACATATTGTACTTATGTCATTGCAGGGTCAAACAGAACAGCCTTTTTCAGAAACACTTTACAGTGAAGGAATCACAGGATTTTAAAATCCAGCTCCAGACCATGCCAGGCTTAAACTTCTCATTTTTTTAAAAAAAAGATTTTATTAATTTATTCCTGAGAGACAGAGAGAGAGAGAGGCAGAGACACAGGCAGAGGGAGGAGAAGCAGGCGCCCTGCAGGGAGCTTGATGCAGGACTCGATCCCAGGACCCTGGGATCACGCCCTGACCAAAGGCGGACGCGCAACCACTGAGCCCCCCAGGTGCCCAAACTTCTCATTTTTTTAAAGAGAGAAAACTCAGACCCAGAGAGGCTGAAGGCCTGACTGAAAATGAGTCTGCAAGGAAGCCACAGCCGCGGGCCTGAACTCAAGGGCCCTGGTGCCCAGTCCGTGGCTTCAAGCGCGTCTTTGTCAGAGATTATCTTGGCCACGGGTGGATTCTTGTTGCATCGTGGGAATTTGTGAACGAGAATTTAAGCCACAATCGCACTGACGATGGAGGATTTGTACGGAGGATGCACCCACTTCTTACCCAGGCTTCCTAAGGAGTGGGACAGCATCAGGAAGCCCTGTGACGGGGAGCTGGGCATGTCTGGGAAAAGCAGAAATCCTGAGAGGAGCCAGCAGAAGGCCTCTGAGGGAGAACAAGGGGTCCAGGGAGCCAGCCCCAGACCTTGATATTTAAAGCAGTTGTCCACAGACATAATGCCTTTAGTTTGATCAAAGCGCAGGCCACACAATCCCCGAGAACAGGAAGGCTGACCAGGGCTGGGGGGAAGGGTCCTTTGTCCTCGAGGCCTGGAGGCCTGGCAGCCGGAGGCCTGGGGCAGCGCTGAGGCCCGGCCTGTCCTCCTCCCTATTCCCACCCCTGCCCCCTGCCCTCCTGGCTCCCCCACCCCAAGGAATCGCAGATCCTCGCCCACTCCCCACCCTCTGTGTGGGTGCATTTTCTTCAGCACCGTCCTCCAAACCATTTCCTCCAGCCCCACAGGCTTTGCTGGAAAGTTCCCTGCGTGATTCCGCAGTCAGAAAAGGTAAGCGTCCCGGTTTAACCATTTGAGTCTCTCTCTCCCAGTGTGTGGTTTCCTAAGACAAATATTTCGGGTCACATTCTTGACCTTGTTGTTTCAGGTGCCTGATAACTCTGGGCTGATGACAGCCCCGAGCACGCTGGTCCCCGCTCCCCGACCCCCGTGTCCCTGGCTCCTGTCCCCCGGCGGCTTGTGTCCCCGCCTGCGTCCCAGCCTGTGTCCTGGTAGCTGCCTCTTCCCCCGCAGCCTCCCTCTATGGCAGCGCTGCTCCCGAGGCTCACGCGCCAGATTCCTGCCCCTGCTGCCCGGGGCTCCTTCATGATTTAATTTTTCTTTCAGTCTCCGGCCTGTCAGGCAATGTCTGCACGCTGTGATTGTTTTCCTTTTTGGAAGTCTCCAAACACAGATTGCAGCCTTGGAGATAAGCTTTAAAAAAAAAAAAAAAAATTAGAATGTTCTTGGGCGCCTGTGCCCCTGCGCACACCCACACACTCGCCTCCCACTCCCCCCACCCTCCCACCCCTCATGAGTAAAAAAAAAAAAAGGAAAGAAAGAAAAGTGCTTGGGACCCACCCACATTCTTAGAAGCACAGAATTTTAGCAATGAAAGGGCTTTATGCTCTGCCCTTTGGCCCTGACAGCGACACTACAGCTAATGCTGGCGCTCCTGCTTAGCAAGTAGTTGGGAAGGGTATTTATTTTCTTCCAGCCAGTCACACAGATATATATAGAAAGTATCTTCTAGAGGCTTTTCAGCATTGTGCTAAGCTGGCTGAAGGCACTGTAGAGTTCCAGTCCAGTTGAGGGGATGGCGTTATCATAGAAGGGGGAGGCACCTCTGATGGTAGTTGATGGAGGCCTAGTGGTGCAGTAAAGCATTCAGAATAGTCAGGAAAGAGGAGACTAGATGGGACCTCTGGGGAGGAGTGACATTTGGATTCAGGAAAGTTCTTTCTCTCTCTCTCTTTTAATCCCTGAACTTTAGAAATGTTCAACATTGCCATGGGCCAAGCTGTGTCTCCCCAAAACTTGTATGTCAAAGTCCTACCCTCAGGATCTCAAAACGTGACAGAATTTGGAGGTAAAGTTTTTAGAAAGGTAATTAAGTTAAAAATGAGGTCATTAGTGTGGGCCTCGATCCACCATGACTGGTTTCCTTATAAGAAGAGGAAATTGGGGTGCCTGGATGGCTCACATGGTTGAGCATCCGACTCTTGGTTTTGGGTCAGATCATGATCTTGCTGTCATGAGACTGAGCCCCACAGCGGGCTCCGCGCTCAGTGGGGAGTCTGCTTAAGATTCGTTCCTTCTGCCTTTTCCCACACTCATGCATGCTCTCTCTCTTGCTTTCTTTTTCGCAAATAAATAAAATCTTAAAAAAAAAAAAAAAGAGGAAATTTGACATAGACATGAACAGAGGGAGGATCTTATGAGGAAGAAGATGGCCATTTGCAAGCCAAGAAGACAGGCTCAGATGAAACCAACCCTGCCAACACTTTGATCTCAGACTTCTGGCCTCCAGGATTGTGAGAAAATACATTTTTGTTGTTTAAGCCGTCCAGTCTGCAGTACTTATGGCAGGCCTAGCAAACCAATACCAACGTTGATGTTTCAACATGGTGTTCATTCTAGGGGGACAGTGAATTTAATCAGAAAATAAGTTCTGGGCAGGAAGTGGCTCCTCTTCCCCCATGTGGGCTTGCAGGCACTGATTTCTCATTTGCTGACAAGGAGTAGATATCCAGGATGTGTTTACTGGGCACATACTTCATACAGGAACTGTCCTAGGCCACTGAACGGACACTCAGAAACTGATGACTAGGCCTAGATTCCAGATGAGATTAGTGACTTAAACTGGCAGTGAATGGGTGTTGATGACGGGTCTGCAAGGCAATCTCCTCCCTAGGACCTGATGGCTATATTGTGATAAGACTTCTCTTCCTTCTTGTCTCTTACTATACTGATTCCTAGTATTAGGTGGAACCATATGAAATCGCCTTTTTATGTGGATCAAATAAGTTGAACTAAACCCAATGTGATATCCTGAATTGCATCCTGAACCAAAAGAACATTAGTGAAAAAAACTGATGGAATCCAAATGAAGTAGTTCAGTAATAGTACTGTTAATAGTAACGTTCAGTTAGTAGTAATGGTATTAATTAACAGTAATTAATTTCTTAGTTTGCCAAATGCATCATGGTTATATACCATGTAAACATTAAGAGGAACTGAGTGGAAATATACAGAAATACTTTATACAACCTTTGCAAGTTTTCTATAAAACCTAAAATTGTTCCTGGGGTACCTGGGTGGCTTGGTTAGTTAAGCATCCAACTCTTGATTTCAGTTCAGGTCATGATCTCGTGGTCGTGAGATCGAGCCCCACGTTGGGCTCCATACTGGGCATGGAGCCTTCTTAAGATTCTCTCTCTCCCTCTGCCCCTCTTCTCTTGCTCTCTCTCTCTCTACTAAACTAAAATTTCTCTAAAATAGTTTTTTTCCCAATATTTGAATATTGGCAATTATACACAGTTTAAACTAATACATAAAGCCCAGGGGCCTTGGATATAAAGCCTGTTGATTCCACCTTTTCATTTTATACTTGTAGTATTTGCATTTGAAATTTAAGTGTGTTTTATGTATAGATGTTCTTTAAATGAGTAAATGGCTGTTGTACCTTGGCAGCTCATACCCTGGATGCCTGGCCAGTCTAAGTAAGAGTGAGAATTAACTGGGGCACCTGGGTGGCTCAGCAGTTGAGCATCTGCCTTTGGCTTACGTCGTGATCCTGGGATCAAGTCCCACATCGGGCACCCCACAGGGAGCCTGCTTCTCCCTCTGCCTGTGTCTCTGCTACTCTCTCTCTGGGTCTCTCATGAATTAATAAATAAAATTTTTTAAAGAAGTGAGAACTAACTGAGTGAACCTTCAAAGAGGACCTGATGGCCATTATCAGGGGACGATCTTGAGCCAAAACATGTGGATGGGGCTTCTCTTCTCCACTTATTGGACAAGGATAAAGCCAATTTTTTGAGGACTATTGGTCTGTTGGAATGGACTGACTCTCTCGACCCTTCCCGACAGCCAGTGGGCACCCAACATGGCATCATTCCAAGAGAGATATTTGCTTTCAAATTCTCTTCTTCAAGCTAGAATCCTTCCTTTCTTCCCCATCAGGTCATGAGAAGACAGAAGGATTGTGCTACCTCAGTTTCAGGGGAGTCCGGATTGTCATTTCAAAGGAAAAGAGCCTGCTTCCAGTTCTGCTTCTGAAACTAGAAAATTAATACTTCATCAGGCCAACACTTGTTTTGTTTAGCTGACAAACATTTAAAATTTTAAAGAACTATTTGTCACACTTTAAAATTGGGAAGCTTCACAAAAATATCTACATATTTGGCTTCTCTCTTTTTTTTTAAAGGTTTTATTTATTTATTCATGAGAGACACAAGAGAGGCAGAGACATAGGCAGAAGGAGAAGCAGGGTCCCTGCAGGGGTCCATCCCAGGACCCCAGGATCATGACTTAAGCTAAAGGCAGACAGTCAACCACTGAGCCACCTAGGTGCCCCAGGATTTTATTTATTTGAGAGAGAGAGTGTGTGAGTAAGAGTTGGGGGGAGGGGCAGAGGGAGAAGCAGGGCTCTCCCTCTATGCGGAGCCCAATGCGGGACTCCATCCCAGGGCCTTGGGACTATGTCCTGAACCAAAGGCAGATGCTCAACCATTGAGCCACCCAGGTGACCCTATTTGGCTTCCTTTGAACAATTAGAAGTTCTAGCAACAGAGCCCTATATTCCTATGTGGAAGGGACTAGTGGAAGCTGAGTAGCCAGTAGGCTCTTTCAAGGGACCCTGTAGCGAGTGTTTGTTTCCTAGAGCGCCACACAGCCTCTATGCATTTATGCTACTTGCCAGACCACTTCAAGTATCTGAGTTTGCAACCCCTGGGGTAGCTCTGTGTTTGTCATATACTACAGGCCATTGTCTAGTGGAGAGTCATGAAATCAGTGTAGTGGATAATGACACTGAAAAAAAAGGAAAAAGGGGAAGAGGAGAGGGAAGGAAAAGAGAAGGAAATAGGAACTGTCAAAATACATCACACATAGTGAGGGTTAGTGTGAGTTTGTGAAACCTTTGTGTCAATCGTGTCGGTGAATGCTTGTGCTAGGTTACAATATAAAATATCTTTCTTCTTGTGAATTGCAATAAAAATGTTTGAAAGCCAAGACTAATGAAAATTTAAACAATCCAATCTTTTTATTACACATGTAGTTTGCCATATTTGCTTAATGTTTTTCTTTTGTTTTCCCATAAATAATCTGAGGGGTGAGAGGGGTATTTGTTATGTAAACACAAGCACAGAATTCATACAAACATGATAAAGTGGATCCCTGTGAACACTAGTAGAAGAACTATAATAGAGGATTAAAGATTCTGATTGAAATGAAAGAAGAAATAAATCTCCTTGGTGTTTCCAAGACCTATGGTCCACCAGATTGCATAGTTATATGGTTTTAAGTTAGATCATATTAAATAATAATTGTATTATTGATATAGGTCATCTAGGCAACTAATACTCTAGATGAGTACTGTTCAATAGAACTTTGATGATGGAAAAATTCTATATCTGCTCTGTTTAACATGGTAACCGCTAGCTGTGTGTGCCCCTTTAGTATTTGAAATGTAGCCAGTGTGACTGATGGTCTGGATTTTTAATTTTAATTTTAATTAATTTAAACTTAAAATTTTAATTAATTAATTAATTAATGCATTTAAACTTAATTAATTTAAACCTATGGGTGGTGCCTGCTATATTAAACAGCAGAGCTCTAGACTCTAGAACTAATATCTTCAAGGAAGGAGGGCTCTGTTTCTTTCCTGTTTTCTGCACTAGAATGCCCATTGCTTTGATGGAATCATCATATTGAGGCATGGCACACCAGAGTAAGGAGGGTTAATAGTCTGCCAGATACAGTATATGTTTTGTAGTCTAGCTTATGGCTACAGACAAATGATCCAACTTCCAAATGTGGACTGCCCAAATTCTTATCCTCCCTGATTTTTGTTTTTCTCAAATTAAAAATTGCTTAAGGCAGATTATGTGATTTTGAACTATATGGATTAAAAACTATAATACATTACTGTGGGGCCTCTTTCCTCCATAACAGTAATAATTGTATTTTGTTCTGCTGGCATAAAGACAAACATATTAATATTCTGTATTAAGCCATTTTCTTCTCCCTGCAATTATAATAATAAATGTAATAAAAATAGGAACAAGACTAGGAGTCATGTTTCAAGTGCTTACTATGTACCTGGGGCTGTGATGGGTACTCTGTATACCTTATGCCACTTATTCATGCTCATCCTAGGAGATAGGAGGTATTATCATGAGGAAACCGACATTTGTGAAGGTTAAGTACCTTGAAAGGTCACTTTGGTAGCAAGTGAATGAGCTGGAACGTGAGTCCAGTTCTGTCTGGCTACAAACCCTTCCTATAACCACTATGGTATCCTGGAGGGTGCTAATCAGTTGTTTTTCCCATCAGCCCATTGTTTCCTTGATAAAAACTTGGCCAGGATGAATTATTAATGGCAGTGCTAGGACTAGGGCCTCATTCCTATGATTCTGAGATGCATCCTCACTACTGCAACCCCCTTATCACAGATGCTGTTTTGGCCACGTTGCAGGAATGTGCCTGTGTGCTTCACTGCAGCCTAAGCATTTTTTACTGTGGGGCCTCTTTCCTCCATAACAGTAATAATTGTATTTTGTTCTGCTGGCATAAAGACAAACATATTAATATTCCGTATTAAGCCATTTTCTTCTCCCTGAACATTCTCCCCCGCCTTCTGGTTTTAAGAGAAATTGGAATGTGACCCTGAGTCCTATGGTAGATGGAATAATAACCCCCCAAGATGTCCACAACCTAATCTCCAGAACCTTGAATATGCCACTTTATATGGCCACAGGAACCTTACAGATTAAGGTTAGTACCTTGAGATGGGAAGAGTATCCTGGACTATTCAAGTGAGCCCAGTAGAGCCCAAGGTCCTCAAAGGAGAATCAGAGAAGGAGAGGTGTTAGCAGAAAGAGAATGCAATGCAGAATGAGCAATACTCTAGTGGCTCTGAAGAGGAAGAGGGTCAGAGCTAAGGGATGCAGTCAGCATAGTGTGTAGTGCCTGGTACCACTCATACATAATGAAGGAAAGACAGAAATCAGGAGAATTCTTTTCAAACTTTCAAGGAATCATAGGATTGAAAGTGGTTTTGAAAGAGACTTCAAGAGGCTCTTGGGGGCTCAGTCAGTTAAGCGTCCAACTCTTGATTTTGACTCAGGTCATGATTTCGGGATCCTGGGATTGAGCCCTGAGTAGGGCTCCTCACTCAGCAGGGAGTCTGCCTAAGATTCTCTCTCTCTCTCTCCCTCTGCCCCTCCCCCTACTCGTTCACTCTCTCTTTTTCAAATAAATAAATACTTAGAAAGAAAGAAAGAAGAAAGAAAGAAAGAAAGAAAGAAAGGAAGAAAGAAAGAAAGAAAGAAAGAGACTTCAAGCTCAATTATTGAGTGGCCCCTACTCCTCTTAAATAGTCAGCTATTAAAGTCGACCCATTTTTTCCTCAGAACGCACAGTGTCAGTGAAATTGTTAACTGGAATCATTTGCTTTCACCAGAGTTTGTATTCTGATTCTTTGCAGAATCTACATCTGGAAGAGGATGAGCAACATCTGGGGGAGGTGCCTGAATGAGAGGGAAAAAGAATGGAAAAGGGATAAGTCACGAACAGACCTGAACACGCCAAGAAAAAGGGGAATCAAAAGAGGAAAGACTGTAAAAAGGAAAAAAGATGCTCACAAACCCAGGACATGACAGATGTCAGTGAGGATGTGGAGAAAGGGAAACCCTCTTATGCTGTCGGTGGGAATGCAAGCTGGTGCAGCCACTCTGGAAAACAGAATGGAGGTTCCTCAAAAAGTTAAAAATAGAGCTCCCCTACAACCCAGAAACTCTAGGTCTTTACCCAAAGGATAACAAAAATACAGATGGAAGGGGCACATGCACCCCAATGTTTATAGCAGCATTATCAACATTAGCTAAAATATGGAAGCAGCCCAAGAGTTCAACGACTGGGCAATGGATAATGAAAATGTGGCATATATATATAATGGAATATCACACAGCTATCAAAAAGAATGAAATCTCTCCATTTTCAATAACACGGGTGGAGCTAGACAGTATAATGCTAAGTGAAATGAGTGAGTCAGAGAAAGACAAATACCGTCTGATTTCACTCATATGTGGAATTTAAGAAACCAAACAGATGAACATAGGGGAAAGGAAGGAAAAATAAAGTAAGATAAAAAGAGAGAGGGAGATAAACCATAAGAGACTCTTGACTATAGGGAACAAACTGAGGGCTGCTGGAGGGAAGGTGTGTGTGGCGGGGGATGGGGTAATTGGTGACAACCATTAAGGAGGGCACTTGATGTAATGAGCCCTGAGTGTTATATGTGAGTGATGAATCGCTAAATTCTACTCCTGAAGCTAATACTACACTATATGTTAACTAACTTGAATTTAAATAAAATCTTGAACGAAATATAATAATAGAGATGAGAAACTTGAAAAAAAGATGTTCATAGAAAAGAAGAAGGAAGAAAAGAGAGAAGGAAAGAATCTGGGATTTGAAAAGACCCAGGAGGAAAGGTAAGGGAAAAAGAAATGAAAAAGCAAAAGCAGTCGTGGGCCTGAGAGTGACCTTCCTTTCTTTCCTGCCCGATGCTGAGCACGGAGCTGAGCTTTGCAGGCCAGAGCCCGTCTGTAGGATCTGCACACTTGGGACAACGACGGATGCAGCCTGAGAAACGAGGAGGCTCCCATACGGTCAGAGGCTGCACTTTCTCTGCCCTCCTTACACAAAGGGGCTATTGACATCAGAGTGGCTCCCTAGGACCCGTGCTATTCACTGCCCAAGCTCAGAGGCTTCCGTTTCTGTCTTAGGCCATTTTGGCAATTGTCTGAACCAGTTACCTTTGGGGGAATAGGCTCTATGCCCAAGTTTGTACATAATATCCACGTGTGTGCATGTGTGTGTGTGTGGGGGGGGTGTCATCATTTATCTTAGTGACTATAACCAGTTGGCTGGCTCTAGGTGACCTTTTCATCTCTTAACATCACTTCATAAAGAACTTAAAAACAAGAAGAGAGGTCTTTCTTTTAAAAAGTAATATTCAATACGTAGGTCTAGGTTGAATATTAATATGTTGACTATGGAAGCATTCTGTGGGTGTACACACACGCACACACACGGATGCGTACATGGGAGTGCCCACCTCAGGCTTCCATTTCAACTTCTGGGAAACCGAGCACAAGGCCTGATGAAGTGTTTTCCAATAATCCAGAGTGTCTCTTTTGCTTCTATTTTTACATTTTGAAAGAGTCTCACAATGAGACGCATTCCTCAGGTCTTGAGACTATTAATTGGGACTGTGCTCAGATGGGCCTGTCTTGTGGCTTTTCATTTTACCCATTTCAGTTAACTTTTTGCACATACAATCACCCATTTTTACAAGATTTACCCAGATAATTTTTTTGAAACAAATTTTGTCCAGGCAGTTTTTAATTGTCCTCCTCAAATTGTGTTTGGTACGTTGTCATTCCCCAGGATTTAGAGTTTTTAACTTACCAGTTCTTCCTTCCTCGCCTGACATTGGGCGGTCTCTCCACCATGTCTGGCCTCTAGATATCACCAGACTGTTCTGTTTTCTGTTTTTCACACAGCTCACTTTTCCGTCTGGGCTTAGGGACTGAGATACTATTCCTTGCTTTTCTCCTTTTTTTAAAAAAATGGCTCTTACTTTTTCACAGAGGACAGCCTTTAAGCTTTGTCACCTTGGTTATCAAATCTGTGCACCGATAAGCCAACAGGACAACAGCTACATGACTCTTTGGATCTTATTTTTTAAATCTGTTTCTATTTCTCCTGTCCTGAAGTGTTGCTAAGTTTTCATCTTCTCTTAGACAATGTATTTAACAGGACTTACAGTGTGCTTACCCTGTACAAGGCGTCAGCACCTCCCAAATATTAATTAATTCAATCCGTGGGTGACCTTAGGAGGATGGTGATGTGATTCTTCACACTTCGTATTTGAGGAAATGGTGGTACAGAGACGTGAATCACTTGCACGAAGTCACACCTCTGGTAAGGAGGGTTGAGATTCAAACCCTGATAATCGAGTCCCATCTTCGAGCTGTTAACCACCACACCAGAACAAATGGAGCATGGATTTCTCACTTTCAGACTTCTTTGATGAATTGGTTCAGCATTTCCAGGACTAACATCAATTGTGTCTGTTTATAGTCCATTTTTTTTTTGTACTTTATAAATAGCATTACAGGGGTGCCTGGGTGGCTCAGTCATTTAACCGGCTGCTTTCGGCTCAGGTCATGACCTCAGTCCTGGGATCGAATCCCACATCAGGCTCCTTGCTTAATGGGGAGTCTGCTTCTCCCTCTCCCTCTGCCTGCTGCTCTGCCTACTTGTGCTTTCTCTCTTTGCTAAATAAATAAATACACATGCATACATAAAGCTACGACTCATAGCAAACGTAGAGTCCTATAATCCTGCTTAGGTATTTTATTGACATCTTTCCCTTTTTTTAGGCAAAGTCAGGTGAGCTGAGTTTCTCGCTCTGGGGAGTCTGTCTAAAGGCACGTGTGCCCCTTTTCATCATTCACCGCCTTCACTCCTTTCTGGCAACTTTTCATGAGTTTTTCCATCAACATGCAAAGCCTGATTTATGTTTTGGGAGGCACACCCTTTTCAACAAAACACACACAGATGCTATACATAAATGAAAGGTGACCTTTACACATGAAAAGAATTTTGATGAATCGCAGGAAGTAATATACTGTGCAGGGAAAATAGTCTTCTGATCTTTTTGTTGTTGTTGTTCAATGTAAATCACTTCCCATGAAGAGCAATCTGAGTCTAACGAGGTTCGTTAACTGTAGAATACAAAGACCCCCAAGTATGAGAGAATAATTCCACTTGTGCTGGTCTCTGGTTTACTCCTACTGGAGGGGAGGGGGGTGCTGTGCATACTGGGGAGAGAGGAGGAGGTTGAGGGTTCTCAGAAGGAATGACTAAAGGTGTTTACATTAGCCGATGAATATTTCTTGGTTCCAGAACATGAGCTTGGAGTCTCTGTAGCAATGTTTTTAAACTATGGATTGGGACACTGATCGGTAGACTCTGAGATCAGTACTGAAAGGCATAGAAAAATAAAAAGGTAAAGGAGAAGAGAAAACATCACAATGCATGACCCAGAGTAAAGGCAGACAATGTTTTGTGAAACGTCCCTAACTGTATGTACACACAGAGTATGTACACTAAGTTGCCATGTAAAGTGTTATCTCTTACTATGCGTTCTATCCCCCCCCCCCAAAAAAAAAGTTTGTAAAACACTGCTATATAGAATAAAACCAACCCCAGGCATTTTTCTCTACCTTCTGAGAACTTAAAATGCAAGCCAAAAATGACAACTCTTAACGTTCTAAAAATATTAGGGGAATTCATACTGGTGATACTACAGGGAGTACTAAAGGGGGATCAATTGAAATAGGAGTAAGTGACTCTACTCTTCTTGTTAGCGAGAGTGCATTTCTGAGGTGAGGTCAAGAATTCTGAAGAGAGAGGTCAGAGTCTAAGGAGATGTGAAGCCATTTGGTTGTTCCAGCATCTCAGGCTGGGAGAGGAAGACCCATATAGTGATGGTTGATGAAGGTAAATTGTGAAAATGTCCTCCTGGTAGGAGTGAAGGAGCTGATGGATATATAGGAGAAAGCGGGGTGGGAATGAACTAGATGTAGCAAACTAGATGCCTGTTGACCAAAACAGAATCATGGATGTGTTTGTTTTGACTGGTCTGGCATTTACAAAATTAAGACATTCCCATAAAAGTTGGGATTTTTACTTTCTCTAGAAAAATCAGAAGACCTGGTACATCTGAGTCCACACTCAGTGCGTGGCAATGATTGGCTGGAGCCAACAAGCACTGACTCCCTTGTGGGACAGCCGCTAGCACCTTTGGCTCTTCAAATTCTTCTTCTTTTTTTTTATTAAAGATTTTATTTATTTATTCATGAGATACACACACACACACACACACACAGAGAGAGAGAGAGAGAGAGGCAGAGGCACAGGCAGAGGGAGAAGCAGGCTCCATGCAGGGAGCCTGATGTGGGACTCGACCCCGGGACTCCAGGATCATGCCCTGGGCCGAAGGCAGGCGCTAAACCACTGAGCCACCCAGGTGTCCCACTGGCTCTTTAAATTCAAATGAAAAGCTCAGTACCATAGCTACGGTAGCTGCATTTCAACTGTTCTGTAGCTACATGTAGCTAGTGTTCACCATACTGCACAGCACAGCCAAAGACCATTTTCACCAGCAGAAGCTCCACTGGCTAGCACTGCTTTTAAAGCCTCTGTCTCGCTAGTCACTGCTTTTTGTCCAGGGCCAGCCCCAACCCTTTCTGTTTCCTGTCTCACTCTTTAGGCATTTCTATCTGCAACTCTCATAACACAATGCTAAGGCAAGCTTGGCTGAAAAGCTCCGTGACTTAATCTTGGGAATCGAAACCTATCTCAATTGACCACAGACTCACTGAAGTATCTTGAATTGAACGCGTGTGTGTGTTCTTTGCAAAATAAGGAGTGACATGAGAATTACAAATATAAGTGTAAACGGTGTCTTACAAAGTTATCAGAATAGAAGAAAAATGGGTTTCAGTTAAGAGTTCTTCAGTACAGGGCAAAACTAGAGAAAAAGAAAACTGATTTCCTGTTCTCAACAACTACGGATATCCACTGGGATGAACAGGACAGAACCAAAAGGACAAATCTGATGAAAGGAGCTAAAAGTGGAGCAATGGAGAACTTTCCAGATAAAAATTAATATCCTGTTAGGATCTATATGGTGAAGTCACCTCAGACTCTGCCCACGTATCACAAAACATACAGGAGACCTAACAGTGATTGGGTTTATTTGATCAATGTGGGAAGCTATTTGAGAGAATCATTTGGCTTGTATTATTGTCTGACACTTTTAAATTAATCAGATAAGGATAAATGCCATTTGTGCAGGCACAGTCATTAAATATTGTCTTTGAGCTCAGTAAAACATCCTAAGTGTGCACATGTGTGAGCACACACACACACCCCTTCAATTTTCAAGAGCTTAAAACAGTTCCTAGGAACCTGAGAGGGAAGCTGAGTGCTCTCAGAGTTATTACATGTTAATGAATTTGGGATCCATGTTGTATCTTAGTGAATTAGTGTTGGTTCTTCAGTCTTGGTTAACTTGCCTTTCCATAGGTTCTCTTGCTGTAGAAATACATGGAAAATATGAAAGAATTCTTTTGGCAGAAAGAAAATTTTGTTTTTCAACCTGCATTTGTTCTCTGTCATCACTACCTACATTTTTCCAGGTTCACATATGAAAATAATTATTCCTCACTTCAGGAAGTCTGTTTTTAAAAAGTAAGTTTGGCTTCAAAGGATCCAGCCCCCTTAGCAGGGTCAGCCCAGCCCAGGAGACAGCTGGACAGGAGCCCTGGCCTGTGGATAATCTGAACTTTCCTGGGCTATTACGTCTGAGAACTTGTGCTGGAGTCCTGAGAATAGGGGCTGTGTCCCACCCGATGGAGGACCCACATGTGTCTGTCCCTAGGAACCGAGAATAGGCTCACAGCTCTCTCTGGCTTTCCCAGAGTCAGGGCCAAATGCTCTGACCCTAGGCTTTTCCAAGCAGAGTGGAAAGGGCCCAGCCCCGGGTCAAGGCAGCTGCCCTCTCGCCTCTGATTTGTGACCTTAGGAAAGTCTTTTACCATCTATGAGTTTCTGTTTGCTCAGGTGTATGAAGGATTTCAAATGCTTCAATCTTCCTTTTGATAATTGTAAAAATCTCATGTCCTCCTTGTTGGAGCTACATTAGTCATGCCAAAATCGACCTCTATCTTAAAGCATCAATGGAATTAAGATCGATGTTATGTTTGGTGAATAAGAGAGAAAACATTCACATTTATACACTTAATAGTAAAGCGCCCTACAGCAGCACTTCTCAAATTGCAGTGTCAATTGGTAGGTGAGGGAGGGAGAGGGACAAGCAGACTCCAAGCTGAGCTCAGAGCCCAACCTGGGGCTCGATCTCATGACCCTGAGATCATGACCTGAGGTGAAACCGAGTCGGGTGCTCAACCTATTGAGCCATCCAGGTGCCCCGAGCTGTGTCTGCTCTATGCTTTATTCAGAATCTTTAAAAAATGCTTGATACTCAATACATGTTTCTTGAATGAATGAATGAATGAATGAATGAATGAAAAGTATACCTAATAATTTCTTTCAGCTATGGTTATAGGCCCCACTCCAGGCAGAAAGTCTGGCCGGCTTCAGTGCCCTCATCTACCCAGCTCTCACAGCCTGGAGGGGACTCCCATACAGGTCAGAGTGACAGGTCTGATGGGTCATTTCCCAGAGATACCTGCCCATTGACAACAATAAAGTGATTACTGGTGGACACAGGACTTAAGAAATGACACTGTAATCCTAGATAGATGGAGATGATTTTATCTCAATAATTCATTTTTTAGTAAATAAATCATATTAATGGCCCTCATTTTCAAGCATTTATTCTGTGTCAAGTACATAATGATAGTCAGTCTTTATGGAGCTGATGTGCCAAGCATTTTAAATGTATTACTTCATTTAAGCCTTCCAAAACCCAAGACAGGGACTATCATTACCTTCACATTACAGCTAAAACTGAGAGTGGATACATTGAGTCTTTTGCTCAAGGTCATACAAGTAGTAAGTCAAGTGGGATCACTTCTTTCTGTCTGACCCCCAAATCCAGGATCCATTGCCTTCTATCCACTCTTAAATCTTCTCTGAGGAGGAGGAAGGGGTACACTCAGCCCCAGATGGAAATGATGAGCAGCTGAAGGTGAGGGAGAGACAAGATAAGGAAACAAACACAGGGGAGGTCCCACTTTGTGTCAGGCACATGTGATCCTCATGGGCAGGAATCATAATCTCCCTTTTAAAGAGGAGGGAAGAAAGGCCCAGACAGAGACTCACCTCAGTGCTCCAGGGACCAAGGAGAAGTTCAGAGGAGCAAATCCAGGTCTTCCTTGGCTCTGCTTTCATATTGGGGGCTACCCAAACACGAATTTCTCTGCCTTTTTCAGGTCTTGGACACATTGGGACAACACTTTAGGGACAATACCAAATCTTCTGGTCCCTCACATCCTTGCCTTGACAGGAGCACCCTGAGCAGTGTGCTGGGTAATCAACTCTGCTTAGCAGAGTGACAGAAAATATTACAATTCTGAATCTGTCTTTATTCTAGAATAAATTCTTTATTGCATCTCAAGGAAAGTTGCTATTATCCAAACACGTTCCAAAATATACAGCCTCAGTGATGGTTTCATTTATCAGAAACCATGAAGGTGAGACACCTGCTGTTAGATACAGGGGACAAAGAACATTCGCTTTACTGCTATATCATAAGGACTAAAGCATGGAAATGTTATAATTGTTTCTCTCTCCCTCCCTTCTTCCTTCCTCACTTCCCTTTTTTTCCCTTTTTTTTTTTTTAAGATAACATTAAAAGTTAGGTGTAATTTGCAAACTAGCTTAACTTTGAACTCTCTGGACCTATGGAAAGTAATCATTATGAAATTATTGATGCAACTTTTGCATTGATGGAATTTTTAACCAGAGCTTTTGTTGCACATAATTCTGGATGCATTTATTTATGATTGGGTGATGTGGCCCAGTGTCTAAGGTAGAGTTCTGAAAGTGTCCCAGAGCTGTTTCAAAAAGTTCTTAGTCATTTGTGCCACTATAACAGAATAACACAGACCGAGTGGCCTATAAACAATGAACACTTATTTCTCACAGCTCTGGAGGCTGGAAATCCAAGATCAAGGAGCTGGCCAATTCAGGGTCTGGTGAGGGTTCACCTGCTGGTTCCTAGACAGCTACCTTCTTGCTGTGACCTCACCTGACAGAAAGGGTGAGAGAGCTCTCTGGGTTCTCTTTTGTAAGGGTACTAATCTCACTCACGAGGGCTCTACCCACAGGACCTGAACCCTTCCAAAAGGCTCCACCTCCAAATTCCATCATATGGAAGATGCGATTTCGACATATGAATTTTAGAGGGGCACGATCTTCAATCTCTAGCAAGTTCTTTCTCAATAATGTAACTTTGCAATGTTTCCTCAGAAAGTCTAATTTTCAGGTTGGGTATCTGATCCTTCTGCTCAAATATTTCTTTGTGAACTCGGCGGGAACTCAGAGTGTACAAGAGAAACAACACGAAGGCAGATGACCCAGGTGTGCTGTCCCTGCGCACTTCACCCCCAGCCTCATCCCCAAAGGATCTAAAGGACTTCACTGCCACTTCCCCTGAAGGACATGGAATCCATCGGCGAGTTTTCTCTCCTTGAGGCTTCAGCTGGAGCAAGGGACCACCTGACTTTAATTAGCAGCTAGGAAGGGAGATAAAAAGGGAAATTAATACTAATAACGTCTATTTTACAAGACATTCACACCCAGTTCACACGAATACTAATCAAAGCATGCAAAAGATCATAGTACATCATGTCTGAGGAAAATATGTGTTAGGATAGACCCTACTTCCATAATGCTAACATGCTTTAGTCTCCATCAGATGAAATACAGCTATGAAACTGAGAGTGCCACTTTATGTGTGTAAGTTCTAAAACTGGACTGAAGTTTTGAAAAGAGGAGAGAAATATGGTGGAAATAGGAAAGTTCTCTTGAAATTTATTAAGAAGTTGGGACATATAATGAGATAAGCAGTCAAAACTTTGCGTGATCGCTAAGAGAAGAAAGATCTGTAAAGATGGGACCATCTCCCCAGCCCCTAGAACAGTGCCTACCATGTGTGAGGACCTCAATACATACTTACTGAATAATTGTTTTAGCCCAAATTGGAGGGGAAGGCAGGAGGGAAAGGGCAGAGCAGTCTGAGGACCAGATTTCACAAGAATCAAGAAAGAAGGAAGGTCATTCAGATTGCTGAAGAGGATATGATAGCTGGTCATCAAAGGTAAGGTAGCTGTAGTGGCTTCCTCTGGCTGTCATCACAAAGTCCCACAAAGTGAGTGACTTAAAAAAACCAGCAATGTATGACCTCATAGTTGTGGAGGCTAGAAGTCAAAAATCAAGGTGGCAGCAGGGCCATGCTCCCTCTGAAACCTAGAATCCTTCTTTGCTTCTTTCTGGCTTCTGGTGGTTTGCTGGCAATCCTTGGCCTTCCTGGGGTCTGTAGTGGGTAAGTCCAATCTCTGTCTCTGTTGTCACATAGCTCTCCCTGTGTGACTTTGTGTCTTCACATGACTGTCGTATTCACAAGAGCCAAAGGCTGAAGCAACCCAAATGTCCATGTCCATCAATGGATGAACCTAAAAACAAAATGTGGTAAATACATACAAGGTAATATTATCAAGCCTTGAAAAAGAACGTTCTGAAACATGCTACAAGATGGGTGAGCCTTGAAGATATCTTGCTAAATAAAATAAGTGATGGGCAAAAGCACAAAGCTTGCAATGATTTTGCTTTCAGGAGTTCAGATTTGTAGAGACGAGAAAGAGAATGGTAGTTGCCAGGTGCCAGGGGGAAGGAGGGATAGATAGTCAGTGTTTAATGGGTACAGAGCTTCAGTTGGGGAAAATGAGAATGTTCTGAAGATGGCTGGTGGTGACGGGCATGCAACAGTGTGAAATGTACTTACGGCATTGAACTGTACGCTTAAAAATGGTAGGCTAACGTTATGTATTTTTTTAGCATAATAAAAAAGAATCAAAATGAGGATTCAGGAAGGGATCGATCACTGAGTGCAAAGAATAGGGGATTAAAAGGATCCATGAAAGTTCTTTTAAGAAGCAAGGAAAAGCAGAGCCAAACGAGGGGGAAGGCTAAACGGTAGCACGTGACCTTGATTGGGAGGCTAAGCGTTCTCAGAGGCCTTTGACACCAGCCAACTAGAGGGGTTTCTGCAGCTGGTCATTATTGCCAGAAAAGGAAATAGTCTCTGGAAAGTATGCATTTCACACTCCATTACGCACATACGTAAGGCCCTGAACTCTCTCACTGGAAGTTGAAGCACATGACTTTTAAGGTCCCTCTGATTCTCAGAGATTCTATCAGTTTCTCAGATTCTATTAGAATCTCAGATATTCTATCAGTTTAGGTAACCTTTCCAAGGGAATAGATATTGGTCAGTTGCGGTGAATCGCAAGATTCCAGGACTTACACCAAAAGTTCTGATTCAGGTCTGGACAGTGGTTCTCTCTGCCTTTAAGGACCTCAGGGTTCTCTTCTGTAAAAGTGGATTAATAATTCTCAACGTCCTGTGATTATAGGGATGCAATGAAATATTAGATATAAAAGCAACATTTCACAGTTCAAGGTACGATTTATTAGACTCTATTTGAGCATCAGGAGATCTAGTATTAATTAGTAAGGACACTAATTTTACTGAGTTCTTGTAAGGGTGAAAAAAATATATATATATACACACATACATAAAATATATGGGAATATAGGGAATGCTTAGCTCCCCACCCAGAACCCAAATCTCACATTAGAATATTTAGATATTTTCACAGTTTTCTGGCTTTATTCTTCTTGTATGCCATAGATCTACAATAGTTTTTTTTTTTTTTACACTATATGGCCCAATAATATGTTCTTGTTTTGCAAGAATAGCACCAAGAACTTCTTTCCAGAACCACTTAAGAGTGAACTGCCAACATAATGTCCCACCATCTTTGATATTTTAATATGATTTTCCTCTGCAAAAGGACAGGCTCCTACATAATCACAAGACAACCATAAATATCAGAAAATTAACCTTGACATATTACTACCATCTGATCCTCAGACCCACGCTGGTTTCACCAGTTATCTCCATAATGTCTTTTATAGCAGAAGGATCTAATCCATGATCACATGTTACATTGCATTATCATGTCTCCATAGTCATCTTCAATTTAAAACAAGTCCTTAGTCTGTCCTTCACTTTCATGACCTTAATATTTTTAAACAATAGCTCATATACCAACCACTGCCTGGTCACTCATTTTTGGAAATAAAATTTTATCAGGACATAATCACATACATTCATCGTCTCTGGCTGTGTTTTGTACTGTAGCAGCAGAGTTGAGTAGTTGTGACAGAGACCATATGGCCTGCAAAATCTAAAATATTTATTACCAGACTTGTTACAAAAAATCTTTGTCAAGCCCAGTGCTAAACTAAAAGGCAAGAAAAAGAAATGAAAGGAATACATATTGAAAAAAGAGACTGGTTTTAATACATTTTATTGCTTACATAGAAAGTTCTAAGGAATCTAGAAAGTAACTAGTAGAATTAATAAGTGAATTTAGCAAGGTTGCAGAATATAAGGCCAGTATCATAAAATCAGTTTTGTTTCTATAAATTAGCAACAACATAGGAAATGATATTTTATTTTATTTATTTATTTTTATTTAAAATTCCGAGGTTTTTATTTTTTTTTAATTATTTATGATAGTCACAGAGAGAGAGAGAGAGAGCAGAGACACAGGCAGAGGGAGAAGCAGGCTCCATGCACCGGGAGCCCGATGTGGGATTCGATCCCAGGTTCTCCAGGATCGCACCCTGGGCCAAAGACAGGCGCCAAACCGCTGCGCCACCCAGGGATCCCAGGAAATGATATTTTAAAAATAGCATTAAAGTAGTATCAGAAAATATAAAATACTGAGTAGGAGCGCCTGAGTGGCTCAGTCAGTTAAATGTCTGACTTCAGCTCAGGTTATGATCTCAGGTCCTGAGATAGGGCCCCACGTAGGGTTCTACACTAGCAGGAAGTCTGCTTCTCCCTCTCCCTCTGCCCCTTCCCCTCCTCATGTCTCTCTCTCTTTCTCTCATATAAAAAAAAAAAATCTTTAAAAAAATATAAAATACTTAGAAACAAATTAATAAAATACTTTCAGGTCCTCTGGATTAAAAATTAAAAAAAAAAATGGGGCACCTAGGTGGCTCAGTTGGTTAGGTGTCCATCTCTTGATTTTGGCTCAGGTCATAATCGGGGTTGTGAGGTCAAGCCCCTCTTTGGGCTCCATACTCAGTGGGAAGTCTGCTTGAGATTCTCTCTCTCCCTTTCCCTCTGCCCCTACCCCCAATAAATAAATAAATAAATATATAAATCTTTAAAAAATATATTGCTGAGAGAAATTAAAGACGAGAAGTAGAAAAAAATTTCATGTTGATTTTCACATACTGGAAGACGCAAAATTGAGAAAATGTTAACACTCCTCAAATTGATTTTATACTTAATGCCATCCTAGTGAATATTCTAGGAAGATACTTTTTAGAAACCAACAAGTGTATTTTAAAAATCAGATGAAAATGCAAAGTTTTCTAGAGTAGCCAAAACTATCTAGAAAAAGACAACCCAAGTGAAATGACTTATACTACAATTTCAAGACTGTAACTACCCTACAAGATGGCCTTAATGATCCCCACTTCCTGGTATTAGTCCCTTGTGTAGGCTCTTCCCACATGCCATCAGGGTTGGTGTGTGTGGGAAAAGTGATGGCATTTTGCTCCTAGATGAAGTTATAAAAAAAATTGTAAACTTCTCTCCCTCTCTCTGGTCACTTATTCTGAGGAAAGTCAGTAGCTCTGTCATGAACAATCTTTTTTATTTTTAAAGATTTTATTTATTTATTCATGAGAGACACAGAGAGAGAGAGGCAGAGACACAGGCAGAGAGAGAAGCAGGCTCCATGCAGGGATCCTGATGTGGGACTCGATCCCGGGTCTCCAGGATCAGGCCCTGGGCTGAAGGCTGCACCAAACCACTGAGCTACACAGGCTGCCCCTTCATGAACAATCTTATGGAGAGTACTGTACAGTGAGGAATTGAAACCCATGGCCAGTAGTCAGCAAGAAACTGAGGCCTCTCCTCAACAGTCAACAGATGCATTAGTGATCAAGGAGGCAAATCCTCCAGCCCTAATCTCATCTTCAGCTGACTTCAAGCCTAGCCAATAGCTTGACTGCAATCTTATGACACGCCCTGAGGCAAAACTATCAGCTTAGCTGCTCCCAGATCCCTAATTCTCAGAAACTGCATAAAATAATAAAGTTTGTAAAATTAAAAGTTTGCTAAAGTTTGCTAAATTTGGGGATATTTTGTTATGCAGAAATCCTAATGAAATATGGGGTGCCTGAGTGGCTCAGTTGGTTAAGCATCCGCCTCTTAATTTTGGCTCAGGTCATGATCTCAGGGTCATGAGATCCATCCCTGTGTCCCGCTCCAAGCTGGATATGGAGCCTGCTTAAGATTTGGTCTCTCCCCCACTTTCTGCCCCTCCTCCCACTCCCCCTTAAAAAAAAAAAAAAAGAAATGGCTAATGAATATAAAAACTTGCATTTAACTTCTAGTACTCAAGACAATGTGGTATTGATGTAAAGATTAATAAATAGATCAATGGAACAAAATAGAATCCAGAAATATATTCACATTTGTAGTCAATTGATATTTGACAAAGGCACCAATGTAATTCAAAGAGGATAGTGTTCCCAAAAAGTGATAGAAGACCCCTTGGCATACCAACCTCCAAAAGTAATTAAAGATAGAACAGAGATAACATCTTGGGGTAGGCAAAGATTTCTTAGGATGATGAATGACTGGATAGAGTCTTTGGTAGATATATCACAATGGAATATTATTTGGCCGTGGGAAAGATGGAAATTCTATCATTTGAGACACTCTGGATCTTGAGGGCATTGGTGAAATTAGTGAAAAAAGTCCGACAGACATATACCGTATGATCTCATTTATTTGTGGAATTTTAAAAAGTTGAATTTATAGAAACAGAGTAGAATAATGATTATCAGGGACTGGGGAGTGGGAAAAATGAAGAGATGTTGGTCAAAGGTTACAAACTTCCAGCTATATGGTGAACAAGTTCTGGGGATGGCGATTATAGTTAACAATACTGTATTATATGCTTGAAACTTGCTAAGAGTTTAAGGCTAAGGCCTTAAATGTTCTCACCACACACATACACACACACACACACACACACGAAAAGGTAACTAATTACGTGATGTGAGGGACGTGTTAACTGACCCTGCAGTGATAATTATTTTGAAATATGTAAATGTACCAAGTCATCATGTTGTACATCTTAAACTTACCAATATTACGTCAATTACATTTCAGTGAAGCTAGAAAAAAACTCCACATATGTCTTCAAAAAGATTTGTACAAGTATATTTATAATGTTATCATAATGGGAAAAACCTGGTAATGAGCCAAACGTCCCTGAACAATTGCTGTGGATTACAGTATTTTCATACAAAGGAATACTACTGAGTAATAAAAACAAGCACACTATTGATATATCCAACAAAACGCAGGAATCTCAAAAACATTATGTTGCATCAAAGAAGCCAGATACAAAAGAGTACATACAGTAGAATTCCATTTTTATGAAGATCTACAGGCCAAACTAAGCAACAATGATGGAAATCAGAACAGCAATTGCCTCTAGATGAGAGGTAATTGATGGAAAGGGGTTGCAGAAAAATTCTCGGGAGGATAAAAATGTCCTATATATTCATAAGGTGCTTACATTTGTCAAAAACTAATTTAACTGTGCACTTAGAACCCAAGCATTTTATGGCATGTAAATAACCATATAAAAAATAAATGTGAAGCTTTACACAGAGCCTGCACCTTCTAGGTCCTGGCTATTTATAGCGTAGCAAATATGTTAGTTGGTTTACACAGGTCCTGAGAGAGACCTAGAAATCCGGAGTGAGTATGGAAGAGACTCACAGAGTTCGCAAGGAGACCATGGCAAAGGGCAACCCTCACATGGAAAAGAAACACAAATAAAAGAAGAAATAGAATATTCACTTGGCATTGGGTCTTGGACTATTTCCCAATAGCCTCCTTGGACTATTTCCCTTTTCCCATATGTCTTCTCTTTAAGGTGAGATTTCAAACTCTTCAAGAGCATTGATGTGTTTTATAAGCCTTCGCATTTCCCAAAGCGCCTAGCACCATTTTATGCAGACAGAGGTTGGTAAAGATCATAAAAAAAAAAAAAAAAAAAAAGAGGGAGAGAAAGACAGAGAGAGAGAGTCCTGTGATTTAGAACATTTTCCAATGGGGTTTACAAGACTTTTCTGGAATGGCTGCAAATGACATGAGACCCAAGCCTGTTCCCTGCTTCCGCGAGTCTAGCACAGTGTCTGGCACACGGCACAGTATGTTTTCATCGCTTCACCGACGTGTACACTCGAGAATCCACACTCTCTCCTCAAGGCCTTATTGTCGGTGCCCTTCTCCCCCAATCTCCCAGCTGTGGAAATCTGTAAATATGCTTTTTGTTGTTTTACAGCCGTTTGCATTTAAATCGGGCGTGTCACTATCACATTTTATTAGCTACTCCTCATACCAGCCCTGTGAGGTTAGCGCTCTTATCTGCGCTTTCCAGGCGAGGGCACGGAGAGGTGAAGCCATCTGCCAGGTCGGATCCCACAGGGAGTTTGGGGAAAAAGAGGGATTTGCCTGCCCGGCTCCACCTTCCCGCCTGCTTAGCCAGTCTGCAGGGCCCTTTGGCTTTGAACCTGATAATGAAATGTGGATTTTCTGTACTGCACTTTGGAAATCATGTTAAAGGCATTAATTCCTAAAGAAAGAGTTAGGATTGTAAATCTTCAGCTTGATAATTTTTCTGGAGGAGATTTTTTTTTTTTAGGTACTTGAGTGGGCTGCCTAGACCCCAGAAATGTCTAGAAATGATTCACTCTATCCAGAGATTCACACCATTATTTCCTGCTCAAGTACTGCAGCGCTCAGATGTCCAGTCCCTCTGGTGGAGCCCACCCATAGAGCATAACCTTTTTTTTTTTTTTTAATTTTTAAAAGATTTTATTTATTTATTCATCACACACACACACACACACACACACACACACGCACGCACAAAGAAGCAGAGACACAGGCAGAAGGAGAAGCAGGCTCCATGCAGGGAGCTCAATGTGAGACTCGATCCCGGGACTGGGATCACGCCCTGGGCTGAAGGCAGGTGCTAAACCGCTGAGCCACCCAGGGATTCCCCAGAGCATAACCTTTAAACAACACTTTAATTGGAGTAAAATAATCTTTATCAAGTCGCAAGGGGATTTGGGGTTTATCTAATTAAGTAAAAATTAATGTGGTCCATGAACTTCCCTAAATGTAAAAATGTATGTAAAGTTGCACAGATGGATGGATATGGCTTTTTTTCTTCTTTTTTTCTGAGAAGGTCGAGCTTTCCGATAGTTCTCCTTAAAAGCTGGTATGTCCCAAACAGATGGGGAAATTGAAGCTCAGTGTGTTTAAGGAACTTGCCTTATGTGTCACACAGCCAGGCGACAGCAGTGCTGGTTCTGAATTTCAGTCCTCCACTTAGACTGTTCTCTTGGTTCCCGGAACGTACATCTAGTTTGAAGAATTACACCCACAGGCTCCTTAACGCATATACTTTGTTCTAAAGAATTGGCTTTCCCCAAAATGGTATCCCTCATCAAGATCAATTGTCTGGCTTTTCCTTCATCTGCATCAATTGACTCCCCTGGAGGACAGTGGGCTGAGGGAGCTCACGCTTGCCGTGTCCTTTCCTTCAACGGCAGGAGGGGACGTCCGCATTCCCAGAATTCCCAGTTCTGATAACTCTTGCCAATGTGATTAGCAATACCATTATTGCATCACCCACTAACTCCCTGTGTGATATTGGATGATTCAATTAAGACAAGTGGTTTTCAACCTTGGCTGCACTTTAGCTTCACCCGGGGGGAGCGTTTAAAAATCCCCATGCCCATGTCCAGGCCACACCCTGGGCCAATTAAATCCAAATCTCTGGAGGAAGGGCTTAGTCAAGAATATTTTTTTAAAGCTCCTCGAGTGGTTGCCATGTGCAGCCAAAGTTGAAAACCACTAATAGAAGCAAGAGGGGGAACAGAACCATATTGATTAGGCACCTATTATGTACCTACCGGGTGTTTTACCTATGCTGGCCCATTTACTCCTCCCTGCCTCAGAGAGGCTGTATAACTTTCCTAAAAATCACACAGCTCGAAAGTGGCAAATCCAGCTTTCATCCCAGGCATCCAGGATGGTTTCCTGGAAGCTCTTTGTGAATCATAGACCGAGTGATGATTAAATGAGGGGAGATTCATTCAGCACCTGGCACACAGTAGGTGGGCCTGGATAATCTCTGTCTCCATTGCTCAGCCAATCGTTTATCTGGAAGGTTTCTCCTGACCCCATACTGTGACCTGACACCAAGACTTTAGGTGCTGGAACTTGGTGCTAACCCCTGCAGCTATCCAGTTTTATGCCTTCTTTATGCATGAACCACGTTAGAGCGTAATTTCATTGTATAGGGATGTTAGGTTTTAGGGAACCTAAGCTGATGGGATATGTAACTGCAGATATGTCCTACCTGTTACGTGCATTTTACAGATGCTCTTAGTTTTATATATTTTAATGTTCTGTAGTCATTACTTCTCTCTGTTGTCATTATGGAGTGGGATGATTCCACATTTAACTGATGGGAAATCGGCCCTGCTGTGCCTTTGAAAGCTGACGTAACTAGGTCATCTATCCCTCCAGCACTATTTTCCCTGGACTGGAGCAGGGGCCAGTGCCCTGGTAATTCTAAAGCCTTTCCCCTTCTTCTAGTCTATTTGTGAGGCTCACAAATGATTTCAAACTTTTTCTGAGTTGATGACACTCAGTCAAATGGGGTAATGCATGGGGTCAGGGGCTTCAAGACAGGATGCCTCCTTAGGGTAGGAGCAGTGTTGGCATCTTCCAAGGAGGGGAGGTAATGGCCATGTCCAGCATACATCTATATGCAAACAGGTACTGAAGGGTTTGACCGAAGCTGGAACAGAAATAATAGCTAGTGTTGAGAGCAGCCACTTAGGCCAGGCATTGTCATGGGAACTCTGTGGGAGTGAGATGGCCAGCATTCTGACACTGGCTTCTGAATCCAGAGTCTGGTTTCTACTCCATGCTGTGCTCTGGGAGCCCCCAGGGGAGAGAGGGCGGGAGGTGTCTCACTGAGGGAGTGGGTGTCTGTGTCCACCTCAGGAGAAGAGGGAAGGAGACGTGTGGTTGGCCATGCCCAGGCCCTTATTCTTCTTCATCCTCCTCTTCCTCCAAATCCCCATCCACCAACCTCCTCCTGAGACAGAAGGAACCTCAGGAGCCAGAGAGACCCCTGGGTGAAGGGAAGTGAGGAAAGGGACAGAATGGCTCTCTCTCCTCACTTTATTCTCTGATTTCTCAAGCCTGCATTGAGAACTTCCTGTGTGTCCAACACGCAATTCCAGTTCTCTGTATGTATTTACTGAGAGAGGTTGGACCCTTGCCAAGGTCCACTGCTCTAAAGGAGTGGGGGACTGGATGCGAACCCAAATCTCATAAAACTGATGCTATGCAGTGCCAGCCTCTCACTTTTGGTACTTTATACTCACTTTAAGGAATTTTTGACAGAGATTCTTGGTCAGAGCATCATAATTCAAGTAAATCCAAATTAAGTTCTCATCAGGGAAAGGAATGTTGGGGGGGTTGCGGCTTCCTAAGAAGCCTCACTATGCATTTATTTGTTGCCCCTCATGCTGGGCTGGATCCTTGCTCTAGTAATATGTTTGGTCGTTGTCTGAATAATGGAACCACTTAGACACTATTTCGAAGATGCTCTAATTTATCAGTAGCTAAACACTCTCCGCTTTTATTTTGCATTTCCATAAATAGCTAAGGTATTTCCAAGGCACGAGTGATTGGATGGGGTGGGGGCTGTGTTCAAAGACTGCCAGGGGCTCTGTCTCTCACAACAGGAATTCTGAGGAAATCCTGTTCCTTGACACAGAGCTGGCAAAAGAAGAGACAACACGAAGATTGAATGCATGTGAGGGGTTTTTATGGGCCAGGCCTGGAAATTGTGCCCATCACCTCTGCTCACATTCCAATAGCCGGAGCTCAGTCATCTCCCCCTACCTTAGTGCAAGGGAGTTTGGGAAACGTACCCAGCTGTGTGCCCAAGAAGAAATTGATTTTTGTCCTTTCCTTTGCTTTGTTTTTTGTTTTGTTTGGTTTTTGCAGTTTGTCCTTGTTATTTTATGGCCAGTGGTTTGAGGACTGAGCTGCCAATGGAAAAAAAGAGTATGAAGAAGAATCTTTCAGAGTGATCCATGGACAGTGCTAATTCCGAGTGTGAAAACAGCAATAACTCGTTTTTATTGAGTATTTACTGTGTACCAAACTGTGCTAAGCCCATTACATACACAGTTGCAACGAATCCCGTAGCAGCCTTGCACATGGGTTTTAAAATGTATCAGTAGTTGCAGGATGATACAGTTCTGCTTTTCTAATGGTAATAAAGAGCAAATGTGTCCCTGTAGGGCCATTCTCCACCCTTTTTTCCCTTGTTGTGTGTCCCAGAGGTTGTTTTCCATGGATGACACTTCCAGGCTTTCGTGTCTTCTGGCTTCTTGTTGGATCGGCCAGTGGGGGTCCCCAGCGGGGGATCAGAGTTGGGTGTATAATTGTGTGTCGTCTTCTCTTTGGCAGTGGCTGTGCTCCTCTAAGGATGGCCACAGCTTCCGCCAGGCAGCCACTCTCTTTTGCCTATAGATATCACCAGTTTCCCATGAGAGCCTGGGATGACCAGGGCTCCCTGCCATTGACAGTCCCTTGGCGCTTCACTAACCCTTGACTGGTCCCTTAAGCCTCCCCACACTCCTGTAAAACCTCCCCACACTTCCATAAATTCACTTCAGTTATCCCTTGGACAGTACCGTCTCTTTCCTCCTGATTCCTGGCCCATTCAACTAGGACTTAAGAACTTGTACAGTTCCCACCTCACCTCCCTTTTTTAAAGAACTTTATTTATCATAGTGGCCACCCAGGAATCTGGAAAACCTAGGTATGAAGCCCAGTTTGATCACCTACTAGCTGTGTGATTTTCAACAAGTTACTTAACCTCTCTGAGCTGTTGTTTACTCATCCAAAAAACAAAAAGTAAGGGATTTATGAGGATTAAAATAAATAACATATGTAAACAACCTGGCCCCATGTTTGGCACATAATAAATAATTAATAAAATTAGAAATGGCAAATGATGTCATGGGAATATGTCAAACTCAAGAATTAAATAAGTAATCTATATGCTGCCTTTTAAACTGATAGACATTTTTAAAAAGATGATCACTGCCAGTGTGGACAATGATCCAGAAAGGTACACACTTCAAGTGAAAGTATAAAATTTGGTTAAAACCTTTCTGAAAGGCATTTTATCTTAGGATGTAAAGCCCACAAAATGTGTGTTTTCTTTGATCCAGCAATTCACAGCTATTTTAGGAATTTATCCTAAGAAAATAATCTCAAGGAATGAACCAGACAAAAATTCATCTACAAACACATTCACACTGTCATTGTTTATAACAGTTGAAAACTGGAAATAACAAATGTTTAGCAACAGGGAATTAGTTAAATAAATTTTGGACCATCAATACAGTGACAAGTAGATTATCACGATTAATTTAGAAAGACGGCCATAGGGACAGCTGGGTGGCTCAGCAGTTAAAGTGCCTGCGTTCAGCCCAGGCGTGATCCTGGAGTCCCGGGACCGAGTCCCACATCGGGCTCCCTGCATGGAGCCTGCTTCTCTCTCTGCCTGTGTCTCTGCCTCTCTCTCTCTCTCTCTCTCTCTGTGTGTGTGTGTTCTCTCATGAATAAATAAATAAAATCTTAAAAAAAAAAAGAAAGATGGCCATAGCACATTGGTAAATTAAAGATTCCATTACAAAGGAGTGCTTATAAAGCATGATTCATATTTTTATGAATCTATAAAAAGAGGGAAAATTGAAGACATATATATTGAAATAACAATTTAGTTACTTCTAGATGATAAAGTTATTGCTAATCCTCTCCCTCCCTTTAATTTTTCTTTTTCCATCTTTTCCAACTTTTCTACTATGAACATTGCACAGAAATTGAGCAGATAGGATCGTCTTGGCTGCAAGTGACAGAAATCCAAAAATAGTGGTTTGGCAGCTCAACAAGATCTTGTCAGAAATTTGTATGGCTTTTCCCTTGTGGCCTTAAAGTGGCCACTGTCCCTCCAGTCATCACATGTGCTTTCTGAGGAGAAAGGATGACTGGAAGCACCAGAGCCTGTCTCGAGGAAACAAAGAGATTTTCCAGGAACTCCATCCTCAGGGTTGACTGAGGACTCCTGATGACAGACAGCAACAACACTGTGGAAGGGACAGGGGTCCATCATCCTTAGACCTGTGGCTTGGGCATCTTATTTTTGTTCATTTGATCTTGAGTGCAGTATCAGAGTTTAGAGGGATTTTTGTCTCCTTGAGTAATATGATTTTCCAGGTTGTTGCATTCAGGATATAGTGGCAACAGCCTTAAACTTTGTTTCTGCTTTTCCCCCGGAGCCCCTGTGGCATGGGGAGGGTCTGACCACCCTGTCTGGCCCTGCTGTCGTAAGGAAACTCCATCAGAAATTCAACTGGCTTCCAAACTGAAAAAAAAAAGATCTAAGCTGAAATGGCCAGACTTGTATCCTATGACCATCCCAAGCAAATAAATGGAAGGGAGAAGGGGCTGGGGAATAGGGTTGAATCAGTCCCTTTACAAAGTCTGCCATAAACACATATTGCATCTGTAAGAAAAAAGAAAAAAGTGATTGAAATTTTAAAATGAGTTACAGTTGACCCTTGAACAACATGGGTTTGAACTGCATGGGCCCACATGCAGTGGCTGTTTTTGGATAAATATGATACAGGACTGTAAGTGTATTTTCTCTTATGATTTTCTTAAAATGTTCCTTTCTCTAGCTTACCTCCTGGTAAGAATACAGTATATGATCCATAAACCCTACAAATGTGTGTTAATCCACTGGTTATGTGATCAATAAGCTTCCAGTCAACAGTAGGCTAGTAGCAGTGAAGTTTTGGGAGATTCAAGTTATATACGGATTTTCAACTATGCAGAGGGTGGGTGGCCCTAACCCCTGCATTGCTCAAGGATCAACCTGTTTCTTTTTTTCTTGACTACTCTAATGGCTCCCCTCTTCTGCCCCTTTCCCATGCACGCAGGCTGCAACAGCCAGCAAATTCACAAAGCCTGGGGTGAGGAAGAGTGCAGAAACCCGACATGAGGCTTCACCCTCCGAGGCAGGGGTGGCTGAGAGCGGGGCAGAGCGTCAGGGCCTGGGAAGCCCGCCTGCTGCTTGTCCAGCTAACCTCACCTAGGTCTCTAGTCTGAGGCTGAGGCTGCACAAAGCTTATCAGTAGTGACTTTGGCAACTTCAATACTTCGGGTCCTGCCGTTCTGTTATAGAGTGTGCAAGAACTGGTGCCGGTATCCCATCTGGCTTGCTTTGGTCTCAGCAGGGCTTTCCCAGTAGAGATCATGCCCATGATTCGCACTGAGGGATGGACAGGGTTACCTGCCCTCGGATCCTGGCTGGGCCACTTATGGGTTATGTGACCCTGGATCAGTTACTTAAGCTCTCTCCGTTTCTGCTTTCCTAACTGTAAAACGGGAATGATAATAGTATGCATTTCGTAGGGTTGCTATGAAAGATGGGATGAGTCAGTATTTGTCAAGTGCTTGGAATGTGTCTATCATATGGTAAGTGCTCTATGAGTATCTAAAAATAAATAAATAGGAGAAAGGCAGAAACAGCCATGGCTCTCTGGGCCCTAGTTGAGGTTACGGCTTACTTGGACATAAATCTGAGACATCTAAAGCTACAAAGAAGGGCAGAGTTTTCTTTTGTTCCCTGCTGGCTGTTCCAAGTGGTCTCTGAGCTGGGAAGGAAGGAGAACCCGTGGGAAGCTGAGAGCCATGAAACACCTACTGGGTGGCAGGAACGCCCCAGGCGCTTTATGGGTAGCAAGCAGCTCTTTAAAAAAAAATTTTTTTTAAAGATTTTATTTATTTATTCATGAGATACCCAGGGAGAGAGGCAGAGACGCAGGCAGAGGGAGAAGCAGGCTTCCCGCAGGGAGCCCAATGCGGGACTCGATCCCAGGACCCCAGGATCACACCCTGAGCCAAAGGCAGACACTCAACCACTGAGCCACCCAGGTGCCCCACTCTTTTAAATCTGATAAAACAGGGACTATACCATCCTCATCTTACGGATGGGGAAACCGAGGTTCAGAGGGCTGAGGTGACTTAGCCACAGTTCCAATTCTGTGAGTGGTGGAGCTGGGATTTGACCCTAGCTATGTGTAACGCCGAAGTCCACGGCTTCCGTCCTAGGGATGGTGTTGACACAGGGAATTCCCTGTATGGGATTCTAAAAGGTTAACATTTACATCAATCCCTGGCCTAAAGATACTCAAGCAGTTTTTATTTACAAGGCCCTCTAACAAATACTTCTGTAAAATGCTTTATTTCTATTTAATTTGGCAACTTTGGATCTTCACATATTGTGTTTTCTTACAATATGCAGCGCATCTCTTTTGTTCAAAAAATAAATCCCAGTCCTGAAACTTAGCTAAAGTTCTTTTTTGGGGAGGGGTGAGGAGAGAAGGTTGGGGTTTTTTTTCCCCCTTTTTTATCTTTTTTTTTTTTTTTTTTTTTTTTTGAAGGATGGAATACAGGATCTAAATACAGGATGCATCTTTCTAAAATAGCTGGAGCTCAGTAGCCCTCACTAGCACTAAATGACCGGTGTGTTGCCAAGACTGGGCATATTGTCTTGAAGATCAAAGCCCGGCTCAAGCCAGCTGAAATCATCAATAATTAACATCATGAGTATCTCTCAGGTCCAAACTCCTCTGTAAGTAGCCCAGAATTCCTCTCTGCTCTCTGATCTGTCGACGCCACCTTTGCAAATGCCACTTCCAAAGACATATAGCCAGACATTGCTCAGTGGTTTTATTCTTGACTGCAATCAAGTCCAAGCAAAGTGTAAATGTTCAGACACTTCCCTGTTCTTTCCCTTTAAGAAAAAAAATATCACTAAGCCCCACCCAACCCCACCCTTAGCTTCTAAAGTCCTGGAGTCAGTGGTGCAAGAGATAGAGCCAAGATAAAGAGAATTAAAAACAAATTTTTTTTTTTTTTTTTTTTTTTTTTTAGAAACCTCTGTTCCCAGCTCTTCCACTGCCCCTGCCCCACCCCACCTCACCCCACCCCACCCCACCCCACCCCACCCCACTGCACCCCACCCAGAGGACTCTCCTTGGCCCTGGGCCAATTCTATGCAGGCTGAGGTTGTCCCAGGTCAACCCCCTACCGCCCTCAGAGGGAAATTAACCCTTTCAGGGGAAGACAGTGTGCTAACCCACCTCCCTACTGCAGGTGCTAATCTTGAACCCTTTTATGATTTTGGCTTCCTAATGGTTGTCATTCTTCTGCCCGGGGCTCAGAGCGTGCAAACAGCCCAGAAGCAGCCACAAGGAAGCTCTGAAATACGTGTCTTGCAGGTAGGGCCACTGGCCAGAGGCAGGAGAGGGGAGACGGGGAGAGAGATTAGGTGAAACATTAGCTTCGGCCTTTTGAATGCAGGCCAGTGTCTTACAATTATTTCTTTATGTTCTTTTGGTCCTGGGCTTATTTGGCATGGGACAGGCATCCATTAGAAGATTTCACAATGATTTGCCATGTTAGAGTTCTAAACAGATGTGAACTCGTCACCAGAGGAAATTTATGTTTTACCATCTTTTCCCCCCACCTCTCCCTGGGGTCCTGCAGGGAAAAGCACTCCAAGCGAATTAATCAAAATGACTAGGTAATGCTCTAAAAATAATAAACGTTGTTGTAGTCTGGATCTCTTTCAAGTTTGAGCTCATTTTGTGAGCTTCGGGATCCATACGTCAAATCACATGTAGATTATTTTTTATTCTAGTGAAGTGGGTTATCGCATAGGGACAGATAACTTATTAAGACACATAAATGCAATAACTCTCATCACACCAGACTGCATTTGAACTGAGTTCACTAAACAAGTTGGTGAAGGAAGGGGCAAGAGGTGGATGCCTTAATGATTCCTTAGCTTGCCTCCTTAATAAGCCAGCTATGCAAATTAGATCAGGTTATAGGCTTTAGGCTCTGAAATCAAGGCTGGACAGAAATCCAGGAGCGGGGTTAGAATTCAAACAAGAAAGGAAAATATATGTTGTGTCTCCTTGGGCTTCTCTCATGTACTGACAAAAGATGTACTATTGCCAGAGAAGGAAGAAGGACTGGAAATCTTTGAAAACTGCTCAAAACGTTGGTGAATAATAATGAAGAAAAAAAAAAAAGCTAGCAATCATTATTATCATATTTTCAAAATACCTTCCCAGAGATCAGCTCTTTGAAAAGAAACTCATAGCTGGGTCCTGGCTTCTCGAGGCCTTCTTCTGTGGTTAGAATGTGATTAGATCAACCTCCGGAGGAGGTAGAGAAAGGAAATCCTGGAAAAGAAGAAAGCGTTGATGATCAGGGTTGATTCTTTTCTTACTTTAACTGATATAGTTCTCGGATTTTCGGTTGGTCTCTTTCCCAAATATATTTCCCAACTGTCCAAGAGCAAGGTGTCCTTTAAAGATCTGGAACCAAATCCTCCACGGCTCTTGATGACACTGTAACCACATCAGGCAGGGCTCCCAGGCCAGCATAATTGTAGGAAAAACAGGAGCAGGGCCTGCTGGGCTTTACCACGTTACCCTTTGTCTCCAAATCTGAGCCCTGCTGTCATTAGCCTAAATTACAAGGACATTTCCAACCTAAGAAATCTCATCCAGCCTCAGAACGCTTCTTAGATAATTTCCACATCTTCATTCTCTAGGAAGGGTTGATCGCACTGTTACTAATCCCAGCCCACTTTAGCCAGCCTCCATTAATCATGGCTGGCAGGAGAGACTAGAGGGTCATGGGTAATTGAATTCCAGCCAACCTTCAAACCTAATTTAAGTCAACCCTTTGACCTCTTTCCTAACCAAATCTGCTGCCACAGCTAGTAAATAAATATTGTTTTTAAATTAGAAGAAGCCTTTGTCGAATGCCTACTACGTGTTAGCTGTGTGAGAGATGCCTGCATTATTTCACTTCATTCATTCCTTTTGTCAATGCTTCCATCGGAACCCAGACACAAGGAATTAGCAGAGAGTGGAGAGGAGTGGAAAGGTCATCTTGGGGTCAGTCCAGTGAGGGAAATGTGTGCTCCACAGACACCCTGACTTCCTATCTTTGAAAGAAGATAAATCTTTGGGTGACGGGAAGCCCAAGGCCCCTTGCACACAGGAAAATGGAATGATAAGCACTTCCCTTCTCTCAAAGAGAAGCCACAGAGGATCTTAGGAGTCCAAAGGCTTCCATTCGAGTACCTTCTTCCACCATGTTTGACATGCAACAGCAGGTATGCTCTTTAACTCTCTGGGCCTCTGGGTTCTTATCTGTGAGGAGGAGCAAGGTGTGTAGCATGGGGGTGTGGGGGAGTGAGTAAGGACACTAACCCTGCGAGGCTAGCAGGGGGATTTAAGGATTAAGTGATATAAAGTAGAGGGAAGCTCCTTGTAAACCGTAAGGCTCCTCCCACTTAGGACATTACTGCTAATTACTCACACATTCTGTTAAAACCGCCGGCCAGCCATGGGACCAGTAAAACACAGGGCTTCAGATCAAAGGCTTAGGCGGACAGTATACACTCTTTATTTTAAATAGTGGAAGTTAAAAAAAAAAATAGTGGAAGTTTAAGTAGGATTTATCAGGAAATCTGCTTCATTTCTTTTCTTTGGTGAATCTCTGGGTCACCATCATGTCTGCTAAGCATATGCATGATCTGGATTTTGTTGCCAGAATGCTTTCCTGGCATTTCAAAGTCCCTAGAGACCACCCCACTTTCCCCCACCCGTTTCTCATCCTCAAACAGTCAAAAAACCAGCTCGCCTGTGACTAGTAGTGTTCTACTATCACCAACCCTTGAATCCATAAGGCAGCTAGCACTAAATGTGACAGGCAATATTCTTGGCAGCAATACTTTCTTAGGAATGATGATGAGTCAAGAATGTGCCGGGGTTTGTCGAGGAAAAAAAAAAATCAATGTGCTTGAATAATTTACTTTCTAAGTCCAAAATGATAGGAGGCCCCTAAAATTTCACAAGCACCCGGGGACCCTGAATAGCCCGGAGAGGCTAGGAATTAAGTGGCGATGTTAATGGAATTATGCGTTGATGCTGGATAACTGTCTGTTGTCCAGAGATAATTATCCGGCCAAAGATGAGGTATCGTCAAAGATAAATAAACACTGAAGCAAAGACCTCAGTGTTTATTTTCCATGCTGCAACATAATCTCCTCCACCACGTACCTTCATCAGCATCGCTGCTAACCCTGGGCCGCACAATTTCACTTAAAAGAAAGAAATTAAATAACATGAACATACATGCAACTGTAAACAAAGTGGCAGGAGATGTGGGTTAGGATGCTTCTGCTGCCCGAGTCAGCGGCAAAGAAAGATTCTCTTTTACCTCATCCTTCTCCCCGGGGTGCGATCACAATGAGAAAAACGTTTGTCCAATGCTCCATGTGGACTTGCCCTGGGTTAAGCACTTTATATATAAGGTTTTATTTCACCTTCATGCACAGTTCCATGAAGGAAGTGCTAGTAGAGGAAACTGGGGTGTCAGAGCCGTTAATTTGTTCAAGGTCATACCACTAGTGAGCAGTGGGGTGAGGGGTTCAACCCTGGCAGACCAGCTCCAGCTGTTCCCAGAACATCCCCAGAATTTGCATTCACCCCTAATTCCAGTCTGGACTTCTTGACTTTCCAGATGAATCCAGGCAGTTTTATTACCTCTACAGCTGCCCCTGCTATCTTTATTGGAAAGGCTGCCAAATCTCCCATCCGGTCCTCCATCCAGTTCTGCATTTGTTTTATTGAGAAGGTACTTGCATTCAACCCCATGCGATCAAGCCTGGGCTTTGTAACTCATCCTCAAAGGCCTTCACATTGGCCAAGTTCCCTGCCTTCTTTGGCCAATCTGGAAGCAACCACTGCTTCTCCCTCTAGATTCTTTCCTTTGAAACTCATTATTATGGAAATGAGATACAGAGAACCTGAAAGAATATTTCAGTGCACATCTCCTAGCCTCCAACAAATCCAACAACTTAATATTTTGCCATATTTTATTTACTAAGCAATCAACCTTTCTATCTACTTTTCTTTCTAAGCCATTGGAAAGTTAGTTTCATGATACTTCAGCCCTAAATGCTTCACTCAGCATGCAGCTCTTTAAAATATGGAGCATTCCTACATGACCATATCACCATGATCAGACCTGAGAAAATTTACTATAATCTCTTAGCATCATCTATGATCTAGTCCAATGATACATTTCTTAACTATCATAACTGTTTAAAAAAAAAAAAAAAAAAACAAGTTTCATGCATTGTATTGGTAGTGATGTCTCTTTAGTCAGTGATAATCTAGAGCAGCCCCCACCCCCCAACCACCACATTTACTTCTTGAAGAATCTCTCTAGTTTCTGGATAGTTGCAATGCTTCCTATTCCTAGTGGTCTTCACGGGTCTCTACCTTCAACTCTCAGCTGGCTGTTAGTAAAATGGGAACTCTAGGATTTCCACATGGGAAGGCTTGGGAGGGAGTGCAATCTGGTTACAGGGGGTGGGGTAGAACAAAAATATTTAGGAAAAAAAACAATTTATTGATTTCTCTTGGGACATCTGGGTGGCTCAGTCAGTTAAGCATCAGAATCTTGATTTTGGCTCAGGTCATGATCTCAGGGTCCTGGGCTGGAGCCCCCATGTTGGCTCTGTGCTCAGTGGGGAGTCTGCTTGAGGTTCTCCCTCTCCCTCAGCTCCTCCCCCCCTCATATGTGCTCTTTCTCTCAAATAAATATAAATAGACCTTTTTTTTTTAAAAAAAATGTTGATTTATTTGACATGGCTCCTGCCCTCACATAGAGGTGGTCTGTGCTACAGAAGAGGTGATAAAAGGTAATGGTGAATGATACAGGCTCTGAGCAAACTGCCTAGATTCACACCCCGGCTTTGCTACCTACAAGCTGTTTGACTTTGAAAGTTACTTTACCTCTCTGCTATTCAGTTTTATTACTTATAGGATGATGGTGGTAATAATAACAGAATCCAACTCACAGAGTTGTGCTGAAAGGAATCAATAAAGCATGGAGCAGTAAGAACCCAGCCTGGAATAGAATATTACCCATAAATGGTAGCTACTCTCCTCATTGATATCCTTCTCCCACCTTCTCTCAATGTCCTTCTCCAGGCACTTCCTGGACCTGGAGCATCTGGCATTTCTGGCTACCTGATAGTTTTGCCCCTGGCCTTTTACTCTATGTTCAATGTATTCCAATTGACTTGGGGAGCTTCTAGTTTGCCTTCAACCTCATCCTCTTTCCTGGCTCTCTCTAATTCCCCATTGGGTTTCTTTTCCCGGTCAAATTATTTTTAAAAATATCCACTTGATTCTTTTTTTTTTTTCTTCTGTTATCTTGTGTGTCTGGAATAACTTCCTGTTTGCTCTAAGGCATAGCTCATCTTTTGATTGAAGATGCAATCCCATCTGTTATTTCTAGTCCAAGGACATTTTTTTTGCTTAAGTAAACATCAAAGCTTCTTGGTTCTCATTCATTCATCCATTCAGCCAGTCCTTCAACGTGCTGGGCGCTGGCTAGACACTGGAGGTATAGCAGTGAACTAGATGTGGTCCTGGCATGGAAAAATAACCAGCCAATTACTCTAAGAGAGTCTGAACTACAGCTAAAGGCCGTTTGGACCAGGAAGTTCTACAACCTCCCTGCATCCTGACCACATACAAGAATTCTAGAACAATGGTTGAAAGAATGTTAATGGATCCCTTTCTCCAATGGATCCTGAAATTCCTACTCGAGAGAATACCACTAGAGTTGCTCTAGTTGCTTCCTGTTTTTCCATGAGTCCTTTAAACATTTCTAGAATCTTTTAAAGCTGTGGCTGTCACTGCCTATTTCTGCCAAAGTGCATGTATTTTATTAGAATAACTGTCATAGCACACATTCCTCATCTGGAGAATGGGGATAATAATAATAACACCTACCTTATAGAACTGGGAGAAATGCTATATAAGGTAATATTCATAATACAGCATAGATTTGTATGTTCGATAAATAAATGAAAACACTGTTGAGAGATCCTGATGGAGTCAAAAGAGAGTAAGACTTAGAGCACTTAAGCTATGAAGGAGGCAAGGAAGGAAAGATAAAGGTAGGAAGGACAAGGCCTGACTCAAGCAACAAATAAGGCAGGGAAGAATTGAAGAAATTGTGGAGGGGCGCCTGGATGGCTCACTTGGTTAAGTGTCCGACTTTTAATTTCAGATCCCAACATGATCTCAAAGTCATGAGATTGAGCCCCACATTGGGTTCTGAACTGGGGCATGGAACCTGCTTAAAATTCTCTTTCTCTCCTTGGCCTTCTGCTCCTCTCCCCACCCTCAGCATGGTGGATGTGGGCTGATTATGTCCTCATTTGCTGTCCTTGTTCTTTTATCTTTGTGCTCTAATCCTTGTCTGTATTTTCTGGTCCTTTCTAAGCCTCCCATACCCCCTTCATTGATGGAGAGAACATCTTGGGACCTGATACAGCACATGGTAGGCCCCCAATAACCATACATTCCCATAGTCTTTTACTCTACCCTTTTTTTTTGTTATAATCCTAACCCTTCTCTCCCATACTCTGCATCCCCTGTCACTTTTAAAATGAATCTAAGAAGACAATAAAAACAAAAAAAACCTAAAATCCATTTAATGCAGCATAATTTTATTTCCTATACAAACAATGAAACTACATAATGTGTCCTTTTTTGTAAATGGTGTTACAGATGACAATGATAATCTAATAAGTGTTTGTGGGACAAATAATTGTATTCCACAGCCTTCTATTCAGTGAGCATACAAAGTCTTACAAAGCAATCTCCACCACCACCATTCAGCAAAGAATTAGTTTTGGATGATTAAGGTTGGATCTGTTGTATAGCATTTGGGCAACTATTATCGACATATCACTATAGTAAAAGATTTCTTTTTCAGGTAGTACTGTTGAAGTATGAATTAGTCGAGTGAGTTTGGGCAGATATCGGGTGGCAGCTGGATACCCATGCATGTGGTATATTCTCTGGGAGACAGATGCAGACCTGGCCTATAGAGACCAAGTTCTCAATGTCCAACAGCAAGGTCTGGGTCTCTGTACCATCATCAAGACTCAAGCCCATGTAGAGATCAGGAATTAAAAGCAGGCAGCATCATTTAAGAAACAAAAAATAAACCAAAATAGCCACAGTATAAATTGTTTTATATTCCACATATTATCTGTGAACATTCTAGAAACATTAGAAACTATAGTCAGGAAATTAATAAAGAAAAAATTACTCATAATTTCACTGCCCGCATCTCATCACTGTTAACATACTGATGTATATCTAGTTCTATTTTCAATGTGTATGCATATTTAACATGCACAAATACATCCACACACAAATGGGAACATATTATGGATTCTCCTGTATATTCTTTTGAATTTTTTCTTCCACTGTCCTGTGAACAGAAGTTATATACCCACAGCAAAATGTTAAATGGCTACATGGTATTCCATTAACTAACCCACTACCTATTTGATCAGTTAGGTTGTTTTCAAGTTTTCACTATTATAACTAATGCTGTAATAAACATCCTTATATATCGTCTTTGAACATTTGTCTGATTTGAGATAGCTTTCTAAAAAGGAAATTTCTAGGTCAAGTAGCATGCATGTATTTAGAGCTTAGATACATATTTAACCATAGCCTTTAGAGAGTTTTAATTAATTTATAGTCAACCAGCAGTCAGATTGGATTTTTTAAGTAAAAATTAATTCATTAATTAAATTTGTTTGTTTGTTTTATTTTTAAGTAATCTCTACATCCAATTTGGGGCTCAAATTCACTATCTGAGACCAGGAGTCATATGCTCTACTCACTCTTCCAGTCAGGTGCCCCCAGATTGGATTTTTGAACAAAGTTTTCAGGCGAAACTCAAGTCTAAGAAGAAGTTTGAGAATCACTTGTTGCTAAAAATCACAAGATGGCCTAATGTATATACACAAAGTTGAAGCTACTCCTGTTCATACAAGGATCTTTGATGCTGTGACCTAGGTCAATTCCATCATAAAGGTAAAGAATATCCTTGTATATGTAGACATAATATATGTTGACAAAAGCAGCCAAAACCCAACATTTTTCAAACTCTTAAAGAAATCATCACAATATAACACTACTTAGCCAGAAAAATGGGTTATCAAAGGTACAAAATTCATTTTTTTTTCTTGTGGGAGTGTATTCATTTTTTATTGTTGTGTAACAAATTTCCACGAACTTAGTGAATTCAGACAACACATATTTGCTATCTCACAGTCTATGTAGGTCATGAGTCTGGGCACAGCTTAAGCTGGGTCTTCTAACAAGCCACAATCAAGATGTCAGCCAGGGCTGGTTTCCTATCTGGAGGCTCAGCTAAGGAAAGGTGTGCTTCCACGCTCATTCTACTTATTGGCTTTATTTCTTTTCTTGTAACTGTCAGACTCCTAGAAGCTTGATTCTTCAAAGTCAGCAAGAGGGGCAAGACTCTAGAGTGTTTCTGCTAGCAAGATAGTCTTTCATAGTGTGATGTAATTGTGGAAGTGATATTTCATCAACTTTGCCATGTAATATAATGTAATTATTAGAGTAGCGTCCCACCACTTTTGTCGTATTCAGTTGGTTAGAAGCAAGTCACAGGTCCTAACTACCTCCTCTTTGATGACCTTGAAGTTCCTCCGTCAGGGCGAGGAGATTATACAAGGGCATGAACCCTGGGAGCCGGGGATCATGAGGACCACCTTAGAGTCTGTTCATGATAGTAAACAACTCTAAAATCTCTCTCCTTGATCTATTTTTCACATGAGTAATCAAAGGAGCCAAAGACTTGCGAAAATGTAAAATATGAAACTCATTGACCTTAAAATATTCCTCTTATTTCAACTGAAGGTAAATAACAGCATTCTGTAAACAATGGTTGGCCCAAGATCTATGTGGCATCTTCAAAGGTGAACCCTGGAACATGTGTTTTACGTTTTCCTGGGAATTCGGTTCTACTTCCCTATGACTAAGTTATTTTCCTTCAATTTTGTCTTGTGGAATGAGGTGGCTTATTCCCAAACCCATGTCATGATGACCACAGTTGAGACATTTTCCATGTGAAATTATGCTAGCTATTCTTATGTCTCTAATTACTATGTCTCCCCCAAGACGTAGCCATGAGTCTCCACAACACTTTAAAAAAATTTCTTAAATACAAAAGGAGGTAAGCTGTTAAATATATTCTTTGAAATGGCAATATGAATTATGTTATTAAAAAGGAGCATGAAAGGAGTTCCCTATTTATGTCCATATTTTTATCTTCCTTTTTAAGCTCCAAAGAGAGTTTAGGTTCCACATTTCATACCTTCTTTTTAACTTTAATTAACTATTGCCATAATTGTAAAGCAGCCGTAATACATTTTCTTTGGACAACACTGCATTTAATGTATCTTCTTATCACTATTCAGAATTAACATTTGCGATTGTATCAAAACCTGGGGCAGGAGGGAAGGAAGGGAAGAAGATTCCTCTTAAAGTCTTTAATTCTTAGACCCCTTGTCTTCCTGACTGGTTCCCTTCCTAACTCTACCTTCAGAGAAGAACAAAGCCTGATGGTCCGATGGTCCATGGGTGAGAACAATAAATGAATGGGGAGGAGTGTGAGCTTTAGTCACTCAGTGAATACTGGGAGGTTTCCATAAGGCTTCATTAATCAATTATTCCTTCAAAGGGTTCAAAAGTGAAACATTGTGTGCTCAGTGGAGATGGTGATGGCGGAAGAGCCAGTTCAATATGTAATACTCAGAGTCTGACTCTCCTCCACTGCTCAGCTTCTTGCCTCGCTCCTATTCTCTAAGGAAGGGAAAAGCTTTGCAGTCTAATTTGCCAAAGAAAAGCTGATAAGAAAGTAGAAATACATTCCCAGGGGACTGGGAGCCAGGGAATGGATCTGGCTGGAACTGTGTTTTGGCAATTGATCCTTCATCGATTAGCAAGATGAGAAAAGAACTAAGGAGGGAAACAGAGTGCCCTTGGATAAAAGGGTTTGAAGAGCTAGGAACTGGGTGAGGGGAAATCTAGAAGATAGGGCAGGGCAGGAGGTTTTAGTTCAACAGTTGCTCTAGACCTTATATTGGAACCCCTTAAATGTTTGAGAGAATTGTTAATGAAGACTAGTGTTGCTATTTAGGCTAGGCTACGTGTTACATCACTCTGATCCTGCCCACCCCCCGGCCCCCACCCATAGGCATGTGTTATTACATGTAAGCATGTATTATTACGATCCATCCTAGCATGTATTTCCCAGGGCTGCCATAACAAAGTACCCCAGATTGGATGGCTTGAAACAACACAAATATTTTCTCCCACAGTCCTGGAGGCCAGAAGTCCAAAAGTAAAATGTCAGCAGAGCCATGTTTCCTCTGAAACCTTTGTAAGAGAACACTTCCTTGACTTTTCCTAGCTTCTAGTGGTTGCCAGAAATCCTTGGCATTCCTTGGCTTACAGACACACCATTCCATTCTCTGCTTCTGTCATCACGTGTGTTCTTTGTATGTGTGTGTGTGTGTCTGTGTGGTGCTCTCTGTGTCATCTCCTCTTATTATAAAAACACCAGTCATATTAGTTTAGGGAGTACTAACCCAGTAAGACGTCATATTAACTAATTACATCTGCAAAGACCCTATTGCCAAATAACAGCACATTCTGAGGTTCTGGGTGAATGTGAATTTTGGAGGGACACTATTCAACTCAAGACAAAACAGAACATAGAGAAATACACACCCATACAATTGAAACTATTAGCCAATTAAATTTGGTCTTTATGCTCTATTTAGTTAGAAACAAAGCCAATGACATTCTGCTTGGGAAAGGAATTGATGTGAAAACTTCAACTTCTCTAGTCCTTTCTTAGCCAGCAGACCTCACCTCAAGTAACATGCTGTACCTTCCTGCTGACAGTGTCTCAAATCACCCCTTTCCTGTACATCTGGTGCCCACACACATACATATGCCCCCTCCCCCCACACGCACCTCACTGCTAGCAGGAGAAGGGGGGTCTGGATGATTGTCTGTCCATACTTGCCACTCCCAGCATGTGCAGACAAAGCAGTGTGTTTCCTGTTTTGGAGAAGTAGGGTGCTTGCCCTATGGATATTCAGCACATAGAGGTGGGTTCCCTGCAATGCCCATATCTCAGGGTTGGTAGGATCTGGGAGGACTGTAAGACCAGGGGCCACTGGGCTATCTCACTGTGTGGGTACAGGAAGGCAGAAAGAGTACAGTGACATTGGAATGCTGCTCCAGTAGATGACTCCTCATCACCTTAGTTGGGGAGGTCTTGCCAGGACATTTGTTCACAGCCTAAGAAGATGTCTTAGGCCAAAGTTTGCCCAAGCAGGGGTTTGTGTGGTTCAGGACAGGTCTCAGACACACCAGGCTCAGATGTGCAAAGAGAACATAGCTTCTTAACTTTCTATAACTGACCCAATTGTCCTTAAGTGTCCCCTGATCCCCACACCACTGACTAATGAGGGGTGTGGGTAGAACCAAATTTTAGTCCAATCGGCTAGACTCGGGCTATTCCAGTAAGCAATCTCTTTTGAGTGACTCAGTGTTTCCAATTTACATCACTCTCGCTGTTTCTCTTCAAGATGGTATCTGAGCATGTGGGAAGCTCAAAGACTTTGGGCCATTGGTGGAGAGGGGGGCCCCTGGAGTTGTGCTGCTCCATAGCTACAAGCTAACTGGTGTCTGCAGGGACACTTGGTCTATTGGTCCAGACTTTGGAGGAAGTTCGCTGCTGAAGTGTGCAGCTGGGACACTTGTAGTCTTGCTCTCCTGTCTTGGTCAGGGCTTGAGGTCCTCCCTGCTGACTCAGTCCTGCCGTAGTCCTCCCTGGCACTCCAGCTGGGACTTCCTCTCAGACTCCAGCTTGGTGGAGTGGCCCTCCCATGTCCCAGCATGACCACCATCCCCTCTGGAGGCAGGACACAAGTACTTGGAGGCCCTCAGGAAGACACAGTCTTATGGTTCTGCTCGTCCCATTCTGGGCAATTCCTCCTGTCTTTAATTATTCTTAGTTATATCATCTGTTCAGGATCAGGGCAGGAGCCTGAGAATGACATGAAGGAGGTACAGTCATCCCCTCTTATCCACAGTTTTGCTTTCTGAGACTTCAGTTACCTACCTTCGACCATGGTCTAGAAACAGATGATCCTCCTTCTGAGGAAGTACTATTAGGTCAATAGTAGCTGAATGCTATACCATTCCCCTCCCTTTATCTCCTCAGGTAGGCATTTTATCTCACATGGTCACAAGAAGGAGGGTGCGTATATTACAATGAGATATTTAGAGAAAGAAGCCACTTTCACATAACTTTAATTGCAATATATTGTTTGATTGTTCTATTTTATTGTTAGCTATTGCTGTTAATCTCTTACTGTGCCTGATTTATAAGTTCAACTTTATCACAGATATGTATGTATAGGGAAAAAATACAGTATATTTAGGGCTCAGTACTATCAGCGGTTTCAGGCATCCACTGGGATCTTGGGATGTCTTGGGATGTCTTTTCAGGCATCCGCTGGTACCCCCCGTGAATAAGAGGGGACGACTGCATTGCACTGCCACTCTGCCCTGGCTAGCTCAACTTCTGAACCATGAGGGAGCACAGACACTGGTGATGGAGGAATGGCTTAAACATAAACAGGAAAACAGCAAGAATCAATCCAATCCCAACGTTACTGTTTGAAAATGTTGTCCATAATATTGGCGCTGGGGCGACAGCAAGTGTGGAAAGTGCAGAGACAAATCCAAAATGAAGCATTAAGCTATAGACAGTGCTATCCAATAGAACTTTCTGCAATGATGGCCATACTCTGTACTGTCCACTATGGTAGCCACTAGTGCCTGTGGCTTTTGAGTACTTGAAATGTGGCTAGTGCTACTAAAGATCTGAATATCTAATTTTATTTAAATTAACTTAAAATTAAACTTAAATAGCCACATGTGGCAGGTGACTACCATACTGGACAGTCCAGCACCATACCTTAAACTTTATGTGTCCCAAACTCCTTTAGTACTCCAGGGAAACCCATGGATTCCTCCTCATACTAATGTGTAAAATATGTAGGATTAAAAGAAAAACTAATTAATTTAATATTTATAATGTTAGTTAATTTTATTTAAAATTTTCAAATTATGTAATTTTTTTAAAAACTTGGTGATAATATATGTTCTTCATTCTTAATGCATTAAATATCAACCTAGCAGTGAGTAAATCACAATTTTGAAGTAGTTGTGAACATAAACAGTAATTTGAGATATCTAATACAATGTAATGTGATATGAAAATACCTATAATTTATATTTGTGATAAGGTCACATGTGCCACTACTACTACTCTGGCTTGGGTTTAGCTAGGAGTTAGTGAAAATAAACATGTAAACTTCTCCCCACGCAAGTCCACAGACCCCCTGAATTTTCTTCAGAACCCAGTTGAGGAGACATGGATCTGGGCCAAGAATCCCAGCTGGAGACTTCTGTAGACAAGACAGGTTAATATATAAGGTTAAAGCAGTCAAGAAGTATTTCTGGGATGTCTAGGAAATGCCAGGTACTGTTCTAGACACTCGGGTTGCAGTTGTGAATGAGATGAAGTTGCAGTTTCCAGTTTGAAGTTTGAATTTCAGTGGAGGAGAAAGACAATGAGTCGACAATCAGATAACTTCAGATGATAGTAAATTCTATGAAGAAAATCCAGCAGAGTGGCCTGATAGAAGATGACTGGGAGGGACAGTGGCTATTTTAGATCAGCGTGGTCTCTCAAAAAGTGACACTCAAGTTGAGGCTTGAAGGAGAGGATGCAGCCATGCAAAATCTGGAGACAGCACCTTCTGAGCCTGGGAATACTAAATATGAAGGCCCCAGAGCTCAAAGGAGCTGGTGTGATAGGAAGACTATGATCAGCAAGAGAGAGCACCATGGAAATGAGATCAGAGAGGTGGGGAGGGTCCAAGTCAGTGCTGGAATTGATGGGTTGTCATCATATATGGCAGAGAATTTAGATCTTATTCTAAGTCCACTTAGCATACAAGGTGGGTTACATGACCCTGTTGGGAAGGAATGGATTAAATGGGGAAATGGAAACAGAAACTTTACTGAGATGGAAGAGTGGTAGGGAGGAGGATTTGGGGCAGGATCAAGATTTATATTTTAGTTTTATTAATCCTTTTTAGGTATTGAAGCACAGAAGTTTGAATATATGAATCTGAAGCTCAGTGGAGAAGTCCAGAGTCAGGGATTGTAGAGGTCCTAACAGTTGTGTCATGTCCTAGCCGTGTCGGTGATGCAAACTGGAGTGTCTTTGCACAGCGGGGAGCAGGAGCCTTTCCACTGGAGCTGTCTATGGAGTCACGGAACATTCTTTCTTAGAACACATTCTCCATGCGTGGTTTGCTGGCCTTCCTGGAGATTCTATGAGCTACCTCATATTCTTTAATAAATTCCTTTTTTGCTAAGCCAGTGTTGATGTTTGGGTTTCCCAGGCAACCGACAGAGATTTGTGTGCAGGAAGTTTTTGGGTGGAGTGGCCTCAGAATCAACATCTGTGAAGGGTGAGAGATGCAGGATAGGTCAGTGGAAGACAGGAAGTGTGCTGCTGTTATAGTAGAACCCTCATCTGATCCTGAGGGAGCTCTAGAGCTGAGGGGCCCTTCAGGTTTGTCCTGAATTAAGCCAAAGGGGCTGGGTTTTTTGTTTTTTGTTTTTTGTTTTTTTACCACTCCTCTCCCATTGCCCAGTCTTTAGACACAGGCTGCCCCGGGGAGGGTTATGTCCTGGGGCAATGTGACTCTTAGATTGACAGTCAGTCCAGGCTAGCAATGCAGCCTCCTTTACTCCCAGTCTCCACAACCAACTTTACGGTTTGCAAATCTCTTCTTGCCTTGAAATATAATAATAATAATAATAATGATAATAATAATAAATAAAATAATAATAATAATAATAATAATAATAATAATAGATCTGGGGAAGCCTGGGTGAATCAGCGGTTGAGCATCTGCCTTTGGCCCAGGGTGTGATCCTGGAGACCGGGGATCAAGTCCCCAATTGGGCTCCCTGCATGGAGCCTGCTTCTCCCTCTGCCTGTGTCTCTGCCTCTCTCTCTCTCTGTGTCTCTCATAAATAAATAAAATCTTAAAATAATAATAATAATAAATAATAATCTTATTTTCTTCATAGTTTGAGAAAATGAGGCTCAGAAATATCAAAGGAGCTGTCAGCAATCCTGGAGGTGACACTCAACCCTTGGTCTGACGATTCCAAATCCTGTTTCTTTGCTCACACAATGCACTACATCACAGAGCACAGCCAAACCTTCAGGAATGGGCAAAGTGTTCAAGAGTCAGAGGAGAGCCTGGGCAGTTTCAAGATTTTGAGGCACATCACCTCTGGAGCCTTCCTCAGATACTCTCAGATTTAGCTAGGATTTGAGACAGTGGAGTCCAGTTGAAACCACGATTTGTGAAGGAGCCTCACCCTAGGCCCCTGTGCAGAAGCTGCTCAACAGCAGCCAGAGCACCATGCTGAATATTACTTGTTGACATGAGGCATCTTGTCTTACCTTCACTTATGTTCCTTCTTGGGATCTGAAAGGCGGCTGGGCTCTGAGTGAGATTAAGCTCTGCCAATGAGATGCACTTTCATGATATCTGGAAGACAGAAGAGAGATGGAGACCATTTTCCTACAACCGGGATGGTGGGCATGCAAGCTCTAACAAAAGTCAATAAAGGTGGCCAGACTCCACGGCCACTGCCAGGTCACCAGGGGCAGAAACAGGTTGCAGCAGCAGCAGCAGTTTCCTGACTTCTGCCTTGTAGCCACAGTGGTTGGTCTTAAGACCAAATGTCCCCTGATTTCTATTCCTCCGTCCCTTCCAAAAATTTTGTAAGCACTTAATTTCCGATTAAGTAGTAAGCCAATCTCTTTCTGCTTGAAATGCTTACAATGGTGTTCTTTTTCCTGTGCAGAGCCTGCTACTGCACCCTAAGAGCGAAGCCAGAGTCACTGACTCTGCTTTCGACACCCATGCACTTGACACAACTGGAGGAAAATGTTTTTTTTACCTGGAGAACAACACAGAGAGTAACACGGAATGAACCAAATGCCTGAGTGTGCTGCTCCAGGGGAACCACAGACAGTGGGCCAATCGGAAGTTGCTTCTTGGAGTAGATGGGCTTAGAGCCTTGTCTTGCTGTCTGGATTGTAGTACTTAACCTTTACAACCATGGTGCGTGGTGCCAGCATTTAACTATCCGACACCAAGGGGAAGTAAGGCATGAAATCCCGCCAGGTGGGCAGGAGACTTCCTGGTGCACGGTGTTGACAAATGCTTCTCTAATAAAGCAGATGTGCAGGAGCCCATGACTACTGGCAATCAGCCCAGTGTCAGCTACAGTTGGAGGCACCAAAAGCAGAGTGAACAACAACAAAAGGGCACTTTGTGGGCCCCTGATTCCCACACCCCAAGGAATGGAGAGCAGCAGTGTGGACTTTGGGATAGTAAGAGTCACGTGGATTTGTAGACGTTAGAAGCAGAGACTCTTTTCAAACAAAATGCCATTTTTAGAGGAGGACAGAGCCAAAGCTGCAAAGCCTTTGGCCCCACGAATGCAAGCATGGAGCAAATATTCAAGGACAGCCTGCCCTTTAAGTGCAGAGCCTGGGGCACAGAAGATGCTATGAAACCACTGGTTGAATGATTCATAGTGTAAGGGGGGGATTAAGGTAATGTGCAGGTACCTTCAATTTTTAACAAGAATCACTAAAATATCCAGTTTCTGTTTCATAAGGCTAATTCCATGTTTTGGGCAACAGCTGGTCCCACTTTACTGCTGTGGGTACAGTGAGTTCTAGTAAATTCTGTGTAATAGATGTATTCATATGCTCCATCCTTTTAACAATCTTCTTAATTAGGGTGCTGTTCTTTTAAGCAAAGCATTTATATAGTGACTTTATTGCATTTGGATATAGTGTTAGCTTCAATAGACAATATAATTTTATGAGTTTTTTTTAAAAATTGCTTTACAATGAAGGGAATTTATTTTATCAGCAGTATGGAGTTATTCCCATGGATACTTAAGAGCCATTGTTACAGAGACTTATAAATCTCTCTTAAGAAGGAAAGATCCTAAAGAATGTAGTAGATGGAGGTGGTTTGACCACTTACTAAACTTCTGTGAATATCAAAGTTTATCGATAAAATGGGATCAGTATCTTTTTTGCCCACCTCGTGGAATCATTGTGAACATCAAATAAAATATTATACATAAGAGGACTTTATGATGCACCCTGAGTTACATGCATTTCAAGCACTATTCTCCTCCCAATGGAAGCTCCTGACTTCATACCGCATAAGGAGATGGTGCTGGTGCTTGTGATTTAGAAGCATTAGGGTACACTTGGACTCTCAGGATACACAGGCCTTGGAGAGCAAGGAGAGCTTGGATTGTTTGGAAAAGATGATGGAGGATTAGCAGAGCTGACAGCCTCAGGCATTTGGGGAGTGAGGGACACAGGATAGATATGGGGTTAATTAGGTGTTAGCTATAAGTACCCACTGACACTCTGATACCTAAGTCTGTGGCTCCTCTCCAGTATGCCATGTTTTTTCTAGGTCCCACACATCCAGCCTCACCCAAGATCTTCTTACTCACATCAGAGTTCAGAAAAACAACTCTTTATGTAAGCAAATGAATGTTCTGGAAAAATCCTCTCAGTAACCTAGAGCAAGAGGGCTCCATTTACTGGGATCAGATGTCCTCATCCCTCCCCCCCCCTTTTTTTTTCCCTCATCCCCCTTTTAATGTAGATACAATGGAACTTGACTGACATTAGGTTTCAGCTACTTATGCCCAAACAGGGTAATTTTCAAATTTGAGACAAAAATTTATGAATAGGCCCTACCATCTTTTAACTGATATTACCTTGCCAGTACTCCAACATCAACCCGTATCTTTTTCTTTACCATTATGCATCACAGGAACAAAGGAATATTAGCCACCTTTCAAATCACAGAGTGAAATCCGTTGTGTTGTCCATGATACTTTCAATAAGAAAATGTAATTATTTCAAGCCCATCTGTTTAATCAACTTCTTTTAAGCATATCAAAGTCTCATTGCATCCCCAAGCATATAGACACAGAGGCAGTAGGAGTAGAGGAAAAAGATCATTAGGTGTGGAATCAGAAAACATAAGTTTGCATTGGATTCTAACATTTAATAGCCGGGCAAATTTGAGTTACTCTCCTTCTAGGCCTCACTTTGTCAAGTTCTTAAAATCAACTTTACGGGACAAGGATCAAATGAGATAACGTGGAGGAAAGAGCTGTGAAAAAAATGATGTGCTGACTGGTTAGATGTTATGATCATGGACCAATACTCTCATTTATTGGTATTTCATCGATACTGGAAAATCTCATATATATTCTCACATCAAACACTTATTTGTACATTTCTTAGCTGCACATCAAGGTGCGGAAGCTATCCTTTCCTTCTTGGCTTCCTTCTCCTCCTTTCTAGTTTTAATATTTTATTTAACTGTGGCCATGCCCTTTTTGGCTGACCTCTCAATTCACAATCAAAGCACAGAGTCTCATTGCCAATTTCAAGTCCATCTAACAACAATCTAGAGATACATATTTTATATCCTCCAAAATGATCCTGAGAATCTAAGTCACAGGAAGGGTAAAGGGAAATGTGGACCAGTCTTAGAGCTCTGAAGGAATGGAGGGTGCCGGGAGCTATAGCAAAATGTAAAGGCCGAATGATTTTCCATATCACAGTCTTCTAATTCTGATGGTCCATTTGCCAAAGTCTAAAATTGAATACCAAGCTATTTCTTTTAATCCAGTGGAGAGTGAAAGAAATGTTAATCTATTGATAAATCTTCAAATGTAAGTAGGAAACTATGTGAAAACATATTTTCTATCATATGAAACCTACCACTGGCTAAGTATCTGTTGAGGTTTGTAGGGAACCAGTAATTAACACCAATTTTTCTTGCCCTTTTTCTGAACCAACTGAGAAATAAAACAAGAAGTTGGGACAGGTAGAGAATAAAAACATCACTTTTATTACTAAGAGTGTAAAACTAAGAATGTGGCTGAAAACTATAAATAAGTGAACTTCCTAATACTGTCTAATGTTTAAGAGCATGCCTTATATCTACAAGCAAATGGGCTTCCTCTCCTGCAGGCTGGCTTACTGCTTGTCTGAGAGCAATGGTGACTTATGCTGTCTGCAAGTGGGCTCCCTCCAAGAGAAAGAGAAAAGGAAGGAGCTCAGGAATGAATTTCTAGTACCTCTTTTCAAACTCCTTTCAAATCCTGAGGAAGAATAAGGAATGGGGAGCAGAGAAAGTCCAAGGGTGTTATGCCAGTGGAAGTCCCTCCATATGCACAGAAATATCCACTCTTGAAAAGAAGCACTCCTCTATAACAGAGGAACCGTTCTTTCAGCCTGAAAGTACATTTCTCTAAGAAGAGTTAACTCTGAAATCCACAATATCGCGTAATCATGCTTCTTGAAGATGATGACTCGGCTGAAACATCCATATTTTAAGAATACTTATATGTTGCAAAATATTTGGCTCTCACATGTTTCATCTGCCTTCTTACAGTGCATTCTCCTCTAGGCTATCTACCCTGCTAATTATAAAACCATCCATCAACCCAAGTCTAGTAAGGCAATAGTTGAAGAGCAGTTGGAAATAGAGGGATTGAACGATGGCTGGTTTCCAGATCACAGAGTCAACGCTATGAAACACTTTGCAAGATGGCATATTTTTTTTTTTCTCCCTCAGCCTGGATTACTTCTTAGTGTTCCTGATTCTGCTGGCAGGAGTCCTGTTGAATTCAGGAAAACCATATGAAACCCATCCCGGGTGTTGCCAAAATAAATTGTTAATCATATCAGATGTAGCACCAAAGAGTGTTCCATCATAGTCAATTTTCTGTTTTGTAACTGTTCCCCTTGGCTTCATTCAGGGTCTGCCAAGAGGAAAGAAAGCCCATATTATACATGCCACATCTTGTTATCTGCTGAAGAGAGGACAATAGGGAGTGCTCATGGGGTCAGGGTAAGGGTACCCCTAATACTAATGGGAGATGTTTACTACAGCCCAGTTTCAAGTATCCCTCTGGAAATGTAAAGAGTTGGGGATCTCCTACTATATCCATTACAGCTTGAGAGTATGAGAATCTCAGGATGGTTCAATTTTCACAGAAGGGAGATAATCAACAGGATTTGTGCATACATGTTTCAAAATTGGCTTCCTAACATGCAAAAGTTGTATGAAGTGACTGGAATTGCTTCCCCTATCTGGTTCAATTAAATAGAACCAGGCTATCTGGACACTTAGTTATCGGGACTGTTGTTCATTTCTCAGTTATAGAATAAAGAAAGAAGCAAATGATAACCAGGAGAGTGAGATCCAGATTATTATTTTTTAATAGAGCAAAAGCAGAACAGTTCAGCAACAACCAAAATCTGTCCCAGCGTAGATCACACTGACACATGTAGCTTAATCAGATCCTTGGAAACCAGATTGAATTTCTTTGAACTCAATATACACCCACTCCACATTTATAGCATTCTACAGGTGTTAACATTAAGGCCTATGTAGTTCTTAAACACTAATTATGGCATCGGACCTTTGTACAGTGTGCCCTGGAGCAACAGGGGTTTAGGAGTGCCGACCCCCCAGCACAGTGAAAAATCCACATATAATTTTAACTCCCCCAAAACTTAATTAGTAATAGCCTGTTGACCAGGAGTCTTACCAATAACATAAACAGTCAATTAACACATATTTTGTATGTTATATGTATTCTATCCCATACTCTTACAAGAAAGTAAGATCTAAGCTTATTGGAAGACCTCAAATTTGGAGATAGGACACCTGGAGATCGTTAGCTGTTGCATGAGTAGAAATGTACTTAGCAAACCCCGAAGGAAAATGCACCCCCAGCAAAGCAGTGTGGATACCACTTCACTGTACTTTCACCATGAGACTTCCAAATCTGATGTTTCAATCCACCAGCTGAGGTTCTAATAATGGTGTTCCTGCATACGTATGTGTTGGGGGAAATAGACATATTTTGTAGATAAGTTAAAATAAAGTGAACTAAGAGTTGGGCTACTTATTATCACCATGTGGCAGATAATTCTCAACAATTTGAGAGATAAAATGCCTTTCCTCAAAAAAAAAAAAATATGTATATATATTTTACTGTCTAAATTCTAAACCAGCATGCTGCCACTACTGAGTCTAATCACAGATAAGAAGCCTCGATTAGCACATTTTGTTATTTATCCTTTAATAAACACTGTAAATAGAAGTTAATTTGCAGAACTCACAGTGAAGCAGCTTCCCCTGACACACCAGATGCAGCTACATACACTGTGCATTTTGAAAAT